>NW_026902112.1:4871522-6089403 GCF_033783945.1 Neopsephotus bourkii | reverse complement strand
ACATACTGAGAATAAAGATAAATCATTACACACATTGATTGTCTCTGCGTTGTCTGTGACTGTTGTGTTAACATCACCCTGCACCTTGTTCTGTTTCATGTGCCTTAGCGGGTTGGTTCCTCTATTCTTTGCAGAAGGAAGTTGTCTTCCACCCAATCGAGGAACCTCCTGGATTGCTTGTGCCAGGCGGTAAAAAATTTTTTCACCTCCTTTGTCTGTGGTGCACTTGTAATGTTGGAGATGATTTGTAACTGCGCTGGCAGCAATGCACAAGAATGTGGACATTCTTGGTCATCATTTCCATGAGGGTGGTTTGTAGGACACTGCAAGGACCCTTCTGAGATGTGGAGGGTTTTGTGCTCTGTTGGGTTGAAGGAGACACTCTGTGTGTCTGACTGGTTTTCTGACAAGCATTTCTTTGTTCCTGGCCTGCTCTAATCCTCAGTTTACACAACAGCTCACATATTCCATCTCATCCAAACCATTTCACTGTACGGATGCAGAAAGGCAGCTGAGCCCATCCTCAGCATAATAAAAGTGAGAAAACACAAAGGGAAGCACTACTGGAGATCACAGTCAATCCCTTGATGTGATATTTTGTTAAGAAGTTTATACTCGACAGTCATCTTATGACTTGTTTTGCTGGGCTCTGAATACAGCAAGGATAAACTTCATGCAGATTTAAGGAGAGGCTGTGATAAATCCGACTGGGGTTGAATGTGATACAGATATCTGTTAACAGAACAGTGGCTGTACCTCCCAGGGTGAGATGCACAGGGGCAGGTACACATGGTCCAGCAGCAGCACAGGCTCCCTGTGAGGGAAAAGATGATCATAGAATCATGGAATAGCGTGGGTTGGAATGGACCTTCAAAGGTCATTTAGTCCAACACCCCTGCAATGAGCAGGGACATCTTCAACTAGATCAAGAGATGCACTCCCACCACTGGTACCCAGGTCTATGAGTCAGTAAGGAGCAGTCCTTCAGGCGTATGGGACTGCCCAAGCTGTTTAATGGACAAATGAACAGAGGATTTGTATTTATGGCATTGTCTGGCACCTTCTGACAATGTTATGTACAAACATGCTTTAAAAGGAAAAATAAAACCCTCACCTCCCACAAGGAGTGAATAGAAATATGTCTTCTGCTACTGCAGTGCTGCCTACAACATAAAATTCCTCCAAAAGCTCTTTCCTAGCCATTTAAACAGACACAATAAACTACTCTTGGTCATAGATAATAAATTCTTTCTTTGCATGATTCTGACTGGCAAACAAGAAGAAACAAATGTACACTGGGTCTATGGAGGAAACCTGATGCTTTTTCATTTTCTCGGTTCAGTTTCATTGCATTAAATATACAGATTCCAGTTGCTTTTTTTTTCCAAATAATTTTAAAATTAAGTGTGAAGGTTGCCAGAAATATCATAACATGGTTTGGATTGGAAGGGACTTTAAAGCTCATCCAGTTCCAACCCCTGCCATGGGCAGGGACACCTTCCACTAGAGCAGGTTGCTCCAAGCCCCTGTGTCCAACCTGGCCTTGAACGCTGCCAGGGATGGGGCAGCCACAGCTTCTCTGGGCACCCTGTGCCAGTGCCTCAGCACCCTCATAGTGAAGCATCATTGTCCTTCTTTTCTCAGTACTGCCCCATACCAGTGTAGTCCTGGCTCCCTTGGTCATGACAGTAAGGATCATCAATCTGTCCTGTTAAAGACTGGAAATGCAGAGAAGACCTCAGCCCACTCATTTCCTGAAGCCTCAGTAACTGCCCTGCTCTATACAGGCAGAGCAGTTGCATGTTCTGATTGTAAGGGATGCTTTATGCATGAAATACTGTGAGAAATGGAAAGCAATTTTCCTTTCAAAATGTTGGCACTATTACATCCAGCTGAGACACAGCTGCACAGGAACACATCACAATGAAAAATTACTTGGGAAGAAGGGAATTGAACTGAATATCCAGGCTCATTCCAAGGACTCAGCATGGTTTTAGAAACACGTTTCCTAAATGCTGCCTCACCCACCTCCTCCCACTGGCCCAATGGCCACTACATTGGTGTGAGTAGAAAGAGTGATCACCTTCTCCATAGTTAAATTTAACCAGAGGGGTTTGTAACGGTGAAAGAGTAAAAGTAATCCTCTGTGGAGAAGATGAAGAAATAATTAACCAAGAAGTAATGACAACCTCATGAAGTTTAACCATGCCAAGTGCAAGGTCCTACACCTGGGTTGGAGCTATCCCAGACACAGCTACAGGTTGGGCAGAGAAGAGATTCAGAGCAGCCCTGCAGAGAAGGCCTTGGGGGTGCTGGTCAATGAGAAAATGAACATGAGCTGGCTTCAGTGTGCGCTTGCAGCCCAGAAAGCCAACTGTATCCGAGGCTGCATCAAAAGGAGCACGACCAGCAGGTAGAAGGAGGTGATCCTGCCCCTTTATTCTGCTCTCGTGAGACCTCACTTGGAGTATTGTGTGCAGTTCTGGTGTCCTCAACATAAAAAGGACATGGATCTGTTGGAACAAGTCCAGAGGAGGGCCACGAGAATGATCAGGGGACTGGAGCACCTCCTATATGAAGACAGGCTGAGAAAGTTGAGACTGTTCAGCCTGAAGAAGAGAAGGCTGCATGGAGACCTCAGAGCAGCCTTCCAGTATCTGAAGGGGGCATATAGGGATGCTGGGAAGGGACTCTTCTTTAAGGACTGTAGTGACAGGACAAGGGGTAACAGGTTAAAACTTAAACAGGGGAAGTTTAGATTGGATATAAGGAGGAAGTTCTTTCCTGTTAGGGTGGTGAGGCACTGGAATGGGTTGCCCAGGGAGGTTGTGAATGCTCCATCCCTGTCAGTGTTCAAGACCAGGTTGGACGAAGCCTTGGATGAGATGGTTTCGTGTGAGGCGTCCCTGCCCATGGCAGGGTGGTTGGAACTAGATGATCTTAAGGTCCTTTCCAACCCTGACTATTCTATGCTTCTATAATTCATTGGCCTTGTTTTATGGAGGTGTCATCCAATAGTAATTTCCTTACAGCTTCCCCTGTTGGGAAGATACTGTGCACAGGAAGTCGTGAATCTCTTCACATAAGCCATCAATAATACATAAAAAAGGAAAGGCAGAAAAAAAAACCTGGTAGTAACAAATCTTTTACTCACAACTTTCATATGCAGCTTGCAAAGAGGTGTCTTTATAACATGACAGCATGCTTCATCAGTCTGAGGTGGTATATTGCTAGCAGGACTGAAACAGCCCAGCCTAGGGCCAGGCTCCGTCCACTCCTGAGGCAGGAAATGGTTGCCCACTTTCACTTAAATCAGAAAATATAAATGAGATTTTAGCATGAACCAGATCCAAACTTTACATTTGAGCCACTCACTCCAAGAGAGACATTGACGTGCTGGAGCAGGGCCAGAGAAGGGCAGCGGAGCTGGTGCAGCGTCTGGAGCACAAGTGTGATGAGGAACTGCAGAGGGACCTGGGGGGTTCAGTCTGGAAGGTTCAGGGGGAACCTTATCGCTCCCTACAACTGCCTGACAGGAGGATGGAGTAAGGTGGGGTCGATCTCTTATCCCAAGTAACAAGCAATAGGACAAAAGGAAATGGCCTCAATCTGTGCCAGGGGAGGTTTAGACTGGATATTAGGAAGAATTTCTTCCCCAGAGGGTGCTCAGGCATTGGAACAGGCTGCCCAGGGCAGTGCTGGAGTCACCATCCCTGGACGTGTTCACACACTGTGTAGACAAGGCCCTCAGTGACATGGTTCAGTGGTGGCCTTGGCAGTGCTAGAGAATGGTTGGACTTGGTGATCTTAAAGGTCTTTTCCAACCTAGTTGATTCGATGATTACTGAATTACTTAGCTCTTGGCTTTGAATGCTGTAGATCAGAAAGCTTACCTGTATGCTATCCCCAACTCCTTACCCTTGTCATTAAGCATATAAATAAATATATACATGTATGAATGCTGTATTTTCCTTTCCCTCCCCAAGGCACTTCATCTTTGCATGACAAATGTAGAAGAAAACTGAAATGTTATCATTCCTGCCATCACTGAGATTCACAGCAATGAGAAGAACTTTGTTTTCTATTACCTACTCATGGCTGCTGCTATTTCAAATGAACCAGAAACACTTTCGAGTTTTGCCCTTCTGAGTTATTACACTTTCCCCTGCTGGGCTGAAAGCAGCCAAGATTCTGTTTGTCAAGAGACTGGAGAAACTTTGATGTGAAGCCTTTAAAGAGAATGCTTAGGGAGCTGTTGATCACAAGCACATGCACCAGAGGCACCCGGGGCTGTCTCCTCCCTCTGGCTTTACTCTTAAGGTGATTTATCTGCAGTTTCTGAACATGTTTCCAGTCTTCTATTTATGAAGTGACCGGGATATTCAAGCTTCTCATTTTACGCCCGAGTGAAGACTAGTAGTTTTAGTAGGGGCACCTTCTGAAACAGAGCACCTCCCAGCTGTTTGAATCGGGCACCAGACTGGGCTCTTGCAACAACCTGTTATTTTAGAAAAGAATTGCATTCTTCGTCTGTATAAATAGGTGAATATAATTTTCTGGGTGCTGCCAAGTACACCTTCTCTATGGAATCATTTAACTTCTCAGTCTTAAAAAAGTTGTTTTTCTTAAAGCCAGGTCACCTTCCCATAACTTAAGGAAATGTTCATCAGGTCAGTTTTTCCTCTTGGACTTCACTGCAGGTCTGCCTGCTTTTGCTAGCAGTGTGTTTGACCTCTTGCCCTTAATTTAAAGAAGATATTCTGCTTACAGAGACATTTATCTAACAGGGACCTTAAGGGAAGAAAGAATTTGGTTTACAGATGACTTGATTCCCTCAAGGAATGTGAATCAATCATGTAAATTGCAGCGTGTCCTGCACTTCAGCTTCAATCAATAGGGGATTAAACTCTTGTTTCAGCATGGGGAAAATAAATGCCCATCCTGATGCTATTAATAACAACTGGTATTACCAGAAGTGTACTGATGCTTTCAAAATCTCACTTTTTAGTGCTTATGTGTCTTGTTTGGTATTTCCATTGTGCCTGTTTGCTGGGAGAGTGGGAACAGAGGAGGAACTTTGACTTACACTAACTTGCTGCCAGGCATTGTTAAAAAGTTTTATTTCCTGTAGCTCTGACGTTGTGTCTGTTTTCTTTTTTTGGCTGCAGCAGCTTATTAACATGACGGTAGCTCAGGAGCAAAATCAAGAAGGACCCAGTTTAACTGCTCTACCATGCTGGTCCTTGCTCTGCCACACTTCTACATTGCCTTGAGAAAGTCACTTAGGTAGAAGCCACCCATGGTTGCATTGCTGTAGGATCCCTAATTCAAAAGCAGGTATTTCCATAGAGCAATTCAGGATGTGTGTGTATTGGCCATACCTCTCCTTTGACTCCAGGTTTCTGGTCCGTCTCCATTCTCACTGTCTAGTAGTTTTTTCCCCACCTTATTATTAACTTCTATTAGAACAGTTTGAGATCTGTTAAGATGCTGATATCTGTATGGCTTGCGGTTAGGGATTGCTCTGGAGCAAGATTCCCTCTCTGGGGATTGAAATAATGTTCTGGTGGAAGATGAAGGGTGTTTTTCACACTGACTGGGAGCAACCTGGAGGCAAACAAAGGAAATACAAGTGTTTGATGTAGTGTTGCAAGTTGTGTTTGTCGGTCTGCTGTGTGGTCAAGAGCATTTGGCTTTCTTGCAGAGAGGATACCTGTGTTGTATCCTCTCTGTTGAGATGAGTTAACATTGTACGTTAACTACCTTTTCCATAGAGTGTCCAGAGTGTGGGAGACCTCCATTCAATTCCTTCCCCAGGCTGAGAGGACTCGTATACCCATCATGTGGATGTGGCATTTCCTGTGAAAGTCACTTGATTAACAACTAAAACCACTGATCCATACGGGAGAGCAAGCAGCAGGAGGTCTTGCTTTGTGGATTATGGGGTCCTGATCCCCATAATCTGCCTACAGAGTATGGAGACCTACAGACTGAAAAGATCTCTACAGAGACCTTTTCAGTGCCTGATACCAGACAGGATACTTTGTTTTATACTCCATTACTCTTTGACAACACCAGACTCACTTCTTACAACCTTTTGGTTTTTATACAAGGTTAGGGAGGACTCCTCACAACGCGGAACCTGGTCAGTTTGTAAAGAAATCATCAACTCACTATGTAAAAACCAGCCTACATGTTGCCTACTGCACTAATACTGCTGTCACTAGAGCTACATCTATAGCTGCACCTGAGCCAGGTGCTGAACATTTTCTCCTTCTAATATACAAGCTAGAAGAGACAGAAGTAGGTCTCTATTTTTTAAATGCATAAAATGCCCTTTGAAGAAAGGGCTGTTCTTTGCTGGGATTAAGATCTGCTGCCCTAGCACTTACTGCGTCTTCTGACAAGCATTTGCAGTTCTAGAAAAAAAACCCAGATTTATTTATATGTACTTTTTGCTGGCCCACATCTATTATCACATATTTTGTTCTTTTGTATGTAGAAATTGCAGCTTAAATAATACATTTCTTCAGAAATGGAACTTATAGAATATGTTATGCCACATCAAACGCTATTTCCATATCAGTGTACTTTTGAACTAATAAATCCATTGCAGTTGCTAGTGAGTTTTAAAATGATCTCTTGCCTGCTTTAAATGGTTGTCATTGATTTTGAAAAGTGTCTGATGTACATGAAATATGGTTTTGTAGATTGTGTGGTTTAAACTTTGGAGATTTCTGCTTTAATTTACAACAGCCCTCAAATGCTTTTGGCAAAGGAAGCAGCCTGCCTCATGTAGGTCTGAAACCAGATGTAATTAGGAATGTTTCCCATCAGGAGAAGTCTGTTCTGGCTCTTTATGTGACTGTTTTTGTATCATCATTTTCTATGAAAGCTGTTGCAGGGAGTTGGTGTCTGTCTTCACAGCAATCTGTCAGTGACTGGGAATCTTGTAAGCTTGTTAGTGAATTTTAACTAAACAAAGATAAAATCAGCTTTAGCTAAAGCCTTCCTGGCAGATAATGATCTAACCCACATGTGGACGTCTTTCAGTGATATCGGCCTTGAAATTCTCACTGGGAGTGCTCTCACCTGAACTGGTCATGCTGAAATTCAAAGTGCAGCATTCTTTGTCCATCCCCCATTTGACCTATTTCTCCCATAAATTACCCAAACTGGCCTTACGAGGGCTGCATGAGGAGGAAAGATATACTCTTGTGGCCATTGTCATCTTCTGCTTTTGGTGCAGTGTGCATTAATCCATGGTCTTGCTTTTCACAGCATGACCACAGGCTTGGTTTGATGGCAACAAATTTATCCAGGTTATGGATGGGTGTAGTGGGTCTGTTAAGTTACCCTTGGGTAGATGCAGGTGCCCACTAAATGTGGCAAAGGATGCCACTCGCAATGGCAGTTCTATAGAACAGTTCCGTAAGACTGTTCACCCTGTGACATCCTCCTGACCTCCTTAGCATGAAAAAGTTCATCTATGAATCCATCTTCTGTGAGACCAGCTTTCACTACTGTGTCAGCAAAACATTTATATGATTAGAAATACTAATCAACGTCTACAGCAAGGTTTGCAGGTTCACATCTTCTCTAGGCTGCAAGCTGCTTTTCATGCACCCCAGGATCATTTTTACCTTTTCACATACCAGGATATTGTTGACTTTTCTCCAGCTTGTGACTGATTATATTCCCCATCTCCTTCTTGGAATAGCTACTTCCTGGGGAGTTAGCCTATACTGTGTGTTTGTACAGTGGATTCTCCCTGCCTTGCATGCTTTCATACTGAATTTCACCCTGCATGTTTCAGACATCAAGATCATCTGGGAATTTGACCTTGCTCTCAAAGAGGCTCAGCAGTGCCTTCACACCACTTGAAAAGTCATTAAAGACATGCTGTTAAACACTGAGCAGAAGAAGGTCACCCCACCCCAAATTGGCAAAGAACTACTGATATGAACGTGAAACACAGTTATGGTGTCCTACTATTTCTGCACCTACTGTATATGGTCTCATTTAGACTGTGCTCTTTCTTATTTCTAATATAGTACCCTTGAGAATGGTGTTCAGAACTGTGCCAGTTAAACTATATGAAGTCCAAAACTTCTTCACTGCCATGTGAATGTGTATCTAGTATAGATAGGTTCAGTCATGATTTCATTCTTGGCACATCATTATTTTTCTTGTCTAACTCCTTATTTTCCGGATTCTTACACATGGCTGGTCTGATGATTTGATCCAGAACTTCATTGTGTATTTAAGGCAAGCTGAAAGGTCTCTAATTTCCCCTAGGCCTTTATTTCCCCTTTTCAGGCCTGGGAATGATTTTGACCTTCAAAGTTTGTAGGTAGTTTACCCACCCTTTGAAAATCCTCTCAGCCGACCACCAACAGACCCAAAGGTTAACCTGGTAAGGCCAAACTGTATTGAGAATATCAAAGGCTCAAACGAAGCTTTAAACACAGAGTGGCATTTAGGATGGCTGAGTGTGCCTGAGCATCTGCATGGTGTGTGGGGTGCACTGTATGCATCTTTCTGTACCAAGCTGCAGGTGGGGTGAACATCTCAACATGAGCTACTTATCCTAAGCAGTGCAAAGGCCAGCTGTGTGTACCTGCCTTTTTCTTATTGGCATCAAATGCTCCCTGTGCTCAACAGAAAAAGGTAAGTCCCCTTTTGAATTTCTCACCACCATTTGTCAGCAGTTTCCCCTCTCCACTGAGATGCTGATTGTTAATTTCCATGGTATCCATTGTGCTACTGATGTAGACCCGGTTTCCTTTCTTGTTCTTCTGTGTATAGACCCCTTTCTACCTTCCTTTTCCATAGGCATAGTTTACAGTTTTGTTTTAAGTATGTTGACTCTGAAGAACTGCAAATCATCATTTTCTCTTCTCTACCTCCTATGAGATACTGGCTGTGTCCCTGAGATTTATTCAAGGCCAAATGCTAAATGTGTCCATGGAGGGGATGAAAATCTTTGATCTCAGATCATGCTGGAGTACCACTGGAAGCTGCTTTTTTAAGAGCAAATATTGGAAGCTAGAGGACTCCCATTACTCAAAGAATCATAGAATCAATTAGGTTGGAAATGACCCTTAAGATCATCACGTCTAAGCAGTAACCCATCACTGCCAAGTCCACCACTAAACCATGTACCTAAGTACCACATACATACTTCTGCTTTAGTACCTCCAGGAATGGTGATTCCACCACTGGGCAGCCTGTTCCAGTGCTTCATAGCCCTTCTGGGGAAGAGACTTTTCCTAATATCCAGTCTAAACCTTCCCTGGTAAAACTTGAAGCTGTTTCCTCTTGTGCCATCACTTACTTGGGCAAAGAGACTTTCACCCACCTCACTACAGCCTCCTTCAGTCTGCTGTCCACCATTGCTTGCTGGTCAAGGTAGCAGAGTTACAGCACCGCTCCTGCACACCCTTCCATGCAAACTCCCTCACAAACTGCAACACCACATCCTATTTGCTTGCACTGCTTGTGGTGCTCCCCCCACCCAGGGTTTCTTTTATACGTCTGTGCCCAGCAGTGCTGGCACGACAGCTGCTCACCTCAACAACTGAGTTCTCGTTTGCTTCTTTCATTTTACTCCTTTCATTTGCTGTCAAGATATAAAGTCTCTGGCAATGCTTTCCATCTCTAGCTAATCTCTTCTATGGCTTCTCTGTTGAAACATGGCAGCATTAAGAGAATTTGCATTTCCAACCTGGTAGACACCCAATGGACAGCACACTGCTGTGAGGCAGTTCTAAATAAAACTTTTCAAGTAAATCATGGAAATGAAGTGTTGAAGATTATCAGCATGAGGCTGTTTAGAACTGACTTAAATCGCTTCATCATAAAAGAATATTTAAGTAGGTTCAGTAATTGAACTGAACCAGGTTCTCTGCTCCCACCTCTTAAGTAATGCCAAACGCAAACTGGTTTTTGTTATAGCTCCAAAATTGAAAGCACATTCTCCATAAAAAAAATTATTTGCTTTAACCTGGCTTTGCACTTACTCAGAAGAAATAACTACATTGGCTGTAGGCCTGCGGCTGTGAAAACAGCATGGTATTGAAATTCTTCTTTCAAGCTTCTCTTTTGATCATGATCACGCTGACTCCATTAATAACTCTTTAGGTCACGGGAATCCGTGCTTTGAGAATGGAAAGAATGACCTTTAATTACATCCAAACTTTTCCCTTTCCTTCTTTGTGTTGCTGTTTTGGCAAGCTGTTCCCAGTAGAAGGCACCGATGGTTCTAGTTCCACCAGAATCCTGGGCAAGTAGATATTCATGGACATTTAAAAGGCTGGCACTAAGGTACTAGACAAAGCCTCCTTTCTCTCTGTTAATAATACAGCATTTTGACAGCATGGAAATGGCACACGTCTCTAATAGTATACATTTCAAAGCAGGGGACAGCACAAAATCAATGCAATTTCCAACCAGAATAAGCATGCAGAAAGCAATATACTCTGCCCATTTTTAAGTTTCACATTTGAATGATATAAAACCTGTTTTTCTGTTCCTTCAGAGAAGCCACCACCAACTTTCTGCTATGAACAATAAAATTAGTACTGCAGCATTTATGCTATTATTTTACTCTTAAATTCAGTTTGTTTTATGATGTATTTTCAGTTCACTTTAAGATGAGTTTGTTTTTCTATTAACAATGCAATGTTAATTCATTCCAACCTAAGCCATTCTATGACTCTATGATCATGGAAATTAGATCTTATTAATGAAATATCTTAGGCTGCAGTATTTGCTGGAGCTCTAATCCAGTCCAGCAGTTAAAGAGATGCTTAATTCCTGTGTATTTTTCAGGTCAGTCACAAGTAAGGACAATTTCCTGACTCATGGGTCACTGTTCTTTGGAACCTTGGAAGATCAGGCTGTTCTATTTTATTTCACCTTTAAAGATTAGAAAGATCATTGGATTGTGCCTTCTGCTATTATAGGTACACAGAATTTCTTACCCATGTGAACTGCTGATGAGCATCTGTCTCAAAACCTTGTTCTATTGAAGTTTACTGGCTGTGATCCAGACGTTCAGTCCACGGAGGTGTGGAAACTTGCTTCTGGTTTCTATCTAGATGCATTGATTCCCAGCTTGTTTGTCCTGCATTAACCTTATTGTTCATGTCTTTTGTCATGACAGCTTGAGCAAGCCCTGTGTGCCCAGTCTCCTCTTGCACAGCAGCCCAGCTGCGTTACTGACCTTGTCTTCACCATGCCCAGTTTGAACTCTTGAACGTGAGCTCACTGGCTCAGAGTACTGCAGGTGAGGTTGCCCCAGGAATAAGGACACCAAGGTGCTCTGAGGTACAGCAATATTTGTATTTTATTGTATAGACTGGAAAATGCTCATCTCATATGTCCTAGGAGCACCACTGCCTTTCTGACATATGCAACAGTGGTGATTGTCACTCATGATGGGCAATTACCATCCAGCCTTCTTCCTCAGTTGTTCCAAGCTATTACTGCTCTATATAAGTTATTTCACTAGTTAATAGATGTGACAACTAAATGTCACTGATCACTTCAAAATAGCATACTTAAATTTCCACTCTTACTGACATAATTTTAACACATTCTTGTTATTGTTTATTGCTCTGTCAGGTGGTTGTTCTCCACACCACATGCTGTAAATTCCTTTAGCTATTTTTCCTGTGTCACACCTTGAAATTCTTCTATTGGATTCTGGCATTATTCCACCCTATCTCAGATTTTTGGATGCCAGTGTAGATCCTATTTCTGTGTCCTGGGTTTAGCAGCAGCAGTCATTTTTTTCTCCTTCTTGGTAGCTGGTGCAGTGCTGTGCTTTGACTTTCGGGCTGGGAACAAAGCTGATAAAAATTATGTTTTGGTTTGGCCAAGGACTTTGTGAGCCTCATGCTCTGCCAAGGAGGAGGGGAAGCCGGGAGGAAGCAGAGACAGGACACCTGACCCAAACTGACCAAAGAGGTATTCCATACCACAGCACGTCATGCCCAGGGGGGAACTGGGAGGTACCCGGAAGGACAGGGGGTCGGCTGGGTCAGACTGGTGGTTCGGCGCGTGGTATTGTACTCCTTTCCTTTGCTATTGTCTCTTATCATTGTTGTCGTTGGTGGTAGCGGTGGTGATTCGTATTGTACATTAGTTGCTAGACTGTTCTTATCTCAGCCCGTGGGAGTTGCATTCCTTCGATTCTCCTCCCCATCCCTCTGGGAGCGGGGAAAGGGGTGGGGGGCCGCCCTTGGGAAAGGGGGGGGGGGGATGGACTAACGTGGGCCTCGATTGCTTCTAGCCTGGCACCACTCACTGGGAGTAAGTGTACAAGCTGTCTTGGTTGGGGTTAAACCACGACAGTTCTTTTTGGCGCCCAACATGGGGCCACGACATTCTGCTTATCATAGCATTTACAAGGGCCAGCAGGTAATGTGCCACTGTACAGAATCCTACTCTTTAGGCAAAGCATCCATTAAGCAAACGAAACAGAAAAATGTTCTACTGTTAGAAAAGAGTGAAGTTTTTAAGATAAATAATCATATAAAATGGTAGGAACGATTATGTTTGAGAGGTTTATAAATCAATAGTGTGATTTTGTAGATTAGAAAGAGCTATAATTTTGCAGTTCCGTCTGCAGTCCGGTATTGTGGTTAACCTGTAACCAGTGATACAATGGTAGTCTTGGTAGCAAGAGCTTATATAATCATATATGGTGAAGGGTGTATGGGTGAATTTAGAGAGGTCTATTGTGAAATTCTATCCAAGCAGAACCTAGAAATTACCAGAGGTAGTCAAGGGAAAACAGAACAATGCTGGTGTCCACATAATGGTTGGGTTATGTCCAGAGGACAAAAAGGTGAAAAGAACAAGCCGAGGAAGACTTCTTACTTCATCCGAGGAAGACTCCTTACTTCATCAGGACGACCACCAGAGGGGGGCTGCACAAGCGCAGAAGAGGCTGATGTCATAATAGACTGATGTGGCAATCCTTAATGCATATGTATTATTTAATGATGCAATCTTTATTTAATATGTATTAGTTATGTAACTTTCAGTGTATAAATTGTGAGCGCGATGTCACGAGGTCGAAGCCAGATTTGGGCGCGTGCCCCTGGTTTCCCAGCGCTGCAGTAAAGCACCTCATATAACCATTCTGGTGGTTATGTGTCAGTTCCTACGCTAACACTACTACTGTTCTTAATAGAAACCAAAAAAGAATCACTTGTATGAACTCTTTGCGAGAGCCTGTGGAAGCAACAACATTTAATAGAAGGGTTAGAATCCATTGTGTCATTTAAATAAGCAGTGCTCCAAGCTAAAAATGAACATTTTTGTGTCTAAATATATATCCAGGAGGGAAGTTTAAATATTAATACGTATGCACCAGATATGGCTGTTTGGAGACCTTGTAGGAGTCTTCCAGTATCTGAAGGGGCCTATAAGGATGCTGGGGAGGGATTCTTCATTAGGGACTCTAGTGATAGGACAAGGGGTGAAGGGTTAAAACTTAAACAGGGAAAGTTTAGATTGGGTATAAGGAAGAAGTTCTTTCCTGTTAGGGTGGTGAGGCACTGGAATGGGTTGCCCAGGGAGGTTATGAATGCTCCATCCCTGGCCACTGCTCAAGGCGAGGTTGGACAGAGCCTTGGGTTTATGGTTTAGTGTGAGGTGTCCCTGCCTATGTCAGGGAAGTTGGAACTGGATGATCTTAAGGTCCTTTTCAACCCAAACCATTCTATGATTCTGTATTTAAAAATAGGTATAAAATAAAACCAAGAAATAATAAACCAGACACTATTAAGAATTAAGTTTCTAAAGACTTTAAGGATGTAGTGTGGAGGTAAAATAGGTGCTGTACTCACTCGTGTCTCTCTGAAATATTGTACTCAAATCAATAATCCTTTTACCAGTGTGATTTCATAAAGGTTTAATTAGTTCACGTCTGGAATTGCATCAGCAAAACCAATCTGTTTTAATTGTTTCTGTGTTAGTGAACTGCGGCATATTTTTTTCCTAGCCACAAGACAAATTTAATCAACTCTGCCAAATGAGAAGTCATTTGTCACTTGAAAGATGAAATTGTTTATTTTTACTGTCAGCCAAAAAGAAATATTTACCATACATCTGCATGCAGATGCCTTTTGCATCTATAAATGTGCTAATTTGGCCTAATGTAAAAATACGCTTGCACTGGAGAGTCACATCTATAATTCTCCTTTTCTTCCATTACCTTTCATAGGAGGTTGTCTTGGACACACAAGGTCTGTGCATGTCAGAGGTCCTGCTGCTTCCTATTAAAGGCTTCTTAACTGGGTCAAATGAAAAATCTCTGCTTGCAAGGTCTTATTTGAAAGTCATGTAAGACACGTGAAAGATGAAACATTGCCTTTTGTTCTTCTCAGAAATAATTTCTTAAACAGACCAAACTAATACAAAGATGAGGAGGTTCAGTTGATAAATAGCACATTTGGAGTGGAATTCAGTCAAAATGCAGTAAGATTTCCCCACATACATGAATATGGGAGGTGCACCCCAAAGACTTTGCTCCAGCCCAGCAGAGTGGACAGATGTGGATGTATAGACCCATACTGAACACACTGCCCACCTCAGGCTCCACGGGAAGTGAATTTTTCTGGTCCTCTGCAGTCAGCAAGCATCAGCCAGTGCCCTGCAATCAGCACCAGGAGCTCTGGATCTGCCTCATCCTGCCTGGATGTGTTGGCACACAGGAGGGAGCAAAGCATATCAGCAGTCCATGCCTTCTGGTCTTCTCTGTCCAAGACTTCTCTATTACATGATGGACCAGGTGCTCTAATTCATGTGTGTAGAGTAGCTAGTGCTACTGGTGGCTTTCTTAACCACAGCGTAAGGGTTGTATGCTGATGAGCCCTACCACAGACCTTTCCCTACCAGTGAAGTGCCAGTTCTGCATCCATTCACATACCAAAGCTGCCTCTGCAATTCCTGGGCACAGGAATGTGGCTCCACATGGTGGCAAATCCCTAGACTTCCCTGTCAACAATTTGTCTTGTTCCAACTTGCACACTCACCAGCAGTCCCTGGATACAGCTCAACAGCTGGCATGATTCAGGGATCATTCCTCAAAGTGGTTTGTGTGCAGCCACCTTCTTTCAGGGAGTCCCTTGATTTATTAGCATGGATGCAGGTTGATTCATACCACTTGACTTCAAGGTCCAGCAAAGTTTGTCATCATTTGCTAGCATGTCCCACCATGTCTTTTTCTCTGTGCCTGTCAGCTACCTTGTGGAACCTGCCATTTCAAATCTCAGCTACTTGCAATAGACACTTATTTGATCTCAGCCCAAACCATTTCAAAAGCCTCCTGCTTGTCAGGATCATGCCTGTGCTCAGATGTGAGCTAATCCTGTCACTCAGCAGCAGCACAAAGCTGCTACTGAGGCTTATTCCTCAAGGCACAATCTAATTGTTGAGCAACTGCTCTTGCATCTCTCAGCCTGTCATTGGTGTACCTGCCAACCAAACCATTAACAAGAAATAGTCAGATTTTTCCCTAGAATATGAACAATAGGGATCTATTTTCTGTCATATTTCTTTCCTAGGCCTTGGAATACAATAATCTGATAAAATTCTTATTAATATTAATAATAACGTATGGTCACTGCTTGATGAGACATTTGGAATGGTTGAAATCTGCCCACGGTATTTTGAATCACCCCTTTTCTGATAAGACTTAGATCTCTTGAGCAGAGGGCAGAGATTTGCAGCATGACTCTTATGACTCTTTGTGCACTGATAGCTGGATAATTGAGAAAACAAGGGCAATTCAGACTCTGATTCACATTGGATTTACCTGTGATGGCTGAAGAGGTTACCAGACTGGAAGATAAACTCTTCAACTGTTGCAGCTAAACCAGAGGTGATTGTGAACCTGAGCTGTCAGCCTGCACACTTTACAACTCAATGTTTTAATGTAAACTGAGATTGATAGTGGTTTACATTTACTGGCAATAATGAAATCAGCACCAGATCTGATCAGTAATCTGGCAGGGACATTTGGGGATGGCAGGCTTTTAAATCATCCTGGCCTGAAGTGCCAAATGTTGTGAAAAAGGTGGCTTTAAGGACCTTTCTTAAGGACTGTAATATCTGACTCTGAATTCACAAGTTTATCAGCCACTGTGGATTTCAGTGGACTAATGAAAAATAGCTGGCCTATGGGATTGAGATGAGCGTTTTTCCTCTGTGCGTTTCTCTGCATAGCTCTTGATCTCGTGAGAGATCTGTCAAATCAAATGACTGGAGTAGATTTATTAAAGTGGGTTAAAACCACCCAAAACTGGACAATTAAACCCAGCTAGTTTGGTGTCAATTATGTCTAAGACTTTAGAATAAGTTTTTAAGGAAAATACAGACGTACAGAGAAATGAATTAATGAATCCTGGGTGCCCCAGAATAATTTCAAGTCTTCTTTGATAAGAGATGAGATTCTCTGTATTAGTTAACCATGCATCTTTCTTTTGACATGTAAGAAGTTACTACTTAAGGTGAATAAACTGGGTATCAGTGAAGATCTTTGAACTGAGTAGGGGTGAAATGAAAAAGAAATTTACAATGGATTGTTATGAGGGTTAAATCACCATGGGGGAAAAGAGGTCTCTGGCTTTGGAAACTAACCTTTAACAGCATGTATTAGCAACCTCCACAGGAAAAGCAGGGGTAAACTTAGGAGAACTGCCTATGAGAAAAATCAAGCAAAGGAGAGCAGCCTAAAAGGTATCAGAATGAAATGCAAGTCATACAGGCCTTGAGAACAGGAATTCTGGCTGCAGTGTTGGAGATCACGATATAAAATAAAGGAGACATACCTGGCTATCCATTCAAATGTACTTCCAAGGTTAGGATTGCCAGGCAAGTGCTTTTAATGGAAATAAGGAAATACGAGACTATCATGGGACTTTATCTGGAGTAACATGGGAATTCTTCTTTCCCATGCCTGAGAAAAAGAAATGTGGACTGAAGCAGGTAGATAAAAGGGCAACCCAGCAGTTTATTTCATTGGAGGAAACCAAAACTGCCCAATTTATTTCACATGGCAAAATGGTACTGGAATACATCTGTGATAGGTGTGTGCCTCCATCCAGGGAACACGGTTCCTATGGAGAAGACTGATGGGTCCCCTTCAGTTCTGCATGCCTGGTAGGAAAACACAGTTTGATGCCAAAATGGTTCAAAAGAAAGCATTTAAAGCCATTCTGGGAAAAAACCCCAAAACCAAACACAATTCAGTTGTGTAAAGGCCAAAATGTTTCATTGCTCTTTGAAAGCTCCTGAACAAGTATGTGACATATGGGAACCACTGCACTGGGAGAGGTGAGGGAGATCAGATGGAGAGGTTGGATCACAGCTCTTTGGTTTCCCACTGCATGGGAGCACAGCGGGATGTGACTGTCTCAACCCGCTTTGGTTGAAGGCTTTCTTGTGCATTTCCTGCCCTGTGCCACCTTCTGCTGGTTATCCCAAGAGCCTGCAGGGTCCAGGAAACCTTCTCAATAGCAATTTGTGGCACCTCCGTGACAACATGAGCAGATCAGAGAAAGACCATGGTGTTCTGTGAGGTGCCTGCTTTCCGCTGCAGTCCTCTGAACCGACACAGAGCAGTGCTAAAACTTATGTGCTGTGGAGTCCAGGCCCAGGGTTGCGAGGGAAGGATGAAGCTTCTTATCAGAGTTTGATGTGAAAGAAGGAATGTAATAGAAATATCGATGCTGCTTTGTCATTCAAGCTCTATTGTGGCTTGTTTATCCATGGATTAAACAGATGTAACAGACCTTACCTGCTTCAAAAAGGATTCATAAGAGATAGAATCAATAAATACTCGTGAAGACCTTTGATGCTTGAAAATGGAAAATGCTATTTTCTCTAGATTTGTACAACAATCCAATTACTGTTTTGGAGGACCAGAGGGAGAAAAGGAAACAGATTTGATCAAGACTGAGGTTGTTTACTGCAACTACACTGATACCTAAGTATAAAACATAAGAATAGATGAAGACAAAATAGTTCAGATAATTATCTCCCAAACTTAGAGTAAGTACAGGATCTAGAAATGTAAAAAAATAAATAAATGAAGAAGATAGGCCAAGGCCATTTTGTCAGATCAGCTGTTTCTGTATCAGGACTAATGGAAGCAGTGTACCAGGTTAGGAAGCCACAGTCACAAAACTAATTAAAATATAGGGGGGATGATAAATGTGTTTTGATACCATCCTAAGACCTAGGTGTCTCCGAAGAGTTTATTGCAGAATTTCAGGGCACAATTCAATTCCATGTAATTGCAGTGAAGGCAAGATTGAAGTCACCTAAATTAAGACTGAATTTAGACAGAATTTGGACACCAACAGCTCAGTCCACTGCTTCAAAATGTCAATTCTCTTGATATTCTCCTTATTGTCCATTGTCTATGCGTCTCTCTGGCCAGCCTCAAGTTCCCTATTCATATAATTACAAACATTGCACACCTCTGTTGTCACCCATTGCAGTCAGGTTGGTGGCCATGTCACCTTCAAGATCATTTGACACTCAGATTTCCTCATCAATGCCTAATTCCACCCAAGAGCCTGGAGAGCTTCCGGTTCATGGTGCTATACTTGCAGGAGCACTATGCCATGCACGCATCCATATGTCTGACCACAGATGTTCAAACGCATGACAGTGAAGAAATCGGTACCTAGGAAGCAGGAATTTAACCTTCCCTGATGCAAAGGGTTTCAAGTCTCTGTCTCTGATATCCCCAGCCATCACGCTCCAAGGACACGCACTCCATCACTCTGGATGCACAACTAGGAGTTCAAGATAAGTGAGGCCAGGAGAAGAACAGAGAGACAACAACTTGACCCTACTCTGAGAAAAGCAGGTAAGATTTCTACCTATGCTAATAAACCTTGTTGAAGGAGAGAGCAAAGGTTGGTTTTGTTGGTCTGGAGCACTACTGCAGTAATGGATTAGCAGTTGCAAAGTTCTGCCCTGTACACCTGTGTGTGAAAAGGACTTTCCAGAATGACCTTTCTTGTCATTAAAGTTTGCTTCCATTGTGCATACTTGTGTAAAAATGCCCCTCTCCCTGCATTTCTTGTCTGCTTTTCCATCTGTCTCCTAGAAAAGGAAAAAATTTTATTTGAATATAATGGAAAACCTTCTCCTGTCATAAAATGCAATGAAGGAACCATTGAATACAATGATTTTCCAGCAGGAGACTCATACGTCTTTAAATCAATACAGTTGTGTTTGCTTGCTGTGATGAGCCAATGGCACACCTATGGCTGGCAGGTGCTGATCAGCTGTCTAGCTGCAGGATTCCCAAAACATGTATTATAAAAGCATAAAAAAGATCGAATCTGTCCAAAACAGCAAAGCTCTTTTGAGAATAAATCCTGTGCTGGGCAGTGCACAAAGACTGCACCACAATCAATGTCCTAACGTCTCAGCCTGTCTCTTGTATCTTTTTCGTGTAAGCATAGTCTCACCATGGCCATGAACCTGCCCCTGATTCTGTCCTCTTGTCTGCCCCATCTCTTGGCTTCGTCGTTATAGTGACCTGATCTACCTGCCTCTTAGTCATAATGTGGGCATCTTCTCTTTCCCCTTTCCTATCCATTCAAAACACTGCTGCTCATGACATCCTTTATCTCTTTCAACTGCTTATGCACTGGTCTATAGTATATCCAGGAGAAACTAGTTGAAAATATTTCACAGCCTACACTCTTTGCCCTCTTTTTCCTTACCTTCTCATCTTCCTATCCTCAGCCTGGCCTTGGCATCAGCTTTGTGCTTTTGAGTGAGCTCCTCTGTGCCTTCTCTCAAGTTTCCCCTTGTGTTAGGCAGGAAGACCCCGCAGACAGCTCTGAAACTACTCTGTTATGATTCTCTTCGGAAATCCCTCCCCAGAACACCTCTTTGCTGTGTGATCGGGTCCTTCCCCTCCTGAAACCGCTGACCCTATCACTTTGGCCAACAGTGTGTCCTGGTTTCCTTGTGTTTTCCTTTCCTGCTTGTTGCTTCTTGTTTTACATTTACCTCATGAACTATGCAAGGCAGAGAGAGCTCCCCTTTGCCCTGTTTGCAGGGTATGTAACTGCAGGAGGAGGACTGAGGTATGGAGGTATTATCCAACTAAATAAATACTCCACAGGCAGCTGTTTGCTCTCTTTGTAAAGACAGGATCCGTGTTCATCCTTTGCCTTTCAATATTATTTGTCATGCTCCCCCCTATGAACAGAATACTCTCCTGATTGCTATATGGCATGCATTTTTCCTCACCCTAAAGGATGAAAAGCCGAGAGAGGAGTTATCAACTATTTATTTTGCAACCATTGTTTTTATAAACCAACTGCAGGCTGGAATATTAAATTTCACCCATAAGCCCTCTTATCCCAATTACATCTTCATTAGGCACATGAAAGGACTCCTTAAACCCCAATATATCATACAGCTGCAGTGTGGTCACTTTTCAGACATATGCTATACCTTCAAGAGTATAATAAATCCCACAATGTCAATAATAGCTAATAACGATGATCAAATCCATTATTTGCAGAAGAGACAAAAGACATAAAGTGCAAAACACGTGGAATCAAAAGCAAAGGCTTGAGCACAACCCAAACATTTCATAAAGCTGAAAAATGAAGGCTTGAGCATAGCTCAAGACATTTTATATGCTGGGACATAATTGCTCTCGATTTCTTTATATTGGCTTTTATCTCAAAGAAGCCAGATGACAAATTGTCAAGTTATTTATCATAAGCCGCTAGTACACGGTTTTCCTCCCCTTCCCATCCTCCTCATGCCCTCCTCCTTTGCCTTTGGATTCTTTCGTTTTGATATTTTTCAGTTTACACAATTTGGAAAGGCCAAGAAATGCAGAGCTTAAGCATGTTATACTCTGCAGCCAACTGGTCTCCTTCTCAATATTTATATACTTCAGTTGTGCTTGGGGAACTTGGTCATTTTTGGTGTCAGACAAACCCATTTTAGAAGGTGCTCGGGCCCTGGAAGGTATGCACTGAAGAGATGAAGCATCTAAGAGAAAGAGGATAAATGGTAGTGACTCATCCCAAGACACCAAGCAGGCAAAGGGCAGACCTGGGAAGGGATTTATATCTCAGTGCTGCTTTAATCACTGCTTTTCCCATGAACTGGTGTCCTTTTATTAGGACAAAAAGATGTTCTGGCTGATAAATTGGGCGTTTCTCTAACCCATCAATGGTCAGACAGTCCATAAAGGACCACTGGGGTGGTCTGATGCAGCTTAATAATCAAATTATAGAATCATAGAATGGTTTGAGTTGGAAAGGACCTTAGGATCATCCAGTTCCAACCCCCTTCCCTAGGCAGGGATGCCTCACACTAGACCATGTCACCCAAAGCTCTGTCCAACCTGGCCTTGAACCCTGCCAGGGATAGAGTATTCGCCACTTCTTTGGGCAACCCATTCCAGTGCCCCCTGCAGAACACAACAGCTTTTTTAAGGTGATGGTCAGACCTAGGTTTCCTACGGAGAGATTTCAGCACCCCTTCTTTCCCAGTAGACCCTATTACTACTCCTCTGTCATGGCACTCAAACCTTAAGCACTGTGGATGTTGGGACCTGGCACCCCTCACCCACTTATCCTGATTGCTGATTGTGGGCAGCTGGAAACAGCCTCAGATGCTGCAGCATCAGGATGTGCATTTTTCATCTTCTTTGTGATAAGAATGGACGTTAAGAGTTCAGCACTCTCCCTTACCTCCACTGACATCAGTGCTGTGTCAACCCTGATGGTATTAGCACAATCCTTTAAAAGCAGTCCATCTTATTACTGTGGTGTGCACTCCCTGAAGGCCATGGACGAATGTTAAAGTCTGGAAGTGTGTGTGATGTCACGGACGAAATATGAAACAGCAGCTGAACTGCTAGCTGCTACAAGGGCAAACTTTGGTTAATGCTTCCTATTAACTCCTGGCTCTTTCTGTCAGCCTGCTATTGCAGTAGGGAGAGACTAAAGGAAATAGCTCTTTCGTCTTTTGCTTGAAATTGCCATTTGCCAAGGATTTGCTGGAGGTCTAAAGCAGAATAAATGGTTTTTGCATTTCTCACCCAAGAGGGTAGTTTAGATCATAATCAGTGGAATGGATACAGCATGTTTCTGACTGAATTTCCAGTGCTAATGAAAAGGGATACCCTGAATGATGAAGACAAATGTACTTCAAATGAAGAATTAATACTGCTCATAAAGGCACAAATATGAAAATCCATATTCTTGGAACAAATGTTTTAGTACTTTTGTGTCTAAATCTCTGTTAGAATCTGGAATAGGCAAATATTTATGCTGATATTTAGTACTTAGTACTAATGTGGCTGTAGTTTACATTCCCCATAATCACATCAGAATGCCATTTTGTGTGCTTTGCACTGTGCCATTTCCACTTTCAATTTTCATGTCCCTGAAGCAACTCTTCATGGGGAAACCCATTCTTCCAGCTAAAGAACAGCTCTTCACAAATCTCTGTGCTGCTCTCTGAAATACAAATGGTAACACTAATAAGGCCCAGATGCCTCTGTATTGAACAGTACACATCTAGCTCATGAGAAACTTCTTCACAGGGGACCTTATGTTCTTAAATAAGATGCACCAAGTGATTTTGCAAACAAGCAGTTATGGAGGGAAACCACAGCTAGCCAAGAGATGTGATTATGAAGGCTATCTATAAATGTGAGTTGCAAGAATGTCTTGGTTTTAAAGACAGAAGCAAACAATAAAATGTTCATGGGTTCACAGGTCTTTCTAAGCAGCAGCATCTCTTGCTCCTGCTCCATGATCATTTAGAACTCAATCTTCTGTCGACAGCCTCTTGCTGAATCAGCCCCCCAAACACATGTAGGCTTACATCTGAAGAGGTTCTTAAAGACAGATGAAATGTTCAACCACATTGCTCTCTCCCATACTCTTGCTTAGGGCTCCCCTTGATCAAGTACTTGGAAGCACATCCTTGACAGCCTCAGCTCACTCTCGCTGCTTCTAGCAGACCAAACAGTAACATGAAGGAACACTCCCATCCCTTCCTAGCCTGAGGGAAGCCTGAGCCTGGCCACATAAATTTTTCCCACAAAATAAAACTGAAACCCAATTTCAAAACTTAACATCTGCTCCTGAAGGCTTTGTTAGGACACTGGTGCAGACTGATAAAGGTGGCAAATGGTGGAGGATGAGAACTCTGAGATCAGAAACATGTTATAAAATATAGGATCTATTTTCTTGCTAGTTCTTGCTTTTGCGTGTTGATCTGCTGTCACTGTTTGCATTAAGTTCACCATGATGGACTCTATACCATAATTTGCCTTAATCTGCCAGTCTACTTTTAGGACTCAAAGATAGCAATCAGCTTTGCAGAACCATTATGTCATCCTACAGAAGGCAGTGTTTTAAATATTGCTATTAGTACCTTAAATGTATTATTCAAAGCTTGACCCACCCTGGCCTTACAAACTGTAGCTGTCTGCCAGACTCACTCCATTTGCTCCCATTTAATACAGTCTTGTAATAGTTCCATCGAGTACTTTTATTTTTTTGCAGGTCTGCAGTGTACCATTGCTGTTTACTCATGAGAAAAGTCATTGATGGTACCTTGGTTCCTTGCGGTAACAAAGAAGTTGTCTTATACAGTGAATAGCTGTTCCTTTGCCATTGAGTTTATATTAACATACACCATATCAATTAAACAACATTTGAAGATCAAATATGTGGCAATAACTGGAGGGGCTGAAATAATTGCAAAGGTTAGGTCATGGTGATCAAGCTTCCAAGTGCATTTTATAGCCTGTGAAGCCTGTGAAATGTGAAGTCTGCAGGTTATTTCTTCTTCCTTCAGGTGTCAGAACTCATTTAGGTTTTAGACACTGCCGTAAAAGGCAATCAGATCTTCCTTTCCAATCTCCAAAATCATTTTAACACAAGTAATATCAACAGATTCACATCATTTAAAGCCTTCTCCTATTGCTGTACAGCTGCTTAGGCAGTTAATTACAATATGTTCCCAGGATGAAAGGCTGAATAGGCAGTCACATTTGTGTGCTTCATTAAAATGAGCTTAGCAAAATTAGGCTGATAGGATAATGGGGATACCTTGTGCAGTTTCAACTATTGCCAGCAACAAGACTCTTGCCAGATATTATTCTCTTTGTGTAAATTATATACCTTGCATTTCTTGACTAAAAATAAGTAACAGGGACATGCATTCATCTTACATCAAGCTGCTAAGCTTGATTTTAAAGCCTTATAGATGAATGCAGCATCTACTCATGCAAAATAACACTATATCCACTATCAAGCTTATCATTCAGTGCTGAGGACAGAAAGAAGCTTGAAATAGTTTTGCTAAGGAAGTACAGGAAATGAGCCACTCCACGAGAACAGGTGGCTGACATGAAATGCATCAGGTTTGCATCCTCATCATTTTAAGTAGAAATGTTCTAAGTAAAGTTTATGCAGCTCTTCTTTCTCACCTCCAAGAATTATTAAGACTTGAAGTATAAATTATGTTAACGTTGACTTGTCCATTGCTGCTTCATTTGCATTTGGGTCAAGGCCCCAAAGGTGGGATTCATCTCATCTGTCTTTCTGAGAAGCTGTCATCTCTTTAGCTACATATGGTGTAGAATAATTGGGTGAACAAACTGCCCTTCAGGGAAATTTGTCTCAGGATAGGAAACACCTTTGATTACCGACAGAGCTCCAAAACCAGCTTGAGACAAATCATCTAAATGTGAGCACCTAATGTCAGAAAGGGCAAATTCAGGTCAAAGAGGCCCATTTTTTGAACCCATCTATTAAATGAGCTCCACTTGATTAACAGAAAGAGGTCACATTCAGATAAAATAATTTATTGTGGGTTTTTTTTTTTGAGTGGTGGTTTTGTTTTGTTTTGTTTTTTAGGGTGCACCTCTTAGTTTTTTGTTTTCCTTTTCATGGTAACAAATTAAGAACTTAGCCTCACCCTAGCATCCTCCTCTTGGCTTAGCACAGAGCAGAACGAATAGAGAAGGGCAGGTTATGCTTTACCTTTATCCATTTCTCTGAACAGATAATGAGGGGCCAGTGTGTGTGTATGATGTCTGGGAAAGAGCAATACTATGTCCTGTTCCAGAAGCTGGTTTTGGTCTTCACCTCTGGGACACCTGCAGCAAACTAAGTAGCATCTAAATTGAAGACTTCCAACACCCAAACAATGAGCAAGACTATTAAATCTGACTTCAGGTGACTCATTCATCCCCAAGTGTAGCCCTCTGGTTATTGCAGAGCAGGTCTCCCTGCAGAGGAAGCACACAAGGCATGTTCTGTTGGATGCTTTAAACATTACATCCGCAGTCTTGGGAGTTTCATGATCAAATGCCAAGTCAGAAATAAGCCTTCAGTATCTGCTCCTTTACTAACCACACTGCAATGAAAATGTCAAATGGCGTTAGTTTATTATGTTTAAATGACCATGGGGAGGAAATAGGTGTCCCTTTCTTTGCTGTTAGCAAGAGCTGTACTCTAAAGATGAGTAAAGCAATTGCCGAGAAAAGTAAGACATTATTCCATGCAACATCCATCACAGATATACCTATTATTTATGATATATGGATAAAGATACCTATTATTTATGATATATGGATATACCTATTATTTATGATATATGGATAGGAAGGATTATATTTTTTCTTTAAATCACTATTGTTCTATAGCAGTGGGGTATGTGTTTTTGTGAACAGAAACACGTGTAATTCCAGTGTGTGCATTTTTGTTGCATTCAGAACTGCTGAAAATAATTAGCCACAACACCAATTTTCCTTCTGGAGTTTAAGAAGCAGGTTGAGAGCAATGGTGTTATTAAGAATAATTTCAGAGAAGTAAATATAGCGATCTAATCATCTATAATGGCAGGCTAGACATCTGTACTTGACTGAAATGAAGAAATATAACACTGTGTATTTTATTTCAGTGAAAATATGCATACATATATCCTGCATGCAGCAATTAAGATGTATAGAACACATTTTCCAAAGCACATTCCATCAGTTATGAGCTCCAAACTCTCACTTTTTCCTCCAAAGTATTAAAACCAAAACACTACATAAAATATTGCATTTTTCTGTTGCGCAGCTTGTTCTGTTAAAAAGTTGGAATACTTTAAATGTATTTTACACAGGTATATAAAAACCACTCTGGATCAATGCCTAAGTCCTGGAAGGCAATGAGACTTTCACTGGTGGTTCAGTTGTTAAATTGGTAAGGTTCTAGAGATCTTGCTGGTGTTCAGTACTGGGTCCACATAAAAAATACAAGTCAGTAGTTTTGGAGCTACACTAGCAGATGGGACTGTTATTTCTCGTAACTGGAGCAAGCAATGTTCATGTTCCCTGACAGCAAAGCGTACGGCCTAATAACCATAAATGAGGGTCAATGTTTAACACTCTGCTCTTAAGGTATTTACCATACACCATCATGAGACAGGTTAGTTTTACCCTACTGATGATGTGTTGTTGCAATAGTAATCCTGCTCAGTACGAGAGGAACCACAGTTTCAGACCCCTCGTGCATGCGCTTGGCTGAGGAGCCACTGGCGAGAGGCTATCATCTGTGGACTTATGACTGAATGCCTCTAAGAACCTGCATAGACGCTTGTTGTGCTATTGCATCATTGTTGCTTGTGATTGACCCAGGAGATGACAGTCTTGTCCAGAATGCATGGCTAAAGGTCTTGCCAAATCTTCATTAGCAAAGTCAGGCCTTCCTCATAGAAGAAGAAAAACTCCTGTCTTCAAACCCGGGCTGATGGAGCTCATCTAGCCTCTCATGGTCTTCCATCAAAGAGAAGGAAACTCTTACAAAACCTATGACCTGTGGACTTTGCTGTCACCATCCTAGATACCCAGGCTGTGTCAGTTGAACCTCAGGTTTAAAGGGTGGGGCCAGTTCTGTGCAAGCTGTGCTTCACCTAAAAAATCCACTGTGCAGACTGGAAGGGCTCACTCTTACCTATCTGTATAGACGAGCAAGGGTCAAAATGGTAGGTGACCGAGTGCATGGGAATCCTCAAGATCCAACGTTGCATGCAGGTGGACCAGCGCATGGGTAGCTCAAGTCAGCTCAGGAATTGAGTGTCGTGATCAGACACTTCCTGATTGCCTCAGCACCCTTTTTCCCAGATTTGCATACCGCACTTGCCCCTGGTCATCGTGCTTGTAGTAAGCGTGGTTGTCGTGGTTTAAACCCAGCCAGACAGCTTTTTACTCACTCCCCTCCTTCTTGCCCTCCCCCTACTCCTGGGGGGACGGAGAGGAGAATCGAAAAGAAATGCAACTCCCATGGGTTGAGATAAGAACAGTTTAGTAACTAAGGTATAACACAAATCACTACTGCTACCACCAATAATAGTGATGATAAGGGAAGAGAATATAACACCTCATCACCAGGCGACCAATAACTTGCCCCCCCAGCCTGACCAAGCACCGACTGATACCTCCTCCAAAACTGCAGTCCCCTAGCCCTTCCGGGGTAACTCCCAGTTACATCCAGGGCATGACATGTTGTGGTATGGAATACCTCTTTGGTCAGTTTGGGTCAGGTGCCCTGTCTCTGCTTCCTCCCAGCTTCCCTCCTCCCTGGCAGAGCATTAGGCTCACAGAGTCCTTGGCCAAACCAAAACATCGTTGTTTTCAGCTCTGTTGCCAGCCCAAAAGTCAAAACACAGCACTGCACCAGCTACCAAGAAAGAAAAATGACTGCTACTGCTGAACCCAGGACATTATCCACCCCTTACTCCATACCATTCACATCATGATCAGGTCCCACATTTTCAATATACCATCACTCTTATATAAGTGCACTCTTAGTCCATGGACCAGTCCCTATAAAGCTGCTGAGTCCAACTGGTCCATAAAGTCAGGCTCCATATCTTGTAACAGTCCTTGAGAGCAGGAGAGACTGTGCGCAGTGTTCACATTCGTGAATAACCTGGACAATAGTGTCCATTCCTAAGTCCACCCCTCGATCATGAGTCCATCTCTATGCTGCATCTCTGCTCTGATGGCCTGAAGTGTCATGGGCCCACCAAGCTCAAAATAATTCACTGTCCCCTTCAGCAGTTTCTGAAGCTTGTTGCTGGGGACTCCATACAGCTGCCTTCCATCTCCAATGTTTCCAAAGCACTGGAGGGGCCCAGTGGACTAGGTACTTGCCCATACTGTCCCACATGCCCTGCCACTCATGATTGTCCAGCCTTGTGGGAAACCTCTTGGTCCTCCCATATTGTCGTCTAACCCCAGACAAGACCCAAACCTGACTCTGCTTAACTTTTGAGATCAGACAAAATGGTGGTGGGTAAAACACACACTGTGTGTGTGCCAGCATGCTGATCCCCATCACAATCAGCAGGCAGGTCCCAAGGATACCCAAAGGCCATCCAAAACCTTCACAACTCTCAAGCGATGCTGCTGTACTTGTCCCTGGGGCTGGTGTAGCTGCTGTGCTTGCCGGCTTTCCCACCACCAGCTTCTCTTTTCCTGAGTCCAGCTCTTCCTCCTCTGCCTTGCTGGGAAATGCTGCGGGATCTCCTGCATCCTCCTGGGGCTCGGCTGGCGGCTTCCGGGCAATGCTCTCGGCCATTGCGGGCTGGGCTCGGCTGCGGGGCTCGGCTCCTCCATGGGGTCAGCTCCTCCGCCGCCTTCTCCCGCTGCTCGGCAGCATCCCTCTTCCGCTCCTCGACTGCCCCGACCTCCTCCACCGGCAGCCGCTCCCTCGTGGCCTCTGGCCCCGCTCCCGTCACCGTTTGGTCCCCAGGGCCGCTCTCCCGGGCCGCTTCAGCAGCCGCCAGCTCCCGGGGCCGCTCCCCCTCGGCTCCCCACGGCCTCACGCAGATGGAGGCAAGGGCGAGGGCCAGGAGGGTGAGGAGCAGCCGGACGGCCAGGGACCAGTCCACAGCCACATCCGTCCCGTCCTGCTGCTGGAGCCCGCCCGTATTACAAGTCATTGCCATAAAGTACAGTGAGACAGTAAACAGCCCAAGCCTCACACTTGATAAACACTAACACAGCAAATACTGAGTCTAAGTAATGTACTACATTCTGAAACTGCGAGGTCAAGAGGAACAACTCTGAGAGCCAATAAATCAGCATTGTGACGAGTGACTATTAATCCGGTCAGATCTGTCATTATCTCAACCCCTCATGCTCCACTTTTGGTGCCAAAAAAGAACTGTCATGGTTTAGCCTGAGACAAGGGGGGGCACGAAATTACAAAATGGTATATAGAAATCTTTAGAAGTAGCTTTAAGTAGTGTTAAGTTTGATGGCTTTGTAACAGTAGCAATGGAAAATTACTGAGGTGCAGGGTACATAGAGAAAAATATGTGAAGAGAGTGCAGCTAGAGAACATACTGAGAATTCTCACAAGATAAATCGTTATAGTTGACATAGCTTTAAGAAAAAAACAGCCTAGAAAAACAGGACACAGGGATAAGGGGTATCTGGGAACTGCAGGTGTCCAGGATGGGCTACAGTTGAACTAACAGATAAGTAGGAGGATGGGAGGATTATTATGTCTCTGGTGCTAACGAACCAATTAAACTGGTATGAGCATCTACTGCGCGTGCTTCAAAGGCTGCCAGAAGTGATGAAGATTGTTGGAAGAAGTAAACGACCCTCAGAGACCACCACCACAAATCTGTACGCATGCGGGGAACTCTCTGGAAAATGATGTAATCCATATGTAGCCTCATGAATATGTATGTATGCCCAGGGGCTATAAAAGGACAGCTTGTGGGGCAATTAGGGAGATACACGCTAGGTGGAGTTATCCCCCGTGTCTCCCGGCGCCGTAATAAAGAATACCTGCTTGTCAGCTTGAAAACTTTGTTGGCAAGTTTGTTCCTGGAGTTTTCTTTGAATCAAGCCCCAGACAGCTTTTCACTCACTCCCCCCCCCTTCTTGCCCTCCCCCTACACCTGGGGGGACGGAGAGGAGAATCAAAAAGAAATGCAACTCCCACAGGTTGAGGTAAGAACAGTTTAGTAACTAAGGTATAACACAAATCACTACTGCTGCCACCAATTATAATAATGATAAAGGAAATAACAAGGGAAGAGAATACAACACCTCATTACCAGGCGACCGATAACTCGCCCCCCCAGCCCGACCAAGCACCGACTGATACCTCCTCTGACCCTGCAGTCCCCTAGCCGTTCCGGGTAACTCTCAGTTACATCCAGGGCATGACGTGCTGTGGTATGGAATACCTCTTTGGTCAGTTTGGGTCAGGTGTCCTGTCTCTGCTGCCTCCCGGCTTCCTTCCTCCCTGGCAGAGCATTAGGCTCACAGAGTCCTTGGCCAAACCAAAACATCATTGTTTTCATCTCTGTTCCCAGCCTGAAAGTCAAAACACAGCACTGCACCAGCTACCAAGAAGGAGAAAAATGACTGCTACTGCTAAACCCAGGACAGTGGTTAAAGCCCTTCGCAAATCTTCGCTCGTGAAGCCAAGCCATCAATGCCCTTCTGACAGAAAGCCTTATGGGACAAATGGGCCCAACAGTTCCCACACAGTGTAAGTGCGACCATTTACTTTCTGCTTGGCACATACTATTTATAATTCATATTTTTAGTATGTGCAGTCTGCAGCATTTAACAACTTTTAAGCTGCTGCATTTAAAGATGAGAACAGTAACAGAGAGAGGTGTCTGAGGTCAAGCTTGTCACAAACTTAGCAAATTTTGTTGTCTTTGGAGAATCTCATTGTACAGATTGACTGTGCCCATACTCTGAGCTCTGCGTGTTCAGTGCCATGCACTGGCGAATATCTCCCTGGGTAGGCACTGCAAGCTGAAGCTTGCCCTCACAGAAGAACTGGCTGGACTGACCCTCCAAACCCCTGCTGGTTATGGAAGGTATTTTGGTACATTACTTGTGCTAAAATATTTTAAGAGATTAATACACTTTTAAAAGGAGAATTAAGGTTCAATCAGGTGAAGTAGTCTGAATTCTACAGTGAACACCAGTGTTAGATGAAACTCCTTCGTGCTGGTTTCTTGTTTCCAGGTGAGATCACCTCTTTGTTCTCATTCACCAGTCTTCTTCCATCTGCCCACAAGTTGATTATGACTCAGGAGGGCTTGTGGTGAGTTGCTTTTCCTGATCCATTTCCAACATATGGCTTGTGTTAGACGATTCCATGTGTTTTCTCACATGGGCTTGGTTTATTAAATGGATTAGGTGACTGTGTGACTGATCTGGCTCATCAGTATCTGCTATTTCACTGGCCTGCATGCTTTTACAAACTTTATCAGGGTCCGTGCAAATACATTTATTGATGAACCACATCAGAAAGATACCAGGTGGCTAACAAAGGCATCTTCTGGGCATAAGGTAGCCCTTTATTAAAGTTTAGAAATATGTTCATAATTTCTACTTATTTACTTTTCATATAATCATATGATAGTAAGTTACAACTCAAACTCTCACTACACAAAGTACGTAGTGAACAGCTTAGGCTTGCTGCTCTAGGTAGACTTCACCCTCCCAGATGATGTTTAACACTCTCTCTGTTTAAAAATAGACCAGGGATGTTAGTTGAAATCTCCATGGCTTTTCTAAGCCTGGAAAGACATTAGGTATTACTTTCCACCTGACAAAGAGAGGTGAGACAACATGATCCTATTCAGAAAATCAGGATCAGGCACAGATTTTTGATGTGGTTTTATTTTCTTTTCTCTCCGTAACGCTTTCAAGGTCATATCACCAGACATGATAAACAGTAAATGTGCTATGAGAAGACATTTAGCACCGAGAACATTAGCATCGTCACTGCTAGTAGTTCTAAATAACACTCAAAAAAACCCCCACCAACAAAACCCCCACCATCCAATGATTAAAGCTGATCCCTTGTGTAATTAAACCAACCAGCTCATTAGCATTAACCATACTACACTTTCTAATGACCCAATTTATTTTAAACTACAGATCCAAACAGATCTGATAAGGCCACAGTATCCTAATTCTAAAGTAATTCCTAATTAAAGCAGACTTCTAGGCATTGGCAGCCACATCAAACCATGTCTCATTACAATTGGACTTACTCAGCAGATCAGTCCAGTTCAACATGAAGGAGTTGAGAGAACTTGTAAGCTTTTGGTTCAGTATGTTCTTTATGGGAATTTGAAGAATTTGTTTTGATTTAAATCTGTCTAAGGACTAAAACGCAAATCTATTATGGAAATTAAACTCTTTCCTACATGGTACAGATTCTTTTCTCTCCCAAGGGCAGCATCTGTCAGATAATATGGTAGGTCATACTAGAATGAAGCTCATATGTATTTAAGAAGCAAGTTATAGTTACAAAAGCAAAGCCCAGAGGACTATTTGTTTTGGCACAGCATTTTTATCCCCGAACACCAGCCAGATTTCTTGGCCCTTCTTGGCTTCAGCACATCAGATAAAGAGCCATAGATGCATTCCCAGTAGTGTTACGCACCCAGTAAGTCACCATGGTTACATAATGGTGGCTACCTCAAAGCAGTGAACTGCCTATACTCTGACCCCCTGGATCCATCCCAGGTGCCATGCAAAAGCTGTGTGACTCCATCAGCACATTTCCAGACTGACCTCCTTCTGCTTTGTGCCACCCTAATGCGGGCAAGGGGTTTTGGCCAGCTCAAAGCACATGCAGAGCCACTTCACATCTTCATAGAGCATGCTGTGTATCCATTCATTGAGTGGAGTTACTGCCTGCAACGGTGTGGTGTCTCCTTCCAGACAACTTCAGTGCTTATCAATGATCCTTGTTAGGAGAAGATTTTGAGTTTAAATCCAATAAGCTCAAGTTATCTTCAAAGATGAAGGTCATTTGCTGTGGTCAGATAAGTGGCAGGCGCTTGCCTTTCAGAAGAACTCCACTGAAATAAAAAAAACAAACCTTTCATTAGTGAGGAATTTAGTTCAAAATCTTCACTGGTATTGATTCTGTACACACTTGGTTGACAGGTTAATTTAAATGTTTACTGTATCTAATCTTTCATCATGTGCATCTGAATGTTTCATAAACTAATTTACTTTAGCTATGGAAAGATCAAACAGTAGGGTTGCAAACCATATACAGCTTCTATGCAAGAGCATCAGAACATGACATTAATCTCCTTTCTAATTTCCTATGCTCCCATTTTTGTCATTCAAGGTGACATCCCTCCAGCAATTGGGTGATTGATATTGTGGAGGGTAATTACTCTTTAACTATCTTTAATATTGGTGCAATTGCTCATCCATCTTAAAGCAAATGATATATGGGAGATTATTTATTAAGGACAGACATTGAATTGTTATAAAAAAAGGATTTATCCTGAAAAAATACAGGATATCTATGTTTATCCCTCTGGTACCAAGTAAATTATATGTTTCCATTAGAAATATCTGCAACCTGCCCCAAATAAATGGTCTCAGAAATCTTATGGTGAAATACCTCTCTGAAATAGAATAAGGCCTTGGAAAATAAAAATAAAGGGGACTTATCCTCTTATTACTGCGATATAAAAATTGATAAAAGTACCATGATGTTATGTCAGAAAATAACCAACAAAATAATGGTATGTAGCCTGTTCTAGTCTGCCAGGGTCAAGGATTTTTATGAGGACTGCTGATGTGAAGTGCACCATTATGGTTTATCCTTATTCATGTATTCACATGTTGATGTGTGATAAATAACTTCCTCAATAACACCTTGCTTTCAGTAGACTTGAAACTTCCTTTGTTATTTCTCCCCAAATTGATAAAGACTGTCAGCTCTAATTGCTTTAATTTTGTGGTTGCTTACGTCTGGGGATGAATGAGGTTGGGCTGCTTGACTGTAGTCTGGTGACTGGAAGTTTTGTAGGGTCTGTCTGGGTTGACTGCTTTCTATTGAGAAAACATGAAGCAAATCTAATCTCCTAGGGCTGCATGTGTTTGGTTTTTTTTTTGAAAGGAAAAGCATGATGGATATAGAATCACAGAATCATAGAATAGTTAGGGTTGGAAAGGACCTTGAGATCATCTAGTTTCAACCCCCCTTCCATGGGCTGGGACACCTCCCACTAAACCATGTCACCCAAGGCTCTCTCCAACCTGGCCTTGATCACTACCAGGGATGGAGCATTCACCACTTCTTTGAGCAACCCATTCTAGTGCCTCACCACCCTAACAGGAAAAAACTTCTTCCTTATATCCAACCTAAACTTCCCATTTAAGTTTTAACCCTTTACCCCTTGTCCTATCACTGCAGTCCCTAATGAAGAGTCCCTCTCAAGCATCCTTAAAGGCCCCCTTCAGATACTGGAAGGCTGCTCTGAGGTCTCCACGCAGCCTTCTCTTCTCCAGGCTGAACAGCCCCAAATTTCTTGGCCTATCTTCTCAGCCAATCCAGTCCCCTGATCATCCTCGTAGCCCTCCTCTGGACTTGTTCCAACAGTTCCATGTCCTTTTTATGCATACCTACTATTTCTTGGCTTTAAATTCATAAATGCTCTATCTTACTAACCAGAAATACCCTGTAACACAGGGACATGAGAAGAAAATGTGGAGATTCCAGTGGAAGGCATGGGGTGGTGGGGACAAGATACTTTCTCCCAGTTAAGCATTGAGCTACTGTTTAATGCCAGTTGAGTTGCTGATATTCCAAGACCCATACCAGAAGGGCTCATTCACAACCACACTTCCCTAATTAACTTTCTTCCCCAACCTAGACCTCTTGGTCATTCGCAAACAGTATTAGAGTGCTCTGAAGTGACATGGTAAATCAAAGTCTTTGTAGTTGACTACCACTTCATTCTCTTCTAGATATTCATAGATGCTGTTTTTCTTCTTATTACCATGTTCTCGCAACAGTGGGCCCAAGCAGCATAACAGCTTCTGTACTTTGAATTTGTCCATAATGATAGCAACAAAGGTAGCAGCTGCCATCATTGCTAAGTTCAGATCAGTCTTGACCATTATTTTTATTTTTTGATTACTATATCCCCATGACAACATTGTTCTCCATCTGCTTCCTCTCCCTAGTAATTGCTTCCTTGCAGGTGAGCTGCCTTGTCTCTTCCAAGCTTTCATTTTGCTAGGCCAAAAAGTCAATTTTCTATAGCAGTAGCAGAGTTAAGTATTGCCCACATTTGCTAAAATCAGAGGTAAGACTGAAGTAGAGAGAAAGTTCTGAACAGATCAAGGAATTCTAGGATAGCATTGGAAGGCTTTCAAACACAAGTTGAAACATGCAATTCTAAAATGTTTTGGTCTTGGTTTTCAGTTAAAATGCTCATCTTCAACTGTCTGCTTCAAATTAAACATAGGTCCATTGGAAGAGGGGGTCTGTTCATTTTTAAGGACATTTGGTTATTACATCTGTAATCTAGGAAGAGAAACCAGCAGCCTTTGAAGCCAAGCAAACCTCAGCTTGGCCTGATCCAAAGCTCCTGGAAGTCACTCTCCAGTGTTTTTCAAATCAGTTCCCCTTGAGAGCAGCCATCATCATTTCCTGCTATGGGCAGGACAGAATTAAAAACAAAGACAACTGGAATAAAAATCCAACCCTGTACTGGAAAATCCCCTGGTCTTTATTTAAGTGTCAAATGCAGAAGAACAAATTACCCCATTTTTTCTTCCATGGGAATTACACAAATAGCTTTTTGTTTTGGAAAGTCAGGGTTCATGTTTTACTTTTTTCTGTTATAGGATTGCCTCAAATATAAAATTCATGCCTCAAGCAAGAAAGATCAATCAAAACATAATAATTTATTCAATAGTATAGACTGGTGCTGCCAGGGAAAATTGATAAACAAATAATCTGAGTGCATTAGACCCCATCCTTTCCTGAATTACATGAATGCAGCTTTTATGTAGCAGAGGCAGTTTTGATACTTCAGAATCTATATAAAAGCCTAGGCCCAAATCTCCTCCCATGTTAATTTTATGCTGGGGTAATTTCATGCATTTTGATGAGATCACTTTGTGCTTGCACTAGTGAGAGAAATAGAAGAAACAGCCTCCACAAATACTCTTACTCTGTTTATTTCTTTTAATAGGGGGAAAACCTATAATTTGGACAAAGTCATTTTCAGAAAAAATGATTCTTTTCTTTGTGGAAGGATGATTTACAATACCATAAATACAAATAATGGCCATTGAGCAAGGTTCATATATTATACTGTCAACAAAACACTGAGCTGAAGACCAAAGAAACTAAGAAAACCAACAACCCCTCCCTGAATAAGACCCTAATAAAAATATTGATCCCAAGATGGGCTCAAGTAAATTAACTTCTTGTTATAGAATCATAGAATATTTAGGGTTGGAAAGGACCTTAAGATCATCAAGTTCCAGCCACTCTGCCATGGGCAGGGACCCCTCGCACTAAACCATCTCACCCAAGGCCTCGTCCAATCTGGCCTTGAACATTGCCAGGGATGGAGCATTCACAACCTCCCTGGGCAACCTATTCCAGTGCCTCATCATCCTAACAGGAAAGAATTTCCTCCTTATATCCAATCTAAACACCTGTTTAAGTTTGAACCCATTACCCCTTGTCCTATCACTACAGTCCCTAATGAGGAGTCCCTTGCCAGCATCCCTGTAGGCCCCAGTAAGGGCAGCTAATGGGGGTTCATCCTGAACTATTTCACTTTCTTTTTTGGTTGTATTTTATTTTTCTTTAACCTTCATTCAGTCTGCATCCTGAAGAAGGTCTCTCTGCAAATAAGGTTACTCAGTCAGCCCTTTTCACCTCCTGTAATTTGCCTAAATTACAGAAGGCAAATTAAGCCAAATCAAAACAATATTAACAGACTGGTGTTACCATCATAATTAAATCACAGCTGATGCAAAGGGACGATGGAGACTTGGTTGTAAATATTTCAAGTTGTTCTGATGACAGTAATGCTTTTTATTAGGGAAAAATATCATTTTTATGATCTAATGCACATTTACCCTTTTCTTGAGCTTCAGTCATGAGGTAGGTTGTAAGGTAAATTAGATCCTCTTTTGTTAATGCTTTTTTATCCTAACTAACTGATATTAGTTTTATATTCTACATTATTTAGTGGTTGCTCCCATGCCTACACTAGGTGCTGTCGATAAGCAAAAATCACTTTTTCTGAGAGGTATTTGTGTCCTGCACTGTTACCTCAACAACAGCCTCATGCAATGGGCTCCGAAGACAGGCTCAGCTCTGCCCGTTTGTCCTCTGAGCAGCCGCAGGCCTCAGTGTCCTGAGCTGGACCCAAGCAAGACCTGCAAGAGGTATGTGGTGTAGTAAAGACAGGACTGTGAGGAGCATAGGACAGAATCTTCTGAGCTGGGGGTAGGTGCGAATCAGAATTTGCGATGCCAGAGGTGAGCACTGATACCAGTCAGTTAACAGCAGACCTACTGCCTTTTCCAACCATCATTTAAAAACATGTGATAGGGTATTTGACAAACACAGTGTTGTGGTTTAACCCCAGCCAGCAACTAAGGACCACACAACCACTTGCTCACTCCCCCTCCCAATGGGATGGAGGAGAGAATTGGAAGGGAAAAAGATGCTAGTTGTGGCTGAGCAATAAGGAGCAAGGGATGTGGCACCTGAAAAACCGAAATGTCATTATAGTTCCACATGATGTCCCATGCAATGGGATTAATGGCACCTTAGGATACACCCCCCTCTCATCCTCCTTGCAGGGCAGGTGCCTCAGGGTTAGGACTGGACTTTGGCATGGCTGTGCTCCAAATCCTGACCAGGAGGGAGCACACAATATGGTGTTCATACTTGCAGCATACTATAGGGCTATCACACATAGCCCATCTTCTTTCGGTGTTAGTTAGCCCACCAGTATGGTTGGCCAACCTTGGAGATGCTTTTCTTGCTCCTATAAGACCCTGGGGTGTACTCAATTCTGATATCTTTAATTTCATTTTAGCTTGTTGACCTCCTGTGCTATCCACTCTATACATCTGTGCTTGTTTACACTTGAGAAGGAAAATCAGCTCAGAGAAAACAAAACTCTCTTCCTTAGCTTAGGGCATCAATCAAGGCAAGCAAGGGGAAATGAAGTGGAAATGGAGCGTGACAGCCAGGGAAAAGCCTTCCTTTGATCTTTCTTGATATTTTTGGTTACAGCTAATGGGCAAACCACTTCACAATTCCTTCATTACTCTCTGGTATGTGAAGTAATTGTTTTGGATAAGGATACTGGTTGAATGTCTACATCCTGCAGCCCATGCTGGGGAACAATGTTATGATGTTAACATAGTACAAACCACAGAGGACAGCTTTTTTTACAGCAAAACCTAATTAATAGACTTGTGTTTGGCATAATATTGCCCATAAATTGTCCAACAAATTTCAATTATTTCAGAGAGGGTGCAAGATAAAGTCATCATTGGAACAGTGTAGACACGTTCTGTGGCATTCCTTCTCCTATTGCAATGCTGTATGTGCTTGCTGACGTGCCTGTGTCGCATATCTGTTTACTGGAATATATATTAAATACCTGGTTTATCTTGATAATTATCCCTTTAGTGATATCCATGGATAAAGAGCCCTACTGTCTGCTCAGGTTTGAACTGCTGAAAAGAAAGCCTGGATATCTTGTGGTTGTAGAATAGGTGAATGAAGACATCTTAGACAGTAATGCACTTTTTATCATAACATATCCTGGCACCAGGAAATACTAGGTTTAATAGGAAGATATTTCTCCTAAGAAGAATGAACAGAGTTCTATGACTCTATGATTTATGATGATGACACCTGTACTCTCAGCAATTATGAACTTCATTGACTTACAATACATTCTTCTTTTAATCTTTTTTCTTTAGTGCCAAACAAAGCAAGGTTTCCCCTGCAGCAAATAATGGTTTTTCCCATCTAAATTAAACATTTGCACGGATTAAACTAACATTTGGCAGGTTGTCCTTTCTAAGCCCTTTACAGTTAAATCCTTTCTCCATTTACTCAGAGAATTCAGATGCATCCACACCTTAGATGCTCTTTTCAATCATATATTGAAGCATTCAACTTTCCAGAGTGTGATTGTGCTTTATATGGGGTATCCCTATATGACAATTAGGAAACAAATGCAGAAGGCACCTACCTGTGACTGGAGGAGCGTGTTATGCCTTTAAGAGTTATGTTACACTCAGGACCATCACTGATCTTAGTTTCTAGAGTATTTGGCTGGCCAGAAGACCCCATCCCTTCTTAACATATGATGAGGGTATCTTTAAATTAGACACTAGGAAGACATTCTTCACTATGAGAGTGATGAGGCACTGCCATAGGTTGCCCACAGAAGCTGTGGCTGTCCCATCTCTAGCAGTGTTCAAGACCAGATTGGACGGGGCTTGTAGCAACCTGGTCTAGTGGAAGGTGTCCTTGCCCATGGCAGGAGGTTGGAACTGAATGGGGTTTAAGGTCTCTTCCAACCCAAACATTCAATGATTCTATGATGTGAAATTATGTAACCATACATACTACTTTCCACTTAGATGCCCACTGTCTGCTTGCCAATCTCTGCAAACTCTCATAATCGCAGAACATCACAGTAGCCCCTGTGGTAAGGTGCACTACCTTTGCATCCTCAGATCTGTCCTAGCCTCTCTGACTCCAAAGTCTTGGTCCTCATCATCAAAGAACACAGCAGCCTGACATAAGCATTTCTGAGTAGTGCCATTACAGTTTTAAATGATTCCCATTCTAGAAATGTGATCAACAGTTTTGCCTCTCAGGCATAACAGAGTTAGCCCAAAAAGTGATGCAAGTCACTAACAAATGACCAGATAAAACCAGGCATCTAGTTCTGAACTCTGGATAAACTGCAACAGTCCATGTCAAAAGCATGCAGCAGAACACCTCCCATCTTTGGTATCAGGTCTTTTCTCCTTCCAGGTGAGAAATTTTTTTTTACCAAATTAAAGAGAAATTCACTAGTCACTAGAGTGCCCTGAAAAACTGAGAAACAAAGAGATTATTATGAATTTCTGTACAATAGCAAATTGCTTCTGGTTTAAATATTTCTCAGGGAGAGCATTTCTTTTCCAGGTACCTCAAATAAAGCCAACAATCCCAGGGAGGATGGCAGTACTTATATTTATTATCTGACAAACCTTATGGGGCGAAAGATTACATCTGTCTACATTATTTGGCTGTTTTGTGGGAGCTGATGCCATCAGAAATGAAATAACCAGCTTCAGAGAATGCTTCCTCTTAGTTTATTGCTTCATTCTGTTTTATGAATGCAGCCTCCATAGCCTTTTGCTTTTATTCTGGCTTTCCATGTTGCTGTGCCTCCTACTCTAGCTTGTCTCTTCCACTTACAGTATAAAATCCAGGGGCTCTATCTGAACATAAAAGTAACCTCAGACGAAATTTGTGAACCTCCAAGAAATGAATTTGAAATGGCAAGAATAATAAAAAACCTTATGCATTTAGAAACAAATCAGTTTGTCCTTTTTGTAATGTAAGAAAAAAGCAAACTTACTTAAAAATGAAAGAGGATAAAATCCCACCCTATGTCTTAGTTGTAAGCCCTCTCTGTAACCAGCCAAAGGAGCAAATTTCTCCAGCAGAGAAAGCCCATATGGCAGCCATATGTGGAAGCTTATGCTCCAACCAAAACCACCCATTTAGTATAAGAGAAAAGATCTGGGGAAGTGACCCCTTACGCCAATTCCTATTCAATATATAATCTCACAGGCCAGAGGGAATGAAAGCACCTGGGGCTGAGAGGAAAACATGAGATATGAAAGAGAAAAAATGTAATTTTCCCTGAATAAAATGGAAGTTTCCTCAATTTATGTCTCTGTCTCCTCCTTCCAAAAGCAAAATTTCTTTGAGCTCTTTCCCCAGCCTCATTTGATTCCCAGCAGTCTTCCATGTCTTTTCCTCTGGAGGCCTTGCACATAACACACATACTCCAGTTTTCATTTGCTGTGTCTGTGCCTTCTGTTTTTCAAAGCTAACACACCAGCCTGATGTTTTCTACTATTTTATATTCTGGAGAAGTTTTCTAGCAAAGAACCTTATGAAAAATTGCATTTTGCACCTTTAATTCACACACTGCAGTTTGCCCCATGGAATTGGAGCCCTGTGATTTTCTTCATTTGCCCAAGCAGAATATGAAGAGATGTCAAACAGACTCAGAGAAAAAGGACAATTACGAATTTTAGCCATGGTCTGTAGCCTTCATCTGTAAAGTTTGAGCCTCATATTAAACTCAATAAACAGTCGCTTTTTTAAACTAAATATAGAACACTTGCTCATGCAAATGACATTATACTGAGTGGAGCATACCTTTACAATAATTGCATTCACAAATGATGTGAGCATGCCTAAGCCTTTTGGGAAAAGGTCTTTTTCCTCCACCTACATTGCTCTTAAGATTCAAGGCTTCATTGAGATCAAGGGCTTGTTCACATCCCAGCCCTCTATCAATTCAGGTTGGAGAGCTGCCATGGGAAGCAGGAGGTGGAGTGGGCGTTTGCCTGTGATTCTCCAGACACAATTCCTGGTGTGGCCATTCACATCTGAGTGGCAAATGAATATAAAATGACCTCAAGTAGATTGGGAACATTTTACACCCTCTTTGCTCTGAAAGTAATTGTGCAAAATGAATGACAGCATCAATATGAAGCTATAGTTTTAAATAAGAGTTGTTAGCTTTAAGAAGTAGGTACATAAGGATGTGAATAAAGCTACCAAGCAAGCTGAGATTATGGCTTTCCCCACCACCTTTCTACTAATATTTATCTTTAAGAATTAAAAATCTCTTTGCAAATGCAGGTAGTTATATAGGGAAAATATCACACCATAAATGACTTTGCTACCTTCAAATCTTCCTCGTGTGAGAACCAGTGACCAACTAGTGAAAACGAAGATGTCCGTCCAGGTTCAGAGGAGGAAAATACCACATCAGTAAGAAGGTATTTTTGGCAGCTAAGCTTTATGGAATTTAGATATGATTTCAGCACTTCGACTCTGTGGCTTATTCTGGAGCTGTGATGAAGATGTGATGACCCCAAAAAGGCAAATCTAGGAAGGCCTGTCTCATCTTAGAGATAAAAGTATAATTCCAGTAAATGGTGTCTTAGATAACAAAGAAACTCAGGAAAAAGGATAAGGGCAGGTGAATAACCTACACCAGGCTGATATAGCTGAACAGGTTTCAGAGAGGGTCTGCAAAGGCATTTTCAATATAAAAATGGGCAGTTGGATCTGATAGGAATTTCCTTGTCTTCCTGTGGGGAGAGAAGCTTTTGTAAAGGGGGATATGACCACATTCAAACAGCTCCACAGCCCCCTCTGCTCTCACTCTGAGTCAAAATGAGCATAGGTAGAAGGAACCCTTAAGGCTAAGAGCAAACTTGCAGATGTCCATAAGGGTTGAATGATGGTGGTTGCAAGGAAAGCCAAATGAGGTCTTAATCAGTTTGCATCTTGATAGGACATTCTCCGAGTCACAGAAGACACTAATGGATCTTGGAGGAGGTAAGGACAGAAAGGAGAGATTTCTGCAGTGAGTAAATCTCTCTCTGGGGGGCAGATGAGCAAATCAGATTGACTGTGAAGCTCGGTGGCAGCAAATGGTCATAGGTGATGGATGGAATAGTAAGCAGGAAGGAAAGCTGTCTCCTAGGTGGGTGCAATGAGCACTGTGCTGGGCTGTCAGGGCAGCATCAGCCTAGCTCTACCTTTATTAGCAACCACGCAGAATAAGGGAAGAGACCTGTCTTCTGCTGGGCTGGTAGGACCAGCAAGGGCACCAGGGATGGGATGTTCCTTGGCTTCAGTGGGGATTTGCAGCTCCACTGCTTATGGCTGCTGGATAAGGTGTTGGGACCATAGCTGCAGCAGTATAGCAGATCAGCATTAAGAGCTGTCAAGAGGACACTGTTATTAATGTAAAGCTGCTCTTAATCAGTTCAAGGAAGCTGCAAATTTATCCTTCCCTAGGAAAGCGGCTGAACAAATGTGGCACAGAGAACAAGAAAGGGTTTGCTTGGGCAAGTCAATATGTGAAACTTGGGCTAGAAGCCCTATGATTTCAGTCCCAAGAAAGGAAAGCCATAGATTTGTATCTGCTTTCCTGCTCTAGTCCCCATGCTTCCTTTTCCTCACATCTCACTGGCAGCAGTGGTACATGGAGAAAATACAAGTCTAATCCTGCAGTGTCCATATCAGAGATCTTTGCCATGGACTTCAGGGGCAGAAAGGTTAAACCAAACTCTTGTGTGTGTTACTTACATGAGACAGGGTCTTTCTGCTTCCCCAAATGCATGTGCACTGGCAATACACAGAAAGCAAGATCTGATAGCAGCAAAGTTATGGCTGTGAAACACAGAAATACCCTGTATCAGACATGCTCTGAGCCCTCTACACATTAATTTCTGTGCAAAGACCCTCATATCCCCACCTTAGAGTCCTTTTTGTGCAGCCAGACCAGCAAAGAGAGTTTATAAATGCAGTTTTTATAAGCTCAGGTCAGACTGTGCCTGTACCCAAGCAGTTTCAGTTCGAGTTGTAGGTGTGAAATACAAAGATTCAAATACACCGTCTATTTCATTTCAAGTAAATCTTTCTCTCCAGGACATAAAACACTACATAAAGCTGCTGTAATGCCTGGGGTATTCAGTGTCTCTAATGGTATAAAGCAAACCAGCCTTTTAGGGATTTTTCTAATTGACAGAAGGTGATTAAACGGAGAGAAGTGAGACAGGAAGAGCCCTAGGTGTTACATAGTTAGAGCTGGTTTGTGCCATTGTGAGTAAATGGAATCAATGCTTCGTATCATTATTTAAACAGTATAATTAAATTCAGAAATTCAGATGCTTAATGTTCCCTCTGGCCTGCAGCCAGGAAAAAACACAGTCAAAGGAGAGGAGGCCAATAAACCAGCAAGGTAGCTCAGGTGCGCTGGAGATCAGGGAGAAATCAGTTCCAGGGTACTAATTGAAATCAGTGGGCTTAAAGTGAGGCTCAGCTGATCTCAGGGACCTGAGTGAGGTTTGCTTTCATTTTGGGTTGGTTTGGAGAGATGTTTTCTGTCACTCCATGCTTCCACCTTGGCTTGCTTCTCCATCATCTCTGTTGAAGGGATCACAGTGCTACCTTGGGGAGGATTTTGCAGTGATATTTCCCTTGGAGGGCTTCTGTTCTTCACAGCATCAGGTAAAGCACAGCTACTCTAAAAAGTCAACTTTCACAAGCATATTTGGTACATGTACCCATTTTTGATGTGACAGAATGGAGGCGTGGTGGTAATATTTCTGCCCCCATCATCTAGTTTGTGGCTCCCCTTAGATATCCTAATAGCTGAAAACTGGTGTCAAAGAAATCCATAGTGGAAATAAGTTTGATTGACAATGCCTGTTGGCCACATGAAATGATTGCAAAGCTGTGATGGCTTCAGATCAAGAATGGGAAATTTCATGGAAGTTACTCCTTAGGCAACTTAGGCTCAGCACAAAAATGAAAGAGTGAAAGGTGCCTAATCATAGAATAGTTCTAATAGTAGAATAGGATCAAACTAACTGATCAGACAGTTCTGTTCAGTACTTGTCTGTGAGAATCTGAGTCATTGGTGCAAGAAGTTTTTGCAACCACTAAATTTGTGATGCAACATTGGATTTAATTTTGTTTTTCATTTCAAGATTAATAGATAAAGATGAAAATTACAGCAAATTATCCCATTATATTTATGCTACTTGTGGCAAAACTGTGCCTCCCATTGCTTGAAAAACAGTATTGTGGAACATGGTTTGTAAGGGGGTTTCTTATTTTCATCTAACAAATTTGAAGGCCAAGCTCAGTAGTTTGTCATTGATAAGGCTTTTAGTCATTTTGAAGAATTGGGAAAATAGGGCAATCAGTGGTTTTCAATGCATTGTCCTATCAGCGTTGCATTCAGAGAGGTAAGTAGCCGCTTCCAAGTTGTGTTTTTCTTAGCATAGCTGAACAGGTATATCTGTCTTTGGCAATCCACTCTAGGGAAAAAGACAATAAAGATCAAAGATAATTACAATGTGGATTGCAGAAAGATACCTTTGAGCTGTTTCTATAAGGATGAGATTGCCTACTAGGGATGATCTTTAGAGCTGTTTCCATGGTGCAAGTAAACAACTTTAATGGAAAATTGTGCCCGAGCCTCTTTCAGGTGTTCCTTTATCTAAAAGAAGCAGCATAAGTAGCTCATTCACACCAGCACCTCACTTCACAAACAGTACCACTGAAATCAGCAACAGGGATGGCAAAATCAGTCCCTGAGTAATCATGCTTTTCAAGAGGTTTTCACTTCTGCAAGATGCTCAGCAGATCCTGCAGAACTGACACAGACTTGGGGACAATTAAGACTTTGCAGAATCAAACTGGTAATTATCAGGCTTTGATTCATGTTACCTCATGGGTATGAAGCTTATATTTCAAGTTTTGTTCTCATAAATAATTTCTCTTTTTCTCATTGCAGCTTCTTGAAATAATCCAACAACTTTGGCATACAGATAAATGAATACCTCACAGGTTATTGGAGGTGATACCTATGACTTTTGGAGAATACTAATTAACCCAATGATTCTTTTATGTTGTCCTGGCTCAGACAAATAACATCTCCCCCAAATTTTCATGTACATTTCCAAATCTATTTAAATATATGTATACAAACATAAATAAATTATATACACATATACAGATCATTCTGTACAGTGAGATGATAATTCTTATGTTGATGTAGTACAGCCTAAACAATACACATTAATTAGGTGTGGTGTCATCCTTAGATCCCAGGTATGACTTTTAGTAAACTCCTTGAGGCAGGCAGCAGTCATGCTTTTGGAGTAGAATGGAGTAGTAGCCATGGGGTAGAAACAGATGACTTTACAATCTGTTTAGTTCAGTTTTGTGCTTATGTTTCTATGAAAGAGGACTAGTAGCAGGGAGTTTTGTGTTTTATAGCAATAATTTCATGTTTGATTGGTTGGATGTGTAGGATAGGCAGAGATAAGGTGGGGTATCCCATTCTCAAGAAATGCGATGGCTATATAGTGTTTGCCTGGGAATGAAGAGGTCTGGAAACTGCTCATCTAGGATCAGTGCTTCCCAGTGTTTCTTTAGAAAGAATGGCCTTTTAGAGGATAATGTGGATGGGAATTTGCAGGCTGTGGAAACAGCAGATTCTAAAGTGTCACTGCCACTTCTACATTTGCAGATGAATGCAGTGGTGCATGTTTGTGCTACCTCAAGTTTTGGCTGCTTTTCTGAAAAAGCTCTTAGACCACACTTTATTTTTAGGATAGGATCCTAAAATGAATCAGTTTTAGTTTTGGTTGGGTTTTTCTTTTGGCAAGGGACATACTGGGGGAAGGCTAAGCAACAATCCTGGCCTGGCAGAGACACATGTGGGGCTGCATTTGCTCTGCAAATAAGGCTTCCATCTCCAACCCCTGCTGTCTGGCACATTTTGCATGTATTAATTCTATAGGAAAAAACCCACAACATGAATTCTGGCATTTTAGAGCAGATGTCTCATTAGTTAGTGGCTGCTATTTTTCTCTTAGACATGCTTTTAGGAGATTAATGATAATGAAAAATTGCTGAATCCCCTTTATCCCAAAGAACATTCATTCCAATACTTTAGACCCGATGCCATCACCCACAACATACTGTTGGATGCTCTACTGCTTTCAAGTCTAATCCCCATCTCTGTTTTGGGGGGAGGTTGTTTGCTTTTGTACATCCACGTCTGCTTTGATTCATAGGTAATTTATGGTGTGCTTTCAACTGCTCAGTTAACTGCCTTCTGTGCATATCCAAAGCAAAGAGAGTTTCTAAGTCAGTTATGCAAACTTTGAAGAGTTCTACTTTTCTGAATTGTTTGATGGATAACATTTATATAAGATGTGGTGTGCACGTTGTCACAGACCACGCTTAGTGGCTAGGAAGTAGAAAGCTTATAGCTATATAACATAAGCATCTGCTGTTTTACTAGTCAGAAAAAAACAACTGAAGCAAAAAATATGTTGCTAAATAGGCAAGTTGTCTGTTGACAGTTGGCCATTGTATCACAGTTGGAAGAAAGGAGGTGCTGTACTTCTGTATGCTCGCATTGCGATGGAGCCAGGGAGCATAAAGATCTCTCTCTATAGGAATTTCCCTGGGCTGAACTGTCTTCCCGCAGTTCACTCTCTTTCTCAGTTACCTTCATTCAGACCTTTCCTGCCTCTGCCAGAGACCTTTCTTCTCTGAAAACTCAGGGATGAGCAATTACTCTCCATTGTAACTGGAAAGGTAAGGGAGATGGCCCAAGTGTGCCATCACATCTCCGTTTTAGCTGCCTTTGGCTGCAGCATTCACATCACTTTTTGTCATAATTTTGTTTTTTAAGCAAACAGCCCTGACCTTCTAACCCTCCAGAATGTGGGTAGAAAACCCATATAAAATTCCTCTGTAATTGAAGTGCTCCATTGAAATAGAAACTCAGATGTTAATCACACTGAGATATCCGAGTCTGGGAGGATATTCTTTTTCTTAACAAGTTCTGGCTATTTGATCTCTGCAAGATGAGGGATGAAACCCCACTATCACAGCAGTGATGGCAGATCACTCTACAAAAAAGGCCATCTCTTCAATCGATTTATTTTTATGAACATTTTCAAATGTTGTCCCATATGTTGAGCGCATTTGGGAGAGACTTGGCTGCACAATGGGGCTTTTCATGGAAGATGAAATAGCAGGTATCTTAGGAGTGAATTATTCATACTGATGTTGTGACCTTTCATTAGTATCCTTAGTTTCAAAAATAAACTCTAATTCTTTTTAATAAGTCTCCCTTGCTTTTTCTGAACATCTTATTCTTCTAACTCAGGAACAGACAGATCCTAAAACTTAAATGCAAATTCCTGAGAAGATTCTCTTTAATCTTCCCCCAACCTTTTTTTTGCTAATAAGCTCAGGAAATTAAAAGTTCCTATATTCATTTCACAATACACACTAGTAATTTCATCATCTGTGGAAGAAAGCCACTGTAGCTCTGTGTAATTTAAGTTCCTATCATATCCTACTAATTATATGCCACTTCCTTTAGGGAAGTCATTTCCCAATTCTTGTATCACAAGAAATGTAAGATATAATAAATTTGATTTATTTTTACATATATTTCCCCTCTCATAAAACTAAGATCAGTATAATTTCCAAACTTTAATATTCAAGAGCTCTTGCGTTCTTATTAGTAAATAACAGATCTATAAATTTCAGCCTCTTCTAAGAGTACTGCATTTTTCAGATATAAGGATTATCTCAGGATCATTATTTCTAATCCAAGTTTAGATTACTTGCCTTGTTTCAATTTCCAAATGCACCACAAAACTTTGCTTACACGCCTTTATTTTTCTTGCATTTGCATTTGCAAGCAATGGGTTTGTAAGTCACCTCCTCATCACACAGTGTGCAGAGTATCTTTTAAATGATTGCCAATACATCTTGAGCTTCACCTAATTAAACCATACTCAACTGATGGATGTGCTTCTGGTTTATCTTTCTTTGTGCAATGATATTCTTTTTCTTACTAGGCTTTCTGGATCACTTTCCCTTAGTGCTCTTAAAGTACCACAAAAATTCTGGAAGGCCTAGTAGGACAATTTATCCTGGGAGTCCTAGTTCATTATTTCAGGTGTGGTCTGATCCCCTGTCCAGTGAAGTCAATGAAGTGATGCCTTGTGATTTTTGATTAAGCTTTTTGATTAAATTTGATGCATTGGTTGCAGCTCTGGAGCTTGATTCTCTGCCCTCTTGATGCCTTCTCTTCCCCCTAGCAGGTAATTTAGCAAATCAGCTGGAAATATTCTAGTCTAGATTCTTCTAGTGGAAAGTGTCCTTGCCCATGGCAGGGGGTTGGAACTGGATGATCTTTAAGGCCCCTTCCAACCCAAACCATTCTATGGTTCTATGATTCTGTGATTCTGAGTACTTTCAGATTTGAAACCTCTCTTTTTTAGTACTTTCTTCAATAGCTTAAGCAAGGGCCAAAAGTAAAGGTCTGCAGCCATAAACAGACAATGCTCTCAAATCTCTCTTGATTTAAGAGTAGGCTTTGCTCACATCTTTCTTCTGGATATCACTAAATCACTCAGGTGAAACAAAGACCTTCCCACCCTCCTGAGAGGTGAACTCACACACTCCATCTTTCAAAACCTTTGAGACACAGTCAGTGATCAAAACCAATTATTCTATCTTTTTCTTACTTTTATAAATGAAAGTGGTTAAAAGCATGTGGCTTTCTAAATATCATTGCAATGTGCATCTAAATAAACACATTTATTTTTTTTTTTTTTTTTAATACTGTCTGAAAAGAGAAGAGCAGTTTAAACTTCAAGATAGATGGGATTTTATCTTAGGGATCTCCAGGACTGTTGAAAGCAGCAATTCTAAGCAGGTTTTCCTGGTTCGGACACCTAAATTCCACCTGGTTTGAGTCATATATGATGTTCACATATACAGAATCTGGCTCTGGGCAATTAATTCCCTCCTGTACATAGCCTAAAATGAAGCCCCAAAAGCTTTATTTGGGCAAAATTGCTTTCAAAGGTACTTTTGCATCTGACAACTTGTTTATATACCTGTGCAAAAATTAATGAATCTTTCTTTTAATCTCCAGTTTTGAAAGCCTCGTTGTAAAGCTTATATGGATCAACAGCTTCCATTTCAGTACTTTAAAAAGGAAGGAAAAGGCCTGTAAAATTTCTTAAAGCGTAATTGATCCTGGTGTCAAGATCCCATGTGTTGTGGTTTGAACCCAGCCAGACAGCTTTTCCACTTACTCCCCCCTCCATCTTGCCCTCTCCCTATTCTCGGAGGGACGGAGAGGAGAATAAAAAGAATGCAACTCCCACGGGTTGAGATAAGAACAGTTCAGTAACTAAGGTATAACACAAATCACTACTGCTGCCACCAATAATAGTAATGATAAAGGAAATAACAAGGGAAGAGAATACAACACCTCAGCACCAGCCGACCGAGAATTCGCTCCCCCCCAGCCCAACCAAGCACTGACCGATACCTCCTCCAACCCTGCAGTCCACTCTGGCCCCTTCCGGGTCCCTCCCCAGTTACAATCCTGGCCATGAAGTGCTGTGGTATGGAATACCTCTTTGGTCAGTTTGGGTCAGGTGTCCTGTCCCTGCTTCCTCCCGGCTTCCCCTCCTCCCGGCTTCCCCTCCTCCCTGGCAGAGCATGAGGCTCACAAAGTCCTTGACCAAACCAAAACATCATTGTTTTTTCAGCTCTGTTCCCAGCTGAAAGTCAAAACACAGCACTGCACCAGCTACCAAGAAAGAGAAAAATGACTGCTACTGCTGAACGCAGGACACCATGAAGTATAAATATCAACACAAGGATTTGCTTTATTTATATACTAGTTTAAAACACATAAACTCCTGTGGGAGTTTACAATACCTGTATGAAATGCGGTGCTTTATGGGTTTCATGTATTTTTCTCTTTTGCACTTGATCTATTTGATTCAGTATTCACTTGATCTTTTTGCACTAAATATGCAGCTAGTGCACTAATATTAACTTTGGCATAATGTGGCATATCCGTTTGTAATGAGCAAGCCGCAAAAGGTTCATAAAGAATCTACATTCCATCCCCCCTACCCTGCAGGTATTCCCTTCTTTTCATTAGTGTTAGGGAGCTAACTTAGCCAACAACATAAAACATTACCATCAGGTAAGACGAAAATCAATTGCAATACTTAATCCTTTCAGAACTGACTCATTCAGATCTTAACGCCCCTATCTGAGCTTCTTTGCTTTGGTGGAACCTAATTAATAACTCAGTAAAAAAAACTTGTTTAAACAAAAGGTCCTTGCATCCTTCTCTGGAGATAACTGACTTGACTCACCAGAGATTGCTTTATAAGTGAGTATATGAATATCAACATTCCTGTGTTTTATTGATGAGGCTATTCACACCTTTTCAAAGTTCTGCATTTTTAAAAAGATATACTCCCTTCTGTACCTTCTTTTGAGTCTATCGTCATAATAAAGAGCACATTTAGAGCCTGCTCCTTCAATATACTGAATGCTCTATTTAAGTCCCGAGTGCCTTTGGTTCTGCGAGCTCAGGGACATGGTGTGTAGGAGCACTGTTCGTTCTCAGCACAGTAACAGAACATCCAGTTTCTCTGCTTTAACCCCTTGGTCTTTCTGTTACTTAAATAGCTGGTTTATTTTAGCTTAGACAACACTGCTTCAAATAACTCGCCTTTTATGAATTTTATCTGCCCTGTCAAGGCTGTGGAAAAATGATACCTGATGTTATTCACTGTAGAGGTAGATGTCCCTGGGATGCTGACAGTATGAATACAGGCTGTAGAAAAATTCCATGAAAATCATGTTTGCTTGATTTATCTTCATCTGCAGGATTTACCCTTGGCTTCTCTATCCCAGTTTCTTCTAGAAACAACTGGGCTGGAAAGTGGCATCAGTTCTTTCTGGCTTCTTCATCAATGTCCATGCTTCTCTTCCTTGGATGGTGTCTTGTCATTATCTTGCCCTGAGCTTGCTGGTCTAAAATAAGAAAGTGGCTATCAGCTTTAGTTGTTGGGTAAGGAAACATTTTTAGGGCATGCATAGCTTGCCAGGTGTATTCTGTATTGGATTAGGTTTGTGTATGTTTTTGTGCACCTCTTTGGAGTGGCCTGAGTCCATCAGCTCATTTTGTAGTGGGTCTGCTTGCCAAAAAGCTGTCAAGGTGATAGTACCTGCATCCTCTCCAACTGAACTCAAAATGGTGACCTGGTGAGCTGGCTCTGAACCATTGGCTTGCTCTTTCAGGCAGCAATATTTCTATGAGATCAGCACAAGCCTGTGCGACCCTGGTGCTGCTCTCATTCTAACCCATGAAGCAATGCCCAGATTGGTGAGGCAGGATCTGCAGCACCCACACTGAGGGATGTCTGGTTGTTTGCTATGTTTTTTATGTAAATGCACTTCCAAAAAGGAAAAAAAAAAGAAAACCTAAGCACCTATGGCTTGAGCCAGTAGGCACATGAACATCCATGGGAAGCATAGTATTTCACAATTGAACAGCTTCTGTTTTAATTTAACTTTGCAGCTTTATTAGCCTGAATAATCATCTCCCAGGAAAAAATTCTCAAAGCTCATGGTCTGTCAGGAAGAAAGCCAAACAGGATAAAACCTTAGCCAAATGTGCAGTAATGAAGACTAATCCTGACCTGGCAATGAGAAGGGACAGATGACCAAAGAAATCTTTTCTGTCTAAGGCCATGTTGGTTCAGTAATAGCACGCAGCCAGCAAATGCCTTTATCCAAAATCCAGTCCCAAATTTCTAAGTGCGTGCATGAAAACAATATAAAAGAACTGAGTTAGAAACAAAATTCCGGATTACGTGATCTTTGCATTAAAGAGCAAATTTGAAGAGTCTTAGACTTTGAGATCTTCATTTCTTAGCTCCAGAGTAACTTACAAAACCAATTTCATATATGCAAATACCAGAAAATATTAGAGTGCCCTAGCTTGGTCATCAGGATAATTTAAGCTTTTAAATCCACAGGTCTAGATACAACCTGAGTGAATAGAATTCCTGATGCAAGAGAAGGCCCCTATCATCTACATGGGATAATCATTAGTAGCATGGTGTGTTTGTGCACACACAAATGAGAGGAGTAAGGTTTCTTCTGATTTATTCCTTGAAGCAGATACAGTGGGTGTGAGGTGAAATGGCTGGAGAATGAGGGTAACTTATGTCTGTGTTTGCCAGTGTCTAGGTTTGAGACTGAAAATAGGAATTAAATATTCCATATACAGATCTTTGTCACTAAAATACTGGAGTAAAAACCCCTGGGTACTAGAAAACATGTAAAAAAGGTATAGCTTCCAACTGTCCCTGTACAGAGGAGCATGTGGCAAACTTACATTGAACAGTGTCCCTTCCTGAGCAAAAATATGGGCAGAATTTGTAAACCATGAGATTCAGAAAGTGAGAACGGGTGACAAATTGCCATCAAAGTTACAGCCATGGTCTGCATCTGGGGTATTTTAAGTCAGCTCTGCCACTGAAGGATTCCCTCCTCCAATCTCAGACAAAGTTCCTCAAACCTCCCTAATTCTGTTCCTGGATTTCGTGCTAGGAAGGTACTCTGATTTTGATAAGCCATCTACCTTGAATAGTTAATCCTGGGAACCAGAAGCAGAAGCAAATAAGCAGGGTGCTTTGAGCTTTGAAATGGTGATGCAGTGATCCTCAGCATTGCAAGCTGCATCTTGTTTTTTTGGCAGCTCATGCAGGTATTGTAAGCTTTTAAAAGCCAAGTAGTGTCTTCATAATTCCCAAGGCGACCCACTAGTATTTTCCCAAATTAGATTAAACCAGAAAGAATAAAACACTACACCACAGCCCATGTGAAAAGAACCCTCAGGCGCATACATGTACAGCACTAAATTCACTGTTTGCATATAGTAAAAAATCTATGACACTGACATTTGAATCAACATAGAATAATTTACAGTCATGGATCACAGCTTTCAGTGCTTCACTGTGCTGATTTTTTTCTTGACATAATTAGATCCAAACCCTGCCTGTTAACATCGTGTTTAGAAAAAAACAGGAAAACCTGCAAGATGTTTGTCTTTTGGAATAAATTCTTGAATATCATTTATTCCAAGTGTTCCCTCCTCTTCAGCTGTGCCAGTCCAGGGTTCACTCTTTACAGAGTACTTTCCTTCTCCAAGTTATTTGCAAAACTCAGCCTTTGGAATACTGACTACTGTAAAACCCCAAAACTACAGATGGCACAATCAGAACACAAAGGATATGTTGACAGGCTGATAAATGGACAAACTACTCAGATTTTCTCTAGAAAGGCTTGGGGAAGCATCTCTTAAAGAAAGCAGGAGATTTTTATGTTCTTTTTGCCTTCTGTCACAGCAACATCAATATTTTGTTCTCTACAGCATTAAAAAAAGAAACTTCATACAGAGAAGAGGTTAGCAAACATTGTCTTCAAAGACAGGAAGAACAATTTCTATGAAAATACTCAACTGAAGAAATACACTGAGGTTAGTTTTATTTCTGAAATCTTTTCAATCATTTTTGGCTCTGACTGCAGAGAGAGTAGGCAGCAGCAAGCTTTCTTACTCAGCATGCTTTCTCTCTGTGTATATGCAGACTCCCATTTGCTTAACGCCAGGAAACTGATCTGTTTGTCCTGTAGTGCAGGCAATCATGGGAGCTGGAAATGAGTTTCATTTTGGCTTATGTGTCATTGACTTTAGCCTTAATTAAAATGCAAGTTCAGATAACTTTGGGGTGTGAGTCATCAGGATGAAGAGTGATAAGTTTATGTTTGAAAATGAAATTAAGTCAGCTGATGAAAGAGAAAGGAAAAAGCAGTGATGGAACATTTTGATCCCAAATTTAATGGAAAATCAAAGGAAACAGCAACTCCAAAGCCATAACACAACAGCTCTCTCAGGTGCAGTCCATATGGACTCAGATAAACTTTCTTTCTGCTTTAAGTCCAGATTAGCAAAGTTTTGCTGGAATTGCTGATTTCTGAGTAAGAAAAGGGCATAAATTTGGAAAGCATCATCCCTAAATCCGTGTGGAGACAGAACTTTTGGGCAGAGCTTTTTTGATGAAAACCAGACTAGCTTTAAGAATATAGAGCCTGTTCCCAGAGGCTCCTGGAAGCATCCTGCACCCCTAGCAGAGCAGAATTAGATTTAGCATAGGCACAATGTGCTACAACACCCAGCAGTCAGCTGTAGCAGAAGAAATGGGACTAATACAGCTGAGAAAACATTCAACTAGTCCCTGACTTTGAGCCCATGAATAGAAACCGAGGCAGTTTAAAATTTAAAGAATAAATGAATGTTTCACTAGGTCAATTAATTTTCAGCTGTGGAAATGAAAACCACAGTGACTCGGGGCTTGTAACTCAATATCACTGCCCAGAAACAAAGAACAAACATAAACCTGAAATACTATCAGCCGCAGTGGAATATATCACAAGTCAGGTCTTCATAAGGGAAAATTACGTTTTGCAGTAAGTTGTTCTTGTTATTGGAGTGGAAGTGGTGGAAAAGAATTTCCTGGAATACAAGGGATGGAGTGGAAGTGGAAGTTTTAATGAGAGGAAGTTCTGACATTTCAGTCAACTGCTTCAAATGCAGTTTGGCAAAGCTTGAAAAAAGTCTTCATTAAAGTGTCCATCAGCTTCACTAATGTTTTAAACATGGTCTGTATTTTCATAGCAGCATGTGACTGAAAGGTGAAGGGGACTTGTGAGAAGCAGGTCCCCTCTGTGTGAATAGAAAGGAGACATACACCAGGTGATTCCCCTCTTTCAAGCTCTAATTCTTCATGGGAAGAATTGACCCTCTGGTCAATTTGGCACATAGAAAAATGCTATAAAATAATAGTTTCTGGTCAAATTAAAGATAGATTTAATACATATATATAAAAGATTCTATTAATTTCAAAGCTCATGAAATTTAATTTGACTCTAAATAAAATCTGTCATTTTAATTTGGGGTTGTCGAAACATCTGAAGAACTCGTTTGTCTCTCTTCCTCTCTTTTTCAGTGCAAGTCATTTTTAAACAAAGATGCTGCTTTGACCAAAATACAAAGAAAGATCTTGTTTCCAAAAAGAAAAAAAAAAGGTCAAAACCCCCCATACTGATATTTTATAAATGAAGCAATGTACCTGCAGAGAGGAGGACCGTGTGATGCAGTTGTGGATAAGAAGATACAGCACCCTGCCAAAGCAGGAATATAATGAAGAAAGAGAAACTTAATAAATTGCCTTCAAAATGAAATGAGAGACTGAGCTCCAAGGCTTCCACCCTCACTCTTGAGAAAGCTTTTTGTTCTCGGAATACTTAAATTGGGAAACTCATGAGGCACCCAAACTGCGATAAAACAGCCATTTCAAGCTGAGTAGTCCGTATCATAATTCAGGGGCCCTTTGAAGAAACAAGATAGCCAAGCAGTTTATTTTGCCTGCAGGATCTTGTTATGTACCATTTGTGCCTTAAACACGCTACCCCAAAATGAATAAGACATAGTCAAGGATGTCTCTGTGTTTACAGAAAATGAGCTATTTCTATTTGTTATTCAAAGATGGAGAAAAAATAAAAGGTATCAGCATGATATAAACATGATTTGTTTGTTTCATATTGATACTTAGAAATAAAAATTATTTTAAATTCACATCAGTATAAAAAATGCCCCATGGACAATACTGTGTACAGTTCTGATGTCCTCAACATAAAAAGGGCGTGGAACTGTTGGAACAAGTCCACAGGAGGACCACGAGGATGATCAGGGGACTGGAGCACCTCCCCTATGAAGATAGGCTGAGGAAGTTGGGGCCGTTCAGTCTGGAGAAGAGAAGGCTGCACGGAGACCTCATAGCAGCCTTCCAGTATCTGAAGGGGGCCTATAGGGATGCTGGGGAAGGGCTCTTCTTTAGGGACTGTAGTGATAGGACAAGGGGTAATGGGTTCAAACTTGAACAGGGGAAGTTTAGACTGGATGTAAGGAGGAAATTCTTTCCTGTAAGGGTGGTGAGGCAATGGAATGGGTTGCCCTGGGAGGTCGTGAATGCTCCATCCCTGGCACTGTTCAAGGCCAGGTTGGACAGACACTTGGGTGACATGGTTTAATGTGAGGTGTCCCTGCCCATGGCAGGGGGGTTGAAACTAGATGATCTTAAGGTCCTTTCCAACCCCAACTATTCTATGATTCTAACACTTCCAGGGACTCAGAGGTTTACACTTCGATACAGCCTAAATGCTGGGAACCCTTACCCAGGACTTTGAGTTTCCTCTTCTGAATGTATCCTTATTTTCTGTGCATCTGAAAGGTTGGACTCTGGATATAAAATGGACAGGAGAGAAGAACGGTGGGAGGCACATAAATAGGTGAGGATGAATCTTGGGGAAAAGGTCAGACTCAGATGCATCGAAAGGCCAACATCCTGCACTGATCCTCCCATCTAGATGAAGGTGTCCTCAGCCTATGCCCATGCATAAGACCTTTTATTTTAATTTAGTACACTTTACGCTCATCACATGTAAAATATACGCTAGGATTAACTGAGAAATCTATACCACTCAGGATGTTATTGGACTCCAGCTGAGATAGCAAATGGAGTTGGACTGAGCCTATTCAGCATGGGAAGAAGCAAGATTATGATTGATGCTTTTCTTCTCTTACTAGGGTCTTCTCCCTAACTGTTTACCTTGTGAGTAATCACCTTGGGCCGACTGACTGAGCACACTTTATATTACCATGTGCCGTGGTTTAACCCCAGCCAAACAGCTTGTTTGCCCACTCCCCCCCCTCTTCTTGCCCTCCCCCTACTCTCGGAGGGACAGAGAGGAGAATCAAAAAGAATGCAACTCCCACGGGTTGAGATAAGAACAGTTTAGTAACTAAGGGATAGCACAAATCACTAACTAATGCTATCACCAATAGTAGCAATGATAAAGGAAATAACAAGGGAAGAGAATACACCACCTCATCACCAGGCGACTGATAACTCGCCCCCCCCAGCCCGACCAAGCACCGACCGATACCTCCTCCAACCCTGCAGTCCACCTGCCCTTCCGGCTAACTCCCAGTTACATCCTGGGCATGATGTGCTGTGGTATGGAATACCTCTTTGGTCAGTTTGGGGCAGGTGTCCTGTCTCTGCTTCCTCCCGGCCTCCCCTCCTCCCTGGCAGAGCATGAGGCTCACAAAGTCCTTGGCCAAACCAAAACATCATTTTTATCAGCTCTGTTCCCAGCCTGAAAGTCAAAACACAGCACTGCACCAGCTACCAAGAAAGAGAAAAATGACTGCTACTGCTAAAACCAGGACACCATGTTTCTTAAATGGAAAGACATGTCTGAATCATACGTTTAATATTCCTTTTCCAGATTGGTTTTCTATGCCATATAGTACTCAAAATACATAAATCAACTGAACATAGCAGAAGACATCTGTAAGTAGGAATTTTACTTGTCTGAGCTCTTCTCTTAATCATTTCTGTATGACTTCACGGAATACAGCCAGTAACCTCATTTTATGTCGTGCTTCTTTGCATGTCATAAAACGAATAATTTACAAGTTTTGCTTTATGTTAAAACAATGTTGTTGTTGGGGTGGGGTAGGGGATAACTGTGATTTTTAGTTGCTTTTGTTCTCCTGGAAAAGGTACTTCGTTGCATGCTGTGACCGGAATGCTGTCAAGTACAAGCCAGTCCAGGCAAGCCACTTACTTAGGTACAGCTTGTCAAAATCCTCAGTGAAATTTAGCCTTCTGTGAGTACAGGGCAGCGGAGTATGTGCATGACATCAATGTGAAATACATGCATCACAAGGATGGAATATATGAGTAATGATGAGAAAGCGCAGTATGTTGGGTATGTACACTTAAAGAAAAACACTTTTGTTAATATAAGCTTTACGGGATTTTGAATGTTCTTAGAGAAACTAAGCTGTGTCTAAGCTGTGTCTTAAACACTAATGCATTTGATAGAAATAACATATATTTCTAGTGCTCCAAAAGTGAAGTTGTTATACTTTGGTGTGGCAATTTCATGGCTACATAGGATAACTAACTGCCTGTTGCCTGGTGTACTGCTGTACCCAGACAGTACAGCATCTCCACTGTACCCATCTGGGTACAGCATCTCCACTGATCAAGGTGCTGGCTGGAGGGGATGTTTGTGCAAGCAGAAGACAGTGCTCAAGCTGGTTACTAGATGAGCTGGATGGGGATGTCTCACAAGCTTGTACGAGTTTATAAAAGCTTGAGCCTGGTTTGTTCTGCCTATGTCCAAGGGGCTCTCAATGTGGTGTGAGTAGGGTGCTCTGACTCCTGGGAGTTACTTACCAGAGCATCACAGACATGGCCAAGTAGTCCAAGTACTTCAGACTTGCTCTTCAAGGCTGTGAACAATCACACCAAGAAACAGGAAACACTCTGAGAAGCAAGAACTTGGGTTGCCCAAATAAGTCGTGAACTCTCCATCTCTGGCAGTGTTCAAGGCCAGGTTGGATGGGGTCTTATGTGACATGGTTTAGGTTATGGTATCCCTGCCCATGGCAGGGGATTGGAACTTGATGATCTTGAGGTGCTTTCCAACCCAAACCGTTCTGTGATTTTATGATTCTGTGACAGCAGCCTTTGGCAATTCTCTCATGGTACTGACGAAAATTACCAGAGGGTGTAGGTTGAAGTAAAAGGCAGGGAGATAAGGTGCTAACCCCCCCCCCCCCCCCCGCCAAGATTTCACGAAGTGTGGTGGCAACAGAATAGTGTCTTTAGGAACACAGGAAATGAAAAAGAACTGCTGTCCCTCCTTTCTGTACTTCTGTCTTCAAGTGAACTGCACTAACCAGCCCTAGTAACATCCTAAAATCAAGCGCAAATGGACTTTCCTGCTGTTGCTGGAGTTGGAAAAGCCCCTCTATTGTCACTGAAGTTTAATCTTTTCTGAATTTCCATAGAAAAAGGTCTCATGTTCTTTAATGCAAAGAGAGATATCCTTCTTATTCTAGAAGACTAAGTCAATGGTCCACCACCCAGCATGGACATGATTGCCTTCTCCTCTACTCATAAAGCCAATCCTTTTCTTCTTCTTTGGGATGGAGTTTTCCAAACGGCAACTGGGATTTTTCTTTCTCATTTTGGGAAAAGAACCAATAAGATGTCAGGAATATGAACTCTGATCTCTCTTTAGCTACTCTTACAGGACTGTAAACCTGAAAGCTGAGATGTCAGGAGACCCTAATATTCAGAACCCTTCAGGCTGCAGGTATAGATATCTTGGTTCACCTGGAATCTTTTATTAGGGGGAATTTTTCTTATAGCTGACCTGCAAACAAAACCCAATACCATCCTTCACAGCCACAGAAGTCTGGTAAGAGTTTTAACTGTACAGTTTTCACATTCCCCAGTTTTACAGCAACGACTATTCACAGGCGTGCAGTGTTTTCTATCATTCAACAGCCCATAAGCAATGAAGATCAACATTCCTGGGTGTTCTGGATAGGGAATTTGAAAGGAAAATTAATTTTCCAACATCATCTTATGAATAAGTGGCACAGCTCAGAACTGTGAGCTGTTTTCTGATTCCTGAACAGCAGTTGGAATATGTTTTTACTCCCGCCAATAAAATCAGCAATTAAAACAATATATATATTTTTCAGTAGATTTTTTTAAAAAGCTGAGCTATTCCTCTAGTATAGGAATTTTTTGAATTATTTTATTTGAGGGCTTTTTAATGATTTTATTTGGTTTTGTTCAAAGACATAGATTTTCCTATTAAAAAAATATACTCCAATGGGAAATGCTAACCTAACCTGTTTCTAGTTCCTTGACAGATCTCAGAGGTGATAGATCACAAATCTTCAGCACTGAGACAGGCATTTCCTTTTGGCTTATTATTTTAATAGGCCAGCGTAATGGATCTACCTATTCGGGAGCTTTAGTCAATAAGTGTCAAGGGCTGGGATTTATAAACTGCTCACTTATGCAAACGTGGTTTTGTGCATTCAAAAGATTTTCAGTAGAAGACACAACTGAGCTGACTTCACTTGTCATAGAATCATAGAATCATTTAGGTTGGAAACGACCTTTAAGATCATCAAGTACAACCGTTCCCCAGGACTGCCAAGGCCACCACTAACCCATGTCACTGAGGGCCTCATCTATATGGTTTGTGAACTCTTCCAAGGATAGTGACTCCACCACTCACCCGGCCAGCCTGTTCCAGTGCCTGACCCCCCTCTCAGGGAAGAAATTGTTCCTAATATCCAACCTAAACCTCCCCTGGTGCAGCTTGAAGCTGTTACCTCTTATTCTACCTTATCCTTAGCTCCATATGCAAATGTTCCCCAATGAAACAGAAGAGCTAGCAGCCAAGTGTGCTGCTACATGCACAACATGACTTATGTTGAGCCCAGTGAGTGGCAACATAAAACCTGGTTGCAGCTTCCACTAAAGAAAACAAAAAGCATAGAATACCACAATCAATGGAATAGTAATTTTCAACCTTGTTAATTGTGTATGATACCAGTATCAGACTAATCTTCACCTCAGCCAGGTGATGTTCTTCTTTAATACAAATAGAAGCTGATAGAAATAAACGTATAAACTTCCAGTGCAGTCTACTAGACATACTCCTCTGGCTTTTGCAGTTTCTTTGAATGTGATGAAGCACCAGTCTTCAGGTTCTAATTAACCTGCAATGATCAGTAGCCGTGAGTAGTCATGAGACGTAATAGTTTGGCAAACCTTATCTCAGGACACGTAACCAGTAGCCACTCTAATCCTCAGAATGGATGTCAATGCATTTTTGCTTTATTGAGCAAAATTGATGCTATTTTCATTTGTTCTCCTGACAAAGCTAAACTACATCACAACACTTCAGGACAATGTCTGCACAGCTATAATGGACATACCAAGAGAATTAAACTCTATATGGATGCCAATTAATATTTTGCTTTTCATCCCAATTGCTTTTATCAGAGTTACGAATATTAAGTATTGCCCATTCTGTGCATAATGAATCCCTTAAAAAACTCTATAAAACTAAGTAGGAAAACAATAGTAAACTACTGTTTTGTAATTTGAAGCAGTATAAAGTAGGGCTTCTCTTCAACTTCCCTCAGCAAGGGGAGATGGAAATCTGCCTTGTGACTGCTGACTAGTTTAGAACCCTCTCTAACCCAGGAGAGGGGCTTAAAGAAAGGCAGTAATAGGACACAAGTGTGATGCCATCCCACCAGGGGTTGCAGAAGCAGTTACCTTTTGCAGTGGAAACACTTCAGGACCATCTCACAATGAGAAAACTGCTCTGCTGTGCTTGATGACAATTACAGCATTGGGACTGTGTACCTCTGGGGCCTGCTGCTAGTTTACCCTGAAGTTATCCCTTCTCCAGCCTGAACAAGCCCTGGTTCTTCAGCTTCTGCTCCATAAGCAAGTGCTCTCCACTCTACTGGTTCTCCACTGACTTTCCTTCAGTTTGTTTATATTCTTCTTGTATGGGAGATGAGGGTTTGGGGAAGGAGGCAAAACATTAAAGTTGTGATTGAACATGGTTTTAATTGTAGGATTTAAGCCTACATGGTCTTAGGCCAGAATTTCCTTTACTCACAACCAGATGTGTAGCATTGTGCTGTAAACCAGCCAGTTGTTGATGTTTCTTCTGGCACCTGCTTCACTTCACATGTATTAGGTGTGACTCATTTGGCAATGAAACAAGAAAAAGAGGAAAATAGAGGGTAATATAAACCATTTCAAAAGAAACAATGTTAAAGGCCAGGTCTTTACCCTTGTGGTCTTACTGAGAGGTTCCTACTGACGTTGATTCTTCTAGTAAAGGAATGAGAGTCTAATTTAAACAAAACTGGGATTCCTACATTTATGAGAAAGGACCATATGAAAGCAATATCCAACTGCTTGTAAGGAAAAGAGATGCTAGCAGTGGATGCTTATGATCAGAGCAAGTGGAGTACCCAGTAGACCCACAATCTCACTTCCACAGTCCATCCACACATACCTTGAATTATTGACTTGAATCTAGTTTGGATGCAATAAGCTAATGATCTTTGAGGTACTCATTGGGTAAAGATGAACACATCTCTTGGAGATGCTGCTCATCACTGTGACACAGAGACAGGGGCTGTTGTTGGAGGTGAACCTGCCACTGTCTAGAGAGATGTTTGTCAGAGCCAGAGGAAGGACCCCAAGTGAGAAAATTCTCTCTAACAATCATGAATTAGACTAGTCAAATCTGTTCAAATCCTTTTGCAGAATGTCCTGTTTAGGGAAGTTTTCTGTAGCAACAAACTGCAGATAAATACTAAAAATGAAAGCAAAGTAAAAAACCCCCAAAGTTTAATGGCTTAGTACAGGCACACTGAACCAATATCCACTGTAACCCAATTATAAACCATAAAATCATAGAATCATAGAATAGTTAGGGTTGGAAAGGACCTTAAGATCATCAAGTTCCAACCCCCCTGCCATGGGCAGGGACACCTCGCTCTAAACCATATTACCCAAGACATCGTCCAACCTGGCCTTGAACACTGCCAGGGGTGAAGCATTCACAACCTCCCTGGGCAATCTATTCCAGTGCCTCACCACTCTAACAAGAAAGAATTTCCTCCTTATATCCAATCTGAACTTCCCCTGTTTCAGTTTTAACCCATTACCCCTTGTCCCACCACTACAGTCCCTAAAGAAGAGTCCATCCCCAGCATCCCTATATGCCCCCTTCAGATACTGGAAGGCTTCTATGAGGTCTCCATGCAGTCTTCTCTTCTCCAGGCTGAATAGCCCCAACTTTCTCAGCCGATCTTCATATGGGAGGTGCTCCATTCCCCTGATCATTCTCGTGGCCCTCCTCTGGACTTGCTCCAACAGATCCATGCCCTTTTTATGTTGAGGACATCAGAACTGCACACAATACTCCAAGTGACGTCTCACAAGAGCAGAATAAAGGGGCAGGATCACCTCCTTCGACCTGCTGGTCACGTTCCTTTTGATGCAGCTCAGGATTCGGTTAGTATCAGTTAGTATCAGTTAGATACCAGTTAGTATATAGTGCTTTGCCTGGAATACTGGACAGTGATGTACTACCTATGTATATGTAAGAAATAAAGGGTCAGAACCCATTAGTAAGCAAGTTCAGCATTAATTGCTTTACTGAGCAATTTTCTGCTAGTCAGACATCCCCAGACATGCCATAACATGAGCAATTATAGTCCCTGAGATTTTCTGATGGCTGATGGTGTTATCGAATGCCACCTCTTCTACAGTAATGCCTCCTTTTCCTGTAAATATAAAATACAATGCTGGGAAAAAATTTCCTCTGTCCTGTAGGAGTTTTCTTATTTTGCCTCATGAACCCAGAATAAGTCATCATGATAATTTGATTATACATCTCAATGAAAAATATGGTAGACTATTTTTCTGCACAGATTAATAACAAGAACAACAATAATAAAAGTAATAATAATAAAAATGGAGATATTTACAATAATTCTTAATACATGGATTTTAGCTGGGTAAGAGTCTCTCAGGACTGATAAAATCATTTGGTATAGACCAATGCTAAATTTCTCTTTGATGGCTCAAAACTTCTGGTGAATTTTTGTTGAATTAAAAAAAGAGAAGACATTTCCAGTCACCTGGTCTCATAGGTTCTAGCGGTTACTTGCGTGTTTTGACATAAAGTAAGCACTTTCTGCAGTTTGCTTATTCAAATATACTGAAGTATTTTGTGAAAAGCTTCATCTTACTGATGTACATTAAGAATTCTTCAAACACATCACTAAATTGCCTACTCAAAGGATTCTGGGAAAGATTTTCTACTGTAAAGAACCTACTTAGTAGATGTTCTGTAAATGTGTGTGAGTTTGGGCATGCATCTTTGGCCATAGTTTGGAGTTTGGCATTTAAACATCACATAAATCTCTTGTAAGGCTATGAAGGACCATTTGTTACTCAGCTCTGATCTATCTGCCAAAAGAAAACTCCAGGCCACAACAGGTAGAGATATTCTATGATGCTAAACATCAAGATAAAAACAAACAACAGCAATAACTTACGTTAGGTGATGTTTGCAGATTTAATCAGTTGCAAATCATGCAGTGAATTTTAACATTACCTTGAAATTACCACTACTTTTCTGCAATGATCATTTTTTATAAGAAAGTTGCCTTGAACCACTTAACTTAAAAACCATGTGATGACAGAAAATGGCTACATAGGAGTTTAAGGAGGTGTTTTCTTATGAGCGAGTTTTGCAAGAGAAAGCAGTCGCCACTTAAGCTTCTCTAAGATTCGTTCTTCCTGACATTGGAAATGTTATTATAAACAGCATCAGTCCCTGAAGAAGAATCCCTCCCCAGCATCCCTATAGGCTCCCTTCAGATACTGGAAGGCTGCTCTGAGATCTCCACACAGACTTCTTTTCTCCAGGCTAAACAGCCCCAACTTTCTCAGCCTATCTTCATATGGGAGGTGCTCCACTCCCCTGATCATCCTCGTGGTTCTCCTCTGGACTTGTTCCAACAGTTCCATGTCCTTTTTATATCGAGGACAATTGAGGAATCTTCAACACCTTCTGCTCTCTGCCAAAGCAGGTTCCTAGCAGACAGAACACGGCCACAATAGGCCCAACTTCAGCATTTCTGAACTTCCACGGGGCAGAGGACATCCACATGATCTCTTATGCTGGAGACTGAATTATATTGTTGGTTGCTAGGAGAAGTCATGGAGAGTTACCACAGGGCAGTGGCTGCGCCAAATAACAGCGGTTAACTCCTGTACATCACTGATAAGTGTCCTGTAGATAAACCGTTTTATTGAACAGAAGAAGGGCATCACCACATTAAATTTAAACTCACAACAGTTTTGGAGTTCACCTTTCTTTCCCTCCTGTTGTGCTGTTATTCACTTTTCCTCTCAAGTATCTGATTGAAAGAGTTCTTAGAACCAACAAGTTTATCAGTCAGGTTGGTTTTGATAGCGCTTTCTTTTGTACCTGATATACACAAGAAGAGACTTGACTAAGATGCGTTATAGGACTGCAGTATAAGAGATTAAAGAATGAATAAACCAATCTTTAATTACCATTCATGCATACAATGTTTTATGGGGCATGGAAAATCTAGTTAAAATAAATCCTTTTTTCTTTTTAGCATTGTGGTGCCAGGAGATAGGTCTCTGGGCAAATAAAATCTCCTCTTTCTTTAGAAATGCAAAATATATGAGCAGTTGAAGGCAGGGAAAAGTATCCATTCCAAATTTATTTTCCCCATGCATCGCTATTAAGTCAAGTATGTCAATGTATTGCTTAATTTTATGACCTTTTAAGTACATTTGAGTATAACAACTGACAAAACCTCTACTGAAACTATTTCTACATAGACAACCCTTTACCTGAATTGCTGAATTCTAGTACAGGGAGCCTTTTACATTCAAAGAAATATACAGTGACTATAAAGCATGGGAGAATAGCCACATCTCCAGGGAAGACAGGTTTAACAGCCATATTTTGTTCATGGCTATTGTTATCCATTAGTCCTTAAGTGAACTGTACTGTGGAAGAAGAATGAGCAATATCGCCACCTTGTATCCTATTTTAGCAGTTAGAACACCCCTGGTTTAGGAGAATAGTGAAAATTCAATAATTGGATATCCACTGGGAGTTTTAGTACCAACAGTGGGGAAAAATACGTATAGATGCATGTTAGGTTGGAGACTATGTTAAACAAGAAAAAAGTCCTCTGGACAAGCAATATTTTTGGTGAAAATGCTGGCTCTGCCTGTTATCTCTATTATCATCTTGATCAGGTGAGTATCTTGAGAAAGGACGCCTTCAGCACTGGAGCAAGGGGGGAGATCAGCGTCCAGGAGCCTCAACTCAGAGTGGCAACAGCCACTGAGGGAGCTTCAAGTGCTTGACAGGACCTGCCCAGGAGCCGGCAGCAGCCCTGACTGCTTAAAAACCTGCTGCAGGGAGTGCGGCGAGGCAGTTTGCAAGGCAGTTCGAGCTGGATGGTGAGCACTCGCCATATGCCCAGGGCCTGGTCTTGGGAGCTCTGCTCTGGCTGCCCTGGCGGTGGCCACTGTAGGCACCCAGATAGAGCCGATGAGAGGGGAGGCTGCAGTGCAGAGCTCGGAGTGTAGAGAGTGCAGGCACTGGTCTGGTGAGGGAAAGGTGTACAATGGGCAGGGCTGCACTTGGTGCTCCCTGGTGGAGGTCCTCCTGCAGCAGGTGGCTGAGCTGCGGGATGCTGTTCATAGGCTCCAAGATGTCGGGGTAGCTGAGAGGAAGCAGGAATGCCTGCTCCCAGCCCAAACTGTGCAGGGGCCTCAAGCTTCCCCTCTAGCTCATGAAAGAAAGAAGGAAGCCATTAACACAGGAAGCTGAGAATTGTTGCCAAAAAAAAAAAAAAAAAAGGAGGAAAAAGACAATTAAAAGCAAGGGGCTTCCTCCTGAATCTGTTGCCCCCAAGCAGAACCGCTTTGCTGTCCTGCCAGAGGCGAATGAGGAAACGCACTCACACCAGAAAGAGCCAGATGATGCACTGGTAAAGAAGATCTCTACTGGTGCTGCCAGGAAAAAGCAGTGGGTCGCAGTAGTAGGGGACTGTACTTTGAAAGAGACAGAAGCACTCGTCTGTCAGCCTGACCCGGTCTCAAGGGAGGTGTGTTGCCTACCAGGGGCACGGATCAGGGATGTTGCAGAGAGGCTGCCTGCTCTAGGAATTCCCACGGACTATTACCAACTTCTAGTGATACATGTGGGTGCTAGGGATATAGATAGTAGTAGCCTGGGGAGCATAAAAGACTACAGAGCCCTGGGAGAGGTGGTTAGAGGTTCTGGAGCTCAGATAGTCTTTTCATCAATTCTCTGGGATACAGGGGAGGACCTAAAAAAAGCTAGGAGGATTAGCCAGGTTAGTAGGGTGGTGTCATAGTCAGGGGTTTGGGTGTCTTGAATGCGGGAGCCAAGTCTGTAGGCCAGGTCTGGTGGGGGCTGGTGGAGCTGGTCTGATGAAGAAGGGGAAGAGCAGTTTTGGTAGGAGGCTTGCTAGACAGGTCAGGGAGTCTTTAAACTAGATACGTTGGGGTAGGAGGGCATCATTCCATCCCAACACATTCAGTCAGTTGCCAGCACCTACAATAACTGCTTGGAGCAATGTAGATATATTCCAGCCACTCCAGCCAATGAGCCAGCTTCATTTGGAGCTCAGCTCAGATGCCTGTATACAAATGCTTGTAGCATGGGGAACAAACAAGAGGAATTAGAGATGTGTGCACGTCTACGGGGGTATGACATAATAGGCATCGCAGAAACATGGCGGGGTGTCTCCTATGACTGGAGTGTTGAAATGGAAGGCTACAGGCTCTTTAGAACAGACAGACCTGGCAGGTGGGGAGGGGGAGTTGCCCTTTATGTTACGGACAGGCTGGAGCGTATGGAACTCTGGGGACTGGTGATCAGTTAACAGAGAGTTTGTGGGTCAGAGTTAAAGGGAAAACAGCTACGGGAAACATTACTGTGGGGATCTCTTACAGACCACCGGATCAAGAAGAACCTGCGGATGAAGCACTCTATAGACAGATAAGAAAAGCCTCACACTCACAGGCCCTTGTTCTCATGGGTGACTTCAACCACCCTGACATCTGTTGGAACATGAGCCGGCAGTGTGCGCTTGCAGCCCAGACAGCCAACCATATCCGGGGCTGCATCAGAAGGAGTGTGACCAGCAGGTCGAAGGAGGCGATCCTGCCTCTCTGCTCTGCTCTCATGAGACCTCACCTGGAGTACTGTGTGCAGTTCTGGTGTCCTCAACAGAAAAAGGACATGGAACTGTTGGAATAAGTGCAGAGGAGGGCCACGAGGGTGATCAGGGGAGTGGAGCACCTCCCGCATGAAGATAGGCTGAGAAAGTTGGGGCTGTTCAGCTTGGAGAAGAGAAGGCTGCATGGAGACCTCAGAGCAGCTTTCCAGTATCTGAAGGGGGCCTACAGAGATGCTGGGGAGGGACTCTTCGTTAGGGACTGTAGTGACAGGACAAGGGGTAATGGGGTAAAACTTAAACAGGGGAAGTTTAGATTGGCTATAAGGAGGAAATTATTTCCTGTTAGGGTGGTGAGGCACTGGAACGGGTTGCTCAGGGAGGTTGTGAATGCTCCATCCCTGGCAGTGTTCAAGGCCAGGTGGGATGATGCCTTGGGTGACATGGTTTCGTGTGAGGTGTCCCTGGCCATGGCAGAGTGGTTGGAACTTGATGATCTTAAGGTCCTTTCCAACCCTAACTATTCTATGATTCTATGATAGGTGCCATGCTTGACCTCATGCTCACCAACAGGGAAGGGCTCATTGGAAATATGACGCTCCAGGGTAGCCTTGGATGCAGCGGTCAGAAGATGGTCGAATTTGAGATCCTCAGGACAGTGAGAAGAGCGAGCAGCAAGCTCACTGCCCTGGACTTCAAAAGAGCAGACATTGGCCTCTTCAGGAAACTGCTTAGTAAGGTTCCATGGGCTATAGCCCTAGAGGGCACGGGGGGCTCAAGACTCTTGGTTGATATTCAAGGATCACCTGCTACAAGCTCAGGAGTGTTGCATCACAGCTAGAAGGAAGTGCAGCAGGAGGGCCAGGAGACCTCCTTGGATGGATAAGGAGCTCCTGAGGAAAATTCAAGTGAAAAAAGAGGCTTATAAAAAGTGGAAGCAAGGACAGGCGGCCTGGGAAGAGTACAGGGATGTTGTCCAGGAAGCTAGGGACCAGGTTAGGAAAGACAAGGCCCAGTTAGAATTAATCTTGGCTAGGGATGATAAGGATAACAGGAAGGGATTCTACAGGTACGTGGCAAACAAAAAACAGACTAGGGACAACGTAGGCCCCTCAGGAAGCTCTTGGGAGTACTAGCTGCACAGGATTTGGAGAAGGCTGAGGTTCTGAATGACTTCTTTACCTCGGTCTTCACTGTCAAAGGCTCTGATGGCACCACCCAAGTCTTGGAAGGTAGATGCAGGGACTGTGAGAATGAAGACCTTGGGCCCACTGTAGGAGAGGAGTTGGTTCGAGACCATCTTAAAAATCTGAAAGTGCACAAGTCCATGGGTCCTGATGAAATCCATCTGCAGGTCCTGAAGGAGCTGGTGAAACAAGTTGCTACACCTCTGGTCTTCGTATTTGAGAAATCATGGCAGTCAGGTGCAGTTCCCGACAACTGGAAAAAGGGAAATATAACCCCCATTTTCAAGGACGCAGAAAAAGGGATGACCCGAGGAATTACAGACCAGTCAGTCTCACCTCTGTGCCTGGCAGGATCTTGGAGCAGATTCTCCTGGAAGGCATGCTAAGGCACATGGAACACAACAAGGTGCTCAGAGACAGGCAGCATGGCTTCACTAAGGGGAAATCCTGCCTGACATATTTTGTGTCCCTCTATGATGGGGCTACAGAACTGATGGACAGGGATAGAGCAGTTGACGCCATCTGCCTGGATTTGCACAAAGTATTCGACACTGTCCCATATAACATCCTTGTCTCTAAATTGGAGAGACATCAATTTGATGGATGGACCACTCGGTGAATAAAGAACTGGCTGGATAGCCACACACAGAGTTGTGGTCAATGGCTCAGTGTCCGGGGGGAGACCAGTAACGAGTGGTGTCCCTCAGGGATCGGTGTTGGGACCGGTCTTGTTTAACATCTTTGTCGCTGACATGGACAGTGGGATTGAGTGCACCCTCAGCAAGTCTGCTGATGACACCAAGCTGTGTGGTTCAGTTGATACGCTGGAGGGAAGGAATGCCATCCAGAGGGACCTTGACAAACTTGTGAGATGGGCTGATGCCAACCTTATGAAGTTTAACCATGCCAAGTGCAAGGTCCTACACCTGGGTCGGAGCAATCCCAGGCACAGCTACAGGCTGGGCAGAGAAGAGATTTAGAGCAGCCCTGCGGAGAAGGACTTGGGGGTGTAGGCCGATGAGAAAATGAACATGATCTGGCTTCAGTGTGCAGGCCAGAAAGCCAGCCATATCCTGGGCTGCATCAAAAGGAGTGTGACCAGCAGGTTGAAGGAGGTGATCCTGCCCCTCTGCTCTGCTTATGTGAGACCCCACTTGGTGTATCGTGTGCAGTTCTGGTGTCCTCAACATAAAAAGGACATGGAGCTGTTGGAAGAAGTGCAGAAGAGGGCCACGAGGATGATCAGGGGAGTGGAGCACCTCCCGCATGAAGATAGGCTGAGAAAGTTGGGGCTGTTCAGCCTGAAGAAGAGAAGGCTGCGTGGAGACCTCATAGCAGCCTTCCAGTATCTGAAGGGGGCCTATAGGGATGCTGGGGAGGGACTCTTCTTTAGGGACTGCAGTGATAGGACAAGGGGTAATGGGTTAAAACAGGGTAAGTTTCATTGGATATAAGGAAGAAGTTCTGTCCTGTTAGGGTGGTGAGGCACTGGAATGGGTTGCCCAGGGAGGCTGTGAATGCTCCATCCCTGGCAGTGTTCAAGGCCGTGTTGGACGAAGCCTTGGGTGAGAGGCTTTAATCTGAGGTGTCCCTGCCCATGGCAGGGGGGTTTAAACTAGGTGATCTTCAGGTCCTTTCCAACCCTAACTATTCTATGATTTTTATAGCAAAATTCTTTGACTTTATAGATAACAGAATCATTTCAAGGAGTAATATACATGACAACTGTTATTTTTTTTAACCAGGTAGAATGAAAATTTCACAGAAAATACCAATAAAATGGATAAATACATGTTAACAATTAGTAATTAATGTAGTCATAAGTCCCACAAATCTCAAACCCGGAGACAACATCCAGCACCTTACAGCAGCTATGAAACGTTTTGAAGGTCTTACACTGATACTTTACTACAACAACAGACATGCCTATAAACAGACCACAGTTTCTTTTAAAGATCTTTCTTCCACAGCCATCTCTGTATGCCTTTTTCTCTGCACCATGTCACTGCAGCTGCTAAGTCTCAAGCTCACTGTTGGGAGTTTAACTGAGGTCTCATGGCTGCCAAGTGCCAAAGTAACAGGTAGCTCAGTATCTGTCTGCATTATCCCTGTTTGATCTTGCTGTGGAGAAGTTGCTGTGAAATGTCGATTTTGCATTCAAAGAGGATATTTATTGTTTTCCCACAGTTGGCCCTTTGTTTCATGCAACGTATTGCAGACATGAAAACCAACTCTATATGCACTGGGGAAAGTCAGAGGCATTTTATGAGCACAGCTGGGAAGAAGTACCAAGCAAGCAGGGTTTTTTTATGGTTTTGTTTGGGTTGTTTTGTTGTTTTATTCTCTTGTGAGAGCTGTTGTTAACTAAGAACCATCCAGATCAGTGTTGTGGTTTAAACCCAAGCATAGTCAGAACAGCACAGTGGTAAAATCATTCCCTATTACTGATTTTATATTTGCTTATATTTCAGATCCTCTGCATACAGAACATAGACTTTGTCTGCAGTTACAGGAAGTCTATGGAGTCTTCTGGCCTCTGATAGATGCCTTCCAATCTCATGCATGTTCTCTATGTTGTGTTTGGTTGTAATATTTCACTGGATCAATTGATCTCAAATTTGTGTATCTTTGATACACTTATGTCCAACGCATGACATATGAATCTGTGCAGAAACTTAAACACGCAGCTCTGTCAATTTATTGGAAATAACAGATTTCTTTTTCTTCTGCTTTTCTCCTTTGTCCTTTATTTCTCCCTTCCACTCCCAAATGGGGGGAATAAACTGCCATCTCAGAAAATTATGGAAGATTTGGGGTTATATGCTCAGCTGATGTAAATTATGATGGCTCACTGGGTTCTCCATCAACAAGAAATCTCATCTTTGGGTTTTTCGTATAACATTTTCTGCTTCTGTAGATGGATCACCTATTTTAGAGCAAATTAATCTGAATCACAATAAGAAATAGGGAAAAGACGTTGACATTTTACTGCCTCGAGTTTATGCACACTGCATTCAAGACTGTCAGATCCAAATTCTCTCTCTATTTACCTGGCTGTAGCACTTTACATTGTCCCCACCTAGGTAAAGAGGACACCCTAAGGATTAAAAGAAGACATTTCTGAAAATGAAGTTATTTAGGTCTCCTTTATTGTTTCTATTCAGGCAGCAGGGATTAGGAGTTCACACAAATGAACATTCCACTCTGTAAGGACAATACATCTTATGTTTTGAAAATGAATATGAAAACCATGCTCTGTTTTATAGCAGGCACTTGTAAAGCACTTTTCAATTTGTGGCTTTTTCTGCACAAATGGGTGTTAATTGGCATTTCCTAGGAATTGATGCAATCTAGTAAAACTGCAACAGAAATATGATTATATTAGCAGAAAAATAGCTAGCTGTGTTGTAAAAGTGCTCTACCAGTCACCTACTATTATCAGAGCTGCAAATCACCCTTTCAAAGCTCTGGGAAGTTATAGCATGCCATGAGGAGGAGGGTGTAATCCTTGCAGTCTACTACTGTGTGAGTGCGATTTAGTATTAATGTTCATTTTGTCCACTGTGAAAGGTGCCTCTCTGAGTAGGGTTGTGGGCCTTTGTAACAGAAATGGATACCATTACAAAACTGCCTGTATCTGAAGACATTTCTGCAGCACTAATAAAGAAATGACACTGTTGCTCCCCGGATGGTTTTGAACTGTGATGCTAAATAAAAGGAAACGTAATACAGGCAGTGGCTACAGAGAGATCCTCTTACGAACAGAAAAAGAACAAATAGGGATGTTTCACTCTAGGACCCACAAAGCTCTGTTTTGAAATGTGTGTGTACCCCACACAGTTCCCCAAAGTCATCATGTCTTTATGGTCCAACATTAAGAAATTCCAAGAGAAAAGTCATATAGGAGCTAAGCTGAAAGATGCTTGGCACTGGGCGGTACAGTAGTAAGACTAATCAGAATACTGATTTCACCCTGGGGTCATTGTATGAGCTGCTTTATGCAGGGTGAACCCAGCTACCTCTGGTGGAACATTGAACTAGTCATTAAACATTGATGTTATTTTTTTTTTAGTGGGACAGACAATCCCTAATCACTTTAGGCTTGGTACCCCAGTGTACAGCAATAGCTTATCTGCTGTGGAGTCAGGTTTTGCCTTAGGCAAAAGTGATATATGGAGTTCTGGGACCTGTTTCAGCAGTGGGTAAGTGTCATGGTATAGAAATCAGTGTAGAGCAAATGTTCTACCTTGCTCAGATCCACCAACACGTGTTTTCTTGATGGCTGCCCAAAGACTCTTGACTTTCAGGGTAGCTTGTATTTCCCAGGCCATTTTCACCAAAGCTGAGTAGACAGAATTGCTATTGTGCTGGGGAAAGCCCAGGCACTGACCTGGGTCCAGCCCAAGCTGACTTCTTTGGGCTTCCTTTCCTTTTCCCAGAAATGCATGACGATCCTCACCTCAGAACTCTCTTTACTAGGTGCCTACCAAATCCCACTGCTAGGTTTTCCCTTAGGAAGTCACAAGCTGGTCTCCCTTCCAAGGCTATAAATAAACCCCTACCTTGTTCTTTGCTCTTGTATGTATTTCCCAGCCACGCTCATCTTTGTGTTACCCAGGGTTGGAACATGGTCTAAGGAGAAGGAAAAGGATTTGAATTTTCATCTCTCAGTCTCATAGTTTTCATCTGTATTTCTAATGTATTTTCTATGTATTCTATATATTCTGTGTTTTTCTATGTATTTCTAAGTTTCATAGTTTTAAGTCTCTAAGCAGTGAACAGTCAATAGGACACTGGGTCTGCTCTATTTTCACATGGGACATAAAGCAATAAGCTCACTGTGAGAGCACTTTTCAGTCTGAGCCGCAGAAGGTGAAGAGGTGTAGGAACATTTTGGGAAGCTTGAAGGGCTTAGGTGTGAGGTGGACACAGTGCTTTAACAAAGACACATCTTTAGATTTTATGAGTGTAACAAATACAAGTTTAGATTGGATATAAGGAGGAAATTCTTTCCTGTTAGGGTGGTGAGGCACTGGAATAGGTTGTCCAGGGAGGTTGTGAATGCTCCATCCCTGGCAGTGTTCAAGGCCAGGTTGGACGAGGCCTTGGGTGATATGGTTTACCCATATCACCCATGGTGATATGTCCTTGCCCATGGCAGTGGGGTTGGAACTTGATGATCTTAAGGTCCTTTCCAACCCTAACTATTCTATGATTCTATGATAATGTAATATTGATTTTTCCTAAGCGAGTTTCATTATTTGTGAGCTCTCCTAAGATGAACAAGTGTGATGGAAAAAAGGAAGTTTTCTGTTGACTGGCATTAACACTTCCTTTCCCTCACAGCACTGAGCTGCACTGAAATGAGGCCAGCACTAAATCAGTGCCTTGCTCACAAGGGTGGTTGTATCTCACACAACATTTCACATCTCCCTGGGGCTGAACGAATACTCCCATTTTCACTCTCCCAATCCTGGGAGAAGGGAGGTCTGCACACACTTCACAGGTTGAGAGTGGATCAATATACATAATGCAAGCTGCAGAACACTGGTGGCAGAGATGGGTCCAAAGTGCAGGGGTTTCTGACTGTCTCTCGTCCTGCTTTGCTCCGAGGATGTGGACAAGGACAGGAAGGATCAGATATTACTGTAAATAAAAGAGATGCTGACATTAAAATATGAGCTTGTCAAATGGCACTCCTTGAATGGAGCAAGACCCTCTCTTGCTTGTTAACAGACTATCCTTGGTCTTATTTGAGTTTCCATTCCCCTGCCTTTTTATCAAGTTTAGTTGTGAGGATCCCAGGATAAGAGAAGGGAAGTCTGACTTACACCGCATTTAGCAGGTATAATTCTTTTTACTCTGACACACCAGTTTTCTCCCAGCTTCATGGTAGAGTGGGAGAAATAGTGCTGGCAGCTCAAGTTATTATATATGTATGTTATCTGCTCTAAGCTTATGTTTATTAAACCTAATCTTGGAATAAAATGGTATCAGAAAGAATATGATCCTATTGAAAATAGATCATTTGAGAAATTAGCAGTCTTAGCAGGTGTACAGGAACAAAGCTATCTTGCAAAGATTTTAGTGCATTCTTAATTTCACATGTACAACCAGAACCACTGCGAGCAGCACATGAACAGAAGCATGATCAAGGTGCAACAGGAATTACAGAATCATAGAATAGATATTAATAGATATTAATAGAATCAACTAGATTGGGAAAGACCTTTAAGATAATCAAGTCCAACCATTACCCCAGCACTGCCAAGGCCACGACTAACCCATGTCACCGAGGGCCTCATCTACATGGTGTGTGAATGCTTCCAGGGATGGTGACCCCAGCACTGCTCTGGGCTGCCTGTTCCAATGCCTGAGCACCCTCTGGGGAAGAAATTGTTCCTAATCTCCAATCTAAACTTCCCCTGGTGCAGCTTGAGGCTGTTTCCTCTTGTCCTATTGTTTCTTACTTGGGAGAAGAGACCGACCCCCACCTCTCTCCATCTTCCTCTCAGGCAGTTGTAGGGAGCGATCAGGTCCCCCCTGAAGCCTTCTCTTCTCCAGACTAAACCCCCCAGGTCCCTCAGCCGTTCATCACACTTGTGCTTCAGGTGCTGCACCAGCTCTGTTGCCCTTCCCTGGACCCACTCCAGACCCTCAACGTCTCTTGTAGATGCCAGCCCACTCCCTGACCTGTACACAATTGCCATGTACCTGTCCGGCTGCCAGAATTCCCTGTGCCCCTACATCTAGTGAGGATGAAAGCATGTGTGCGATGACTCTGGGAATGTGCTCATCTTCTTTTGCTGATCATACCTTTCATTTGACTGCTCAGGTACTCTGTATTCTCTGAGAACTTCAATAGAATCTGCTGGGCCAGATGACTTTCTTTGAATTTCAACAAATTAAATGTCTGTGTTCTTTCTCTGTTTAACTGAAATCAGTTATGTTGGGAGTTGTGCTTCTTCTTTTTTTTAATCAAGTAGTGATTAAGGATGTGGAATAAAAAAGGGGAGTTCGGGTCATGTGAAAGTAGCTTTCGTATTCTGCATGAAGACAGATGTAACGCCATCACTTTTTGTGAGGAATTGTGATGGTTAGAAATTGAATGGCTTTTAATTTTGTTTTTCAGTACTTCCTTCAGTGTTAAGTTAATTAGCTGGAAGGTAGCCAGATAACTTAGAGTCTTTGCAGTGTTTGAGGGGGAGTATTGCATAAAGAGACAAGCCCACTACTTGCTGAAATAATTAGATTAGCCTGAATGATTTAAAGCCTTTGGAGGAGGAGGAGTTGTATAAGCTTTGTACACATAATGCTAAAGCTCTTTATTTCTTGCAGGGACTTACTGAGGCCCTGGAAAACCAGACCTTGTCTAGCAGACGTTGCTCTAGGAAGTCCAGCAAACATTAAGCCCCCTTTCCTCGTGGATGTGTAACCCTGAACACAATGGTTTCCTCTCACAAAACCTTCTCTGAAGATCCAGGATGTGGGTCTAAACTTACGACAAAGTCAACACAGGACTTTAGATACCAGTGAGAATCCAATGGAGCTATTTATATAAAGACAGCATTATCCAAGGCTGATTAATTCTTTCAGGAAGAGGTCCACCCATGGTTGCCTCAGTGAGTGGGACTTCCAGCTGATATCCCAGGCAATGACTTAGTTTACCAGAGGGACCAGTGGTTAGGAGCAGTGACAGAATCTGTACATGTGACACCCTCCTTACCCCCCACGTCTAGGAAAGACTTGGAAAATAGGGAGCTGCTTCATCTAAAAGGCATTGGAAATAACTGGGAGGTTGGGGATGGATCAAAATCCTCTATGTATGTTGAGTATTCGTGGTACAATGCCAGCAGGCTTCCTATGGATACTGTACGCTCTTCCTTGTGCTACCAAAATGGTTCAAGTCGACTACAGTTGTCAATAAGTGTTAAGTCATGCATTTCTTTTTCAGAATACACCATGATCTCAGTTTTATAGGAGTGTAACCTTACTACGATTAGCAGGATAATGGATGTGGAAAACAACACCCCTGTAGCTTAGTGAGACCCCAGGTCGCACGCTCAGACCCAAGGAGCTGGAATTTCCTTCATTCTTCTCTAAATGCCTGTAAAAACACAGCTAAAATCAACAGGAAAGTAGGCTCAGAGCAAAAACGTTGAGATGATCCATTTGCCTTCAGAATTTCATTTAAACTCTATTCCCAGTTGAAGTTTCATGCAGCTGAACCTGGCAGACTCTCTGTCTTTTGTAGTACTACATAGGTAATATGTTTCTGCAAGGATGAATTATTCTTGTACTCTTCCGTATTAGGCCCAAATTAATCCTCTCAGTCTTTTCTGGGCATATCTCATTTTCTTCTATCTGCCTTTTTAATACAGAATTCTATGCATATACTGATATATCTTATTTACAACCTTCAGGCATTGGATTATTTTTATTTATAAGGCTGAAGTTATTAGATTCACTAAAATTCTCATGGTAAAGACCGAGTACATGATGCGTATGACTCAGGCACTGTGGGAAGAGCAATACATATTAATTCAGTAGCTCCAAAGTAATCCAAAATCATGCGGAAAGATAACTTTTGCTGACTTTTGTTTCTGCACCAATTAGCTGTCATGCTCCCTGTCAGTTGAAAAACCACTCTTTGTGACTCCATCGTTTCCTTATGAAGTCAAAATAGAGTTTGCCTATATAGGAGGCTCACAGTAGGTTTGCTCCCCAGTGAATATATCAAACCCTTGACTGGAAATTTCACGGCTTTTGGTAAAACTACACTTGCCTTGTGATACATATATTTCACATTGATGTCATGCACGTACTCCGCTGCCCTGTACTCACAGAAGGCTAAATTTCACTGAGGATTTTGAGAAGCTGTACCTAAGTAAGTGGCTTGCCTGGACTGGCTTGTACTTGACAGCATTCCAGTCACAGCATGCAATGAAGTACCTTTTCCAGGAGAACGAAAGCAACTAAAAATCACAGTTATCCCCTACCCCACCCCAACAACATCATTGTTTTAACATAAAGCAAAACTTGCAAATTATTCGTTTTATGACATGCAAAGAAGCACAACATAAAATGAGGTTATTGGCTGTATTCCGTGAAGTCATACAGAAATGAGAGAAGAGCTCAGACAAGTAAAATTCCCACTTACGGATGTCTTCTGCTATGTTCAGTTGATTTATGTACTTTGAGTACTATATGGCATAGAAAACCATTTTGGAAATGGAATATTAAACATATGATTCAGAAATGTCTTTCCATTTAAGAAACATGGTAATATAAAGTGTGCTCAGTCAGTTGGCCCAAGGTGATTACTCACAAGGTAAACAGTTAGGGAGAAGGCCCTAGTAAAAGAAGAAAAGCATCAATCATAATCTTGCTTCTTCCCATGCTGAATAGGCTCAGTCCAACTCCATTTGCTTTCTCAGCTGGAGTCCAATAACATCCTGAGTGGTATAGATTTCTCAGTTAATCCTAGCGTATATTTTACATGTGATGAGCGTAAAGTGTACTAAATTAAAATAAAAGGTCTTATGCATGGGTGTAGGCTGAGGACACCTTCATCTAGATGGGAGGATCAGTTCAGGATGTTGGCCTTTCGATGCATCTGAGTCTGACCTTTTCCCCAAGATTCATCCTCACCTATTTATGTGCCTCCCACCGTTCTTCTCTCCTGTCCATTTTATATCCAGAGTCCAACCTTTCAGATGCACAGAAAATAAGGATACATTCAGAAGAGGAAACTCAAAGTCCTGGGTAAGGGTTCCTAGAATTTAGACTGCATTGAAGTGTAAACCTCTGAGTCCCTGGAAGTGTTAGAATCATAGAATAGTTAGGGTTGGAAAGGACCTTAAGATCACCTAGTTTCAACCCCCCTGCCATGGGCAGGGACACCTCACACTAAACCATATCACCCAAGGCCTCGTCCAACTTTGCCTTGAACACTGCCAGGGATGGAGCATTCACAACCTCCCTGGACAACCTATTCCAGTGCCTCACCACCCTAACAGGAAATAACTTCTTCCTTATATCCAATCTAATCTTCCTCTGTTTAGGTTTTAACCCATTACCCCTTGTCCTGTCACTACAGTCCCTAATGAAGAGTCCCTTCCTAGCATCCCTATATGCCCCCTTCAGATACTGGAAGGCTGCTATGAGATCTCCACGCAGCCTTCTCTTCTCCAGGCTGAACAGCCTCAGCTTTCTCAGCCTATCTTCATATGGGAGGTGCTCCAGTCCCCTGATCATCCTCGTGGTCCTCCTGTGGACTTGTTCCAACAGTTCCATGTCCTTTTTATTTTGAGGACAGCAGAACTGCACACAATACTCCAGGTGAGGTCTCACAAGAGCAGAGTAAAGGGGCAGGATCACCTTCAACCTGCTGGTCACGCTTGTTTTGATGCATCCCAGGATACGGTTGGCTTTCTGGGCTGCAAGCGCACACTGAAGCCGGCTCATGTTCATTTTCTCATGTTCAAGGCCAGGCTGGAGTAACCTGGTCTAGTGAAAGGTGTCCCTGCTGTAGCAAGGCGTTGAAACTGGATGAGCTGTAAGGACTCTTCCAATCTGAACCTTTCTGTGATTCTATGACTCTATGACATTTGAGGAGACGCTGACAGAACTGGACTTTGTGGATAATTTATACTCCCTGCTCTACCAGTAAACTGGGGACTTCAGAATTCTTTTCTCTTCCTGTTTTCCCTTCTTCGCTTTCTCTATATTTTTCTTGTAATGTATATTTTTCAGGATGGGGTCAGCATTCACAAGCCACTTAAAGGCTGCGCTAAAGTCTGCCATCAATGACAGCCATCAATGACAACAAAAAGGAAGGATTGGAATGGCATTTAGGATGACAGATACACTTGTAAAGAGACGTGTATATTTATTAAAGGTGAAATAAGTGCACTACTTTTTCTCCTTCAGTATTTTCTGTTTTGGAAGTACCCAAAGGCATTTCAGGTCTTTCTATATTTAAGATAGTAATTGGGAGAACAATTGAACAAGATTGAATGTATAGTGAAGAAAAAGCAGTAGGAGGCAAAGATTTCTTCAGAAGAAAATATGACACATTACAGGAATTGAGTGCTCTGCATTTATTAAGGCAAGCAAGTAGACAAGAGGAAACCAAAGAAAAGGCACAATGGAGACAAAAAATGTCTTACTATGACAAGAAAGCCAGAGCTGTTAATTATCAGTCTAGTGATAAACTATTACAATATTACCAATGCTGTCTCCTGAAGAATGTAAGTTTCTTGACAAGAGATTTGGCCCCTCACAGGGATGAAGAAAGAGCATGCAGTTGTATTTCCAAAAGGACAAGAAGATTGAAAGTAGTGGGGGTGGGGAGTCAAGGAAGTAGATTTATATAGTTTTGAAGTCACTAGCATAGGCAAAATACATAAAGAAGAAACGAACAAACCCTGGTGTAAAACAGACCAACGGATCAAGCTTAAATTATGCAGATGTGAAGAGAAAACAGATCTCACCCTGGGTGTTGCTGATATGATTTTAGCTGAAATTTAATGTTCTGTTAATCAGATTTCACAAATACAAGGGGCTTCAGTTGTCAGAAGACCCTGAGAAGTATTTATCAATCAGGTAGGAAGAAAAATACCCTCCTTGAAGACTGAGTGTCCAAAGAGGGCCTGAAAATTTGCAGCATCAATCAGAGTAAAAGAGAATAGAACTGTCTGTGAGCTGGGAATGGTACAAATCAGTTTGAAGATGTTTTCTTAAGTGGTATCACTTTCACACTTTCAGGGAGAAGAACAAGGCAGTGTTCTCAGTGTACTCTAACTAATAGACAAGTGCTTTAATGGGGCATCCATGTAGAGTTATAGATGCCATGACCATGTGTTATCTGCTCAAGGAAAGCAAAAGGGACCCACCTGCATATGGGACAGCTGTTGTGCTCTGCCTGGGACAGTGGAAGCATATCTCCTTCACTGTAAGGGATCAAGGGAGCTGCATGATGGTCTTCTCATTAAGAAGAGTTTCATCATGGAGACTGCAATTTCTTGCACACCTTGTTCTATTCTAACTCTTTACTGCTTGTGGGGGAGTGCTGTCTGTTTTATAATTCTGGAGGTGTCAGTACAAGTACATCTGCTGTCCAAACCTTGTCTTATAAAGCATGACCAAAGCTTCTGTTTGGTGGGAAAATATTCAATAGCTCTATCATCTGAGAAGGATGGCCCAAAAATAAGGTGTTCATGTGCACAGATGCCTGTGACAAGGCACTACTACAACATTATACCCAGTAAGTGAGTAAAAAGCCAACTTGATTTCCATATGTCCTCTAGAAGGCACTAAACATGTTAATATATTAAGTTTTGCTTGCATCTTTGCTTAAATGTTCAAAACCTTCACATATGACATTGGTATATGGTGCCATTGTTATGTAAATACTAATGTTATGCTCACTAAATGTATCTCCCTGTCCTGTTTTCTTTCTTTTGCAGGTCTGTTTTATACCTGTCTCGGGCTGCTATGTCCTATGCATGGAGAGCTCATCTATTGGCATGGCTTCTCTGAGACCTTTGGTTAATACTTTTGTTGAAATTATATGAGTCTACATACTAACCAAGGGCCTGAATTACTCTCTGCCTTGTGATGTTATCTACAAAACAAAGACAGCTGGAGCCCAATACCTGTTAGAAGCCCAGGTTGCACATAAGCATAGGAGCTTGTGGACACCAAGGTATGGCAGAGCCAGCTGGTTCTCATCATACTGAGTAAGGCCCCTCAAGTACCCACTGTAGAGACGCAGGCAGCCTGGCATCTGCTGTGCTTCAGTGAGGGAAAAAGCATATAGTGCAGACATATCCTAACAGACTTCAGGCACCAACTAAACCCCTCACAACCTGTGTCTGGATCTTGACTGTCCTGTTGATTATTTTACAGTCAAAGCATTCCTGTTTCTCCTTTGAATTAAACATACACAACTCTTACAGCACAGAGCATATATTTTGTGTGCTACAGTTAAAAATTCTCTTTACACTCAGACCAAGTATTTGCTGGTTCAAGATCAAAAGAATTTTTCCTTACACCTTCTTGTATCAACAAATTTAAGTGGTTGGTCTTTCACTTTGGTCTATTAATGCTGCTGATTTTGTAGCAGGACATCTCCACAATCTACCATGCAGTGTTACGCTCATTAGCCTGCACTATCATCCCAAAAAGCCTGGAGCCCTTAATTTTGTTTGTATATTTAAAATATATGTAAGCATTTTCAATTAAATGGAAAAGTTTTATAAAGAAATTTGCAGCCAGGTCTTCTTCAGCTCTTATACGCATAAAGTTTTGCTTTTATTTTGTTATATATAATATGGATAAAGCAATTAGCAACGAAGACCCACACCTCAAACAAAACTATTTTTGGTTCAAACCAAGAGCCGCCTATTGCTTCCTCGTGCCTTCTCCTTTGCCTTTTCATGAAGAAACTGGTATCATTTTATTTTTTTCATACCACCACAAGAAAGTTTTGCCTCCCTTTTCTCAGGAATGTGTAATGAGAAAGAAACACAAAGAAAAAAATGTCTTAAAGGGTAAAAAAGCCAGTTTTAGTGTAGAATGCTTAAATCATATTTATATTTCGTGTTTGCCCTTCTCCCCTTCCACTGCCTCCCTTTTAACTCCATGAATCTAATTTGTAACAGACGGGAAGGTCCAAGCTATACCACTTGAATAAGTACCCTTCTAGGCCTATTAGGGCATTGAGCAATGGGGATAAAGGAAGTGACACAGCCCCGTAGCTCAGTGTAAGCAGTGGGTCAAACCATAAGCCCACCCAACAGAAATAGCAGCAGAAACACATTCTAGTCCCTTTTCTCTCAAGGTTGTGGTTTCTTTTCCTACATCAGTTACAAACTTCTTTGCCAGGTATCACCTTTAGCAATAATTGCAGACCCCAGTTGGAATTGCAGCTCCAGGCTCTGTGTTGGGCTGTGCCTGCTCTCAAAGACAGCACAGATGGAGCTAACAATCTTTCTGCTTTGAAAAACTTGACTTTGTCTGCACCACAAGTATGTTGAACTGTGCACATATAAGCTTGCTTTTTTAGGGCTTTAGAAATTGACTGCATTTCTAAGCAGTTCACAGTCTTTGCTCATACCCTTTTTGGCCTTGCTCTTAAGAAGATGTTTAAGAGAACACCGAAAGCTGACATTTATTTTGACCCAGAGGCTCAAGACTTTAAGAAAGAACAAGCTATTTTAATAAATGCAGAGCTTATTCCTGGAGAACATTGTCAAATTAAACTGAATGCATATTATTAGGATGAGGGTAGAAGGACAGGCCACATCTCTTGGGAATCAAGCAAATGAAACCATAGATCAGCGGATTTGCCTCCAGCCAAGTAACTTTGACATTGTATTGTCTCTGCTGTTCAGTGATCATCTGACCTTTCTTGAGACTCTTTATTTTCATATCCCTTTTCTGTCTGAACCCAGCAGCTTGTTATTGAATAAATCACTGGAGGCTAAAGAAAAGCTTCAGCTGCCAACTCAGAAACATATTAGATGTGCCTTCTTAGATGTACTATTTCCATCATATCCACCATGGATACATAAATATACATGTTATATCCATTTGAGGTAGCTCACTATTGCTTTGGATAATCGCTTCCTGTATGCCCAGTGGTATGTCTGGGAATTCCTTACACTTTGCTCACCAAGTAGCTGTGAAAAAAATACAGATCTCTTACAAACTCTTCTTTTTCCTCCTTAGGCACAGTTTTGAAAACAACAAGGTTGAAGAGCATGAATAGGGGATATTGTGCTTTCCACCTCCAGTCTGCAGGGTTAAAATTGAAGGTCATATTTTAGGAAGGCAATTAAGCACATGTTCAACTTCCACTATGGTTTATGTACTCTGACTGCCACTGTAGTACTCCCAAGATTAAGCACATGCTCAAATGAAGTATTGCACCAAGGGGCTTCATAACCAGCGTAATGTAAAATATTTGGACTCTCTTGCTCGTGGTCTGGATGGGCAGGCTGAGTCATTTACAAACAGAAACTCCTCCTTTATTATTTGTTATCTATGTGCATATATATATGTGTGTGTGTGTGTGTGTGTGTGTAACATGATCAATATGTTTACAGTCATATATTCTTGAGCATCCAGATACTTTCTATTTATAAAGACTGAGAAAGACAGTTCATGCTCCTTTTTTGTCACAGTCTAAATGAGAAGAACATAAAATATGGGAAGATGAGCAAAAAAGAGCTAAGGAAAGGGGTGATGAGCCACATAAAAAATAACTCGGGCCATACTGCTGTCAGAATGAGCTGTATTTGTTAGAACTTAAATGAAGGAATTTAAGGACTGTTTCTTTTTCTTTGTTATTACATCTGCACACCTACGTACCTCTACATCTGTGTGTGTGTGTGTGTGTGTATTCTATCTAAAGGGAAGTTGTCCTGACAAACATATAGTACAGATGCTAGGTTTTCCATGACAAACCTACCATCACATTTTTCCACCTTTTAAACCCCATGTCAATCCAAGTTGCCAGATAAACTGACATGCTTCCAATTTTCAGTACCAAATAGAAGGGGCAAACAGGTGGCTGGGAGTGGAGGTGTAGCCCATAATCCTTGAAAGCATCACTGATTTTCTTTTTCAAAGCAATAAAGCTACTTTATTCCTGCATATTTTTTAGAAGAAGGCTGTTTCCCAAAGATGAACACCAATTTTTATCCGGGAGGAGGTCAAGGGGGACAAGAATGGTTAATGCAAGGCTGAAATGAGGAGGTGGAGAAAGGAGTGAAGAGGTGGGAGGAGGCTGGCAAGGGAATAGAGGTGTTTGACATGCAGATGCTATTCCAGTGCAAGGGAGTGGCAAGAAAAGGTGCTGAAGAGAGACAAACAGTGAAAAAAGACACAGAAATGAGTGTAATGGATGGGAATTTATCTGAGAGCTGATTACCACTCATGGCTGCTTTTTGTCACAGTGCATTTGGTAGAGTATATGAGTGTATGTTCATCGTGACTGTCAGAAGAAGGCAGGAAAAACAAAGGTGTGCAGCTGTTTGAATGACCTTCACACTTGGCCACACTATGGCCAATGCTCTTGGTGTGGACAACAGTGTGATCATGAGAAACTGCATTGCCCCATGAGTAAACAATGACAGAGCTGGCATAAATGCGGCTGGATGGATGCACCATGTAGGAACTTTCCCAATTGCCTGAGACTCCCAACATTGACTGCAATGGGGCTTCCTAGTTTGAAGTGTGGGCCTGGATGATGATTTGGTGGGGGTTGGTGATGGATTTCTTCTTAATCACTGTTCTTTCTATGCAGTAATGATTTGATGCATTGCTAATTTTCCTCAGTACTTTGCACATAGAATCATAGAAACATAGAATAGTTAGGGTTGGAAAGGACCTTAAGATCATCAAGTTCCAACCCCCTGCCATGGGCAGGGACACCTCGCTCTAAACCATATCACCCAAGGCCTTGTCTAACCTGGCCTTGAACACTGCCATGGTTGGAGCATTCACAACCTCCCTGGGCAACCTATTCCAGTGCCTCACCACCCTAACAGGAAAGAATTTCCTCCTTATATCCAATCTAAACTTCCCCTGTTTCAGTTTTAATCCATTATCCCTTGTCCTATCACTACAGTCCCTAATGAAGAGTCCATCCCCAGCATCCCTATATGCCCCCTTCAGATACTGGAAGGCTTCTATGAGATCTCCACGCAGCCTTCTCTTCTCCAGGCTGAACAGCCCCAACTTTCTCAGCCGATCTTCATATGGGAGGTGCTCCAGTCCCCTGATCATTCTCGTGGCCCTCCTCTGGACTTGTTCCAACAGTTCCATGACCTTTTTATGTTGAGGACAGCAGAACTGCACACAATACTCCAGGTGAGGTCTCACGAGAGCAGAATAAAGGGGCAGGATCACCTCCTTCGACCTGCTGGTCACACTTGTTTTGATGCAGCCCAGGATACGGTTGTCTTTCTGGACTGCAAGCGCACACTGAAGCCGGCTCATGTTCATTTTCTCATTGACCAACACCCCCAAGTCCTTCTCCGCAGGGCTGCTCTAAATCTCTTCTCTGCCCAGCCTGTAGCTGTGTCTGGGATTGCTCTGACCCAGGTGTAGGACCTTACATATCTGATTTGCTTTATTGTACTTAGTATATATAGATACATTTGATTTGCATTAGTGTGAATGTTTTCTTTAGTGTGCTTATTTGCTTTAGTGTGCTTGTTTAATAAACTGTGCATGTTACAGTGTGTGTTTGTTTTTTTGAGTACCCTGCCTGTCAGCAGGACACACAAGTCTCTCAGATGTCAACCCACCATGGTACATGTGGCAGAGTTCTTCCAGGTTCTTGAAACTGCCAGGAAATAGATGGCAAATTGAAAAGAATGGTCTGAATAATTAAATTGAAACAAGTTCCTCAAGGGAAAATAGTAATGAAAATCTCCAGCCCTATCTGAAAAATGGAGTTTAGAGCTGTTAGAGTGATTACTGACACAGCTGTACCTCTAGTTCCAATGCATTTCTTCTCAGAGAAGTAGTATCCATCATATTTCCACATCTGGCTATACCAGCAAGCACATAAATTTAATACTTGCTTAACAGAATGTGCAATGCAGAGAGGTGGCTGTGTACATTGCAAATGCTTTCACACTGACAATAGCTCGTCACTGTGTCCCATTGCAAAGGACTAGATTTATCATGGCAAATTTTATTGAATGTGCTGCACAGCTGAAACCCATCAAACCAATGCTCATCAGCATCTACTCACAGAGCAGAGAGAAGGAATTGCTGCCTGACTGCATCCCATCCAAGGGAAGATGTTTTGCAGCTTTGTCCCCAGAAGACCAGTGATCCGCTCTACTGAGACCTATGCTCTCTCCTACCCCGTGCATGGCATCCTTGCTGCCCATTGTCTCCTGCCAGGCAGCTGCACGAGAACAGGCTGGATTTAACTGTTTTCCACTTCAGAAGATGGTATGAGACAATATCTGGTGGCAGCAGACCCATGGGTAATAACACCAACAGCATGTTTGCTTCACTCTGAGAGAGTTGGGGGATCAGAAGAAAGCTTTGTATGTGGAGAGAAGCATATGGGAAGCAGGAATGCCAAAAAGAAACATGAAATTAAAAAAGTCTATTATTTTACTTGATCTTTCAAGCTCTGGCTTATTAAGAATTCCAGCTGTCCTGAATTGCCCACGAAACCCTGCCTCAGATGAGCCAGAAATACTGAAAAAAGGAGAAAAAACAACTCAGAAAGAGCAATCACTCCTATTGCTATTGCCATGAGTTTTGCTGCAAGGGAATTCAGGGGCTTATTAGAACCTGCAAACCTGCCAGGAGGCAGTTTTTCCCCTTTGGTAATACAGTATGAAAGGAAGGAAGTGAGTCTGAATCACAAAAATGCATCAAAGAGAGACAGTCTGAAATGTCTATTAGAAGTCATTAAACATTTGTCTTCTATAGAGGGCACAACAGTGGAATAATTGTCACGCTGGGATACCGGGAGGAGCTGAGTGAAGGCTCACTCCTGTGGGAGGTCTTCATGCCTTTCCACACACAGAGTGTAGTAGCCCATAATGACTTTAATCAAATGCCGGATCTTAAGAGTGCAGCAGAAATGCAAGCAAGGTTGTGCATTGTGTTCTTACTGTCAATTGTTGTGAATTGATGGCAAAGCTTTTTGAGAATGGCTCACCAAGTTCATCTGCCATCCCCAGTTTCCCTCTCCCCATTTCATAGAGGCGTAAGCACTTGAAACTGGTTTCTAGGAGTGATCTGTGATTACTTTCAGCTAATCCAAGGTTTCACTGCTGTTGAAGGGGGTCCCATCCTCACCACCTCCACTCCTTTCATTCATGTGTCAGAGGAGTGAAGCCAAACCTCTGTTTTTCCAGTCTCTCCCCCAGTCGTGGCCACACAATGCTGCTGTCAGGATGACTTGAGCATAATTCATCAAATAGGAGATGAGGCATAGATGGCACATTTACCCCTGCTGGGTGACAGGGCTTTGCTTCATCTCCATCAGTCATGAGGGATGCTGTCAGAGCGAGGGATTTTGGCAAACAAGCTATATAGATATAAACATATAAAACCAGTTATCTCTGCAGAGGCATATACACTTGCCTAGATTGTGAAGGCTCTCCTTCAGTCAAGTGGGTAAGGAGCAGAGAAATGAAGGTAACTGGAGAAGTTCTGAAGATATCAGGAGCTGCCACTCTGTCCTTGGAGGGCACCTGAGTGGGTGCTTCCCTCCCTCTCTCCCTTGGCATGCACTGCTCCTTACTGAAGCCACAAGTCAGCACACATAGGCAGTTACTTGTTCGTGCAGTGAGGAGCATGAGTGGCTTGTCACAGCCTGGTGCTTGAGGTCCTTCCATGTAGGTGAATTCCTCTTTGGAAATAAATCAAGGTGAAGAAAAATTCTGGAAGTGCAAATATTTCTGATTATCCCAGAGTTTGCTTGATCATATCAATTTTGTGTAATTTTCTTAGCTGAATGAGCTCTTTGAAATGGCACCAGACCTGGGTATAATGAAAAAATACAGCAAAATAGCTGCTTCCTCCCCCTCACTGTGTATGCTGGCCTAAGATATTCAGTCTTCCAAAGAAGGTTTTAGAATGGTAATTTAGATAATGTACGGTTGTTTATCTCTAGATAAAGGTAATGCATATAAAAGCCTCATAATTACTTACTTTCCCAGACTTAGATGTCAGGATGTGTAAAGATAATAACATCACATTAAAAAACACATGAAAATCTACCAACACCATAAAATTGATTATAAATTTATATTAACACTGTCATGTGTTCCTGTTCTTGCTTCCAAGCATTCACTAACTGCCCAAGCGACAGATTTACTGTTGCAGTGGGAGAATTAGGGTCTCATTCACTCCTCATTTTAAAGTAAAGTTTGCTGAAATCAGTCAAGCCACTCTGGCATAAATGACAGGTGAATCAGTCCTGCTAGGTTAGAGCTGTAAAATTTCCTTTAGGCAAAGTGCTGTTCTGTGTCTTTATGGCAAATATATATATGTGCACACAGCTACATTGGGCTAGGTCTGTCTGCCGATGCTGTCTTTTAGGGGCTTTCATGGGCATCATCTCAGTCACAGAGATGCCAGACTGCTCTATATCGGATGCTCAGATCTCCATTCTAATACAGAGCCAAGCTCTAAGACAGCACTCAAGTCCAGACTCATCTACCACACCATCACAATCCCATGTTAAAATGCAAACTCAGGCAGAACTCCTGAACACCATGAGGCAGGAAAATGTGGGTTGAGCACTTGATCTTTGAACTCAGCATTTCCTAAGCAGATCCTGAATGTTTCACACTGACCAGTGAAGAGTCAAATAGCCATCAAGGCAGATGGAAACTGCAAAGAGCATGAGGCTTCTTATGTTGGAGTTGAATTGTAAGGCTTGTCTTTTTCTTGTGCTATAAAAACCTCAGAGCTAGTCAGCATAGACCAGTCTGCCCAGGTCACACCTTCCCATTTCTGAATGCTGTGTTGTTAGAAGTAAGTAATTACAACTCTGGGAAACTGGTAAAGATCCACAGCCATTTAGAGGTTATAAAGAGTCATTTGGAAACCATACCAAAGAAACTGAAGACCTGTGAATATTTTACCTTGACTGAGCAATAAAGGGCAATGTGTTTTACAGTAAACTGTAGGAAATAAAAAGCTTTTTATCCATTTCAGCTTTTGAATTCTTTTTCATCTATGCAAGCTTCTTTATAACACCTGCATACCAAACATAGCTCAAAAAACAAATCTAACCCAAGGACACTGTGTTGGTTTTCTGCTTCTGGTAAAGGCAAGAGAAAGATGCAGAACCTACTGCTGTCCAGTCTAGCCCCAGGAAGCAAATGGACGAAAGCTATGGAAAAAGTGTTTATCTTTGAAAAGCTGAAGCTGGCAGGTGTATCTGTAACATTGGGATCTGGCATGACTGTATCTATCTTCCCTAGGAACTTTGATGTTCTCTGCATCTGTGACAGGCAAGAGCGCACTAAAAAGGTTTCACTTCAGTCTGTTAATTTTATATAATCCAGATGTATCATCCTCTTGCTGTTCCAACAGTAAGCAATGAGGGGAAGAATGTCCTGTATTCAGTTCAGATAGGGACTATTAATGTTCACTGACAAGATCTACCTGGCTAACTCAATGGATACCTTGATGCTAGGTACAGGGTCTTCATCAGAGAGTTTCGTAATTAAGCTGTGAACCCTTCAAAGAAAACAACGGGTTAAAACACCTGAGAAATTTGACTTGGGTTCACTTGCCCAAAGTAATAAAAAGGCTGATTCTGTTTTAAGTTCTCACTACTGTTACAGAATCACTAAACATAGACGTTTAGCATAGTCAGTGTTGCATTAGTAGGTACAAGAGATCACCCTGGGCTGGCAGACACAACACAGTACCAGTGGGAGACCTGCACCTATCTCAGGGGTGCCTAGAAGCCAGGTTGGGTAGGGCACCTAGGATGTCTGTATGTGAGCAAATGAACAAAGTCCTCAGTCCACACAAGCAGTGGTGCCTGGCAAGATATTCAGCTGGCCAACAAGCCGGTATCTACTGCAGAGGGAGCAGAACTGCCCTCCTGCATCCGCTGACTTACACACTTAAGGCTTATTTCTCTTGTCTGCACACAGGCATGCAGTGTCATTTACGATGCCTTCAGGTATCCCACCTGACCTCCACGTGCATTTCTGGAAAGGGCAGGAATCTACTGCGTGTCCTGTGTCACATTAGCTCTGAGTGGACGGTTTAAATACTAGGTCAATGTAGTGACTACATTCCTGGTGGGATTTACTGCACTGTAGTGCACATATTGCATAAGAGTGCATCAGCTCTTTTTCTAGGTGTTTTGGGAGTCCACACCTCTGAAAAGGGAATCCAGCCTTTTTGCAAAGTTGGGGTCTTAATGCACATGCTGTTCAGACACACACAGCATTTGCCCCTGGATCCCTCTCGGAATGACTTTTAAAACAGAAGAAAGAAGAAACACCCAAGGCTGAAGGAGCTGATGGGCATGACCTATAAAGTTGTTCCAAGGGCTTCTTATTCTCAGATCTTTGGGGTTACACTTACAAAAAATCAAAGGAAGGCACTAGGTCCTTCTCACTTGGGAAAGTTTAAAGCATGAGCACTGATAGTTAAAACAGAAACAACAGAATGAAGGTTGTGACACAGAAAGAGCCTAAAACTGTGTATATAAATGAACTCTCCATACCAAGATCCCTGGCTAGTACAAATTGACACAGATCTATTAACTTCTTCATAGTGGTGCCACTTTGTGGGAAGACATGGCATTCACAATATCACTGTATTTATCCTTGAATGAAAAAGTGTTGAGGTTGTCTCTCTCACAAGAGCCAGGCAGTGAAAATATTACACATTTCAGCACTGCTGAATTATAGCATGTGCTCACACATATTAATTCACAGCACTCTACAAAGTGTAAAGCCACTTGAGTTGTCAGTAGATCACAGGAAAAAAGAAGAACTAGTGAACTCGGCATAAAAGAAACACTGTGAAGAGCAAATTAATAAGAAATCATTAAAATGTTTAGCAATCTCACAGACACAATTGAGAACAACTCACCTGTGACCAGAGATCTGTTTCCAAATGGCCCTCATGTAGCCGAAAATGAATGCACAGAGAGGATGTATTCATAAAGGGATTTATTCCTGCTGCTCTGGGGCATGTATCCAGAACTGAAATGCTCAAAAGCTATTGCCAGCGGCTGAAGAACCTAAATTCCTCATGCAACTTAAGTGTCTACCGGTGCAAGTTATCTAAGCACATGGTTTTCTGCCAGAGGCACGCATACAGCTGGTCAGCTCCTGGTGACAAGAATATGTTTGAATATCTGCTCAAAAGCTTTTTGAAGCTTTCTGATAGGAAGGCTCTCCTGATACTCTAGACTGCTCTCATTACTGTTCCTATAGGAAAACTGGTTTTGAGCTGCTCTTCCATCCAAAGCCTACTGTAAAGCAATCTATAGCCTACAATCTACATTTTCTTGTATGTTATTCTCTTTGTTTCTAAAACCTCTTTCTAAATCAACATCCAAGAATTCTGTAGCTAAATATTCTTTTAAGAATGTAATATCTACTGCTACCTTGGTCTCTGCCAATCAGTTTGGTAGTAAGCCCAATGCTTACTGGTGCTCTAAGTTGTCAGGCCCTATGTCTCTAAAATCAATAAAACCAGCCTGAAAGTGAGTTTTAACTTTTAAAAATTCATTGGCATTTTCTCAAGCAAACCACAAATACAATTCTTTTTTTTTCTTTTTTTTTTTTTGTGGTTTAAATCATTTAAGCTACAAAGCTTTGCTGTATGAGAAGCTGCTTCTTGATGGTAAAACAGATGATGACTCAAAAAGTTCATCCAGTGAACCTTTATATTTAAATATATACAGCAAGATGAGTTATTTTTGTTAGTTAAAATTCATTTTTAAAAGATGAAAAATAAGCCAAAATAGGCAGCTTTAACTCCAATGAAAAGCTGTATTGGTTTCGTGTAGATCCTTTTTGCCTTCACATCCCAAATACCATAAGATAAATAAAGACATAAGCTCTCAGTTGATAATTAAAGAAACTGATGGCATAAAATGTTCAGCTACCTCCAAAACATCATGAGTGGTGAGGACTCACCATTCCTATGAATTTTCTAAGGCTTTAAGAAAGCATCTATTCTGTTCATTGCATTTTCCTTACCTACAGCAAATTCAGGTTAAGATGATCCACAGTGTAGTTCAACATACGTTTTAAGCTGCCACCAGTACTAAAAGAAGAAATTCTACCTTTCCTCTTCTCTGGGTTGATTATATCCAAGCCTCACATGAACATGAGCTGAAAACTAACCAGTCTTCAGGATAACAACAACAATAGCAGTAATTATGATAATCTGTTTTCCAACTGGATCGGTTCCCTAGTCTGCTTTGCCACAGAGTTGTATAGATGTTTCAACCAGTAAATAAAAGGGAGTTTGGAGACTGTATAGCAGTGGGGAGAGCGAAGAACAGTTTCTTTCAGTGTCACTTGATGTTGTCTTGCAGGAACAGCCCAAGTACCAATTTAAAGAACCTAATTTTACTACAGGCTACATCAAACATAACTATCAGACTGTTGCTATGGGATAAGAATACACATAAGGGCAGCTCCTGCAGCTCCACTAATGCTTGCTAATTCCTTAAATTAAGCTAATTCAGCAGTGGGTCTAAGGCTTGAGGAAAGAATTTCAGAAGAATCACTCTTAATTATCACAACAGCACCAAGTGTAGAACACTTCACATTTTCATAGTGCTTTACCATCACTAGCCAATACATCAGTTCAGCTCCTAATGGCATACTGATATTATAAGCAATTTCAATGTCTTTCACTTAAGGCTGGGAAAAAATGATTTTCTCAACTACAGAAACCTTTCTGAAACCAGAAGTATAAAAGTGCCTGACTTATCTGAATGCTCACTGACTCTTAGTGTGCTGCTTGCTGGGCAAGGCAGGCTTTCCTTTTCCCAGGGGAAGATGACAAGCCCTCTACAGGCCACCAACTGCAGAAATAAAGGTATTTTAAGAATGTGGAGAGGTATGCTAAGTGCTAACGTTTCCACAAAACTAAGGGCTATGAAAAATAGACTTATGAAACCTATTTCGGTTTGTTTTTGAAGCACTTCCATTGATTGCTATATGTACATGGGGTGAGCACATGTGGAAATAGATGCATTAGAATACACGCACTGAGACACTGGGAGCAAAAAAAGCAAAGCTCAGTTCTGTAGATATTAAATCTCAAGAGCATAATAATTTTGAAGAACTGCAGCTTCTGGTAACAGAAACATTTCTCTAAGCAAAAAGAGAAGGCGTTACAGAAGGTACAGTGCGTAAAATCTGCACAATATCCAAAAATTTAAGGAAGACTCAAGGAAGAATCCTTGGGCAATGTCCTTTTTCCTGTGATCTACTGACAACTCAAATGGCTTTACACTTTGCAAAGCGCTGTGAATTAATATGTGTGAGCAGCATTCCCAAGGAAGAAATCCTTCAAGGAATTAAGGAAGATTCAAGGAAGAGGTTTTCAGAACTGGGCCCAGATTAGACATCTTGCTTTCTTCTTTTCATAAGCTTATTTTGCACTGGAGCAACCACACTGTCCACCAACTTTAACAAAGTTACTCTTGATTTAATAGTTCTGGACATGAGAGTTAACTCAAGCTCTCAGGGTAAATTATGGATCAAAGCTAGGTTGGAGATGGAATAAATCCGCTCATTAAAGCCAAAAGCTTCACAATTATAGAATGGATGACACACAAGGAAATGAAACTATAACTCTGACTTGTCAGTTCCAAGAACAAAGGCCTTTATCTCCTGGATAAAAGGAGATATCTTATAAGCATTCTTGGCAACTGGTCCCTTCTCATCACTGCAGGTCAGTTACTGCAAGGTGGATGCTCATACCTCCAAAGCTAGTACTTTACAGCAAGTGGTTCAGTTAGGCATCAGTTTGAAAAATAGCAGTTTCCTCAGATGTTCATGAGTAACTTTCGTATGAAATGGGGGAATTGTGTGACACTGAAAGTCAGAGGAAGGACAGAAAGCTCAAGAGAAAAAGACAGCCTTGGAATGCCATGAGAAACTTACACAAACACGCAGGGAAGTGGTGCAGTTGTCATTCCTGGACGTATTTAAAAGGCGTGTAGATGTGTCACTTAAGGACATGGTTTAGTGGTGACCTTGGCAGTAGTAGGTGGATTCGATAAACTTAAAGGTCTTTCCCAACATAAATGATTGTCATTTTGTGATAAACAGCTGTGTCCTGGGTTCAGCAGCAGTGGTCATTTTTCTCCTTCTTAGTAGCTGGTGCAGTGCTGTGGTTTTGACTTTCAGCTTGGGAACAGCACTGATAACACCAATGTTTTTAGTTGCTGCTCAGTAATGTTTAGTCTGACCAAGGACTTTCTGAGTCTCATGCTCTGCCAGGGAGGAGGGAAAGCCAGGAAGAAACAGAGGCAGGGCACCTGGCCCAAACTAACCAAAGAGGTATTCGATACCACAGCATGGCATACCCAGTATATAAACTGGGTGCAGTTACCCGGAAGGGCTAGATCACTGCTCGGTCAGGCTGGGTATCGATTGGCGGGTGGTGAGCAGTTGTATTCTCTTCCCTCGTTATTTCCCTTATCATTATTGTTATTGGTGGGCTTAAACCACGACAAGCTGTTTCTGTGAGTTTTCAGTAGAATCCAGATCCAGAGGAGAAGAGGTGATAAATGCCACTGTATCAATGCACCTCAACTCAGATGGGATGATGGAGTGGCTCTTGCAGGTGACTGTCCTTGGTCTCTTCTGAGACTCCCAGCAAGATATCTGTTAGCACCAAATGTGTTCTAAATAACAACACAAGCCCACAACTCTTGGCATCATTCTTAAGAAAGAAGGCATCCATACCAAGCTGTATGGTCAACAGAATGAGAATAATGGCCTAAAAATCTAGTACTGATCTTTTTTTATATTTTGGAAACAACTTTTCATTAATGAACATCTTATTTTTCAGGAGAAAATATTTCATCAGATCTTATTTACTTACTGTTTCCTAGTGAACACAACTGCTTTGTCTTCTAGAAAAGGTTAAAATTCAGAAAGATTAATTCCTTCTTTCCCAGAAAAAACACTGTCATTAAGTTCTTAGTGAAACAGATGGACAGTTCCATCTACAAAATAGAGGTATTAATGTAAATATCACTGAACTAATTGTTGCTCAGTTACATCAAAAAGGAGCAGATATGATACTTTCATGGTGTCACCATTTCTGACTATGATTTACTATGTTAATGATTTCTCACAGGGAGCCATTATCCTAAGGGAAAACAAAACCTGGAACTTTTGGACCCAAATTATTTTTCTGATAAATGCAGTTGTGTGAAAAGAAAATACATTATGTTAGCCTGGCAGTAAATGACAAATCTATAAGGAATTGTATATCATGTTTGCTTGGACCTTGTTCCATAAAGAAGTCACGTTATAAAATGTCCAGGATTCTTAGCATGCTCTGTATTGTATCATGTTAGAAATAGCATGCATTTAAAAACTATTTAATTATAATTAATTTAGTTAATTTATAGCTCCCTGAAGAAAGAGCCAAACATGAACACCTCATTAATTTCAGTTATGTCATGGTTTAACCCCAGCCAGACAGCTTGTTCACCCACTCCCCCCCTCTTCTTGCCCTCCCCCTACTCCCGGAGGGACAGAGAGAAGCATCAGAAAGAATGCAATTCCCACGTGTTGAGATAGGAACAGTTTAGTTACTAAGGTATAACACAAATCACTACTGCTACCACCAACAATAGTAATGATAAAGGAAATAACAAGGGAAGAGAATACAACACCTCATCACCAGGTGACCTATAACTCGCCCCCCAGCCCGACCAAGCACTGACCGATACCTCCTCCAACCCTGCAGTGCACTCTCCCTCCCAGGTCACTCCCAGTTACATCCTGGGCATGACATGCTGTGGTATGGAATACCTGTTTGGTCAGTTTGGGTCAGGTGTCCTGTCTCTGCTTCCTCCCAGCTTCCCTCCTCTCTGGCAGAGCATGAGGCTCACAAAATCCTTGGCCAAACCAAAACATCGTTTTCAACTCTGTTCCCAGCCCGAAAGTCAAAACACAGCACTGCACCAGCTACCAAGAAAGAGAAAAATGCTGCTGCTTAACCCAGGGCAAGTTATCATCAGTAAAACATTTAGATGGATCATATGCTTTAAGCTCTTATTTATTAGAGAGACTTACCAGACTACTATGTACAAAATCCTCTCAAGCTGTACAACAATTCACATTTTCCACAACCCCTAAAGCTAGAGCCCTTAAAAGCAACTGTAAAAGAGAAAAGTCATGTTTTGCAAAATGCTGATGGGACCTATATCAGTATTCTTTCAATTTGTGTAATGTATGTATATATATATAAATATAAATCCTATATAAAAAAGCTTCAACATATAAAGTGAAATGGGGCTAATCCATAAATCTATAACTTTAAATGAACTCTGTTACTTTCTGTTCACCAGGAGTTGAGAAGTTTATGGCTTGGCATTGTATGTGATGATTTCACCAAGAGTTTGTGAAGTAGAGAGGGAAGACATCATCTGTGTCTGAAGGGTAGCTTATATGAAATAGATTAATCTGAGCATATCCTTCAAATCGCGGAAGGTTGGTGGATTGTCAAAGAGTGAAAAGGCAGGGCAGGAAACCTCAGGGTTTTGATTTGCCTATGATACTTTGAAGTCCAGTAGGGTGGCAAGAGGTATCCTGCCTAGGTGATCAAAAATTAAGGTGGTTTTTTTCTCTTTTTTAACCCAAGATAAAACTAAACGCCAGAAAATTAAGTTCAGCTCAATACTACTCAGTGTGCTTAACTCCATTGTAATGCTTGTCATTTTATCATCTAATTGTTGATATTTTTACTATTTTCATCTACATATTCACATGTAAAACACAGTCTTTGGATTTTTTTCCCTTGCTTGGAATTATTTCTCATACCTCTCAGAGATGCCACATTCCCTTTCTATTACTGCCTGTATGTAGGAGAATTATGAACAAGGCTTGTCTTACCTCCTGGGAAAGTTTAACAGTAAGTAAATCTAATTCCTTCACTTCCAGCAGAATCACTGTAACTTCCATCAGTACTGAAACAGATGGACAATTGCACCAAATAAATTAAATATTAGTGTAAATATCACTGAGCAAATTGATGTTCTTCTGGACCAAAAGAGGGAAAACAAGATACTTACATGTTTCTAACAGCTGTGAGTTTAATTTACAGCATTAATGGCTCCTTATACTAGGCCATTATCATAGGCACGAAGATTCTAGGATCTAATTTAATTTCTTGATCAGTGTAGCTGAATGCAAAGATGGCATGCAGGGCTTGTTGTATAGTAAATCATGCATCTGTGACAGTAGAATGTAGACACTCTCAAACACTTTTTTTTTCCTAAGGAGGAGAAAACATCAGGGTTTTAATTTTTCATTGGGCTTTAGTTATCTAAGAGGGAAGAGTTTCCTCTAAAGAATTTTTTAGACACTTTTTCCTCTAGAGAAAAGTACAAGATGCTATCTATTATCCATCTGTAAAGCCTGACAAGTCTGTGAAATTTCCCAGAAGGTTTACCTCATTACCACTGAGAAAAGGATTTATTCTTTTCTGTGAAAATACGCAACAGTTTCACTGAGGCCACAATTATGAGGACAAATTTCCTGCTTGAAGCTGAATAACAAGTATGTAACACTGCATTCCTGGCCATAAAGCATAAAAACTGGGTGTTCTCCTTCTTTGCCCTGATTTTATATGTGTGCAAACCCAACACCTGTTGGAGTGATACCAGTGTCCTTCAAATCTGTGGGAAGAAATACAATTCTTTCACTTTAAATCTGCAGAGCCTTTACTACAACAACTCCCAGGACAGCAAAATGTCTAGGCTCACTAAATAAGTAGTCAGCAAGGAATCACCCTAATAATAAATTAATGAGCAAGAATATTCCACACAGTATATGCTCTAGTACTTGTTCCTAAAACTCAGTACGAACAGCGCTTTTACAGTAAGGATAAAGCCAATTTGGTGGGTAGGGGGGGTTAATTTATTAAGTTAAGGGCTTGAAAAAGGTGCACATATGTCAAATTTTAGCAGCCTAGAAAAAACATGCAGGGTTCTTTCCCCCATAACTGCCTTCAGGAATCTAAATCTCTGGGCACTATAAAACAGTTCCAGCTATAAAACACTTTGTGTATTTCAAATGGACACTGCGTGTTACATTTCCTTTTCCAATCCAAACATCAAACCTCTTTTCACCTCATTTTTCATGTGTTGGGTTTTTAAAAACTCATTGACAGCAACAAAGAGCTGCTGGTGGATGCAGTGCTGACTCAAGTAATCTCTGATAGCTCTCTAACAGGTAATGCAGCTTGCTACACTGCACAGTCACTTTCAGGCAGATAATGTGCAATTCTAATTCAAAAAGTGTTAGAACATAATGTTTCTGTCTTGCTGCTTGATCTTTCAACTTCTGTTTCTGTGCAGTGTTAATTCTTGTATTACAGTCCATTGGCTCTTGAAAAAAAAGAGAGAAAAAACATTTCTCTGGCTGTGTTAGAGAACTTTTTTACTCATTACTTTTTGTTTCCCCCACACTGCTGTATTACTGAAAAATACAACAGAGGAGGAGTACAGTATAGCTCATTCTTCATAAGTGAGGCTGACATTGAGAATTTGTCAGACCCAGACTGTAAGATGAGGATCTGAAGCAGAGAAACATTTCCAGAACAGTAGAAACGTTAAGATGTGCAACTGATGAATGCTCACAAGAATGGAACAAAGATGTCTGTCTGGGGAAGAGCATATAAGAAGTGCAAGTTCTTGTCTTCCTGCATTCTTCAAGGCATTTGCTCTAGTTCACAGAAAGGACAACAAAGTCATATTAAAATAATGAAGATTTCAAGATGTCAGAGCATTGGGAGATACTTAGAGAAAGAAGAATCTTCTCAGATGATGGAGTCTGCAGGAGGAATAGAGAAAATAATCTCCTGGGATGAAGGATGGCAGGATTGAGCTTTGAGAATGAAATCACCTTAAATCAAAGAGCTCTAAAATAAGAAATCGATTAATGCATTTATGAAGTTCATGTAATCTTCATACATTGTCGCGTGGCATAAGGAAGAGGAAAATCAGGTGAAGAAGGATACAGTAGTGAAAAAAGGTGTATCGACTGAAAAAAAAGTCCAGTTAGTGGAAGGGCTAAAGAATCTAATGGGGACATGGACTAAAAGAAGAGATACTAATATTGATAGAAGCAATCATTACAAAATGTCAGAGTTAGTGAAACACTAGTGCCTAAGCTGGCAATGGTGAGGAAAGTGAAGGGAATGAGGTCTGTGTACAAAGCCCAAGCAGTTACAGATTGTGACTGTCCTCATTACAGGTGAGAGGGAGCAAGGAAATACAGTGGTATCAAACCAGAAACTTTGTCAATGCTCTGTCCAAAAATGAGACAGACTTGTAATTCTTTCAGAAAAAAAAATTGCAGCAGCAAAAAAGTTGTGTTGTGTAGGAATCCCACTGACCTTACTTGCCTATCAGAGTTGAGTAAAAAGCCTGAACAAGAGGATCTGAAAAGTTAAGGCTCTTACCATTGCAGGGATCCAAAGAGTCAAGGCCATTCATCTTCAGTGCCCAGTTCTAGATGCTTCAGTTATCCCTGACTCATGAAGGCAAATACTATGTCATTTTAGAAATCACACATTCTTTTCTTTAATGCATTTTATTTCTGTCCTTAAAAATTATTAAATATCTTAAAAAGCCTACCTAGGAAGAATTGTGAGGAAGTTTGAGTAAAACCCTTACAGAGGGACTACTTCACTCTCATTTCAAATGTTAGTAAGTGGAGAATACTGAGACACTTATTCATGACTCCATATTTTATTATTTAATAAATACCATCCTGTTGTTTCCTATAAGAAAGGTGTAATTCCAACTTTGGGATGTTTTACACCACAGTTAAAGAAAGGCAGTAGACAATAATAGCTGTAAAAGGATGGGGAAACGAAGAGTAGAAGAGCAGCAATTAAAATACTTGGAAAATGCAGACTTTCTAAGAAGTACAGTAGCTCAACTAGAGATATTAAAGTTGCTCAGCATATGGCAGAAGAGAAAATGGAGCAGTCATTGGTAAAAGGAATGCAAAATTTTCGGAATGCAAGAGAGATTGACTTTGCTATGGTAAATTTCTTCTGTAGAACACAAGGATGTGGATGCTTGTTTCATCTTAGGATGGGAAAAAGAGAAAGACAGCACATGTCAAGTTCAAGGAAGGAAAAACACACCAGAAATTTAAAATAACAGTACACGAGTGTTCCCCAGCTCATTTCAAACGGAATTGCTAGATGACTACTTTTTTCTTTACCAGTTTCTCATCACATCTCAGGATAGCAGCTGCTGGAGGCTAATAAGTAAATCCAGACAGTACATTTTTTTCCACGGTTCAGCCACCCCCTCCCCCCCCTTTTCTACTAATTGCAGGCACATTTCAAGATTTTCATCCCATCCTACTCGTTTTTCACCATATATCATCTTCACAATTCATTTACATGAATTTTATTATTTCCATTTTTCTGCTTCACATAATGAATCACATCTTTGTTTCAAGAGCTCCTCATCTCCTGATCCCCTCTGGAATCAAAAGCATGAAATTTAATACATTAGCCATTCTATCCCATTACATTAATTAGGAATGAAGATCATGTTTGAGAAATTGCTTGAACTTTCTGAAGCATTTATTGAAATCACTGCCTTTTAAATGTAGGCAATTGCAGACTTTCTGAAACGAAAAATGGAAACACATAGAAGAAATAGCCAGAAATCAAAGCGTATGACTGGAGCAGATATAATTACTCTAAAATTATTGTCTTCAATTGTCTTTGTCCTATAGGCAAAAATGCCAAAGGTAAATATCAAAAATGAATCCCTTTTCAAGTTGAAAGAGCAGATACTATTTTCGGTACTTAGAAGGTAAGGTATGTTATCAGTTTGATTGGAACTAGTGTCAAATCCAGAGCCAAGGTTCGCAAACACCATGTTATGGAGTCAATTTTTCATTGAGTTTCTTTTGGGAGGTGTTTGTATTAGCATTCAGGGCTCTGAACAGAAAATAGGACAGCTCTCCTTCCTCTATACCTTCGAAAGTGTTAGCTCACAGTCTGTTCAGTTTCAAATTATCACACCTCCATTAAAAGGTGGATTTTGCAAGAGGCCCATGACACCTCTCAGAAAGGCAAATTAGCATCCTCTCTACCTGCCTCTGCTGCTGCTTGTGTCAGTGTGTAGGTACCTAGGTGCTCAGATAGGTGTAATTTTATGTCATTGGAGTGGAGCTGGATGTCCAGAAGACAAATTCAAGTTCACTCCCACAACACAGAGCACTGCTGTGCAGGAGTTTGACAGAGAATGGGGTGGAGAGGAAGGGATAGGAACAGGGTGGTGAGAAGGGAACACAACGTCTTGTCCTCCTCTCCTTCCAGGTAGCGGATCCGTCTGTTGGATTCAGCAGTTTCAGAGCAATGTCAGAAAAAGGAAAGCTGTGTGAAACCCTCGCAGTATACCTGCTTCAGCAGTGAAGTCCTTCTATAGCAGGTGTTCAAGTGCATGGCAGTTCAGCTGTCTAAGCATCTGTTTGAATGCAGTTGAAAATAATGAGCTTTAGTGAGTAGAAATATCTTATGGATGAGCTTTAATTCCAAAACAGGAATGCAGGCTTTGCTTGGTCTGAGTTTCAGAATATCGTTTGTTTGGGTTGTGGGATAACACATCCAGCTATGAATGACCAGCTATATACCTTTTCTCTGCTGTGAAAGTGTTTCTGTGCTGTTGGCATGACTTCTAAAGAGAGAGAATAACACCTCCCTTTAGCCAAGGGATTTCTGAAAGCTAGTAAAGATTAGTCATCCTCCCTACAGACTCTGGGCAGAACTTTGTCTAAAAGTCCTGAGCTGTTCTATTCTACAGCTTCTCAAGATGCATGTTCTCCCCTTAAATACCTCAGAGAGGCAAAACCTAGGAGCCAAAGGAGACAAAATGAATTTTAATGAGCAGGTACTGAGTGCAGACACTCTGAGATTAGACAAGTTTTGGCAGAGCAGCTGAACACTTTAGTGCTCAGCAGCACAGGATACCAAAAAAATATATTCCCTACCTCAGATTTCATGTCAATTTCTTCATGTCTTTGCCTAGAGAAGTAGTAAACGCTCCACCCCTGACAGTGTTCAAGGCCAGGTTGAAGAGTCTCGAGTGACATTGTCTAGTGTGAGGAAACCCTGCCCATGGCAGGGGGTTGGAACTGAATGGTCTTAAGTTCCTTTCCAACCCAAACATAGAATAACATAGACAATAATGTAGAATAGTTAGGGTTGGAAAGGACCTTAAGATCATCAAGTTCTAGCCCCCCTGCCATGGGCAGGGGCACCTCGCTCTAAACCATATCACCCAAGGCCTCGTCCAGCCTGGCCTTGAACACTGCAAGGGATGTAGCATTCACAACCTCCCTGGGCAACCTATTCCAGTGCCTCACCACCCTAACAGGAAAGAATTTCCTCTTTATATCCAATCTAAACTTCCCCTGCTTAAGTTTTAACCCGTTACCCCTTGTTCTATCACTACAGTCCCTAACGAAGAGTCCCTCCCCAGCATCCCTATAGGCCCCCTTCAGATACTGGAAGGCTGCTATGAGGTCTCCACGCAGCCTTCTCTTCTCCAGGCTGAACAGCCCCAACTTTCTCAGCCTAAACCATGCTATGATTCTATGATTCTATACTGTCCTTTTGTTTTAATTCTTTCCTTTGGTATTTTTGTCTTCTTAGATAGTAATGATAAGCATATTTATGCAGATTGCTTGGTGGTGAATGTGTTTCTGCATATGCTCTAATGTGTTTCCTGTCATGTTGTTCATTATTCCTTCAGACTTTAATGTTCTCAGTTTGATATAGCTAAGAATAATGAAGCATTTATTCCTATTCAAGAAGCTAATTAAAAGACTCAGTTTTATTTCTCCTAGGTGGGCTGATGGCTTAATTATAGATGTAACACTCAGGAAAAAAAATTCTATGTTGGGTGGCCCTATATAAGTACACCATGTCCCTCTTTCCATTTTCTCCATGACATTATATATATTACAGTTCCATGAACAAAGAACAATATAATGAAGTTTGAAACAAAATGCTTCTGCTAATGAGCTCCAAAGTTATGATGGGCCATTACTATGTGAAGTGGAGCTGGAACACAGCTTTCCATTGTATGGCTGAAAACAAAATGGGGCTTGGCTGCTGTCTCCGCTTGCCACGTCCATCTCAGATCATAAGTAATGGTGCACGAGTGATATATGGCTATGTGCTCATCCCAAGCTTAATCCTTCAAAGTGCAGAAATCTATGGAAGTTCAGAGCCAGAGAGTGCTTTGTGGGGTTTTGTCTCTGTTACACTGTATGCTAGAAGTGATTTAGAGCTACTCTCTGATGCCTTCCCAACAGTTTTTTAGACTTATTGTTGTCATGTATTGTCATCTTCTTCTAGCTTTCTTTGTTAAAGACCACAGATTGTGAAATCTAAGTCAGACCATCAGAAGCACATTGGAAACAGAAACAACTGTGAGCCCTCCACTCTGTTAACAGCCTGGTCCTGCAAACCTTCCGAGTCCACAGGAAAAAAAGAAGGACCCCTTTAGACTGACACAGAACTGCATGGGGTACTTCTGCCAGGAGATGGAGGCTGTGGAAACCTGGGTTAGAAACAGGCGCTGCCAAATGCCCAACAGGGATCAATGGGAATGACGGTCCTGAGAACCTCTGGAAAGGATCTTCTGGTCTCCTTCTGCAAGATCTGCCTTGACTTCTACCTGGAGTCCTGCTGCAGACTGGACCCTGCTTATTTGGGTAGAGAAAGTCAGAGAAGTGGGTACCCTGATGTAGTCAACAGTTTTGTATCACATAGGTTCAAGTTTTGAGCATACTGTAAAGGGATCACTACATAAGGACCCCTGTGTTTCCATTGTGTGGGAGGAGATTGGAAAGATGAAGGGGGGGGAAGCTCATCTTACGTTTCTACTATCTCCTAGACTTGTCCCTTCAAACTGCACAGACTTTGTTGCTGCAATGTGCGATAACTCCTTTATTAAGGAAATTCAGGGCACAGTTGCATTTGATCAAAGTGACATTTCCACTGAGACATGTAAAATAATCATGGGATATGAAGACCTATAGATCGTGGCAGTCAACACCATGACCTGGCCTGGGGTTTGCAAGTTTTTCACTTTAAAAAATAAGTATTCCCTGACTTTTTTGTAGTGGAAAATTCATCTTGCTTGCAGTTTGGAGTCAATGGCAGACCTATCAACCGTGGGTAGCAGGGAATTCACTGATGATGGTAAGCTTTCTAACCAGGATCTCCTATGTCTACTTCCTTGAGTTACACACTGTGGAGGAGTTTTTCCTGCTGCTGAATGTGGCAAGTGCAGCTTCTGACCTTCTTGACTATCCACTGATTATTAAGTCTGGCATTGGAGACTAGTTCCTTCTGCCTATTTTAGACTACAGTCTTCATTTCAGGTATGCATTTCTATTTTCTTCTCTTATTTTGTTTTTCTCTTTACTTCTTTTTCAGTGATATTATACTGCAACTTTGAAAGCTTGTAACAAAAAGGTTAAGGAAATATTTAAACGCATAACTGTAGTAGTGCAATAACACTAATAGGTTGGTTTCTTTCCTTCAAAGCGAGTTTATTAGCTGTAGGGGCCCATGCTAATTTTCAGACAGTCAGGAAATCTTAGAGGAGAGAGAGATGAAAAGTCATACAAAGAGAAAGCAAATATTTTACTAATGGAGGTGGGAGGAAGTTTTTTATCCCTTTAAGATGAAGTAAGACTCACTAACAAAAGCCTGATGGAGGGAAAGGAATTCAATTTACATAAAGACAAGCCTCAGGGAAAAAAAAGTAGACTTGAAGAGGTGTTAAAATAAGAATATTTGGTGTTTTGTAAATGGTGTGTAATTTCCTGTGCTTGCTTTATTTAGTAAATAACAATGGTACTTTTAGACCACCAGTGACAGGTTTTGAAACAAATATATCAGGTCTTTGGGACCCAACACAGTGATAGAAGTTATCTAAAGACTGAGACTCCAAATACATACACCACTTAATAAACCTAAACTAGTGAATATAAACAGTTATTTCACTCTAGATGAACTGTTTTTCAGTGTGTCTGTCAGTGGGATCAATCTGAAACCATACTTTGACTAAAGAATACATTAAGTAAACATAGATATGTACTTCCTTACTTCTAAAATTCATAGCTCAATTTCACTGGCATTTCCATAGCAAGATAATGCTAATGTAGAATTACCCATTAAATATGTGTGTCCATTATGACATAGATTAAATATTTGTCTTCATCTCTGCTGGCAAACAGGTATTGAAAAACTCACTAAAATTAAAGAACTGGTGCTGTCAAAGCTTGAATGACCAACATCTAAATGACAAACTAAAAGCTATTTAACAACACTTGCTGCAGGATGCATAAGGTCTCAACACTGGGATTATTTAGGCTCCTAAGGTGTAGACCGTGACGTTCGGTTAGTGGAGCAACATTTCCTAAAAATATCTTGGGAACTGACATCATTAAAAATTGTGAATGTGTATGCAGGAACTGATGGCAGAAGGGATCCTTAGAGAAAGTTTGAAAATCCAAATTAAAACTTCTGTTAGAACAGCTATTTGGAATGCTTTCTGCGTGAAATATAACAATGCTTCCTGCAAAGGCTGGGCTAAGGATGAGCAAGACGTAGTTCTATGATCCCATTTTCAGACTTTGAAAAAAGCCATCCACTTGAAGGAACAGTTATTAGGAGCTGAAAGCTTCCCATCCTTCCCATGTCACCTTTGCTGTTGTAAAGACAAAGCTGTTTTGCTGTAGGAGCGATCCACTGCCCTAAAAGCCTCCTCAAGAAAAGTAGGACTAATTTCACCAGTTTAATGTAGCGTTTAAGTGATGGGCTTTGCATAGTCATCAAAATAACCCTTATCCGTTAATTTCTCCTTAAAGTGAGATTTCTCCTGTCAGCCAAGAAGTGAATTTGAGCCTCTTTGGTTTCATGGATACCAGATCTCTGGTGTGAGGCTGAGATGTTGTTGATCCAGTGCAAACAAGTAAACTGCCTAGGCAATGCTGCTGAATGGTGCTAATGGAACTATATGCCATGATCTGCATGGTCTAAGGGCATGGCCAGCTCCAGCTGACACTGTGCTTGTAGCTTAACCATAGGCAAATCTTAATGCCCATACCTAATGGCACTGGCACTGCAGTTTGGTCACAGAAAGATGCTGTGCCTGATTGCCTTCATTACCCAGTGCTGCATGAAAGCTTTTGTGACTAAAATGATGCCTGCCTACAGCTAATACACCAAAGGACTTCAAAGAGTTTCAATGAGTGGGAGATAAAATTCAAGCTCTTCCCAAAACCCAGCTCCTGGCTCATCCACTTGGGAAGGTTCCCACAGGAGTCCTCTCAAGTTTAGCAATGTATTTTAGGGGCTGTTATCCAGCATCCACATGGCAGTCTTCATTTCAGTTTATCTTGCATCAGATGCAGTGATGGTCTGAAGTTCACAGTGAATATTCTGAGAGCTAATGCAATTTAATTGGAAAACTATGGTTTCTTCAGATATGTAACTTATAAGAAATTTATCACTCTGTTTTCCAACAAGATTAACAGGAGGAGTCAAGCAGGCAGTGAGATATTCTGATTGGAATAGAAGGAAACATTGAAGAGAAGTGGGTGGAAGGGAGCGGCAATGATTTAATCTCTTCCAGGATGATGTGATGCGCTAATGCCCAGACACCACAGACATAAGGAGGGATAGAGATATGGTGAAGGTAAACAGAAAGCTGTAATGGCAATGTAGGCTGAAACAGACAAGGTACTTAGAGAAGACAAAGGATTAGCCAGCCTGCATGACATAGAGGGACCCAAAGACAAAAAGCCACCAAAAACTCCCCACCTTATGCCATCCATGGATTGAAAGAAAGACTAAGGTTCCCGCTACCTAAATAAACAAACAAGCTAAAACAGCCAAGGTAGGTTTCAGATGACAACTGTAGTTAAGAACTGTGGGTGTTTTGTCTTACACTTTTTCACCTAGGTCATGTATAGCAAACACATGCTTCAAATCAAAACTAAAAGCTGTCTTTGCAAAAGAATGTTTCCTGCCTTTGGTAATTGGGCCAGATAACTTCCAGTACCCCCAGGCTCACACCCTCTCATCTCTGTACTAACCAAGCTATAGGTCTTTTGGAGCAGGCAGGTCATGCACATCCTGTGTAATGAATGGAGCAAGCCCACCATCCCCTTTGCCTCAATGAGTCAGGTCCTCCTACAACATTCACTATGGCTTACATGTCTTGTGTGCTGTGTGCACACCAGTACTCAACAGAAAAGGGCATGTTCACCACTGTCACTCAGCCTCTGCTTTGCACATCCTGCTTATTGCTTCGTGATGCTACTGGTATGGGCAGCCATGGAGAATTGCATCAAGACCGAAAAAGTGCTTGCTGGAGCAACAGAAAATGCAAGTGTTGGTGTCTCCTGCTGGAGCCTGCTTATGGTGACCTGGTCCTTTACTGTTCCGAATGACACATCCTTGCAGAGAGCTTTGGGAGCTTCTGCAGCAGTTGAATGACAAATATGTCCGTTCATGTTTGGCTAAAGTAAACCAGTAACTCAGGGGGGAATAAATGTGTCCTGCAGCACATATTGGTTAGAGGCACTTTTGAAAACATAAGAAAGTGAGGAGAGAGTCTTGGGGGAATGAAGGGTTATTTCAAACTACCTACAAAGCACAAGGAGAGAGGGGAGGCTTTCCAGGCTGTTAGCTGCTCTTCAAAAAAGTAATCCTTTAGGAACTGTAAGCACTTAAATCTATAGCTTTTATTTATTTCAGGAGTTTCTTTTAGTCACTAAGTATTCTTTATAAATGGAGAAAGTGCATTCTCTACATAAAATCAGAACAGTAAATATAATTCAAGTGTACATTATTTCACTGTGTCAGTATAAGTAGTTTTGCGTGTTTTGCTTGCTTATAGTCTAAGTGCCAGTTTTTCACTGTGAGCAGATCAGAGCTCAGAGATGAAAACTTCTCTTTAAAGCACAGGAGTTTATATGTACTCCTAGGTCATAACTTCCACTTTTTATGGGCAGGTATGATTCAAAACTGTTGATACCTTCTGGTGCCAGGAACAACCATGCCCTGAGTCCTCACTGTACATTATTTCCCGTGGAAACATGTGCTTTGTCCTAGCGTGACACTATCTGCATGGGTCAGGAAGGTGGCTTTTTAAGAAGGGTAACAGGACAGAGAGATAAGCAGTGAAGAAAGCCAGGCTATGAAAATACGTTATATTACTGTTTGTCCTTCCTCTATCCTTCTTGCCTTTATGCTTTTTGTGTTGGCAAGCTCCTCTTTGGGGCAAATATTGGCTTTTGACATCTGCTTCTGTAAGTCCAGAATATCTCTGATCCTCATTATTTATGATAGCAGGGCTAATATAATACAAATCACCTCCTCTAGATCCTTTTTTTTTCAGATTTCAAATATCATTCTCAAACCTGCAAAGAGCTGTCAGTGCCTTGACTCAAATGCTAGTAAAATCCTTATTTTTCTTCTGCTTTATCTGACTCCATATCCTTTAAATTTCAAGAAACCATGATCACACATAATCCACAAACTCCTTATCTCATATATTGATTTGGAGAAAATTCCAGGAACAAACTCACCAATAGTTTTCAAGTTGACAAGCAGGTATTCTTTATTGCGGCACCGGGAGACACAGGGGACTGCTGCTCATAACTGTATTGCTACACAAGCCGTCTTTATATAGTCCCGGGGCATACATACATATTCATGAGGCTATGTATGGATTACATCATTTTCCAGAAAGTTTCCTGCATGCATACAAAAAAATGTGGTGATGGTCTCTGAGGGTTGTTTCCAACAATCTTCATCACTTCTGGCAGTCTTTGAAGCGCCAACTTAATTAACATTACAAACATAGCAATCATCCTCTCCTTCTGCTTATCAGTTGGTTTAACTGCTCCCATCCTGGACATCTGCTAGTCCCAGATACTCTCCATCCCCAGTTCCCATTTTTCTATCCTGTTTTCCTTACACTTTTTGTACTAAGGTCATAAGGACCTAAAACTATGTCAGCTACAACGGTTTATCTTCATGCACCTCAGTTATTTTCCATCACAAAGCCATCAAACTTAATGTTACTTGGAACTGATTCCACTTATTTACAAAGGTTTATATTCCATTTTGTGCCTCTTTGTCTCAATATCCTGTAAAACACGGAACCATCCCTATCCAAGATCCCACATTGATTTCCAGAGACAGGACAGAAAGGCCCTGTTTTTGCTTCAATACTGCAGCAGCTTGATTCACCAGTTACAGAAGCTTGCGCATATCCACAACCATCAGAACCCCCACTTTTTCTCATATTAATACTAGGTAGTGGGCAGATCATCTTTTCTGCAACAATTTGTAGTAATATAATATTGTTTTATCAGGTTCCCAGCAACCAGAATTACAAGAGTGAAGGGAAGACAGGGAAAAAGGAAAAAAGCAGCTATGGAAAAGTAACTAAATCAATATAGAATATTAATGGTGATGTTGAAATCAAATACAAGTTATATTTCACTGGTTTTCCTAAGTTTTGAAAACAGATTTTCATCATCATGAAAATTTACACAATAGTTACAGATAAATACAGCACAACAACATGGCCAAGCTGGTGTCTTCATCGCTAATCTACAGACTTTAGAAACCTCCCAAAAGTCCGTTTCTTTCTGTATCAGTTATGAGGTCATTTTCTCCCTTTGATTTTGCAAATACATCTGTAATTACAAATGCCCTTTGAAGAACTGTTACAACTGAGTGTATTACTTCTGCTTGCTAACAATTGTCAGAATAAATGAGCATCAGAAATACAGCAGCTTTGAGGTTTTTTATTGTGTTTTTTCACATAATCATTAATTTGAGAAAATAAGCAATGGCAACAATTTGGAGAAACACTCAGGCCTTAATGTGCTTAATTTGCTGAAGTTACTCCTGCCCTTGGGGGGCTGCCATAAAGTCTATGCATCATTTCAGATGCATATAGGACTGCTTTTCAGATTTAAGCGGTGCACACGCCTTTCTGAGGCACCTCACTGCGGTCAGAGGTGATCTCCATCTCGCTGAAGTAATTTAAGACTTAGTAAATCTTTAGCAAAATACTCCAGTTCTCATAAATGAAATATTTTTAGAACACAATCCCATTGCATGACTCCATAATTTACTAGTGCTGAAAGTCAATATATTAATTATTGTCAAGAAAGGCAAGAAATTGGTTCCAGCAGGATCTCATTAAGATTAATGCTAAAAATTGCAGTTTCTATTTGATTCTTATTCACTGCCTTATCTACAATTAATGGCCACCACTGTCCACAGCATAAAGACCACATTGAAAAACCAAGATTAGAGATAGAAGTAGCTGCAGACAAATGAGAACAAATAGCCTGAAAATACTTATGGATTTGTTCCTCTAGTAAGTTATAGAATCATAGAATCATAGAATAGTTAGAGTTGGAAAGGACCTCAAGATCATGAAGTTCCACCCCCCTGCCATGGGCAGGGACACCTCGCTCTAAACCATATCACCCAAGGCCTCGTCCAGCCTGGCCTTGAACACTGCCAGGGATGGAGCATTCACAACCTCCCTGGGCAACCTATTCCAGTGCCTCACCACCCTAACAGGAAAGAATTTCCTCCTTATATCCAATCTAAACTTCCCCTGTTTATGTTTTAACCCATTACCCCTTGTCCTACCACTACAGTTCCTAATGAAGAGTCCATCCCCAGCATCCCTATATGCCCCCTTCAGATACTGGAAGGCTGCTATGAGGTCTCCATGCAGTCTTCTCTTCTCCAGGCTGAACAGCCCCAACTTTCTCATCCGATCATCATATAGGAGGTGCTCCAGTCCCCTGATCATCCTCGTGGTCCTCCTGTGGACTTGTTCCAACAGATCCATGTCCTTTTTATGTTGAGGACACCAGAACTGCACACAATACTCCAAGTGAAGTCTTAGGAGAGCAGAATAAAGGGGCAGAATCACCTCCTTCGACCTGCTGGTCACACTCCTTTTGATGCAGCCCAGGATACGGTTGGCTTTCTGGGCTGCAAGGGCACACTGAAGACAGCTCATGTTCATTTTCTCATCGACCAGCACCCCCAAGTCCTTCTCCGCAGCACTGCTCTGAATCTCTTCTCTGCCCAGCCTGTAGCTGTGACTGGGATTGCTCCAACCCAGGTGTAGGACCTTGCACTTGTCATGGTTAAACTTCCTGAGGTTGGCATCAGCCCACCTCACAAGCGTGTCAAGGTCCCTCTGGATGGCATTCCTTCCCTCCAGCGTATCAACCGAACCACACAGCTTGGTGTCATTGGCAAATTTGCTGAGGGTGCACTCAATCCCACTGTCCATGTCAGCGACAAAGATGTTAAACAAGACCGGTCCCAACACCGATCCCTGAGGGACACCACTCGTTACTGGTCTCCAGCTGGACATTGAGCCATTGACCACAACTCTTTGCATGTGGCCATCCAGCCAGTTCTTTATCCACCGAGTGGTCCATACATCAAATTGATGTCTCTCCAATTTAGAGACAAGAATGTCGTGTGGGACAGTGTCAAACACTTTACACAAGTCCAGGTAGATGACATCAACTGCTCTACCGCTGTCCATCAGTTCTGTAGCCCCATCATAGAAGGCCACCAAATTGGTCAGGCAGGATTTCCCCTTGGTGAAGCCATGCTGGCTGTCACCAAGCACTTTGTTGTTTTTCATGTGCCTTAGCATGCCTTCCAGGAGAATCTGCTCCAAGATCCTGCCAGGCACAGAGGTGAGACTGACTGGTCTCTAATTCCCCGGGTCATCCCTTTTCCCCTTCTTGAAAATGGGGGTTATATTTTCCTTTTTCCAGTCATCGGGAACTTCACCTGACTGCCATGGTTTTTCAAATATGATGGCCAGCAGCTTAGCAACTTCATTCACCAGCTCCTTCAGGACCCATGGATGGATTTCATCAGGACCCATGGACTTGTGCACGTTCAGGTTTTTAAGATGGTCTCGAACCAACTCCTCTCCTACAGTGGGGCCAAGGTCTTCATTCTCACAGTCCCTGCATCTACCTTCCAAGACTTAGGTGGTACGGTCAGAGCCTTTGCTAGAGAAGACCGAGGCAAAGAACAAATTCAGAACCTCAGCCTTCTCCAAATCCTGTGTAGTTAGTTCACCTGAGAGCTTCCTGAGGGGGCCTACATTCTCCCTAATCTGTTTTTTATTTGCTATGCACCTGTAGAATCCCTTCCTGTTATCCTTAATATCCCTAGCCAAGTTTAATTCTAACTGGGCCTTAGCTTTCCTAACCTGGTCCCTAGCTTCCCGGACAATATCCCTGTACTCTTCCCAAGCTGCCTGTCCTTGCTTCCACTTTTTATAAAACTCTTTTTTTCATTTCAATTTTCCTCAGCAGCTCCTTATCCATCCAAGGAGGTCTCCTGGCCCTCCTGCTGCACTTCCTTCTGGTTGGGATGCAAGGCTCCTGAGCTTGTAGCAGGTGATCCTTGAAGACAAACCAAGAGTCTTGAGCCCCCCCTGCCCTCCTGGGCTATATCCCATGGAACCTTACTAAGCAGTTTCCTGAAGAGGCCAAAGTGTGCTCTTTTGAAGCCTAGGGCAGTGAGCTTGATGCACGCTCTTCTCACTGTCCTAAGGATCTCAAATTCGACCATCTCGTGGTCGCTGCATCCAAGGTTGCCTTGCAGTGCCACATTTCCAACGAGCCCTTCCCTGTTGGTGAGCTCAAGGTCAAGCATGGCACCTCTCCTTCTCGGTTCCTCTATTCCTTGCAGAAGGAAGTTGTCTTCCACACAATGGAGGAACCTGCTGGATTGCTTGTGCCGGGCCGTACCGTCATTCCAACAGATGTCAGGGTGGTTGAAGTCACCCATGAGAACAAGGGCCTGTGAGCGTGAGGCTTTTCCTATCTGCCTATAGAATGCTTCATCCGCATGTTCCTCTTGATCAGGTGGTCTATAACAGATCCCCTCAGTAATGTCTTCCATCGCTGTTTTCCCTTTAACCCTGACCCACAAGCTCTCTGTTAACTGATCACCTGTCCCCAGACAGAGTTCCATACTCTCCAGCCTATCCCTAACGTAAAGGGCAACTCCCCCTCCGCGCGTGCCAGGCCTGTCTTTTCTAAAGTGTCTGTAACCTTCCATTCCAGCACTCCAGTCCTAGGAGCCATCCCACCATGTTTTTGTGATGCCTATAATGCCATACCCCCATAGAGAAGCACACATCTCTAATTCCTCTTGTTTGTTCCCCATGCTACTGGCGTTTGTATGGAGGCATCTGAGCTGAGCTCCAAATGAAGCCAGCTCATTGGCTGGAGCAGCCGGAATATCTCTGCATTGGTCTAAGCATTTCTTATAGGTGCTGGCAACTGACTGGGAGTGTTGGAATGGAATTATGCCCATGTCCCCCAACACATCTGGTTTAAAGCCTCCCTAACCAGTCTGGCAAGCCTCCTACCAAACTGCTCTTCCCCATCGGACCAGCTCCACCAGCCCCCACCAGACCTGGCCTACAAACTTGGCTCCCGCATTCAAGACACCCAAACCCCTGACTATGACACCACTCTTTTAACTCTTTACTAACCTGGCTAATCCTCCTAGGTTTTTTTAGGTTCTCCCCTGTATCCTGGAGAATAGATGAGAAGACTATCTGAGCTCCAGAGCCCCTAACCACCTCTCCCAGGGCTCTGTAGTCCTTCTTTATGTTCCCCAGGCTTCTACTATCTATATCCCTAGCACCCGCATGTATCACTAGAAGTGGGTACAGAAAGTTTAGAATTCCAGGTAAGCTCCTGCTGAACTTGAACTAGCGACTATAATTTATCTGCAACGTTATTGCCAATTAAGATAGCAATAAGACAGTAGTTATTTTTTAATATAATTGACAATAACAATCTTATTAGACTGTAGTTGGTACATAAATATTATGATTTTAAAGTGTGTAAACAGAAGCTCAGTCATTTCTTTGAGTCAAATAAGTTATTTGAAGCTGATCACATCAAACTAAAAGTGTGACTGATAAATCCAGCCTTTGTTTCACTGGCAGTCTACAATATTGGCTATATTACTCTAAGATAAATATGTTAGTGTTACCTATGGGAAGAGACACAAATATCCATCAATGTAGATTTCTATATAGTCTGAGTACCAGCATGCCAATATCTAGATTCTCAAAACCTTTGGTGGCTTCAGTGGTAGTTAGGAACCTGTGTCAGTTTGGGCTGCGATAGAGTTAATTTTATTCAGAGTAGCTAGTATAGATTTGTGCTGGAAACACTGCTGATAACACAGGGTTGTTTTCATTACTGCTGATCAGTGATTACACAGAGCCAAGGCCTTTTCTCTTCTTCACTCCATCAACTAGCAGGCTGGGGGTGCACAAGGAACTGGGAGGGGACACAGCCGAGACAGCTGACCCCAGCTGACCCAAGGGATATTCCAGACACTATGGTGTCATGCTTAGCATATAGAGCTAGGGGAAAAAGAAGGAAAGGGAGACATTCAGAGTGATGGTGCTTGTCTTTGCCTTGCTGTCCTGGACAAGGCTGGGCACCTGTGTGCTGATAAGAAGTGGTGAATGAATTCCTTGTTTTGTTTTTTCTTGTGTGTGCGGCTTTTGCTTTACCTGTTAAACTGTCTTTATCTCACTTCATGAGTTTTGTCACTTCTCCCCTTCCTATTCTCTCCCCCATCCCATGAGCAGCTATTGGAGTTGGGGCTAAACTGGAACAACACTTTTTGGTGCCCAACATGGGACTCAAAGTGTTTGAGATAGCAACAGATTTTATTGCAATGTGCTAGATCAAATTTATAGCTCTTATTGGTGTTTAGTTATTAACTGCAGGCTCCTTTGCTTGCCATAAGGTTTGCTTTGCTTGTCTTACTCTACATTAGAATCTAGCAGTTGTTAGTGGTCGTTTTTTTTCTTTCAGAGCTTGCTGTACTGTTGTGCTCCTTGACATCTTACCTGCTGTGCCTGGGAACACACCAGAACACGTCCACACTAGAGCAGGTACATCTTAAAGCATCTGTGACTATGGTTATGTCTGCATCACAGCAGATGTACATCTGAAGGCATTGTGGCCCAAGGACATGTCCATATTAGAGAAGGTACACATTGAAGCATCTCTGGCTGTGCATGAGGTTGTGCTGGACCACCTCAAAGCATGTGGATATGGATAAGCTGCGATAGAGCAGGTACACCTCTAACGGACTGCAGTCTGTGGATAAGTCCAAGCCAGGCCAGGGGCAAAGGGAGGAGTTCATTGCAATGTTAAACCCTATGGTCTGGCCCAAGGAGACCAGGGGCAGAGATTACAATAGAGATGCAAACTTTTGTAACCCTGTTTTAACACCCCTGTTGTATCAAACAGTAGTGGCTGCATAAATTCTGTTGGGTATTGGATGTTTATAATAATTTTGGTAAAACTTGGTTCCTTAGCTGCCAGATCACCACTGCATCTTTAATTCTTAACTGTAGTGAGCAATTGAGCATAAAAATGCAGTGGGTACATGCTATCAGATCTAGAAGCAACAGATTCACTAAGCATGCCCTCTGAAATGAGTTCTGACAAAAGCCTTTGTCTCATGCAGAGGTGCACAGATGCCACATGAAGGAAAGTGAGCTCCCTGATTTCATCCAGGTCAGTATGTTCAGCCTGATTATTTCACAGAGATGACGCTGCTAAGGGGAAGCTTTAGGTGTCAATGGAAAGTGTGAAACTTTGGAGGCCTCATACAATTGTCCTCGTTTCTATTCCACAAAAACACCCTTGTCTTCAGTCAGGAACCACTTGAGGAGATGTCTGTTTCGACATTACACTAGCAGAGTTTCATCACAGAGAGCACCAGCCTGGCTTCAACCACTCTCACCATTCCTAACAGAAAACAGGTAGACTGTTGGGAATTATAGATTAACAAGAGGGTATGGCAAAAGGACAGCACAAGGCAAAAGGCAGACCCAAAACAGACAACAAAATAAGATAAGAGCAGAACAATGTGCAGAAAAGAAGTCATTGGGTGCAAGCTGCTCTGTCTATAGCTTCATGATTCAGTCTGGATAATGAGTTATTTGTTGTTTGTTGACTCCAGAGGAATTGCATGACAGATTGTGCTGCAGATGTCATTGTCTAAGGGGTTTTCTTTTTCATCAGCTTTGCTTTTGGGGAAGAAAAATTAAGTGGCAAAAAAAATGTATTGTTGGTAGTTACCAGAGTTATTCCTGGAAGCAAAAAGTGTTATGAAGTTATGACCTGGATAACAGAAATGGGTACATTTTTAATGTGGTGCTATTTCGTTTCATGCAGCAATAGATCTTCAAAAAGTTAAGAAGGCATTGTAGTCAGAAGCTTTAAAACATGTAATTGGGAGAAACTGAAATTACACATCGCTTTTTTAAGCTTTTCTCAGGGAAAAAAAACCCTATTATTATTACTGTTTTTTTCTACATAAAGAAAAAACAGGGAATAAATAAAAATCATAAGAATACCATAAGTTTCAAGGCATCTACCTCAGATTGCAACTTTCTCACATTTTAATATACACACATTAACATACAATTCTGAGAAAACAGAACATAATTTGTGGGGTTTCGGATTAAATTATTGATGACTTGTGACCTAGTTGATAAAATAAAACTGACAAACAGAAAAGGAAAAAGACAGAAACAAGTGTGTGGAAACTTCCCATAGGTACTTCAAATTAGAAACATAATGACAACTTTGAAGTCCTTCCTTCCTGCTTTCCTTCTTTCCTTCCTTCCTGAAAGGTTGGAAGGGGGTTTTGAGCAACCTGGTCTAGTGGAAGGTGTCCTTGCCCATGGCAGGGGTTGGAATTAGATGATACTTAAGGTCCCTTCCAGCCCAAGCCATTCTATTATCCTATGATTCTATGATTTTTGAAAGTGCATATGGTGCCTTTCATAACTTAGAACATTGTGTTTTCTGTGTATTACAAAACTTTCCACAGGGAACATAACTCTGTGATTAAATTAGTATAAGAATCAGCCTAATAAATGACATGGCACATTTAAAATGGTTTGTGTTTATGTCATAATAATTCTTCGACTTAAACCAGAGCACAACTGAAACTTAATCACATAAGAAAGCACCTAATAAAGCCCGGATTTCAGTATTTATAGATTCCCTGTAAGTATCTTTAATTGAAATTAAATTTGAGATTTAATCACAAAAAACAGCAATGCATTTTAAAATCCACATTCTTTTGAGGAAGTATATTTTCAGTTTTCAAAGAAACTCATTGGTAACCAAGGCAAACCTTTCCATCAATGTTAAATTATTACAGCTTTCCTACAATGCAATTGGATCTTCACTTGTTTTACACATTTAAGGAGTAATTAATAAATTTTCATATCCCTGGTTATGAAGGGACATCATGGTTCATATTACCTTAAATCATAGAATCATAGAATATCTGTATGACACGTATTTGAGCCAAACAGAATGTACTTAACTGTAATGACGTGGTCAGACTCTAATCTCTCAGTGGTTTGCAGCCTGAAGAGCAAGCTTTCATCAATTCATGAATGTCTCTTCTCCTTCCAGATGAATTAGAGGCAATTCTTGAACACTAAGCAACCCTGAAACTGCCTAATACTTAAGTAATTTGTTAGTTCAACTCTGCGTAAGTCTGGGCTGAATCAAAGTCTCTTTCTGGTTAAAGTCATCTGTCTGTGTGATGCTAATAAATTTTCTTGTCATTTGTCTGTGCCACTTCTGTCTTAGTGAAAGAGTACACCTGTATAACTTGTCTCACCAGAGGTTCTCAGAGAGTTTTTAACTAAAATATGCTTCAATGCTCTTGCTGAGCAACCAACTACATGGTTGAACCAAGTGCCTGATTTGAATATTGTAGGCTGAATTCCAATCTCAGTAACACCAGAGGAATAACTCTTGGGAAAGCAAAAATGTAAATATGGACCACAAAATATGTTGTTCTGTGTATGGAGGGAAACTTGCAGGAATTTTTACAACCATAAATATAATTTTGTCAGCAGGGGAGAAGACTTCAGTATATTTCATGAGCCTTGGTCTTTTCTGATTGTCTAGATGATCTGAATGGTGATGATAACTGTAGAGAGACCTGAACATAAAGTTTGATCCTATATGCAGAAAGTACTGCATTGTTTTACAGAAATTAAATAAGTGAACAGAGTGGAATCAATACCTGGAGGCACGAGAGATACTTCAGATTTAGTAGCATTGCTTAAAGCATGATTGTTCAACATCACACACAGGGGAATCATAACTGTTTTCAGGAATAATAAAATATTCTATGAAATATCTGAGAAATAAGACAACAAAACAAAACCATTAAAACAAATGGTAGGAATTAGCCAAAACTTTTTACTACCAGAGCATATAAAAGTGCAGAAGATGAGAGTGAGGGTCACTAAGGTATGTTCTTCAGAGTAGCATACAAATTGCAGCTAGTGCCGTTAGGCTGGGACCCTTGTTCTTCGGTTTAAAACAAAGACAGTTACAGTCTGGGGTCTGCTCATGAGTCTGACAAAAGTAACTTAGGTGATGATTTAACCTAAATACATCCTGAGTTAAAACCAGAGTTGCCCCAGATTCCCTCTGTAGACACTTGGGTAAGATAGGCTGAGATGTATATAGAATGATAGAATCATGTAGGTTGGAAAAGACCCTTAAGATCATCAAGTCCAACCATTACCCCTCAGCTGCCAAGTCCACCACTAACCCATGTCACTAAGGGCCTTACCTACATGTTTTCTGAACACTTTCCAGGTATGGTGATCCCACCACTTCCCTGGAAAACCTGTTCCAATTCTTGATTACTCTCTCAGTGAAGAGATTTTTCCTAATATCTAGTCTAAACCACCCCTGGCACAGCTTGAGGCCATTACATCTTATCATTTTAAATGAGAATTATAGGCAGATAATCTGTTTTATTAGTCTAACTGTTATAGTTGGAAAGCAAGAGACAAAATTTTTTGGTAAACAAGTCCTGCCTGAGGGTGGTAATAGATCTTCACAGACAAATGCAAAGTTGACTGGCTGTTCTTTACCTACCCTACGAGAGTCGCACTTTTTATTCCCCATGGATAGTCTTGGACCTTGACTGAATAGAAGGAAATCTACAAAATCTGCTTTGTGTAGACGAATCTTGCCACAATCCTCCTTGAGCTGTGAGGCTGCAGAGCAGAGAAAGCAGAATGTAACAGTGCCAACTGTTTGACCCTTCTATTTGAAAAGAGTGATTTCTCTTAGTGGAAAGCTTTGACATATTTCCTTGTCCAGAGTAAATGAGGTAAATCAGTAGTCATCAAAAAAACCTCAGTTTGTGAGGATCAGGTCTGTGTATCTCTGCTTAAAAAAAGCCTTTTTGGTCTGCACCTGAAAGATATAAAAATGGCATTATTGACTGAAATCTGTGAAATTATTTCTGCTGTTGTCTTTGTAGGATGCAAAGTTTAGACTCTAGAGGTCTTGGCCAGATTAAAATTGATTCAGAACAATACTGCTGATTTCAACGGAGTTATGCTGAATTATACCAGAGGCACTGAAAGAATAATCTGTTTTCGAGATTACAAGAGTATTTTACCATGAAAGCCATAACTTGATGGTAAATAATTTTTTAGGAAGAGAAAGTCAAAATAATTCAGATAAATATGAGAAATGAAATTCTGTTTGGTGTTACAAAGTCTTTTTTTTTATTGTTCTTAATACATGCATTTAGAAAAGGATATCATCATTTGTGTAAAATGCATTGGTCTGGGTTTTTTTGTTTGCTTTCTTTATCAGTTCAGCTAATGACCAAATTCTGCTATGTCTAGTTGGCTTCCATGAGAGTCCTGCTGTGAGATGAAATTTATTGCCAGTGCTGTGCTATTGAGTCGTGGCAGTAGGTATTATTAAGAGTGGCTAGATATTTTTCAGGGCCAATATCATCTCAATACTTCAGGAGAATTTCCCTTTACAGTAGGTTGGATCTTTCTCTAGTATAGATTGGTCTGGCATAGGAGTAAAAACAATTAAAACTAACCCAATGGTTAATTGCTGAATTTGCAGGGTGTGCAAAAAGCTGAATAAAGTTTGAAGAAACCCACAAGTGATTGAAGCATTTTGTTTTCAACTTTGTAGCATTACTAATTGTACAAAAGGCTTTATTGTTATTTAGACCTTCCAATTAACTCAGAAAAAAAGCAAATTTCATATTTTACTTATATGGGATTTTGTCAAAGATGACAGGGTTATAAAAATGCAATTCTAATTAGATGAAATGAGGAAAATCTGCTAATTGTAAGACTACAGATATGTTTGGTTTTTTTCTTCCTGTGGAAGCTGAGATATATCTCTCTTCCTTTCTTCAGTTTTCCAGGATATTTCTGGAAGATCTTATGGACAATGTAGACAACTGTTCATATATTTTTCCTTAGCAGTTGTACACTGCACAATTGTTTCATAGACTTTATTTAGAAGCATTTGAAACTATTTCTTCTTAGATGAAAAATTGGGGGGGGGGGTGGTGTTAATTTTTAATTTCTTTGTAATCAAGATCTTTCACAATGGTCTAATCAACTTTATTGAGAAATGTGCTAACTTAATATGAGGCCATTTTCCTCTATAAATGGGTAAAAGATATAAAATCAATATTTATTCATCTATCTGTAATGTGTCCAATAAGAATTAAATCTCTTTTATGAAAACTTTCTTTTCTTAACCGAAACAAATGCCAGCACCAAAAATACAGATGCCTAACAAAGACAGGAGTCCACAATGGTTGAGAGGAAAAAGCAAATGTGTAAGGCTAATTTTCCGTGTAATGAAGGGTACAATAAGGATAGATAGCTGAGATAATGTAGGAATTTAATACTAAGACAGAAGACACAGAGGTGATTATGGGGGTCTACAGGGGCCCTGCTCTTCCCATGGAGTGGTCTTGACTGCAAGATTTTATTATGGTCATTCAATCATTTCACTCATTTGCTTGCTGTGGTACTTTCCTGTGGCACAGGTCTGTGCTCCATCATTTAAGAGAGCTTCAGAGCTTAATGGTTGCCAGGGGCCTCTTCTTTTAGGTTCACCAGCAGTAGGGCAGCATCAGTTGTTAACTATGCAGTACGAGTTAGGACATTATTTTTTTTTAAGATATTATAATAATCAGCCTTTTCAGGATCTCAAGTCTCTCTGAATATCCTTCCTTCTGCGCTGTAAATACCAATGCTTGCTAAATGAGCTTCTTGATTATATATGGAAATAAAGATTGCTTGTGCTTTTAGGAAAAAGTCCAAAATTGTCAAGTCTGCACATAGAGGCTGACAGCAGGAGGTGCTTCGGTAAGGCTCCATCTGGCAATGCAATGTATGCATATGGAGGAGAGATCATAACCTGAAGATTAACATGACAAAGAACCGCTGCAAATTTTCAACTGGAAAGACAGAACTGCTTTCAACTCAGACAATAAATTAGATGATGATTCACAAGCAGGGTTAATGGTAATATCTATGGTGTCAGAAACATGCAGTAATTACAACTGTGAAGACAAGCTCTGATGCTGTGGCAGGTACAACAGCTAATTATTTAGTGCTGCTGGAAATTCCTTTGAAAAACTGAAGCTAAGCTTCAAATGAGGATCTCTGAAACCATCTTTTCTCTTTCTGTTTAATACTTGTTAACCTCTTTAACCTCCGTGTCAACAAACACCTCACTTTCTAGGCAAACAAAGATGTAAAACCCTAAAAAAAGTATTATTTAAAAGCAGGATGCCTGAATGGATGGCCACTTTGCTGTTACATCTCTAGTTGCTGTGTATAAAGCCATTTGTGCTCCTGAGAGTAGCCATATGCGATTAGGAAACCCACTGGTCTGAAACGCAGATGAGTGAAATGTAACCAGAAGGCATTTGCAGGATCAGGGAGCTACTCAAATATCCCCTTGGAAACTGCCAGTCACTCCTTCCTTAATGACAAATCTTTTGCCTTCCTTTATTTTTATTGATTTCTCTTCTACTTTGGAGGACCATTAAAAGGAGGCACAGATGCCATCCTCTGCCGTTAAAACTATAGTGACAGAAAACCCCAGGCATGATTGTACATGGAAGAAAGATGACTTCCTGTTTTCATGTAGAAAAGCAGATAGTCTTCTTTAAAGATACAAAAACTGCCTGGGTCTCTGCCTTGTGCACCTTCTCTTTCCTTCTCCATTTACAAAGTTCGCCTGCACTAAAATGAATAGGCATTTGGACAGAAAAGCACAAACCTCCAAAAGACATGAAGGTGACGAGAAGGCACATTGCAACAAGTGATGCATGTCATTTAGGTAGTCTTCAGCCCAATAAAACCCAGGTAGGGAAGGTCAGTTCCTTTCTAGTGTGAAACTCAAGTGCCAGTGTGAGGAATCCTGCCCAGCATGGGCTGGGGTAAAGAGGCTCATGTTGGCCCTAGAAGTGCTTTTATTTCAGAACTGAAATGTCTGCCATAACTCTTGACATCCTAGGTAGACGGCCATACCTCAGAGGGTCTCTGGTAGACCAAAGAGGCAGGGACACTCCTGAGGGACTGCAGCCTGTGGACGAGCCACCCCAATACAGGGGCACAAAGAACAGTACAGCAGTTAAAACCACTAAGAGACAGGGAATGATGGAGGAAAACTAGTGAGAAGCAATGCTTGTCAGGAAGAAATCAGTCAAAAGCAAAGGCTGGCACATAGAAACCAGTATGGACAGAAAGACAGACTGAATCATTACAGACATAACTCAAACCTCCCGCACACCTCCACCTCACCAGAGGGACTGGGACAGACCAGGTGTAACCTGTGATGAAAATAAGGGAACCTGAGGCTGAGAATAAGGAGAATAGTTTTTTTGGCTTAAGACGACCATGGAGAAAGGGCAGGAATGTTGCTTGCTGAAGTAGTTTTTTATATTTCTCTTTTTGTTCTGTGCAGGAATGAGTGATCAGAACTTGGTATTCAGTCATGATTGCTGTTTTGTCTGCAACCAAGTCACTATATGATTGTTTTTATATCTTCTTAGGATCTTGTCTTCTGAGAAACACTGGATCATTGCCCAAAAGGCCCTAACACTATGCAGGAAGCACAAAGACATCCACTGCTTTACTTAGTCCGCTCAGTACAGTGTAGGACTATCGCTATTGTCACTAGAGTTGCATCCTGAAATCAGCCTATTTCACCAGAAAAAGCAGCATGGTCATGGAAACCAGTAAACTGACGCTAAAAACAGGAGGTGAGGCAGAATGAGAAAATCTGCTCAAGTCAATCTCAATTTGTTTATTGAACTAAACCTACATTTTGCAAATACAAAGTCAGTAATTGCTACCTGCAGAATCATCTGAGTCTGAGCACCGAACTCTGCAACAAAGGCAGAAGGTATTGAGATAAATGTGCATTTACATTTATACTGTAGCACATCCAGATCCCTCAGCACATGAGGAACCTCAGGACAGCTGGAATACTTATGAAAGCTTTGCTGTGACCTTCCCTTTAGATGCAGCCTGAGATATTATCTACTGGGATACAGTCTGTCCCCTCTTGGGTGGGAAAATGGGATGTTGGTGGTTCCTTAACCTTTTCTGTTCACTTCCCGGGGCTTTTTTATAGCCTGAAACTGTTCCAGAACCATCAGGTTTTGTAACCTTTGATGAGGCCAGTGGATACATGGAGTGTTTGCTCTGTGTTTTTTCTGCCTTTGATTGCAGAGCTGGACTGTTCCCTTCCAGTATCATGTGTCCATGGGGAATAAGCTCCGTGGTGAGGAGGCCTGGGAAGAGGCAGAACCTTGTAACAGAAGCTGTGCAGTGAATCACAACACACCACAACCAGCTAGCCGCAGTCAGCCCTGACCCTACTGCTGCTCATTAGGAACCACTCTCCCTGGCAGTAAGTTGGCAAACTTGGGTGCAGTAAGCCCTGGTCCTGCCAAACCTCTTTGTATTCTGCTAGACCACTTCTTTTAGGTCCGATATTGTCCTACAAGTCTAATTTTGAGAGTAATCTTAAGGTAGAGGACAAATTCAGCTGCAAATTCAACCCTGTGGATTTTCCTGTACAAAACAAGGATAGTTCTAATTTCATTCTTATGAATTTATATTTCTGTTCCTAAACTCACTGTCCAAGGCATTATCTTTCTTATTTATGTTACTCCACCTGGGCATTTGGGGCTGTATAAATAACATCAGGAGCTGAACTTAGTGCTTGGACTTCTTTGAATGAAAGAAAATCACTGTATTCAAAAACAGACTGGGTATACACAACATCCAAATCATCCCCAAAAGTCATAAGAAGCCAAGTTTTCTATATAGAATTGACAGCACTCTGACCTTCACACCATTTACAATTCAAGACATCCAGCCACCTCCTCTGGGTGCCCCCTCCAAGCAGTGGGGAACAAACCCAGATCCCTCCTGGGTGCACAAGAGAGTCAGATGCCAGCACAGTTGGAGCAACAACACGTTTACAGTCTTGCTCCAAGCTGTGTTGGTCAGGCTCAGAGCTGCTTGACAGGGAGCTGTGGAGGTGTGATTTGTCTCGCATTATAATTACATTCCCTTTTCTTCCTGCAAGATCTTTATCATTCTCATCCCCTCCCAAATAAACAGCTCGCTTCTGTGCACTGTTTCCCCAGCAGCCCCTGTTTTGCTGGGTTTTATGTCCTTATTTGGTATTTATCTTCTGGTTCACCTGGTAATTTCTAACTTTGACAGCAATTTTGTCAAGCTATTACTTTTTTGCTATCTACAGTGTCCTGCCGTTTCTCATTTTGCTGTCTTGTTAGTGGCACCATGGGTCAATGTAGGCCATCTGCATATACATTACTTCCCTTTGTAATCTGTAGCATCCTGCAGTTCCTCATGTCTTTATCTTGTCAGAGGCACCACAAGACAGAGTGAGCCATCTGTATGTACCTTAACACATACCTGCCTGCACCATCTGCCACTGTATTAACAGCCACTGGTAAATAAAATATGTAACTTGCAAAAAATAGGCACTCTTTTATAAACCAGATAAAGCATAAAAAAATCACAAACACCTTTGAAACCTGTTAAATGAGAGGTCATTGAATAAAATCACTTGTTACAGCTGTGTTCTACTGGATCATGATTTACCTTCACGGTCATGTTTTAATGCGTCTTGGACCTGAGTCCAGTGAAAGTGAAGGCAGAGCATACCTTGTGTTTCATACTCGTTTCAGTCCCAGCTCCAACAACAAACTGAAGATCCAGTCCCAAACCCAGAGTGGAACACAGAAAGAACCAAAAGACCATGTTCTACACAAGTGGGTATGTTTGCCTCTATAGAACTGCGGAGACATCATAACTGTCCTTTCCCATGCAAGTAGGACAAATCCTTCACCAAAGCTGATCATGATACAAGTACACAGAAGTGTTGAACTGGCCCACTGCAGTTAGTGCCCTCCTGAAGGAGCATATCCAGCGCATCTGGGATTGGCTTTCCCAGCTATTTCAAAGCACCTGATTCATACAGGTTTTATGTAACATGTACCACCAGCAAAACAATGTGATTGTTTTTACTCAGTACATTTTAGTTATAACTAATTTCCCAGAGGCAAATATAATTAGCCATCAACTCTCAGTGCTGCAGACTTCAAAATCCTTTCCATCTCACTGGGGCTGCACAGTAAAGTGAATTGTAATTGAAGTAAAAATGAAATCCCTGCCTTTTCTCATTTAGAAAGAGTAAAAGAAAGGATTACTTTGTTTTCTCCGAGAAAAGTATATGAATTAAAACCAACAGAGTATATTCTCAAGACTTGTTTGATGTTAATGCTAACACATTTATAGTCAAAAATGTCAGCCAGAAGGTGCATGTTGTTTTAAGGACCAGCCAGTGGGTCAGTCCAGAAGTCAGGAAGGAATAAAGCTGATGAGGCTGCAGTGGAACACTTGATTCAGCTCCATGGACAAGTCACTATTTGTCTCTTACCCCTCAATTTTCATCCTGCAGAAGGTTCCCTGGAGACTCTCATTTTCAGTGTGTGTGTTTGTAGTACCCAAAGCTATAGATCTTTGGGCCTGTGGGTTCTTTCTTGGTAGGACAGCCAAAGCCTCTCCAAACACTAACTCTGAGGAGAGGAACACTCCCAGTTACTCTGCTCCTTCTTTCTACTCTGCATCAGGAGACATTCCCCAGCTGTAAGGAATCCATGATAGTGTCAGGAACATCTCATTAGACAGCTTATTATAGCCTCAGTCTGAGGTCCTTGCTCCTCTCTTTCTGTCTCATAAAGAGGTATTGCTTTCTAGAGAAATGATTCAACTGTACCTTTGGGGGAGCACAATAACTCATTGTCCTTTACACTGGGAGCAAACCCAAAGCTGTAAAGTGTTGTAAAGCAAGGGTATATATCTTTTTTCAGCCTGTAGCCCTGCGTGTTAATGCTCTGATCCTGCAAAGGGAGGCTGTATGCACAAGATTTGTTTCATGGTCTTCGTCAAACTGGTTGAGAAAGGCTTCAGAGTTGTGCTCTGCAAGTAAAAGCTCTGTGAACTGCACATAGCTTCACCTAGGGAAATGCCATAAACTCTTAGCACTAAACATTTCACTTGTGTGGAGATTGTATGTCAGAGATAATAGGCCTAATTTGAGGATGGCCTTTTACAGAAAGTTTAATATCACACACTGGGCTTCTGTGATGGGACTTTTGCCTTTCACACTTGTGAATTGCATCTCCCTAGGCTATGCCATCAACTGAGCGGTGAAGAATTCTTTGAAGTTGGCTCTGTTTGACAAAGTCATGCTTTACTCTCCATCCCTTACATGGATAAGCCTGAAAATAAACTGCATGAACTCCAAAATGTTCTGGAATGCTTCAATGAAAATGTGTTTAGTGTGAACCCCTTCTCTTGTCTTTTTCATATTACATTCTTGTTCCATATATTGGGTCTAAGATATCTATAGAGCCTGTATTTCTGTTAGCGGTTTGTTCAAATAGGAGGAAATACCATTTATGGTGGGGGGTGTTTCATTCACTTCAAAACTCCAAAACTTCATGGTACTTCAACAAAAATGTCTCTCATCACCATGTTACAGACATGCAGATGAGGTCTGGAGCATTCAATCAATTCTCCTTGTTCACCAGCAACTGGGGGTAGGAGATCCTCTCCTTGCGAGGTTTTTCGCTGATTGGGAAGCTTCAGGAGCTGCCTTTGCTCAGTTCATGATGGGTATCACTGAGGTATCAAAGCTTACAATAACAACAATATCCAGTCCTGGTGGAACATGTGACAGAACACAAGAGAAGTTAATCTTTACAGATGATGACACTGCAACACAAAGCAGTGAACTTTGAAGGGACACAGGGCTCAAATAGCACCTCATTGCTAGTACATTTCTGACCCGCTCAGCCATGTAGATACGCAGAGCACGGTTTCTCTGTGGCAATGTTCATATAGAAGAAATAGTATTTGCAACAGGTGGCTCTGACAGCTGCCTGCTGTGGGTAGGATTGCAGGGTTATGGGATATGGATGTGGATAAGCATCTGACAGCTGCCTGAACTGGCTCTTGATGCTTTTTGACTTCTGCAGTCTTATTTTGATTTGGGAAATTTGAAATGACAAAGGCAGTATTAATAGTTTTTGACATTTAAGAAAGGTCATGCTTTGATTTAACCAAGAAAGGAAGAAGTTTTACAAATGTTCTTTAATTCTTTTTATCAAATATTCCCTACAGTGAGTGTGTGATAAGGTAGGTTTCAAATTTTTCTGCTTTATGGTGGGGTCAGAGAACACTGGTGAGTGTACAGGTACATGTGGAGCTGTAGTGTCAGGCCCATCCCTGGTTCTTTCCCATCATCAGGCTGTGGTGAGTCCTCTTCACTTGTGCATATACCAAAATAATTCCTCATGACTAATTAGAACAAGCACAACTAAGAGTACCAAAAGATTCAAATGTTAATGTTTGAGTTTTTTCCTTCATTATATATTTTCTTTAAAAATAAAAGCCCAGCACAACCCAGACATTGTCTTGTTAATAACTTTTATTTTTCTGCCCCCAAAATTCAATTCATTTACTGCAAAATAAGTTTGTTAATTCCTCAATCTGAAAAGCTGACAGCTCAATATTGATTAACAACTCAACTATGCTGTTGCACATTACTTTCAGCTTATAGCTTTGTCTCCATTGCTTCAAGCTTGTCTAAAACATTCGTGCCTGGAGTCACAGCATTTGAAAACTGATATGAATGGAGGGCAGGAGAAGGTCAGGGCTGCACAGCACTTTGAATTATGCATCGCAGCAATACACATGTAAGACGTTGTAGCAGGTGGAGGAAACGGGGCAGCACAATGTGTCAAGCATGCAGATAGGAGGTGTATTATCTCTTCTGTACTTTCGACTCAAATACTTCACTGTCACTGCTACCCTACTGAAGCCTGAGGACTAGATGGTGCCTAGCTTGGAGACTGAGCTGTAATTAAAAATAGATTGACTAGTCTTCACACCTTATGTAAGACAGAATAAGCTGTGGCATATCTCTGTCAGGCCTTCTTTCATCTTTCATGCTTATGTTACATCCAAGTTCTCCACCACTCATTTTAACTCACAGTCATATCTGTGAAGGATACTACCAATGCATCCTCCACATGCAGGAGCCTTAGGTGATAGATTCAGGAGCTCTCACTGCTAGCTTTACTTGAACCTGTGGTATGAAGAGAGGCTGAGAGAGCTTGGACTATTCAGAGTCCAGAAAAGAGAAAGCTCAGCAGAGTCTAATCAGCGTGTATAAAGACCTAGTGGGAGGAACTTAAAGGATGAAGAAGCCATACTGTTCTAAACAGTGCCCACTGGGTGGGCAAGAGGGAGTGGGAACAGATTAAAACACATGAAATTCCATCTGAACTCACAAAACCACTTTTTTTTTTTGCCATGCTGGTGGTCAAACACTGGAAAAGGCTGCCCAGAAATGTTGTGGAGTCTCCATTCTTGGAGATATTCAAGTGCTGTCTGGACAAGGTCCTGAGCAATCTGCTCTAGCTGATCCTGCTTGAGCTGGTGCAGAAAGCGCAGAGGGTATGGACTAAGTGATTTTAAGAGGAGACTTCCAACTTAAACTATTCTATGCTTTTCCAATAATTTCTGCTCTCTTACCATTTGTTACCTCTTTAAATCAAGATCTTTCTTGGAAAACTCTTTTGATGGTCTGTTCAGTCATACTATCACAGTATCACAGTATGTTAGAGATTGGAAGGGACCTCAAAAGATCATCTAGTCCAATCCCCCTGCCGGAGCAGGAACACCTAGATAAGGTTACACAGGAATGCAGGAACGTGTCCAGGTGGGCTTTGAATGTCTCCAAAGAAGGAGATTCCACAACCTCCCTGGGCAGCCTGTTCCAGTGTTCCGTCACCCTCACTGAGAAGAAGTTTCTTCTCAGGTTTAAGTGGAACCTCTTGTGTTCCAATTTATACCCATTTCCCCTTGTCCTTTCATTGATTGCCACTGAGAAGAGCCTGGCTCCATCCTCGTGACACTCCCCCTTTATATATTTATATACACTAATAAGGTCACCCCTCAATCTCCTCTTCTCCAAACTATAGAGACCCAGCTCCCTCAGCCTCTCCTCATAAGGGAGATGCTCCACTCCCTTAATCATCTTAGTTGCCCTGCGCTGGACTCTCTCCAGCAGGTCCCTGTCCTTCTTACACTGAGGGGCCCAGAACTGGACACAATATTCCAGATGAGGTCTCACCAGGGCTGAGTAGAGGGGAAGGAGAACCTCTCTCGACCTACTAACCACCCCCCTTCTAATACACCCCAGGATGCCATTGGCCTTCTTGGCCACAAGGGCACAGTGTCAGCTCATGGTCATCCTGTCGTCCACTAGGACCCCCAGGTCCCTCTCCCCTACACTGCTCTCTAACAGGTCGTTCCCCAACCTATACTGGAACCTGGGGTTGTTCCTGCCCAGATGCAGGACTCTACACTTTCCCTTGTTATATTTCATCAAGTTATTCCCCGCCCAACTCTCCAGCCTGTCCAGGTCCCTCTGGATGGCAGCACAGCCTTCTGGCGTGTCGGCCACCCCTCCCAGCTTAGTGTCATCAACAAACTTGCTGATAGTACACTCAATTCCCTCATCTAAATCGTTGATGAATGTATTAAATAATACTGGTCCCAGTACCGACCCTTGAGGCACTCCACTAGATACAGGCCTCCAACTAGACTCCGCCCCATAGACTACAACTCTCTGGCTTCTCTCCTTCAGCCAGTTCACAGTCCACCTCACTACCTGATAATCCAGACCACACTTCCTCAATTTAGCCGCAAGGATGCTGTGGGAGACCGTGTCAAACGCTTTGCTGAAGTCAAGGTAGACCACATCCACCGCTCTACCATCATCCATCCACCGTGTTATTTCCTCATAAAAGGCTACGAGATTGGTCAAGCATGACTTCCCCCTGGAGAAGCCATGTTGACTGCCCCTCATAACCCTCTTATCCTTGATACGCCTTAAAATGTCACCAAGGATAAGGTGTTCCATCACTTTCCCAGGAATGGAGGTGAGGCTAACCGGTCTATAGTTACCCGGGTCCTCCTTCTTGCCCTTTTTGAAGACAGGAGTGACATTTGCTTTCCTCCAGTCCTCAGGCACCTCTCCCATTTCCCAAGACTTGGTAAAGATGATGGAGAGCGGTCTAGCAATGACCTCAGCCAGTTCCCTCAGCACCCGCAGGTGCATCCCATCTGGACCCATGGATTTATGGATGTCCAGATTGCTCAACTGGTCTTTAACCCATTCCTCATCGACTAAGGCAGACCGCTCCGTTGACCTATCTTCATCAGAGGTCTCAGCGGTACAGGGCTCTTCAGGACTGCCTCCGGCAGAGTAGACAGAGACAAAGAAGGCATTCAGTAACTCTGCCATCTCTGTATCTTCTGTCACCAGGGCACCCGTCCCGTTCATCAGCGGGCCTACATTGCCTCTGGTGTTAGTTTTACCTGCCATGTATTTGAAAAATCTCTTTCTGCTGTCCTTGACCCCTCTCGCCAGCTTTAATTCCAAGGAGGCCTTAGTCATCCTAGCAGCTTTCCTACATCCTCTAGCAGCAGCCTTATATTCTTCCCAAGTGGCCAGCCCTTCCTTCCATGACCTGTAAACTCTCCTCTTCCACTTGAGCATACCGAGCAATTCCCTATTTAGCCACGCAGGTCTCCTGACCCTGTTCCTTGACTTCCTACGTGTCGGGATGCTCCGATCTTGAGCTCGGAAAAAGCAGTCCTTGAACGTCAACCAACTATCTTGGGCCCCTTTACCTTCAAGCAGCGTAGCCCACGGGATTTCCCCTAGCAATCGCTTGAAGAGGCCAAAGTTTGCCCTGCTAAAGTCCAGGGTTGCGATTCTACTTGCTATTCTACTGACCCTACCACACAAGATCCTGAATTCTACCATCTCGTGGTCGCTGCAACCAAGGCAGCCCTCAACCTTCACTCCTTCAACCAGACCCTCCTTGTTAGTGAGGATGAGATCCAGCAGCGCACCTCTCCTGGTTGGCTCATCCACCATTTGCATGAGGAAGTTATCATCCATACACTGGAGGAACCTCCTGGACTGCGGCTGGGTTGCCGAGTAGTCCTTCCAGCAAACATCAGGGAAGTTAAAATCCCCCACGACGACCACGGCCTGTGACTGTGAGGCCGTTCTCAGCTGCCTATAGAAGGCCTTGTCAACTTCCTCACCCTGATCCGGTGGCCTGTAACAGACCCCCACAACAGTATCGCCCCTGCCAGCCTGCCCCTTAATTCTCACCCACAGACTCTCGACTCGCTCATCATCTGTCCCCGGACAGAACTCAACGCATTGTAGCTGCTCTCGCACATAAAGAGCAACCCCACCACCCCGCCTGGCTGGCCTGTCTTTCCTGAAGAGGACATAGCCCTCCATGACTATATTCCAGTCATGTGAGCTGTCCCACCACGTCTCTGTAATTGCCACCAGGTCATAATCTCCTGACTTAACACAGGTTTCCAGCTCCTCCTGCTTATTTCCCATGCTGCGCGCATTGGCGTACAGACATTTCAGGGAGCGAGCCGAGCACACCGATTTCACCCTAGGATTACAGGAGGCCTCCCAGTCTTCATCAGTTCTGGAGCGCTGTCCCACTGAGGCAAGCCCAGCTACAACCCCATCCCCCTTCGAATCTAGTTTAAAGCTCTCCAAATGAGCCCTGCTAATTCGTGCCCCAGCATCCTTTTGCCTCTGTGCGATAAACCTTTCCCACATGCCATTGTCCAGACCGGTGCCCTATAAAACCAGCCATTATCAAAGAACCCAAAGCCCTGCCTGCAGCACCAGCCTCGAAGCCAATCGTTTATATACTATATATATGTATACAGCAAGGTCTGAAAATATGAAACAAATACAAAACAAAACCGATAAAACTAATCTCAGATCATCACCAAGTTAAAGGGAAATTATACAAGACAGGGAAATGTTGAAGAAAAAAAGAAAAGAAAGAACAATTATGTCCACAAATAAGACAGCAAAGAGAATTTATGTGTAGTGCAAGAGTGGCAATGACTTACCCTGCTGATTGCTGCAAGCATTTGAGAACACTGTTACTTTTAATGGGAAGCAATTTGTTAGGAATAAAAGCAGGGTGCTAAGAGAGTTATTTTCTTTGGCTCTGCCTCATCTCATTCTGAAACAATGTGAAAGCCATTGAAGTCAGGGAAAATGGGGCTGGGGGGAACACTGAGAAGCTGTCCAATCCATGCTCACTATGGTGTTAGCTATACCCCAGACTGATTACAGATGGTAGTATGTGACAGACTCTCCATCCCTCACATAGCCTGTGCCAGTCCTTAGCTTTGCTGATCATTAGGTAGGGAATAGGTTTTCTTAATGTCTAGTGTATTCCTGTGTTGTTTCAATCTAAGACAATTCTTGTTCAGCTCATTGAGCACGGAGAATATATCTGCAGTTATTTACCAGAAAAAAACCCAGCTCCAAGTCCATTGTTTATTTTTGTATTAATTTTGGCTGGAAAAAAGTTAGACTTTTTCATAGCATCTTGTATGGTGCTATGTTTTAGAGCTGTGCTGAAAACAGTGTTGATAACACAGGGGTATTTACATTACTGCTGAGTAGTGCTTACACAGAGTCAAGGCTTTTTTTGCTCCTCATCATCCCACCAATGATCAGTCTGGGGGTCCACAAGGAGTTGGGAAGGAACACAGCCAGAAAAGCTGCCCCCAAATGACTCATGGGATATTCCACACCATAAAATGCTATGCTAAAGGATAAGACCAGGGCGGATGGTGAAGGAAAAAGGGGGCTGCTCAGGGAGTGGCTGGACATTGCTTGGTTATTGGTGAGCAGTTGTTTTCATTTGCATCACTTGTCTGTCTTAGGTTTTATTCTCTTCTCTTTTTCTATTCTCCTTAAAATTTAAATTATTATTATTATTACTATTATTACTTATTTTTGATTGTTAAACTGCTGTCACATCAACCCACGAGTCTGTTTCTCACTTTCACCCTTATTATTCTCTCCCCCATCCTGGGGTAGGGGAAGACCTTAATGTGCAGCAGTGTGGCGCTTAGCTGCTGGGTGGAGTTAAACCACAATTTTTTTCTAGATCATTTAGTTTATAGGTGTTTCCTATTACTGGCAGGCAACACTGGAGTTCTGACCAGCAGAATAGCTGGTGAAATGCTTCAGAGGTCCATTCCAGTGATCAGAATGAACTGTATTGTGATGCATGAGCCACACTCAAGTGAGAGTGGAACAGTGGTGTTTGCTCTTGTTTCAGCAGGAATGGTATTCAGCAGCATCAGGAATGGGATTCAGTTGACTAAAATAAGTCAGCTACATGTGCACTGGAGTGGGGTAAATCTGTCCTTTCTCCTTTGGGGTGAGATGATTTGTGCTTCATGGACTAGATTGGGATGATGGTAAGGAAACCCTGTAATCAAGCGTCCTGTGCCAGTATCACAGAGATTTACAGATTAGGTAGCTCATTGAGTCCTTAACAGGTCCATTTGTGCCCATAAATAATAAACCTGTCACTCCTCTGATACAGGATCTTGGTTGGACCTATAGCTCTTTGTATTGACTACATTTCTCTACCTCGGGAATAAGCATCTTTTCTTTCCAATTCAATTATATCTCGCTCAGAGGTCTCTACTGTTAATCAGCTGCATGATTTTCCAAGCCTGTTACTGAGATATTGACACACATAACCCTGGAGGTTAAAAAAGCTTTGAGTGAGTTGACAGTAGTCTCAGAAAATCTTCATTTCTCTGTATTAATCTGGAGTGACTCTGTTGACTTGAAGAGCTGTTTGCTCTGGTTTCATTCTGGAGTAATTCATAGCAGAATTTGATCTTATGTAAATAGTGTTTATTGAAAGACAGAACGCATCACATTGTACTAATGCACTATATGAACTACAGTTTGCTAATCACCTATTATACATTCAAGATGTATTAAGAGCAATACATTCAAGATGTATTCAGGAAAAATTCAATACATTCAAGATGTATTAAGAGCAGCATTTCCAAGTAAAAAAATGAGAGCAGCTAGATAGAAATGGACCTTTGCTTTGCTTCCTTGCATTTCATCCCCAAGGAAGGTCTCAAAGCTCTTCACAAACATCTTCTGAGCCTTACAGACGGGTGCAAGAGAGATAAGAATTTATACAGGTAAAGATCAAATACCTTTGCAAAAGAAATACTGTATTGACATGCAAGTCATGGTCCATTGCAGGGAATACTGAGTTAAATTTTAATACCCATGTCAATTATGAAAGAGAACAAGACATTGATAATAGCCTTCGTTGGCATAAATTTTATGACTCATCATCCCCCTGCGGAGTTCCAGGAGCACAAACATATTGACATTTTAAAATGGTAGGACATTTGGTTATATTTCAGAGCTCTTGGCTACTGCTTTAGGAAGGCCTGTCTTGGAAAAGAAGCATTTTGTGGTTTTACTTTGGATTATGAAGGAAGGTATCTAGCTGCGTAGCTTTACACACTTGATGTAGTTGTTTGGTTAAGAACTACACTCCCAGCAGTATCAGCAGAGAAGCAGTTGTCTTAGATAGTTTCAATTGGCTTCTTGACTCTGCAGAGCCTAACGGTAGATGCTGTGATTCTTTCTCCAAATTTCACATTTCTATACTGCTTTTCACTGTTATCAGAAAAATACATCTGTCCCTTCGGTTGATTAGATTATACTTAATATGATGTTTCCTGTTACTTAACTTGATCCTACATAAACTGATGTTTCCTTGCACTCATTGTAATGATATGGTTGTGATTCATGGAAAAATATTTTTGGTACAAAAAGGTTAGGCAGCAGGCTAATGGGAAAAATAGCAATCTATGCTAAAGTAATTAGGAGCATTTATCAGCTTGATGTTTATCACTGTTTTCTATGCACTCTGTTTTTATTTCCTGTACTGGGACAATTCCACCCAGTGAATCATGGATGGCATTTCTATAGCATCATAGATAAAAACTTTCAGTTGATGTGCTGTCCTGTTCCCTGCTCTAGCTGTTGTGTCATTGGGCAAAGGTCAGAATGGAGTGATGTACTAAATAACATCAAGTTCCCTAACCTCTTGCTACAGAAGCTGGATGTTGCCTGGAGACAGCTCATAAAAAAATATTGCTGATAACTGATGCAAAATTGTGATCACCAGAAATAGAGGCAACTGTTTCGACCAGAACTCTTTGCTGACACAAGGACGACTGGGAAGAAGTTAACCTTGGATAATGGAAATCAGAAGAAACTTTCTAATGAATCAGTGGAATAGTGAAGTCTGGGTATTTCTGAGACAAAAATAGGCAGCTGCTATGCAAAAGCTGACAGTGTTCAAGGTTGGACAGAGACGACATGGTCTAGGGTGAGGCATCCCTGCCCATGGCAGGGGATTGGAACTGAATGATCTTAAGGTCCTTTCTAACCCAAACCTATTCTATGATTCTATGAAAAGGGAGCTTGATCAGTTTTATGGGATCTTACAGCTTTCTGTAACAGTGGTGGTTTGGGTTTGGTGACTTTGAAAGTCCTGTCTAGTCGAGGGTGCCCAGCACAGATGTCACCAGCCCCAGGGTCACATAACAAAACAGCATTGTTTCATAGCACAAAAGCATAATTTTATAGAGTACTGAAAGAATAAAAGAAACTGTGCTTTTTGTAGGAGGGAGAGCAGAAAGGTTTGCTGATATGGAGTGAGTGATTTCCCCATCTCAGCTGGGAGTAAAAATGAAATAAACATTCATCATGAGACTGTTGATATGGGGGACCTGGGAAGTGGATGGATTTTATTCCCTTTAGCCTAATGGATAACATGCCTTAAACTTTCCAGTCTCACTGTCCCGAATTGTGTTTGGTTACTATGGGAATTCAACCTGGGATCTGCCATTCAGACTTGCTTACCTAAAGTGATACTGCATCCCTCTCTCCAAACCTAGACCTTCAGCACTGTGTTCTGTGTGAAAGCTGTTTGAAAGGACTGGTAAACCAACCAAGGGAGAAGTCACTGAATATGAGGAGTTGCCTGGAAAAAGGGAAGAGGGGAGAGGAGACTGGAAAACTGTGGTATATGGTAGGGGAATGGATGACAAATAGAGCTCTGAAGTGAGTTACACTGACAATTTGTGAGCTTTCCTTTTCCTTTCCAGCCTTCCCCTCTTCCAGCCTGAATGGTATGTCACATAACACACCACTCCTTTCAGCCTGCTGAGTGGAGCCTTAGCAAGAAATAGAAGGTCCAGATTAAAATGAAAGAAGAAATGCTATAGTATGTAATGTGAAGCGCAGTGTTCTGACTACAGTCATAATGGTGGCAGAGCTGGTGGTACAGATAGGATCTATTCTCCTACGAAATCCTGGGTGAGGAGCATCTCTGCCCTGTTTCCCCTCCACTTGCCAAGAAAATTTTCCTCCATTTTAGATAAGCAAATTATTGTAGGGTATTACTATGGTATGTCATCTCTGGTCAGCTCCTGCGGATTCCCACATTGCAGGAATGTGGGATAACTCCGATTGATTGTTTCCTGTGTATCTGCAAACAAAGGGATTGGGAAAGTAGCAGGCACAGAGCAGATCACATGCCAGATCAGATAGCCAGCCTAAGGGGATCACTATTATACTGCTCCGGAGCAGACATTCTGTCCAAGGCACAAGCTGTCCCTTGAATAAAAAACACTGCTATTGCAGGTTTATTTAACCCACCAGGAAGCTAAGAATATGGCATTGCCTGAAGTGCTTTCTTCTTCATATAAAGTTTTGAATAATATTAACTTTTCTAAATTAAAAATTAAAGTGTTTCCATCTGGGCATTTTTTCCCTCCTCTTACCCCCGCCTTTATCAGCTATTTCTTTCAGTTGGAACTTCCAAATCCTGGTCCCAGCATTAGCTGGACCATCCTTTATCCTATGGCATAAGGTATTTCATCTCCTTTAGCCTCACTAATGAAATCATCGTTTTCTCCAGGTTAATGAATAAAATTCCTGTTACTATATATATTTCCCTACTAGTGCAGGGAAACAGTGTTATCTGCTTCATGCACGTTCCTCAGCACCATATTGTTTGAATGCCCCAAGCACAATTTTATCTTTAATAATACAAGAATAAAAAAAAATTAAAAGGAGAGATCATTTCTCCTGCTCTGCTGCCTGCAGGACACAGATTGAGCTTCCAGGCTTTTACTGCTTGCTTGAAAGGGAACACTGTGCATTAGATTTCAGTCACGTCACAGTTTATGCAGTATGTTTTAATCTTGACTTGATGTAGCAGTAAGGAGAGGAACATCTGTAACAATATGTTCCTCTAGAGCACCTTTTATCTGCTGCTCTCCAGATGCTTGAATCCCAAATTAATTTTCTCTGCATCACTGGAAGGCAGCAGGCAGAGATTTAAAGGCGAGGAGAGGGGACAGCCAAAGCTGTTTATTACCTCCTTTTTCTGTGACTTCTATTGCATAGGTGTTCAACCAGCACCGATGGAGCTGCTCACTGGGGATGAGGCTGGTCCAGTACTGTATGTCACAGTGGCTGCAGCCTGCTCTATGGCTGGGGATGAGTCACCAGAGCTGTGGTCCCAACCCAAACATCAGCTGCCTCAGAAGCTGGCTCAGGCTCTGAGCATGGCCTCACACAATTACCCAACCTCTTGTCACAGTTGTTTCTCATGTGAGATAGGAAAGCTTCCCCATGGCAGTAAACTGAGAGCAGGATCACAGAGTAGACAAAAGGCTATATCTGAAGAAAATAAGAACATCTTACAAGCAAACCTCAACCTCAACAATTTCCTTATGGAAATTCCTTGAAGTAATGATAGTTCAGGAAGTCCAGTTTCCTTTCTGAGTGAAGTGCAATGAATAAAGAAAAAAATAAAGGAAAATATTGAAAGCATTTTGCTTTTTTTTTTTTTTTTTTAATTCCCTAGCCAGCATATATTTCCACAGATCCCTTTATTCCAAGTGATGCCAATGAACTCTGGCACTTTTTATGGGATGACTTTCCACCTTTTCTCTATTAATGGCAGTATTCGAGGGTGCAGTTGAGAACATGGCAGAACTGCTGGGTCTCATACAGACACAGAGGAAGAAATTGTGCACAAACACAGGAAGATCTGTTCTACTCTGCTCTACTTTATCCTTCTCTATCCTACTCTACAAAATTCTGTCCTATTCTAGTCTATTCTAGTCTAATCTCATCTATCCTAGTCCAGTCTAAAATATGCTAGACTGGTCTAGTCTATCCTTAGTCTAGTCTAGTCTATTCATAAACAAATTTAAGTCAATAACTGTTCTGCTGTTAAGTACAGAAAAGCCAATATTTACCCAGGTGAGAGGAATATCACATCCAACAACATTCATTCAAATATTTGCCCCCGCTTAAGCAATGCTTCAGATTTTGTATTTCATTTTAATAAAGAAACCAGAGAAGATTTTACCTCATTGTTTCCTTTGATCAGAGCAGCTCTCTGCTGTATTTTAATTTGTCTCAAAGCTATGCCATTAGAAGACATTTGTCTCTTCTGTCAATTCCCTCTCTCTCAAGCTCAAAACTTGCCAGGGCTTGTTAGTCTGACAGGCTGTCTTGTATTTGTCCAAAACATGTCTAATAGGAGCTGTCGAGGCGGTGGAGTTACAATGTGTAGCCTGGTAATTTAGCGGAAAGCACTGAAGAGTCTCTGCCTATTAGAAAGCATGCTGTATTGGGTTTGCATGGCAAAGTTTTGGTAGCAGGAGAGCTACAGGGGTGGTTGCTATGAGAAGATGCCAGAAGCTTCTCTGTCAGACACAGCCAACACCAGCTGCTCCCAGTGCTGGCCAAGGCTGAGCCCATCAGTGATGGTGGCAGAAATTCTGGGACAAAGTATTCAAGAAATGGGAAAAAACCTATGCAACAGCAGTTGGAGAAGGTAAAAGGCTGTGAGAGGAGCATCAAGGTCAGTGCAGGAGGGGCAGGAGGTGCTCCAGGCACTGGGGCAAATATTCCAGCACAGCCAATGGTGCAGCCCATGGTAAGGCAGGCTGTGCTGCTGCAGCCCATGAATGTCCATGGTGGAGCAGATTCCACCTGTAGCCCATGGAGGACTGTGGTGGCCCCATGGAGAGAGGAGCTCACGCTGGAGCAGGTTTGCTGCAGGACTTGTGCCTAGGTGGGGGAGCCATGCTGGAGCAGGGGAAGAGTGTGAGCAGTCATCCCTGAGGAAGAAGGAGCAGCAAAGACAATGTGTGATGACCCCATTCACTGTCCCCTTGTACTGCTGGGGGTAAAGGAGGTAGAGAAATAGGGAGTTAAGCCCATGAAGAAGGGAGGGGTGGGGGAAGGGGGTTTAAGATTTAATTTTTATTTCTCATTATCTTACTTTGATTTGATTGGTAACAAATTACATCCCCTTTTCCTAAATCAAATCTGGTTTGCCCATGACAGTAACTGGTGAGTGATCTCTTGAGTCCCTATCTCGACCCACAGGTCTTTCATTGTATTTTCTCTCCCCTGCCCAGCTGAGGAGGGTGAATGATAGAGTGGCTTTGGTGGGCACTCAGTGTCCAGCCAGGATCAATCCACCACATGTGTTTAAGGTATTTCAATACACCTCTGTCTGGTACAGGATTCACCAGGACAAGCTGACAAAGGAGTTGAGATATAGGTTTAGATCCCAGGTAAATCAAACCATCATGCAGCAAATTGCAAGGAAGTTGTCACAAGCAGTGAGTCAGCTGCCAGGAATTCATACCCACTATCTGATAGGTAGTCATATTGGTGACAGAAATGTGTGATTGTGTAGCATGGGGTACACCTGCATATATTTGTGTGAATGGAAGTACCTGCAAAGGGTGCAATATTAATTTTCCTTGTTTATATATTTAAATCTGCCCAGTCCCTGCTGTCAGTCAGCATGATCACTCAACTGATGGTGTTATTAAAGGGCTATCTTGGTTAATCTCTGTTCTATGCTTGTACATTTAGTCAAACTGTGTTGCAGCAGATCTGTCAGCTGCCTGAAAACAGGCAGATGATAAGCTCCTTGAGAGCAGCACCTCTACATATGCGGACATAAAGAGCAAGAGCATATATATGTTCTCCATCCAGGCTGTAACTTTAAATCTATTAATCATGTTCAGAGCCTCAATAGCTTTTCTAGCTTCATTGGCTGACCCAGAAAAACAACGGTTCATCAGTTGGCACTGAAAAGCCAGGGCTTCTGCATTTTATCCCTAACTCTGCAATCAACTCACAGCACAGGATTAAGTGAACCTCTTAGGGTTCGGTTCAAAGGGCTGAAGACTACCAAACTGAATCATCAGAGACATTTCTCTTTCCAGGATTTGTCTACTGGACTGCAATCCAGAGCCTGGGGGCAGGTACCTCCACATAGCATCACAAGGGAAGCTGCCAGTACATTGACTGAGGACATCTCTGTGGACAGCAAAACACTGGAGAAAAGGGCATATACTACATCTTTCCTGGTGCTGTGTAGTGTGTATATCTGGCCGGTCCTGCACAGGATGAAACACAGAAATACAACTGAGGTATAGCAAAGATAAAAGTAGAGAGTGAAGTAGTTTTGACTGGGAGAGGTTTGGATTTATGTACCCAACTTTTACCTAGTCCCCATTGTGTGTGCTTATAGTTTCCTAAGAGATTGCCCTAAAACAGGATTCAAAAATCATTACTTAAATTACTAAAATAAGCTGCCTGATTTCCATCTCAACTTAGCAGATGCATCTGATTTATTTCGTTATTAGCAAGATCACAACTGAAATGAAATCATACACAGATGAGAGTCCCAGTTGCTACTCTTATTAATCCTGCTGTTTGGGCTCATGTTTAACAGGAGACATATGCAAGGCTCATTTGATATCAAAACAGTGAAGAAGCTCGTAATCTGTCACTGTCACAGACATATGTGATGAGACGCAGCACTCTTCAGTGCAGAAAGCCACTGAGCAGTGTGAAAAGCCACTGTGACAGCAGGACTAAGATATTGACTGTGCAATGTGTTTTTCTTGTCAAAATGGGACAAATCCATCTCAGAGAATCCAATTCGTATCCATCACCCAGGCATGCAGTAGGAGTCACGAGAAGCCACAGTACATTGGAGGTATGTTGCAGCGAACGTTGTCTGGGAAGCTAGAGACCGGGTTAGGAAACCAATGGCTCAGGCAGAATTAAACTTAACTAGTGAAGTGAAAAATAACAGAAAGGGATTCTATAGGTACATTGCAAATAAAAGACAGACTAGGGACAACGTGGGCCCTCTCTGGAAGCTATCGGGAGAACTAGCTTGGAGTTCTTTGGAGAAGGCTTTGGTTCTGAATGACTTCTTTGCCTCGGTCTTCACTGGCAAATGCTCTGACCGCACCACCCAAATCTTGGAAGGCAGACACAGGGACTGTGAGAATTAAGACCTTGGGCCCACTGTAGGAGAGGATGTAGTTCAAGACCATCTTAAGAACCTGATTGTACACAAGTCCATGGGACCTGATGAAATCCATCCATGGGTCCTGAAGGAGCTGGCGAATGAAGTTGCTAAGCCACTGGCCATCGTATTTGAAAAATCGTGGCAGTCAGGTGAAGTTCCTGATGACTGGAAAAAGGGAAATATAACCCCCATTTTCAAGAAGGGGAAAATGGCTGGCCCAGGGAATTACAGACCAGTCAGTCTCACCTCTGTGCCTGGTAAAATCTTGGAGCAGATTCTCTTGGAAGGCATGCTAAGGCACATGAAAAACAACAAAGTGCTTGGTAACAGCCAGCATGGCTTCACCAAGGGGAAATCCTGCCTGACCAATTTGGTGGCCTTCTATGATGGGACTATGGAACTGAAGGTCAGGGGTAGAGCAGTTGATGTCATCTACCTGGACTTGTGCAAAGCGTTCGACACTGTCCCACATGACATCTTTGTCTCTAAATTGAAGAGACATCAATTTGATGGATGAGCCACTTGGTGGATAAAGAACTGGCTGGATGGCCACACGCAAAGAGTTGGGGTCAATGGCTCAATGTCCAGCTGGAGACCAGTAATGAGTGGTGTCCCTCAGGGATCGGTGTTGGGACTGGTCTTGTTCAACATCTTTGTTGGTGACATGGACAGTGGGATTGAGTGTGAACTCAGCAAATTTGCCGATGACAACAAGCTGTGTGGTTCAGTTGATACACTGGAGGGAAGGAATGCTATCCAGAGGGACCTTGACATGCTTGTGAGGTGGGCTGATGCCAACCTCAGGAAGTTTAACCATGACAAGTGCAAGGTCCTACACCTGGGTCGGAGCAATCCCACGCACAGCTGCAGGCTGGGCAGGGAAGAGATTCAGAGCAGTGCTGCGGAGAAGGACTTGGGGGTGTTGGTCAATGAGAAAATGAACATGAGCCGGCTTCAGTGTGCTCTTGCAGCCCAGAAAGCCTACCATATCCTGGGTTGCATCAAAAGGAGTGTGACCAGCAGATTGAAGGAGGTGATCCTGCTCCTCTGCTCTGCTTTCCTGAGACCTTACCTGGAGTATTGTGTGCAGTTCTGGTGTCCTCAACATAAAAAGGACATGGAACTGTTGGAACAAGTCCAGAGGGGGCCACGAGGATGATCTGGGGAGTGGAGCACCTCCTATGTGAAGATAGGCTGAGAAAGTTGGGGCTGTTCAGCCTGGAGAAGAGAAGGCTGCGTGGAGACCTCATAGCAGCCTTCCATTATCTGAAGGCAGTCTATAAGGATGCTAGGGAGGGATTCTTCACTAGGGACTGCAGTGACAGGACACGGGGTAACGAGCTCAAACCTAAACAGGGGAAGTTTAGATTGTATATAAGGAGGGAGTTTTACTGTAAGGGTGGTGAAACGCTGGAATGGGTTGCCCAGGAAAGTTGTGAATGCTCCATCCCTGGTGGTGTTCAAGGCCAGGTTGGACACAGCCTTGTGTAAGATGGTTTAGTGTGGGGTGTCCCTGCCCATGGCAAAGGGGTTAGAACTGGACGATCTTAAGGTCCTTTCCAACCCTAACTATTCTATGCTGATTCTATGAATGATCTCTGTTGTAGAATAAATATGCTTCCTGTCCTTGACATGCCAGTGCTGGGCATCAGTGAGATGTTTCTGTATCCTCTGTGGAGCTCAGAGAGATCATTCTGAGGCCTTTTCAGCCGATATTGGCCTTAGACACTTTCTACAATGGAGGAGCTCAGATCTTATTCCAGCTTTTACAATGGGCTTACCCTACCAGTGAACTCAAAAGGAAATATCTCCACTTCTACGGCCTGTGCACAGAAAATCAATCAGTGGCCAGGGACCTTTCACAGGTACTTAAGCGTGGTCATCTACATGCTGCTGGATCAGCTTCTATCGCAGTCTTTACCCAAACCAGCTAGCACTCTCCCACATAAACTCTAGGACATGTGCAAGCCAGGGATAATTTCCAGTAAGTGGTCTGCACTCTTTCCCAGTAAGCCAGTCTGTTCCTAGGGAATAAGAGTGTCAGATTGTCATGGTTTAACCCCAGTCAGCCATAAATCAGCCATGCAGTCTCTCTCTCTCTCTCTCTCTCGCTCTCTCCCCCTTTTCTTCACCCTGCTCCTGGAGGGATAAGAAGGAGAATTGAAAGAATGTAACTCCCACGGGTTGGGACAAGAACAGTTTAGGTATAGTAAGGTATAGCACAAATCACTACTGTTACCACCAATAATAATAAAGGAAATAAGGGAAGAGAATACAATACAACCCGCCGACTGATAATACCAAGCCCAACCGAGCACTGACCGATACCTCCTCCAACCCCGCAGTGAACTAGCCCTTCCAGGTAACTCTCAGTTACATCCTGCGCATGACATGCTGTGATATGGAATACCTCTGGCTAGTTTGGGTCATGTGTCCTGTTTCTGCTTCCTCCCAGCTTCCCCTCCTCCCTGGCAGAGCATGAGACCCACAAAGTCCTTGGTCAGACCAAACATTTGAGCAGTAACTAAAAACATTGGTGTTATCAGCACTGTTCCCAGGCCAAAAGTCAAAACCACAGCACTGCATCAGCTACTAAGAAGGACAAAAAAATGACTGCTACTGCTGAACCCAGGACACAGATATGCACCTTTCCAAACCACTCTGCCTCAGCTCCTCCAGAGAACTGTGCTGATCGTGTTTAATTTACAATAGTAAATGAGTTGCAGAGTTTTACTGGCTGATTAGTAAGAATGAGTCCCAGCTATTTTCACTCTGAAGACAAATTCAGTGGCCAGTTTACTAGCGAGACCTGAAGAAAAATGTCCCAAGTATATCTCGCAACACTTCGAGTTTAGACAAAGATTTCAACAAAGCCATGAGAAGGCTTTCCTTAGCTTCACTTTGTGTCATGCTTAGCTGGCTACCTTCAGAGCCAATTCATTCATTTTCCTTCTTGCTGGGGTTGGACAAGGAATCTGCAATCCTGGCTCTAGACCCTGGCCATTTACTCTGGTTGGTTGTTTCTTACACAAGCCAAAATCATATCCTTCAGAACAAGATACAGAGAATGGTGGGATACACAGGTGGAGTGATTTCCATCTCTGGATGCCTCATTATGAACTCAAGTTCTGCTTCAAAACCTCGTTTTCAACCCTAGCACTCTCAAAAGGTTGGGCAAAGTGAGCAGAAGGAACCATTCCTCCCTGCCCAGAAATTACCATTATGGACCAGTTACAGCAGTTAAGGATACCTTTACTTCAATTCTCACTCCCAGTTTAATGATAATCTTCTTTCAAAGCTAAACAGATTTCTAAGGGATGGTGTTTCTTGAATACTAAAACAATAAATATCTAAAACTTTTTCACACACAAGTCTGTACTGCACTAAGAAAGTGTCATGCTTATATCAACACCTCTAGAGCAAATTCTTTAATACATATCTAATTTATATTCTCCTAATCTCCAAGGCCTCCAGATTCTTCTCAAAACCAAGAGAACAGTACAGATGAAAAGACCCTGTAACTTGTATTAGTTTCTCTTGCCAAACAGATAAATATTACCATTGATACTTCAGCCTCAATATTATCAGCCATAAAACTGGGATATTGCTGCTTTCCTCACCAGAGTGCTAAACTCTGAGAGCTACGGTACCTACAGCAGTCTCCAAAAGGGTGAATTTTCCATCTGCCTGTTGGGCTTCACCTCTCCAGTTCCATTCCTGTCCTCTCTTTAGACACACACTCTTAAGGTCAGTGAGCATCTGTTTTGACATGTTTGGGCTCTAGAGAGGAAACATATTTAGCTGCTGCTGTAGCATTTGGACATTTAATTATAAAGCTGTAATTCTCATTTAGTAGATTAACTTTGAGACCAGATGGCATTCATCACTCTGTGTAAACTATGATTTGTTTTATCTGCATTTTATTTTTACTTAATTATTTTGGTCAGTCAAGTGCTAGAAGTTCAATGGTCTATCTCATTTCCTGAGGGATGTTTCTTCAAAGTGAAATACAAGCATTTCCAGGCAGCTTCACAAGTACAGTCAAAGAAAACACACAAAAACAGTTCACAAATAAACTTGTTGAAACAAATTAGCACTTTCAAGTTGAAGAAGATTGGTTTTATTTGAAATTTTTATTAAAGCAAATAGGATGGCTCTGATATAAATTGTTTTGATGTCTTAAAAGTAATGCTAAATATGATTTGCCCTTCTCTTTCTTGGACTTTTAAGCTCAAGCACAGGCAGTGTGATTTATCTTCTAACCTCCTAATTTTGACATGGTGTCCATGTTTTTCCTTACCTAGCTGGGAGAAAAGGATGTGGATTTTAAATAGCTACATGATTTGGAAGAACTTTAGGAAAAATAAATTATGAAAAGCTATTGATTATGGAATCTTGCAGCTGATGGAGGGGAAGATTTCAAACTGGACTGGAAGCAATGCTGGGAATGTGACCCCCCCAGCAGTCATAAAAGGAAAAAAATAGTCAACCCTCTATACTTAGAAATATTTGCATCAGTCAAAAGCATTTCTGAATATACAAGGAAAGGACATGGCAGTTGGAACTAGATGATCTAAAGGTCCTTTCTAACCCTAACTATTCTATGATTCTAGGAATATCTAAATTTGATATTAACATTGAACATCTAAATTTGAATTTCAACCTGAAAAAGTTTTAAGATTTTGGTGGAACGAAACACTTTTCAAAGCCTCCTGTGGGTTTTTGAATGTGAAATCCTTTAGACCTCCTTCAGGCTTATGTCTCGTGAAGATTTCAGAGATTTGTCTGCCACAAACTGAGAAATAAACAGCTTCTCTTTCTTTGCTCACAAATATTGTTTCTGTCCTTCCTTTGTCAGCCAGACTTCCTCTAGGATGGACTTTCCACTTCTTCTAGTTTAAAGATCCTAAGCTGGTCACTCTCTCAACTGACTTTACAGGATGCCACCTGTCAGGATGTGTGCAGAGGCTTAATTCTCTTCTCCAAAACATCTGTTTGAATAGCTACCCCCTCAGCCAAGCAGTACAATGAGAGCTGGAATCATGTTATTTTGAGGATACATTTAAATCCAGAGTCCTATTTACATCCCTAAGCCAAAATGTTTTAAAAAAATGTGGTTTTCTCCCTAATTTTTATACACAGAACTTAGGTACCTGGCTTCAAGTGAATGTCTGCAATTCAGGACTGAACTGAGGTCACTGAAACCCCAACAAAGAGCACTTCTCACTGAAGCTGCTTTCACTTTATCTGGGGTCTGAACACCATTCTCTTACACATCCCTGAGACAGGGTGGTCCTTACAGTCTGAATGCTAGTGGAAGACTACCGAGAGGTGTTTGTGGCTTTGTTCTCTGTAGATAACTCTTTGCCTCCTCCTAGAATGTTTAGGGAAGTATCTAACATGGAGGGGCAGAAACAGCCCTGTTGCAGTGGCTGCTTAGTACTTTTGAGTGGACAGGGCACAGCAGTCATACAGAACTAAAGAGAGTTAAATGAGTATCCTGGTCACCAAGCCTTGTGAAACTGCCTACAGCTTTAATTTTGATGGAGATGAATAATCTGTGAACAATAAAAGCACTATAATGAAGGCCATTGCAAGGACCACACTGGGAAAGTGCAGAGCAAGGCTTCAAATGGTTTTGCAGTGTTTTTACTCAGGCTGAACTGAATGGGAGCTGGCTGCCCTGAGCACATCACAGGATAAGTCTTTTCAGCAAACCTTTAAAAGAAACTGTAAAAAGTCACCCACTGCAGCTCTATCATGGGAAGAAATAGACACTGAGAACATGAAGGCACATTCTCATTCCCGTCTGATCTGCTTGCAACAGTGCTTCAGCTACCTTTGCTTTGCCTTCTTCATCTATCTACCATTTGCAATAAATTCAACTAGAAACCATTAAATATGACCCCCTCCTTATTGCAATAATCTGTTTTCTTTGCTTACTCTGGCATAAATATTCCTAATTTGCAGTGTTAAAATAAAGGGATGCTTTGGGTAGGTAGAAATGCTTTGGTATTCCAGCTATTTTCTGAACTGGGTTGATTTGCTGCCTGCATTTTCCTCAGAATTGAATGCAAAAAAAAAGTCCATAGAGCTGTTTAGCATTCCATCTTCACAGCTTTGCAGTCCCATTGATTTTGCAAATATAATGGACAGTACTGTGGAATTTCTGTTGCTATGGTCTTTCAGGTAGTTTCTAGTGGCAGGATACTGTAAGCCAGGGTTCCTTCCTATGTGCATTCAGATGCTTGAACACATCCCTCCACCTCCTCTGGCTGTGGTTTATTTCCTCTGATAAGTGACTGCTTCATCATAGTAAGTGCATCCAGCTCATGACAGAATTGATAGCTCAATGTTTCTGCCCGCATAAGCTGGTATTTTATTAAAATGTTCACATAAGCTGTAATACACAATAGAGATCCACAAAAGAGTAATAGTAACGATATAATGAGGGTAGCTCATCTGAGAGCTCCACTCAGAGCCAGACTCTACAATATCCTAAATGGAAAATCGTGATGCACCCACAGCAAGCACAAAGTTCATCTGTAGTGCAGTTTTCTCTCCCTTAAGTGTATGTGCAAACATAACTCAAGGAAAGGTAAAAACATAAATGAACACATCTCCTTTAAGGAGGTTTCAGAAAAAGATGAGGTTTAGGATACTCTGCAAAGAGTCAGTTTGACAAGTGTCCTCTGGAGCAGGCCCAGTCCATCTCCTGCACACCCATATACTGACCCACGATCCTGCTGTTTCCTCTCTCTGTAGCTACCCAAGATGCTCTGACTGTGAGCTTGTCTCTGTAAATAGACAGCAGTTTCCTTCATTAGGGTTGGTCTTCCCTTCTTAAGGCTGAGGTCTTCTTGCTCAAATGTAACTCACTGCCTCATCAGCTATCAAGTCTACAGATGCAGCTTTTCTCCTCTGCCTTTCAGGGAAGGACAGCAATATTAATAATTATTAATGTTATCCAGTGCTGTGATTATATCAGATATTTCAGAGCATCCCATCCAGTAGGGTTTCCTGTCAACATAACAGGCTGTTGGCATATGCCTTGAAGGTTTGTATTCCTGGAGACAGCAGAATCCTACAGACAACTTTGTCCTTAATTATAACAGTCCCTAGCAAAGGCTACCATGTTAACAAGAGACAGAGATGAGTCAGTGCTGTTTTCCCCTCCCTTCACATCAAATTGAGCTGATTCGTATCTCTGTTTTAGAAACAGACTTGTCTGAGTTGGCCAAAGGAACTGCTGGGCCTGTCCTCTTTCCAAGAGTTGGTTGGTCGCTCTTTCTTGCTAAGAAAAATTCTGATATGGGCTACATACATAGACATGACAGCTCCGACTTTCTTTGGGAAAGACTAATGTTCTACCTGAAAATGACAGGATCGTAACCTGCAAGATGTGACCATCTCTACCATATAAAATAAATCCAAGTAAAATAGACCCATCAAGACCAAATGACATACATGAAAAGATAATGCATGAAACAATGGATAATTATGAGAAGACCATTAACAACTTTGCTCTTCGAAGAAGTAGTAGACTCACCTTACAAAGTACAAACCAAGTTAGGTACTAAGCTGAATTAGTATGAGAGGTCTTGCAAGTGCTTGGTTTCAACATGTCCCTTAAAGCAGGGATAATGGATTCCTCTGCCATTCTATCCTAGTTAAATCCAGATCCATCACACAATTACTCAGCCACATCTTTTTCTTTTTCATTTTAACTTCCATTCAACCCTGGGCAGCCTGCAATGGACTGCCACACACAAGCAGCTATACACAGCTATGACTGTCACCCACAGCTTACAGGACTAGTCTGTCCTGCAGGAAAGCCACACACTGATTTTCGGCCTTGCCATACAATACTGAGTGGAAGCTGCTGCTGTTCCTCTATCAGCCTCCGACATTTCTTCTTTTGCCCTTAGAAAGCCTTCATGACCATTGCAGCAAACCCTCACTCTTACTGGGGAAACAGAGGTTAAATTTCCTCTTCCTTGGGATGAGTTTGGCAGACATATGCTGATTCTGTTTTCAATTGTGCCATTTCTCTCCCAGTGCATGCACAGTCACAGCTGTGAAGGAGTTGCAGGCTTAAATTTTTAATGCTGAAGGCTATTCATAGCTACCTCTTCAAAATTACCACCTCCACTGCATCCTATAATGTACCTACAGAGACATCCTGGGTTCCACTTAATTGGAACAACATTTACATTTGTCTTTCTGGTTTGTTTGTATCATCGAGTGCTTAAACGGAGTCTTGCTGAGGCATGGTACCAAGTTTGTCTTTCTTTGCTTAACCAATTTTGAAAAACTTTCAAACAACTTTATCTGCAAACTGTTGCAAGAGAAAGATGAAGAAAAAAATTCTTAACTCGGAGCGAAAAACATCTGCTTAATGCAGAGGAAAGAGAATACTGTTTATTAATGGCTGGATGTAAATGGTAGCTGTGATTTATTTACCTCCATGAACTGAGCTCAGGTTATTGTTTTCCAGGATACCTTACAAATACAGAGCCAGAAGCAGTTTCTGTGCTTAAGACCTAAATAGAAAAAAGACTCAAAAAATAGAGGCAGTGAAATTGTCCTCATTTTACAGGACTGAGGCAGAGAGAAGACACATTCACACAGGAAGTCTTGCAAAATCTGGCAGCTGATAAAGTCTTCTGTCAGTTTAAGTCCTGTGCTTTAAACAGAAAGGCCTCTATCTGATTTGAAAACCTTCCATGCATCTGTATCTTCCACAATTTAGAAGCAGGCTCAGATCATAGAACCATAGAATGGTTTGGACTGGAAGGGACCTTAAAGCTCATCCAGTTCCAACCCCCTGCCATGGGCAGGGACACCTCACATTAGACCAGGTTGCTCTCAGGCCTGTCCAACCTTGCCTTGAGCACTTCCCTACAAAATTTCCTGACAATTCTCCCTCAGCTGAGGAATATGCTAAAGAAACTTTGCCTTACTGTACTGTAGAGTGAAAGTTAAAGCAACAAAGTAACATTTCCATATAAGATTGTTTGGTTTTGTTTTCAAGACACCTCACACAATCCTGTTAACAAAACCCCAGTCTGAAGGAGAGCAGAAAAGCTAGCTTCCTGCCCCTGTTGTTTTAGGAGTAATGAAGTTATAAGTTATGAATCTAAATCCACAAGAGAAACAGGCCAGAATATAATTACTGCTGACGCCCTTCTCATGGTGAGTATTATCCTCTATTAGGATAGATAGTTCAGTAGCCCCCAAATTGGTGGCTCCTAAATCAGCACAGCAGTGAAACTAGTGCTCTGCAATGCAGATGAACACACAGAGTTGTTCCCACTGCTAATTAGAGATGAAACCTCCCAGACTCCAGGGTTTGCCATCACACAAAGACTGATGGTGGGGAACTTCTGAGGGAAAGGTCTGCCTCTGACTTATTGATAGTTGAACAGAGGTCCATATTAACATGGATAATGTTCTCTCAGTAAAAAGGTGACTGAACCAGGATGGATGGGGAGACAAATGTGCTGTCAGCTCCTGGCAAACATATCTGATGCTTCAGGGGTGAGTGCGCGTCCTGGGTATTGTGCAAATCCATTCTGTCTCTCTTGGCTCACTGATGCTGAGTCAGCTCCAGTCCTGGCCTCTCTGTCCTGTGGCTCTCATATAGCAGCTAGATGCAACTGAAGATGGAACTACGCCTTTTCCCCTTAACAGCAGTGTCCAAAAGACGCTGCCTCTTATTCCTGGAAGGAATAGAAAACACATCGATGGCTTTTGCCTTGACCTAGGCATATACCATCTTGTTATATTCTTCTTTCTTCCTCTCACTGAGTCATTCCCAGGGTCTCTTGTGTCCAAGTTTAGTAAAGCCTGTGTGGAATGAGTAAGCTGAATGATAGCACCTTGACAATAACCTGTGAAAAAGCTGATGACTAGGCTTTAAATTATGAAGCAGAACATCAGGATTTTGTGTTTTGGGGCATTTTTGACAATTACAGATGAGATCACTGTCCCCTTTGCTGGCCCTGAAATTGCATTCAGCCCTCAGGGATTTCAGGCAGTCCTGAAGAAGCCAACTAACCATGTTATCATTGAGTCCCCAGAATCAAAAAGTCTCAGTGAGTTTGAGGGAGGTCATTAACAATGAGGAAGCACTGGAGAATATTTTCTCTTTCTTGGTTTGTCTCTGTCAGTTATAACAGTGGAGTAGTGAGACAAGGCTCTGATTCAGCTCTCACTGATGTCATTGGGATTTATCTTACAACTTGGCAGTGTCTTGTTTCTCAGATAAATCTCAGTGAAATATTCTTGGTAGTGATTAACTTACTGGCTCTGTGCTCAGAGACCGTGTTAAGGAAGAATAAACTGAGAGACTCTGGTTAACAGGAAGAACCAACTGGTAAAACTGGTTCCACTTTAGGCCCTCAGTATAGAGAGAGTTTGGCAAATAAGGGTGAGTGTGGTACAGAGAAGCCAGGCTGGTTATGGGGCTGTAATACACGATGCAGCAGAGATATATCCCAGAAAAAAGGCTAAGGAAGGATGCAGTGTGCTCTAATGAGTGACTATAAAGCAGACAGAGACAGAACTTCTCAGAAGTGCACATGAAAATGACAACTGGCAGAAGTTGTAGGACAGGAAATAAAAATACTTGAACAGGGGCCCAGGGAGGCTGTGGGATCTCCACCATTGGGGTCACTTGAAACCCAAGTGGACAAGACCATCAGAAGCCTCTTATAGCTTTGAAGTTGCCCTGGTTTTGAGCAGAGGCAGGTAGATGAACTACAGAAATCCCTTCCAATCTTTAATTCTGTGATTCTACACTCAACATGAGGGTGGGAACATTTTATTATCTTCCACTGCTCTTCTTCCAAGTTTCATTAGCACTGCTTGAGTTATCTGCGAATTTGCTCTATCATATGTCTAGAAATTGACACAGTGATTTTCATATATATGAGTTTATGCAGCAAATGCAGGCATCGGCTCATGTTAGGATCACGTTGAAGCTGTTTGGGGTTTCTGTCTCTTCGAATGATTGCAGGTACACCTGAACTCAGAGAAACAAGCATACGAAGGCACTAAATGGAATTTAAAGAGAGTCTTGCTTAAATACATTGTGACTTTGTCTCATTTTTCTCTGCATGTATCAGCCTGTTGTCCTGTAATCTCATCCAGCATCTACTTCCCTTAGTCAGACTTCCTTAAGGACTCTTAAGGAGTCTTACACATTAAGACTAAGCCTTGATGTCTCCTTCCCCTTTAAGGAAGAACATGAAGCCTCTTAGAGAGCTGGGAGATGACATATCTGCAGCAGAGTATCACCTCAGTTGTCTCACAAATTTTAATGCCAGAAGCATTTTGGAACTTGGATGAAGGAAGATGTGATGTTTGTCTTGAAAAAAATAGATGAAGCGTTTTTCTGTGACATCTTGCGAAATGTGTCCTTGCATATGAAATTGTCCTCTTTTGCCTCCATTCATGTAGAATATATTGCAGTGAGATCTGTTTAACTGGGATGCCTGGACATTCCACTCTCCATGGGATCAGTTGAGCCTAATCATAATGAAAAATGAATGATCACTGCATAATTAGGTCAAGATTAGAATAACTTCCAGATAATGGAGGAAAAATGTCTGCAGTCAACAAAAAGGTGAAGAAAAATGTTGTTTTGAAGATCCAAAGGATACGCAACTTTGTCTTATTTGGGACTTTTATTAAAGCTCCAAGCTCAGAAGACCTGACTCAGGTTAACAAGCCTTTTGAGGAAACCTGCTCTGGGTTTCGCATCATAACCAAACAACAGCATTACCCATAAATGTACATGTTTCAATGTGTTAGGAGGTTAATTGTGGAAAGTAAAAGAAAGAGCTTCACATGGAAATTTTTGTTGTTTCAACATAGAACTTACTGGAAAGGTGTAAATAAAACCCAAACCTAAAGGAAGAATGCAAATAGTCTGGATCTTATAGTTGAAGTTCAGCGTAGTTGGAGTTCTCCTGCAGATTTCAACTATGAAATCACTGAAGCATGCAACTACTTTACACCAATTACAGCTAGACAGAGTAGCCAGACTTGCAGAAACCACTTCAACACAGGAAGTGGTTTTTCTGCTTTTGTGAAAGATAATGTGGATATCAGAAGAAGAGAGACCTTTTTCAAGTTACAAACCAGTTGCAACATGGAAGGAATGAGCACATGGTCAGTTAATGTGGCTTTGTGGGCAAACATCGAAACTACAGTGAAAGAGCACTTTCATAAAATCAGAGACTGGTTTGAGTGGGAAGATACCTTGAAACTTACCCAGTTCCAACCTCTGCTGTGGGCAGGGACACCTTCTGCTAGAGCAGGTTTCTCCAAGCCCCATTCAACCTGGCCTTGAACACTGCCAGGGATGGGGCAACCACAGCTTCTCTGGGAAACCTGTGCCAGTGCCTCACCACCTTCACACAAAAGAAATTCTTCCTTATAGCAAATCAAAATCTATCCTCTTTCAGTTTAAAGCCATTACCCCTTGTACCTTTTCATCTCTCTAGACCTAATTGGAGCATAATAGCAGAACCATGGTATTTACAAAGTCAGGATTATGCTGTCTCAATATTAACTGTCTCAATATTAACAAACAATTGTCATTCTGTTTCTTCTGCATTTTTTCTCTGAGCTCAGGAATCTTATCTGATCATTGGACCTGAGAAAAGATGAATTAGAATCCCAGATATATTGTAGTCTCTCTATGATCTTAGTTACTCCTTTCATCATAACTTATTTCTCTCATGTGCAGCATTTTCTCTACTGTAAAGTTCTGAGCATAAAGCATAGACATAATTTCTTAATGCAGATGATTATCATCCCTTTTCATTGAGATAAACGGCAACTGCCAGATTGTTCATCTCATCACTATTCAGCAAAATGCTTCAATGTTGATCTCATGCATGGTGAAGATGTCTGAATCATGTACTAAAATGAAGCCACAAATGTAGTAGTGATGAAGGCCCCAAACAGACATCTCAAAAATGATACACACAACTAATTCATTCTCCAAAGCACCTTCAGTAAATGGGTGATCCTACTGCCTGGAATCCATGAAGCCTTACTTAGGGAAAGGTAGAATTTCAGCTGAGTAAAAACCCCAGAGCACAGCCTATGGCCAGCACCACAGGCACCCAGAGGCTGTCCCATTTTAAGCATTTAAATGCAGTTCAGCACAAAAGAGTCTCATTAACAGTAGGTCATATGATGAGGTCTTATATATCTAAAGTTCCATTTGCCCTTTTAGTCATCATCATGCTTGTAGTAAGCGGGGGTGAAGCCCTTCCAAAATCTTCATTTGGGAAGCCAAGCCATCATATATTTAAAGTTAAGGTGTTGCAACTGATGCACACTTTACCAAACATGATGAAAGAACTTGGAGATTTTGTTTTTAGATAGAGTGGTGCAAAGGAGAGTTTAAACTTTCTGAGTTATTGTACCATGTCAAATTTAACAGTCTGGAACACAGACAAATACATGTATACTTATTTCCATTGCTTTCATTGTATACATTGACTATTTATGAACCTTGTAGCCAAGGTCACCTTTATTATGAGAAGCAATTAGAGTAATAAAGATCTTTGGCTAATGAAAAAGAAGTTTATTAATAAGCATTAATTAACTTGCTGCCAAGCAGGCTATACATTTTAAGGATGAGTTAACAAGTTTCTAAGCGACACTTTGCAATGACAAAGTTACCTAATTTTCTTAAATAATAATAATGAAAAAAAACAAACAGGAAAGAGTGCATAGGATTCTCCACAATGCCAATAATGGTTGTAAACCAGCTAGTAGCAAAAGCAACCTACAGAAGATATTCAACTTTTCTGTGAGCAATAATATGTTACAATTTCCACCGAAATGCTCAGCCCACCTATCCTGCTCCCAGGAACCCTTAAAGCTATTTATATTTTACCCATATTGCTTTATTATTTTACCTTTAAGAAGATCAGTTTAATGCTTGATTGCTTTTCAATTTTACCATTCAGACTGCAGATGAAGTTTATAATGACTAGCTTAATTTTTACAAGCTGTAACATGCATTTGATCTGAAAGATACCCCTGGCAATATGAGGCTTTAGCCGACTTCGGCATTTTAATAAAAGTTAGATGCAGTCTGATGCCTTCTTACAGTCTTATTGTGGATGATTATATGACTGCACGCTCTTTTTGGCCTTTGCAGTATGTAATTTATAGCATATTTTTTTCTTGGGGCTTGAAAAGGCAGAGAGATCTGAGCTGCAGGGTAGGAACAATTTTTCCCACTATTTCTCATGCCCCAGAGAGATTACAAGTGGATGAGGAGTCTACATTGAACCCCTTAAGAATATGTTCTACTATGGGAAAAGAGCACCCAAACTGAAAAAATGGACATAGAAATACTTGAAAACCTGTTACTGGAGACTGCTATTGAGGGTCAGGAACTGGCTAAATTTGAAAAGGCCATACAGAGACAGGAGACTTGCAGAATAAAATCCCTCATGTCCCTCCTAGACCTTCTGGTCTTTTTAGTTTTAAGTAGAATTTATTTTATGCAACTTTGGGAGATCTTAGTTTGTGCTGAAGTAGGCACCTATGAGTGGCATTGTTCATTAGACTCCCCTGAATGTACTGACTGGATCATAGAATCATAGAATCAATCATAGAATCATAGAATCATGGAATGGTTTGTGTTGTGGACAGTGGGATTGAGTGCAACTTCAGCAAGTTTGCTGACAACATGAAGCTGTGTGGTGTGGTTGACGCACTGGAGGGAAGGAATGCTATCCAGAGGGACCTGTCCAGGCTGGATAGGTGGCCAATGCCAACCTCATGAAGTTCAACAAGGCCAAGAGCAAGGTCCTGAGCCTGGGTTCGAGCAATTCCAAGCACAAATGCAGGCTGGGCAGAGAATGGATTGAGACCAAACATGAGGAGAAGAACTTGGGGGTGTTGGTTGATGAATAGCTCATCATGAGTCAGCAATGTGCTCTTGTCCTGGCTTGGAGGAAATTCAGACTGAAAGATTTGATTTCCCATAAGGGTTAGAAATGAATCACAGCCTAGAAAGAAAGAGACAAGGTCTTCAGTGACTAAAATCCATTTCGGTTTATGTTCAATCCCTTTTAAGCCACTGTCACTAAACAAGTATTGCCAACTGCCAAGTACTTACACACTGGGATTCTTTACTTCCTTTTCTTTCTTAATACAAAAGAGGAAAATCATCACCTGAGCAGGACTGTGAAAACCTCTGTATATTTTGCTGAAAAGATTTCATAGAAGAATGAAAGGGAGAGAATAAAAACCTGTTTCTCATATATACATAAAAATAATTTCCCACAATCTCTGAGCTTCTGAAACCCTCAGCTTTTAGTAAAACCCACTGAAAATTATATAACTCCCCCCCCCCCCCCAGTGATTTGAATTTCACTAGCTAGCATCTGTTTTTAGTAATAGATGCAATAAAACTACCCGTGCCAAGAAAGTCAGATCCCTATGTTTATTGTAATAAAGTAGAAGGATTTACAATTTGGGGTAAAAAGTTTTTATGGTTCACTATAATTCTTAAAATCAAAGTGTTTCTTAACTTTGAGACAGAAGCAATGAAAGCGAAGAGATGGCCTTTTCCACAGCAGTTTTCACAGAATATTCCACAGATGGTATCCATTTTAGAGACGGTCAATAGTTTTTTTTTGGAATGATTTTAAATGGAAAAGGTATTTTGTGAAATCACAGTTTTTCTATTCCCTGTGAGGAAAACAGAAATTATAAATCCTATACATTTACTGAAAAAGCATCTATAATTTCATTATTCACACAGGACATGAAACACACAGAACGAGAGCCTTCCAAGCAGTTAATTTTAAGGTTACAGTAATACCCATACCTCTGTTGAAATGCTTAGGCATAACTGATCACAGAGGCTTTGGATCTATATAGTAAAGTTTATTTCTACCATTAGCATGTTTATTTATTTGTATCTTGTATTCTAAGGTGCCTATTACCAATTTAGCTAATTTCTGTAGAAACCTCTTTTGAAGGAGTTTAATTTTTGCATGTTTAAAAATAATACAGAATCATAGAATGGTTTACATTGGAAAGGACCTTAAGATCGTCCCAGTTCCAACCCCCTGCCATGGGCAGGGACACCTCACACTAAACCATGCCACCCAAGGCTCTGTCCAACCTGGCCTTGAACACTGCCAGGGATGGAGCATTTACCACTTCTTTGGGCAACCCATTCCAGTGCCTCACCACCCTCACAGTAGAGAACTTATTCCTTATATCTAACCTGAACCTCTCCTATGTAAGTCTGAACCCGTAAATCATATATATTATACCAAACTAAAATTTAGAGAAATTAAGGTGCTATCGCGTTATGTTTGCTATAGAAACCTAGCCTGAAAGAAAACATTGAACTGTTTATTATTTCAGGAGACAATTTATTAACGTTCTAAATAGCTATCCTACTTCAGGAGATTGCAAAAGGACATGTGTGCATACAGTACAAACACATGCATTGACACTCCTTGCCAAAAGCCACCAGCTCAGACAAGTCAGCTCTCACAAGACAAAACTGAAGATGTGAAGCTGTATTGTTATTCCTGGAGAGATGAAAGCGTTGTGCAGTGATGTGGTGTTTGCTGTCTGGACAACAGAAGAATTGCTGGTTTGCTTGAGCATTACTGCTCCAGACCTGGTGGATTGAATGATTCCAAATGTTAGTTTGAGCAGTGAAAGTCCACTGTCAAAAGGAAAACATGAGTGCAGGGTTCAGTGCATGATCAGAAAATGTTTGAGTCGGGTTTGAGGAGGGCTTGCCAGCTCCCTTTATTATTTATTGCTGGATACAATATTGAACCAGGGCATAGCCTGAGCATGATCTTTAAACTAAAGCTGGAAAATGGACTGAGTTCAAATTGCGCTTACCTTAGTAAATAAGCTAACTATATCTCCTCCTGGTGCTTGAGTCATCTCTTGCACAGTGTTGGCAACACAAAGGGTTTCTGACAGAGTATACTCAAAGCAATCTGGCTGCAGCTAGTCTGTCCTTCCCATCAATCACAGAATCATAGAATACCAGCTTTGAAGGGCCTCAAGGATCAACTAGTCCAACCTTTCTAAGCATGGCATGACCTAGACTAGATGTCCTAGCTCTATGGGACATCAGCAGTCAGCATCAGGACATCAGCACTCGCTCCTGACATCAGCAGTCAGCAGCTAAATCCTGATAACAAGCTTTTACTGGAGACAGTGATGAGGAGGGGAATGATACCTTAGCATCTCAGCCTGACTAGGAACCTGCTTGATTTCATGTACAAAGAAAGATCCACTTAGACTAAGAAGTCACTGGGATGGGTCAGGTAGAGAAAATATATCAGGGGTATTCTCTGATTCTAGTTGCAACTTTAGAGTATTTTACTACTGAAAGTACGTGTATTGCTGCTCCTTTAGTTTCTCTTCCACCTCTAAAGGATCCACAATGATGTTTCTGGTACTCTTCTTTCCAGATGTGGAATTATCAGGACATGGTCCTGTTATTCACACCATGACTCTTGCTGGACCCAGGAGCCCTGGGGTGTGTTAGGAGTGTGGGATGGGACCTGGATAGGCTGCAGCATGTTTTTTATTCCAAGGAATCATAGTACCAGTGCTTGTAGTGCTGGAATATACCGGCGAAAAGCTAGTTATGTCTATACTGTCACCACCTATGCTGAGAGAGGATGTGCTGGTTGTCAAGTCTCCATGTAGTCCATCACAACAATCTACAATGAGAGCAAAGTAACACTCTACAAAAGAATCTAGGAGATGGAATGACCAAAACCACAGAAACGGGAATTTGAGTAACAAGGGCATGGAAGAGCCTGTGTAGGTGTGAGAAGAGAAATTGCTTTGAGAGTGATGCTAAACTTGATTTCATGAGCTTTCCAGATAAAATCCCACTGTACTTTAGGACTCCAGGGGCTCTTGGATTCTTATGTTAGTGGGCTAATCCACAACTGTTAGTCAGGTTCTTATGGCGAAGTAATACTGTAGTCACCCTGAAAGCAGTGTGGTATCAGCAGAAAACTGGTCACAATTAATGTACTCTCTGCTGATACCGATTTACACTTAATGATGCATTTAGTGGTAATAAAAGTGGAAAGCTATAAAATCTTCTCACCATTGTTATAATTTGCTACATTTTAGGTGTCAAGGAAAGGTGGGGTCACAATGTGTACCATTTTGGGGGAAAAAAATTAATAGTTGAGGTAGAAAGCCATGAGAAAAGATAATAAGGTTACTGGCAATTCTAAGTTCTTTTTCTCTGTAAAAATTATGAGAGTGCTGAGTTAGGGAAATGGTGTTTAGCAAGTTCTTCCGTTAATTAGAAATGCCCTCCTTGCCTCTGTACAGTAGTATTCACTCTGAGATATCTGTGCCACCAAGAAAGGCTTTTAGGAAGTCATTATGACATACAAATAGACCATGCTAAATTAAATTGATTAATGCATTATATGAATATTTTCAGCTGCTTAGTTTTGGCTGTCAGCAAGTTCTAATGAACATCTAATTAGCAAAGAAAGTCCAAACATCTGAGAAGTCTGAATCATTGGGGTATGTATGCTCCATCCCCGACAGTGTTCAAGGCCAGGTTGGACACAGCCTTGGGCAACATGGTCTAGGGTGAGGTGTCCCTGCCCATGACAGGGGAGTTAGAAAAAGATGATCTTAAGGTGTTTTCCAACCCAAACCATTCTAAGATTCTATGATTCTATGTATGCCACATAACTTATCTTCAGGTCAAGGACACATGGCACACCAGTTCCCAAGGGATGAGGATATATGTATACTCCTCCCTGTAACATAGGGCTAGACCAGCCCTGATCCAACCTATGAATCTCACTGCTGAAGGATTCAGACAAGGAAATTTAGACATGAGGATTCATTTTTATTTCAAATTATCAGTCTGTACAGTTCAGGATTGTTAGGCCTTTGATTCAGTAGCTCTTGCTTAACATGAAAACCATTTTTGCCATCCTGTCTCCTTCGTGGAGACCGGCAATGTAGATGAGGGCAGCAAAAAAAGAAATGTGGTCACGAGATAATTTGAACAGGCTGAGCTGACTCACTTTTCCTGCCTTGGAACACCAAAAGGCATTAGCTCACTTTTGGCAAGGGGAAAAGTGAACTGGGGGACTGAGACAGACTGAAAATATGAGCTCAAGCAGGTGCAGGGAGGTAGGTGGAAATTACAGTTTGGGGTTTTGGAGTTTATTTTCCATGAAAACTTGGAGTTTGAAGGGGCAGAATGTTTTCAAGGGCCATCAAATTTCAGTCGATAAGGGGTGGAACAAGCTAAAGTAAATAAAACCACAAGCATGTCCCAATTCTCTTCCACAACTTAATGGCATCTGAACTAAAATGCTGAGGTTGAAAAATCTCTCTTAATGACTTTTCTTTCACTGTTTGCCCTTTTGGACCTCTTTCAGACTTCAAGGTTCTTGCATGACTGTTAAGGAGTTTACACTCTTTGGAAGAATAAAAACTGATGAAATGCTAAAGGAAAGTAATAGTTAAACCCGTCCAGCTTAATCCTGCACTCATGGCCAGATGCTGAGGATGCAGAGAGCAGAACTGTGGGCAGCATGTTTCCATACAATCGAAATGAGAGTTAGATGTGTTTACAGACACCTCTGTTGTAAAGCAGCCAAAAGTGAGATAAATTCACATTAGGAAAGCAACAACGAACCAGGGCTAGTTTTATTTCTGCATCTGTTCAGTGCAAGAGAAAAGGCAGAGTGTGGTGAGACGAAAACATAACGTGCAGGGTGCCTCCTGCATTTCAGTGGGATGTGTCTGGGGAAGCTGAGATTCCTGCTGTGTAGGAGAAATTCTCTTTGCATTTATAATCTAAGCATCCATTTTTTCATGGAGCCTGGAGCACCTTAGCCTTTAGCATTGCTCTCCTAATTGTTGGTCTTTGCTGCAGGAACAAAGGGGCAGACAAAAGACAGTCCTTCAAGGCCTCTGTGCTAACACCAAGTTCATTCCTGAAGTAAAAAAGCGTATTCCTGATTTTGTGATTTTTTTTCCTCAAAGACAGCGCACAAAATAGTGGTAGGAAAACCTAGAAGTAGAAAAAGAGCTCTATTTCACTCTAATACACATTATCCGCTGTTGTTTGCATTGAAGTTGCCTCCCTGCCTCTCTTCTCTGCCTTTGGCAGGCAGGCAAGAGTTTTCATTTCAAACTGTCAAGAAACTGTATGGAGAGAAAGGCTGCATTTATTCAGCTCTGGTTATAGGTTACTAATGTTTACAAGCTTCTGGATGGCTTGTAGCACATAAATGGCACAAAAATGTCTATTTATGAGAGACTACTTAGAGACCTTGTCCTTGCTCCTAACATCTACCTCTTGAATTTGTCCCTGAAAAGTGTCACGTTCTAGCTTCAGACAAAAAGAGGCACATTTCCAAGAAATACTTTCATAGTTATTGCAAGACACAGATGAGTTTCTTTTACCTGCAAGATTGTTTCCACAATCTGTTATCCAGTATTCTATACTGGGCACCTCAGAAAGATGACATGTATATAGAGTGACCTTTTTTTCTGTGAAAAATTGCTGACATCAAGAAATCCAGACACCAAATAGAATAACAGGATTTCGCTAAACGTGAGCTTCAGATTCTCCCCCCAAACCTAAGGAAATGGGGCAATTTCCCCAGTTGACCTGAACAGGACATTCTTGCCCTGGTGATGGCTCAGAGCATTTTAGGTAGCATTGACTCTGGCAGGGGAAGAAAGGTGCACCCTAAGCATCCATCCTGCCGTCCCTTGACGTGTTGCCCCTGTGCTACAGTGCCTTGTGGGGACACAAAGATTGTCCTTTCTGTACTGCTGCTTCCTTCTCTCATCTCCCAGCATCTTTCTGGCTCTGGCTCTTGACCAAGGTACAGTTACATTTAATGCAAAGTCAGGATGTCCAGGTTTTTCTGTCTTCTGCAGTAATTAAAGCTCCATTGGCACTGAATAAACACATCTTTTCACCTCTTTATCATCTCTCCACATTGAGGGCAGCTTAATTCTTCAGTCTCATTTTTGAGGAGTTCAATTAATTACAAAGTAGACGGAAAAGGCTGAAAATCAAGCTCTTTTGTTAATTTTCTCCCCATGCCAGCATTCTTGTCTTATGTAATCCAGTAACACAAGAGCTAATTCATTGCTTCCTAGAAGTGTTTTGAAGACAATGAACATTTGTTTTGCTTTTAATCCTCTCCTTGAACGAGTGGTCCGGAAAACTTCAAAATTCTCCATCCTTTCATGAACATTATCTGTGAAAATTAACTACATCTCTTCCCCCAGTTCATCAGTAGATGGTGGCAAAGAGTTCTTGCTCATCTGAGTTTCAGACCCCAGGGGCTACACAAATATGACAATAACAACAACTGATGGGTAATATTTTGCCATCTGCTGCAGTCTTTAGCTTCAGCTGCTCTATTTGTGTGTGTGAATGAACCTGTTGCAACTTCTGGTTGCCTTCCCACATGAAAAGCTTTGTGAGATCACAGAATCATTTGCTGGCATCATTTCCTTTTTCCAGGTAGCCCTTAGCTTCCAGAGGCTTCCAGACCTTATTTCTCTGAATCTAAAGAGTACACCTCTCTGAAACTGCCTAGGTACTTCTTTTCACTAACTCACCTTTGTTATGATTTACTCTACATCTGAGTTGTTTGATTATGAGGCATATGGGAGTATGATGTGTATTGACTATGGGCAAAACAGAACTACATTGCAAGTTGCATTGTTCTATAATTAGGAAATGAAATGAAAACCATTTGTCTGTACAGGAAACCAACACAAAAACATACAAAATCTCTTACATGGAAGATCTTATCAGAGAAATAATTATCTCCAGAAATTACAAGCACAGCACTTGAATTCTCAACTGCATCTTAGTGTTTCATTTTTACAATTTCATAGTACACTAACATCAACAACCCTAAACCCTTTATTTGGGATTAGAAAACAGATCATATTTTTTTTATGGCCAAAAATGCATTGCAATTTTATATCAATAATGTGCTAATGACTACACCAAATTAGCATCATAAGCTTTACTTGTAGGCAGATCACAGCATGTGTCTACAGTCTATCCCTTAGCAACACAGCTTGGGAGATACATAGCATTGTGGGTGCCCTTAGTATTGGCAAGAGCATTGCAAAAAAGCCTGGTGAAAAGCTATGGGGTGAACAACAGTGTTGTTCCTAAGACTAAATCTGTTTCCTAGTTCTACCTCCAGTCTGAATTGTAAACTGACATCTGTGACAAGGAGAAATAGTGAATGCCATTTTTATTGCCAAAGTGGTGTTCTTTATTTTTTTGTTTCACCATCACTTCATAGCCATTAAAATGTCCTTTCAGTTGCACTGGGGAAAAACAGCTTCCTCAATCATTCAAAAGCAGTCTTGGGAGTGAAAGTCAAAAGTCATTTCCTCTCAAAGAGAAATGTGAAGAGTGAGAATTGACCTATATTGAAATACCCATCCACATTAATAGCTATTAAATGCTATTCTTAATGATAACATTTAAATTCATTTTAAATACTTAAGAGGAAGTGAGGAATGTCACCATGCACAGATGATAATTGCAGGAAGGACTGCAGAGAGGAAAACAAGATAGTGTTTAACTGCATGGGAAACGGCACAGGAAGTAATACAGAGATGTAATAAAAAGAGATTTGGTCGTGCAACCAAACATCTGCTACTGTGAAAAACCTCAAAGTAGAGATTCTGGATACAGAGATCTGAAAGACTCAACCCACTTAGTGTGGATGGGTGGCAGACAGTGGGGAGCTTTTATAGAACAATGAATAGTAAAAAGGTCACTCAAACAACAAGGAGACTTTCAATTAAGCTAAAAAGCAATGATTCAAAGCTTAGGAAAGAAAACCTGAATCATGCATAATTAACCTGAAGCATATTGTCACAACATTTCACCAATACCCAGCAGCTTAGAGGAATGTAAAAAGAAGGCCGAGTATTAGTTAGGCAGCACAAATGTTAATTGAATGCCTGACATGGCATACATAATGTGCTTAGTCTTTAATTATATGTCCACAGTCTAATTTTTGCACACAAGGATCCTTGCCTTAAGCATGGAGAAGACAGACCAAGGCAGGGACAGAATTGTGCTTGTATGGGTAGTTCACTGCTGCTTAGTGTTTGAAGGCTTGGTTTTACCACCACAAGGATCTTCTTTCAGTTTATAATTATGCAACACAGCAACACTCACATTAAACATTTCAAAGTCCTGGATGCTTTACTCCAAGAGAACACTGAGTCATCGACATCAGCACTGGTGACCATCAGTGTTGATCAAATAAACTGGATTTGCCCATAAAGACCCTTCAGTTTTCTGCAGAAAAGGATATGGGGTATGAATAGGCAGCAAAATGGACATGAAGGAGTAATGTGCCCTTGCAGCAAAGAAAGAGGAGGAGGCTCTGAGTCACATATAGAAGGCTGTAGTCAGTAGATCAAAGGAAGTGACCATTACACTCTAATCAGCATTTGTCAGGCCTGACTTGGTCCTCTCAGTTCCAGAGCAACCTTGAAGAACTAGAGGTGGTCCAGTGAAGGGCCAACAAGATGATGGAGGGAAGAACTTGACATCTGAAGAAAGGCTGAAAGAAATCCTGATTTTGCTAAAAAGGAAAAAAAAGAAATGGATTTTGCTAGGTCTAGAGAAGGAAAGGCTCAGGGGGGATTGATTCATGGTCTTCCAATACCTAGGAGACAGCTGTAAAAATGTGCAGGTGCTCTTAACACAGGGATGCATGGTGACAGGACAAGAGGCAGATGGCACCAGTTGTTTAAGGGGAAATTTTGTCTGGATATAAGAAAAATTTTCACTGAGAAAGTGCATGAGCATTGGAATACATTGTACAGAGCAGTGGGGGAAGTATTCAAGACCTGGCATAACAAGGCCCTGAATAACCTAACCTAAGGGCCTGCTTAGAATGTTCATACAGATAATCTCCCCTTCTAAATGAGACATTTCTATGAATCACTATGTCTCATTGCTTTATTCTATCTCCTCTATACTGGAGCAGAGTCAACAGCTTTATACTCAGCTTCCCCCATGCTCCATGCATGAAGGAGGAGCCATACTGTTAAGAATGCGTTGGAAAGAGTTAGGGAAACATAAAATTAAAGTGTTATTTACAGCTTCCAACCTCCCACCTCATACAAGACTGACTGAAGGGGTTTGTCCTGTCTCTGCTGCCTAAAGGTCGTGAAAAATATTCACTATTTCCTTCACTGTGGCAGTAGCTGTCAAATGATCACCCTAATAAGGATAACCATCTCTCCAAATGGAAGAATATGTTGACCTGTGTGAAATAACATAATTCCAAACCCGTATCTTCCAGTAGTGGTGTATTACAATGTTTTCTAATGGGTTTATTAGTTATCGCCTCAGTTTGGATAGTACAGGAGGGGCTGCTAAGGTGAATTATGAGGTTAACAATGAGAAGTAAGCACTGTGTGTTGAGCTGATGACAGAGATGCACATATTTAAAACAGCTGGAAAACACCAGACGACATAAAAAATACACCATTGCTTCCCTAACCTCTGATGCTGTAAATAAACTTGAGAATTTAGTATTGATTATATCTAACTTTAGTGGCAGTGGTGGAAAATAGTGCACCACAAGAGTAACAGTGTGGCTTTTGATTTATCTTAGTGACAACCATCAGACCCTTCAATGCCTCGATGATAAATAAGCACAGTAGTGGACAGATACACAAACTACAATAGAATTGATTTATATGGAGTGGGAACTCTATATGTGCATGCAGTCATATCCCCATGCTGGTTGATATACGCTTCTCTAAAACTATTACTGTGCCTGATTTATAAGGCATCCAGTATGTTTCTGATTTGACAACACCTGCAATGCTGGCTCAGCTTTAAAAGCATACCCATGTCCCTAGACCATCCATAAAGTTCACAGGAGAATTGGAGATGAACAGAGTATATGATGTTCCTGATGCTTAGTCTCCTTATGTGTCTCATCTCCACACATTACACCATGAACTGAAAAACAAGAAGGGAACAGTTTAATACTGTTTATTTGATTTGAAAGGTAAAATGTCAATATATTTTTGCTTCAAATGTATCTCTAAAATGAGAGTTCAAACTTGAGAACAGGTCCTGGGAAAAGGGTCCCAATTAATCTTTAAGAAATGTCAATTGGCTAGATACAAAATTAAATGTAGTGGAAAATAATTAATGATTATAATTAATAATAAGACAAAATCGGCTTTGAGAGCAAATAATTTTTATTGATCAGGATTGTATTGTATACACTACTACTTAATTCTGATATGGAACACCAAGCAAAGTACCTAAGGCTCAGTTACTAATTCCATAGTGAGAGACCAACTACAAAGCAGTAAGGTGAGAATGAATTTCGAATGTAAGCACTTTTTGTGACTCACCCAAAGTCATGGAAGAAATCATCTGAAAAGCTAGGACTGCCGTGCAAGAACTTCTGGCTCTCAGGCCTATGCTTGGACCACATGCAGATTTATTTTGGATGAAGTTTGAGGGTTCTTATAGACACTGATGTATGCAGTTTATCAGGTTATAAAATCACAGAAGTGCATCTCTGACTTTTCCCTGCTTATGTTCAGCAGAAACAAGACATACATCCCTGAATTAACCAAACAGAAGACGAGAATGTGGAATACATATTGCCCAGAGTGACTAGCAATGCAGGTGTTTGCTCCTAGAGATATTACTGGATAGAGAAGTAGGTCCATGGCATGAGCGAACTGTATCAAGTTGATAAAATAAAACCAAGAAAGCAAATAACAATGCCCACCTCCTCCAAATCCAAGAGTCCCCAATCCCAGACTTTGAAATATATGTTAAAGTACACTTGACAGTCACTTTTTTTTCTCTAGGTAGATGTCATTTCTTGTGATTCACTGCCATGAGGTACCTCCTTTGGGGGTCTTTCTCCACAATTCTTGATTAGTTTCTGGGCTTGAGCAACATTTGAACCTACAGATATTCTTCTAAACTTGTCTACTTTTCTTCTTTCTTAATGTGTTCAAACTGCTTAAAATTTAGTCAAAGCCTTCCCAAAGCTGGGTCAGCACTTCCACATTCAGATTACCATTGTAACAGCAAATGAAACCCTATGGATGCAAAGCAGTGTCTTTGAAACCAAATGGACCATTATGGCTTACTTATACAAAGCTATATTATCCTTTGTTGCCCCTCCAAACAGCAGAAGAAATTCAACAGAAAGAGCTTGGATGCAGATCCATTATTTAGTCTTCCTCTCTTGCATTTATCACATTTTTTTTCACTGCCACCGGCTTATTCACCTGCCACCATCCCATGCTGTTGTCTTTCCCACATTTGGTGGGTGGACATTTCCAATTTAGAAATAAGGAAGATCATTCAATGTAAGGCAATAAGGCATTTCCATAGGATCATGTTCAGCATCTTTGACCAAGGAAGCCATTTCAGACATTGCAAACAATAGATAAACTTCGATCATATGAAAATCTCCACTGAAGCCAACCCATGAGACTGCTAATCTGCTGAGGTACCATGAAGTACACTCCAGGACTTCATTATCATAACCTAAATCCAGACTCAATTTACGTACAGCTGTGCTGTCTCAGATCCTTCCCTCTCCATTATTCCCAATCAACATAACGGAACTGTCTGCGGTTTGGATATCATTTCAGATCCTTTTTTATTCTCCTTAACCCATGTACATTATACTGCTACATTATACATTATAACCCAACCCATATACTCCTTAACCCATGTACATTAGTCTGCTGTTTAGAATACAACCGGTATGCAACAGAAGTATGACTATTTTTATGTGTGCAAATATTCATGCCAGATAAAATTAGTCAAATGAGATTACAGGAGCATGAAATCACAAAATGTCAACAAGGAAACATGAGAATTAAAGAAGATAGTAGTGAAGTGCATGGGCGAACTCACCCATTTGATCAAACCAGCATGGGACCATTGGAACACGTGGAGGTGCCAGGACCCCCTTGCTTAATGCTTACATGGAGGTGATGCTTCTCAGGCTCTCACGCTGCTGAATCATTAACCCCACACAAAACAACTTATCATTATTTGTATTACATCTCTGCTGGAGGTCTCAGAGGAGGCTGGAAACCATTACATTAGTTATGCATAATAAGACTCAGCACAGCCATGAATGGTTTACTGTGTAAACAGAGCATGTGAAAGGTAGCATTATCACAGAATCATCATAGAATGGCTTGGGTTGAAAGGGACCTTAAGGGTCATATAGTTCTAACCCCTGCCATGGTCAGGGACAGCTTTTACTAGAGCAGATTGCTCCAAGCCCCGTTCACTCTGGCCTTGAACACTGCCAGGGATGGGGCAGCCACATTTTCTCTGAGCACCATGTGCCAGTGCCTCACCACCCTGACAGGGAAGAATTTCTTACTTATATCTAACTTAAATCTCTCTCTTTCAGTTTAAAGCCATTACCCTTTGTTCCATCATCACATGTCCTTGTAAGCCCCTTTAGGTGTCTGAAACCTTCTCCAGGCTGAACAAGCCCAACTCTCTCAGCCTGTCTTCGTAGGAAAGATACTCCAGCCCTCTGATCATCTCTGTGGCCCTTCTCTGGACTTGCTCCAAAATGCCCATGACCTTCTGATGCTGGAGGTCCCAGAGGTGGATTCAGCACTCCAGGTGCAAGCAGAGGAGAGGAATCCCCTCCCTTGACCTGCCAGTCACACTTCTTTTGATGCATCCCCAGATACAGTTGGCTTGGGCTGGAAGCACACATTGATAGGTCATGTTGAGCTTCTCATGAACCAGCATCCTCAAGTCTTTGTCCTCATTATCACTTTTATTGACACATAGTGATAACAGACACAGCGTCTTGATTTCCTGAGAAGTCTTTATTGTTCCTGCCCATTCTCATATATGCACAGTCATCCCCTGAAACTCAATCATCCATCTTAACCCACTATCTTAATTGCCCATCTTCACAGAGCAAGGGGGTGGATGCTTGATCTCATTTTGTACAGGTGTACGTGTGTCCAGGTGCCAACTATGTTTGGGTTTCACTTTGACTCAGGGGTGTATGTGTTTGAACAGAACTATAACTCGATGTTAATCTGGCTTCAGGACTAGCAACCTAGATTTTCTAAGGCTGGATATTAATTTTCATTCTCATCTGAAGCCTCATTTCAGAGCAAAAGAAAAAGAAAAATAAATTATCTAGTCACCTTAAAATGTTTTAAGTTTTTTAAAACTGAATATGCAAACCCAGTAGCTTAGCATTATTTAACATTGTTATTCACTTTGTCTGTGGCTCTGCAACTGATGCTTAGCAGAGTCTGTTAATGAGGCTGGTCAGCATCTCTCAAGACTCCTTTTTGTTTTGCATAACCAGTCCCTAATGGAATCTCTGCTATTTTAGACTAAAGTGGGAACTTCAAGTATGCAAGGCTGAATGCTGAAGCCTAGATGTCCCATCAGGCTCTAGTTCAGCAGTATCCACAGTGGGTCTGTGTTAGAGACTGATCCTAACAGGACCCATATACAGGTTTCAACATGTAGATAGGTCTGGATTTTCAGCAAGGCAACACTCTACCATGTTTGCTGCATTCCTGTACATGTTGAGGTGAGTGAGACCTGGGCATGCACCATCCCCTCAGGTGAGATCAACAGAGGCATGGCCTTGGTGAGAGCCTACAGGCAATAATGCAGAACAGACAGCAGCATGCTGGGGTGCACAGTGATGGTGCCATTGCTAATAGGGAGAGCACATCATTTCTATTGCACAACATAATGAAAGAAATAGGCAGATTTACAAAAAGCTGTGCCTGACAATCTATGAAAGCAAGCCTAAATCCTACTTAAGTTGCATTTAATTTCTTTTGTACTTGAAATCCACAGGTGGGGCAAGAATTCCTATTAACTGGGGTATTTCAGTGCAAACACAAGCAGAATCTGCCTGTTCATGTCTGCAGCTGACTGGGTGATTCTGCTTTTCTTTGCACCATAAAACGACTGTGTAAAGCCATTTTTGCACTGAAAGATGGGAGATTAAGTTTACCTGCTACACACTTGCTTGCCAAAGGGCACGCAGCCTCCTGCTAAGTTATCTTTCCTAGGCAGCAGAATTTTTATGGTTCTTTAATGCTTTATCAGGTGCTAATCATCAGGTTTTACTGTCTGAATAACAAGTGTATCTCCCTCAAGAAAGTTTTGGTTCACATCCAAAATCCTGTTCCCAGAGTAGACAATATATTTTGATAACAGTGACCACATTTCACCCTGTGCCTGATGAATTTCCAGAATCACAGACTGAATAAGAAGTACATTTGTTAGCTGCTGCCTTTCATATTACAGAAGATCCTACATTTTATTTCCCAGGATACTACTGTTGAAGAAATCAGTAATTCTAGAGGCGAATAATCTATTTCCTCCCCTTCATTCTTGTGCAGAAATGTAGCTTGATTGAGGTTAAAGGATAGCAGTGGGGTGGGTGCAGGGTAAAAATCAATCTTTTGCTCATGTGATTCAGAACTGGACCAGTACAGAAAGCTTTGTATTCACAGTAACATGGGCAAGTTTGTTTTCTCTCTGTTCCAGAAGGAAGAGAACACAGTATATTCTCTCCTTTCACACAATGGACTCTAAACTGATTCAAGTTAGCCTCTCAGTCAATAGGTCTCTTAAGTGACATAGAAACTAAGACCTGATTTTCAGAGCAGTTTCCTGAACTAAGTACTTTTCTCCTTCAAAAAATGGGATTTAGGCTCCTAAAAGACAAGATCAGTTCTAAAAACTTTGCTCTCTTTTCATTATGCTTTTACAACATTCAGCTGGTGAAACACCACTCCCTTAAAATGTTCCAGTGCCTGGTTTTGATTTGTCACTGAAATAGCTGTTATTTCACACAGTATAAGGTCATAACGAGTTGTTCTGTCAAAAAGTCTTTAAGGTAGTTATTCCTGCCTATGTTTTTACCTGTAAGATGAACATAATCTTATAATGGTTTGCTTCAGTTGATTCTCTTCAGACAAAAAACAACTAACCCTTTCGTCCCTCCAATGGCAATTTTAGCCTTTGTTTTTCACTGGTTTCAGAATGTTTTGTGAAGGAAATAAGAACAGTGACTGACTAACCCCAAGATCATTGTGACATCATCTTTGTGGGCTACAGTTCAAAGCCTCACTGTTAATATGAGCTTTTCACACATGGATCACGCTGCAGCACACAAGTGTGGATGCCAAGATGTTAATCTGGTGAGTATGGGGCCACTAGCTGGAAATGTGCTCCAAGGAGAAGGCACTGTAAGGTTTGGGGAATGTTGCAGCCAAGTATATGGATGGGATGGCTGCCTCGAGAATGAAATCCCAGGGCCTCAAAGACAGCTCGTACCTAAGGGTCTGTGCCCCACAAAGTGTACATGATTGTTTTCTAACGCAATCCCACACGTGTTTCTGGCTTGCTCATGTCAGGAGCATGGTCACTCTCTGGGAAATAGCCTAAGCCATTGCTATTAGCCTGCTGTATTCCTCCATATACCATGGGTAGAAAAAAAATACTTCATCTTGTGAAAGGTGGATGAGAGAGGTGATTAGAGTAGAGGGAATTCATTCTGACCCTATGCTCCTGCTGTCTTGATTTGCCTTTTATATGGAAAAGTCATGTTAAGTACATGGTGTCACAGTGTTACAGATGGAGGGGTGTGGGATGCACCACTGCCAGTCTCCCACAGCCTTGACACTGTGGAGGTACAAGACACTCCTTTTAAGTCCTATAAGTGTCACACTGGACACAACAGATTTCAGTACAGCATGTCCGGGAGTTGCTGTTCTGGGCTAGATGACCAAGCTGTGGTTCTACTGAACCTACATGGAGATTCAGGGAAACAGCCCAGAGTAGCAAAAGTTGTCTGGTTTAACCCCTGTTTAATATAAATTCTGCAGTGACATTAGCTTCTGGCTCCCGTGTTATCAGGATTTCTAGATAGAAGTGGAGTGCTAAGCTCACTGCAGTCCTTTAGATATTTTTCAAGTGACTTGCCAAATATCTGATCTCATCAAAAGCATTTGTACAAGGTACACCTTGAAACTGAGATTGAATCCAGGGCCTCCAGCCAGAGGGTCCTGTGGGTTTTCAGAGCTTGAAGAGAGTCTGGTCCTGTCACGCATGCAGAGATATGAAGATGACCCAGGCTCCAAGAAAACAGAGACTGTTTATATTTTACCCTTAGTTTTCCTTGTCAGGGTGATTGTTTCTCATTCTGTTCTGTCAGAAACAGGGTAGCTGCAGCCCATCAACCCTTAGAAGTTTTCTTCTTTAAGCCATGGTCACGTATTAAGAAATGTGTGTTTAAATGGAAGCCTCCTTTCCTGTCATTCTGCAGACTCTTTTTCCATCTGTTTGCATTTTCAGTTCACTGCAGTGGCAGCAAAGGCAAGGGAACAGCCTTTTGAAATCCATAAAGTCCCATTATTATTCTGCACTTAGACTTTGCTAAAGAACTAAATTAGGTCTGAGACCAATGCTTTTCACCATCCATGGCAAATAAAAGAAGAGCTGTTTTGTCTTCCTATCAATCTGGCTGCCATCTCTTCAACTTCTGTTATGTCTATTTCTGCTGCAGTGTATGACTGCTCACTTTGCAACCATGTGGTTCAGTCTCCTAAGACAGCTCCTTTACACCACCAGCCTTGCAGCAGCTTGTGTCTCTGTATCAGCAGAGATGGCTTATCTTGCCTGGAAGCTATTGACTAAAGGTAGGATATTCATGACCTGTCAATGGACTCATTACGAAAGCTTACTATTCCTAGGTGTAATGGTAAGGGCAGTTGAGAAAGAAATAAAAAAAAATCTATTTTTTTTAATATACATTTTTTAGCCGTTTATTGGAGAATTTCTGCCATTTTTATTGTTTTTTTTTCTTCTTTTGCAACATCATTTCTAACAATTTAGGGATTCTCAGTGTCTTTGTCCTTCATTAACTTCTTTAGTGTTTTCTTACTTCTGTGGAAACCTTGTTATGTGCTAAATTCTGCACAAGAAGGTCCACCAAGAAAGTCTACATGTGATGTGAAGAAAAAATACTTTGTGTTTCTTCTCAGTCACCTTTTTTTTTTACTTTAATTTTATGTTCATAGTTCTTTTACTGAAAGAGGTTGCAAATAATCTATCCTACCATAATTTTCAGCTTAGTCATGCCTGACACAGAAGCAGTTTCTAACATTGATTGCACCTGAGATGCTTCTCTGAATCTCTTCCAGCCTTTTATAAATCTGGCAAGATGGGAATACTAGAACTGTATATAGCATTTAAGCATGGGCAAAATATGGATTTTCTACAGTAGCATAGTCATATTCTTTCCCTTGTTCTCTCCCTTTTCTAATAATTGCTAACATTTCACTTGATTTCTTGACAGCTGAAGTGCACCAAGCTGATGTGTTCACCATACAATCACAAACCCAACCTCTTACACCTCAATGGTAATGGTCAGCTCAGAGACTGTTATGTCACAAGTGCAAGTTGGATTGATTTCTCTCGTGTCATTTTACATTTACCTCCATTGAGTTTCACCTGCCAGTCACCAAGTTCTATGAGAGTTACACAGAGGACATAACGCAAGATTTTTCTTTTAATACCCCAGATATCTTAGCATTACCAGCAAATTTTGTTAGTTCATTGCCATTCATAAACTGTTTAAGAATAAGGTTTAATATGGGTAAAGGATAGAGTGCATGAAGCAGCAAAATGCAAGGAGAATGGTTCAATGAAGCCTCCATAGCCCTTACCTCTGAACCAGGAGCCCCAGAATTCCTCTCCTGATGGCCTTGGAGCTGTCTGTCCTGTATCACATCACAAAGGAAAAAAAGTAATCACGGTTGCTTAGAACTTCCAGAAAACAGAAAATTGACTCCAGTGAAAACAGATCTCAAAGGCAGTGTGTTATTTGGCTCAAGCATGTGTTCAGGGATGAGGTAGTGAGGACACCCTGAAGAGTTCATAGAGTCATAAAATCATAAAATCATAGAATAGTTAGGGTTGGAAAGGACCTTAAGATCACAAAGTTCCAACCCCCCTGCCATGGGCAGGGACACCTCACACTAAACCATGCCACCCAAGGCTCCGTCTATCCTGGCCTTGAACACTGCCAGGGATGGAGCACTCATAACTTCACGAGGCAGCCTGTTCCAGTGCCTCACGACCCTCACAGTAAAGAACTTCTTCCTTATATCTAACCTGAGCTTCCCCTGTCTAAGTCTGAATCCATGAGTTCAGTGCTTTCTACCTGATGAAAGGGACTGGCCACTTCCAGTGTAGTTTTCCAGCATTACTCAAGAAGAGCCAGCAAACATGCCCATATTTTCCTCAAAGATATACTCATAATATTTTCAGATCAAAAAAAGAATTTTTCAGGCAGTCTAGAGCACTCAGATTTCCTTCCTTCAGATACACAGATGTACAAACCACAAGTTTTCCCTACAGCATTGTCCTAATGCTTTTACCAACCTATGTGCCTGCAAGGTAAGGAAGTACTTTCCCTCCAATTTACAGACAGGAGATGAGATAGGTTCAGAGCCAACGTCAGATTTCAGTGCAGGGATGGAAGAGGCACCCACACTGTTGTCTAAAGAATTCTTAACCTCTGAAGCAGTATTAGGCCATTTTCCCTCCCTGGTGATGACTTCCTGACGCTAAATTTGTGGATACTCTGAAAGAAATTAGTCTCCAGGGTCAATGATTTAATATCTTTCTCTGATGCTTAGTGAACAGGAGAGAAAATGACCTTCAGACACTTTGTCTGGTTTCAAGAACATTGCTCTTTACAGGTAAGAGAGGAACTTTGAGATTCTGAACCAGTCCCACCTCAATCCTGTTCTTCTTTCACTTCTGTTCTCCCAGTCGACCCTTCACTCAATCTCCTGACAAGTCTGTAGTCTTTACTCTGGTAAAGTTGAATTCTTGCTGCTAAATATAACTATAGGAATAGTACCACATATGCCATATGCCTGAAAGCCAGATGAATTATTGATTGACCAAAAAAAACCACCCACAATGAAATTACTTAACTAGCTCACCTCTGCTTAGAAGAAATGCTGCTTCCCAGTGATGCTCTGCTTTAACTGTGAAAAACTGGTCGGCCAACAGAGAGCTGCTCAGTCAAACATTCAGCATTTAAGAAATTATAGTTCAGGTTCTTTTACCCCATGTTCTCTGTGCAAATACTGCCTGTAACTGCACTGATGTACATATAGTTTACACAGAGATTATTTTGTGGTTGCACAGAGCTGTCTTGGAGCCTCTATGATGAACTTGTCTGTGAAAGGGAACAGTCTCAAACAGCCGTAACATTGCTTGCCTTATGAACAACAGAAACAAAACTCCTATCCTTAATATTGGATATGCACTTGACAAAAGGTCTGTGTTTCTGTATCTTTTGAGGAGTGATACCAGCGATTTGCTTTAAAAATCCTCTCTCTCTCCCATCATGACATGGACCATAACAGGCTAATTAAGTTTATTATAGTAGTCCATATATAACAAACATGACAGCTTTCTTATCAGCAGTATCGCTGCATTTTTTACATGGCTTCTTCAAAGTACTCTCCTAGGGCTGAATGAAAGCAGTTGAGATAACTAAACTACACCATTCTGATTCTAAACTGTGTTTATTTTAGTCTTAATTATGCCTCTGCATTCCTTTGATTTTCAATACTTGTTTATTAGGTAAGTGCAATTCTCCCAGAATAGCTGCAGTTATTAAAGTGTACTCCCAAAATGTAATTCTAATGCAATGTCATTTTTAATGTAGAGATTATTTTATTTTTAATATTTAAACCCTTATACATGAGCAATATAAAAAAAACACTTTAGATAAAGAAATCCCAAGATAAATTTGCCTTTAGGTGTCACTAATATAATGAAACATTTCCATACAAATTAACTGAAGATTCAAAGGTATAGAATACTGCCTTTGCATCTTTGGGAGTTTAAGCTTTACTTTGGACACTTTGGATTTGCAGATATGTTCAGGTAGAGTTACTTTATTCTGGAAAATCTGATGAAGACCTGTTTTCCTCTTAAAACCAGTTCCTATCAGTTTTTCCTGAGTACTAGTCAATGAGGAGCTTGTCAAAACACAGAGAGATTCCTTTCTTTTCCATCTCTTTCCTCGCATTGACCTTTCTATCTGCCTCTTAGTTTCTTCCTCCTTCCCTCCATGGTCCCTCTGTCTTTTAAGCATCTCTAGAGATTCCCCTTTCTTGGTTTCTTTCCTGGATAGATTTGTTGAGAAAGGGATTTGGTGAGAAATATGTTTTGCTTTTCTAATGGGATTAATGGCTATTTTTGTCTGCATTTGAACATTTCTTCCCTAGAAGTGGCTGACAATTCACTTCCTCTTGCAGGATACCCTCATATAAAGTAGTGTTTGGACAAAATACCAGTCTCTTCTGCTCACACATGGAGACAGCATAAGACTCTGCCCTTAGCAAAAATGTCCTTTGTGAAAAGTGCTTTCCTCCAAAGAAGAAACATTCTACGGTTAAATAAACTGTTACCATAATCATTGTGTCTTTTTCTGCTATCCACATTCAGAAAGAGAATTAATTTCCCCAGGAAGTTGTTTTTTCTTATTCTAAAAGATTACCTTTTAAAAATAAAATGGCATAGTTGCCTTTTATGCTAATAATTATTCCTTTAAGATTTGCTTTATGTATATATATTTCTACATATCCCCAGGTATTTTAAATAATTGTATAACCCAGTACATAGAAATACCTCATTCACTTGGTTGCCAGCTGCATGGGAAACTCTTCTCTTCTTTTCTTTTACTATGTTATTGTGTACATCTACATAAAAATTACTTCAGTTTCAAATCCCAGGTGGGTTTGGGGGGAGATTTTGCATGGGGGGGTATCCTGTTTAAGAAAGAGAGCTGTGGAAATAAATACATTTCTGTATTCTTTGAGACCTTTGTGTGAAGTGTTGTGAAAGCCTTGAAGTTTTCTAGGACAACTGACCCATTTAAGAATGCTATTACAACTTATTAAAGGAATGTGGGATCTTTGTGTGTATTTGTAGAGATTTCCACTTATCTGGTACAGCTTGTATGAGTTTATTTCCTTCTGGGCAGCTGGAAGGCAATGTCTAGGCTTTCACAGCTTTTTCAGCTAATAACACTATGATGAGATAGACAAAGGAAAATCCTGTTTAATAGACAGTCAAACACAGAACAAACATTCCCTCCCTCACGCACACTGCTTTGTTCAAATTTCAAGTTAAATTCCATTTCACTGAACTATATTAGTGAATCCAGCAAGGGTAGTCAAGAATTCTTCTTTGGTTATGTCTAGTCCACAAGTCTCAGAAGGCACAGACATTTACAGAAGCAAAGAGGTTCCTTGGACTGCTGCATCCTGATATGTAGATCTTGACATTTGTGTAACCCTGTTGCAAATCATCTGTTTTCCTTACACACAAGTCATTAGTTTTAGGCTTATCTGTTAGGGGATGCACGCATTTTTATTGTAATAGATCCAGCAAAAGTCCCTTTTTTTTTCTTGTCATGATGGTACTGCAGTACGTTAAAGGGAAACATGACTGTCTCACTGCACAGACTATAGGAGCCAGTGCACCATTGCACGCTGAGAGCCTGTGTGGTAGGTCCTCAACATCTTCTCTATGGATGACTGTTTTTTCAGTGAAGGTATAAAGGTTGTCCTGCTTGTTATCTGTCCCCTGTTAAACTAAGGCAGGTTTTCTCTTGCCTAATTTTATCTGTCTAAAACCAAATCTTATAACTTAGATTAATCTTCTCCAGGCTCGCTCTGGAGTCAATGGGCAGCAAGAACAGTTGAAAGTGTAAGTTCTCTGCACCTCACAGTTGGTGCAACTTGAAAGGGTAGTTGGTCCTGTTTCTGGTCTTCACTTTCTTCCTTGCCATTATAAGAGGGAACCTAGACAACTAACCCACACTTTCTCCAGTTGCAGAGAATCGATCAGGGTGTCTAAGTCACTACAAGCAAAATATGTACTTGCAGTGTTTGACTTGGAAACAACCCCAAGTCTGCTCAATATGTTCAAAAAAAGCTGAGTTTTTTTTTTATTTAAACATTCATTTTCCATGATTGTTTAGGATGCTAGTAAGACCACAAAGCCTGTGGGGCACTGCACAAAATAAGGATGCTGGAACGGGAGTTTTCAGCAATGCCCATTTAACATCGGAACATGTATTTACATCACCCTGAAGAAGTTTCTGCAGTCCTTCCTTTGCTGGGAGAATATGACCTAAAACTCTGATTCTGCAAATGCAAAACATGCTTGGCTTTACATAGCAGATTCCTGAGTCATTCTGGATGAGTAGCACAGAGCAAAGCTGACCTTTTTCTTTCTCTCCTGCAGTTCAGAGAAATCAATAAGGTCAGGCGAATGAACTTAGAGAGTTTGATTAAGCCATCTGCAAGACTGGGTATAAGCAAAGATATAAAATCAAGGTGCAGTCACAGTGAGACAAGCACAAAACCTGAAAGTGTTAAATCAGGAGAAACCGCTATTGAGTTTTGCTCTGCCTTTTGGTTGTTTGAGGTACCAAAGGACCACTTTCCTGAGAGCTGCTGCTCTGGATGGATGCTGATCACTCATAGCTCCTGTGGTGAGCACTATGAGAAGCTGTCTCAGAAATCTGAGGCACTTTTCTTCAGAGATACTAAGTGCTAAAGCAACCATACATGTCCTCTGTGCCATAGTTTAGAGTGGTTTGAAAGATTATGAAGATAATATGCTGACATACCTGGTTGGACAGTGTCGTGGTTTAACCCCAGCCAAGACAGCCTGTCCACTCGCTCCCCCCCCCGCCCCCCCCTTCTTGCCCTCCCCTATTCTCGGAGAGATGGAGAGGAGAATCAAAAAGAATGCAACTCCCACGGGTTGAGATAAGAACAGTTTAGTAACTAAGGTATAACACAAATCACTACTGCTGCCACCAATAATAGTAATGATAAAGGAAATAACAAGGGAAGAGAATACAACGCCTCATCACCAGCCGACCGATAACTCGCCCCCCCAGCCTGACCAGGCTCCGACCGATACCTCCTCCAACCCTGCAGTCCACTCTAGCCCCGTCCAGGTTCCTCCCCAGTTACCTCCTGGGCATGACATGCTGTGGTATGGAATACTGTTTTGGTCAGTTTGGGTCAGGTGTCCTGTCTCTGCTTCCTCCCGGCTTCCCCTCCTCCCTGGCAGAGCATGAGGCTCACAAAGTCCTTGGTCAAACCAAAACATCATTTTTATCAGCTTTTTTACCAACCCGAAAGTCAAAACACAGCACTGCACCAGCTACCAAGAAGGAGAAAAATGACTGCTACTGCTAAACCCAGGACAGACAGGAATAGTGGATCAGATGGCTGCGTTTGGGGAATGAAACAGAAAAGTGTCTCTGTGAAGAGATCTGGAAGCCTGGCAAGAAGAAACTGGAGGGACAGCCATCCCTAGAGTGGAACTTGTTCCTCCCTTTCTGTTCCTTTCCATCCCTTGCCAGCTGAGACTTCTGCTGGATAAAACAAATACAAAACTCAGAAAAGGAAAAGTTGGATCTCAGGGCTGTGTCCATGTGAGGCTGAACTGTCTTCCACCTGTAAACACATTACATAGGTGATTTTGACTCATTCCAGGCTCTCTGTCAGATGCTGATTTAGGAATAGCTGGGGATGTCATAGGGTAGCAACAGCGTGCCTTGGTTTGGGAGAAAAAGGTTTCTCTCTTTGGCCAAGAGCTGTGTTGTGTGCGTTACTCATAGGGCTATAAACCAGGCCATGACTGTATTCAAGAGTGCAGACACACCAATTCAAAATGCTCTGTGTGCAATGCAAGAACAAGCACAGCAATTTCTCACATGTCAATCTGACCCAGCACAACCAACAAACCTGACTTATACAGTCCTAAAAAGGTCTCTCTGACCACAGAAGTATGCTACCTGTCAGAGTAAATGGGCCCTAGAAAGAAAATGAGGCTTTCTGCACAGACATGGATACAGTGTGATGGTTTGTTCAGCCTGCTACAAATATCACAGATGAACTACTAATATTTTACTTCCTTTTAATATTCTCTTTTCACTGCTCAGTTTCTTAAATTTCAATAATTGCTGCTGCTAGCTGACTTAAGATGATGAGAGACACTGTATCAGATTAAAAACCAAAGAAGATTCATTTTCCCCACCATCCGTCTTCCAGCAACTGCTAACGGTAGACATCTATGGAGAATATAAGGAAAGGTCATAGCAGCAGTGTAAAAATAAAGTGAGTTTTTCCCATAATACTCTCCCAACCTCTCATCTCAATGAGAATTAACAGAGATCAGGAATTTGGTAACAGCTGATGCACAGTTTATTGGACTCAATTAACAAAAGCATGTTAAAAATCCCTATGCAGAATGTCTTCATTTGCAGGTTTTAAATGTAATTAGTTTCAAAAGTTGCATTTAGGGTTTCTTTTTATTTCACTTGGAATTTACTATATCACTTTATTATCCCAACTACTTATTGATTCAGAAAATGAATTCATTAGAATCTGTGTAGTAGTGATGAAACAGTAGATTTGTTGAAAATACAATATTTAATACTTTTAAAATAACATTACAATTCTATAGAGCTAGTAAAAAATAAAAATAAAGCTGAAATCCAGTTTAAACATATTTTTAATATTTATTTTAGAGGATGTATAACAATTTGTTTCCTTGAAAGAAAAAAGAACAAGTTAAACCATTGGTATTTGTCACAAAGAGGTAAAGCCTTTCTCCTGATGTTGAAACAAAATGGTCATGTTTTGGTCACCAACTGAAAGATGGCTTTGACTTCTCCAGAAAGTAAATTGAAATTAAATGCTCTGAGCTTCCTTTGACCTGGACAAGGCAGAAATCAGAGTTTTTCCTTCTTTATTTTTATGCAAATTGACAAAATCCTGAGCAACGATAACAGTGAGAGTGCAGCGGCAATTGGCTGTAATTGATATCAAAATGCATAAATTCATTCTGAATCATGTAAATTAAAGTGCAGAATAATTCTGAATGATCTCATCACAACTTTCTGACAATTGCTTAATATTTTGGTAAAGCAGTTTCTCTAGATGAAAAAAACCCTCTTCGTTCCAAGCAGGCTTTTAAAGACCATTTTGCAGGCAGACCCAGATGTAAGGAAGTACTTTGTCTTGTTGATCTCATCGTCTTCAGATGCCCAATACAAGAAAACAGATCATTAAAATTCATATTATTTTCTTGGTACTTCTGGCTGGCATTTAACGTGTCATTGAACCTGATGGTTCACTCTGAAGTGCTTTGCTGCTCTTACGCATCATATTGCTTACAAATACTTAGTATTTGCAGACAAAAAATCTCTGTACCTCCCCAGAATGTGCCTCTGTGAGCATGTCTACAGAAGTATTGTTATAGCAACCGCTACAGGTAATTGGAACCAGAATGTCTTGGGCCTGTGAGTGATGCATATTTTATGGTTCATCTTCTGTGTTGTTAAAGGCTTAGAGCTTATGAACTCACTTACTTTTTATCCAGCAGTAGAATTCCAGTGATTCAAATCACAATACCCAAGAGCTTAGGGAGTGGGGGGGGGGGGATAAGAGCACAAATACTGCAATAATAAAATTGGTGGAGGAAATTGAGGTCAAAAACACAGACATGGAAAAAAGTCTTTTTGGGGATACTGTCTATGTTCAGTGTTGGTGTCCAGATGAGGATGATGCAGTTCAAGATAGTGAATTTAGTAGAGTGTGTTTATATATTTTTTATATAGAAAGAACAAAAAAGGAAATTCACAGGCTAATACTTCAGTAGTGTGCTTACAATACAGAAAATGAATCTGTGGCAGGTAACATGCTCATTTCAGAGGGCAGGCTTGCTTGTCTGCTATATTATGGTTTTGTAATTGTGTCTGAATTTAGCTTCTCTTCAGCCATTGGAAACAGATCATTCTGCCCTGCAATTACAAATATTGATTTACAATGACATTTGCCTCTTGTAAAGTGTTTCAGTAACATCTGCAAAAACAGATGATGCAGAAGCATTAATCTCTCCATCTCTCTGATTTAAAAAATAAGTGGTTTTGCCCTGTAATGGCATGAAGGAACACAACTGCCATGAGTATTTCAAAGAAAGGATTATAATTCTAAAATTCCTATGCAGTGACCGTAGGCATATAGATAAAGATTATGGAACACTAGAAACATAACAGCATCCTATTTTGGTATGTTAAGCAAATAGAAATATGAACACAAAAACTGCACATCACACTCTTTGCTTTAAAATGTACCCCAAAGCATAATTGGAGTAAAATTAGTGGTAGCTACAAACGAGAGTGAATTTGATATAATACCTAAACTGGATGAGACTCATTAGCAAATTTAACAGTGCTCATGGCCTGAATTCAAGTCTGCAGCCAAATCTGAAATCATATTCTTTCCTCTTTCATTGTGAATGTTTCATATATTTTCCTTTATTTTCCCATAGAAACCAAATGGCATCCAAAAATAAAAGATCTGATTTCCAAATCACTACTGAATCGTTAAATAGCAATCTAAAACTGGTAAACTGGAGAAAGATTGTGAGACCTCATTTCCTTTGTAACTCATTATTCAATGTCTCCTCCCTTTGCTAAGGCTGAAATGTACCAGACTACTTTTAACAATTTCTTACCTCTTCTAAAACAATCGATAGGCACTGCTTAATACATTTGCAAAGCCCAGAAGAGTCTCCTGATGATGAAACAAGAAAGAGAAACAAGTCCGAAGAATAGGAGAAAAACCTGCTAAGCAAAATAACTATGTAATAGCTGGGATTCTTCCCACACCATTGCTGTAACTGACTTTGGGATTTATACATAAAGTGCTAACTATTTAGTACTTAGATCCTACTGACATTTTCAAAAAGGGAGGATATTAATCATATCCTGGAAACTCCTCTATTTCAGATGCCCCAAGTATCTGGGATATCCGTATTGGGTTACTAGATAATATACAGGACTATGTGTGAAATGTGCTTTTCTGAACATGGAACACACCAAGAATACTTAGGGTATATCATAAGTTTTTTTGCTGCCAACGCACAGGACATGATGCAACTCATCACTCACAGGCATCTGAATCTACCCGCATCTGGATGGACTAAGTCTCCTTTGATTATGCTGATGAAGGAAGTTTAGAAATTCGGGTAAACATTTAAACTTAGGTTTCTTAATTTGGAATTGACTGTTACTCTTACACTTGGCCATACAAATGCCACCTTGGGTTATTAACTTTTACACCATAGCTCAAGTCTACTGTGTGGGTTGGATGTAGGTTTAATACCACCCACAAAGTGTCCTTACGAGGTGTCATGGAAATAAATACATTTAATCTTGTGAGCTTTAGTGCTAATGGAGCCTTTGCACTTCAATATTTATTGATTGTAATTTTTAAAAGCACAGTATCTGTACAAAACACCACTTTCTGTGCAGCAAAGCCCAAAGGACTGGGCAGCTCTGGTGTTTAGAATATAAAATCTTTCCTGCCCAGTGTCTGAATATTCCTGCTGCTTTACGGTTTTAAGCTAGACTTATACATCAAGTGGGAAAACTCTCATAGATCTGTAATCTTTGCAAGCTCATTTGCCTCATTCTCTTTTTTCATTCCTCCATGTATTATGCACTGCCTGAGTTTGCAGGCTCTGTGTGAGAGAAATCATGTCCTCCCTTCTACACTTCTGAGACCAGCATGAAGCAAGGCCTGCAATAGAAACCTCTATTACCATTGCACTTAAAATATCTTCAATCAAACTAATATTGTGATGGATACATATAGCTATTTAGCCACCTTTGAAATCAAGCATAAATACACTTTTAAGAGCAATAGCTTCAGAAGGGGGAGAGATGTGGTGGCTTCAAATACTATACATTTGCACTCAAGTTGGTACATCCCAAACATTGATAGCACAAGATCAACCACTGGCAGCTGGGCTGAAAAGTTGTTTGAAATTGGCCTAGTTTGAGGCAGCCAGCTCCCTGCTTCTGCTGTGATCAAATTTGCCAAGACTTCCATTGCATTTATAACATCGATAAACAGGACAGATGGATGCCAAAGTAATCTCTGTCTCTGTGGCAGCTTATCTAATTAAACATTAAGACAGAGGAAGGTATAGTTACAGAATAGTCTGCATTTATCTTGTGCCTTCCCTTCAGACGTTGCTGCCTTTCTGAAGGAGCAAATAAACTTTGACAGATGTTTACTTTCAAATCAAGAAGAAAAAGATAGTGGAGTTCTATTAACACGGAATTCAATAGCAAAGCTATTTTTTCACTTCACTCAATGCCAGCATTCTTGGTAGAGCAAAGATTTTGGTGCTGAGTAAAATTTGATTTGCATGCCTGAGGGAATAATAAAAGAAACCTATTAAGAATGAAATGGACTGTAATCACGTTGAAAGGGTAGAGATTGTTCCTTGGGTGGAGAGGGGGGAAGGCTCCTGGCTGGTAAACGGCCTATTGAAGAAGAAAACGTAATATTATCCGAGATCCAACATAGTCCAGAGTTTGACGAATGACAAGCAGAATTGCTTCACAAAGCAGACTTCCACTGCCTTCAGCAGGAGCTGGTGCATCCTCAGTGTTTTGCATAGGGCCACAGGGAGGGGGATTCTGCTGGACACTGAGTACTGAGACTCTCATTGGAGTATGACTTAGGTAAAGTTGACCCAAATGCTATACAGAAGGTCAGCATTCAAGTTTGCAGCCGTTCTCCCCATGGCAGGGCTCCACATCTGCTCCCCTGGCCAGGGACCAGCCTCAGCTGCCAGAGGACTCAGCACAAGCCAGACAGAGAATGATTTCAATTACTGATGGAGCAGATGCTGCTCCAGAAGACATCAGCGAAGCCAATCCCTTCTCCAAGAGCTACTTGAACTGAACGAAGAGCCGTTCTTCAGGCCCTGATACAGCTGTAGTGTGTTACTTTGCTTTTCAAGCACAGGACACTCATTAAAGTAAGGTCAGCACCACCTTCTTATGTGGGTATATACCTGAGCAGAGATTAATCTCCACTGCATGCTCCATCTGTTTCTGCTAGCACTATTACCAGTAAGTGACATTATGCTAAAAATTCTGGATGCTTACTGCAGTTTTAAGAGTATACAGCACCACGTGCCCTGTATGCTTGCTGTCACACAAGCTGTTCCTGTTAATGGTATTTCTGCATGGGTTTAGACAGAAATGTTCAGCTCCTACAGGCTTTCTAATTCTCCTTCTTGTTACTCCTACTGACAGTCCTGGTGTCTGTCCTTCTATCATCTTGTTCTGCTGTGATGTTACAGGGAATTTTCCTCCAAGATTTTGCACCCTGTAATTCTAACTACATAGAGATTATTATTCTGGCTATACAACAATCTGTTTCAAGGCAAGTGACCAAAGTTACAAGGGATATCAAAAAAGGCTGGTTATAAAGGAAGTTCTGTGCTATAACACCAGAGGAAAAAAAAATAACTATACAGAAGCAAATGCTTTGTGGTTTGAAGATTTGAATTATCCTTGTTTCCAGAATGCTACAGAAATGATGGCAGTTGACAGCCTCACTTCTTATGATAGGCATAATGCCATTCACTGCTTTTATACTTGAACGACTTGGATACTACACAGTCTGTCAAGACTAAAACTATTTAAGTCATGACAATTTATGTTATACTACAGTACATTACTTGTTTTGATCATAAGACTAAAATCATTCTTGCATGAAATAAACTGAAACTTCTCGAAACGCAAGCAAGGACTGCTGTTTCCAAAGCAACTGAGGTTTTCCTGACTCTCAGAGTGACCAAAAAGCTACAAATCCAGAGGAGCAATGCAAAAGACCAAACCTTCCTCCATCCATATCCTGAAGTGTTCATATGAGTGCAATCAAGGCCCACAGTGCATACTCTGTGGTGTGAGATCCCATCTGCAGATAGGAGGTTACCTTTTCAGTGCAGTGTTTTATTGCCCTTTGTCAAAATATGGCCATTGCAATATTTGATTTTCTGTTTTTTTAAGGTAGGAAATGACTGAAAGATGCATATAGCAAACATTAGGCTGTTTCTTTGACCTGCCAGCTGCTGGAGGAACAGAGATCATGGAAAGGAAATGGAGGAAAGGTGTTTGCCATAAGAGTGAGACTTAACATGAAATTCCATGCACAGCCAGTCAAATCCCAGTAGGATTAATTCAGCAGTTCACTCATCAAACCCATAAGTATCTGTAATTTATATTCCTTTATAAAGGCTCTTGAAAATCAAACCAAACCCTCTCCTATCCCACCACAGGTTCTTCCTGCCCTGTTTGGACAAGGACACTGTCACTTCCATGAGGCAGAACACATGGCCCCAGGGGTTACACATGGTCCCAGGAGTTGACCATGGCATTCTTATCCTTGCTGTTACACACTATGATAGTTTGGGGCTTGCTTCTTCTCAAGTGTGGCTGCCTCTTGGTACTGACAGGTCTGAACAGCCTGGTCCTCAGGAAGTGCATGGTGGGTGGAAGCAATGGCCTTTCAGAGCAGGGGGATCTACAGGTATCAGCTGAAGCATTGATCCACCTCCTTGGATCTGTGGCAGAAACAGAGATAGGCTGTCAGGTTAGAGCCTGTATGAAGACGATAATAGGTGTTTGGTATTGGGTGAAGTTCGCTGCTTTCATGTTGTATATACCTTATACTGCATCTTCTGAAGAAAGACAAAAGTTCAAATATGTGTGATCATACAATTATATGTTCAATTATATGTGATCATTGAAATGGTCAATAATAATCTGCTCACTGTTACAGTGCATGTTGAGAGGCATTTTGCTTTTATGAGGGTCTGATTGAAAGACAGATTCTCCTTAAACTTTGAAAGGAAAAGAAAACTTAATTAGAGTGGAAGTCTCTATGACTCTTGGTTCTGTGGACAGGTGAGGTAGCAGTTTCTTCAACCTTGGATTGATTTATTCCTATGCCATTACTCCTAAATAATTTCTTAATTTTCATTTGCAAGACAAGATGTGATATACAGACACTTTATTGGAACCTCCTGTTAATCAGTAATTTCCAGACACATTTTAACCATAATATAAAGAAAAAGCCTCATTTTTCTGTGAAATCCCCCCTGCTACAATTTTCATATTTTCCAACTAGCCTTGTTTTTAACCTGTATTTTTAAAATTAAAAAAAAAATCAATCTTTTTCGCCAACTTGTGTTTGCAATTTTAGCTGATTTGGTTGGCTGGTTTTCTCCCTTCATGATGGTTTATTCATTTTTGTCTAGAGTTAATAGTGAAAATAGAAGAAATGAAATAGGTGAGGGACTCAAAAGGCACTGGGTAATAGGACCCACACGTGGGAAGTGAGCTTTCTATCTTTCTATAGGCCTAAATTAAATTACACTTTATAAGCAAATGAATTTAACATTCAAATGCATACTGAAACACTATTCCTCACTTTAAATTTTCCAAAACATAATACTCAATCCATCTCTTTCCCAATAGCAAATGTACCAATTAATATGAAAACAGTTCTTACTGCATTTGAGGAACATCCCTTCATTCCTTTCACCCTTAGTCTCTTTTGTCCCTTTCTGTTACACATTATTGCAGGAAGAAATACTACCTTGAAAAATCTTGTTATATGCTTACTTTACAATAAAAATTAGAATACAAAGATTGCAAATATGTCTTTAATCATGGGTTTCAATAAGAGAATAAATTTAGGAAACCTAATTTATCCATGAATTTTCTTTGTTTAAATGTAAACCCAGATACCAGGAAGATCACCAGCAAATCCTATTAGCAAGATAGCGGCAGGAGAGGGGCTGTGCTGTGTGACTGTTCTTAACAACTGCAATGAAATAGAAGCATGAGCAAACAGCTGCAGACTGATGAGAATTTGCAAGCAGTTCTGTATGGAAAAGTGTTGTGAATACCAGGAATCACAGTACCACACAGTATCACAGTATGTTAGAGATTGGAAGGGACCTCAAAAGATCATCTAGTCCAATCCCCCTGCCGGAGCAGGAACACCTAGATAAGGTTACACAGGAACGTGTCCAGGTGGGTTTTGAATGTCTCCAAACAAGGAGATTCCACAACCTCCCTGGGCAGCCTGTTCCAGTGTTCCGTCACCCTCACTGAGAAGAAGTTTCTTCTCAAGTTTAAGTGGAACCTCTTGTGTTCCAGTTTGTACCCATTTCCCCTTGTCCTATCATTGCTTGCCACTGAGAAGAGCCTGGCTCCATCCCCGTGACACTCCCCCTTTATATATTTATATACACTAATAAGGTCACCCCTCAGTCTCCTCCAAACTATAGAGACCCAGCTCCCTCAGTCTTTCCTCATAAGGGAGATGCTCCACTCCCTTAATCATCTTAGTTGCCCTGCGCTGGACTCTCTCCAGCAGCTCCCTGTCATTCTTAAACTGAGGGGCCCAGAACTGGACACAGTATACCAGATGAGGTCTCACCAGGGCAGAGTAGAGGGGAAGGAGGACCTCTCTCGACCTACTAACCACCCCCCTTCTAATACACCCCAGGATGCCATTTGCCTTCTTGGCCACAAGGGCACAGTGTCGGCTCATGGTCACCCTGTCGTCCACCAGGACCCCCAGGTCCCTCTCCCCTACACTGCTCTCTAACAGGTCGTTCCCCAGCCTATACTGGAACCTGGGGTTGTTCCTGCCCAGATGCAGGACTCTACACTTTCCCTTGTTATATTTCATCAAGTTATTCCCCGCCCAGCTCTCCAGCCTGTCCAGGTCCCTCTGGATGGCAGCACAGCCTTCTGGCGTGTCGGCCACCCCTCCCAGCTTAGTGTCATCAGCAAACTTGCTGATAGTACACTCAATTCCCTCATCTAAATCATTGATGAATATATTAAATAATACTGTTCCCAGTACCGACCCTTGAGGCACTCCACTAGATACAGGCCTCCAACTAGACTCCGCCCCATAGACTACAACTCTCTGGCTTCTCTCCTTCAGCCAGTTCACAGTCCACCTCACTACCCGATCATCCAGACCAATTACCAATATACCAAATTAAGGCAGACGCACCCAAGAAAAGGTCAGCATGAGGTCTCAGAAATAGAAAAAGCATAGGGGGGAATAGGGAATGCAGTTCTAACATGCGTTAAGTTCATCCAAAGAATCTTAAATGGGACATTTTAATCAGAGAGCAAAACTTGGCAACAAAACCCTTTGCAAAATGGTTCAGGAAAGATTTAAAAAGCTATGAGTTCAACATGTGTTTGTAACATGGCACCATTGCTGAATACAGTACCCTGTATTTTCTTCTTCCATGCAGGGATCTTTTCACTTAAGAGTATTGTTATCCATCCAACTATCTACATATTTTTTATTGAAAGAAGAAAAGAATCCTTTTCTGTACAGTACTACAGTGAAAGCATCTGCCATCTGCTTTACTCATTACTGGAAAAAGCACTGAGAAATTACAGTGAGATGAGAATGAAGTGCTGACAGTGATTCAAGGTGGGGAGGAATGACTTCTGAGAAAGTTTACACGCTCCTAAGGGTGCCCTTATGCAACCTTGGTTGTCTTTGATGGTAAAGCTGCTTAAGACATTCATGCCATCATCACAACCTCCTAATGCTCATTTTCTTTCTGCATGCTGCAGGTTCCTGCTCACTCAGGTCTGCCAGTGCAGCTGTTTTGGAGGCTGTACTTGAAGCCAGATCACTGAAAACCTGAATTCAGAAAAGATTTCATTCTCTTTTTTTAATAGACAGATTACCCAGCTCTATTTTCTGTCCAAGAGTCTGGGACTGGCCCCATAAGTGATTGTACCAATAAATCCAAAGGAGGAAATTTATAGGATCGTATTTTGGGACTGTGGTCAAGAGAAGTAGGAAAACAGGTTCTTCTGAGAAAGATTTTGCTGCTCAGGGAAATCTAGATGGCTTTTTTAGGTGTAATGACCTCCTAACTGTTGGGCTTATACATGAATGCAAAACCTGGAAGAAACGAAGTGCTTGGCAAAAGAACCCAAAAAGCAAGGAATGTGCTGGTCTACAGAGATGTGTGTAGCATTAAAAAAAAAAATGCATCAGCATGATATAAACAGAAACCTTGGGATTAAACCTGAAGAAAATTGCAGGTTGAATAGTACACAGTACCTTCTGAAGGTGAGACATGGTCTTGCATGGAAAGATAGTATGGAACATTTGCAAGAAAATGATCCTCTGTAGAAAAGGAACAGATTACAGAAAGATCTTCTTCCTAAGCTGGCCAGTGAAGTAATATTTCCAGATGAAACTTTGTATTGTATTCAAAGATTTCTTTTAGACAACAGATATATTGTTTTAGATGTAACAAGTGATTTAAAAACGCACAAGTGTTTTTTAATATGATTCTACTAAAGGCAAAGCAAAGTTGAACTGCAAAATTCTATGCAGCCATAAAAAATTAAATTAAACTGCTTTAGGAAACAATGAATTTGCTCTGCCACAATTTAACCTTTTTTGTTTTGTTTTCAGAATTTGAGGCTGACAAAATATTTCTGAAACTGAAAGATGAAAACCCCAAACTATGCAGGAAGATTGCTTGGAATTTACTTTTTAACTATCTCCTAGCAAATTTGCCTCAAAACACTCATTCCTCAAAAACAGTAGTTTTAATAAGTTTTTGGGATCAACACAAGAAGTGCAGCTGATGCCAATGCTGCACAGGCTGTGAAATAATGTAGCTTGTATGCAAATGAAAACCAGAACTGTATACAGCCCATAAGCACAGAATAGGATAACATATGAGGAGGCAGTGTTTATAATGAAGTGATAGAGTGAGTTCTCCACTGCAGCCCCTCAGTCAGCACAGGCAGCACATCTGAACAGACCACTCTACTCTGCTTTATAAACAGCTTGTGTTTTATGAGGCTGTTTACAGCAGCAGCTTAGAGCCATGCTATTTATAGGTTCTTTTCTCCACAAAAAAGCCCCACCAAATAAACCACAAAACGCATGTGAGAACACGATGGATTATTTCATATGCATAACTGAGTTAACATAATCAGGCTTTCTTCGGTGTAAAAAAGGAGAGGAGGTTGGGAAAGGAGGAATTCGCACAGTATGCCAAGCTATTTTCACAGCCATTAAAAAGCAGTTTCTCTTCTCCTCCCCCTGTCTCCGACACAGGATCATGTAAAAGTTTGGGAGGACCAGGGCAGGGGTGGGATGGATATCTGGTGTATATATCAGTACCTGTATTGCATACATAGCAAGGCTGGTTCCTCTATGCATGTAATGGAGAATCTTTTAAACCCTAGCATGAGGTTCCTTTCAGTTTAAAATCTTGAGGTATTGGCCCTCTAAGCCCAAAGCTTGAGGTGTAGAAGTTTCTGCCTTTCTGTCTTAGACCACACAACTATGTAAAATTGCCCTTCTTTATTTTTAAAAGGGTATTTCTATAGTTCTTACACCTTCTGACTTCCCTTTTCTGTCTCCAGCCTTGCCAGGTTGCTGAGCAATTATCATGGGCACAGCTTGACTTTGATGGCTGCTTCAATTGAGGACCTTCATGAGGCTGTTTGACCACAGCCTGGAAAATAGGCCTGGTATAAGCAATAAACTGTGGATGAGAACTGATGGTTGCAATGCTCATGGGATAATAATCCCATCTTAAAGGCAAAGAGCATCACATTTTTTGTAAAGACAGAAATGTGCTCGAAGGGACACTGTTCACTGGTGGGTAAAGCATTTTCCAGCTTCTCCATTAACAGTGACAAGAAGCATAGAAGACATTACACTGTATGAGGATACCAGAAAATTTGCGGATTCAGAATTACATTGCATAGCTCCAGAAAAAAAACCCAACCATATAGTGATGTTTGCTCATTATAATCCTCCAAGTCCTTTTGTTTATGCAGACATACTGAGTTTATGCGTGTTTAGCTTCTGTTATGACTGCAACAGATATTTTACTGTTGTTGCCTTTGGAGGCAGATAAAAGGAAGGACAGGGACATTGTTCCACTGTCATCGTCATCCTACAATATCTGTGCTGATTTAATTTTGCTTTGAAAGGAGATATAATTAAGACATAGAAAAGACTGCAAAACAATACTAATGTAATTCAGACTTTAAATATACCACACTTAAGAGTGGGATTTACTTCACTTGCTTTAAGACATCTAGAAATTTGGGGTCTAGTTCACAACTCACTCAGCTTCCTTCTACCATCACTGGAAAAATAGTGCTTCCAGAGTGTGAGCCACACCATTGTCCTTAAGATGTCTCCAAATGGGACAAACTGTACAGGAGATAATCTCTCTCTCCTGCCTACCAAGCCAATGTGGCTGACTAGCTCAGATGACTGATCCAAACTAGGCTGGATGGGGCTTTGAATAACCTGTTCTATTGGAAGGTGTCCCTGCTACAAACCAAAGCACCCATGGATGCAAAACTTCTAGAGCTCACCCTGCTCAAGCAGGTCCACCTAGACTGAGTTGCCCAGGACCACATTCAGACAGCTCATGAACATCTCCAAGGGTGGAGACTCCAGAATATCCCTGAGCAATCTGAGCCAGCACTCTCACATAGAGTAAAAACTGTTTTGTGATGTTTAGATGAAACCTCTGTGTTTCAGTTTGTGTGTGTTGCCTCTTGTCTTGTCATTGGGCACTACTGAGTGAGAAGGGCCTGGACCCTTCTTCTTTACACCCTCCCTTAAGGCATTTATATACATTAATAAGATCCCCACTGAGCCTTCTTTTCTCTAGACTGAACAGTCACAGCTTTCTCAGCCTTTCCTTATAGAAGAGATGATCCTGTCCCTTCATCATCTTCACTGCCCTTTGCTGGACTCTATTCAGTATTTCCAAGCCTTTCTTGTACTGGGGAGCCTAGAACTGGACACAGTACTCCATATGTGGCCTCACCAGTGCTGAGCAGAGGGCAAGAGTCATCTGCCTCTACCTGCAGACAGTACATCATGTAATGCAGCCAAGTATACAGCTACCCTTCTTTGCCACAAGGGCACACTGCTGGCTTGTGTTCAGCCTGGTGTCCACCAGGACTACCAGCTCTTTTTCCACCAAGCTCTCAGTGACCCCCAGTATATATTGGTGCACAGAATTCTTCTTCCACAGTTGTTCCTCCAAGACTGAGCTTCTTGTTGAGCTTCATGAAGTTCTGGTCGGGCCATTTGTCCAGCCTCTGGATGGCAGCACAACCCCGTGGCATATCAGCCACAGCTCCCAGCCTGTGTAATTTGCAGACTTGCTGAGGGTTTTGTCTGTCCCATAGCCTAGATCAAAGAAAACATTAATATCTCATCTCCTGTGGAAAGTGTTGGTCCTAACTTGGTATCCAAAGCTGCAGCTGCTCAACAGCTTTCAGATAAAATGTCTTCATGTCAAAACCACTCCTCTAGAGAATTCCTCTGGTTTGGGGTTGTATTTATTTTGTTAATGTTTCCTGATAAGACTTGTGATCATATTAGAAATTAATCAGATAATAGAAATATTTTTATGCTTACAACATTGTTCTAGAATATTCCTATCAAGAGAAATCCCTTTTCCTACACTGAATCAGGCAGATTAGATTTCAGCGTAGTTCCCCATGGTGTTAGCTAAATACCTTGTCTTCAGACAGTTCCTGAAGACCTTTCCTTCCTTCAGAGAACTTTAAAATACTACAAGTCTGAACTATCATAGAATCACAGAATCATAGAATAGTTTGTGTTGGAAAGGACCTTAAGATCATCAAGTTCCAACACCACTGCCATGGGCAGGGACACCTCACACTAAATCATGTTGCCCTTCATACAGGAGGTGCTCCAGTCCCCTCATCATCCTCGTGGCTTTCCTCTGGACTTGTTCCAACAGATCCATGTCCTCTTTATGTTGAGGACACCAGAACTGCACACAATACTCCAAGTGAGGTCTCAGGAGAGCAGAGCAGAGGGGCAGGATCACCTCCTTCAACCTGCTGTTCACACTCCTTTTGACGCAGCCCAGGATACGGTTGACTTTCTGGGCTGTGAGCACACACTCAAGCTGGCTCATGTTCATTTCTCATCAACCAGCACCCTCTGCTCTGAATCTCTTCTCTGCCCAGCCTGTAGCTGTGCCTGGGATTGCTCCGACCCAAGTGTAGGACCTTGCACTTGGCATGGTTAAAATATAAAACTTTTTTTTTTCTCAGTGCTGATACAATATGCCACAGACAGGTAGTTGCAACTAAATGTAGACTCCAGACCATGTGAACTCAAGTAAATTCATATTCACCCAAGGACAGCTGTCATGCTCATTTATATCTGCTGTGGGAAGAACTAGCTGACAAAGACAATAGTTTGTACTTAACTTTGAGCTACATATCCTCACATAAAACACCTTCCTTACTCATCAGCCAGTTCCCACTGAAATCCTACCTTGGGCTTTATAAAAAAATAAGAAAATAGAAACAAATCTTGGGAAGGATAGCCTCACGCTGCATTTGACAGCATCATGAATCACACTGCTCAGATGAATGGTTATCCAAAGCCAATAAAAGCGATTCCACACTTGATCACAACGCATGAAGGGGTGTCATACTGGGCTGAATTCACTCTCTGTTTCACCAATATCTCGTAATGAGCTTTAGCAGGAGATGCTCTTGATTTATGTTGGATCAGGGTCAGACTGGGAACTTTTCTATCTCTCCATGGTGTTAGCATCATTTCATAAATAACTTCAACACCCAAAACTACAGCAGAGAAGGATCCAACAACAGTTAGTGCAGTGTAACTCTAAAATGCAAAGCTACCCCAGTTACACTGAGAGTTATTTTTAAAAGCATCCTCTTGAAATAACAAATTAAAAGCAGTCTAAGAAAACTCCAACTGTTGCTTAAAATAGTCATTATGGGTTTTTTTAAATTCAGAAATCACTCATAAAGCCTCAGGATCCAGTGAGATATAACTGTACCTGTCATAGACCTTCAGGCAAATAAACTTAAAATTGACAGGGATAATGCTAGATTTTAATCTTCTTGAGGTTTTATGGAATCATAAAATGGTTTGGGTTGGAAAAGACCTTAAGATCATCCAGTTCCTACCCCCCTGCAGTGGGCAGGGATGCCTCACACTAAACCAAGTCGCTCAAGGCTCTGTCCAACCTGGCCTTGAACACTGCCATGGATGGAGCATTTACCACTTTGGGCAACCTGTGGTGCCTCAGCACCTATTATTCACAGCAATCAACAATCAGGCACTTAAAAGGCAATGCTTTATCATTTATATTTGATTTTTAAATGGAAAGTTGGTAAATCTTTCTTCTTGGAAGCAAAAAATGTTTAAAGATGGTTTTAAATATGTATATGAAGCAGCGGTGGAATTCACAATAAAATTACAGGGAACACTTGGCATGAGGAGGTAATTAACTTGACCAGATTCTTCATTCGTCACGTTGAATAGCATTGTGTAACTGAGGATATAGGCTTTTTCTAAATCCATCAACATCGTATCTTTCAGCCATAAACCAAACAACTTTCTAACAAGTACTGACACACATAATGCTGCTTTAAATTACTTCTGAAGCAGCTTAGATTTAGAAAGACTTGCTAGGAAGCAATCAAAAACAGACTAACAGCACAGCTGCTTTCCATTGGCTTTGTGCTAGGATTAAGTGTTGTGAGTTCATGAGATATAATAGTACTGCTACACTCATAGAAGTGATAGTCTTAAGTGACAAAGGAAGCAAGGACAGGGGTCAGTATAGAATTCTAGAGATGCTGGGGGTAGAAAAAACAGCCATGCAACATGAAGAATCCTATTTCTATACCATTTCACAGCTGTTGCAAAAGCTACTGTTCATCCTTAAGGCATACTGAAATATACAGGTCTATTTTGATCACTGTGTTGCATTAAAGAAAATCTAAACCATAGAAACAGATCTTTTCTTAGAGGATAGAAAGTGCTACATAGAGAAGTGAGTTCAAGCTCAGAATCAGACACTACTTGAAATATTTCTTATTTTGAAATCTTTTCAATCCACTTGCACAAAAGTTAATGAAATGTAAGAAATAGGTAACACCACTTAAGTGAAAGGCAAACTGGGTGTACAGTTGTGAACTGTGCATGTATATTGAGCATCTGGGTTTAAAGACCAAACCTAGAATACGAGGTGACTGGGGCTGATGCAGTAAAGCCTTATGGAAGTCCAGAAGATTTCAGGAATCTATCAGAGATCATTAGCCATGCTTTGTCTTGTTAAGCAGACAGCTTTATTGTTTAGTTTCTTTTAAAGCTAAATTAACAAGTTACAATGCTAACTCTTTTTAAATAGGCTGAGAGCCCATTGGAAGAGATTATAACTGGATCTGGTTAATTGAGATGTATTTTATCTGCACTTCTGGATACAAATAGTCTTACGAGGAAGATGCCCTGCAGCAGAGCATGTTGACTTCCTATTTACCATCTGAATAAAAATGAGTGACAGAACTGAGAATAAATCTTATACTCTAGCTCTGAAGCTTGAGCAAGGCTGCCATGTTGTCAGATGTTCCTTGTGCAAAAGCTTGATAAATAAAGCTGTAGTCCTACAGCCAAAATCTGTACTCCTAAACTTGGATTATGTTGGAAATTCTCGAATAGTTTTGTTGTTCTCTTCAGTAGTTTTCAAAAGCTAGAATGAACTGCGATGCTCTGAAAAAAGAGCACAGATAGATGATGCCCTGATCAAAAAATCAGATGTTCGGTGTGTATGGTGGACTGAATTGAAAGGAATAACTAGAGTTAAGAAACAACTAGAAAAACTTAATGCACTGTTTTGGATGTTGACAAGAGTTAAGGGTCTTAGGTGGTGCAATTTAGCGTAGATCATGTTTTTCCAAGATCAGCTGTTGGCTTTTCAGCTAATGCACACTCAGTGATTTCTTCTGGACTTCTTGTACAGTAAAGATGGTGAAATAATCAGCAGGTTTCATGGACAGCAACACATGAGTTTCTCAACTCACCTCATGTTAGAAAGGAGTTTGCAGCCTTTAGATGCTAAAGTGTTTAGGAAATTCCAGGTAGATGTGCCAATTTGTAAGTGTTGTCTTCATTGTCATCAATGTCCATCATCATTATTGTCTTCCTGTCTCCTATCATGATGTGCTTGAAAGCAAGAGAACAATTATCAAAGCCTCTGCAGTCCTTTTGTTATTCATAATGTCTGATTCCTCAGAAATGTGAATCCTGGATGGAAAACAGCTGTATCAGACAGGGAAAGCTGCCCTCCACATGGCAGAGGAGATCTGGCCCCCACAAGTAATATCCAAAGTCACTTGGGAAATGGATGCAGGCTGTGAATGCCCATATAGGTTCTCTCTATCAACTCTTCAGTTACTGCTTGTGGGGATTAGATCTGACTAGAAGATATCTGAAATCCATTTAATCTCTATGGTATATTTGGTAAATCTAGACTATTCTTGAGCAACATTTCTCTCCCTTCTCTCCCCCCCCCACCAAAAGTTGCCTTTTGGTTCTGTTTTGTTGTGTTTTGGTTCACGTTTTTATGTCAAATTATGAAATTAAAAGAACTAGAAAATTTAAAAAATCGGGTTTTGAAAAACAACAACATATCACTTAATAAGTGAAATTATGGCTTCCTTACAGAATGAGGGGAAAGGTGACTCTATGCATGGCATCACCAGTGAGGTCGTTGTCTCACAAAACATTAGAGATGATTCACCATTTTCCCAAGAAAATACATCGTATTTTGCCAAATACAACTTTTCCATTACTCTTATTTGGGATTTTTATAAAATCTGTGTGAGAAAACTTTGATTCTTCAAAAACATTTGAGTTCCCAGTTACGGATTCCTTATGAGCACATAAACAAATGTAGCAATGCTTCCTATGCGTCTCTATATATGTACTTGCATGTACTTTCACAACTTTACATATATTTTTTCTTTAACTATGGGACAAATCAGAAAAGAAAGAGGGAAGAGTGTGAAGGGAGAACTTTTCAATATTTTATTAATTCTTCCTAAATAAAATTTCAAAACGAGAATTTTCTAAGGAAAATAATATTTGCAGTCTTCTCTAGAATGTAGCATATCTGTTAACATAAGCTCACTGTTCCAGATGAATTTTGATACATTTGAGAATAATTAGTACACTAACTTGATTTTGCATTTGTACCTGTAGGATTAATTTATGATGATGTCAGTATGATTTGCACCAGGGCAAGAGGAGGCTGTGAGTCACATTTCTCCTGCCTACTTCTGTCCCTCAGAAAGAAGAAAAGAGCTTTTAGTGTTCACAAATAAATCAATTGGAACACTTTTCTTAAAAATTTATAAGGTGGCCAGTTAGTCTGGTTTTGGCTCCTTATAGGTTGAGAGCTATCATGTTGTTTCCAGGAGTTATGACGAGGAGCAATCTTTAGATGGTTCAATCTGAGTAATTAAACCATAACTCACTAACCCCGGAGAATATCTACTAAAAGGTGAACACGGAAGGCATTAAAGGAGCTATCATCATCACCCCCAGCAGCAGAAGATGCTGCAGGCGGATGTAGCTGGGTAATTCCCACAGAGTCCCAGCAAGCAAACAGGATCCATATCTGCAGAGAAACATGAAAATGCTTTGAATCCCATCCAGTCAGAACTGTATAATTTTTCCTGATGCCAAATCTGGTGAAGATAGTCTGAAGCATTCAGCTGGGTATCTGAGAGGATGGCTACCTAATCTGATAATGCTCTAATGTAACTGGACCCATGCCCTTCATCTACTACCTTTTTCATCCTCTACAGGCTACCAGCCAAAAGACCAAAGCATAAGATCACACTTTGACACTAGTTTCATTTCACTTCACACTTTGTCAGTGACAGCTGTGATCATTCACAGATGGCAATGTCTCTAAAAACTCTCACTTAAGCCACAGCTCCCGAGGGATGAGGCCGAATGCAATAGCAAGGAAACATAAGACGACTTGGTAAGAAGCAAACATTCATCCCAACATGTCTTCTACTGTTCCCAACACTACACAGGTTCCTCATGGGCCACATATGACTGCAGCAATAAATATTACAGAGAAAAGCTGGCTTCATTAGAGCTAGTGAATTAAATGGTGGGGGGAGGGAGATAAAGTCAAAGGAGTAACACAAGGATAAGTCTGGCCTAGCACCAAGTGAGATGGCCAAGATGTTTAAAAAACTCAAGCCCTGCAGTCATAAATTCAGCTGCACTTTTTGAACTCTTTTACACCAGAGCCCAGTCCCTCATCATTGAAATAACATTCCCCTTTGCAAAATAGGCCTGTGAGCAAGTTAGAGGTTCTGCAGCAATTGTCAGGAGTGTTCACCAGTTGCAAATGAGTCTTCATCAAAATGACCAAAGCATTTATTATCTGCTATAACAATATAATAATAACAATCCTGCTTTCATTTAACTTCCATCTATAGGGTTGAACCTTCCCATCATGGAAATCAGGATGGATGTTATTTGTCTTCAGATTTTAGTTTACCACTAAAAGGAAGCAGATCTTGGCAAATTGTTTGGACTCATCTCTTCAGACAACTGCAAATTATTTTCTTCCCCTGGTCAGACTGGTTTGTGCTCCTTCAAATCAATGCTGATGCCCTTACCTGACTGTGTTGCATTTTTTCCTCCCTAAACCTAAGCTAAGGTTTCTGTGTTACAGATTCTGTTTACTGGATACATTGAGCAATCATGAGATCACAATATTCTGTTTTCCCCTTTTTCTTTATGGCACGTAGTCACTCCATATAGCAGGAAAGAAACAGATACAATAGGCTGGTAGAACAAATAGCCTATCTCTTCTTAATCTCTTGCTCTGTGACTGGTAAATAAGCAGTAGAGGTGAGGATACAGTCTTCAGATCCATTCAGTCAAGCAACTCTTCCACAGAGCTTGCCCACAATGGTGCTAGGTAGGAGCTTTGATAACATGGACATTTGTGGAGGGACATTTTGGAGCTGCCTTATTCTCTTACCTGGTTCAGCTCCCCAGTTACCTGCATAACATTTCCACTGTCTTGCTGCTTGTGTTGTTGAGAATAAATTAAAGATACAAATCCCCTTGAGTCTTCTGCTGCTTCATTTCTGCAGTGAAACAATGCCAATGAAAAGCTTTCTTCTTCAAGTGGATTCATTTCCCAGGGACTAAACTCAAATACATCACAAAACCAACTATCCTATTATAATTTAGTCTTATTTGTTAGGTCATCACAATCTTACTGGAACCTTCATGCAGTGTAAAAGAACACAAAACATAATAAATAATATAAGGCTTGAAAATTGAGAAGCTTGCATTTTAATAAGGTTTTGTTACTTATCTCAGTAACTGTTGAAATATTTTAGAAATTTTCAGCTAACCATCTCACAGCAACAATCCAAATGACTAGAAGGGTAATATTTCTTTGGTCGTAAAATAGTATTTATTGCAGCGAAGTGTGCTGAGGAAAGACTTTAAAAAGCAGTTTTCATAGAATCTGACTGTGCTTTTTCATTATTATTTTTTTATTATATGTTTGAAAGATGCACATGACCATTTTTTATGTTTTGTGGTTTATACAAAACCTTTAACTGAAAGTGTTAGCATCCAAGTTGCAAATAGACTGAAAATGTCAGCTCATAAATCCTGACATATTTGGTCAGGAGGCAAACAAACCTCAAGTTGCTTGGTTTTATCAAAGAACAAGACAAATTTCATGGACAGAAGAAGATACCACAGATATGATCTTACCTTTGAGGGAAAAAATTGCTTTGGAAAAATGGTACCTAAGAAAAAATATTTATGGACGCTTTACTGAGGTTGCTTCAGAGAAACTTCTACATAATGAATATTATCACTATCATAAAAACAAGTCATGAAATGGCTCTTTTCTCATCATATCTCCTTATTATCTGAAGTACAGTTTACACTTCAATGTGTAGCTGGTTCAGGATAAATGAATTTAGGTGCCAGAAGCAGTCAAGTGGAAGCTGAGATCCCAGTGCAGGCGCACTTCTTGGAGCAGTGGAAACACCTAGAAGTCTTGCTATATAAAAAATTACATATACACATTTTTTTAAGTTTAAACCGTTACACACAGAGAGTCATGAGGAAGGGTTCTTTCCGAATGGTTAAATCCATCATATTATGTGTCCTCACAGAGATGGAAAATCTGGTGATCTTTAAGAACTAGAGTGTACTTTTCTGGGCTGTGCCCTTGAAAGTGCTATATATCTTCATTTCTTATTATTTAACTGAATATTTTGTAACTTCATATGCATAGCTCAATCATAAAACAGCATGAAGAGCACTCATGTGTCTGCTTTCAGATAAACATGGGTATGAATTTGGTAACTTTTCTTAGTTACAGACACAGCTTCAGAAAAGAAAGCCTCTGAAAAAAAGTCCAATCATCTTCAAGGTCTACTTACATAAAAATATCGTAACACCACACTTACCGTGAGGTGTCCCTGCCTGTGGCAGGGGGGTTGGAACTAGATGATCTTAAGGTCCTTTCCAACCCTAACTATTCTGTGATTCTAACTGTAAACCAGGAAGTTTAAAAATAGTTATAGAGAGAAAGAAGGTATTTGACTTATTTCACCTTCTTCTATAAGCCCCTGAGAAAATTGAAGGGATACCTCAGAAAAGTGGGTTAGTTAAAAAGAAAGAAAGAAAAAAACGTATTCTGAAAAATTCCTGCCATGAAGGCAAAAGACAGATTCTGGCCCTAATGTGTTTGTTTTACTAATTCTCATAAAGCAATTAATAAGATGAGCTGGGAAAGACTTCTACCAATGAACTGGTCACAAATGTGGCAAAGCACCAAAAGTTTAATTTCTCTCTTTCTGCAATGAAAAGGGGTTGTAAAAGCCTCTAAATGGAGCAAGCTCCTCGTCTCCTCGTGAATTTCATCTTATCATCACGACCTCAGAACTCTGCTCAGACCAACTCCAGGTATAAGGTATATGAGAAAATAAGCACACATAGAAAAATGAAAGAAATAACTTCAAAGTTAGGGGATTGTATTTGTACTGTATTACTGGAAAGGCAACATAAGATTTGACAGGAATTTTATTTACGTTTTTCCCGTAATTAGGAGAAATGCTATTTTGATTGAAGATAATAGTGCCTCTGCTTGAAAACCACAGCCTGTTTATTTAGATGATGGTTCCCTGCAAAGGAAAATAATTCAATTCTGTTGATCAAATTAAAATAATATTTAATACAGGATTTAAATCCTTGGTAGTCTTGGGATGCTTTCTTTTGGATGCACCTGACTTTAATATTACAACAATTACTTGATTATCATAGTAATTACTTACTTTTGCCATTTGTTAATATTGAAATTATCCACAGTTAACTCAGGATGCCTCATATGCTGTTTATTACAGTAATTTTGGTATCTTACAATCTATTTCAATTTTTTATGGTGCATTGTGGCATAAAATGTGGACTTATTTTAGTAGGACAATTTCTTTTAAAAGCTTTCCCCACAAGAGCAGGCAGAAAAATTAGAAACTGAAGTTCCTAATGTCTATTGTTCATTCGCTGCTTTTCTCTTTTCTGTCTTCCCCCCTCCCATCTTTGAAGGCAACACAGTTAAGACTAGTAATGTTGGCCATTTTTGGTTGTCCTTAATTTCAATTTTCTTACACGTGGGCAGGGAATCCTATGTGGCAGAAATAGTGGGATTCATTGAACCTGCAACGAATTTCCAGTATCATTTAGAAGAGATAATTGTATGTGACTTTTCCTGTGCATTAAGGATCTCCAGCCCTGTGAGCAGTTTCCTGGAGTAAATGCTGTGGATTAGATTGTCTATCCAATATGAAGCTTTGCTGGAAAAAGACTTTCTGCTTTATACAGTGTACAGAAAATGGACTGGGTTTGCTTATTGTATTGCTTTCTTCCATTTGAGCACATAAACAAAGCTAATTATCCCTTCCCAAGCATTTACTGTTTCCTCTTTGATATAATGGGCTAAGGGGCAAGTGAAGTTGAAACATCTGAGCTAAGCAAAGGTGACATTAACCAGTTTTACTGTGAATGGTTTGTCAGACATTATTAAGCTTTGCCTGGGTCTATCAGGGTTCCTTCCTATTCATAAAAACAGCTACCTAAAGAAAGGAGCAAATATTACAGTATTATTTTCCCTTTTCAGGGAACACAAAGGCAAAGATTTGTTCCTTGTCTCCACCGGGTATTTAGTTTGCATGTTGGAAAATGAATCACACTGGCTTTAGGAAGAAATGTGCACCCCAAAAGTATTCTTCGTGTTGGGTTTTTTTTCTTATGAAATTCGAGCAGTAAATACAACAAAATGGTTGGAAAACTAATGAGCTTTGCCTCCAGGATTCCTGGATCTCAGATCACCTATTAGAAAAGTTCATGACAACACATTTTACCTTTTAAGCTCCCCGAACACATCATTTTCTGAAATCTCTCTCTGTTCCCAAGATGGAGTTATCTGAAGCACTACTCTTAATGTGTTTGAACAGTTAAAGTAGCCCTAAAGCACTATAACTTTAATGCATTATAAATGAATCACTATGGATACAGGGTGTCTTGATGATCCTTAGTATTTGCTTTTGTATTACATTTTGATATCTGTGATGTTTGCCTACCCAGCAGAAAAACAAGCTTCAATAAAAGTTGATTATTTTATTAGAGCAGTCAAATTAAAAAGTTAAGGGGATAATGAAATAGAAGACAAATTGAAATAGTAAAATTTGCCATTTGCCCAGTTCTCATAGGTGATGCATTCACCAAACACAATTCTGAGTGGCTGGAAGGGCACTGACAGTATCTGCTTCCTTTGGTTCAGGGCTGTCACAGCTGCGTTGCAAACACATCTGTCTCCCATGCATGAAGGACTGAGGAAGACAGGGATGCACTGTGCAGAATTCCATCTGTCTTTCCTGCTGTGTGCTGACAGGAGTGCCAAATGCCATCTGTCACATAAGCAAAGTGTGGAGTTGATTTCAGTGAGAAAATGTGGTTAAAAGGCAATTGACTCTTCACCCTGACTTTGCATTTTCCTAGCTTGAGCTGCCTCTGATTTCAGTGAGAGGTCTGGCTGAATGCTACCTAGGTAAGGATTGCAGAGTTTGGCCCAAGATATCATGAAAATCAGGTTGGAAAGCTTTATTTGTCATTACAGTCAGCAAGGCAAGGAGGTTGTAGTCCGCTCTTCTTGCTTGCTATTATTGTCTTGCCACCATGGATGTCTGGTCATATTAAAAAAAGCACTCATCCACCTGGGCAGCCTGTTTCCCATACAAATCAGCATTGCATCTTTTACTGCTTAGGAAATTAGTCCCTTAGGAGCTAGTCCAACACCCACTAAAATTCATGGACTATCTCCAAGGAGCTGCCAGCAGACTTTGGTAAGAGATTTAAAGGTTCATTCAACCAACTGCATTCCCAGGGCCAGAAGTGTCTGTAGAATGTACTGATATTTTCACTGAATTTTTTATGACTCCTGCTCTTCTAGGAAGCGAAATATTTGCTGTAGAAAGGGAAGTATACAGTTTGTGGGTGGGTGGATGGATGGAAGGATGCAAGGATGCATGGATGGATGGATAGATAAACTGCTACATAAATTCCAAATTTATACAGAAGTCATGGAGTCCAGAATAATAAATTAGATTTTCTTTACACCCAAGATCAAGTGGATGTCATGAAGTGTAGCCTCAAACTTATAAATTCTCCTGCTATTCTTCACATGATTGAGAATCCCAGCAGCCAGTATTATTTTACTAGCAAGGATTTTTATTCAGTTAGAAACATACAGTTATTGCCTCTGCTGTGTAACAGATTTAATCTGACAGAGAAGTCAATACTAAGTGTGTAATGACTTGCGTCATGACCAGTTTTGTGCTCTGCTTGTCTTACCTTCAATCCCTTCTAGCTCATCTTTCATCGAACATCTAAAACACCTCTGAGGGCATAACTCCATACGTACCTAAACATTATCAGTGCTAGTTAATGCCATACAACATAGTTCCTCAACAGAAAATGTGAAAGTACGAGTTGTTCTGTTTTACACTTTTGTTCATGGCATGAAGAAAGTTTCTCTGCATTTTGCTTTTTACCTGTCTTGGTTCTGCTGCAGGAAGTCGGGTTGAACTTGAATCCTACTCATTTGTCTCAAATTGGTCTCTAATATTTTGTTGGCCATTTACATCTTGGAACATTTTGTGTCCAGAGTAAGCGTCTGTGAAATTATGAATTCAGAGAAATTACTGATGATCTAAATATAGGATCTCATGAAATGAAGGCTGTCCTTTTGAGGAGCATGGCCACAAAACGAAGCTCTATTGCTCACCCTGTTCTCTTCCTGCTCTCTAGGTAGATGCCAGGTACATAAATGAACAATTGCCTGCAGAAAGAAAAATCTTTCCTTCCACATCAAAAGATAATGTTCACGATTTGCTCATAGTTAACATTTTTCCCATGTAAAACAGTATTTTTGGGCTCCCTGGAAGAAACAAGGGCTGATAATATAAGGAAATAAAATTAAGGGGATAATACATGGCCCCAGAGATGAAGAAGACAAAAGGATGGTAGACAAGGGGTATAATCACTGTAATTTCGTGAATAGTTAATTGAAGCCTATGATGAAATCAACTACTTGTCCGTGTACATTTTTAGTGTAGTACACTCCCTCAGTAGTATCTTTATTTCCCTGTGGAAGGAGGGAGATGGTTTTCAGACTCTGTAGTATCTTATAGAAGCTCTTCACATCTTCACTACTGTTACTGAAATCTACTCCACACTGCTACATCTCTTCCAAATCAACCAAACCTTCATGGAGATGACACCTCTCTCTTGCTTTGCTTTCCGTTGCAGAGCAACCCTTTTGCCACATTCTCCCTTTCACTATCTGCTTTCTGAGTGTCAGCTTCATCCCCAGTGTATGACCAGGGAAGCCAGAGAAGATAGTGAAGTGTAAATGGGGAATATATAGTTTATTGCTCAGTTTTTTTCAATCTTTTTTTTTTTTTGGGGGGGGGGATTTGTCCTAGTCTTTCCATGTTTTCAATATATTTTTTATTGAAGAAACCAATTATCTACAAAAAGATATTTGCATTTTCTTTATCAGAATGGATTTTCCCCTCCATTATACTTTCTGAGCTTCCCATTCCATGACAAAAATTCCTGAAGTGTGATGCCCTTCATAAAATAGGAGATATGGAGAGACTGTCCAATAAAGACATCCCTTGGAGAAATTAAAACTGTCAGAAGCAGTTTATAGTCAGCTCGGTTTATGGAGAGTGATGGCTCCCCAGGTGATAAGCAGGATCTCATGGCTGGACTCTGAAGAGGGCTCCTGTTCCTGCTTTGGTGCAGACTCAGATGCCTTCTGGTCTTATGTCTGCTTTTCATGCATCCTGTGGGAAGGGGAGGCTGTGCAAGTGCATGTCAGAAGAGAGAAAGAGTCTAAAGATTAAGTTTACAGCAGAATGAATACCATCAGCAAATAGCAGCAGTACATCTGGCACCTGCAGTGCTCCAAGTACTCTAATTACCTCTTTTGGGGGGCTTCAAAGAGATTAGATCTCTCTGGTTTGCATAAGGTATTCATTGCTCTTCAGCTGGCCTGGTGATGCTGAGATGTTTCCTGTTGCAGGGGAGCCATATTCAGAAAAGGATTGTAAATCTTTCTTTAGCATGGTGGATGTTGGGCATTTCAGGTAAGGGGGATGCTAAGGGGATTGGTCTCAGATGGGGGTGCAGTCAGGGGCAGGGAAAGGAGGGATGTGGACCACTGCTAATGAACGCACAAGAGCCACTACTGAACAGTCTGTTGGCTTCTCAGCATCTTATCAGAGTCAGATGAAAGCATTATGAGATTTTATCATTGAAAAGCAAACCTATTAAAGCTAAAGCAGTGTGATGAAAGCAGCAATCAATGCAGGCACTAGAGGATTTACATAACTTTTAGAGAAATAATTATTTGGTTTTAATTATGTTTTCCACACAATCTAGCAATGACAAACTGTTTTATATTCCTCTGCAGTTTTCTCTGAATAAAGCATTTTCTTATCTGTCTTTAAAGATGTTTTGAGTTGCTACTTTCCCTTTAAAACACCCTCTGTACCAGGAATCTCACCTTCTGTGGCTAAATGGCTGATGTGTACAAGGGATAAACTTTGCCTACAGAGTGTCCTTCTTGTGAACAGGGCACATGGGCATGGAAACCTCAATGAAGTCTCACACTTCTGGGCTATTAATAGCACTGGGCTGTTCTTCTTGAAGAAGAATGAAACAGCTTGGTTGCCAAAGAGGCCACCAGGGAAGTCTAATCAGCATCACATCATTGTCCTTGGTCTGGCAAAGTGCTGAGACACATGGTGAACCACTCTCCACTTGAAATGCAGGTACTGCTTTGAGTGGTTTTGGTGCCAAAATCTCTGTTTCACCCTTCATCTCTTCCAAAATGTCTTAGCTGCATTTCAGTCCTATGTTATCAGTGGCATTATCTGGCTTAACAGTAGTGGAAATGACCACGTACTAGCAATTTCATAAGCAACTCTTCCTTGTAATGGACAGATGGTTTCTTGAGTCCCAGTTAACACTCCTGCTTGAATAATAACCTTGTCCATCCAAAAGTGTCAGGAATTTTGTCACTGTATTCTGAGAGAAAATTGCTACTGGAAGGCTAAAAAGAATCTGAAACAGGAAGAAGTTGATGTTAATAATAGGGAAGTCAAATGTCTGTTTGTCTGGACTGCTATATGCTAGAAGCACTAACAAGCAATTGTGTTGCAAAGCCAAGAATAACTCCTTTGCCTTTTACTGCCCTTAAAAGAAATAGTAGTGTGAGAGCCATGCTGTTATTCTTGGCAGACCACTGCAGCTCAGTTTTCTCAGAGAACTTCAAGAAAAGGAAATAAAAGTATATGGGGCACCTAACAGGAAACCCACTTTCTCCCCTTTCCATTGCCTTATGGACAGACAAATCCACAGGCATTGCCTCCTAGTACTCATTCTTTTGAGCAATGTACAGACTCAGCATTGCTATATGACCTTCCAACCACATGTGCACAAAAAAGGATTGCTCGATGTTTTACAGAAACATTTCCTGTTTGAAATAATATTTCAATTCAGAAACTATAGAAAAACAGTGTAGTTTCCCTTGTCCACGCTTTTCTTAAGGAGTAAGAAATTTCTGACATTTTACCTTAACGGTTTGTGTAGGTTGTTAGCTGTTTTTAACTGGAAATAAAACAGAATAAAAACTTAATCTAATCTTAATGTCAATATGCTTACACTGTAAAGGCATTTTTTTGAGTCCCTGGCCAGTATCATCTTCCTTTAGCAGCCAAAGTTCTATCCCTTGCATGAGGATAAGCTCTACAGCATATTTTATCCCCCCTCTTACCAGATACAGGGCAAGAAAACCTCTCCTTAGCTCTCATTAATTAGCCTAAAAGATATTTGGTAAACCACTGATCATTTGAAAGCCGGATTTCAGCTGTTACACATCATGCTGAAACCCACATTGGATGCACATTAATAAATCAAATAGGAAATTAATCAAAGGCTGAAATAGTTCCCAGCATGGCAGTTATCTTTTCCTGGAAAATGAAGCTACAGAGCAATAGATGTGGTCTCCTGCAAAATTCAAATAACCCAAGTTTTAAATGTTCACTTGTTCATTGGGTAGCTGTTTACAGAGCAGAGAACCGGAACTCTGAGTGGTAAGACTTCAAGTTGTGATTTGTGTAGAACTCAGTTGCAGCCTGGAAAGGTTTGCATTTCTTGCTTAAAGTTATTTGTAGCTTAGTTTAGACAACTGGAATCATTGTACTTTTCTAACAGTGTTAATTGGATTTTAGATTGCATTATTTTGCTGCCTTTAGCGAAGAGAGAGCTGGTATCCTGCTTCTCTGCATGCTGTTCAGTATGCACTGGATCATTAATGTGAAATAGTGCACAGCTGGTTTGCAATCCATCTTAAAGATGAACTATAGTTCCTTAATGGTCTTGAACTTTTAGCTTAAGAAGATAAATAATATAAATCCTTCAATGTAGGATAGAGGGGAGGTACAAAAAGTGCCCGTTCCTGGCACTAGGGTTATAAAAAAACTAAATGCTTGAAAATGCCTTCCGTCTTATTAGACATGACTTATTTCCTGACATCATTTCTTGGAGTGGATTAATTGTCGCTAGCCAAATATTTTGCACAACACAGAGGGTGCCAAGGAATTTCTGAGTCTATATGTCTGTATCACTGGAAGTTGCCAATGTAACTTAGAAATGCCACCCAGAGTTCTCAAGCTGAAGTGACACCATGATATCACATTAACTCCAGTTTACTTTTATTTTTTGAGTATAGAATTCACACTTCTTTACAGCTACGTTCTAGTTTGCTGTATATTAGGGTCATATTTCAAAGCAATAGGCAATAAACTGTTTTGGAGTTTAATTATTTTCCCTCTATTAGAACATTTTGGGCCACTGCACTGGAAAATCCTGACTCACAACCAACACTTCAGTGGGGAGTGTCAGTTAAATTCCTGCACAGGCCATAAATAATACCAGCATTTTACTGTCTGCACAAAGTCTTTCTATAGATTGCTTCCTGTTATTGGTGTCTGATTGCACTATTATCGATGATGCAAAAAAGTCTTACACTGATTTCAGCAGGAGAGAAAATTAAAGTAACCTGTTTAATGTGTTGCAAGAAAGAAATTACCAGGTTCATAGTGAAGGCAAACCACCAGTACGTTCATATTCCTGGTGAAGTCTAACAGCCTGTGACTGGAATGTCAGCAAGAGCTCCCCTGGGAGACAGGTTTGTAATGTATCCCCCGATACGGGAACAGGGTCAGTCAATTAAATGAAAAGGATGTCAAATTTAAAAGATGTGAGAATCTCTCTTTTCATATAGGTTAGTCTAGACTGTCAAATCCATTGCACAGAGTCATCAGGTCAAATATTATGGCTAGATATTTAAGGAGTATGGAACGGATCCTGCCAATTCACATTGCTGGGCGATGATAATTAGACACTGTCTTGATGGACTTCAGGTTCCAAAGAAAGACAGTTCTCTGAACTTCAACATGCACTTTGTGAGTTTTAGTATAGTTATGAGGACCAAAACAGAAAGAAAAATTCTCAAAGGTCAAAAGTATAAGTGCAGAGTATAGTAACATACCTGTTCCTGCTGACTTCCCACTGGAGCTGGGTACCAAACCCTCAATGGTGACCCTGAAATTCTCCCCCATTGTGTTTTGGCTATAACTGAGGTACATGAAATTGAAACTTTTGTGGGAAATATTTTGCTCTGTGGGAAAAATTATCAAAGGGGAAAAGAAGAAAAAAGAGCACAGAGAGAGAACCAAGGGCTTCAGGCCGGAGGCTTCAGCCAGTGTAGCCCAAGTAGGATGGAGTGCAAAGATGCAGCAGAAGGGCAGGATCCCTTCTAGCCCAAAGCACATTCGGGTTGGATTCTGGAGGTTGGTGCTTTAAGAGGACGTCTACACTCCCTTCCCAGTATCATTCCTTTACCCTGTCTGTCAATCCTCTAGCATGCAGTTCAGTGAGTGTTTTTCTCACACGGTTTGGTGTGCACTACTGAATAGGTGTTACTGGGCACATTCCCATAGAACTTCTATTACTCTACTTTTTTGGTTTTATCTACAACAATGTTACTCTGCTGGAAAAGGTTTTATTTCTCCTTAGTGTAAGGAAATAAGTATATAACAGGGGTGAAACACAAAGTAGAGGTTGTTTTATGCTCCAAGTTGTATAACAATAATCAGAGCACAAGTGGGGTATAAACATTTTTGAGGAAGAAAATTGCATAAAATGAGGTAGATGTACACCACAAACCACATTGCCAATTCAAGAAGAGAAGTGGCCACTTGGTACTCAGACCAGAGAAAAGAGTGAAACTGGGGATGCACTGGAACAGGTTGCCCAAAGAAATACTAAATGCTTCATCCCTGGCAATGTTCAAGGCCAGGTTGAGCAGCCTTGGGTGACATGGTTTAGTGTGAGGTGTCCCTGCCTGTGGAAAGCAGGTTGGAACTGGATGATCTTAAAGTCCTTTCCAACCCTAACTATTCTATGATTCTATGATGCTCTCTGAAGAAACAGTGGTAACCCTGGTTGTGGGTTTGGGTTTATTACAGGCTTTTAATGAGAAGATATTTATTATGCTGAAGAGCTTATATTATGGATAGCTCATATCACAGAGAATGGGGTCAGATGGGACTCCATGCAAGATATCATTTCAATAACTTCCCTAACATGGTACACAGTGACTCACACCTCCATTATTCCCATGAGGTTTTTGACTACCCTGTTCTTAAACCCCTACAGTGTTGGAGACCCCCTCTTAAACCATTTTTGTGAGTGTTTACCTTCTTAGCTTCAAAAGTGTCTCCCAGTGACCCACAGGGTCTCTATCACTGCATGTGAAAACCACTGTATCATCCTGTACAAGCCATTGACATGGAGAGAAGATTGTTCCAAACCTCTTTGCATGAAGATGACAAACTATAGTTAGGTTTTCGTATGCCAGGCTGAGTTTTCAATCTTTCAAGCATGAAATTGTCCATTTCATTTGCAAAAGCACCGAAATCAATCTACCAACCTTAAGGTCACATGGAATTCGTTATGTCATTTTAAAATAGCTCCTATCAGATTACAACCATATCTGAAATATGCGGCTGCTCCGTAACCAAACAATAAAAAAGCCTGAGCAAACAAGATCTGAAAGGCTGTGCTGTGAGACTCATAACACAGAGGAATGTTATGGTCTGGAGTTCATTGCAGGAAAAACAAGCTGGAAGTGGTACAGTGATTAAGGCATTTTCCTTGCTAAATTTTCAAGTTGCTGTGACAAGACATTCAGCCTTGTGAAAGGAACGTTATGGATTTCCCAAGGTGTCCGCGAAGAGCAATGTTTCTGCACACACCTTGTGGCTATTTGAATAAGCCAGGAAATCACTCTGCAGTGGTAAAACGTGCTGAGAAAGTTCTCTTTTTGTTAGTGCCATTGTGTGCTCCACCCCCCTATTAAGTTTCTGTATCACTGGAGCAGGTGGAGCTCTTTATTTCCATTCATGCAGCTGTAAACTATTCAAACATCTACATGAAAAGATCTTTTAGATGAGACCTCTTGTTTTTGTAATAAGAAACCTGACTAGTCGGTTCCTATGGGACATACACTAACTTCTTTCTCACAGTGAAATCCAGACCAGATTGGTAATAAATTAAACTGATTTCTCCAAATTGAGTCTGTTTTGCCTGTGATGGTAAGTGCTGAGTGATCTCTCCCTGCCCTTATCTCAATCAATGAGCCTTTTGATATATTTTGTTTCTTCAATTATTTGAGTTGAGGAGGGGAGTGATAGAGTGGCTTTGGTGGGCACTTGCATACAGCCAGGGACAATCCCCCATAGGTAACACACTGTAAAATGAGGTTATTCATATAACACCACTTCACAAACTGTTCACAACAAATGAGACAACCAGGAATCTCTCCTGCCAACTGCTAACACCCTTCTTATTCCCCTCAGCTCTGTCTGGAGCTGGCACTTCCAATAAAGTCTTTCAGTGAAAAGGGCCAGAAAGGATCATTGTGATTTAGAAAGATAAATATTTCATAACTGAGAAAGTGATTTGTGCCATTGCCAAGTTCAAAATCCTGGTACTAACCATGAGTAAGTTGATGAATAAGGATAAATTGCTGTGTTTAGGTTGCATTTAGATGCTGCAGTTAGGATGTTCTCAGATGTTCATTAGTAAAGAGATCTAGTAGCCGTTCCAGACCTGGTACTTCTGGGTCTGGAGTTAGTTTGGATTTGCATTCTGTGGCTTCTGGCAGTGTACCAAGGCCTCAGTGTTGAGATTCGATCTCTGCATTTCACACTGATTGCTTGGAAAGATAGTACAGTTTGGGGAGCGGGGGAGGAGAGACTGGGCTGTGACATGAGAAAAGACAAAACACCCAAACAGCCCGTCTTAGCATGGGAAGCTACTGCCACCGGGACCTATGTGATAAAGCAGTAACTGATGGACTATGTAGTAATACTTCGTCTATGAAATGGCTCCTTCTAGCCTAATGTTTTATGTGAAAGAAAGCAGTACTAGACATATGCATTGACTTTTACTTAACATTTTCTATGTTAAGGTAGGGTATAGACCTAAAAGCCACTATCTGTCAGAAGGAGGAGCAACCGGCCCGTTGCATGAGCTCTAGACCATTGTGCACTGGAGGATCCAGGAGTATGTTGAGCATCAGAAAGCCCGATAGTGGTCCATGCTAGCCAACTGCAGAGCGAAATACAGGAATCAGTTGAAACAAAATATTCAGAAACTCTCAAAATGTTTTCAGTTGTTCAGATATTTTTGATCATCACAATTCTCATTATTTTTAATTTTACCTTTATACTGTGATAGATTAATGTTTGCATTATTCTTCCTCTCCTTTTTCTTTTGCAGTACAGGCAAACCAGTTCATCTGCCCAACTCAGCTGGAAAGTGTGTGGCTTCTTTTTAAACTGATTAGGTATCTTAAATAGACCTGTAATTTCCAACTCAAGTTCCTTATACATTGTCTATAATTTCATATTGTCCACAGCAGTGATCTTTGCATCATTAGAGCAGTGGGAAGCTTGGAGAAGAGAGGACTGTACATATTTTCTCTCCGGGATTTCTGCCATCTAATGCTGCATTGCTTTCAGCCTGCCTTTCCTATCTTTAAGCATAATAGTTCCGAACAATTAGTAAGGGCATAGGTATTAATTGGGGTCCTTAACTGTGTATTAGTTTGTAGGGTTTAAAAAACAGAATCTGAAATTCCATGTATGATTTGATGGAAACTGCCCCAACACCTGGAAGGGATGGCTCATCCCATTCTCTATGTAATACACCCAAATCTCACTGGAGTATTAACTCATAACTCAGTCTAAGGCAGTTATTTTAGAAAGGTGTGAGGCACACCGCCACTGTCAAACTACACGAATAACCCAAAAATAAAAGCTTGTGTGCCTGAAAGCTTGTTTGATTTATCCCCCAACTGTATCAGTTAGTCTCATAAAAGATATTACCTCTTCCCACAAATCATACTTTGCTCATTGGAGCATTACATGGCATACTTAATTATAGTAAGCACACTGGGGATGCTGGATAAGAAAGCCTACAGACATTTAAAGTAGGATTAATGTCTTTGCATAACAGTGGAAACCGATGTAACTTCCATGCCACTGAGAAGCAAATTTGCAATGGAAATAATGTCATTTTTATGCCAAAAGTTTGAGTGCCTGCTTGGTTTGAGGAAACATTTTGTGTTCTACATTTTTCTCAGCTTCAAGGTTCTGGAGTTTTGTACAGAAATCATACAATAATTGGATTTTCAGACTTGTTTCCTAGAGAAATGAAGCTTTATGTATTCCTGCAGTATACCTATCAGTCTCTCTGCTTCTCCTTAACTTTTGAATCTACTAGCTGATTTCAACCAGATTTTGAAGGCTAGAGGTCTGAAAAATATTATATTGCAAAAGTTGTGCAGAAATTGGGACCTGAGTAAAATAGAAATGTTCAAATTAGAGCTCAGTGAATCAGACACGAATGACTCAGGCATTATAGGTAGTGCCTGGCAGCAGCTGACCATGCCATGAGCATGTAGAGCCAACCTGCACACTGATGTCTGCATTAACCACAGCCTGAACAACCTCTGGTCTGCCATGGAAATGGGAGGGCAGGTGGGACTCTCAGGCCAGGGGGGATTTAGGGGAGAGAGGACACAAGTCATTGCACAAATGGAGTTTTTGTGCTGCTTCTCACACAGCTTTTTCTTTGTCCATTTTGAGATGTTTGTGTCTAAAGAGCCAGGGATTATCATTGGTCAGAATATCTGAATTGAATGGCTCTTTAGTGTGTAAACACCACTGTGTGATGTTCAGTTACCTGCCAGCTTAAATCACAACAGCCATTTTTGGTGCTCAATGTGGGGCATGAAGAGTTAACAACAGATTTGCCCAGAGCATGTTAAAACAAAGTTGTTATAAGCATTCATTACCTTAGTTTCATAGCTGCTGGTTCCAGAGTTGTGCGTCTTCCCAGACTTGCACTGTATGACACCCTTCTTGCTATCTATGTTCCCTGTTGTGGTGTTTGTCGCCTATGAGGGCTCAATTAAGGTTATCATTCTGCTGTACTGTGTAATACTGGTTTAGGATATGATAAAATTACTGATTGTGAGACTAATCTGGTATTTGTACTCAGCATTGTCGTCATCTCCTTACTTTGGGAACTATACCTCAGAAACTATAAATAATTACACCCATCACCTTTTCTCCTCAGAGAGCTAATCTAAGGAGGAATCAAAGGGAAACACTTTCCCTTGCTTCTTCACCTTCCATTTCTCCTCTAGGCTAGTCAGAATTTTTAATATCCCTGGGATGTTCAAACCAGCATGGTTGTATTCCTGTCTCCTGAATGTGTTTTAGGTCTTGTTTAAGGTTAACCAACTATTTAAGAATAGCATAGAGAAGTCTGCCTCAAAGCTAGATAGTTATGAGCAGCAGGGTGTGTGGGATGCTATGTACAAATACCTAGAACAGTGGGTAGCTCCAGTGTTTTGGAACTTCAGAGTATCTGGGGGTTTCCTGTAGATAGCTGTAACACTGAGTTTAGGTTGCTGCGTTTCATCTGAGTTTTTGCCATTTTCAGGAGCCTTAAATATTTTTTTTTTCCTTTTGAGAGGACAAGTAAACTATTGAAATGCATCTTTTTGTCAGTGTAACCGGATTGTCCTTAAAAACATCTTGTCCTGTTTCTCTTAAAACAATACAAACAGACTTGATGCGATTTCCTCACTCACACATGTTGTGGGTAGTGAGCCAGGCAAGAAGCCTGTATCCTACACAGTCATGGAGAGAGACGCTGTCATTCTGCTTGCACTGAGGATAGGGAGACATAAAATGGGCAGACTCAAGGAGGATGGGAAGAAAAGCCCCAGAAATTACTGAAGAATAAATAATATGGCATATGCACACCTTGGTTTTGCGGGTAACACCTGGGCAGGAGTCCCAGTCCCGAGTGGTGCAGACTAGCTTGTATACATGTTGCACAACACTCAGTTGACATCTTCTCTAGGTCCTATGTGACTGCTTTTGTCTTGAGGCATAGTTAGGATTCATCTTTATGCTTTGTTTCACTTTGAAGTTTGTGACATAATGAATTGATACCTTACATGATTTCACATCCTGGCACTGAGACTATGTTGGAGCCAATAATGGAAGATGAATTCCTACTGCTTGGAGCATCCCCCAGAAACAACTGTCTTGTCAGCCATGCCTGGGTAAATGTAGCCAATTGTTTCACTCCTGCTAGGAGCCCGGAGATGAAGAATCTTGTGTACAGTTTGTATGCTCTAGGGAGCGATGCCTGCAGTCAAATGGGGAGCAAGCTAAGATGATGTGCCATCAGAGACCTGAACAGAAATCGTTTAGTTTGATTACAGGGTAAACATGCTGTGGAGAAGTTTGAAAGGGAGTGGTATCCAAGAGTTGCTGATACAGGACAACATACGTCTAAGTTGGTAAATATTTGTGACTCTGCAATATACAATAGTTCACCAAGGAGCTAAATGCATAGCTAATTGTGGGTATGGCTGTAAATGTACACTGGTAGATACATGGACACTTAAGATGTTTTGTTCAAGGCTCCTTTATGCTTTGTGGGCTTCTAAACATTGTGCCTTAGGTTCACCAGACCAACACCATTATGCATATTTAATCTGGAATTCACTTTAGGAAGCTTTGTACATATTTGATAGGGAATGTTTCTTAGACTTCATTAATGGCCCAGAGACCAAGCTAAGGTTGGGAAAATCAAACTAACAAAGGCTGTTTTCTCACTGTTAAATACAGCTAATTTGCATCAGTGCCTGTGAAGGTAATGAATTAAGTAACCTGGTCAAAGGAGAAAGACTTAAAGCATCTTTCTTTCAAGCTCTTCTTCTGTATGTGAAAAGAACTCTTCAGGTATATGGAGATAAACCCCATTCTCCTGCAAAACTTTTGTACTTCTCTGTTACCTTGATGACTGTGTAAACCTTGATGTGCTTAGACTCCTGGGAGTGCGGATATGGTTACAACAATTGCTTATAATTTTGATGAGCCATTCAAGGTAATGTAATGTTTTGTAATCTGTAAGTGGGAAATTAATAGTACCCAAAAGCTGATGCAACAACAGATGTTCTGATGCAGTAATAATGTCCTTTATGTGTTCACATGCCTCCAGGTACAGTTAATTTTGGTTTAGAGGTATGTTAAAAAGTGGTGCCATTGTTCAGATATAGCATTATTTATTTGAATATTTTAAGAAGGTGGTGGTTTTAGAAATTTAAAATTTTATAAATTAATACTTGTATATATAGTTACAGAGTTCATGTATTTACATCTACGTGCATACATATTTTCATATCTATCTACAAGTATATATAACCTTTATCTCTCAGATTTTCCGCACTGCAATTCTATAGATAGAGGATTAAATGCAGTGATGATGAGATATAACAGCAATCTAGAGTTAGGTTTGAGCTTGTGAATATCATAATTTTTAATAATAAATCATTGAATTAATGAGGAAAATGTGCTAAAGAGAAGGAAGGGTCTATATTTCAGTTGTGCTGCTGCAATGTTAACTAACTGCAAATAGATCCAGAGGTGAAATAGATGCCTCTAAGATTAATTATCACTAAGTGATTTTGATATCTTCAGCTTTATGGCCATTCTTGTTGAAAAGGTATCATGAATTGGTTGCATTGAGTGTTGCTACAGCACAGGGAGAACTTTGCTTACCCCAGTAAACCTAAGCTCGAGGTACACTGTGAAAGGGCACAAGAAAGGATCATCTAATTAAGAATGTATAGTACAAAAAGATTTTAACATTTGAATTTACATTTGGATTGAAAGAAATGATTGGTTCAAGGGAATTATAGGAGTCTATTGAATTCCTGCTTAGTACAACTGAAGACAAACTGACCACACAAGGGACTCGTACTGAAGAACTGTGTTCCCTCTGCCAATAAATATTTTACCCTTTTTGCATAATTTTCACTAAAAATAAATACTTGTCTTTACTGCAAGGTGTCTCCTTTCAAAAGGAAATAGCTGAAGCCATAATTCACTAGGACAATGTTAAAAAATGTGCCCAGATATTCACGGCTTTAGCAATATTCTGAAACAGTTTTCTTTTATAAATTGTATCTGAATTTCTAAGGCTGCTGATAAGATCATATATTTTGCTCCTGGAAAAATTCACCAAGGAATTGCTCCAATGAAAGTTGTGCTTGTTTATTAATCCTTAGATAATCTTGCTGGTGGGTGAGAGAGTTGGGAAGTTTCTTAGACACTGTTTTTAAATGCACAGATTAAGTGGGTTCTATGGGAAGGTAGCATCAGTCACTACAATTAGATGTCAGGTCAAAATTAGTTCTCTAAATCACCTTTAGTCCATCAGTATCAATTGGCACCTTAATGTTGTGAGTCAGTGAGTTATGAGAAATTCTAAACCTTTACTCTGCTAAAATGAGCTGAGCCTAGGCCACAATTGGAAGGAGCTCAAGTCCTGATTTACAGGATATTTAAATGTTTTTCAGTTGGTTTTGGATCATTTTTGAGAAAACCAAATTAAAGAAAATGTGCTTTAGAAATATCCTTCTTGCATACACAGGTAAGATCTAGACTTTCCCTATGACCTTCTTGCATACACAGGTAAGATCTAGTCTTTCCCCAAGAACCCCAACACAAGTGGGGTGAAAATGACCAGCTCATTTAGTTGTAATCATGATCAGCTATTGTTATTAGGCTGTGCAGCTCTGGCACAGCCCTGTGGTGTGGGCTTCCCTAGCTAGGATTCAAAAGGTTCTGGAGTTACTGCCCATGGCTTTATTCACTAGGAACAATACCCTCGAAAATTTTATGTCTGCAAAAAAGTGTTTGAAGTTTTCTGAAATTTTGCTTACAATTAGCATAAAACTTGTTTTGATACTTAGTTTGTAATAATAATAAAAGCCCAACATATTATATGGGTAACACCTTTGAAAAATATCCTTTTCATATGGATCTTTTTTTCCTTCTTTTTTTCATTTTTTTTTTTCCTAAGAGATGCTGTTTTACTTTACATTGAAGTCATATTTTGGTTTATTTCCCAATTACAAAACTCAAATGCACCATTTAAGCTTAAGGGAAGACATTTTATTCTTTTGTGGGAAAAACATTGGTATACATTTCCATCTTTGGGTAGAAAAGAACTCAAAGTTCTTATTTGTTTCCTTGGCAAAGTAGTATAAAAAGCAATACACTTTTATTATTCTATAAAGGAAAACAATATCTGTTTTGATTATCTGTATTTGTGTGCTTATTTCCGGCAGAACAGTCATTTCAAATATGATGAAATATAATTGTCATCCTCAGGAAGACCGACTTGATGATGTCCTTTGGCAAAGTAGTAATAAAGTCTAAATAACAAACTTGCAGAAATATATGGTCATTTTCTATAACCAGACTTTTTTTAGTATTTTTTTTTAAGTATAAGCCTAATTGCATTCCTTGGGGTTGGCAAATATGATGAATGGTGTTCAACTGAACTTGCCATTTTCTTTGTAGATGAAGGACATCAGTACATACAATGTGCCCCAGAATGGAGTATCAATGGCAAAGAATTACTACTGTGCTTGGCTAAAAGGGTCCTTTTTGGACAACTTTTTTGAAGATTCCTTAAATAGTTGGACCCAGCTGTATGGACTAAATAATAATAATCTGCTCCCACTAGCAAGCAATCCCAAATCTTTTCTGATGTTTAATGAGTTTTCGCTGCAGTTACAAAATTCTGGGCTCCTACAGAAACTGGGGCTCAAGAAGCGGGATTACAGCAACACGTGCCCTTGTTGGTAGGTTCATCAAGACTCAAACTGCCAGATTTTCCTGCAGGGAAGAATGTGTCTTGTCTCTGATATGACAGAGCCTCTCAAATTTTCAGAAACCCATTGTACTGACGTTATAGACAAATATTTCCACAGCTAAACCCACCTTATCTGGACAATTCCATAGGGAAGTTTACCTAGGGCCGCCTAGAAATGCATATCATCGAAGTCACATTCTAAATCCAGTGCCTCTGGGTTCAGGCACGGACATTAGTGGGGATAATATCGCCCTCTGGGTGGGCACAAGTAATTATCGATTTAGATTTTTTTGTTCATGCATGACCACAAATTGCTGTTCCTTTTTCCAGAAAAGTACGCATTTGAGAATAACGCATCAAACTGGTTAAAATTCTCAGGAATGTGCATGCCTTCAGGTTTTCTGTATTTCTGTGATCCTAGAAGGCTCTTTTCATTCCTCAAGTGCTTCCAGCATTTCTTTTCAACCAATAATACAGAAATGACTCACATACTAGGCAAAGATTTGCATGCTTAGCACTAAACAGATGACAGATTATTCTCCCCTCATTACCATCACAAAATAACCCAGTGGTTGGAAGAGATTAGCTCTTAGGTGAAGAATCTCTGAGTTAAACCACACCTAAACAAGACCATTAGTTTTGAAAAAGGTGTTAAATACTTTTAGGTCAGCAGGAAAAGGTGTCGGGTAAGGAATACTGGTTAGGGATACACCAGGACAGCATGGAAATCCTAGATGCACGGTGGAACTATCAACTGGCAGACGTTCACTTCCCAATATATTTGTTTGCAAATGTAATTAAAATAATTCAACAATACTGCACTGCAAGGAGTACTTGTGCTGTGTTCTACTGATGCATATTTATTAGACACAGTGCATGCACAATACTTCCAAGTGGTAATTAGGATACTCCTCAACTTGGCACGACTTTTTAATAGACCTGTGAGGATGGGTTCATCTCGTCTAATTTTGGTACATGAAAGGTCTCAGTTGTGGTCTAGGCTCTTCTGTTAGGAGTGATCTGACAGAAATTAGCATGCAGGTAAGGACTGCATCTGCAGTCACCTTGAAGCCAGTAGAAAGATAATTATTTCTATTTTGATCACAATTCTGTAATATTTCAAGAGCAGGAATCTATCACAACAGCAGGAATTCATTTCCTTCTGTTTTAGGTTTCTGAAAACTAGAAAGAACCAAGTTATGGGACTCAACTCTGAATTAAGATATTTAAATCTAAATGCCAGATTAATTTGTTCAAACATAACCGTCCAGTACCATGAGAGGTACGTGTGGAACTCACTTAGACCTTAGCTAGTTATTTCAAATGCAATGGCTGCAAAAAGCAAAACTGACCTCCCAGATGCTGGAGCATCGACTGTCACCAAAGGATTTCTTCAGGGTTCAAGGCATTTCTTTCATGACTGAGTTGTAAAAACTCAGGTTCCTATCTTTAGGACACTGTCTGCATTGATTTCACCTTGCTGTCCTGCCTGCTTAGCCACAGGATTTGCACCACAAAGACAGCCTGATGCATTCCTCACACAACAGAAAGCGTTATGTGTCTTCACTGCAAAACTGGCATACGTAGCACTGAGGGAATCTCAGACAGGACAAAAACCTCCTTTGTGAGAGTACGAACACAACCAGTTTCTGTGTCTGCACAGGAGCAGTGCAGACTGGGTTCCATTACAGTAATTATTCATCACCTCTCCTCTAATCCCTCCCATTAGTTTCCTCTTCAGTACGGAATGAGCAGCCAGAGGCAGGTACCATCCTCAAGAGCATTTCAAGACTGACAATCAGTTTTTTTCCTGCAAAGGGTCAGCCCTGCCAGGACACATAAGGGTCCTCGTGCCTATCCCATTATGTACCTACCCTTTCACTTGAGCAGATAGAGTGTTCAATCAGCTGTCTGCTCCAGGGGGAGGGAGCTGGCACAGAGGAGCACATGCCATGCCCTGTGAGTATATCATGCTGCCTGCTAGTTCATGACAATGGACTTTGATAATGAACTGGGTGAGGTGATTCAGGAGTGCCGCTTCCAATTAGAAATAACACTTCTGCAAGAGCAAATGAGTGAGGTAACGACTGTAATTCTAATCATGCGGGAGCAGATGCCTCATTAGCACATACTCTTGGAATTGTCTTTATGATGTGTGTTAATACACCTTAACCTCTTCCTTCTGGTCCAAAGAAAACCTCATCACAGCAAGAAGCGCTGTTGGTTCTTCAGGGATGCAAGTTTAACTCATAGTCAGATTATGCAGATCTTTTCCCTGTGAAACACACAGTGGAATGCAGTCATTTTAAAGGAAGAGTTGATGGAGATAAGAGGCATTAAGTCCAATTTTCAAAAAACTCTTTTTTTTCTGTAAATTTTCTAATTCATGGTGAAAAATGTTAAATCATTTTTTTCTTGTGTTTCTTAAGCAAAAAGGTCAGAAATTTAGGAGATTTCTGATAGCTTCCAAACTTTCCACACAGAATGGTGTTTTAATAATAAGCAATCACTCAGGGATGGTCCTGCAACAATGCTAATGTCTCTTTCTTTCTTAATTCCAGATAAAACCCAGTTGCTGAACTTATATTCAGGTGTGATTTTCATGACAGAAGCAGAGAAATTCAGTTATGTTTTCATTCTTATTTCTTCCTGAGCTCACAGCCCAGAAGGACACCCTGAGGTGACAATTGAATGTCAGTTCTACTACAGCATTTGAAGGGTTTGACTTTGACTTGGAAGAAGATTGAGTTCTTCAAGTCCCTGTAGAGCATTTCAATAGATAGACCACATCATCTTGTGAGACCTCACTGGGAGTATTGTGTGCAGTTCTGGTGTCCTCAAACAAAAAAGGGCATGGAACTGTTGGAACAAGTTCAGAGGAGGGCCACGAGGATGATCAGGGGACTGGAGCACCTCCCGTATGAAGAGAGGCTGAGAAAGTTGGGGCTGTTCAGCCTGGAGAAGAGAAGGCTGCATGGAGACCTCATAGCAGCCTTCCAGTATCTGAAAGGGGTCTGTAGGGATGCTGGGGAGGGACTCTTCATTAGGGACTGTAGCGATAGGACAAGGGGTAACAGGTTAAAACTTAAACAGGGGAAGTTTAGATTGGATATAAGAAAGAAATCTTTACTGTGAGGGTGGTGAGGCACTGGAACAGGCTGCCCAGAGAAGTGCTGAATGCTCCATCCCTGGCAGTGTTCAAAGCCAAGCTAGACAGAGCCTTGTTTTAGTGTGAGGTGTCCCTGGGCCTGGCAGGGGGTTGGAACTGGGTGATCTTAAGGTCCTTTCTAACCCTAACTATCCTATGATTCTATGATTCTACCATGGCACATCATGGGTTGCATTAAGGACAGAAAAAAAAGTAACTCTGCAAGTGACGGCTGAACTGGCTTTTCCTTAACAGATGTTTAAATAACAGAGGTTTTCTTAAGCCACCAAGCTCCTGAAACTTCATTTAGCAGATGAAACACAAGCTGGTGATATCTGAACATTTAGTAACCCCTAAGCTCTTTGGTTGGCTCAAGCTGAAAAAGCGACTGTTCATTTTCTTTAATGTTCATTTTCTTTAATTTTGACATTTAGGTCAAAATGAAGACTGATCCTCTTGGTGAAGTTTAAGCCCTATATTTCTGTAAATCAGTTTTCTAACAAGATTCCTTCGAACTGGCAGATTCACTCATCTTGAACTCTTATTTAATCTAAATTATCTGAGAACAGAGTTTTTAAGTTTTTAAAAATATTTAAATAACTTAAAAATCTCCCAACATGCAAATATTAATTAAAGCTCTCAAACAGCACTTCATGATATTTACAAGCAATACAAAAACTCATGGCTTCAGTTCCTGTGATCTTTAGAGCTGAGTTGGAATGAAAGTGGACAGAAGTACTGTTACACTCTCTTTTGGGGTCTGCAGGTCAATGATTTCCTCATCCTATGTTATCTCCATCTTTTGCATGTGACTGTCAGGGAAATGACAGCTCAGCCAGGAGTTTCCCATTAAGATTCCCAACGTCTCTTATTTTCCTTCAGCAGTACTTCCCTGCCACAGTAGATGTTTCTACCATGTTGGAAACCAATTTATCTTACACCAGTTGTGGAACAAGCGGTGAATCAGGACTTCACCACCTTTCAATTTCTCCTCTTGTATTTCCACCCACAGTGGAGTCACCTCCTCTGTGTCACATGCATACTGTCCCTTCTCACCCCACAGACACAGATAAGCAATCTCATATTTCACAAGAAAGACCATTGCCAGTAGCTGAAAGGGGCAGCTTGCACACTGCAAGATCTCAGGCTACCTTGAGGTCTCTTCTCTGAGTGCCCATGTATGCTGCAGGTGACACACTTCTGCCATGACTCTTTAACATCTAAACAGCTGGACACAAGCACCGAGTGAAGAAAACAATGACTGCTCACCCATGATGAACAGATAACTATAAAAAGCAGGATTATCTTAATGATATCCCACTTCTTAGGAGGGTACTGACCATACTTAGCATCTTTTAGCATGCTGGTCAAGAGAGCAAACTTTTCGGCTTAAACCTGATTTTTTTTAGCTGCTGGTTGCTAGTTTCCTATTAGGAAATCAATCTCCGGGCAGGTGGGATGAGCTTCAGTATCTGTAAAAGGGATTTTAAACAAATGTGGTATATTTCAAAAGGAATGGGCAGAGGATCAGTTACCTCAGCCCTGCTGATAAAAAAGGTCTTGTTAGTATGTGGTAGGATTACTTGCTTGGATCATTAATACCATTCTACTTTCTGCCGCTGCCATAAAAGAAGGTTTTTCAGGCATTTAAACACTGTGACATTGATTCATTAACGTTTATCCATTCCACTCACGAATTATATTTCCCAGTAGAAAATGGAGCAACATTAATTACAAAAGAGAGATTTCTACACTGAGATATAGAATCACCAGCACTGAAGTGCACATTATATTTTAAGATCATGCACAACATACTCTGCTGACATAATGCGCAAGATGGATTCTTGATATCCTTTGTTATTATCATTTCAACCATGGGAAATTTAAGCTACATCTGTTCTAAGAAATTAAATATGTGTGGATTGTTCTCTGGCACTGGAGCATGGTAAAACCTGCATTCATATTATTAAACTCTGTTAACATACAAATCAGGGTAGTGACATTCAGAGCACTCATTGGGAATGGGCCTGAGCTGCCTCCTGGGCTGTGTCTCTGGCCCTGATCACGAACACGATGGAGTCAGTTCTAGCAATGTAGAAATAGAGACAATGACTTCCATTAGTCACAAATACTCCCTGCCACTATTGAATTTAATAGTGAAGACACAGCCTCAGGTTTCAAACAAAGGCAAGAAGAATAGAGACCTGACTTTCAGGTGGCTATAGATGTTCTCCATAGGTAGAAGCTGTATTGGTAGCATGTAGCTATTGATACTATTAACCACCTGCTGCCCTGGTCCTCAGTGTAGTTACTCTTGCAATTCAATTAACATTCCATCTGACTAGTTTTACCCAAGAGTGAGTATACAGAGATTTCAGATGGATTGTACTGCCTAGGAAGGATTTTGATGAATACCAGTGAGAAATTTCTGGGGCTCAGTATAAGTCTCAATACAAATTCTGGTGGTGTTTGTTGCATATGCATACACAGAAACAGGAATGATCCCGTAGGGGTACCCACTATGGTGCATATAAGCACCTTTCCACTGGTGCAAGTTCATTTGCAGAGCTTCTAGCTTGGAAATCCTCATGTCTTTCACATGGAGGCAGCTTGAAATCCTTGTGAAGCTGTCAGGGACAGAGCATATCTCTGTATATCAGACCCCTGGAGCCACGTGTACCTCTCTCCTTCTATAATTTTCTGTGGTTTTTCACCTTTCCTGAATAAAGTTGCATCAAAGTGCATCTTCATGGTAAAACTGCCTGCAGGAGGGTGAGAGTAGAAGGCGGCACTTCACTTTCACCACAGGTCCCTAGGGATGGGTTTACCAGAAGCAAGAGACAGGAAATGCCACTGCCTTCTTTGCTCCTAATCCTGGCACTATCATTCATGCTACACCCTGTCTTTATTGTTTTGAACTTTTGGCTGTCTCTGGGTACTTTTCAGAAAGGCCAGAAGAGCTCAGCCTCTTGAATGACTTTCCCAGATACAGGCAATTGCTCCCTTCCTTCTCGAAGAGAAGGGAGAAGGCTGACAATGACTAGTTTCTGATGCAAGAGGTTTGATCTTTTTGTCTGATGCTTGTGCTTGATGTGTTCTAACATCAACAGAGAGATACTGGTCAAACTGACACCTTGGATATTGGCAGTTCTAATTTTTTACAGACTAATCTTACTTGGGAGAAATTCCAGAAATTCCTGAACTTGAGGAAATGTAAAAAAAACAATAAATTAAAGCCAAATGGAGACCCTTTGCATATGGTGCTTTCAACTCATCCATACCTAAAGTGAGCCAATCAGCAGGACTTCTTCAATAGGCATCTTCAATACAGGTAACACAGGCATTTCTGCTTTTTCTGACCTAGCTTTCAGGGATAGTATGCTGAAAAACAATAAATTAGAGAGAATAAATGAAAGGCAAGATTGGACAATTGCTTGTAATATAAATTGCTGGCAGAAGTATGCAAATGGAGGTGCTGTAGAGGCTACAACCATGGGTAAAATATGACATGGGATCTTTCCTTTTCACCACGATGCGTCATTGTCTTCTATTGTTTAATTAAAAAAGGCAGATTTCTATGCTTCCAGCATCATTATCTTACACTGCAGTGTCTGAGTTTGTCTTCAACACAGAAAGAGGTACTTACTAATCAAGATCATTAAATTTGAGTTAAGAAGTGACAAAATGCTCTTAATTTCAGATCGATTTATCTAATTGCAATAAACCTCAGCTGTGGAGACCTACATTGAAGTGATGTCACAAATCTTTTGTCTTCACTATGATTTTTTGCAACTGGGCAACTCAGGACACACAGCAAACATTCAAGGTGGTGTTTTAAGACAGGAAGTGCTTGAAGGAGAGATTGGCTCTGGTTGTAACAATTCAGTTCTCTGGCATGCAAAGAACAGTCAGGTATCATAGCCTTTTTTGTAGAAGTTTCAATGATCTTTCCCTGCCCTGGCCCCCTAAAAAACAGACAAGGAGAATATTTGGCAAAGCTGTGTATGCATGCATGTGTATGTGCCAAGTTTTCAGTAACTCAGGAATTTGCTAACTTGAAGATTAGTAATACTTTTCTCTGCAAAAATGTACATAAACCTAAAGCTTCATTTATGACAGGAGTTGGAGCCAAAAGTCGTAATTACTCTTATGACCTTGAAAATCTGTAGCTGATGCAGAAATCATTAATGAAGCCCTATGTAAAATCCTATACTCATGCAAGGGATGTTTTCCCCTACATTCTTCTGTACACATAAATTTCTCTCTCTGTGCCTCTTACATTCATTTTCAGAAAGACAACGAAATAATTAATAGGCAATTGCATTACCTAGGAAAGTTATTGTCCTCTAGGATACATTTATGAAAATGAGGGACAATTAATTTATCACCAACTTTATGCTAGTAATAAAAAATATTTATTTGCCTGAAAGGATTTGCATAAACTTTGATATCTGATGAATAAAAAGAGTTGTTAATGTAAAAAAAGAGAGTGAAATGTTCTGATTAGTTTTTTCCACTGTAAACCTACAACAGATCTGCTGTTATGAAGGTATGCATTCTGGATTTGTGCCAAAAGAAGTGATACCAGAATCTGGCCTAAAAGAGAAATCAGAAGGGGGAAGGTCACTTAGAACTCTAATTTTATGCCCATGTGATGAATTATTGGCATGAACAACAACCACTTAACCTTTTAGCTTTCATTTCACTGCACAAATGGTAATGGATTTCTCTTAACCCCTGTGTGAGGAAGGTCAGTGTTATCCCAGGTTTAAAGATGAGGAATTGTTGAGAGAAAAGCAAATGCAAGGATTTTTATGCTTTTGAACCTTACTCTGGCTGCTAAATTAGAACAAATTTGGGTCCCATGCCTCAGACCCATATTATATTACTATGATTTACAACCTGCCTCTTTGCAGGAGGTTTCAGATAACTCGAGTATGTGCCTTAAGGAGATGCTGGCTGCATTGTGCTGTGAAGTAGACATTAAATTAATAGAAAAGTAAGGACACTTAGAGGCTTTAACCCTTCCTCAACTTCCTCTTTGCCTCCATCCCAGCTGGATGCTGGGATCTGATGGAGTCTCCATCACATCTGTGTGTGGGAAATGCAGGCTCAGCCCTGCTGGCTGTGCTCACTCTGAATCAGCAGCACTGCCATGTGTGTCAGATAGCAGCAGCAGGTCTGAGTCATAGAATCTTAGGGAAGGATGGACAGCCTTGTACACATGACAGAGACCTGTGTTCAATTCTGCTTGTCCAGGGTTTTGGGCAAGTTACGTAATTAGCTTTGGTCACCTGTGTAAAATGGAGTAGTAAATCTTTCTACTGACCTTGGTTGTGTACTTTGAATTAGTTGTTTCTTCGACAACAGAGCTGTATAAAACACTTTGCTTAACAAAATCTTAACAATAATAGTAAAGCTTTGGGACTGCTTTGATCCCAGCTTTCCGTTCAGCCCATAACAATTGTACATAGACATGAGAAATTTAAATGCTGGTTTGCATTTTGAAGGCACTCCTTTGCCCTTGGACACCGGGGTGTTTTAAACTCTGCCTTTGTTTTGGCACCTGCTCACATGCAATAGCACATCCACCTCATATTTCTTTAGTTATAGAAACCAAATAACAGAGAAGTGAAAAATTACCCTACGATAAAAGATTTTGTGTGTTCCAGTACAATTTCTTACATTCAAAAGTCTTATAGTTATGAAATAAATACCCTTATGTCTATAAAAGGTTGACCATGTAACATCACTGAAGTTTTATTCTACCTTGACCATTCCTATGGTCATCGCTGGGGATTATCGCTGTGTGATAGAGGACTCCTGCCTCTGTCCTGATTGATATTATCACTGTATTGATATTATCAACAAAGATAAAGCATCCGGGTTCCATGAAAGAAAATTTGGATTTGATGTTTCTTACACAGCAGAGGCCTTTCCAGATGAAGAGGATCTCCCAGAATCCCCACTGGAGATCTGACACTGGCAATCTTAAAGTCAGTAGAGGTCACCTTCGAGCCCTTGTGAATTAAGACTACTCTTGTCCTTGGTGAAGGATTTGGACATTTCTACCTTCTTTATTACTCTCTTACTTATAGTCTATGTAGTTATGAAGGTTACAAATCCTGTGGATGACTGGCTCACCCTTCTGTAGCAGCCCACCCTCAAAGCAAGACCCTTAGTCCCATCCCTGCTACTGGAGTCTAGATATTGACTTGAATGGTTTATCACATATTACCTTTATTTACATAAGGTAACTCAGAGGAATATGATCCTGGACTAGTTTCTTCAGGAAAACCTGCCAAGTCCCAGTGTAGGTCACCATTCCAAATCACTTAATGAATAACTAGGATCCCTCACAGAGAAAGGAGTTCACTCAGCTATGCCCATAATCCAAGAGCTTCGATTTGGTTTCTGTTCTTTCAGATAGGCCCTTGCAATCTGCAACTACACCTTCCATTCCCCTGGAGAGCAATCAGCTCAAATGTGATCATTCCTCAGTGTCAGTGAATTTGGACATAGTTATTGAATTCAGGCAGAAAGTCTCTTTAAAAGGATAAACCAAATGAGCCAGAGAGTTAAGAACCAGTCAGACCAGCTTGAATTTCTAGAAAAAATATTGGAACAGATAATCAAGCTACTGGCATGCTCTTGGAATTTAAAGCAATGCTGTGACTATACAGAAAAGGTTGCCATTTAGAGTGGTATTTTAAATAAGCTGCAGTCACACACAGGTCACCGCTAGCACTAAATATCTCTGGAGACTGCTTTCCAATCCAAAAATAAACCCAAGCCAAAACACCAAATACTCAGAACAATTACCTTCATTTTAGCTTTTTCCAAGTGAGAAACTGAACATATTGAATTAATTCTAAAATACTTCCATGAAACGTGTAAAGCTCAGAGGAGAACAATTATTTTAAATAGTGAAGTAGAAATCAAGTGGAAGTTGCCAACTTTTTCCAAAGATCTACATAATAAATCCCAGCAGAGCTCTACCTCTTGCTCCCACCCATTACCCATATGTTTTCAATAGCTACACACTTTTTAAGTGATCCTACAAGTGTGTAGCATTACTCATAGTGCTCAGTTTAAGCTTCAGTATCTAAATGCACATTTCAATGTAATTGAGGACCCGCTTATCATCCACTTCTTGTTTGAAGACTTCAGAATATGTGTGGAAATGGGCTAGTAAAAACATTAATCTAACTTCAACTAAATAAGGCAACATGTGGCACTTTGTCTAGGAAGAAAAATCCTGTTGTTTCCAGTGAGAAAGTTTTTAGGCTTAAATTTACTTATGTGGCTTAGCAGAAGGACCCATTTGACAGGTAATGCTGTGATGAAGGTCTGACATGTTCTAAATCCTGCTGTCTGCTGCATAAGCAAAATGGGGGAATGTGTATTAAACCACAACTTTGCAATTCATGTTGAAAAAGCAAGCCACAGAAAGCCAGTGATTCATTGCACTATGATTGTATATCAGAATGAAAGGTACTGAAAGCCTTGGAAATTAAAATAATGTTTCCAGACATGTCACAAGACGAGGGCAGCTCTCTGAATACTCAAAGACATTTTTACAATAGTAAATAAACAGGACCAGATCTCAGGTTCAAGAACCAGGCCATGTTTCTTTGCTAAGAGGGTGATGAAGCACTGGCACAAGCTGCCCAGAGAAGCTGTGGCTGCCCCATCCATGACAGTGTTCAAGGCCAGGTTGGACGGGGCTTGCGGTGACCTGGTCTAGTGGAAGGTGTCCCTGCCCATGGCAGGGGGTTGGAACAGGGGGATGAGCTTCCAATCCAAACCATTACATTATTCTATCATTCTATGATTATTTGTCCTGTTTAATTGCTAGCACGCTCTTTAAGTTGTATTTGTTCTGGGTCAACCAACAAAACCTGGATGATGAGAAAACCAGCAAGGACACCCCAAGTACCACTCCCAGCAGACAAACTGGTTACAGTTCCTTTTTGTGGGAAAGCTTAGACCTAGGAGAAGTTTGTAGCTTGTTTTATTTAGTAGTATAAATGTTCGAACAACCAAGTGATTGGGAAAAGACTTGGCAATGCCTCACAAACATTTTTCAGCATCACACATATATATAGTAGAGAAAGTGCACTTTTTGCCATCAACTTTCATCTGTCTCCCATGTTGTAAAGAAGATGCTTTCAGGACAGTTTGAATCAGTAATTTAGATTGCTTCATTCATTTGCAACAGCTAAGGATTCATAACGAGAAAGAATTACACAAGTTCAATTCTTTTATTTGATTCATCTGAGCCTAGCTCTGCAGATCACAGGAAAAGACACTGTGACCCTTTTTACCAGTTCTTTCTTCATTTCACAGTTCATTCATTCTCATAAATAACAGAAAGAACAAAAATATTAAGGAGTCTTTGGTAATTTCCCAATTATCCATGCTGAAAATGCATAGATGATGATCACCATCAGCAACTCCTTCTACAGAAGCTGACACAGGTAGTCTTTAAAATGTCTTGATGGAAGAAGCCTTTTCAAAAGAATCCTGAAACTCACTGGCTATCATTCAGACAGTGGAAAATGTCAGGGGATTTTCCAATCTATCACCATATTGTTCTATTACCCTGCAAATATAAATGTTATTAACTAAAAGCATGCCTGTTCCATAAATGAAAATGAAGTCTATATTATAGTGTGACTGGATGTAAATAATATGGAAAGACTGAGTACACAATGATAAGATGCAGAGAAGATGGAGCCAGACTCTTTCTCAGGGATTCTCAAAGAAAGATGAGGCAGTGGTCACAAATTACACCAAGAGAAATTCTGAGTGGACATAAGGAAGAAAGAACGTCAAAATGAGCACGAACAAACACTGTAATATGTTATGCTGAAAAATGCTGGTTGTAGCACATCTCTCCTTAGAGATACTAAAAAATTGACTGGAGAAGGTCCAGGAAAGCCTAATGTAATTTTGGAGTTGGCAGTAGTCTGCAGAAGGTATTAAATCAGATGCGCTCCTAAAATACCTTCCAAAAACTTTTTTTCCTATGATTTTGAATCCAAATATCCAAAAATACTTTCATTTCAAGCAACAAATTATATAAAAGTCAATATGGCAATTCTCCATAACGCAAACACAAAATATTATAGCAGTCTGAGAACTCTGCTTGTACCCCCAATGCACTAGGAATTCTCCAGACATAATAAAGGATAGTCTGTGCTCAAAACAACTCTTAAGTTTTCACTCACTATGTTATAAAATAATATAATATCTTAAACAGTGTTTTTTAATTGAATATGGGGGTATACCATGTCAATGTCTTTGAGCAAATAACCTTGGACTTTACTTGCAGTGTGAACAGAGCTGATTGCTGGAACTAAAAGAGCTTAGTGGGAACTCATCTCATCTTATAGTGGAAACCTTATTTATTTTGGGTGAATCACATTCTAAACATTACTGGATGCAGTGACTAGGATGCTGCTGACTGTACTAAGAGGTTTGATGTGGACAAAGACATTCCAAACACTTGGTGTTGAGATTAATCTTCTCCAAAGTACTAAACTTTAAAGGAGATTAACATCATTGTGGCTAACTTCTACTTTACAAGGAGGGAAAATGGAGCTTAAGAGGATAGTGTGGTTCTCAGATCACATGCAAACCACATAAGAGTGCAAGTCAAGTCTCTCAACATTCAGGCTATCATGCCCTCTCATAGATCGCTTAGCTGAATAATGCCAGGGCTGCAACAAGAAAGAAACAAGCCTTTATTAAGTGTTATCTATTGCTCATTGACACTAATTAAAGATCTGGAAAACTTCAGGACTTGCCTGATTTAGAAGCAGATTGTGTTCATATATGATAGGCCAATAACACTGGCAGGTAGGAGCAGTAGTGGATATATTGCTTGCTAGAGTAATCTAGAGACATTACAATGTCTTGTTTTAAAAAAATAGGTATATAATTAAAAGTAATTATACCTATTTAGAAATGATAGGTGTATGAAACCTGAAATTTCTGTTTAGTATTAAAATTGTATTTTAGTATTAAAATTGTAGAAGGAAAAAACATTTAAATTTGAAGTTAAAGTGTAAGAAGAGCGATTCCTGAGATCTTTAATACTCAGCATCTCTATTCACTCTATTGAAAGTCCATTTTTTAACCTTTTATCCTAATGTGGCTTATATTGGCCATTGCAATATTTGTGTGAGATGTATGTGTCAAACTACCGCGGACTGGAATAGGCTGTGAATACTCAGAATAGCCCACTGCTATACTGCCAACTTTGAGAGAAATATCTTTCAAGTCACAGCTTCTTCTAGGTTTAACAACATTGATCTGCGTGTTACCTAAGCCATGGGCCATCAGAACCAGTTCAAGTCACAGTACCTGATGCTATAAGGAGGTTAGGATCCACTTTGTTCCCAAGCTGCCCAGTAAGTGGTATTAAAAAGGATTGCTTTTTCTGCTTCCACTTATTGTTTTGTAGGTGTCAAGGTCTTTGATCAACTGCAGTGGTATGAGCAGGACTAACTATTCTATGATTCTATGATTATTGTTTACAAAGAGGCAACACATCAGCAGTGCTAAAAGTCTCACAGTTTTGACATACATTAACTAATACTGAGAATTCAAGGCTTCTTAGAGAGCAGATCTAACCCTCAGGATCCAAACTTCCACAACCTGCTTAAATCAAACTCTGGAAAACATGCAGTTAATCTTTATTTTTGGTCTACCCTGCAGAGAAAAGTCTAGTTCTTTATCCAACAGAATAACACAAGCTGGGTTTGGGTCCTAAATCAATGCAAATTCCTTGACAGGTTGTATCTAGGTCTACATTTCTCATAACTTCTATCTAGAAATACAAGGAAGGAAAATGAAAACTACATGGTTCCAGGTGAAGCCAAATGAAACCAGATGGGAGCTATTCCCTACTAAACTTCTGCTCCATTTCATCATCATTGGAAACACTTCTTTCTACTTGATTCTGTGGTGGGTTAACCTCGGCTGGATGCCAGGTGCCCACCAAACCTTTCTATCACTTTCCCTTGTCAACTGGACAGGGTAGAGATCCTAACTCAGTTGGGATAAGAACAGTCAAAGGCAAAACAAAAGTGACTTGGGCAAGTTAGAGCCCTAAAAGACTGACTTGATCTGGAACTTTTGTTCTACAGATTGGTACCAAAGACCACAGAAAGTTTATTTACTTCTTTCAAGTTGTTAAGTACTCAAGTCACCTCTTTACTGTGGGATCCTTTGCAGGTAGAGGCATTAATTAAATTGAAATCTGTCTACAGAGAGGAGCCAGAGCTACTATAGTGATAAGTTGAAGAGGTAAGTATGAGTCTGAGAGTACATCAAATCTGTGTGTCCTGCAGGATAGGAGGCACTGATATTATTCCAAAGAGAAACTTTTAATCCCAGGTAGCCTTATGAGGCACCGAGGTGGTAGAGACTGAATATCCAGATCTTGAAGATGTCCACCAGAACCCAGAAGTTTAAGTGTGCATTGATTTGGTTTATTGAAAAATTCTGTAGGACAGAGATGTTGTCATTAATGATCAAGAAAATCACATGTCTAGAGATGTAATCACAGAACTCTCAATCCTTGGGCATATATCAGAGGTATTGGAGAGATGATTCACAAAGATTAGAAAGAGATGAAAATGAGTCTTAGAACTGATTGGAGGATGTTGTCCCCCTCATGTCTGCTAATCCCTCTCCAAAAAATAATTGAATTTTCCCACTTTTTTTTATATGGCAAAAATCTACCTTCAGAATTTGGGTGCTTGCACAAAAGTAAATGTTCTACAAACCCAAGATGTTTTCCATGCACATTAATCTTTATGATTTAAAAAACCCAGTATTTTTTTAATATAGGTAAAAAAAAACAAAAGCATGAAATGCTCTATTTTTCTCTAAGCGAAGAATAATAATTGGAAAGGCAAAAGAAATGTAAAGGTTAGTAAGAAACTAAGGGTTTATTATCTGAGTTGACACATCTGCTATGCTCTTTTCTGCACAGGGCTACACTATACAAACTTTCCCAAACTGCTGAAGCAGTGTGTAAACAGGAGTATTATCATATCATATCATTTTTTTATCATAATCATATTATCATAATCAATTTTGTCCATAATCTGCAGCACAGATATTGAAGTTCCTATTGGGGAAATATACATATATATATATATATATATATATATATATATATATAAAATAGTGAGAACTAAAAAGGGATGGGAAAGTAAATTTACAAGGAATTAGGAGCCAAATTTTGCATGTGATCCTGGAGGGAATGAATAATGAGGAACATGACTAGCAATAAGTATGTAAAGGTAGTGAGGAAAAAGGAATTATACACAGTGAGGGAAGAAAGGCATATATAGGATCAGTGGAAATCAATTGGAAAAGTTTATGTTGGTTTCAGGGGAATCTTCCTGACAGCCAGACCTATTAATGTATTACTGAGCTCCCAAATAAAGCCCTGTTCACAAATCTTTCTGCTTCAAACTGCTCAAAACTGTTGTGATATTTGAAGGCAGCATTTGTGAACTGTGAAGGCAGCATTTCACACCCTTTTTATAATTCCCTTTTTACCATTCTAGAAGGAAAATATTTCAACTCAAAATCTCATAACCAACTTCAGGTGTAAAATATGTGCTTTCTGAGACATTGACATTTATCCTGAGCGAAGACCATACTCTCGTTATTGGAGAAGTCTATTTTAAAGAGAATCACAGTTTAAGAAAGAGGATAATCCTTAGAGTGCTTTCATTTCAGTTGCTGCCTGCCCCCCGACAATACCAAATTAATCAGCTAAAACCCTATGGCAAAAGCAGATGTATTTAAATTAACTGAAAGAATGAAGAATAATCTCACAGTCTTCAGCTCAGTCCTGCAAGAGTCCTATTGCATCCTAAGAGACTCAGCCCATGCTCACCTCGAAGGTTTCCTTTGGTGTGTTTCATTGCCCAAACTGTCTCTATTCCTGTGTTCCTTTTGTGACCAAATGCCCAACTGTACTTTCAGTATCTATGAAATTAGGATATTCTATCTCACTTAGGCTTTGAAAGGCTCTATGCCCAATATTGGCTCTGACTGAAAGCTCATGAATTTGTAAGATTGATGTTGGCACACTCGTGCATCTTCCCTTTTAAGTCCCATAAATATTTTGGAGTGTCAAGTCTAACTAGATTTTAGAAATACACTGGTGTGAAGCACTTTAGAAAATGTCTATTTTAACAGTTTTGATTGCTGCATTTTAGTTCTGACATTTCAAAGTTTCTGAAATGAAGCTTGTACAATTTTGCTAAATACTTCTGATTTAAGATGAGAAGGAAATATTGAACAGCTGCAATGAAATATTCCTTTTTTTTTTTTTTGGAGGGGGGAACGGGACAAAACCCTGATAACTGGACTTGTATTTCAGGTAGAAAGACACATTATTTGGTTTTTATTTCATAGGAATCATTGGAAATTTCAACTCCTTCCCAGTTCTTAGTTTTAAGACATGATAGTTTCACAGAGAAGCTTCCTTGTGTAAATTCCTGGGAAAACACCTGAAAAAAGGCTACATCTGAGGCTCATCCATTCATTATATTTGCTTCAATTTATTCTGCATTTGTTACTATCAGAGAATGTCTTATTTTATTATCATTGGGGTAGGTACTTTCCCATTGCTCACGAAATCTGTGAGTGGCATTATTGCTCTGCAAACTCAGGTAATGGCTTTTGTCTTGGTAGAAGCAGAAGCTGGAAATGGATATTCAGGTATTTCTTTCCTTTCCCAACTCTAACCTGCCACCACCAAACCTTGTTCGCAATGCTTGGATTTACTTTGTTTTCTGGAACTGGGGAAGGTAGAAAGCAAATGAGGAACGATTACACATCAGTAGTGATCAAATCACTAGTGCACCTTAAAAAGAACAGCACATGAACCTGAAGACATCTGGGAGAAATCCAGCCAAAAGGCATTCAGAAACCAGCAGACAGAGGACAAAATGGTTCAAAGGCCATAACTTAGTCTGATGGACCTCTCAGCAATTCCTCAGTCTCATTCCCTTGTTCATGGTTTTGAACAAAGAGGGCTGAAATAAGCTAGGTTCTTCTAGTTTCCCCTATGGGATTACCTTGGGAACATAGAGGATTTACAGCCATCATTGTCCTGTGTCAACACTAGATGCTGGACATGACCAGTTGAAGCACAGGATTTCCTAAACTCTTATATAAATTGCAGGAGCCACTCAATCCTTGTGCACCCTTTTTAGGCAAGAACAGAGAAATCCCCAGGACATACTACATGTTAAATAACACCAGAACTTCTCCAAATAACAAATAATATCTACACAAGACACCATCATATCTCCAGCTATTACAGAGGACACTGCTGCAGAAGGGATGATAAGATCTGAGATGTGTCTGTCCCTGACATACTGGAAGACTGAAATGAGTTGGCAGAGATACACGGTGTCATTTTGACAGAATATGCAGTAAATTTTCTTTCTTGTCAGCAAAATCTCATCATCTTCACCCAAGAAAAGCTCCCACTAAATTACTTAAGGCAGCACTGTATAAAAGGTTAGTTAAGAATTGCAGTTTGTATCTGAATAACTTTCTGCACAAAGGGAAAATGGAGATGACACTTCCCTGGTGGGCAGAGAAGGAAGAGTAACTTTACTTAGCTCAGGTGAGGGTTTTCTAGCTTTTTCTTTTAAAGAAATATGTTGAGTTAAAGATGGAGTTATTATACTGGCAATTATATAGTCCCACTTTAAATATAGAACAGGTCCATAAGTTGCTTTCATGGTGTTTTCAAACCAGCTGGTGGCTGTGTTGGCTGACTAGTTATTAGTGAATTATTCGACATGCTGTTAATCACTGTGCACTCTTACTGTGAGCTTTGGCAAGAAATTTTCTTCCTTAAGGAATTTCCTATTCTGCAAATCAGAGTTTAATACCAACCAAACACTATTCATCAACAATAAAGTCTGCCTTATGCAGCATGAATTACATTATTACATTCACTTTCAGTGTTAAGCCTCCAGAATGTCTTGGCTGTTTTTACCATAAACTCAGTTTAGGAAAGCAAAGCAATTATTTAGAATAAGTTTTCAATTTATATGCTTGAATAGTTCAAATTATATTCCAGCAATATATAAGACGTTGGAACCATGCTCTGTATCATACTCAGGCTGCTTGGATGTTAGGACAGCAACCACTTGTGTATTGTCATCAGTACTTAACAGACTGAGGACAATATTAGAACTAAATAACCCTCTACAGGTTTTGCATTTGGTAAAGTTCAGGTTGATGTCAAGACAAACTCAAGAGCAGTGGAAAATGAAGTGCTGTACACTTCTCCTTCATATGTTCTATAAATAAAATCTCTTTTAGTCTTTTCAGTCTGACCTGCATTGACTCAGCACACTGCTTATGAGAAATGTCATGCCAACTATATCACAGTTACTACCATCACCAGAAGTCTCATTAGAGCCTAACTCAGGATTTGAAGTAACAGGGGAATTTATGTGCAGCCCAATATATTTTGGTGATGATGACTCTTGGTAGAAAATTAAATGACAGGCTTCCAGCACTACAGCAGGCAGCACACACTTTACAAATAGAGTGGCAATGTGAAAACACCCTAAATACAATAGTCTCTTGCAGAGCAGAGAATGAAGGGGTCTGTAACATGCACACTCCCATGACATGGAGCCATAGGTCTACTGCAAGAATCATCTGTCAAGAGAACTGAAAATGAGATTGTTTGCCACTTATAGCAATTTTAAATTTGTCAACAAACAAATTATTGATCCTTCTACTAGGGAAAAATTCAATACAAGTCTCTTTGCTCCTTAAATTCATGTCAATGTGTCAGTTCTATGCACCGTTCATAATTTTTTTTTTTTGTCATAATATTGCTATACAAGGTGGGTTTGATGTCAACATTTTCTTGATGGTAGGACACAGTTCTGGACCTGCCTATCATGTACCCAGCTCTTACACTCTTCTGTTCAAAGCCTATTACTCAAGGAGTAGTGAAGGCAGATGGAGTGGAGTAGTGGAGGTACTCCCCTTTCCAAAGGAGTTCTCTACTAGTAGAATGGTAGTGGAGGTAGATGTTAAGGCCCCTTTTTTGGTAATTTTTTGCACTATGTCTCTATGCACAGGTACAAGGCTTTTTAAAATCTGTCTTTAGAGATAAAAATATGGCCTTTGGTATGGTTCCCCCCCATGGCAGGGGGGTTGAAACTGATGATCTTAAGGTCCTTTCCAACCCTAACTATTCTATGATTCTATTCTATGATTCTATGATTTAGGTCAGAATTTAGAATCATAGAATAGTTAGGGTTGGAAAGGACATTAAGATCATCAAATTACAACTCACCTGCCATGGGCAGGGGATACCTCATGTATCCCAAACCATGTTGCCCAAGGCTCTGTCCAACCTGGCCTTGAACACCGCCAGGGATGGAGCATTCACAACCTCCCTGGACGACCTGTTCCAGTGCCTCACCACCCTAACAGTAAAGAACTTCTTCCTTATATTCAATCTAAACTTCCCCCATTTAAGTTTGAACCTGTTACCCCGTGTCCTATCACTACAGTCCCTAACAGAGAGTCCCTCCCTGGCATCCCTATAGGCCCCCATCAGATACTGGAAGGCTGCTATGAGGTCTCCACGCAGCCTTCTCTTCTCCAGGCAGAACAGCCCCAACTTTCTCAGCCTATCTTCACATAGGAGGTGCTCCACTCCCCAGATCATCCTCGTGGCCCCCTCTGGACTTGTTCCAACAGTTCCACGTCCTTTTTATGTTGAGGACACCAGAACTGCACACAATACTCCAGGTGAGGTCTCACAAGAGCAGAGTAGAGGGGCAGAATCACCTCCTTCAACCTGCTGATCATGCTCCTTTTGATGCAGCCCATGATATGGTTGGCTTTCTGGGCTGCAAGCGCACATTGAAGCCAGCTCATGTTCATTTTCTCATTGACCAGCACCCCCAAGTCCTTCTCTGCAGGGCTGCCCTGAATCTCTTCTCTGCCCAACCTGTAGCTGTGTCTGGGATTGCTCTGACCCAGGTGTAGGACCTTGCACTTGGCATGGTTAAACTTCATGAGGTTGGCATCAGCCCACCTCACAAGCGTGTCAAGGTCCCTCTGGATGGCATTCCTTCCCTCCAGCATATCAACTGAACCACACAGCTTGGTGTCATCGGCAAACTTGCTGAGGGCGCACTCAATCCCACTGTCCATGTCAGCGACGAAGATGTTAAACAAGACCGGTCCCAACACAGATCCCTGAGGGACACCACTTGTTACTGGTCTCCAGCTAGACATTGAGCCGTTGACCACAACTCTTTGTGTGCGGCCATCCAGACAGTTCTTTATCCACTGAGTGGTCCAACTATCAAATTGATGTCTCCCCAGTTTAGAGACAAGGATGGCATGTGGGACAGTGTCGAATGCTTTGCACAAGTCCAGGTAGATGACATCAACTGTCCATCAGTTTTGTAGCCCCATCATAGAAGGCCACCAAGTTGCTCGAGCAGAATTTCCCTTTGGTGAAGCCATGCTGGTGGTCATCAAGCACCTTGTTGATTTTCATGTGCCTTAGCATGCCTTCCAGGAGAATCTGCTCCAAGATTTTGCCAGGCACAGAGGTGCGACTGACTGGTCTGTAATTCCCTGGGTCATCCATTTTCCCCTTCTTGAAAATGGGGGTTATATTTCCCCTTTTCCAGTTGTCGGGAACGTCACCTGACTGCCATGATTTCTCAAATATGATGGCCAGCGGCTTAGCAACTTCATTCGCCAGCTCCTTCAGGACCCAGGACCCAGGGCGGGGAATAACTTGATGAAATATAACAAGGGAAAGTGTAGAGTCCTGCATCTGGGCAGGAACAACCCCAGGTTCCAGTATAGATTGGGGAACGACCTGTTAGAGAGCAGTGTAGGGGAGAGGGACCTGGGGGTCCTGGTGGACGACAGGGTGACCATGAGCCCACACTGTGCCCTTGTGGCCAAGAAGGCCAATGGCATCCTGGGGTGTATTAGAAGGGGGGTGGTTAGTAGGTCGAGAGAGGTTCTCCTTCCCCTCTACTCAGCCCTGGTGAGACCTCATCTGGAATATTGTGTCCAGTTCTGGGCCCCTCAGTTTAAGAAGGACAGGGACCTGCTGGAGAGAGTCCAGCGCAGGGCAACTAAGATGATTAAGGGAGTGGAGCATCTCCCTTATGAGGAAAGACTGAGGGAGCTGGGTCTCTATAGTTTGGAGAAGAGGAGATTGAGGGGTGACCTTATTAGTGTATATAAATATATAAAGGGGGAGTGTCACGAGGATGGAGCCAGGCTCTTCTCAGTGGCAAGCAATGATAGGACAAGGGGAAATGGGTACAAACTGGAACACAAGAGGTTCCACTTAAACTTGAGAAGAAACTTCTTCTCAGTGAGCGTGACGGAACACTGGAACAGGCTGCCCAGGGAGGTTGTGGAATCTCCTTCTTTGGAGACATTCAAAACCCACCTGGACACGTTCCTGTGTAACCTTATCTAGGTGTTCCTGCTCCGGCAGGGGGATTGGACTGGATGATCTTCTGAGGTCCCTTCCAATCTCTAACATACTGTGATACTGTGACCCGCAGATGGATTTCATCAGGTCCCATGGACCTGTGCACGTTCAGGTTCTTAAGATGGTCTCGAACCAGATCCTCTCCTACAGTGGGCGCCCAAGGTCTTAATTCTCACAGTCCCTGTGTCTGCCTTCCAAGACTTTGGTGGTGTGGTCAGAGCATTTGCCAGCATTTGCCAAACTTGAACAGATTTCAGGGTTGCCAGCATATATTTCAGCTTTTAAATTTTTACTAAACAGAGATGTATTATAGGATACAGTCCAAGAAGAATAGCGTTGAAGAAACAGACCTGGGTATCCAGGTATATGTATATAACATATATTACTGGTTTGCCTCTGCAACAGGTTTCACATCCAAACTTAACCAAACATTTTTATTTCTCTCTGAAAATCTTAGAAAGACCTGGGGTGACTTAATCAGGAGATACTTGTATGAATCTTGCAAACTGGCAATTTCAGGAACACAGAATTGTCATCAGGTAACTGAAAACTCAGCTCAAGAATCCATAAGAGCAGTAACTCTTTACATGCACCAACTATTACTGCTTGACAGCTGGCTTCAAGCTGAAATTGAATTTCTTTAGTGATGTAGCCACAAACTTCATTTTCAAATAAACTTTTAAGATAAGCACACATGACCTTGTTCGCATATTATATCAGTGTTAATTAATAGCTGTTACTCAGAAATAGTTTTAGTGGAAAATAAATTAAATCAAGTACACACTAAATTTCTTACAAGGGCTATATATTGAAGTGCCTGGGTTTACCACCATTAAATTTGACTGTGCTGTTTGTGCATCTTCATCCTTTTCTTTTAATGAAGACTATAAACCAGAGATATAAATGAGCCAGTAGCAGGAAGAAAACTGCCCTTTAACAATTTTAATAGCTTCTGAGCAAAACCACACAGTGATAGCCAGCCACCTGGACACCCCAGATCTTAATAGAAAGCTGTGGTAATAGCATTAGCACATTGTGGTAATAGCAGGCATTGTATGAGGCATTCCTGGTGTCTGCATTTATCTTCTTCATTGGACTTCTTAAAGTTACTGCCAGCCCATTTCTTCAGCTTCTTAAGGTGAATCCACATGAATGACAGTCCTACCCTCTACCATGTCAACCAAACTCCCTAATTTGGTTTCATCTACACACATGTGAAGGGTATATTCTGTTCTGTCTTCCAGGTCACTGTTGTTATTGGTTCCAGCACCAAACCCTGATCATATATGGTTGTCAAAATCTGACAGAAGGAGAATGTGGATGAACTCATGAGGTGGTTTGCTCATGGACAACATGTGGCCAGACCTCTAGAAGCCCTGGTTTAATTTGCTACCATTCCAGAGGAAAAGTTATAGCATGTTACTAAGCATAAACTAAGGTACTGAAAGACACTGATGTAGTGCTGTGTTCATGTAGCTACAAAGATTTTAAAGACCTAGGCCTTTATGGGCCATGGGCTTTACTTGATGCAGCAACAGGCTTGTGTTCTCTGTTTCTGCATGTGAAAGCATCTTTGCCTTACTTCAAGTGGATGCAGTGACGATCTGTGCAGTAGAGCTTGGAGGATTCTCATGTACTACATCTTGAGAACTGTGTGTCAATTGAAGACAAATACACCAACTCATCTCTGCTATGCTAAGATACACGCCACCTGACTTCATCTGATTAAAATCAGAGCTGTTATTATTATCATACCTAATTCAGCAGCAGAAGCTTACATTGCATATACCTGAAGCCCAGTGTTGAAAAGCTCTAGTCAGTGTAGCTGGTGGAGCTCAGCTTGCAGTCATGAGAACGGACATACCCAAGGATATACTCATGCCAACAACTCTGTTCACTGGGTCTTCCCCACTGCTAAAGAGAAGACCAGAATGGCACGCTTGAATGATGCCATCAAGCTATAAGCAGCTAGACCACCTCCAGCGCCAGAAGCTAGCCCAGAGTTGCCACCAATGCTACCTCTGTATTCAGTCAAGAGACACAGGCACTTTTATGGGTGTAATAGCTCAGTTGCTTTAAAAGCCCTTGTTATACATGCCTGTATATCATTCACTGCTTTTGCTGACTACTCACTTTTTGGATGTGTAGTCAAAAATGATGATCCCTGCCCAGACATTGGCAGTGAGACAAATGAGCAAATACAGATCTGCTTCCATGTGAGGTCTTTATCAAAGTAATTGAGGGGATATATTTCTGGAAATACCTGTCTAGTGTTAATTTTCACATATACGTCTGCATTACAGAGGTGCTAATAACTTGCTGGCATTGTAACTTAACAAAGCTTGGCACACATCCTTCCTCTTCTGAAGATGTCTCACTGTTTTTTCAGGGCTCTTTACCTATAATGTTATGCTGTGCTGTGTATTTAAAAGGTGCAGCTTAATAAATAGAGCCACGTTTGTTTAGTAGATCGAAGAAGCAGCTTTGCTTCTCACAACATCAAGCATAATTTGCCCTATTTTACTCTCTTGATAGGTAAGCACATCAATTTTAGCTAGAAAAGACCTAGAAATAAAAACTCTATCTTGTGCTAGAAATAACAGCATTACAGACTAGAGTTTTTCTTCACTCCCTGTTGGTTTTGCACTCCTTTGCAATCCTTAAGTTATCTGCAAGGGTTGCTATAATTTTTTCCCCTTCTTGTTTTTCATTAGGCACTATACAAACATCTTATGTTAAGTAGAGAGAAAATTTGCACAGGAACAGTTGCCCATTTCTTGCTATCTGCATGAGCTACGTGAAAATACAAATAATCAGACTCCCTCTCAGTGTGTCAGGTACCAGGTTTTGTTTGTCTGTAATTGCTCCCCTGATTGCCATGCATACAGCCTGGGCAGCAATCTCAGGTTTGCTAAGCTATCATCTTCTGCAGTTCACAGAAGTGAAATAAAGATGCAAAACTACCTCTGTTCCTCCAGTTTCCAGAGCTTTTTTTTTAGCCAACAATCCAACCTTACCTTGATCTTGGGTGACAGATACTTTATTTTCACTGGTAAAAAAAAGGGGGCTTGGTTGCTATTGAGAAATGGAAGGTGAAATGGTTAATTTTTATTGTCTATTGCACCTTGATTTTCAATTCTGCCACCACTTTATATGAAAATGAACATAGCTTTAATATAGTTCTAAAAAGATAAAGGTAAAATGTAAATTATTAAACCTTGATTTGTGATACAACAAATATGTATATTTTAAAGATCTTATCACAAGCTATGTTTCCACTTGGTCAAAGTTTAGCTAAGCTCCATTCCACATACATTGCTAAGAATCAATCCTGGACTATTCATATCTTTTCTACCCATTATGATGCCAACAGAAAGGCAATTGCAAATCCAAACCAGTGTTTTATATCTCCCATCTCACCCTACTTTTACTCTGAGTCAGCAAAAAGAATTTAAAAATAAATCAAAGGCTTCCCATTTCCTTGTGGCAAGACACATCATATTACATTAGAGTCATCTTTCAAACTCGCCTCCTAACTGGGACAAGAACATTGAAATAAACCCAATTCCAGATTCCAGTCTTGGCAAGTCAACACAAGGGGATATCTTGGTATTTCAAAATTATATTTTATCATGGCTTTCAAATGCTTTACTTATTTGTAACAAAAGAACAGGTTTTGATGTATGGAAAATGTTTTTATATCCTATTAAAGTACCTGAGCAACACTTGCTGGTTTGACTATTGTAAAACATCATCACTGCACAACTGAAATAATACTTCTCAGCTACTTCCATATTTTTTTCGTACCTTCCCCACTAATTCCTGCACTATCACAGCTGGAAGTATATTTAACAGAGCATGAGGGAGGAAGAAAAAAGCTGTGGAGCCCATCTTCAAATTATGTGATGGAGAGATGTCCTGCTAATACGCTGCTCTCCTTTTTATCTTTGCCCCTGAAATGGGGAGTTGCTGTCTAATGTCATGCTTGCTTTTTAACCGCTCCAAGGCAGGGGCTATCAAAATCTCATTGACAGAAGTTACCTGTATGAACCAACATGAAAAAGCAATGAAAATTTCATATATTTTTGCATTGGAACGCTTCCACAAATTTGCCCAGCTGTGATATGAAGCCAGTGCTTGAATGAACGCTGCTTTGCATCCTTAACTATAAAAGCTGCAACCTGCACAAGTCTGATAACAGCTCACAGTTAATGCTGAAACATTTTTCCAGCTTGCAAGCAATTTCTTTGAAGAAGAAAATTGAAGAGCAGCCATTAGCACCAATACCAGTGCCTTCCATGCATCCCATGGCTTGATGCAAACTGGGGATGCTAAAGAAGGGGTCAATCCCACATTCCTGGGTGGAAAATGAGAGTGACTGTGTGAAATCAACAGCTTTCCACTGGGATACAGGTCAAAGAATTTAAAATAGCAGTAGTCAGCCATGTTGATTGTTTTTTTCTCTTAAACCACCCTATATTCTTTTAAACCACTTTATTTTATTCTTTTCTTTTGCTCCTAAAGAAAAAGGTTTTAAGCTCAAAGGAGCCCAGGTCTTCTCTTCTGGAACACTCTTTCTTGTCCAAACATGAAGCTATCATATTGAACCTCTATGGTCTTTCCTCCCACTCCATCTCTCCAGAGGCTTGCTGGGACTTTCTTTGCAGCTGAAATTAAACTAGCTACCCTGTAATTTTCTATGTAGCTTGTCACCAGCAGTCTAAGTAATGAAGACACCTGCTGGTTGCTCACCACCCAGGCATCAGAGATCTCTCCTGGCATCGAATTTAATTAGCTCATTGCAATGCCTTTTGCCTTCTCATCCTCCTTTCATCAGGAAACCTTCACCCCTACTCCTTTCAGAATCACACTCTGCACATCTTGAATTGTGCTGAGCTGCAGCTGATTCAAAATTGGACTTCTTGTGTTCAGGAACTCCACTACTCAAGGCAGAGCAATAGAGCAATTGCCCTCTCTTTTGCTCTCCTTATTTCCATGGGGTATAAGAGTTCTACATACTTTGTGTTTCATCTAAATTCTGTAGAATCTACATTAAAAATATCTGACCTCATTGAAAAGGAAATATTTCAGTCTCTGACACTGAGCAGTCAAAAGGCATTAGTGGATGAACACAAGTGTGAACAGCAGCTATCCACCATAGCAATTTTCACCATGCTTCATGTAACAGCCATTTTACTGTCAGTAGGCAAGATATGGTGCATTTGATCACATGGAGGCCAAGTTCTTTGCTTTTTTTCTAGAAGGAAAGAGCCTTAGTGGCAAAAGACTACAGAAAAAAAGGTATTATCAACATGATCTGACACAAATACAGCAAAAGGAGCACATGAACCACAGCAAAAGAGTACCTCAAAGAGGATACAGTGATGCACAGCATCAGCGACAGTTTCTAAACGCCTGTGAAGCCTTCATGGCTTGCTAACAACAGGGTTTCAAACTGTTTAGGACTGTGCTTTAGAAACTATTAGGAAGACCCATCTGCAGTCTGTTGCTTTGCTGCTCAAGGCTCATATTCTGAGGCACTAGACAGAGCAGGAATGCTTGGACTGTTAATTAAAAAAGTGGACAAGTATAGATTTCAAGCACTGAGCCCAGGCTGCCCACACTTAACTTAATGGGTTTGGACTATTAGAGCTAGCTCTGCTATGAGAAATCTTCTTTTTTCCCAAGGAGGCTATTTCTAGCTTGCAGCAGCCTGTGCTTTTAAATTACTCACATCCAGGACAAGGTGCATATTTTTTGTCACTGCCCTAAAGGTGCTCCACAGAAAGGTCTCTGGAGCAAGCAAGGAGAAGGTCCTTAAAGAGCACCTCCAGGAAGGCTTTCTGGTGTAGGGGGCCTTATTTCTTGGCTCTTACTGAACAACACAAGCTCTCAAATAAAAAATACATTTTCAAGAAGAACAGGGCAGTTAAAATCCATTCAAGAGAGTGAGGATGCAAAAAAAAAAAACAACAAACCAAAACAGGGAAAACTCAAGCACTTCACTGTGTACCTGCAAGTGGCGGGTGCCAGGGAAAAGAAAGCACTTAGAAGCTGTTTTATGTAGCTGCTCTGGGCATTTAATAGTTTCCAGTTACCTCAGTTGGAGATGGAGAAATATGAACATGCATTACATTTTTTGTGGAGTGCAACACTCCCTATAAAAACAAAATTTATGAGTACAGTGTTTTCTGTAGAGTGGAAAAAGGGAGGGAGCAAAGAGGGCTTTGTGAGTGATCTGAGGAGCCAGTTGCAACGCTTCTGTCAGCAGACAGGAGAGCAGATCATCCTCTGGTTCAGATGCAAAATACTCAGGCACCAGCTGCATGTTACAGGGATCTGTTGGCCATTTTGGTAATAAGATTCATTTCCTGTCTGTAGAAGTGATTGTATTGTCTCAGTGGATGGAACAAAACCTGCAATATGTTCAGCTGGAGACAGGGTGGTGGGAAGCTCTGTAACTGGCTTTGTGGCTGTAGCTCCATGCTGAGAAAGGGAGAGAGATGGAGACACAGGCTGTATCCGCCCCTGAGAGACCTGATGAAAAGCATTTCAAATTTGCCACATGAAGGAATTCACTCATTCCCATCTTCCATTTCTAAAGCTGTAATAGTGATGGGAATTGGAGCCTATTTTCCCCAAGCTTCATGCCAGTGACCTGCTTAGAAGAGGAACAGATTTCTCACAGAGGGGAAGAGCACAGGAGCCTGCTTCAACATCAGCCAGTGAATTAGAAGAGCCACCTTCCCCAGTTCTTCAGTCTTATGGAATTTGATGCATATTCTTTTCTGACTATTTTTTTACCCCACTGGGTATAAAAAGCAAAAATGAGTGATTAAAATAAAAAGCAGAAAACCAGAATAAAATAAACAAATCACCGTTTTTGTGTCACAAATCTAAAACAAAACAACCCCTCTGTTTAGGAGGAACCTTAGAAGAGAAAACATTTTGAAAATGACATCAGTGAGAGATTTTTCTGGGAAGCTGTTCTAGTGAAGGAAGGACTTTGGCTGTTCTATCTTGGAGAGGTGGTTTGAAATCTCCCCAATGAAATGCAATTGACTGGATGGGTTGAAGTGCATGAAACAAAGACATTGAGCAGAAATGTCAGACATTTGTTTATAGAAATACAAACACGTCCAGGCATGGTGGCCTGGCAACAGTTCGATTCGGAGCTGAGGTAAACTTCTTCCAGATACTCATCTCTTCCATACTTGCACTGGAGATGGGTGCTCCTTCATGGGGTGTGACAGCACATGTAGCCACTCCATTGCCTATTGCTGTCAAAAACATCAGGGTTAACAAAAAGCTAAAATTAAACAAAAAAGAGATATTATTTTTAGATATGCTTGTTAAACCACTTTCTTTTGGCAGGACTGGCTGAGGAGATCCTTTCTAAGGTTAAACAACCCATCCTTCCTGCCACCTTTGAGCAATTGGACATTTTCTCTGAACCTTCCGTTACTACCAGTTAAATCCAATTCCTCTAAGACCTTTTAATTTGGGAAAAGAACTAGGAGAACATTAACAGTTTCACTGTTATTTTAGTCCATTAAACCTTCTGAATAGCTATGCTGGTTTTTAAGGACTATCTTATTATCTACCTCATCAAGTTCTTAGGAGGCCAAGCTGTACAGAAGTAGAAGCAAATGCCACCTACTGCATCAGCTTACCCAGTGCAAAACGAGAGATATTGGATGGACGTAGACGGACAACAGGGAATGGAGAAATTACAAGACATTATTGGTTAGCACAATGGCGAGTAGCACGCTTCGAAGTACCAGATTCATTGGCAGAAGGGAGTATATTCCTGTTCTTCAACCTGTCAGCCATACAAGACCCTCATCATATTCCAGACCCTAATCTTAACTTATAAAACGTATTAATTCCAAGCTGCAATGTGCCATTCCATATCAGTCACTGCTCCCAGAATTTCTTATTGTACTAATTAAGCTCTGAGATTCTTAAGTTCTGTAAGCCGTGCACTGCGTTTATATTACAGGATATAGGATTTTAATTGAGCAGCCAGCTCATTATTTCTCATGCTCAGACTGTGGGATAATGAGTTATTAAGGTTTGCCTTAGGTGATTTCTGAGCTAGGAGGCAGCAGGAAGAGAGCTGTCGTGCATAGCTGATGGCATTGCCTCACCATGGCAGCATTTAGGAGAGGTTGTCATGAGGAGAAGCCCAAGTCTCTAGGACAGAAAACAAGAGGAAAATTCAAAGAGAGAGTGCCAAGGGCCTCAAGTTCCTGTTTTCTCTTAGGAAAATTCAAAGAGAGAGTGCCAAGGGCCTCAAGTTCCTGTTTTCTCTTAGCGGTAGAAATAATTAAGCTCACACTTGTTGGCAGAGCACTAGACAGTAGATCAGTCATCATTTTTCCCAAGCAATGGTATTTGACTTGTGAAGCAGAACATCATCCTCTCATGGGCAAAATTCAGACAGATATATCTTTTCAGTCTTGGATGTACTTGCTGAGCTGCTACATTTTGCTGTCTTCCTCTACAGCCTAGAAATGAGCAAATCCCATCTGAACAACTGATTCTACTCTTTCTGTTTTGTTTAGGTTTATTTTTATGTTTCAAAAGCTCATTCTGCAGTCATAAGGAATATACCCGTAAGACATTGTAATTGGATGTTTGCAATTCAATCATTTTCTGCAGTAATTGCTAGGAAATGCTAATTCCAATCCCTCATGAACTGTTTCGTGACCTATGTGAATGTGAGTCACCAGATAAAACCATACCTAGGTATTTACAATTGCAGTATCAGAACTCCTTGTGGCTGCTTCTCACACTTGGACTTCCTTCTCAGAAGGTTTTGAAGTGCTGTATCTTTAAAATAAGGGAGAGGGGGATAGCGGTTGGAACAGGACACTGGGTTGTAGGATTTAGATACAGAATAGGCAATATTAGGAAATGAACCCTTACCTCTTTGTCTCCTGGAACATGACCTTACTTTCTAAGGTATTATTTTCTCAAAAATGAACTCTTCATTTAGACTTGAAATGACAACTCTCTACAGCTCTCTGCACACCTCATTCCATATCTTTTAATTATGAAGTTATATATTGATAACACAGATAAGGATGAACCATTTGTGCATGTTCTGACTGACAATCTTGGAGAGGACTGGAGGAGTGTGAGAGTAACATTTTCTTTGCTCAAGACTGCAGCAGGGTTTTCAGTGTCCTATTGTTGGACCTTTCACATTGTCTTTCAGAAAACCCACAGGACACAGTGCAATGTCATTTGAGAAACCATATCCAAGATTATCCTTACCTACCTTCAAATGCTGATACTTTCAGTGTGTCCTTTCCTAAAGTCAAGTACTCCAAGGCTGGTGCCTTCACCCTATCATACTCTATGCTCACACTGCTGGGGTTTAACTTTGGCCATTGTTCACTGAGCCTCAATGCAGATGTGTTAGGCTATAGAGGTGTTTTGTGGCTTTTCATTTCAAAGAACCCAAAGCAATGTGAGAGTCATGAGACTGTGAAGGTCAAGAGTGCTGTATTGTGCCAGAGCAAGGCTGAGAGGTCTCAGGGTTTGATGAAACACAATTGCAGAGGGAGGAAAACGATGCACATTTCTCGAGAGTCATCCTTGCAGGGAACTATCCCATACCTAGCTTTCGCCTCAGGCAGAGCTACTCAATTCTATACAGAGGAAGGTCTAAAAGCCAGCTAGGAAAGTCTATAAAGCAGCTAACATGCTGTTGTGATCCAGGGACATGAGAAAAATCATATAGCTAACAGATTTGGCACTACTGATGCCCTTAGATGCCCTTAGATCCTTAGATGCTTTACAGCAGTAGAGCAATACAAAAATAAACTCCAGCAAAGAGTTGAGACACTGTAGCCTGGAGGTTAACACAGAATAAAGCCATGGTTTTACCCATGCTTGATATTGATGTAATAATCTTGAATCATGGTCTATAATCCTGTCTTCTAAACTGGTTCCCACTTTAAAAATGAAGGTCAAATACATTCACTTTTAAAGAACATTTTCATCTCTGTCACCAAGGAGACCATAGCTTTTCAGACAGTAATAGCATTAAGTACACTTATGAAACCTCTAAAAGTAAAATCTGTGAAGAGGTTCAGTATTTATCTGGAAATAATTTGTGTTCAGCAGGTCACAGGGCTGATAGCCCTGCCTGACCTATCTGCTGTTCAATTAAGTAAGACAGAACCTTCCACTGAGAGCTATACGGCACATCTAGCCCTCCTTTTTGTCTAAATCGTGATTTGTTGCGAGGTGTGAAGCCCTCCAAGATTAACACTAGGCAGAGTGATAGTCTGGGAATAAAGCCATTGTAAGATTTCAACAGCTCCTGTACTTGTTTAGTTGAGAGACACTTCTCAGAGTTAGAAGTGGTATAACTAAGACATTGCTAATCCCTCCTGGATCCTTAAACAATGAAAGAAGTCCAGTGTGCATGGGATAAAGCTGACCTGAAAAAATCAGGGTAAGAGCTGAACTTCCATTTCACCTAGCTGCTTTAAATTATTTATCATTTCTAGTACAATTAGACCTAATATTCCAAATCAAACCAAGCATGTAGATTGTAGTTTAATACAAATAGCTAATTCTATAAAATAGCACAGGCTGTAAACAGTGAGCAAAGCAGGTGGACAATGGAAAATAAGAGAGGTTAAGCAAATGGGAATAAAAATGTGGATATCCCAGGTGTAGGCACTGCTCAAAGCCAATCAGCAGCAGTAATCATGGCTGATAGAAACAGAATTACTCTAGAATCACTGAACTAGAGAGGGATGATTGACTGCTGTTATGCACTTTGTCTCTGATTGCTCTGCCTACTACTAGCAGGGAAACAACTATTAAGAATTAATCATTTATACAAGTGACAGACGATCAGCAACACTAAAAACTCCTCACCAAGTCTCATATCCTCAGTCCTCTCAAAATTCTGTCAAAACAGATGTTATCTACAGCGTTGTCTCAAAGGCCAGCAATCTCTTCCTGTTTCAAACAGATTCGTGTTACCCAAGTTACTGAAATCCATTTGCATGTGCAGATTAATTTGGGGCTGTAGACCTGTGAGCATGTCTCAATTTCCTCAGTAAGAAAATGAAATCATGTTAGGAAGATAGACCAGGTGTAAGGAAAGAATGAGCTGATAGCTGTATAAAGGGCCCTTCAGGGTGATCACGTTCACCAAATTTAAAAGGCTGGCACTCACAAAAATGTGGGAAGAAATCTCCGTTTAGGAAAGCACGATCCAGAAGCACCTGTGGAGTTCAAAACCAGAAGATAGCATTTGTCAAGCCTAATTTCTTACTTATTCGGAAAACATCCTGAGGCTTCTGAGGATGGGGTTTGATGTTTGAAATGGCAGCTTCCAAAATACTACTTGTTTATAATTTAGCAACAAACAAGGAAGTTGGCATCAAGTAACTGCTGAGTTGAGCACAGCTCCCTAACGTTCTGCCTGCCATTTTCTCCTGCTTTTCTAAGGTAAGTTTATTTCCCTTACCAAAGGCTCCTTGTTCTCAGCTACCACATGCAAAGATGTGCAAACTGATGACTCTCCTTGCTGTTTTGGGAATACCCCTGCCTGCCTCCCTCCCCTGCCTGCCATCAATGCTGTGTATTTCCTACATTCTTTCCATACTGGAGGCTCTGTGGAGAATGACCTATCCCATTAAAGTGTCTTTAAGCAGCCTTGAATGTAATTACCTGAACTGGAATATATCCAGGACTCTGGGTTTAACAGCCATTAAAAAACTTGTTAAACATTTGTCATACCTTCTCAAATTGCCACACTCAGTGACAGCTTGGCATCTGAAATATGGTAGTTCAGAGCAGCACCGCTCTTACACTGGTGTGTTTGCTCTTCAAACAATGAAGAAGTAAATGCTCCAGTAAGGGGGACAACGTGATGGATGGTCCATCAAGAAACGTTGCAATTCTCAAATTCTTTGCACCCAGACTCCAAAGAACAGCTAAATGAGGCCTTTGCAAACCTTTAGGTTTGCTAACTAGCTGTTAGTTTCAGCACAGGAAGACCAGCAGTGTGACTTGTCAAAAGTACAGAGCAAATTCACAGCAGAGCAGGGAATGGAAATGTCCCAGAGAGCGCACCTATACTGCACAGAGGTTTCTCCTCTCCAGGGTACCCAAGGCTTTACAAGCACTTTAAACACAGAAATAAGCTGGTAAGGAGCCCCATGGTCCAGACTTACACTAAGGTGTGAATGCAAGATTTGTGCTGGCAAGACACAACCCCTGAATTGATTAATTCTGGTAAATAAAGACATTCACAGCAAGGATAACTTTAAAGAAATCTTTGTCAAAATCTCCTACTTCTCACACCCACATGTCACTTCCTGCCACATATGGGGGTTGTTTCTGAAAAGTCTCTGACACTCTTAGGGCATATTCCATAAGGGAGGAATACAGAATCAGGCTGCTCATGCAATAATAAATGGCCCAAGACTGGCAGAGCATTGGGGGTGGATTGCTGCAGCATAAGCTCTGATGCTTGATAGCAACAGAGAGAGTCCAAGCTGAACTTTCAATAGTGTTTCATGAGCCTGTTCAAAGAGGAGGAAGTGTTGGGGAAAAAAAATTGTTTGTTGTGGAAATGTTGATATAAAACTGGGTTTGTTTGTAAATTAAGTTGCAGATGACCCCACCATCCCTGCCTGCACAGCTGGTGCAACACATGCTGTGAAGGGAATCGACCTGCTATTCTTAGAGTATAAGCTATTTAGTTAAGGTACTTACAAATGTCTTCATGACTGTAGCTCATTACCAGCAGACAGTTTCTGCTTTATAGACTCATTTTTAATATGCATTTATATTAAAATGAGATGATGTAGCATGATCTAGTTTTCATTACAAGTTCAGGTCTTCAAAGGAAGTGGATAATAAATCCCAAGTTAAACCTCATAGCTGCTTACACGATGCCCCAACTGCTAATGGGGAAAGCAACGCACTGTAGACAAATAGAATAGAATTACTTTATTCTAACAAAGCAACTTATCTCTAGACTTATATTCTCTATGTTCTGAGCCTATGATAAGCATTACTGAATATAACACCCGCTACTGATTCTTCAAACACTTGGTTCCAGGGGTATTTGCTTATGCAGCTGTATTTGTTAATCCACTGAAGTTCTGCATAAGGGAATTCATGATTACTTTTAGACACGAGGAGCTTGTGACCTTCTTCAAGACTGGTTGCCTTTGTCATCTGTCTGGAAGAAATTAGGTTAAGTGAGAGTCATGCTCTCTTCATAGTTTGTATGGTTGCATGCTTAACCTTAAAAAAGACCATATTTCCTTTAGGAAGAAGAGAAACACCAAGTGAGCTTTGTTGGTGAAAGCATGTTGGACCCTTGATTTACTTCTGAGCCTATTAAAGGCCGAGTGCAAGTGCTCATCCTACTGCGCCCTCTGAAAGGAACTTTTGTAGGTAATAATTGCCTTCTCTAAAAAAAACCTCGACAGCTTCTCAAACAAAAAGAATCAATCAAAAAACAAATCCAAATACTTTAACCTGAAAAATGGAGAATGTTGAAGACATGAAAGGGAAAGATTGTTTTCAGGAAGTACTAGGAAGACCCAGCTTAGATAAACAGAAGAAAGAGATTTGCAAAATGTGGAGGAAGTATGAAGAGAAGACCATGCCAAGATGATACAGAGCAGCCTCAAATACCATCTGCTCTCCGCAGAAGCTATAAGGAATTCTTTAAAAGTCTGTATTCCCTATACTTCTATCATCAGCGATGCACTTCACTTCATCATCCCAAACTAGCCATCTTGTTTAAACTCATTGTGTTCCCTTTATAGCAATTGGAAAGGCAGGATCATTTATGCCAGGCTAAAAGCGGAAAGTGAAATATATTGCCTTCAGTAAATCAGTCTCCATTATCTGCAGAGGGAGCCTTGACAAATATGTCAGATACAAGTGTCTGCACTGTAGACCACTGAAGTGATCCAAGACCAGTCTCACCTCAATTAACAGACACCACTTGATATCAAGGGGGTACCTTGCAAAAAGATGCTGTTAGCAGGGGTGCAAGCCTAGCCTGATGCTCTGGGAGAGCAAGAACTAATATAGAGATTGGATTTGCAAGAGCTGGGTTCAGCCAGCTGGTTCTCAGTGATGCTATACAAGGACTCTACATTAACCATTACTTTTAGTCAGATACATGAAACACAGTTATTATAGTCTGTCACAGTTGTTTTACATCAGACAAGATTAGCCTGGTGAACTGTAAAGCCATGAGGGGCACAACTTTTTGTTTCACCTTGTTTTAATTCCTCCAAAGTCAACATTGAATTAATTTTGATAAAGTGCCTGATGACAGTGGGAACAGAAGTAGATGAACACTTAAGAATTTCTCGACATATTATATACCCCTATAGGATTGTTTGCAAAATTCATGGATAGTTTTAAAATAGGATGACCATTTTTATTCTTCCTCCCCATTTGATCACAGCAAAAATGACTGAGTTCAATCCTGCCAGAGTTGCACTTCACTTCTGGAAAACTTTTGCCCAAAGTCAATACTGTCTTAAGAAAGGTATATATAAGCAAAACTGGTAAGGCTGGGGGTGAAAGGAAAGTCTGAAAACATGATCTTTCCTACCATGAAGACTCCAACCATCTACAGTTTCAACAACAATTCTGTTCTACTAATAATGTAGTGGTTGAATCAAGATATCCCATAAACTTAATAATCTAAAACAAAGATAAATCAGTGCAGATAGAATGAGAGTAACACAGTATAAAAAATAATAATGAAAAAAATAAAAAAAAATTAAACATTTTAATTTAGTACTGCCATATATTAATACCTGGAGCTCATCCCATATGGGATCAAGTGGCACAACAGAGTGGGCAACATTACTTGATGCACCATAAAACTGGGGCTCAGTCCAGCATCTGGCTTAATACAGGTAGATAGCTACATTTAAGGTCATCTGGATATATTTACACTGCATTGATGAAGGGGTTTCACTCAAACTCAAAAAGTGAAAAAGAAATGTGGTGATGAATTAGTATTGTGTATATCCACAAAACACATGGAAAAGCCATGTGAGGCTTACCAAGAGGCACAGTGAAACTGCTGTTAGAGAAGCCTTCATAGGACTACACCAGCAAGAAAAAGAGATAGTTAAAGGTTTCGCTAGCAAGTGGTTTAAGAGCTCCACTGCCTTTCTTTCTCTTTTCTCTGTACTAATTAATCCCAGGTTTACCTTACCTGGATGGCAAACTTCAGTTTGTCTAATCTGTTTCAGACCAAATCTCTTGTAAACTCTGCAAGGTCCTCTCCTAATTTTTTCCCCTAAAGAGGTCACATAGCTTTTTGCTTTGATGAACAAGTCAGAGAAGTGTCACTGCTTCATCTTGCCTTGTATATCTCTATCATCTAGGAAAGGTAGTTTCTCTTTTCTTTCTTTTTCATAGCTGTAGCAATCTTACTGGTGGAGAGCAGCTTTTTGCTGCCAAAGTGGATGCTTGGGACAAGGTCTGGCACAGGGTAGGGGAGCTCAATGTTGATGGCCACTATTATTGCTATGATAACTGATTAACTGAGGATATCACTGCCTTCATGTCAATGAGATCAGGATCCAGCCTGTTCCTGTGACTGACTGATGTAGTTTCTCACTTATTTCAGAGTTGGTGCAAGCTGACATCTGGAGAGGCTTTCTCTGTGTACACTATCATTAGGCACTTATGCCTAGACTTGGAAGATCCATCTTGGCAGACCCCAGTCTGTAAGCAACTGAAGGGTAAAACGTCCATGTGGAATCTATCAATCACAGACATACAATGAAGCAAGCCGGGCAGCTCTCACTCATGTTGAATGCATTCACCTAACTGGGACAAACATTAGCACTGGGTTCAGGTGAGCAAGCTCTGAGTCAGAAAGCAGATGTCCAGACCTTTCTGTATCTCTAACCTACCTCCATATTTGTGAGACCAATTCCACCCCAGCAAAGATGACGGAAGAATGTTCTTCTGTACTCACTTTCCCTGCAGGTTCTCCCACTGGAGATGGTGACCCTCCTGTTGCTTTTCAGGAGTTCCTAGCCAGGGTTTTATTTGTCCTTTTAACTACCTGGACACAAATTGATTCAAGCTGTTGATTTATAAAAACCTCTACTTTTAGTACCTCATTCTTTTTCTTCTCCACAGCTACTGCTGAAACAGAAGCAAACGTTAGTTAAATGCATCAATTGATTTTCACATCAAGGTATAAGTGTCCTGACAACAGTAACCTGGGAGAGAAAAGAAATAACAAGGTTCATACGCTAGTGCCATTTGAAAAGCCACAAACTGCTTCTCTCTGTAAAATGATGACTCAAATCTCATGATGTAGTTTCTGCCCTGCCAGAAAGCAGAGGTATGGTTAATAAGGTGTGAATCTTACTCTACTGGCTACCAGACTGGTGCTGAAGATGCTGCCTGCTCAAATACTCTGCACTTTATAAAATTACTATCTTAAAAGATCCAGCAGAAATGGGTGCTCTGTAGTGATACAAGCACGATAAACACATAGTAAAATCTCACTAGTCATAGACTTGTAACAAGAAGGAAGGGCTAATAGAGGTGAAATGTACAGAAACTTGAAGTGACTTGCTCCATGTGAAGCTGAGGCCTCGCGCCTCCCAGTGTCCCTTGGAAGACTTCACTTACCACAGAACACAGCCCACTGCAACAGCAGTCAAATATAAAGGTCTCATTCTAAACTCCCGAGCTTGCCATTTTCTCTGCAAAGTTCCAAAGCTGAAAGCATTTATAATGACATAAAGTTCATAACAGAGAGCTCTGTTCTGGAATATCTGTCTGATGAGCCATGGCAGAGCCCTTTGTCTGCTCTTCGTAAGAAGTCAGAAACCTTCAATTCTGTTCACAGCAATTAGCACTTGTTTCCTGGAGACACAGCACTGAGACCAAGTCCAAAGTGAAAAATGACAGATTATGTCACGCAAGCAGACATCAAGCACATGGTCTGAGCCTCAGACAATCTGAAACGCACCTCAGCAGCAAAATGTGTTACATTTAGGTTCATCTTTTCCACACTGACCTCTTACACATGCTATATGCCCTCACAAATGAGACAAGGTTGAAGTAGTTACTGGGTGTCAACATACATTACTTCAAAGCCTACTGAAAAGAAATTAAAGGCTCTCCACATCCAGCATTATTGTCACATTTGGCTCATATTACATACTGAAGCATAAGTAGAGCGCAACCTTGGGCGATTTACAGCCCAGACTTTGTACTGGTCTGTGTCTCATCTTCCTTACAGCCCATTTAGATTGTGCCTGTGCCAGATGCTGAAGAATGATATCTGAGACAGTTCTGAGAGCTATATCTGGAGCTCCATAGGATAGAAGCAAGCAGTGGCTGTTTTGAAGAGGACCTAAGCACTGCCTTATTGACACCCTGTGCCTTACTCTGTCTCCATGTGGAGAACAAGGCTAGGTGTTCTTGTTTTGCTGTGCCTTCCAACAGTCAGACTTTTCTCATCATGGCTCTGGTAATCCAAAGCTTCACCTGTAGAACCTAGGATGGTTATTGGTCTCTTCTCACATGTAAGGAATGATAGGACAAGAAGAAATGGCCCCAAATTATACCAGAAGAAGTTTAGATTGGATATTAGGAAAAAATCTTTCACCAAAAGGGTTGTCAAGCATTGGAACAGGCTTCCCAGGGAAGTGGTTGAGTCACCATCCCTGGAGGTATTTTAAAGATGTGTAGATGTGACATTTAGGGATGTAGTTCAGTGGTGGCCTTGGCAGTGCTAGGTTAAGGGTTGGACTCGATCTTAAAGGTCTTTTCCAACCTGAAAAAGTCTATGATTCTATACGAACTTCAGGCTGAGCTGAAGAAATTCCCATTGGCTTCAGTTGCTCTTGTGTGGCTGTGTCTGGGTGCTGGTGTCTTCACTTCCAACTATAGCATTTTGTACATGGCTCCCATTTAAATTTTCTGCCTGTGGCTGTATTATTTTTAATTGGGGTGAGCCCACCACTCCCCATCAGTCTTGCTGTGGCCTTTCAATGAAGGAGCAGAGGCAGGAAGAAAGCTCACATGCTTCTGAGCTGAATTCAGCTGAACTGGCCTGAAATCAATTTGCTTGCAACACGGTTTGACATTTTAACAAAACAGGGGCAAGTAACAATCATTTCATTTTTATCATGCTAAGAATGGGAATACAGAGACCAGAAAATGGCATCTTCATTACACTTGGAGTACTGGGGCAGTGAGAAGGAGGGGATCCATAAGTTGATTTGGATTTTACATTTAAATGCCACTTTTTTTCCCACCAGGGTTGCTGAATGCCTTTAATTAAAGAAGTCTGTTTTTAATTTACATCCTGACAATCTGAGAAATAACGAGTTAGAGAAAAGAAAGGAAAGAAGCATGGTCTAGTTGCAGGTCTCAGCAGGCCGTGTGTCAATAGCGACCTCCGGGATAACATTTTTATTTCCATAAGATAGACTTCTTCCTTTGTTACACAACTTCCCTAGTAATTATACATAATGACTGCAGTTTTACATAATGGCAACACTTATATATAATGACTGCATGGTCCATGACATCTTCTACTGTATTGGTCTTTTAGCTTTCAAGTGTATAACATTTAAGGGAAGAGAAGACAATCTACACACCAGTGAGGAGCTGCCAGTAATGACTGTCTTTACTCTTAAATAAAAAAGATTGCGAATCTGTTGGAAGAATGGGAACAAAATTGTCTCCAAACTACTTTTAAATGCCAAACCTCAAGCAGTGGGACCCACTTGCCAAGCACATAAGTTATCCTTACTGTGCAGAGCTTGCGTGCACGGCAGAAAGCCTCAGCTTCAGTTGTCATCCAGCTTGTATCCACTTGTGTGAGTCAGCTCTCCCAGTATAATCACCTTTGCTTTATAGCAGAAGCATAGGTGGACAGCTTAGAAAAACAAGTGTTGAGTTAAAAGCTGTAAGGGTGAAATTTCCACCTGGCAGAAAAGCTGATGGTCCAGACACATGCAGGTCGGGAAGTCCGTTTTGCTCAGGAGCTGCTGACTTATGTTCCTAGGCTGAATGGGCATTTCCCAAGAGCTTCAGTTTTAGGGGTCACTGAACGACCTTCCGCTGCTTGGGCAGGGTTAACAGCTCTTGGAGTGCCAAGGAGCCATAAAGAAAGTAGTTAGATAACTCACTGATTCTGCAGTATTGCTTCTGTGGTCCTTTTTATGTGTGCTGCCCAGAGCTGTACTTTCATATTTTATTGGAATGATTTTGCAGTTCCTGAGAGAGTTCAGAAAAGAGAGTGCACATTCAAGGAAGCAGGAGAAGCTGAGAAAATGGATAGTCTGCCAGCACCAAGGAAAGGGGATTCCAGCCTTCGAGGTTCTTAAAAGCCCTGCATAGTAAGAAGGGTTGTCTATTAAGCCCTTAAAATTACATAAAGCCCTTAAAAATTACATAAAAGCCCAATGGATTGCAAAGATTTAGACCAATTTCTCAAGTATATTCTTTCTGGATGTGTTTAAAGCCATTGGTTCATGAGAGAAGATGCAACACACCATGCACCTGGCCTCATGAGAGGGATATGCCTGACTCAGGTTCCAGTTAAGGCTATCAGAATTATCTGTGAGGAACACGTCTTATAGCTCTGAGGATGAGATATCTCTGAAAATGTGATAACTCAATTCCATAGGTTCTTGCCCTTTCTCGAGAGGCCTTACCCACACCAGCAACAGGAGTTTTTCAGCTACTGAATAAACAAATGTTTTGGTTGTTTTTATCTCAGTCCCTCTGTGAGGACACCTTGCATTTGCTTAACAGGAAGATACACTTTTTCTGCCTCCGTCTGGCCTACCGGGTTACCAACAGGGTCATTTCCTGGGCCTTTCTGAGTGCAGTGTATCTGCTCAGGAGACAGCCCAGCACGTTCCAGGAACCTCCCAGAGCCTGAGCCAAAAGGTCATAATCCCCTGCTCCTCATTACCTGCAATTAGCCAGTTCTTTGTACTGTGTATCACACAATATCCTTGCTGATATCACTTTATACAGTGTGCCTGTTGAGAGCTTTCCAACCAGTTAGTTTCTTTGTTGATACACTGAGCGTGGTGGCAAACTCAGGTCGTTATCAGGAACATGTGTTTGGTTCGTGCTATGTAACCTGAAATACTACTTGGAAATATTTCCTATTCTTCTGTCTGTACTACCAGAGGAGTCTTGTACAGCTCTCATCTAGTACTTTGATGGCGCAGACAAATCCTGCCTGCTAGCCCAGCATCTACCTGCATTTTTGTCATTGCAGGATGCCTACCAGAATCTCTCCAATGATAATTTGTTCAGGTACAGAAAATTCTCTGCTTTGGTTTCACATACCTTTCTCCAGTGAAAGCCTCTGATGGTCACCTGCCACATAGACTCATAGAATCAACAGTTAGGGTTAGAAAGGACCTTAAGATCATCCAGTTCCAACCCTCCTGCCACGAGCAGGGACACCTCACACTAGAGCATGTCACCCAAGGCTCTTCCAACCTGGCCTTGAACACCGCCAGGGATGGAGCATTTACCACTTCTTTGCCCAAACTTTTCCAGTGCCTCACTACCTTCGCAGTAAAGAACTTATTCCTTATAACTAACCTGAACTTCCCCTGTTTTAGGTAGGACCCATCATCCTTTGTCCTATCACTGCAGTCCATAATGAATAGTCTCTCTTCGGCATCTATCCATCATTTGTGGATCAACCTAACAAACCATTATATCTAAAATTAACATGATACAGAGCCAACAATGGTCAATCACACTGTGTTATGTGGATTTTGTTCTTGCTAGTTAACATTTGTATTTGTCTAATGGTCAAGGACTCCGATCAAAATTGAGACACAGGTTTGAATTTTATGGGGAGACACTTAGAGCACCCTAGCAAAAGTTGCCCCATAGATCTACTTGTGATGGTTAACCATGTAAGTAACTGTGAGCATGGTCAGGGATGTGACCTGACCACAGTTTTCTTTTTCTGGTTAATCGGAGTCTGGCTTGTTTAGTATTCAGTATAGAATTAAGACCACCTTACGGTCCACCTTGGCCTCCAATCGGGAGACTTGGAGGCACACCCTACATAATGCCGCTGACTCCTTTGAGAGTTCACGAAGAACTAGTCTCGAGGAGAAAAGACAACGCAGGAAGAATCGTGTCCCACCTGTTCCACCCAAGGAGACCTTCTGCTGTGCTTTTTGTAGCCGGATTTGCCTATCCCACATTGGCCTTCTTAGTCATCAGCACGCTTGTAGTAAGCGTGGGTAAATGCCCTTCCCAAATCTTTGTTCGCGAAGTCAAGCCATGATGATAGAATTAAGACTAGTACTCACCCCATTGACTCCCATTTAATGATGTGTGTGATTTTGTATTGAATTTCCTGTTTTCTCTCTCCTATTCCTAGTTCCATGTGCTGCTTCTCTGAGTATGTAAGCAAAAAAGAGAAGTCCTGACTCAGAACTGAAGACACCAGCCATAACCATGCTGAGCAATCCACACATACAAAAATTTAGATTTGGAAAGTTTTTTGCATCCAGTTGGAAGAGGTAACTTTGCATCTTTCGGGCATATGGAATGTAAATTGGCACACAAAACCAGACCTGGTTCCTGTGTTTTGTTTAGCTTGGGTTGTCTGAAACCTTTGCTTTACCAGCTTGATGTTCACCCATCACAGGATATACCTACAAGGGGAAAGAGCATGCCTGGGGGCTTTTCCATCTGCAAGAAGGCTCCAGAGTCAATAGTTACAGCAGTTGCACCTTAACTTTTATGACATTTACAGCACTGGTTTTGATCTTTGTGTTTCAAGCTGCCTAGACTATAATTTTATTTCCTGGAAGGATTCTGTCAAATAACTTGCAAAACATTTCCCAAAGGCAACACAGAAAGGGATAAAATGGTAACAGAGATAGGGATAAAATAGCAACAGCTGTCCTTCAAATAACCCTGCAAACCATCAGTAGTACAGCTTCTAGTCTGCAGAAAATAACCATCAATGACATGGGAATGTATTACATGTAGCCACCTTTTTATTTAAGTTATAGCTGAGTTTCTACCTCAACTCAATGGTTTAATAATTCTGTCAATCTCTGGAAACCCTGGTAAAGTTTTTTGCATTTCATGTCTGGGTTTAACTTTTAAAATTAAATCAATAACACTTTGTTCAATGAGAAACTTCTAAACACAGGCATAACTGTAAAATTGGGAATAGTCTAATTGACTTCAAAGGAACTAAAAGATGCTTAAACACCTTGCTGAATTAATAACTAATTGCATTATAACTTGAGGAACCAACTTACTTTCATTTGCAAGTTCAGTATAATTTATTCAAACTTCCAATTATAGATGGAATGTTCAGATCTGTATGAATAAACACAGTAGCATATTTGAAATTGCAAACTAAAGTTTTCAGGAGGAAAAGTCAACTAGCATTAGAAATACAGGAAGAAGCAAGTCTAATACAATTTCAAAAGCTCATCCACAAAATTGATGTTCCTGCCTTTATTCTTGCAAGCTGGAAGATTATAAGTACTGACAGTATAAAATTACATAGATAGGAGGAATGAATGAACTACTGGAAAGCAATGAAGGCTCTATTCAAAAGAGAGTCCCTTTTGCTTTTCCTGCTGAAAAGGTTTCTTTTACTTCTCATTTACAGAAAATGCTGTAAAAGTTTTTCTAATTCAGTATATTGTTGTTCAGAAACAACAAAAAAAGTTTTGGTGGTGCTTGAGCAGATTTCAAGAAGTCTTGCAATATGCTATGAAGACAGAATAAATTTGTTAACTGAGGGACAGTAACAAGGCATTTTTTTCTTTATCAAACCCAGACAAAATGTAACCGAATTACTGGACTGGTTAGATGATAGCATCTCCTCCTTCCTTGCTCCCAAGGACAATGGAAACTTTCTTCCAGAGAAAAAGCTTTTTTTTTTTTTTTCCTGAAATCTTTGTGAAAGATTTTGTTATCTTGAAAATCCATTGCAAACAGGAAAGTTTAATAGAAAACTTTAAATTTCAGTGATATAATAGGATAGCGCTGTTAATTCAGACATGTGAATGTTTAAGGAATTGACCTGGAATTTTCTCTTGAAATAGGCATTTGCAGAACAGTGTCCTTTGTTTGTGAAAGAAATCCCCATCATGCGTATGAGAGGCCACTAATAATCCTTCATGCTTGTTTTGAGCAAAAAGCATTTAAAAGAAGGGAAGATTATTCCACTAATTTCAACTGGTGCATGATCACATGGCAATAAGGCTTGGGCTAATTTAATCATTTTGATGAATTTACATCCAAGATTAATATGGTTAATAAGAAAGAGTAAAGCTGAGTTTCCAACAACGTATCTTATTCATCACTGTTGCAAAAACAAGATTCCATACCTTATTCGTCACTGTTGCAAATACACCACATCCTTCCTGTGCTGCGGCAGTCACCTGCTGTCTGAATGCAGTTATCAAAGTTATGTGTTATAATGATAGATTGTACAGTAAGCTGGAAGAAGATTTTCTGCATAAATCAAAATACCTGGAGGTTTGCAAGTTAGCCTAATTTACATCAGGGTCCTGACCTGCAAGGAATAAAATGATAAAAATGCCTTTTCACCTTTCTCATTTACTTTAAATGTTGCCATAAGCAACTGGAGAAAATTGCTTTTCCATTACTGAAGACAAAGCATGTGGACTGCTGAGTGGAGGTGGCAGGAGTCATTCAGAGAAGGAGCAAAAGTAATTTACAGCATCACTTTGTCTTGATCAGAACTTATCTTGTAACCCTCAAAGGGCAGATAAGAAAGGCCCATTGGGCATCTCCTGTCTCCAAGAGATCTCTTTCTGAAGTCTCTTTTCTTGTGTAATAACTACCTCACCTGCTACAGACAACCTTATATATGCTTCTTGTCTGCAGAATAGGGTCTCAGAATTTTTGCTTAGATGAGATAGGTCACTCTCAACTGAATCAAAGGAAGGGATATAATCAGGTTCTGCTGATGGTGCTGACATTTTCTGTGCGGTAGCAACTTCTCTTTCCTCAGGGGTAAATGCATTACAGTATGAGACTTAACAGGCAAGTGATCTAGTTACAGTATTTGTAGGGTTCCCATTAGTCCAGGTTTCTCATGCAGGAACTTGAGTCACTACTTTGTAAGGAAGGAGAATCCCTAAGCTGCTGTGGCTGGGGCACTGAGGCTCAGAAAGTGAGTCAGCCTGTGTGTCTGCTTAACTGCCTTCAGCTCTTTGACTAATCCCAAGGACCCATGTTAGATGGCATGGAGGATGTTGGGATGGGGGACAGAATCATGCTTTAGCATGAATTCCTGTTGTCCTGATTGTCTCTGGATGGAGACATAGCTCCTGGATGCCTTGTTTCATTCTTGGTACAATCAGGTACAATCCACAAACAATGAGTTTAAACAAAACCAGTTTTCACCTCAAGATGGAGGAATGGAGCTTCAAGGACATGTCCCAGGATGACTAAACTGTGTTCTTCAGTAGGCAGCAGGCAGGGACTGAAGTCTGAATCAGCAATAAGCACTTAACACTCATTGCAACAGAGAGCCCAGTTATTGCCTGAGGACCTGGGCCTGGCTGGTAGGCACCGAGCAGAGGTCTTGGAGAAATGAGGACTGACAGACAGGCTTTCTGAATCAGACACTAATCCTGATGCAGACACAAGCACCTGTCCTGAGGCACTTTTTCCTTGACAATAGGGCTCACAGTTCTCCCATGTAATTCCTACCAGATCCCAGATGACCTGGGCAAATGATGAAAGAACTACACTAGGGATGAAACCTCAAGTATTATAGGAAGGATTTGCAAAAAGCAGCATTAGGATAACCCTGGGCAGTGTACCATAAGCCCTTCTGTGTGAGGATGTGTCGGCAAGGCTCGTTAGGAGCTCTAGGTTTGACCACCACCCTGTTTCCCCTGAACATATACAATCTCTTCTATCTTAGACTACAGTACCCACCTGTGTCCCTCCTGAGCTCCTAGAAATGGTATGTCAAAAAGCCACAGTTCAGGCTTGTCACATGAACAGAACTGATGATTTTTCTGCCATAAAACAAGCTATTAAGACTTGATACTGAGGCTTGAACATGGAAGTCACAAGCTGCTTTGAGAAAAGGGACTTCAGCCTCTCTTAAAATCTCCATAGAGTATTGAATAGGGACCAGAGATCTCCAGTGCACTGCAGAATAAGAAAAGTCTCAGCATTGAGACCAAATATCAAATAACCCACACTTATAACTCCACCACTTGTTAATCTGGGAGCCCACTGGATAATGTGAATCTCTCACTTGACAGAGTTAATTTTTTTTTTTAATTGGTTTGCTTTCAATAAATATCTGAAAAATAGGTTTTATTTTCTGAAGATGTCCTTCCATAAATCAGTTGGGATATTTCAAGAGGAATAAAAATGTTCCACAAGCATCCTTTGGAAACAAGGCTGTGCAGTGTGTTTTATCTATTTCTTTTTTAAAAGAATGGAATGAAAACTGTGGATGGTCTTTTCAGGATTGTGACACACTGATGAAGCAGTATGGGAAACCTATTCAATAGCATATCTATGGATAAATCGAAGAACTCCTTTTCTGAGGCTTCTTATTCTTAGCACTAAATTCCATTTCACAAAGCATACGCACATGCATCCCTAAAGTATTACCCGAAAAAATCCTCTTAACACTTACAGCAGCTTTCATCTCTCTGCTTTCTGCAAGGACTAATCCATACCTACAGAAACAAGGGACCTTTTGTTCAGCCTCAGTCTTAGCACTTTTTTGTTACATTTTTCCTCTGTAGAAGCATAGCAGGGCAAGGGATAATATGGACCCAGAGAAGCAAACACAAAGGCAGACTTAACCTGAACGCATAAATCTCAAGTCTAAGGAGGACTGGATAGGTATGAGGATATTTCCTGTCTATAGTTCATACAGATCTTTATAAGAGAATTTGTCTGTGGCTGTGATTACCTGCTTTGGCTGGCCCCAGAACCACAATGACAGAATAAATTGAAATCAGAGTAATAGTGCTAAGTTAAACTATATTAGTAAATTGAGTATTATTTCCAGGACCTACCTCTGATACCAACATGAACTGTCATTGACCGGCCCCAAACTGGGCTCTTAGACTCCACATTCAGAGCAAGGTTTCTGCACTCACAGTTTCTCCTGGAAGCAGTTGCCAGCCCCATTAGCTTCCCACCTGCACTGGGACTTGCATGAGTGACACTTAACATGGGACAAAACTACCCCAGGGATCACACTGGTCTCAGAAGAAATGTCAAAACATAGCATCAGATGTCTGGTGTCATCTATGTCTATATATATGCTTATGCTAGACAGTGCACCCGTGTCTGGGAAAGATGCTGAGAACAAAGTCCTTGCTGTGAGTGCATGATAAAGGCTTATTGTATAAAGTGGGGCACATTGCTCATGGATGTTTCTTTCCATTGCTGTTCCTTTCAGTGAAGTGTGTCTTGTCTCTCAGAATCATGGCTCTGGATGCAGTTAGGAATAAAGACAGTCAGGTAAGGTTGAGGGAAGAGTGTTGAGACCACTGGTACTCAGATTAAAATGCATCAAGCCCATATCCATACCATGTTTCCTGTTGGTTTCAACGCCCTTCCAGACAAATTGGGATTTTCAAATGCTCATTTAGCAGTGTGTATAATTCACTGGTGAGTTACACAGTGCCCCATCTGTGCCAGCCCACAGAGCATAAGGGCTGGGATAGCCTCCAGCTACAGAGCTGGGCTCACAGTACAACCTCATTCATCTCATTCCCAAGCTTCTGGTTCACATGCATGACCTGCCTGCTGACTCAGCAGCTTGCACACATGTGACTATTACAGCCAGAATAAACTGGTCATCTCCAGCTCATTAGAACATTGCTTCATATTCTGTCTTCTTCTTATTATGGGTGATTTTTGGTTTAAATCCAAGATCTTCCTGGTATGGGGCCAGTGGCTGGTGTTGACAAAGCTAGTGTCTTCCCCAGAAGAGCTATGTGTGGAAATTGGTGATTGTTGCTTTTTTGGCAAGACATCATATATCCTCATTCCTGGGTATCCTTTTCTTTCCTCTCTGAAACACAGCTTGGGGATTGCTCTTCATTTCTTTTTTACATGCTACCCCACACAGTGATGCCTTGAGCCCAATCATGGGGTTTGCTGCAACTGCAAGATAAATAATACTTACATTTTATTCATTCAGGCTTTAGTCTTCTGGTATTTGTGACAGATTTTATAAGCAGCCCTGGTTTTAATATGTCAGCATATTAAAATTAATAAAACTGTGGAGGTGGAATAGGTTTGTGCATATCCTGAGTGTCACAGTCACCCAGATCATAGTAAATTATTTTTATTAAAACTTAATCTTGAGTTAAATATGATTGGGATAAAGGCTGTTTCAGAAGTATGCATTTGTTTCATACAGCAATAGCAGGAGAGAGAAGACGCTGGTTGTTTTCCCAGGTACAAAGCAAATGATGCCACAATACTCTGCTCCTTTCCACAGGAGCACCGGTTGTTCTTTCCTTTCAAGTCACTCCCTCATGGCTTTGAACTTAAGAATTTCTCCTTTTTCCCCGTTGTGCACTGGAGAAACACTGGATAAAAGACTGACCTCAGGGATTCATCCAAGGCCATGCAATGAATAAGTCTCTATAAAGAATCAAAGATGATGATGCTAACTTGTGTCTCTCCAGGCACAGAAGATGCCTGTGGTCATTTTCCTGCTCTCTCTATGGCTAATTCCTGTGGCAAACTTTGGTCCAGTGCATACTCTTATGCATATCTCCGAAACCCCACATGCCCATGTGTGTCTGCTCATATGTGTACATGATTATTCCCCTGCTTGCTGATTTGCTGCTTCGTTCTTGAGGCTAATGTTGATGTAAACAAAGAAGTGAAACTAGAGCAGCAGAAAACTTTTCTCTTGTTTAGATCCTGGAGAGTGGTGGATGAGCTCATGGTGTAGTTACTGAGGCCAGGGGCAAGGTAAGGACAGTAAAGTTGTTGAATGCAGTTTCAGCTGTCACTTTTTCCTCTTTTGTTGTAAGACAATGAATCAAGAAGAGAAAGGCCAGGCTGTCCCTTTCCTCTTTCCTACAGGGTTCTTTTGCAAAATACTGTTTTAAAGCATCCTTAATTTTAGTGCTACATACATTAAATTTGTCCAAAAATAAAAAGAGGTGGATTCTCAGAAGTCCAGTTGGGTGCTAACACTGAGAATACAGAAAAGGAGTACACAGTGTTTAAAAAAACCGAGCAAAAATCAGCAAAGGCTGATACCGATGTCAGACTGTAGCTCACTTTGAGGTTCTGCCCAAGTTAATACTGCAGGAGTTACAGTACTCCAAGGCCTTCAGCAATGAGCACATATTGGCTTCAAAAGGAGACTTGAAACACTCCAAAAAGAGGGTGGTTCACTTAAAAGATGTGATTTGAAAAACCTAATTCTCCATGCATTGGAGACAACACTCACAAAGCCCTAAGCTTTTGGACAAGACATCTAATAAGCTACAGGTCTGGAGAAAGTGGGAGGGTCAAGTAGAGCCATAGAGAGTGGCTGATTATATCCATGAATTTGTAGCCCTTAAGCTTTGGATGTCTTTACGTTCAACCACTGTAGCAAAACGTGACTCATCACCGGGAAGCAGAGTAAAATCTCAGTCTGAGAAAATCTGAAAAGGGAGATTTAAAAAGCTTCATTAAATAAACAAGAGGGATGGGAGGGGGTGGGGATGTTCCTGAGAAAACTGTGCAAGAGATTTTGCTTTCTAATATAAGTCTTCATTAAATTAAATCAGTGAGAACTTTGCACAGAAATGAGGGATTGTGTCCCATGAGATTTCATGTACCTGTCATTGCAGTCAATGAAAGAACTTCCATTAATCAAAAAAGAGAAGTATTTTCTTCTAATCACTGAAGGAACTTGAGGACACATCATCTTTTTTGAGCTTGTTTTAATTCACATGCTTTTCTTTTCATCAGTGTTTCACCCACCTGTGTGCATCATCAATGCAAAGAAAACTGTTTCTGTAAGAGCTGGCAAAAATTGAAGGTTTCCAGCCTGCTGGAAATATTAGGTTTCGAAATTAGATTTCAGTGCAATGCTCACTATTGTGTTTTTCTCATTCTCTGCATACCTAACTAAGGCTCTGAGGTCCTACTTTGCAGAATTGCCCAGTATGTCTAGTTGTATTTTAAGTCAATAGCAAGCTGTGCTTCAGGAACAGGAATTGTAAGACTGGTAGCGTTCAGAAAAGCAAGGGACTAGTACAACATAGGGGATGAAATGTCCAAAATAAATTTGTCCAAAAATGAAAAGAGTAATGAGATGAATTTTCAGAAATACAGTTGGGTGCTAACATTGAGAATATAGAAAAGGAGGACACAGTGATTAAAAAACCCCTCAGAAAAGGCTGACACCCATACCCAGAATGAGTGTATATGCCAGATTTTAATCTCAGTTCTATACTTCCAAATAGAGGTGTTGAGAAAACAGATTACCTTTTTGCCTATCTGTGAGTATGTGTGTGTGCACAAGTGTGATGATAAATACCATAGAAAAGCAAAAAGTATATAGGCCATATGATCACTAACCAAAAGTCTGGGGTAAAGAAGGGTTTTTTTTTATTTATTCAATGCTTTATAAAGTCACTGAAGATATTTGCTTCAAATGAAAAATAGCATCTAAATTTACCATTGAAGACTGGAGTTCATATGTGTACAAATAGGAGGATGAATGAAAAGTGAACACGAAAATTAAACCTGAACAGTCTCTAAATTCTTAGTGTTTGAATTTTCAGTCTTAATGTTCATTTATTGTGTACTTCTACACGTGAAAATTCTTGTGTATTGCACCAACAGCACCAAGTGTAGTTTTATATCTAGACTACAAGTCATTTGTCCATCTCTTCACCCCACGCCAAACTAAATAGAAAATGCGAGTCAGGAAATTATGTAAGAAGAGCTGTATAAAAAATACATTGTTAATATAACATTTCACTTTCTCAGATGCTGGCAAGTCACTTAGATCTGCATCTTACTGTTGGCCTAAGCTGTGTGTATGTGTCATGAGCAATGTCCTGGGACTACTCAGGAGACATCCAGAAAGCAAAAGATGTTACAAAACGAATTAGAACATTTTAGACTGTCAAGAAATAGGCCACTATCTCAAATGCTGCTGTAACATGCAGAATTAAAGTACTATTTGTATGGTAGCTGGAACAATGAAGCTTCAGTATTGCAATCATAATTAAAAGGATGAATGGCTCGTTTCCAGCAGATGAGCTTTGCAAATGAATTCACTTTCCAAGGAAAAGCTGGGGGAGGGGATGCGTTCCTACAAGACGCTCATAAGCCTTACAATCAATTGCTGAAAATGCTTGGGCTCTCCTAGAATCAGGCCTGGGCTGGCAGCTCTTTGATATCTAACTAATATAATTTGATGATTTTGTCAAAGACAGGTCAGGTCTTGTCACTGTCACCCTTGCATCTACAGGCTTTCCAATGGGAATGTTGTAAAGTTTGGTCTTTTTTTCCACTCTTTTTTTTAAGAGTATTCCAAACCTGTTCTTTGCAGTTATTCCGTGCTATTCTGAATCAGAAATGCTCAGCTCAGCAGCTGGGAGGATGTTTGGCTCTTGTATAGATTTACGTCCTGTATTCCTTTCAAGTCAAACCACAGGAATGTAGGCGTGAAGATGACTGGAGAAAAAAAGCTGACCAGGAGCTGTTATTAGACTGTTAACTTGCCAGGCTGCTGGAGAAGAAGCACAACACATTGACTCTTTGGGGATGTCACCTTTCAACCTCCCACCTCTGCTGAAGCGGTTGTACTAATAGATATTAGCTTGTGGAGATGATTGAAACAGCTAACATCCCCCTGTGCCTCTCCTGAGCTTTCTAACACACTCCAAAGTCAAGATCTATAGCTATCGGCAAAAATATTTTAAGTTTTCTTCCTGCACTAGGTTTTAAAATGGAATTTAAACATGAGGTTAGAGGAGATGTGTAAGCACCACTGTTGAAAGGCATGGTGAATACAGACATCTTTCTATGACTGATAATCTTCTTTTTCTGGCTCTCACACTCATATTTGGGGATGAGGAATTTGGAATTCGCAGCTGGAGCCCTAGTCAGCCTATATGTAGGATCACCAATGGAGTCAGAGCTGGTTCAGAAATTTGCAGTGGTGAAATGTAAGCAGGAAGGACCTTTGAAAGGCTGCAAGAAGCAACTTCACCCAAAGAAAGCCAAACAAGTCTTTTGAAGTAATAGACATTAGAGCTTCCAATAAAACCACACATTTGGTATGGTAATGGATTAGAATGACCTCAAACCAAGAAGGTTCTTATGCCTTCGAATCCTTCCTCCTATTCCAGCAGGAGTTTCTGGGTGAAAGTCTGAGCAGGAAACCAGACTGGAGGACCTTAATTTTGTCTCCAAAACTATAATTTGTCGAAAAGTTGGTCTTATCTAAATATTTCAAGTGTGATTGTTTTGCAGTCACGCTTACAGCTCTGTGGAGTAGCAGCTATTCTCATAAGAGCATACACATAGTCAGCCTAATCCCATAATTTAAACAGGGGAAGTTTAGACTGGATATAAGGAGGAAATTCTTTCCTGTTAGCGTGGTGAGGCACTGGAATAGGTTGCCCAGGGAGGTTGTGAATGCTCCATCACTGGCAGTGTTCAAGGCCAGGTTGGACGAGGCCTTGAGTGACATGATTTAGTGTGAGGTGTCTCTGCCCATGGCAGGGGGGTTGGAACTTGATCTTAAGGTCCTTTCCAACCCTAACTATTCTATGATTCTATGACAACTGTGGCAAACAGTACAAAACCAGATGCCCAGGGAGAAAAGAAAACAGGACAAGCATGTATAAGTTCAAGCACTCTCCCAGCCTTTGATTGTTCCAAGGAGTCTAAGCCTGATGTGTTTTGCCTACTCATAGCCTCCAAAGGATCTCATTTTTGTCCCATCTCCCTTAAACCCATTTAAACTTTTTGCAGCCTCACAATACTTTAACTGTGAGTTGCACAAGTCTACCACTGTTTGTCAACAAACCCTACCTACAGCCCCTAATCTCATCTAATGGCCCTTAATTCTTCAACTGGAAATTTATATGAACTTGCCTTATCAACAAGAGGCATCTTCATCAGGTTCCCAGTTGCCATGATAAGAAGAGACTATTAGCTCTGTGATGTGATTGTGTCCTGATGTCATGCTCCCTCAGTCTATACTCTGAGCTGTATTCCTCACTGTGATGATTTTTCACATCTTACTTTAGCACAGAAGGAGGTGGGGAATTGAGCTCTCTTGTGACTAGGATCATGTGCTGCATTGAGTAATATACATGGAGGACACGGAAAATTTATCTTCCCCTCTCTTTTACTGTTCTGTTTACAAGCAGCCTGCTTTATCCAGTAGGAGAAATCTGAATGAGACAGTTTCTTACATTGAAAGTGACTCCCAAGCAATCTGGGATGTGGTTAAACTGACTCCCACACACTAATGAGCATCAAATCAAAGCAAACAAGCAAAACTTTTCCATAAAAATGCAGTATATCACAAACAAGATGGAACACTGCCAAACACAGGCAGCATCTGGAGCTGGACCAGACTGGAGGTACCCTAAGCTCAGAATATGGAAAGTCATACGTTCCTGGAATTAAACTAGAAGTTAGATGTGGGATTATCTGCTCTCCTCCACTACCTGTCAGTTTTCATTTTAATCTCAGTTTGTTAGTGACGCCATCCCTGCCCCATGTACTGCGATATCCCATTGAAAAACATCATCATCATGAACTGCCCTGCCTCTGAATTTCCTCAGTAACTAAAAGTCTAATTCCCTTTCACTCCTTGCCGAGTTACCGGCCTGGGAACCTCATACAGAATAAGAATCTACAAGGGTTGGTTGGTTTTGCTGTTGTTTTGCTTTGTTAACATCCCCCTGCTCATTTACTTTGTCAAGGCTTTCTGATGGCTTGGAGGTCCACCACACATGTATGTAATGAGTGCAACCCCAGTAGCATGTCTACCTCACCTCCCTCACTGCCTAGACCAAGCATAAGAAAACAGGAAAGCAGGAGACCAGTATGAAGACAAATGTGAAGAAGCCTCTATTGCTTGCTCTAAAATGTCCCCTGGTCACTGAGCGGAGGAAATGAAAGAGGGGAGAGGCCATTCTGCCTTCTGAGCAACACTTAGATGACAGCTAGCATGGCTATTAGGCAGCTGTCAGTTCCCATGAGTGACTTGACAGGTTGGAGAGGTGCATCTCTAAACCTGACAGCTTCTGAAGGCACAGCATTTCATGAAGGAAATGAAACAGGGTGGAAAGCAGCTGGAAGGCAGTCCCAGGCTTTCTGGCATGTGTGACAGCACCTCACATCCCTTCCACTGGTGGGGGTGGCTGCAGTTTCCATCATAATTCTGCTTTATTGCAGGAGAAATGGTGGCTCCCATCTCAGCTTGATGGTGTGAGCTTGTCCAGAAACATCCTTACACTGTCAGCATAAGGAAGATACAATCCAGACCCATAAGAAGGTCTAAGCATCAGTACTTAACAGCTGGTTTTGTGAAGGAGGAGGAGGAGGTCAGGAGGTGCTACAGGCCCGGAGCAGGGATCCCCTCAGCCCTGGAGAGACCCCGTGTGAACAGAGATGGGTGAGGAGGGAGCAGGGGCTGAGTTGGGCTGTGCTGGGTTAGGGCGACCTCATCCACACCCGTGCACCTCGATGAGAGGGGTGAAAGTGGGCATGGGAAAGGGGGTGGAGGGGAAGGTGATCTAACGTTTGTCTTTATTTCTCACTACCTGAATCTATTTTACTTGGCAATAAATTAAACTCGTTTTCCCCATGTCAAGACTGGTTTGTCTGAGATGGTGACTGGTAAGTGATCTCCCTGACGTTCTCTTGACCCATGAGGTTTCTCATTCTATTTTCTTCTGCTGTCCTACTGAGGCAGTGTTAGTAAACAGCTGAATGTGAGTTTGGCTATTCACTAAGGCTAACTGAACACAACTCAGTGGGGTTTACTGAGCTTTTCCAAAGCCTGTAGAAGATAACAGCACCACAAAAGGACCCTCCATCCTGCATGGTTTAGGAAACTCATTGTTATGCTGCTGGTGCCAGCATAGTTACATTCGATTGGTGCCAATATGAATTGGAAATCATTCCCTTGGATTTAATCTTATGTCAGGCAGCTCATACGTACATAATGAAAATAAAATGACCAGATTGCTAACAGACTGAAACTGCAGCAGAAACAGTTTAGAATAGATTTACTGAAGAGTGTTTTCAGTCTGGAGGTAATTGGGTGATGGGCCAGATCACTGATTTCTAAAGAAGTGGCAAATGAAAGGCTGGGAAAAAAGACTAGTTGGTAGTATAACTGCTGGAAAGGGAACATGGAGATGCTGGTTTCCTATAGGTAGGTCTCTCCTTCTAAATTCTTTCTGTTATCTTTGCCTGTGCATGGTTTATGGTAAAGATCATCAGCACAGGCGTCCTGCAATGCCAGATCATTTCCTACCACCCTTTTTCACACAAACTGTTATTACAATGGTGTGGTCTCTGATTTTTTCAGTTAGGATAAACTGGTGGCGGAGACAAATACCTCTTTAATGGAAACCCTTTTATTTAGAGAAACATGGCACAGTTTATGTGATTGTTATAACTTCTTTCTCCAAATTCTCCCCAGCATTCCCCCAAGTTGTCTCTGAGTCCCACAGTTTATTCCTCCCAAGCGGATACTTTTCTTCAGGCTGTCCTCTCTGCTTGTATCATCTTTTGGCTTCTCAGAGACCTAAAAGCCTTACTGAAGAATAGAGAATTAATCCTCATTGTTCATGAATGTTTTACAAGTGTCTTTGCTTGGGCCAGTGCTTTATGCCTCTGCTTGAAGTAAAACTGCTGTCATTGCTGCTAACCAACTCCATACAGAAGCCTTATAAAATCTTAAAATCCTTGAAAAAAGAGCAGTGGTTATACCTAATCTGTAGCATTATTATTTCTTGTCTTCTTTGTCTTCTTTTTTTACATAGTCTTAAGGTGCACACATTGTGCATCAGAACATAATTAACATACTATTCCTCTTAGCACTTACAATATAGCTGTTGCAAGTCTCTGGCCCAGCTCCAAATGCTCCAGTGATATTATTCGTCTACCCAGGAGCATCTTGAAAGTTTGATTCCAATTAATGATTTCATAGAAATGGTTTTTACCTTGTTAATGGCTGTCTTGTTCAAATTCATTCAGATCTCAGGGGGCTGCCCATGGTCTGCATCACCCTCACCCACCAAACAAAAGAATTTAACGTAACATGATATGTCAAACTCACTCAAAATCAGTAACTTACCAACTGGGCAGGTTCATGAGGATGCTGTAGATACTGTGGTTCCTAAAGATGACATAGGTTCAGAAGGAAATTGGGCAAAAGCTATTGGATACTAGAAGACTGTGGAATACCTCTTATATTTGCCTTACTCTTTACTCTGCGCTTGCTATCATTCTTTGCTACCAGAGACTACTGGGATAGATGGACCTTTATTTGGATGTAATATGGTGACTTTTCATATTTAGGTAATGTGAACTACCACGTCTGATCCTACAGCTACAGCAGTGAACTAAAGAGGGCCACCACAAAACTCAAGACCTATTGTGCAGTTGTCTGTTTGATGGACAGGAAAAGGTTAGGCCAAAAGCAACAGACAGAGAAAGCACAGACCACACACAGAGGGAGTGACTTGCCATGGAGCCATCACTGGAATGAAAAGGCTAAGGATTCCAGCATTAAAGAGTGTCTGTAATCCCAAAATCCAAATCTCCCCCAGGTTTTCAGTTTGCAAATGATAGATCTGTAGCTGTGGGAAAAAAAAACAACCCACCCCCAAAACTATGTCTATTATTGGCAAGGAGATGTTTGCCAGACCCCTTTTGGCAATGACAACAAAATTGGTTTCCAAGTTAGCCAACATTGCTGTCTCGGAAATAAATGAAACTTTTTACAACCTCCTTTATTCCAGCTGTATCAATGTTGTTTTTCTGGGCACTCCTGGCACATATGACTGAGATGTTGTAAGGACACCCTGACAGTACCTCCTGAGAGGTGTCCCTGCAGGAGCTTTAGTTTTGTCAGGAAATCTCCAAATGAGAACCTCTGATTAACTCTATCATGGTCTCACGCTCCAGCAGGATTTCTACTCAAGTGTCTTTTGGACACCTTCACAGAGCAGCACTTTCACACTAGTAGTTCATGTACTAACTTCCCTATGATATTTAACTCTTTAAAACTCTCTTTTAATCTCTGTGCCCATCCTTCCTCAGGGGAGCAGGTGTGTTAGCAGGGGTTCATCTTTGCTGTGATTTACCTGTGATCTCACTGTACTAATTACAATCCCTGCTAAGTCACATCTGACAGGAGGAACAGCAGTACCCACCGTTGTTCTAGGGATCTCCTGCTCTCCTCAGGGGCTTTGCAAATCCTGTTATTTTTCCACAGCTCAAAATTTCAAACAAAAAATCTCAGAACTTATTTTGCTATCAAGAATATGTTACATTTTCCTGTGGAAAACCTTAGGTGCTTAGCACAGTCCAATATATAACGTCTCTTAAAAGGCCCACAGAGTGTTCACAAATGTATGCTGTGCTTTTCCTAGGGAACCTGCCAGAATTCTGCTGATGAATCAAATGTAGAAAAATATTTGACTTCAGCCTTTTCTCCTGGAATTTCTCGCAGGGTATGGAGGAGAAAGGGACTCCTTGTTATAAATGTATATAGTTCTTTAAGGTCTGTACTCATGGGACGCTTGGCACATGTTTGGAGAGGCAAACCTGATTTATTTTGTTTCAACTAGTGTGAGCCCTACAGCAATAAACCAAGTAAGCTCCTCTGCCAGCCTCTGCCTTAGGACAAGGACAGTGATAATGACTTCAGTAGCTGGGAGGGCTGTGGTTTTCAGTTCAGCTCTGTTCTCTCACAACAGCTTTCTTAGCATCATAGAATCATAGAATAGTGTTGGAAAGGACCTTAAGAACATCAAGTTCCACCCCCCCCTGCCATGCCCAGGGACACCTCACATTAAACCATGCCACCCAAGGATCTGTCCAACCTGGCCTTGAGCACCATCAGGGATGGAGCATTCACAACTTCCCTGGGCAACCCATTCCAGTGACTCACCACACTTACAGTGAAACTTCCTCCTTATATTCAATCTAAATTTCCCCTGTTTAAGTTTTAACCCATTACCCCTTTCCTATCACTGCAGTTCCTAATGAAGAGTCCCTCCCCAGCATCCCTACAGGCCCCCTTCAAGGCTGCTATGAGGTCTCCACGCAGCCTTCTCTTCTCCAGGCTGAACAGTCCCAACTTTCTCAGCCAATCTTCATATGGGAGGTGCTCCAGTCCCCTCATCATTCTCATGGCCTCCTGTGGACTTGTTCCAACAGTTCCATGTCCTTTTTATGTTGAGGACACCAGAACTGCACACAATACTCAAAGTGAAGTCTCACAAGAGCAGAGTAGAGGGGCAGGATCACCTCCTTCTACCTGCTGGTCACACTCCTTTTGATGCAGCCCAGGATACGGTTGGCTTTCTGGGCCGCAAGCACATGCTGAAGCCGGTTCATGTTCATTTTCTCATTGACCAACACCCCCAAGTCCTTCTCCGCAAGGCTGCTCTGAATCTCTTCTCTGCCCAGCCTGTAGCTGTGCCTGGGATTGTTCCAACCCAGGTGTAGGACCTTGCACTTGTCATGGTTAAACTTCATAAGACTGGCATCTGCCCACCTCACAAGAGTGTCAAGTTCCTGGATGTCATCCCTTCCCTCCAGCATATCAACCGATCCATGCAGGTTCTTATCCCAAGGATGCTTCTTCAGTGCCATTGGTCTCTTGCACTGCTAAAGAATGAAAAAAAGGGTTTCATGCATCTCTTGCCTATTGATTTCTATACAACCTCCCTAAAGGGGATTAGATATTAGGAAAATTTTTTTACTGTGAGGGTGGGGTGTCATTGGTACAGGTTGCCCCAAAGAAACTGTGGCTACCCCATCCCTGGCAGTGTTCAAGGCCAGGTTAGATAGGGTTTGGAAAAACCTGGTCTGGTGGAAGCCATCCCTGCCTGTGGCAGGTGTTAGGGACTAGGTGATCTTAAGGTCCCTTCCAGCTCTAACCATTCTATGATTCTGTGATACGAGAACAAAGGACAATCTCAGCGGATTTCTGCCCTCTGTATTTCTATTGAAGCAAGAACTAACTGAACAGATTATTTTCATGTCAACTATGTGTCAGCTTGAATGTCATACTGAATGGATGTTGGTACCATATAGCAAGTGCCTAGGGAAGGGTGAACTTGACCTCAACAAGAGTAGTACTAACAGGGTAAGAATACTGGGTATGACAAAGGAAACAAAAGAGGCTATCATGACTGTGGTGCTTTACAGATTTTTTTTCTTTGTTGATATCCTATGTACCGTAAGTCCTCCTTCAAACAACAATGCAGAGAGGAAGCTTTTGGAGGGACAAGCAGGTGGCAAGTGAAGCTAAGAGGGAGCAAAGGTAACATCTAAGTGATGAGAAAAGTTGAGATGTGTAAAGGTGGTTTTAAGGTATCAAGCAATGGGGTCAGATTTGAACTGGCAAGCAAAACTGAAACACATATAAATTCTTCTGAAGTAGCATGCAGAAGTAAGAAAATGGACATGCAAGTTTAGGGTTTCAAGCAGAGCTGAGCCAGCTTAGGTTAGAGGTGCAGAAAGTAGTAGTTTTGTTGAATGACTCCTGTGAAGGTATATTGCTATCCAGCATCAGAGCAGTGTCCATTTATCTGGCTTAGCCAGAGGGTATCCAGGGAATCCTGGGATATTCTCTATACCAGTAGATGGGTCTCCTACAGAAGCTGAGCTCTATGACCTCGGATAAACCAGTGTGAGTGAAGAATAAGAAGGAAAAAAAATAACATCTATTTAAATATATAGCTAAATTTTGCACTTCTATTTAAATATGCACTTTATTCTGAGCCACTGACAGTCTGAGGGAAGGGCTGGTGTCAGACCCTTGCTGAGACATCCTGCAAAGACCTTCTTACATATGCTGCCCTTTCCAAGCTTATTTTGTTCTGTCCCCTAAAGCAAAGTCGTTGTTTCAAGTTGTTGTTTTGCTATTTCTACCTTTGGGTCCTGGAGAGATGCTGAAGTAACCCAGCAGTTTTGTGATGAAGAGCACCTGACAGCTGGGTCAGATTCAGAGCATGTCCCATTTGACACGACCACGCTGCTCACACAGACAGAATGACTATCTATCTGATCACATTTTCTCCAGCTGTACTCTACATTTTCAGAAAGCTCTATAATGTTTCAGGAGGTGTTTCACTGCCTTATTCTTTCCACTCCAAATATTTTCCTACTTGTACCAACTACGTGTTATCTCTTACATCACTCAGAGCCAAAAAGGTCTGCTGTTCCCAAGGTCTGCTTCATGCCTTGTCTAACTGAACAGCTGTCTTGGTACAGAATGATCTCAGCTAACTCATCCCAGAGTACCTATGATATTAGTTGCCCAGCATGTGGGCAGTGTAATGTATTTGAGGCCAGAGAATCTTCTTAACAAATACTACTTATGGAACTGCATATCTTTTCCAGGTGGCACCTATTTTCTTCTACAGCCAGACTAAGACAAAGGTAGTTTTGGACACTGTCCTGGGTTCAGCAGTAGCAGTCATTTTTCTCTTTCTTGGTAGCTGGTGCAGTGCTGTGTTTTGACTTTCAGCTGGGAACAGAGCTGAGAAACAATGATGTTTTGGTTTGGCCAAGGACTTTGTGGGCCTCATGCTCTGCCAGGGAGGAGGGAAGCTGGGAGGAAGCAGGGACAGGACACCTGACCCAAACTGACCAAAGAGGTATTCCATACCACAGCACGTCATGCCCAGGATGTAACTGGGGAGGGACCCAGAAGGGGCCAGAGTGGACTGCAGGGTTGGAGGAGGTATTGGTTGGTGCTTGGTTGGGCTGGGGAGAGCAAGTTATCGGTTGCCTGGTGATGGGGTGTTGTATTCTCTTCCCTTGTTATTTCCTTTATCATTACTATTATTGGTGGTAGCAGTAGTGATTTGTGTTATACCTTAGTTACTAAACTGTTCTTATCTCAACCCGTGGGAGTTGCATTCTTTCTGATTCTCCTCTCCGTCCCTCCGAGAGTAGGGGGAGGGCAAGAAAGGGGGGGAGTGAGTGAGTGAAAGCTGTCTGGCATTGGTTAAACCACGACAGTTCTTTTTGGCGCCCAACGTGGGGCACGAGGGGTTGAGATAACGACAGATCTGACCGTCACAATGCTGATTTATTGGCTCTCAGAGTTGTTCCTCTTGATCTCACAGCTTCAGAATGTTGTAACTTACTTAGAGCCGGTATTTGCTGTGTTAGTGTTTATCAAGTGTGGGGCTTGGGCTAAGGTTCCTGTCTCACTGTACTTTATGGCAATGACTTGTAATACGGGCGGGCTCCAGCAGCAGGGCGGGACGGACGTGGCCGTGGACTGGTCCCTGGCCGTCCGGCTGCTCCTCACCGTCCTGGCCCTCGCCCTCGCCTCCGTCTGCGTGAGGCTCTGGGGAGCCGAGGGGGGGCGGCCCCGGGAGCCGGCGGCTGCTGAAGCGGCCCGGGAGAGCGGCCCCGGGGACCAAGCGGGAGCGGGACCGGAGGCCGCAAGGGGACGGCTGCCGGTGGAGGAGGTCGGGGCGGTCGAGGAGCGGGAGGAGGCGGCTGCCGAGCAGCGGGAGAAGGCGGCGGAGGAGCCGAGCCCCGCGGCCGAGCCCAGCCCCGCGACGGCCGAGAGCATTCCCCGGAAGCCGCCCGCCGAGCCCCAGGAGGACGCAGGAGACCCCGCAGCATTTCCCAGCAAGGCAGAGGAGGAAGAGCTGGACTCAGGAAAAGAGAAGCTGGTGGTGGGAGAGCCGGCAAGCACAGCAGCTACACCAGCCCCAGGGACAAGTACAGCAGCATCGCTTGAGAGTTCTGAAGGTTTTGAATGGCCTTTGGGTACCCTTGGGACCTGCCTGCTGACTGTGATGGTGTTCACCATGTTGGCACACACACAGACTGTGTTTTACCCAGCACCATTTTGTCTGATCCCGAAATTTAAGCAGAGTGGGGTTTGGGTCTTGTCTGGGGTTAGACGACAATATAGGAGGACCAAGAGGTTTTTCCCAAGGCTGGACAGTCATGAGTGGCAGGGCATGTGGGACAGTATGGGCAAGTATCTAGTCCACTGGGCCCCTCCAGTGCTTTGGAAACATTGGAGATGGAAGGCACCTCTATGGATTCCCCAGCGACAAGTTGCAGAAACTGCTTAAGGGGACAGTGAATTATTTTGAGCCTGGTGGGCCCATGACCCTTAAGGCCATCAGAGCAGAGATGCAACATAGAGATGGACTCATGATCGAGGGGTGGACTTAGCAATGGACACTATTGCCCAGGTGATTCACAAGTGCGAACACTGCACATAGCCTCTTGTGCTCTGAAAGATTGCTACAAGAGATGGAGCCTGGCATTATGGACCAGATGGACTCAGCAGCCTTATAGGGACTGGCCCATGCACTGATGAGAGTGCACTTAGATAAGAGTGATGGTATATTGAAAATGTGGGATCTGAGCATGACGTGAATGGTACGGAATAAGGGGTGGATAATGTCCTGGGTTCAGCAGTAGCAGTCATTTTTCTCTTTCTTGGTAGCTGGTGCAGTGCTGTGTTTTGACTTTCAGGCTGGGAACAGAGCTGAAAAACAATGATGTTTTGGTTTGGCCAAGGACTCTGTGGGCCTCATGCTCTGCCAGGGAGGAGGGGAAGCCGGGAGGAAGCAGAGACAGGGCACCTGACCCAAACAGACCAAAGAGGTATTCCATACCACAGCACGTCATGCCCAGGAGGTAACTGGGGAGGGACCCAGAAGGGGCCAGAGTGGACTGCAGGGTTGGAGGAGGTATCGGTTGGTGCTTGGTCGGGCTGGGGGGAGCAAGTTATCAGTTGCCTGGTGATGAGGTGTTGTATTCTCTTCCCTTGTTATTTCCTTTATCATTACTATTATTGGTGGTAGCAGTAGTGATTTGTGTTATACCTTAGTTACTAAACTGTTCTTATCTCAACCCGTGGGAGTTGCATTTCTTTTTGATTCTCCTTTCCGTTCCCCCAGGGGTAGGGGGAGGGCAAGAAGGGGGGGGAGTGGGTAACAAGCTGTCTGGGTGGGTTTAAACCACGACAGACACATAAGGAATTTTCAATTGTACCTGCATCTGTCTTTCTACAGAATCCCCTGTTAATGCTTCAGCTTATTCCTATGCCTGTTTGGGTTTCTTCAAAGGAAGTGAAGTCAGTTAATTTCCCTGGGTGTTTATTTGGTGTGTTTTCAATCATGATGAATTTTATGGATGCATACAGGAGAGTTGAAGGCTAACAGAATTGCATAAAGAGAATTCACAGCTAAGTTTCTGTGGTAACATAGCAGGGTAAGCTGCACCCATCCCATCCCATCATCTCTCCCCTCTGTATTATTTTAAGAAACCAAGCAATGTCACTGCTATGAAAAGGCTTTGGCATTGGAACTGGAAAATGGGACAGCAGTCATTGAGAATTTATTTATTCTGGTACAAGAAACACCCTGAAAAGGCACTGCCCAAGTAACCACCACCTCTTTATCTGTGGTTAATGCATGTGTGAAACAGTGATCAAGTTTCTCACAGAACTTTCTTCTTCTAACTAGTGAAAATCAATAGCTCTTAATGTCATTAAAAGGATGAATGAAACTACTGTAGCCCAAAGCTGAACACAACACTGTTAATTTTTGAGTCACAGCTGGTACTCCATGACTTAATGAAGAACAGAGGCCATTTGCCCTTCCAAAGAACACATGAGAACTATATGAAAATGCCTTTAAGGCATAGCTTTGCAGTACAACTGCAGGAAGACTTTATAGAAGAAGGTAGTACCCTTGTCAAAGTGTTCGGAGTTGCTGACTTCACTTATTAACAGCAGCATAGTGTCAAGGCATCTGTTGATTACAAAGGAGCAAGACAACTGAATAAAGGTATCCAAAGAGAGAGAGATCCTTAGGAAGACTGTCTACTAGAAAAACATTAGCATAGAGGTAGACAGTGCTGAACTATTCACATTCTTAGGTAAGTTATTGAAAGTGATTGGTTTAGGTTTCAAAAGGCTAAGGATTAAACAAATGCTAAAGAGTGAGCATTTGCAAAGGGTGTCTCATAATCCATTTGGAAACACCAGGTCGTTGGTGTTTGAAACTACCCAGTAGGAACTTATCACGTTGAGTACCCTGAGCATCACAACAGTGATTTCTAGGCAGATCTTCAGTGATTGCCACATTTTTATTCAAATGACTCAAAGAATGCTTGTTATGTTTCAAGGGTATTACCCCATTTTAAAGATGAGTGGAAGAACTCATGTTTCTGGCCAGCCCTAGGTGTGACTTTTGTTTCTCATCCCAATATTCATTCTTATCCCTTCTCCCTTCCAAAAGTTCCTTTCCTTACTTTTTCTCCTGATCTATCTGCCCATCCATACTTCAATTTAAAAAGTGGGATCAACCCTCTACAACAAGTAATGAGCCTCTATGTGATGGCTTCTGTTGTTTGAGCCAGAGTCTTTCCATCTGGACGCGAGGATGACTCTTGTCTAAATGCCACTATGATGACTGGGAATATGGTCATCACATGGGTGCAGATGACTCTGGGATATGGGTAGCTGCAGATCTCTAATGCTTAAGGTGTTCTGCACATGAGCAATGGGAGAGCTAGGCAGAGATTGAATAAATCTCACAAGATCTTTAACTTCCCAATGAATCCAGTGTGCAATTAGAAACTCTTGAGAGGTCCTATAGCCAGGCTGCTGTGCCAGGTCACAACCTGAACAAGCCACCACATACTGCAGTATCCTTTGCATTCACACAACAAATGCCCACAGTCCCTACCTTAGTCCTTGTGCTTCTGATGGAAGGAAGTGTCTCCAGGTGACATGTGGAATAAAAATCTTATTTTACAGTTGATGGAATTCTGTAAAATACATAATATAATTCCAGTTTTTATGTGTCTGAAGGCAGCATATTGACCTGGTTTAGGTACTCCTGGAAACTTCAGCTATACTTACTTATTTAAGTAAATGGGGCACACAGCTGAAGATCTGGTTTGGACTGGGAGGCTGCTAGGTTGATCCCTGGCACAGCTTCCATCCCTCCCCCAGGCAAGGCCTGGACACAGCTTGAGGGACAACAGGAGCCAGGACTGTTCTCAAAAAACAGATTGAATGCAGTCCCCCTCTTTAGGATACTAAGAGACTCCAGCTGTTCCAACAGGTAATTTGCCATGTCTCTTGCTTCAAAGTCCTTTGCACTATTTACTAGAAAAAATTACATCTTAGGGTGCATTGGGAACCTGGAGAGAAGGCAACTTCTAACACATGCAATTTGATTTTCCTCTCGGTGCTGCTGCTCAGAAGAGGAAGAACCTTGGAGAACAGATGTTTCCATCTGCTTGAGATCAGTCTCAGAAAGCTGTTATAAGTAGGTCATTACTATTACTACTCTTTTAAGGAGTTGTCTGTTTATCTGAGGTGACCTCCTCCTTAAGTGTGTTATTTATGTTACTGACTACCTTGCTTTTAAAACGAAGTGAGGAAGAATTAAGCTTTTTTTTTCAGTATCTATGCAAATGTCCTGAGCAGTGCTTAAACATGAGAGCATTATGTCAATGTATGTGAGGTGAAAACACTTCTTGAATTAAGTCCAGGAATCCTCTTACTCCTGTGTAACATTATTTCTTTATTGGGAATAAAGGAAGTAGAGGACGTACATAGGGGAGAAGAAGGTAGTAGTAGGGAAATACTAATCAACACATGAGAAATTTTCCTGTAGCCTGAAAGATGAGAAAGTGTGCTTAAAAACTGAGACACCCTTGAGAAAAATGATGGGTTTGGACTACAGAAGGGAAAGAAAAAGAGCTTAGTGGATTGTTAAATAGTTATGAGACCTAGTGGTGCAGCCTGACACGGTTGCTTTTGCTAAAACATCATGCAGTGGTCCAGTTCCTTCATTCCATGGCTGGAACAAGACCCAGGCTCCTGAAGCTTCACATTTCTGGCACTCGTGATGTCTCTTACTAAGCACTTTTGTCAAAACCAAGTCTTGATCATATTCTCTCTTTTTCTACTGTATTGCTTTACTTCAGAGAGTATTGACATGTGTTATTGCAGGACTTCCAGTGAATATACAGAATTAACATCTAATTTTATCCCCTGAAAGACTATGGCACATTTCCTGTTACAAGGACAGATTATATAAATACCTGCTGAATAAGCTGCCTGACATCTCAGTGCTCCAAAATCTGCTTTGTTCGTTGCCAAGTTTTTCTGAGGTCCTGCAAGAAACAGGTCAGCACAAAATTGGTCCTGTTAGCAATATTGTTATCAATATAACATTGATCCAAGTTAGTGTCTGGATTTCAGGTTCCTTTGTGCTCTGAAAAGCAAATCTATGAGATGTTCTGAAATCAGAACGTTAGTTCAAGTTCACGTCCCTTCCCCTGGGTAACAAGATTCTGATAACTGCAACAAGAGTTGCATTCCATATACTGCCTCTACAATATTCTTGAGTGTGGTTTTATTATTCCTTATTAAACAAGAAACACTTTATTGTAAAACAGTGCTGTTGTTAGACTACAAGATTACTGAATCTGCATCAAGCAAAGTTTATCCAGTTGTGACATTCAGATACAGGTCATAGAATCATAGAATTATTTAGGGTCAAAAAGACCTTTAAGATCATCACGTCCAACCGTTAACCTAACATTACCAAGTCTACCACTAAAGCATGTTCCTAAGTGCCACATCTACATGTCTTTTAATATCTAGCAGCCCCAACAGTTATGTACAGAAGGTATTGGCAGGAACTCCCAATGCTTTTCGCAGCCACACTAGTAGGAGAAACTATTCTTTTCCTCTTATGATCAGATACAGAGGGTTTTGATGTTTTACACAAAACCAGGGTCATGGGAAAAACAAGAGGAGGAATTGAGCCCAACTTCCCTGTGGCCAAGGTAAACACAATAGCAAGAAAGGCAGTCTTAGATTTTCTGTTTTGTAGCAAGCTGAAAATGAAGATCTAGCTAAGTAAGAACCTATTCCCCACACCACCTCCTCTTCCACTGTATTGGTGAATATGTTTCCTTTTCTCAACTACGTGGAATAAAGTTACAGCTTTGTAAGTATCTATTCGATGGAAAATAACAGGATCGGAAACTTTTTTCCTCTCCTCTTTTGTGGTCATTTAAGCAATTTTTAAAAACTACTATCATGAACAACTAGTTGCAAATTTTAGTTTTTTGAGTAGTCCTCCTAAACACAAGAATGTCTAATTCAAATAGAATATAATTTTGCCTTCCACCCATTTACTTACTTTACTTTTCTCGCTCTTCTTTAGGAAGAATTCTTTCTGCCTTTTTTTGAGAAGAGATTTTTGCCAACTCACTTCTAAATCTTAAATAACGGTGTTCCCAATATATTCAGGTGGCTTTTCCACCCAAACTGTTAGCTTGTCTATTTTGAAGCATTTTTCAATATGGAAATGAGGGTAAGAATGAAGCTGATCAGTCTATGTCTAGAAAACAGACATTGCAGCCTCTTGGATGCACAAATGCTGATGTTTCATCAATTCACAGAATGTCCTGGTTTTGGTTGTAATAGAGTTAGTTTTCTTCCTAGTAGCTGTACAGTGTTTTGGCTTTAGTCTGAGAACACTGCTGGTAGCACACTGATGTTTTAGTTGTTGCCCAGTAGCACTTACCCCTACCAAGGACTTCTGAATCCCTCATGTTCTGCCAGTGCATGGGAAGCCAGGAGTGGGGAGGGCCAGGACACCTGACCTAAACAAACCAAAGGGGTATTCCCTATCACAGCACATCATGCTCAGTATATAAACTGTGAAAAGCTGTCTGGGAGCCACTGATCTCTGCTAGGTCATCAGTTGGGCACCAGTAAGAATGGTGAGCAACTGTATTGTGCATCACTTGGTATTTTTTGTTTTATTTCTCTCTCTGGATTTCGTTTTATTATTGTTGGTTTTTTTACATGTTACTTTCTTTCAAATATTAAACTGTTCTTATATGAACCCATGGGTTTTTACCTTATTTCCTATTCTTCCCATCCCACCAGGCCTGGGGGGTTGTGAGTGGAGAGCAGGAGAGTGACTGTGTGTATTTAATTGCTGTCTGGAGTTGAACAATGCCACAGACTGAAAGCGAAGACATTAAAAAGCTACAAGAGGCAAAAATAGCAACCCCTTTTTTACTTGTAGCCATGATTGTACCTTCACACATTGTGCCTTATCTAAACATGGAAGGAAGGCAGAGCTCCCCTATAGAAAGAAGGGAGGATGCTGGGCAGACCCCAAGGACTGGCCCTGAAGGATGCCTCCAGGCTTTCATTCTAATGTCTTCTCCTGTCTAATGGCTTGTAGTGAGCCGTATTTCTTAGTGCAGCTCACTTTAACATCCAGTGGTGATTCAGGCATAGTAAGACTGAAATCTTTCCTGCAGTGAGAAAGCAGGGCTTCCTTCTGGCTTCAGAAGTGGCAGAAATGCCTGTGTGGATGAGATCTTATTTCAAAGCCTCTTGTTGCTACAGGACACAAAAGAGGATTTGGTGATTTCTCCCATTGAGCATTTGTTTGCTTTCTCTATGTTTATATATAGCAAATTTGAAAGACACAGGAAAGCTTGGGTGGGTGAGGATAGAATGTATATGCTACCAAAAATCACTTGATTACTGATACAACAGCACATAAATACACCGCTATGTTTACTTGTGATTTAATTCTGTAGTGCTATTGACATGCAATTACATGTATTTAGACTTTTGCATCAAAATATGGTCTCATTCCTTGCTTCCCTCATAAAAGCGCTTCTAACAATAACTTACATTAAAGAAAAAAAAACAACTTCAGAGAGTTTGTTTTCCATGTTATTTTAGGATTTGTATTGTCATTCTGTGCCAGGAGGTGGTGCCACAGAGCAGGAAACAGTTTGGGTATGGAGTGGCATACACACCTTGCAAGATTAAGAGGTGAGGACATGGCTTTGCCTTCCAAAGCATATCCAAGATCTTAGATGAAGCCTTACGCAATTCAAATATCCTAGGACAGAAAGCAAATATTTGTTTGCCTTTCATTTGTGTTTTCTTCACACTGATGTTTGTCTGCTGTCAGACATTTTATTAGAGGATTCCCAGCTTTCTTCTACACAATGAAATCTCCCCCTTCTCTCCACCATAAACTGACTTTATGATGAAGAAGACATGAGAGATCTGTGACATGATCCATCTCCCTTACTTTTTCCCCCTTCTTTTCTACATCCCTACTTACAGATCTTGTTTTTTTTCTGAAATTGGTCATCATCTGAAGCAAGTTCACAACATGGTCACTGTCTTATAACTGATCTCCTAAGCAGTTTCTGTTGTTATCTTTCCTCATTTGCCTGTGTCAAGACTGCTTACAGAAGAAGCATGGGGTTGTGCAAAACAATTAAGTGTACAAGTCAAAGACTAGGAAGCATTTCACCTTCTCAGTGCTTGATAATATCATGAGGTGTTTGCAACACAGAATGGACATTAATTATTTCTGCGGAGATCTTAAGGTCCTTTCCAACCCTAACTATTCTATGATTCTATGTAGCCATGTACAGAGAGTGACTCCTTGGTAAACCTCCAAAGAATTCCTTCCTGAAAGACATGCTCCTCCTCCGAATATTGCTTAAACCACTATTTGAAACGATTTTAGCTTAAGTGCTTTACACGACTAATTGCCACTAAGGCAAGTGGATATTAATAGGTTCCTGAACCTACAGATGTGGCTTTAACCATTACCCTTTTTCAGTGTTTTCAAGTCATATACATTCAAATGAGTTGGTCTGCAAACCCATTCCCCTATTTGTTTTCAGTATCTTGATTGCAAACTTGATTGAACCTTGTTGCTATCTTCATTCTGTTGCATGGCAACCTGTTGGCTCTGTTTCCTCTGCCCTCTGTTTCCTCTCTCAGGCTTACTCATGGACATTCGTACTCTTTCTAGGTCTACCTAGCATCTAGACTTACATTGCATTGTACAATATGTTTTCTGTTCACTACCACTGTTCGGAAGTTTTGCTTCATCCACTGCCTTGAGTCTGTAGCTCACACACTTAGCCAGCCTAACTTGTGTTTTCCCACCAGGTTGCAAGGTCTTTGCTGTCAGACTCACACCTGCTCAGCTCTCCAACATGACCCATTCACACATTTGTTTTCTTGCTTCTGGAGAGGAGAACAGCTATGGAGTGGGTTTACTCTGTAACTGTCTTCACTGGATTCCCCAGAGAGTCTCTAAGTTATATCTATGGCAGTGTAACATGTCCAGAAAAAGTTCCTGACATGAAGACCAGCAGACACAGAACACAAGGTCCATGCCTTGAAATGGGGTGGCTACATTCAAACTGCCTACTGGGGATAGTTCTGTCCAGTGCTAACTTCCAAACCATGCCTGGAAGTTATTCAGTGAGTACCAGGCTGCTTGGGCCAAAACCATGCCAGACACTAGTCTGGCAATTTAACAACATAAACTAGGATGTCCCAGTGTTCAAGAACATTCCCTGATACTGCTGGATTTGTTAACAGAGTCTGAAAAGCCCAGTAAGACCTTGCAGTTTTAAGAGATCTTATCTCTACACCACCTTAAAGTGTTTATCTTTCTGAGAATCTTTTCAAGATCTCCTGCATGGCAGTTTTATAGGCCAATGTTCTCGTCTGGACTTTGCTTCCCCCAATAATGCAAATGTCATCAGTTATGATCTTTGCGTTTGGGAGATGCAGGAGATACAGCTCTTTGTCTGATCATGTAGCAGCAACACAGGGCCTTACCCTCGTCATCACATATATCTATGAAACACTGATACCCAGCTGGTCATGCAGACAATACTAGGTGTGTTCTTAAGTCCTGGTAAAGTTTGCTGACTGTATTAACGCTACTGTCTACAGCACCTTTAAACCAATTCAGATTTGTTTACCTTCTGGTTTCCTGTGCTGCTGTGCTAACATTGCGGTCCTGACAGCTCCTTTTCCATTGACATCAAACAGATCCAACCATTTCACCAGGCTCAGGTTGCACTAATTCTATTTCACATTTGTTCCATAGATGCCCATTGCTTTGAAAAATGTGCTTATAGATAGAGACCATTCTGACACTGAGAATATTTCTGGTGTGAACCTCCCTGATGTCCCACAGTAGGTAATAATTCTGCACATCAACTAGCACAAATTACAAGCTGCAACATGTTTGGTTTCTTGGCTTGCTTTCTTTTTTTTTTTTTTTTACAGTCTACATTTTCCCTCTGGATTTTAGCTCTGATCCTCAGACCTTGGCTGTATGTCTCCAAGAGAATTTTTCTCCTTATTATGACTGATTCATAATCTGGGTGGGATCAGGCCTGTTTGGATACTCATGTACTGAGAAAAGGGCTGGCTTTCCTCAGCAGTGTCTGTGCACTTACATCTTTAGAACATGCTACAGTCACACCACTGATCTTTTCCTGTTCTCTAGAAATCCCCCCCGGTTTACAACCTGTCTATAGGATCTTCTGATTTTCCTGCCCAGAGTACTTGAGTGCAGGGATATAAAAGATGTTTATGTGATCTGCATTGTTGTGGGTGATGTTGTTTCTTTCTGCTCTGAACAGATTAGACTGGATGTCAAAAGCAGTTAAACTATGTTAGTGCAGTACCCTACTGAGGATAGCTAGTCCTGCTGGGAGCTGTACTGCACCCAGTGTTCCCACAGCTTCCATGGCCCTGCACGGGTGCCTGGAATCTCATTTCTGCCTTCCATGGTGCATTGTTAATGAACTCACTGGACCATCCCCAGTCAATTTACTTGTCACGTTTGTCCCATTGCTTTAGTTTGGTACTTGTATTCTTATTCTGCACAATGGCTGTCGTTGTGTTGATGTCTTCCTCACAGATGCCTATTGTGCTTACTGCTTGTGGGCATTTTACTAGGATTTAGATCTGCTCTGATCTGCTAGAATTGGAATTTCCACTAACAGTCCCATACCTACTGCTTTGCTCTTTTACACAAGTATCTATTCCTTTTGCTAATTGGTTTCTTTCCAAATAAAACAGTACCTTCCAACAGCTTTGCTCCGTCTGCATCCACAGTATTTATCATGCCCGTAGATTGGACATTATTCCTGTCTTACTTATTTGTTGCCACTGTTTTCTTTGGTAGAGGTAACAAAGCTTCAGCTCTATTTTCTTTCCTTTATTCTGAATGATCATGCTTGTAGACTCTCCATCATTATTACCACACTTGTGAGTAGTTGTAGTCTGGAAATTGATGAATCCTGGTGATTATTAAGTACTTTTAGGTTGTGCTGTGCTACCTTATTAAGCGTAGTTGCCTTGCAATGAGCAACTGCCTTTCACAGCAGAGAACTTTTGGTAGAAGAAAATATTTCACTTATACTGCCACTGGTTGTGCATGTTGTGTCAGTTCATGATATCTGGAATCTTATTCCTTAGGGAAAGCAGAAAGAACTCAATACATAGCTGCAGCTGCTTCAATCCCAGCATAAAGGAATCAACAACAGAAAGGTGTAAACCCCTAACACATGGTAAGATATGTATAGCACTGTTTAGTAGTCTCAATCTCTACAAGAGGAACTTGCAACACAGATATATACCTCCAGGTACGTCAGCCCTCTGATTCTGGATGGCTATAAATGGTTGCAAATTCTCCTCTCAAATGCCCTGCATCCCCAGTAATTCCCCTTGAGTCCATGAATGGTGCTTGGGAGCCAACTGGTTTTGAAAATCAGATGGGGTTTTGGTGCCTGTCAGCGAATTTTACAAGCTTGGTACTTAGCACCATTTCTTCTGCTCAGTGATGTATGTAGAAGTCCTACGGGGCAGCTGGGCTGTCAGGTTCTGTTTCTGTTGTGGCAGTTTATAATTAAGTCCATTTCCATGCAGATCATTTTTCTTTGTGCACAATCTATTTTAAGCATAATCGCTTCTCAGAAATCAAATTCTCCTAAACCTGCGTAGCAATTAGAGTGACTGGTCATCTGGCACTTCATGGAGCTCATAAAGACACAGGGCAACCGCATCTGAATTCCCCACTTATGTGAACTGGACATGCGGGATTTTCATCCGTGCTATTGGGTGGCATGCTTTAGTGTGAGGTGTCCCTGCCCATGGCAGGGGGGTTGGAACTGGATGATCTTAAGGTCCTTTCCAACCCTAACTATTCTGTGATCCTATGATTCTATGATTCTATTTGTTGAACTCTGAGGTGCAAAATGTAGTAAAAGCAGTCACTAGTTGTCAGCAATTTGAAAACCAAATTGTGTGTTTCATGTGTGAAACACACATGGATACAGAAGTCGCTTTTAACTCAGGCTTCATACCTCTTTGAGGAGTGCAGGGCATGGTCAGAACTGACTCTCAGGCCATGGATGCGGCCCAGGTAGAAGCATTAAGTGGGTAGGAGTGTGTGAATAAGGATTATGAAAGATTCAGGACAGGACAGGTTCAAGAACATCTAATGAATCCGGAGGTGCATGAGTCCATGGGACTTGATGAGATTCATCACTGGGTCCTGAGGGAACAGGCAGATGAGGCGGTCAAGCTACTATCCATCATATTTTAAAAGTCGTGGAAGTCTGGTGAAGTTCCCACTGACTGGAAATGGGGAAACAGGACCCTCATTTTTACAAAAGGAGAGAAAGAAGACCCAGGAAACTACAGGCCAGCCAGTTTCACCTCCGTGGCCAGCAAGATCATGGAACAGATCCTCTTGGAAACTGCTAAGGCACGTGGAAAATAAGGACGCCATTGGTGACAGCTAGCCTGGCTTCACTAAAGGCAAATCATGCCTGACCAGTGTGATGGCCTTCTATAAGATTGAGGAAGGTGATTTTCCTCCCTCTGTTCTGCTCTTTGTGAGACCCCATATGGAGTACTGCATTGAGCTCTGGCGTCCCCAGCATAAGAAGGACATGGACCTGTTGGGGTGAGTCAGAGGAGGCCATGAAGATGACGAGAGGGCTGGAGCACCTTTGCTGTGAAGACAGGATGAGAGAACAGGGTTTGTTCAGCCTGGAGAAAAGAAGGCTCCTGGGAGACCTTAGGGCAGCTTCCTGTGCCTAAAGGGAGCCTACAAGAGCTCTGGAGAAGTTTTTTCCAAGGGCATTCAGGGATAGGACAAGAGGTGATGGCTTGCAACTGAGAAAGAGTAGATTTAGATATTAGGAGTTAAGTAGGACAAAAGTGCACTGATGCACTTCATCCTCTGCCTGTTCAGTGCAGGATCAGTTAGAGTGACTGTGCCTTAATTATGCCCCCTCTTTCCAGCTGCTGCAGCTGCATTGAGGTCAGTGCTGGTGATGCAAAGGCAAAAAAGCAGGTATGGGACAACACTGAGCACCTAAATGTTAAGCAAGTTGTTTAGATTCATAACATGGGCTCCCTTCACCATCAACACACAGAAAAAGAACTGCTGGAGCAACTTTGCTGTATTGCTTCTCTTGCTAGTTGCAGAAGAAAATGAGGTGATCTGTTTACATAAGGTGCCTGATTTACAGGTGTCTGAAGATAGGTGAGGTAAAGCCCCAGGACTTGTCAAGGTTCTGAACATCTACCGTGAGAAAGCAAAATTGCATGGGAGCACTTAGACAAGAATCAGGCACTGACCTTTAAAGACAGAAATAAAATGAGTTTGACTCCTTTAGTACTCTGTGCTCTTTAGAATAAAAATGCCCAATAAAACCTCCTTGTCTACATAAACAACAGTCCCAGCAGTGCTTGGTCTTTATTTTCATCTATAGCATGGACGCCTTTGCATTAAGGCTCTATGATTGATAAGGCACACATGAACAACACTCAGCTACTATTTAAAACAGGACTGAGTTTGCTCCTGGGTTTTCTGCAAATGCATCTGACTGGAGTGAGTTATAGGAATGAATGGATTTACAGCCACCAGCTGACCATGTCTTTCCTTTCTGTGTGGTGATGAATTACTTGAACATGAATGTATGGAGACACTCACAAGATATATCATACTGGTATATCTTTTGCCCTGGCTACACTTTGAGCTCATCAAACACTTCTCTCTTCTGAAAATAACTATATGGGTGTTTTGAAGAAAAAGCAACAAATCCTACCCCAACTATCAAAAATACTCCAGTAACTTTGCAATGTTCTGCAAAACAAAGAAGATGAATTCTTCCTGTGTGAGGGGTGACTTGATGCTTGGAGAAAGCACCTTGTATATGAAACAGTAGATATTGGTATAGTTTGTGAAAGTAAGGATTGTGCATCTGTCAGATTTCACACAGTTGCTCCCCAGATCATGAAGTAGATTTGTCCTTACAGTCATGATTCATTTAATGACATTTGCAGTAGACCTGCTGAGATTTCTTTTTGGTAGAAGCCTGGTCCTGATCCTCATTTGTACTTCCAAAAATTCTTTCAAAATTGGTCCAACTACAGTGGATTTAACTAGGTGTTAGCCATGGAATATAAGTAAAGCCAGTCCCTAGTCCAATGCAACAATCATCTCTACCCACAAGAAGATGTGATTGTAGAAGGATGCCAGCCAGACTAGAACACACCTAGTGTTCAGATTGCAATAGTCACCCTGATATCCAAAGTACCTCCAGGTACCAAAACCACTCAGGTTTTCCATACTCAGCTTTGTCTGGGTGCACATTGGATGGATGAGGAGGATGTTGACAGCTGGTCGTGCAGGCACTTCTGACAAAGTAATAGTCATGCTGACCTCCATTTAGATCATAGAAGTATCCGCTCCCATCTGCTGCACTCACATCACTGCAGTCAGATCTTCCAGTTTAATGTGGATAAAAGCCGCATGAAGTACTCAGACACACAGAGGCACCAGTTAAAACAAAGCAGACTGACATGGGGACACTGTTCTTTCCTTTTGAGATGAATTACCATAAACTAGCTGTTAATCCAGGTTTATAATAACAGAATTGCCTCAATATAAGGGATAAAACTCTGGAGGAAATTAACAGGCAACCCCCACCGCTGAAGCTCTCTTGACTGAACAGAGATAATTTTCATGCATTTTAATATTTTCTAGATTATGAAAAATTTAATTCAGTCTGAACCGAGAAGCAGGGTTTTTCCAATGAAACATCCTCCATCAGTCAGTGTTTTAGATGACTTCATCTAAAATGGAATAATAATATTTATAAGAAGGTTTCTATTGGTTTATATTCACACTTCCAGCAGAACTAGTACAGTTTCAGAGCGCCGAGTCCTCATTTTATTTCTCAGGTGTTGAGGTTTTCATTTTATTTATACTTTTTCTCAATGCAGTGAAGCTAAATTACATAAAATATTGCTCTAGCACTTAAGGGTCTCTACACAGGGAGTTTTCTCTCTACCTGAAAAACCCCAAAGGTCTCCAGCTGATGCTGACTAAACAGATTCAAGACACTGCTATGGATTCCACAACAGTTGTGGCCATACGGGGATTTGCATCAAGTGTCTGCAACTGGGTCTGAATTTAAGGCTTTTATTACTTCTGATGTTACTCAGTGCCAGGGAAGAGCAAGGCAGATGAGAGACTGGGGAAACAGTGTGGGGGAAAGGCTCTTCAACAACTCCTTCAACCTCTCCTTCCCTTCCTCCCTCCCTGTTATCTAATCCCCCTGGAATGTAACAGTTCTCACAGGGCTCCTATCTGGTGAATTAATGGAATTTTCAGAGAAGTAAAAAGGAAAGGGGGAAAAAGTGCCTTCCTGATCCAGTAAGAGAAGAGAAATTCCACTTTCTACATCTCACAGCGTATCTGCTTAGTTGTTAGTCTGGTTATGATAGCAGCTCTCTTCCTTTAAATATTTACTTCAATCAGAGTAACTATCCCCATGTCTGGGTACAGCTCTTTTGGTATGAAAGCCTTGATCTTGTTCAGCTTTTCTGGTATTGACAAATAAACCAATAACTGGTGTAACCAATACTTCCAGCAGTTACTGAAGATATACATGCTTCACTGACCAGAACAAAACAATCACAAGCAATGGTTTTCTGGTGGTTTTAGTCAAATCTTGATCTGATTTTTAGCTGCTAACTGTTGCTAACTGTTCAAAACCTGACTGCAGCCTTTGCCAAGAACTACCTGAGCATTTACCTTGCTGTATTTCTACAATAGAATATCCCTGATACATTCTGGGCATGCTACTCTGGATTCAAGCCCTTTTTCTCACACCAGTTCCCCCATTGCCAAGAGGGTTTTGACTTCAGAGCCTGCCCTCCAGCATGTGTCCCCAGGTCTCATTCTCCCACTTGAAGCCCAAGAAAATCCACTTGTGTGAGCAAACCCATCAAGACTTGTCCCTTAGTCCTAAGTGAAGTTCTCAGCCTTTTCAGAAGCCACACTCCAGAGCCTCCACTCTGGCTGCATGCCTGACATTCCTCACATCCTAATGCAGTGCTGATAGCTGGGTTTGTAGGGCAAGAAGGGAAACTGAAATAAATAAGCATTTTCTATTCCAAAATGCAAGGGAGACTGAGGAGGAGCACTTGAGAGTGCTTTACTGGACAAACTATCTGCCAGCAACAGATAAAATGGGAATGGATTCAAGCAAACAGTCCCAATGCCTGCACAATGCCTTGTGTCTCTGCCTCTACCTCCGACAGGAACCTGCAAGCTGCCTTACATGCTGGCAATGTTTTTGCAGTGTGTCATGATAGCGAAGTGCTCTTGAACAGAGAGCACAAATTACACACACTCATATGCTTCACTCTCACTGATCTCGTCACAACAGCACCACCGAGAAAAGTACAGAGGAGGCTCCATTTTGTTGCCACAGGACACGAATAAATGTCATTGATTTCAATGGGAGTTATTTATGTCCTGCAGAGGGAAGCTAGCACCCTGGTACTGCTGCTCTCTGGCTCTTGATAGCTGGATGTCTGCAGTAATAGCAGGGCTAATCCTGCTGACAGTTTTCCCTGGTTTTGTTGGTTTCTGCTCTGCTTCTATTGAACCAACCATTGGCTATTAGGGAGAAACCTTCCCTCTGGCCCGCTATTCCATTATCATTCATTATGAGGGTTTTTTGCTCTTCATCTGACATATTTGATGTCAGGCTCTGACAGCATGGGAGGGATGTCAGGGATTCAGGATGCAGTGAGTGCTCAGAGCTGCAGAATAAAGAATGCTGCAGATGCAAAAGCAAGAGCAATACAGTATGCACATTCAGCAGCATAGAATCATAGAATCGTTTGGGTTGGAAAGGAGCTTAAGATCATTCAGTTCCAACCCCCTGCCATGGGCAGGGACGCCTTCCACTAGACCAAGTTGCTCAAGGTCCTATATAACCTGGCCCGAAATGCCATTCCTTCACTTTGCTCGTCCTCACTGCTGCAGCTGACAGAGGGGACGTACATGTCTTCCTGTGATTCCACAGCCTCAGTTTTCCAGGCATTTCCATTTCAGAGAGCTGCATTCTCAGCTCCCTTTTCATCGACATCCCAGCATGCAGGCATGTGCTAACCAGTTTCAGCAGGGTCATTATTCGATGGACCAGTTTCAGCAGGGTCATTATTTGATGGACTTCAAAGCTGGAAACTCAGTTGCTGCCTCTCTAAAAAGATAAGAAAGGCCAGCAGGACAAGGGTTGTTTTTCGTTTTTAGTTTGTGCTTGTCCTTTATGGGTAGGTAAGAGATGAATATTGATCTGTTTCATGCAGCATTTGTCTGATTTCTTTCAGTCACTTCTGGATTAGTTTCTCTCATCTTTGTCCAGAAAATGTTTTTTTCAACACCTTGTAACAAACCTTCCTTCCCCCTATCCCACATTTGTACTGAAGGAGCGTTGCCTTTACTTTATGAGTGCCTAAGGTTAAACAACACTGATGTGCCATGGGATTTACTCTGTCCAAAGGGGACCAAAAACCTAAGGTTCTGCACAGAAAGTACAACCTCCAGACCAATTCCTACAGCCAAAATCTCTGATGCAATAGTCTCTTTCCATGACATCATCTTGCAATGGCTGAATTTTAGCTGTTATCTGGGCTGACAAATTCATTTATTCTGCACTGGAAGAACAGAACTCTTACACATGAAACTACCTTATACATGAACATAAGCAATGTTCTGAACAGCTCAGAAATGGAAAATTTGAACAACCATCTTTTTACTTATCATGAACTCAAGGGTGTGGGTTTTCCAAGGAGCAGTGATTTTTTCATGGGAAGCAATTTATCCCAGGACTATTTTGCTCCCTTCTTCTTTGTGAATCAATTACAGTTATCTCTTATTTATTCATTGACATGGTTTAGTATGAGGTGTCCCTGCCCATGGCAAGGGGGTTGGAACTGGATGATCTTAAGGTCCTTTCCAATCCTAACTATTTTATGATTAGTCACTTACTAGGTACGTACCTTTACCCATTTGGTGTACAAGCCATTTTGAACATAACTTTTTGCAAGTGATTTCTGATCAGAGTTTCAGGGATTCTTCTGATAGGGAGAATGTTTTCTTTGATGCCTCCTGACTGAATGACTGTTGTTACTAATTCACCCAGCTGGAGCTCTGGTAGGAAAAGTGGTGCCTATTCGTTCTTAACAAATGCACTCTCTCCATGTCAGCATGCCTTCCAGCAACTGAGCTTGAAGTAGTCTCAACATGGGTTCAAGCATCATAGATTTGCCTCATGACTTTGTTTCTTATCATGCACTGAAGCCCCTTAAAGCGATAGATGCTATTCCTATTCTTGTATCCCTTTCACTTTCGGGATTTTCAAAGTGAACCAATCAACTTAAACTGAAAGTTCTCCCATATAGCAGCCTAGCACGGACTAATGCTATTTGCACACACTGCCTATGCCTGCACTGGAAAGGGAAAGGTGACACCACTAGCTGACTGAGGATTAGAGTGGCAGACAAATTCTGATGAAGCTCATAGTTGCACAGGCATGAAGAAATGCATAAGCCTCTTTGGGTTGGTGACTCACATGGGTGGAACTTAATTTTCTGGGTGGGGGTACAGAGGAATTAACTACACCACCTTTTTCCTCCCAGTATGGTGCTAGCACTTCTTGTCCCAAGTGATCCTGAAAAAGAAAGAGATGAGAAAGAAATAAACCACAACGTTTGCCTAGAATGAAGAAAGTCAGTTTTTCTTCTATGCATTTTCTTCTATCCATCCCCTCCCCTCCCTTTGTTCTATCAGCAGCATTTGTGCTATATCCCCTGTTTTGAAGAACTTTGTGACTGCTTAAAGGTTGCTCCATCTTAACAGATTGGCTCATTAACGATATTTAAGTTTTGACTCATGCAGTTTGCTCAGTGACATCTCTCTTCCCTGCGGCTCACCCGTGCCTTGTTTAAAGGTCTCTTGATGTCACCCCACCGGATGTTTCCAGTCCAGAGCACAGCATAGGCATTGTGTGAATTATATACGTCAAACACTGAAGTTCAAGAGAGCTACGGCAGATGCTGAATGTTTGGAGTTCAGGGGTTATTTGACAGGAAACATCTTGATGAAGGACCTCTCCTTTCTGCAGCCTGCTGTTTCATGTCTGCTCTCGGGGATGAACAGCAATCTCAGCCCAGACAGGGCCCCTCTGTCCGATCACTGAACCAAGCTCCTCACTTGTTTCCAGTTGCTTTGGCTAGACAAGAAACAGAAGAGCTAATGGGCAGAAGGGGATATTAATTTGCATTTGAATGGGGCCCAAAACAGTTACTCAATGTTACTGCAGGGTAATGGGAAAACTAAGCTTAAAGGGAGTGAACATATGGAAAAGAAATGTAGCTGATGCTGAGAAGACAGACTGCAGTTGCAGGGAATTAGTGGCCACAGCTGTTACATGGAATGCCTTACTGCTCTTGGGGCAGGTAGTGTTCAAAAGTAAATATTCCCTTTTACACACATTGCTACACAGTGTGGAGAGGCTGAAGAAATAAAAACAACCAACAGGATAAAAAAAAAAGTGGGGGGAAAAAGTGATGTAGCTTCAATATTAAAAGTCTAGTGATGAAAAAGCCCCAGAAGCAAAGGAATGCAAGGGGGAGGTATCCTGCGGGCCTCAGGAAAGCAGCAAACCCCATAGAAATGTTTCCTTCCATCTTCAGTGGGCCACCACTGTTTTCCAGGAGTGGTGGTATCACAGCAATCCTCACTGAGTCAGAGCGCAGAGGAGACAGATCTTTACACATGTTGCTATGTGTTATTGTAGCTGAGGGCAATACGTGGTTACTGGCTCAGAGATGTTGCTTTCTTTTATTGCCTTTTTCCTCAGCACCTGGCTTTCTTTTCCTGGATGAGGACCTGGTCACAGTGACCCCATGAGCTACCTGCTGTCCCAGGGAAATCAGGGGATGGGTTGGCTTTAAAAGGGTTCACACAAGCAGCTCGCTTGCAATCAGGATCTTCCACTTCATTTAGTGTTGGTCCATAACATTCACTGCTGTGATCCAGCAGTGGCACGGACACACTGCAGAGCAATGTGGAATGCCACAATGTCCTCCCCGTATTTTCATTATTATCATTGTTTTAATTAAGTGAAGAGATATCCTTCTTGAATAAGCTTTAAACATACACAAACCTGTGAACAGACAACCTTACCCCTTCTCTTATATTCAGAGCATTGGTTTTCCAAACTGGCTAAAATTTGCATCAATAAACCAATCTTTTTAAACAGCACTAAAGCCCCTGCTGTGTTCAATATAGAGCTCACCTAAAACTTCCAGTACCCTTTGAATTTTGCCACGTGTGTTCCACAAAAATGAAAAGCTATGGACATGTTTGAATATTACTTTTTCCCCAAAGCAATGCCTGGGATTTAGTTACATATCTTCCAGCAGGGCTGGTGTGTGGTTAAATGCATTGCAGGCTTTCAGTTTCTCAAGCGTGACTGTAAAAGGATATTGTCTGTGCTTCTTATTTGTTATATCAGATAAATCCCACTTCAGCCCTTTGTTTTCTTTGCTGATCTCATTAGACATAATTAAAGTTTTTATCTGGTTCATATTTAGTAGCTTGTTTAGCGGGGGCTTTTTGCTTTGTTTTTGGTGGGTTTTTTTAACAGATCATTTGCTTCTGGAGCGTATTCCGCGCTGCTGTTCACCCAGCATTATTATTACCAAATTCTTTCTGAGGGTTCACTACCTCCCTCATAAATCATTACATTCCCGTTTAGCAAATTTAATAATAGGATCTGGTTTCAATCCTCCCTGCACAGAAAAGCCACTTCAGCTTTTCATTAAGACAAGAAACTTGATGGAATGTGCCTGGTGCTTGGAGCAGTTCCTCACTGGGGTCAGCCATGCTGCCTAGGACTGCACATTACAAGGTTTTGGGCCTTCCTCACCTTCACTGCAGGCGGAAGAAAGGGAAAGGAGGAAGAAGAATTGGGGAAAAACTAAGCTTTTTCATCAGGCTAAAGAAAAGGTGAAAGTATTCAGGTTCCAAATGGAAAAATACTGAAAGTTTTGAAAATAAGGAAAATTTTTAAGGAGATTATAGATTTTTAATAATTAAGGTAAGTGTATTAAGATATCTTCATGTACAAAGCCGGCATAGTCACATTATCGGGACATTTGATCCTGCCTGTATACCCTCAGAGAGAAATATAAACCAACTCAGGGAAAGGCACCATATAGACAAAGAGCAGCAAAAAGACTTGGGAGCAGTTCACATCTCGGTCACAAACTGTATGCATAAGGAGCTATACTGGGTAATGTGAAATGGGTAATGAGAAGGGGAGGAGGAGGAAAAATTTAGCACTAAAGCTAGTCCTTACTGAACATATTTCCCATTTCAAATACCTAGTCGTCATTTATTGCAAGGGATTACCATTAATGCATTAGGCTTACAGGTTCTTATTAAGTCATAGCTGAAATTTATCTAGTCATTTGCTTACCCCACAATTGTATTTTCAAGTAGACATTCTTCTAAAGCTAACCGATACAAGAATATAATCCTATATGTAGGTGCTGGGCTTGTTCTAACACATGTGCCTTGATTTGACTCATTCAGTACTTGACCTTGACTTTAGCTGACCTTATTGCAGCAGCCCCTTGGGAGCACATGAGGTCCCCAGTGCCATGTTACCTGAGCACCTCGCCTTCTTGAACCTGTTTTTCCCCCTGTGAGTTTGGGAAGAGTGTTATCTTTATTTCTCTCTCTTCCTCCCAAGACCCCATCTTTCTGCACTCTGATCAAGCCTTACCAAGGCTAGAAAAGAAATGATATGAGACCACCATCACAGTCCCTTTTCTAGGGATGTGCGGCCACCTCCACAACACCCCTCAGCACAGTTTAGAAATGGTGACAGTCTCCCTCTGCCAGTCTTAGTTTGGGCAGAGGCTTGATTCAAAATCCATTAAAGCCAGTCAAAGATCTTTGATTTCAAAGCGCTTTGGATTTAGGCTTCTTTCCCATCTAACAGGAGACCCTTCCAAATCAGCTCTGAGGCACATCAGTTGGATGATATGCAAAGGGTTTTCTAGTGCCAGTTTGAGCTCTGTGGGTATTAAAGAGCACATCACACTTGACTTTCAGTCAGTCACATTGTGCCAGCACTTGCATTCTGAAGCAGTAGAGTCAGGGAAGATAATCTCTCATGTAAGTATATGAAATGTGCACCATTAGAACATAAGGACACTTTAATGCTACCTTATTAAAACTATCTTTGTAATGAAAATGGATTATTTACTTTGTAATCCATAATGTTTTCCCAGAATGTAGGTTCTGGATATAATTTCCAGTTTCCTTTGAACCGTATGCATCCCTGACCACAGTTCTTATAGCTCACAGGTGTTGCCACTTTCAGGCCACCACAAGCCTTTATTTACCACCAGGACACACAGAGAGAGCATCGTTATTATTCCCAGCTCTGGACTGCATATCAGCTGCCTGTCTTACTCTTCCAAGTGTATCTTACACGGCATCACTCAGATGCTGTCAAGAGGTTTGATTCAAGCCTGCACAGATCTCAACAGCCCAGTGGAAGCACTGCTTGAACTTGTTAGACGGCAGAGCACAGAGCTGCAACCTCGAACTGCCTCAAAGACTGGCTTGCTCTGGAAGCAAGTACCTGCCGTCTAGCTTTGTGTGCAAAGCCTAATGTGCTTATTTCATATTCCAGAGATCTGAACATCTGTGATCAATCATATCTGACTGTGGTGCCCACTCTTGAGTACTCGAATGATAGCGATGATTTGTGCAACTTCATCATCCAGTAACTGGCAGCCATACTGTCTAAGGGGTTCTGAGCTCATCTCTAGCACTGGCCCTTTCCTAAGCTCAGTGCCCTGAAGTGACACAAGCATGTATAAGAAATGGGCAACAGATAGTTCCCTAAAGTGTTGTGATAACCCCAATAGGAACCTCAGCCCCCCCACAGCCACTCATTGCTCCACCCCAGTGGGATGAGGAAGAGAATTGGAAGAGTAAAAGTGAGAAAAATAGTGGATTGAGATAAGGACAGTTTAACAGGGAAAACAAAAGCTGCACACATAAGCAAAGCAAAGGAAGGAATTCATTCACCACTTCCTATCAGCATGCAGGTGTTCAGCCATCTCAAGGAAAGCAGAATCCTATCAGCATGCAGGTGTTCAGCCATCTCAAGGAAAGCAGACTCCATCATGCATAATGGTGGCTTGGAAAGTCAAATGCCATCACCCTGGACATCACCCCCTTCCTTCTTCTTCCCCAGTTTTCCATGCTGATCATGATGCCATATGGTCTGGAATATCCCTTGGGTCAGTTGGGGTCAGCTGTCCTGGCTGTGTCCCCTCCAAACTCTTTGTGCACTCCCAGCCTACTCACTGGTGGGGTGTGGTGAGGAGCAAAAAAGGCTTTGGCTCTGTGTAAGCGTTGCTCAGCAGTAATGAAAACATCCCTGTGTTATCAGCATTGTTTTGATCACACATCTAAAACATAGCCCAATTCAAGCTACTATGAAGAAAATCAACTCAATATGCTTACGTACAGGAACTGGGCATCAGAAAAAGGGTAAGACTGAGGCAAAGGAAAATGATTCCGTTCCACCAGGTTATTCTGGCTCCAAAGATGCAGATACGAAGCTATATTTTGCCCAAAAAAAGGCCAACCCCCTGCTGACCATTTGTCACCAGTATGCTGTGGTCCTAAATTCTTACTGTCCTGGTTAGCAAAGCCCCAACCATTCTGTGAATATGGGAGTGAAATAGGAGAGACAGATTCTGACTTGTAAATTAAAAGTAAATCCTAAGTTAAGCTTTCATATCAGGCTGATAATATAATAAAACCCAAATGTACATCAACTCAGAAGTGTGCTTACAACCTCACTTGAGATTGCAGGCCTGTTCCAGCTCTTACTACACATGACTATACATCTGAGCCCCAGCAGGACTCAGAGACAGGCTGGCGATAAAATGTAACATGCCTTTTCTCTTCTTCGGGCGGTAAAGTAATTGTATTCAGTCCTCTCTCCTGTAAGTCTCCATGCAATGTATTACACAGAGACAGGATGGGTGGGGAACTTCCAAAAGGATGCTCTTCCTCACTTCTTTTCACTTGCAGTGTGAAGAGATCTACATGTCCTTCCATGAGCACAGATCTTGCACCTCAGCTCTTCCTGAGCTGCCTGCTGGAAGGCAAGAGAAGCAAGCACTTAAACAAGGTGCACTCTCCTATCAGGGTTTGAGCCATGACCAGCTCAAGGACTGTTAGGCGTGTAACTGTGAGACCTGTTTTCCTTTAATACTTGAGCCCATGTTAAAAACAGAGGTCCTTTAGACTATGCAGTGCCCATACATTTGACGTGTGGAGCATGTCCTCATATGAACCCAGTGGCTATTCAAACCTGCAATGTTTTTTTTCATTATATTTATCTGAGAGAGCTACAATGAGAACCTGCCCCTGCATCCTGCCTGCATGGCTTGCTGCCCTTCCTGAGAGCTCATTAGGCAATTGAATTTCACATAGGACCTGACCAAAAGCCTGTCGGAGACAGTGAATGATTCCCTATTGATCCAAGCCCTTGAACTGCAATGGTACAGGCAAAGCAAGTTGTGCAAAGATTTTACTTTTAACCCATGAGGACAATATTTGGATTTTCTGACTTTTTTTCTTTTGTCTTGTTTGGATATTGAACTATTCCGTTCAACCAGATTTCCCCTCTACAGGTCTGCTGGCACTTCTAAATGCAGTTACTAGCAGGGGGACAATGAGTAACAGGAAAAAATCAAGGAAAACCAGCAGCAAATGGAACTTCCTTTAACACACCAAGAGCCAGAACAGAGGGATTGAACCACAAACCATTCTAATTACAGTATTAAAACAATAACAAGAAATCATAATATATTATGGCTTTGCAATTAAATAGCATCCTTTATCTGATGAGCTCCTTGTGCTTTATGAACTTCAGTTAATTAAATCTTCCTCACACACATGATCTGCAGAAGGCAGTAATCTTCAGCAAAAGTTTCAAATGACAGCACTAGCAGGGAGTGTAAACCACACTGTCCTTCCCTAGGAAATGAGCACTTTCCTTTGGAAAAGTTTGCTGCATCTGTTCTGGTAGGGTTCCTCCCCATTCAAACAGAAAAGTAGCTTAGGAAATGAAAGTTAACTTACTTGAGTTTAGAAAAGTTTAGGGCAAAAGAACCTGAATTTCTTAAAAAGCAGCTGTTAAAGTCTGTGGAAAAAAATCATAGCTGTAAAAGGAGGAAAAGCAAAGGTTACACAGGTCCTGCACTAACAGTAACATCATCTTGCTTTTCTAACTCCTGTTTGCTCTTCCCTTTGCCTGACTTGTTGGACCAGTGACAAGAGAGTTTTCAGCCTGGAAAAAAAAACTTCTTTTAAAAGAGGAATAAAAAGAATGGGTGTCTCCTGTGTAGAACCTGTAATAGCAACACCAGCAATAGACTGGGAAATGAATGCTCCTTTAGGTGCATGCCAGCTGTCGAGCTTACAATAAACAATGTTCTTAATTAGTTGTAATGAGTTGGCAAACCCCTGGAAGTTCATAACCAATTATTTTTTAATAATTATGACCATTTAAAGACAATAGCACATTACAAATGATGACTAACATGGACAATCCAAATGTCAATTAAAAAATAATCATCCTAACTTGCCTTAAAGCACAAATCACTGTAAATGCATTTTTCGTTCAAAGGGGAAAAAAAGGCCAGGGAAAGGGAATTGGTCACGTGCTGGGAAAATAAAGAACAGGGCTATTCTGCTTGCCATGTTGGGTGCTGGAAAGGCAACACAGAAATTAACAAGTAAGTGCCATGAAATAGCACACAAAAGGACTGTCCCCATGGTGCTGTGTTTGGTGATCAGAAACCACCTGGACTTTCAGAGCAGCCCTGTATAGGGAGAGGCAGGTGAGTGATCTGTGCATCCGTGTCACCATTCACAAGGTACCACCAGTGACATCCAGTTGCCTTGACAAGGGGGGTATTGCCTTTTTATACACCTCAGAATGTTCCACTTAATTTTTAGCTGTCTATTTTAGACTTACTCAGCTATATTAGATATTCACACAAGACTGGTAGAAATGACATAAGACCCATGGATAAGCTGTGCCCTCCCGGAGGCGCAGCTGGAAGTTAGGTGGGTTGTGTGAGGGAGCAAAACCATGTTAGGTGCCTGTGTTTAGACATCTGAATCAAGCAAGGGGAGATTTCAGGTCCTATCAACCTTGTGCTGGCCTTGCAACATCACACCTTGCTGGGCTCAATATGGGTCTTTCCTATGAGATGTTCCCTCAAAGTTGCCAGACATGGAGGTATAAGGCAAGAACAGAGGTCTGAGCTCAAAACTCAGTCAATATGACATCACAACTGCCAGGTGATTGTCTTAGGAAGGAGGTGAAAGAACTGTACTGGCATTTGGAATAAAATGGCTTTCTATGTGGAGGGTGCACACTTCAGATCAGAAAGCAAATGAGCACATTCAAGCGAGATTGTGGCCCAGAGCAGGTCTGTTGAGGAGCAGCATCTCTGAAGTTGAAAAATGTGAATTTCTGTATTGGTGGTGACAGTGAAGGCAGGAAAGGGTCTGAGGTTTCAGGAGTAAATGCAGTGGTACAAGTCATCTTGAGGTCTGTCTTCAACTTCTCTTACATTCTTGGCACTATTGAAGACTGGAATTGCTAAGATTATTTTTGTGGGGTTTGCTTGGGGATGTATATATTTATCACTTCTACTTTGAAGGACACAGTAGAAAACTGTCCCCCTGGAGCACAAAGTGAACATTATCCAAACACTGCTAAATGAAAGAGCTCAACCTGCAAAGCAAAGGAAGGAGATGTTTCCCATTCATCACACTTCTGAAGGCCAGGAGATGAAGGTTTGATTTTGCCCACTGTGACAGCATTCATTCAGCCACTAAATCTCTGCCACATTACATGTAGCTCTGAAAGGTAACTGGCAGCATATACATGACTTATAGATACACAGACACAAGCAAACACGATGAAAAATGTATCAGCATAATGTAGAAAGCAAGAGCCAGGGAGGGATGTGAATTATTCTCTCCTTAGAACTTGGGTGCTCAAAACTATCATTTGTGCTGCAACAACCAACTCAGAAAGCAGTCTGTGCTCAGCATACAAATCTTGCCTTATGCATCATACCTTGATAGGTTCAAGGTGGATTTTACCAGGACTAGGGATGTCATAGCCCTGCCAGTGTGTGTGTATAGGATTATAGGAGAGGATCTCTGCCATTTGGTAGGCATTATCCTGGCCCCAAGTTGAATGGTTTCCTCCCTTCCATCCATACCTAAGCAACACTCTTAAGTATTTACAACTATGAAGGATTAAAATCAGTATTATGCACACCCCCAAAATAAGTCTTCCAAAAATATCACAGGATAAAAGGAAAGTCACTTTTCTTGGTACTCTTACCTTTTTTACTTTTTAATCCTGTTTACCATAACATGACTGAGTACCTCCATCATTGACCAGAGCATAATGGAGTTTTAAATACATTAGCGTAGGTATTAACAGTCTGGATTTGGTGCTGGCAGAAAATCCCATTTGAGAAGACTGGCAAATTAGGTCAGTCTCTGAGCTTTGTGCTGGCAAACCCATATTACTGCTGCACCCTGGAAGACAGCTCTAATTTCACCTGACTTAAAGTCACCATCAGGCTGACGGGGCAGGTGTACAGGCTGGAAAGTCATTCTTTAACCTCTATGGAAATACATTGAAATGGTGGGTAGCCCCTCTCCAGATGTGTCACAGGAAACAGCAGATAGATTACTGTGTTTAGTGACAAGGCCTCTGGGGATGGCAGACAATTTATATTACACGGTCTGAGACGGTTGTAGGTTTGGTTCTATCAACCTGTCTGTCTGCTTTGGTTGCAGATCAGTGCTTAAATTCTGCTCACAGATTTAGCAATGAGAGTACAGGAGGATGTATCAGTCATGAGCAACTTGTCTGGGGCATCTTTGCATCCTCTCCTCAGGTGCCTGGGTATGTTATCCATGTTTACAGGCCATGTTTATGTTTGCAAGCTACTAGCAGAGGTACCTAAGCTCACCACACCCAGGCAATTATTGGAGCAGGACACTTGATAATCACTACAGCAACAATTCTATCTGAATAAATTAGGCTTGTTGAGAGGCAGTTTATCATAAGCTTAAGAACACTTGGTGGTTACACCACTTTACACATCACAGCTAGAATCTCTGCATGGCACTGAGTGGATGTTCCAGCCCTCTTGGTGCTGTCTCAGAATGCTTCCCATTGGAATCTTTTGTGCAGCTTCACTCAAAAGCAGGTCACGAACCCCAAGGAGCCCAATAGAATCATAGAATCATTTAGGTTGGAAAAGGTCATCAAATCCAACCACAAACTAACTTTCAGGAAACTACAAAGTCAGGGGGGAACATACTGGTCCAGAGAGAGCTTTCCACAATGGCTGCTCACACAAAGACCAGGCTGGAGGAGATCAAGGATCACTACACTTCTCTGATGATGAAAGTTTTCTCTTGTGAATTTAGGTCTGCAGCTGGCACATGGGTATCAAATTCCTGTTTCAGCTAGTTGCACAAAACTATCAGATCCAAGTAGTGTGTTACAATATACCTATACTTTCCAAAACCTACAGGACATCCTGTAAATTACCCCTAAAACAAAGAGACATTGTCAAGAAGTTGTCCCATTTTCACACTAGTCAGTGGCTAGCCAGTGTAGTTGGCTGTGTAGCTAATACTTTCCATATGGTAGTGTAAAGATAACCAAGTTGAATCATGTTTTTAAGGCATTTTTCTAGTTGGAACAACTCCCCCAGCCTGCACAGTACCCACAACAGGGCATTTTGGCTCTATGCATATGCTATAGGCTGAGAGTAAAGGAATTAAACAGCACATGATAGTCTCACTGCAGAGATTTATCTGAGGCCAGTTCCTGTCCCTAGGATGTCCCTGCAGCACTATTGCGTTTGTTGTCATTGCCTAAATGTAACGGAGGGTGAGAGTAGGACCTCCAAACCTTTTTTTTTCTCAGTTTACACTTTTTTTTTAAGCTTATGCTGCCACAAGCCCTCATGTAATGGTGAAAGACAAAATGAGCAGCTCTGAAACACAGCTTCAATGGGCTGGGAACCATAAAGACAAGGAAAAGCAGAGTGAAAAGATTTGAACATGCCTGGAAGAAATGGCCATCTTTTTCAGAACTGCACTTAGCAATTTTATCACTATTATAACCGAATGCAATGTCATAATATGGGCATTGCTGAGATTCATATGCAGTTTCATAAAAGTGACAGAAAGTGTGGCTCGTGGTGCCTCTTAAACAAATAAGAAATTTAACTACCTCAATAACATTTGGAAATTCAAGATAAAGCCAAAGTCCTATGTCTTATATTAACAAATTACTAGCTCCTAAAGCAGGCCTGCATAGTCTATTGTACAATTAGTGACAAATACAGTGCCTGTGACATATTTAGTGCCTGGAAAATTGAACTGGTCTATATGATGTATGGTGACTGGGTAATGATTGCAAGTAATGGTCTGTTTGTACATCTGAACAAAGCAAGGAAAGCGATTAGCCTTTCCCATAAGCCCTCCATCACCGATGGGCTGTCATGCTTTAGCTGGCTTGGGATAGAGGAGAGGAGAGGAGAAAAGGAGTTGTTAGGAAAAAAGACTGAGAAAGATGGAAAGGAGAGAAGGCAGACCAGGCTGTTGCCATCACCCAGGCTGGCTCACTTTGTCCCCTGCTTTTTCTGTTTCAGTGGAATCTCCTTCCCATCCAGGTTCAACATGTGACATACTGCCTGTCTTCTGGTGCCTTCTCTAGCTCCTTGGCAATTCAGCATATGTCTCACCATAGACAGCCTCATTCCTGCGCTTCGTTCTCCCCACTGGCCCTTGATAATGCTCCAGGTCATAGATAATTCAGTGAAAAAAAAGCAGTCCAATGCTAAATTCAATGCCCCCTTGTTCCCTTGTCCTCCCCCCAAAAATACCCAAAAGAAACGACAAGAAAATTTTAAAAGAAAAGAAAAATTGCTGTATTATTAGAGAAGAAATAGGGAAAAGAGCAAAGAACTTTGTTATGGTAAAACACAGATCCACCATGCACATTTGAATAGAGACTGCAGAACTTTATTCAGAAAGGGGAAAATATTCAAGGGGAAGGAAAATGTGATTTGAGGCAATGGAAAGCAGCTAAGGAGATTACTGCTCATCAAGCTGCAAGTACCTAAGAAACAGTTAAGTAGGAACTATGAGAAATCTATAAAATCATAAGTCCCAGTGAGCTGGGATGAGAGAAGAGTTATTCCCAGTCCCTGCCAGTTGACAGCTAGGTACTTTCAATAAACCTGCTGTCAGGTCCAGATCAAAGCAAACCAGATCAGGTTGTTTCTCCAGACAACATGCTAACCTGTGGAACTCCCCACTCCTACTATCTCCCTAACTTTAATTTTCCTCCACAGTCCAAGCAATATGATTGTCTCTTTCAACTCCACCCCCCTGCACACCTCAGAAATCCTCTCCACAATATTTTCCTCATGCACATCCATTTGAGCTCCCAACACTATCACTGTATCTGTCTGGTTTGATATTTGCTTTTACTTTTTTGCTAATTGGCATTAGTGTATAAGGCAGCATCCTAGCAACATCTTCCTTTCATCCCCAAAGCCACCTATGCTTTTTACAATAGTTGGAACCCACGAGTTGTGTCATTCCCTATACCTCATAAATGCAGAAGATGCTGACCTGCAGATGGAAGCTGACACAAGATTCATGTTAGATTTCCCCTTCTGCTCAGCTTGGGAGGAAAGCTGTAAATTGGTCAGCTGTGATTTTACTTCTGAATTGAGTGTCTCTGCAGATCAGGGGCTGCAGGACTAGGACTCAGGTATTTCGACTATTTTATCTATCATCTTGCTCTGTTGTCTCTGTACATCAGTATATCAGTAACTTTCACGGGGTCACTAGGACGTCATCACAGCCTGTAAATTCTGCAGCAATGCTCATCTCTCTTGGCGTACAAAAGGCCAACACAGTAGAAACTCCTGTTTCTCCTCTTGGAAGTGAAGGGGAGAGGGCACAGACAGTGAGACAGGCATGAGGCTGGCATGTACTAGAGGCATTTGCAGACTTTCACACTGTGATTACTCAAAACAGCATGGAAAACAAGCTTCTTTAATCTTTAGTAAAGAGCAAGCTGGCTGAGCACTTCACAGGGAAATGCAAGTGCTGAAGGATATCATGGAAATTAATGGCACATTTGACCTCAGGGCACACAGAAGAGAGAGAGAATGAGCTTCAGATAAGAAAGTTTCAGGTAGGAGGGAGTGTAAAATATGAGGGGAAAACACAAGCCAGGGTAGAAACAAGCAGTGCAAATGCATTCTTTGTAGTCAAGCTTTAATTTCTAAGAGCTGGTGGAACTTTCCTATGAAGGAGGTTGTGTGTGGTTTAAGTTTGGAGGAGTTTTGTTGTGGTTTTGTTTGTTTCAAGGAATAAAGCAACTCTGTAAAGTGGTAGGTGAAGAGGGGGTTTTTGCGTATAACTGGTACTCATTTGAAGAAGAGGGGAATTTCTTGCATTTACATACAATAAACAGCATGTTACACAAAGCTGATGTAGATTAAAACAATTCAGCATAATTTCACTAGAGAAATGGCCACTCAGCTACTTCAGATGCTTCAACATCTGCTCATAGATGTTGAAACATTACATTTCATCTGTCAAAACATTTTCATTTCTGTAACGCTCAATTCTGAGATCATCCCACCTGCTGCCCAATTAATTTTCCTGTCCTTTTGGCAGCATGATAGCTATTATCTTTTATTCAAAGGAATGGGAAGACTGGGAAAGAAAAGTTTAATGACAAGAAATCATAAATCATCAGGTTGAGGTTTTGATTTTCCTCTCTTATGCAGTGAAAGGAAGAAAATCTACTGGCAAGAGCCATAGATCCTTTGTTGAATCTTGACATCTTGTTGGGTTGCTGTAGGGTCAACAGCCTGAGATGGCATCCCCCAGCTCCAGGATGACGCACTTGGGTTGGGTCAGGGTTGAACTTGGCAGCAGCCATGGTTAGGAATGAGCTTGTTAAGAGATGACAATTCCATTCCCAAGAGGGCTGGGCAAGAACTGGGAGTTCCCCTCTCACACAGGCACCATTAATGTCATCGTCATATTGCTTCTGAGAAAGCTTCTTCTGCCTTTCACAGAGCTTTTATGCTAGCATCTCTAACCTCTAATTTGAGAAAGAAAACATGATGCACCCATTGCTTTTGCCAACCAGGCTTGCCACAAGTGTCCTTGGTGATACCTCTCTCAAAGAACTAACTAGCTCAGTGAAGAAATTACTGGGCAAAAAATACCTGATGATCAGTTTTTCAGCAGTTCAGTGAGGTGAGTCTAATGGTCCCTTCTGGCCTTTGTGTTTGTGATTCTTTGAACATTTACCCCTGCAGTCATAGTCAAACAGGTCTGGCAGAGAAACCAGGAGATCCTGCATCCCTTTCACTTCATGGACCATTACATTAAGTCAGTCTTTTCTTACAATTTACATGATTGTAGAACCATATTTAATCTGACTTGCAGATTGGAGGGAGAAAGTCATACTGGAGCCTTTCATCAGTTTATTTATCCTTTTAGCTTTGTCCAGCTCTTTATGCTCAAGCCTATTAAAAGCCCAGCAAAGCCTAGATTCTTGTCTCAGAAATACAAGTACTTCTCTTGCTTCTTTTTTCCTTTTCAGCAGCAATTAAAAGAAAAAATATCCCCTCATTACAGCCCATCACCTGCTGAATCATCAGTCGATATCCTGCCTGTGTGTGAGAGGCTTTTTAAAAATACTAAACTCATTATTCCCTGACCTAGTGATTTATATTGTGATCCTTTGCAGGAAGAAGCTGCACTGAGGTCGCAAAGTAAGGGACTGAAATCAAGAGCACATTGTAATTGATTGAACAAATGGTACCCTAGATGATAGAAAACTGCAGGCAGGAGGAAGGGAAATATGAGGGCTCTGTGAAATATGCCTATCTAAGTTCTCATGATTTTGACAGATCAAAACCCATAAGGTTTTGTTTGAGGTGGGTTTGCTTTCTCAGAGGCCTCACTGAAGCCATAGCAATAGCTGAGCCCAGCACCAATGGACTGAAAAGCAAAGTGTCTAGTGGACTTGCCAGCTCTGTCTGTGTACTGGTGGGAGTTACCAAGCATGTTCAGCAAGTCCTAGGATGCTCTTCTTACTTGCACTTTGTTATATCCTGGAGCTGAATAGCTTTCAATAGTCCTTTCTTCCAAAGGTTTCAAATAATAAGCAGCAGCCTCCCTCACCCACCAGAAGGAACCTGCTTCAGAATGACCATTTCTTCAAGCACGGCCTTTCTATCTACTACACATTCAGCAGCACCGATGCTGGAAATCCTCCTCCAGGCTCTGCCCATGGGTGGCTAGCACGGAAGATCAGAGCCAGGCTACCTTTGGGTAAAGCAATAAATAGTCCAGCATTAACCTCAGGGTTTCTGCTTGGCTTAATACGAATTCTTTGCAAATGAACTTTAAAATTCTCTTCAAGGCACTCAGGGGGTGTGGCTCTGGTGTGTACTGTGTGAGCTGGGAACTATCCAACATTCTTAATGGTGTTCAGGAAAGTACCCAAAATGCCTGGATGTTCTCTATGCGTTGAACATGCCAGAAGGGTCCTCACAGAAACAATTTCCCCCTACACAGCAGCAGGCTGGCTTCAGTCACAGTCAGCACTGGAAATGGAGAGCTGGTCCAAGGAGGGGAATGTTTTCTGAATGCCTACCAATGCCAGTCTCTAGTTTCATGCCAACCAAGGCTGATGTGACTTCAAAGAACAGAAAATGCCCTGAGGTGTAGTGCATTTTCAGGTGTTTCCCTGGATAAGTCTCTTCTGTCTTTGGAGATTTCCCGGCATGAGGCAGTAATAGAACAAATCCCATCTTGCCTATGCACGTTTAGTTAAGAACAGCTGAATTAATTTCTCTTAATTAAAACTGCTATTACTTTGCTGTTGCCTCCAGATTTCTACATGCTGCAAACCCCAATTGCAACACATAGTGCAGTAATGAGTGTACAAAGGAAGATCAGCTGAAGCTTGCTGCTAAAAATAGGTGGGAAAACTCTGAAAATAGGCCTCATACTTTTCCAAACCAGTTTCTCCAACCTTACTGCTGGGAAATCTTCAGGGAAAAATTTGTCTTCATTTTCAGCTTCTTTAAAAGGAAAGTTTTAACTGTTTCTGCTTTTGTTCATCCTTAGTTAATCTTATGGTAACACAGCAAAGTTCAAGCTGTCTGAGACCAATCCAAAGAAGCACTTAACAGTGTGAATGTCCTACTGACTTCCAGAGGGAATGCTCGAATGCTTGTGCCTGGTCTTAAGTGCTTTGCTGCTGGGGAGCTTCTGATCTCTTGATCTGAAAATACAACCTCAGGAATGTACCCCAGGAGGGTGCCAATTTGGCTCCTGGGGATGCAGGAGAAAGGAAAGTGATGCATCACCTCAGAGTGTTTGCTAGCACTCAGCTACAGAGTTCTAGACACCAACAGCGAGCTCTGAGAGGTGGCTGCTGTGAATGCATCCATGGTGTCAGGAGATATATCTGCCCCTGCTCTGTATCCTGCCTCCCAACTGGATGCTGCAGTAGAGAAAACAGAGCAGTGACCACTGCAAAGCCTTTTCACCAGTGCCACCAGAGGATTAAGGCAACACACAGCAGATGAGGTGTAGACACATCCTCTTTCTCTGACCCTCCTATGTAGAAGGGCAGAGAGCATGCCCCACCCAGGCATGGTAGAAAGCTCTGTGCCTGTTTGAGAGGCACAAGGGTGTCCAAGTCCTTGGGCAGATGCCGCAGGCACACGGTGAGCTGTGCATTTCTGTTATGCAACCAAAGCTCTTTTATGCAACCGCTCCCCAGCAGTGCCCTGCTGTATCCGATTATTATGGGGGATGAAGAACATTGTTATTTTTAACAGCTGGATCAAGGCTCAGTGGACTTAAGAGGATATTCAGAAGCAGCTGCTTCCATAAGGCTTTCAAGGCAGTGGTGACCACTGATAAAGCTGTTTGCTTCTGATTTGGAGGCTGCTTTTCCATGGCATGTGTGTTGTCTTACAGTTACAAAAGAGAGGGTGATTCTTTTTTCTATAAATATTGTAAACTACTTGTTGACGTTCATCCAGACAATGCAACAACAGCTTTCCAAGACATTCCTTCCATCATATGAGGAAACAGAATAACACCAGTACTTCTAGAAGGAAGTATTTCCATCCATAGCCTATTTTTCATGCACAACATAGAATCGTAGAATGGTTTGGGTTGGAAAGGACCTTAAGATCATCTAGTTCAAAACCCTCTGTCATGGGCAAGAACGCTTCACACTAAACCATGTCACCCAAGGCTTTGTCCAACCTGGCCTTGAACACTGACAGGGGTGGAGCATTTGCCACTTCTCTGAGCAACCCATTCCAGTGCCTCAGCACCCTCACAGTAAAGAACTCCTCCCCTATATCTAACCTGAATTTTCCTGTTTAAGTTTGAACCCATTACCCTTTATCCTACCAGTATAGTCCCTAAACATCTATCCCTAAACACCTCTTGACAACAGCAGTTCATATATTGTGCAATATTAACATCACTTTATACAGCACTCAATTATTTCTTGATTTCCAAGGGCTGGTAGCACCATTACATTAAAAGAAGTAAGAGAGTGATTTTTTTTTCCAGCAGTGGCATTCCTGATGTTCACGTCTCTGCTTGGAAAATGCTGAGCCTACTGTAAGCCATTACAGTGCATAGCTAGAGCAGAAAGGATCTGAGTATCTGTGAAAATATAAAAGAGGAGGAAAAAAGCAGTGATTTGTGCCCCTCATCCACAGGCAAAAGCAGGATTTCCATCATAGCTTAAACAATTTCCTGTGTTCCTTCCAACAAGAGAAACAATCAGGTGAACTTTCATTTTCAATCCCATCCCAATGCACAAAACTCAGACCCAGACCTTGATCTTCTTAAAGTTTTAGGAACTGGGAGAGTGGCTGTTTTCACCCCAAAGGCAGGTGTAGGTTCTGGTTAAGGTGTCCCATGCCATGGAGGTCCACAGTGCTGGGGGTGGGGGGAGTGGACTGTCTCTCTTCTTTGGTGTTAGATCAGCAGGAGCAAGGCAAGAAGGACCTTATTTTTGTAGGTCAGTAATTTCAAGCATTCTAAGTCTCACCCTACTCTAAATTATTAAACAGCTTATTTATAGCTTTACATGCCTGAATTCCATTTGTTTTCCGTATCTTCTCAGACCAGCAGTGGCTGTCTAACAAATACTGGATAGTCAGAACATGCTGTGGGTCTTTATGGGCTGCTGAGCATCTGGAAGCTTTTCCAGTTGTGTCTCTGTTAGAAGTGGGATTCTTCTTATGCAGCTTGAACCAACCAAAAGTCTTGAGAAAGCGAAGTCTAATCTTTCTTATTGTCAGTGACAAGAAAATATATTTTTCATCAGAAGATGATTTCTTCTGCCTCAAACATCTATTTTAGGATGGGGCAGCTAATCGAATACGTGATTTATTGTAGCGACCATTTCCAGTTGGCAAAGACTAGGTACAAATTTAATTCTTGATAGATGAAGTCAATTAAAATCAACCTTACCTGGAAAATCAAAGTGAACTCTCAATGGTTTTAAACAAGTAGAAAAATACATAAAAATCTAATTTTGTCCTGAGTTGCATATTTTATTAGATTGAAATGCAGTACTCCAGGAGAGATTATCAAGAAGCAAAGCATGACTCTTTAACACTCAGTGTAACGTGACATTGCAATTTAATCACAGAGATCTGCGTTAGTCAGGGTGTACAAAATTGTAATAGGAAGACTAAGATTGGTGGGAATGCAGAATGCCTGGGCATCAGCTTGTGCACACAGCAGGCATAGGGCTCTCAGAATGAACTGTGTTAAGGGCACACAGACTAGCACATCATCAGGACCCAGCACAACTACCTCCAGCTTCACAAGACTCTCAGACATGGGTCTAGGCATGAGAATGGTGGTGACCAGGATGGTCTCATCAAGATGGAGACACTGGTCACGATCAGACCCAAAAGAGTGGAAAAATGCATATTGGAAATGTACACATCCTGGGAAACCCAAGAAAGACTTGACAATTGGTGTTCCTTGCCCTCCATACCATTACAATGGATCCCGGATCTGTTGATACAAGCATTGCAATGCCTTGCTCTTGGGTTGATTTCTGGTCACCACAAACATGCAGCTGCTCATGAGTGTGAGACTGAGAGCAGGAATCAGTGAAAGCATTTTTTCTTTCAGTTTATATGCTAAGAAAAATCACCTTTCCTTACTGTAAGGTCATGATTATTGCCAAGACTATATGTGGCGTGGGTTTTTCCTGCTCATGTTGATAGTGTTGTGACAGTATTCATGGATATATAGACTACATGTCAGCAGCCAATATAGAGCAGGAGATATTCCTCATAGAGGAAGCAGAGTTTACACCCTGTTCCTGTGAGCTGAGAGATATCAGTTGAAGAGAACTGTTTAGAGAAGCATTTCTTTATCCTCTTGATTCTTTAAGAAAAAGAAAAGGAGAAAAAAAGGGATTTAGAGGACTATTTGTGTCTATCTCAGAAATAAAGATACAGTGCCTGGAAATGACTGATGCAAGCTATTATTAAGGGAGATATATTCATACATTTCAGCAGAGTTAGATGATGATAAAGCTGAAGTTAATTCAATCTTGTAATCTCAGATAACTACTGTTCCAGGAGCAGTATCATCTAAAAGATCTGGTCCATATCAACTTGATGTTTACAAATAAACACTGAAGTGGAATTTAAACTGGCTAAAAATGAAGTTAGAAGGGGAGTCACCTCCGGTAATGCAGTGAATACACTGCACTGCTCATCAGTAAATGGTTTCTCCTTTGGCAGTTTTGCACAAAAAGGTAGCTGCAAAATAACACCAAACCTTATTAGTACATTTCAAATTCTTTCATTGTACAATATTATATTCCTCAGACTGCAAAAAAATTATGAGTCACATGCTTAAAATAGTCAAATTATCTTTAAAATATTGACACTTAATTCAGAGGTTGCCAAAATATGTCTTTAATCCAAATGTTACATCCTGTCATCCTGTTTGTGGAATATAGAGATGATACTGCAAACAGTGCCAGTATTTGGAATGGGGTTTTTTATTGAGCTGGTATCCTCTGCCCTTTCCTCTTACTCACAAGTATATTCGCTTGGGGAAAATAAAAGTGCTAAATACATCATGATGCATAATATTTTCATGGTTTCAAAAGAGTGACACCAGTTAATACCAGGTTATATGTTTACTTGGCAATGATGTGTTTGGTGTTGTTGCCTTAAACTTTATGGAGTACGAAGTGTTCCAGACTGGTGCAGTAAAAAGCAAATTAAAAAATAAACAGGTTTTTTCCTATTGCTGCTGCTTACCCTCATGCTGCATCCTGGAAAAGCTGTGAAGAAGCACAGCAAGTGTAGTCACCCCTAGTATGCATTTTAAGTGAGTAAGAAAGCACCCATATAGCTATTTTTCATTTCATATTACACTCAACGCTGAAATACAATGCATGAGGGAGTCACAGAACAGCCCACAAAGCATCAGGACTGTAGTTTGATGGTATAAACATTAATTTATTTTTATTTTCTTAAGCTTAAGGACATGATTAGTCATAAAATACGACTTTCCAAGGGAAGAACCCGAAGTGTACAACTGCTTGGTGTTTGCAGAATGCAGTGATTCAAGAATATTACAATGTAAAGAAGGTCAAGGACAATGTCAGCAGATGTTAATGCCTTCTCCTAGAAAAGGAACAGTTAGACATCCCTGATGGCAACGACTCTACAAGGAAGATCTGCAAGAACAAGAGGCTGTTAGTGAGCATTATTTCACTAAAACCAGAAATACTAATGAGATGGGAAAGTGGTTTGCCCTTTGCTGGGGAGCTGTATCCCATATTTCAAGTAGCCTGGTATTGTTTTGAAGACTCAGTTTTGGGATCTTGTGAGGGCTGGAAACTCACTGGGACTGCTCAGACTCACAATCATGAACAATAGACTGAAAAATAATGCTTGGAAAACTGGAAGATGCTTGGGTCAATATCAGCTTAAGCTTCCTCTTAGGCCTGACAGCAAGTCGCCTGGTCTCCATTCATTCCAACATCCTACAACAGATTATGTCTGTCCCGAAGGGATTTAGATGCATAGGTGCTATTGGTTTTAAGGAATTGCATACCCAAGCACCTTTCAGGATCTGGACTTTCTGGAACATTTAGCAATTTCTAAATGAGATCTTGTATTCATGACATTTAAATTTCATTACCATTTACAGAAGCAGCATCTTGTCTGTAGCATTATGCAGGAAGGTTTCAAAGACATTTTCAGGGCAGATAAGCTGCAGACCTAGTTAAAATCAACTGGTGTAAATGACACCATTTGTTTTGGCTAAATCAGAGGAGTAGATACAGCCACTGTTGATGCGGGATGAAGGAGAACATTGGGGTGCCAGCTGACGGCACTGGAAAACCCTTCTAAACACCAAAATCCAAAATGAGGGAGCCAGAAGTGACCCAAGGGGCTGATCTCATCATCTGTTGGCTTTGGCTGACTGGTACATAGGAGAAGGAGGAAAGAACCATCACAGAACTAGTAGATAGTGAAACACAGAGTGAAAATACTCTCCTGTGGTGGTGGAGAGTGAGCTGAGGGACTGAGCTCCTCCTGGACATCACGTTCCCATGGAAGATAGGCTTGGGCTTCTGTAACAAGAAAACTGTTTCTCTCTGCTAACTCCTGCTGTGCTCAGGGTACCAGCATGATGCTGTATATTTACGTTGTCTCTTTAGGCTCTATACTTAGCCAGTAAATAGTGGAAGTTTCCTCCAGGACAAATTTGAGAGCAGTAACTTAACAGAGTTGCCCTGGTGACATCCCTTAGTCTTTAATCTGTGAAAAACCTCAGGCTACTATTTTCAGGCTCCCACTGATTCCAGCTTAACGTAGCTGTTTCCTGTGTCATGAAAGCTGAAGTGGTGATATTTCTCTGTCTTGGAGCAGTGTCTACTTTATTAACATTTTGGAGGCTCAGGTACTATGCTAACGAGCACTACAGTCAGTGCCTAAAGATGAATTTACATTGCTGGAGATGCTGTCTTTGAACAGCTTGACACATCTGCTCATGAACAGCAGTCGGATTCTCTGTCAGCCCCCAGGAAGACTCAGCTGAGTTGCAGCTGGATCAGACAATGCAGTTGTGTCAGGATTTCAGAGGTAATCTAAAACAGAGCCATCCAAAATGTGAGTGAGAATGAGAAAATGCCTAGAGGTTTTAGGAGCTAGCAAAATTTATCAGGAGTCTGAAGTTATCTGCTCTGAGCAAAGCACCAGGAAAAGCAAAACTTGTGTATAGCACATAAGTAGAAAGAAAGGCTCACTGAAAGCCAAGAGAATTAATGATCTCCTAATCCTGTCACTAAGTTATTTTGAAATATGGACAACTTCTGGTGATTGCATTTTTTTAAGAAACAAACAAACAAAAAAGCCTTTTTACTTTCAGATGATGTTAACAATGCCAGGAAGAAATCATAAAATCAAATTAAACTTTGGAATAAGCTGTCTGAAGCTGGCAAGACTGCCTCAAGTTGAATGCAACTGCGGAGATCTCTTTGCTTCGCATAACCATAAAACTTTATATTGTTTTCTTTTTTAGTAAGTTCCATTGACTTTAACTCATGTCTTTTCTAGAAGAAAATGAAGGATTTCAAAATTATGACAGAATTTTCTTTGATTCAACTCCAGCAAGAACAGCAAAAAGCAGACAATGAAAGAAAGGATGTGAACAAAGCCATAGTAGATGAAAAGAAATAAAGAGCAAAGATACTGAAGAAATAAAATAGGCAAAGAAAACAAAAGAGAATGGAAAAAAGAGGAGGAAAATAGAGGGAGGAGACAGAAGTTATTTCCAAGATTAAAAGAACTGGAAAAGCAATTGCTAAAATCTAGTAAAGCAAGAAGCAAAACCCGTGACCTATCTTAGGCAAAAAGAACAGGTATTTTAAGCTATTGTTTTGCTTTTGTTAGGAAAAACACCAGGAAATCATGAATGTAAAGAGATCTGTCAGCTGATTTTTAAGTTGAAAACCTCATCTAAAAACATGGAGGGAAAGGTTCTTATTTCAAATATTTACATTAGGAAATGTATTCCACAGAAAAGCAACTGTTCACATATGGAGAAATAGAAACACAGAGCCTTGTGCTATCAAAAATCAAGAGAACCAGAAAATGAAACTGAGACAGAAAAGCAGAAGCACATGGTTCACTTTACCTTCCAGATATTCTCAACAGTGTTGTATGGACAACATGGCAGTAATTTCACAATACACTTAAAAATTATTAAAAGCTAGTATTTTTAAATCATGTCATTATTTTACTGACATCCTCTACACAATAAAAATGTCCAATGAGCAGCAGAATTGTAATGTTTCAACTTAAGGGTGCTCTACTGGGCTCTCCTTCTCCCACCAGCTGATTTAGAGACAGAAAAAATAGAAATCAATACAAAACATTATTTAGATGGATGGAATGGCCTGGCACCACTTTAGGATACTCAGCACACATCACCTTAGGTTTCTGGCTGCTTTTATGTTCATTGACTATCATAAACCACCTATGGATAGCTGCATATTCACCCCACTGAAAAAATGTGTTTAACAAAGGAACCTAAATTAGGCATGGAAGTACCCTGTGTTCCTACTATAGACTACAGAAAAAGGGTGGCATTTCCTAAAGACAATTCAGAAGTCTGGAGATCTCAGATGCCCTCTGAGGATATGCACCCCTTTCAATTCACCAGAGTGGCAGCTTGGAACGACAATAGGACCAAAACAAGGATGAATAAGTCTGAGCTTTGAGCAAGAGGAAGAAAGCTCCTTCACTATGATTCCTACAAAGTCTGTGTGGTCCCTGAATGTTGGATGATGTCAGATGGGAAGCCTGACATACGTAGAATGAGTTGCAATGAACAGCAGGAGTGCTCAAGATAAATAATGATGCACTTGTGAGCAGTGCCCTGGGGGACTATAAATTGACTTAAGGACAGCTTCTAATTGAGATGAACCTATTCCTCTTTTGTCTTGAAACAAGGACTGTTTTTTATTCTTTGGGATCCTCACACTTTTTATGTTCTACAATTAAACAATAGCCTTTATTGTTGAGGGTTTTACTATGTCATAATTTAGCCATGGTATGAACTGGAATGTATAATCCACTGTAGTTAACTGTTTCATTCTACAGTGCCAAAACAAAGGCTAGATTGTGGTAGGGTAAAAGGATTTAGGCAGATCTGGATATGTAAGCCAACCAGAGGTATGCACTTGGAAATCTGTAGCAGAAGGTAGGAGAAAAAGTTCACTTATTCTGTGTTCCCCTTGGTCATTTCTTTCTCTTTTTCTTCTTGTTTCATTTGTCATTCCTTATGTTTTGACATAAGATAATATGGTGAACCAGATCCCATTCCTAAAGGGAATCAAGTTCCCCAAAGGGAACTTGATCCCCCTGACAAAAAAAACCCAACTCTGTCGGGACATATTTCAGGAAATTCTGATTAATGTTGGAATTCCAATTAACATTTCCAGATGTAGATAATGGATCTGAAGAAATATGCATATGTTACTTTTCATTGCACATAATGAGAACAGCCAGGATTATAGGAAGATGGACAAAATATCTGTTTCAGCCCACTACAGCATGTTAGATCTGACAGCCAGAGCTGGATCTATCTTCAGAGTATTCCTGTGAATTGCAAGAATGCTGTCATCTCTGCTTTACAGTTCAAGAAGTGAGGGTATAGCATAAACTAAAGGAAAGATGGGGAAGTGCATTGGAAGACTAGTTATCAATGGGTTAGTGACAAACTGAAAGAAGGTTTTGGATGGTGTTACGCAAAACTCCATTGGGTCATGTTAAGTGCTTTCTTTAATGGTTTGGATGAAGAAATATAGCTTGTCCTAGTTGAATTAACAGGTCATATAATACTGGAAAATATTTGCAAATTTTCTAGCATGAGAATTCAGAAAGATCTCAGAAAATGGATAGGATGACCCGTAAAAGAACAGAGCATAATTCTGTAAAGACAAAAGCAAAATCCCATATTTAGATAGGCATAATCATTCCACAAGATACAAATTGGTTAGGCAGCAGTCCTGCAGAGTGCTCCCACGTGAGATCAGTAACTGTATTTCTGGGGCACAGCAGCCCTTAACCTAAATGGAAATTGCTCCCATAAGAAGTAAGAAATAACTGTGAATCCCATTAGTCCTTATCCTACACTCAAAGGTTATTTCTTCCATACTATCTATCAATACCTATGGCAGTATTTAATCACATGCTGTTAAAAAGGCAGTGTCTGACAGCCGTATTTCTCACTTAAGGAAGAGGAAGAAGTAGGATGCACCACATAATGGGAAGAGATGTGTTACTACTACACTTATTAGTGTGCATGTGAAAGGAGAGGCAGTAGGGAAGCAATGAACAACACAGGCTTCTCTGAGAAGATGCTTTCCATTCTTCTGAATTTCACAATTGTTTTGCTAAAAGTTTCTAAGAAAGCCCCAGAAATACACATTAACAGTCTGTGATACGAGCATCTGCAACAGCAGCTCTGCTCAGCCCCATAGACCCCAGTGAAGGATTATCTCAGGTGCATAGTGTCATAGAATCAATTTTAAGGCCATTCTAGTTTCCATACTAGTAAAAGACAAGGAGAAAAACATCTTTTTTGTATTTTAGTGGTGGTATCCCAGAATACTGGGGAATACTCCTTCCAGTACATTCCACTTTGCATTTATCCAGAATGTTGCTTGGATATGTTTAGTCTTCAGCCAGGGAAAACCTTGCTCAGTGAACAGAATGTCTCTCAGTAACTATTCACAAATAAACCTCTCCATAACACTCATGAAGAAGCTTTGGATGTGATTGTAAAGAGGGTGAGATAGTACCTGTTTGAAGTAGGAAACTGGCTGCAGAATAGACTACAATCCTGCATTCAAAGTAGACCTCAAAGTAGACCTCACTTTGTCCAAGCCATTTTTCATTTTGTCATAGCCACTCTGGCCCTTCACTGATCATTTCTTCCCCCACTTCAAATGAAAACTTATGGCAATAGATTAAACCCAATGCACATGATTTTTCTTTGATGTTTTCAAAGGCAAAACAAGTATATGCACATTTCCAAATGACACTGCTGTGACTAAAAGATTTGTCATCTGGTGGGAGTGCTAATTAGAAGCAATTATCATTAAGATTTACCTGCCAATATATTCCATCTTCTGAAAAAGATTTTGTTTGTTTACTTTGTGAATCTCACAGCTTTATGGATTTACAGACACTGGAAATGAGTGTAAGATGTGGCAGCTCACTACTCAGGATGGCCCTAGCAGCAAGGCTCTCCTGTCTTTACCACTGATATCTTTGTATAGGACTGTTCAGACTAAAAAAGCCTTCTAGGAGCTCTAAAAATGAAAATGGGAGAAAAGCAGAATTATTTCACTATCTGAGACAAGTGAGTGGTCTCCGGTGGAGATTTCAGAGCATGACCCAGTTGCATTATTATTAGTCAGAGCCTGTACCCCAGAAGCAACAAAACCAACCACACAAAGTTCAGCAGATTCAATTGAAGGGAAGAAAGTAGGTGGCCACAAAGCATGGGTTACATTCATCAGTGTCTGTGCGTGGATGTCTCCATATGTTATAAGAAGGACTATAGCATCACTGCCAACTCCTGCCTTTTTGGTGTTTCCTCAGATGGATTCAATCCCATGCCACTGGGGAAATGAAGCTAACCAAACACACAGAGATGAAATGTTCACTGTGTGGAGATAGCAAGGCTTTGTTGATACACCCAGACATGAACAAGCCAGGCTAAAAACACAGAAGCTGTATATTTTCAATAGCTTGCGATGATGGCATTTAAGCTTTAGGTGTTTTCCACCTCATGGAGTTTATGTGACTCTATTAGACACCTCAGCTGTCACTGAACGTCAGTAAAAGTCAAACAACTTAGAGTGGGATCCACAAAATCTAGCTGGAAGGCTGCTTAAGTTATCCAGGAGGATATGATCATATGTGTCACAGTTCTTCAAATCAAGGTATTTAACCTGGGGCTTCAGGCAGTGATTCTCAGGGACCAACATTGCCAAAAAACCTCCACAGCCACTCTGCACTTTTTTCCTAAAATATGGGAGAAAACGCAGTTCATCTTCCTTTATCCAATACATCACCGGTTACAAACCTCATCCATGAGACTGAAAACCTAGGTTCAAAGCCAGCAGGCTAGTTAGATGCTCACTGGTCTACAGAAAAGTGGAGGGATAAGAAACTGAACTGGTAACATTCTGTTCTAAAAGACAATCCAGACCCAGTCTCTCCTTTGCACCCCTGCTGTGTTGATTCACCTCCTAAGCATTAGACTGCGGATGTCTTGGTGACATTTGGCATACGTTTGGTTTAAGATTCGTTCACCTAAGTGCAGATATTTAAAATAGCACTAGGAACTTAGATGCCCAAAGCTCCCATTAGAGTTAAAAGTGGATCTAAGGTGCCACCTCATTTTAAGATAGATGCATAAAATAGATGCACTAAATCACATCCTGAAGATTCCTATTTCTCCCCATTGACTGAGAATGACCCTAATGAGCTTTGATGGATGCATTTGTATGGGTACCCACAATATCTCTAAGGCATCACAGTTTTTATTACAGACCCATCGTTTCAAAAGAAAAATGTTCTAGAGAGCTGACCTCAGACTCAGAGAGATAAACTTTCTAAAGTCCATTTTTTGCTCTCCCACACAGAAGGTATTTTTATCAGAAACTGGTTATGTGAATTTGATTGTTTCTGAACAGTTCAGAGTTTTACAGTTTGAAGACAGCTAATCTTACCAAGTTCTTTTATTGCTTATTCACTATAAGACAGTAGGGGATCTCTCCCATGCAAAGACCTCAGTGCTCTCTACACCACTAAAATATATGTGTCCTATGGAAGAAGAAAACAGCAATCGCATTTTAATGGTAATGGTATGTGAAACAGAAAACAATTATGGATCTAAACAGGGTCACAAAGTCGTCAATAAATGAAGGGGCAGAGATAAGCAGGAACAAGATCTCTATGCCTTTATGACCTCAAAACTTCTTCCTCTTATTGGCCAAGTACTGAATAAAATGGGGGTTTACTTATATGGGATCTTTTAAATGCTTTGCAAATCAAGAACACAGAAACAATTCCTTAGCCAACATTACCCTGTTTCTTTTTTGTTAAGAAAAATCTACCCACATTCTTCACAAGTGGGAAAATTTGTCCAGTCCTTTCTGAGGTGTTTGGCAGCTTTCAGCACTTTGGAAGCACCTCAGCAATGTGTATTTGGGAACACTTTTAATGCCAACTTTTCTCTTTTGTATACACCTCTGCTATTTCATGCATACTGGGACATCAAAAGACATGAAAGAATTCAGCCAAATATGCTGCTCTTCACTTTAATTTATCCTTTGCATTGAATCCCAGGAAGGCAACTTGAAAAGAAAATATGGAGGTAGTAGGTTATTAAACTGCATCATCTTTTGAACTATTTTTCCTCTTTTTTTGCAATTTGCAAACCCTGTGATAAAGCGCATATTAAAAGCAATCAATCAGATTTCCTGAAGGGTAATAGATTAATTATTCAGATGCAGCTCCTTGCAGAACAAATGAGGTCAGACAGCAAGAACTACAAGGGGGAAAAGAAGTAAACATGTCCAGGTAATCCGCAGAAAAAGAGGATCACTCTTTCTGAAGGCAAAGTTATGTCTCCAATGAGAAAGGTAGGACATTAACCAGGCAAATGCCTTCTCTGCTCCAAGCATGTGTTATTTGATGGGCTTTCTTGCTTGGAATCTTACTTTCCCTTGGGAAGTAACACATATATGTCAGATTCCTCCTTTAGACACTAGGCCTATTCGAAGTAATTTGATACATGCCATCAACTCTAATAGCCAGAGGAGTCTAGGTCTCATTGTCCTAATAGTGTTCTTTGCCTTTTCTACCTCCTTTTTTTATGATGCTTCTTTCTAAAGCACCTCAAATAGTCTATGAATTAAGCAAACTCATTTTATTAGAAGAGTCTCCAGGGTGCCTTCAGTAGTTCAGCTTCTAACTTCAGACCCAGGACACAATCAATGAATGAATCAATAATAATCAATGCACAGAGCATTTCAGCAGGATTAATGACTGGCTGGGAGGCACTGATGGGCAGAAATTAAGTCAAGGATCATTAATCCCAGCTGGTCATTTGTCTCTAGGCAGTGCTTTGTGCCAAGGTCATTACTGCTATTCTAATAAAAAAAAAAAAAGAAAAGGAAGCTGATATTGGAACATGGATATTTTTAACCCAGCTTGTATAGAGCTGGTTGTTTTATGACTTTTTCTATTAACCATGAGCCACTTCCCACCAGGCACTTCCATTGCATAAAGTGTCCCAGCACCATTTTCTCAATCTAGTGAATCAAAAAGCATTTTCAACCACCTACAGGTTGCAGAGAGGTTTCATAAAGCCTGGCAGACCAAGGTCTCCCACAGCAAGGATTTACTTGCAGACACTCAGGTAAGGCTAAGATTACACTGGAAAGGTGTATTTCTGCCAAGGTGTTAGGAACTGCAGCAGTCACAATGTGTGTCTACTGTTTCCTCAGAAAACCCTGCCAGCTTCAGGCCAAAAAGGATCATAGAAGTAAAAGGACTTGTAAAGATCTTGGATGAGCCCCTCATGTTCATCTAACCACACAGATACACACACACACACACACACACACAGATGGGATGACATTAGTGTTATAAACATTCCCAAAGTGTCCTAAAAATTGCTAACCCATGATGTAGGGCAGCCATACTGTGTCTACAAATATATTAAGAGACAGCATTCAGGTGGAGTCAGGACCATGTCTGTTGATGGGCTGTATGAACTGCTAGAAAGGTCTTGGTTCCAGTTTACTAAATCCAAATGCTTCTCCTCAGAGCACCTTCTTTTCCAAAACAGAGTGTTCCTGTGTGCCTCGTGAGCCTGTCCCTTTTCCCTCTGTGCTTGCAGACTGTACTAATATTGATATAAGATGACCAACAATGACTGGACAATCCAAGTAAGGTTCCTTCACATCAGGATCCATCTGTTTTCTTTTAAGACACATACTACAGACAGTACTATATTTTTCTTAGTAGTTTGCTATGAAGAAGGAACTAGACATTCCTAATCGTGCTAGGTAAGCCATAAAGGAGCAGGGGGTCTGGAGATTGTTTTGCGTTACTATAAAATGCCACACTGTTTGAAACTTCTCTGAATTTCCAGTGGGTTTTGGGTTTTTATGTCATTCAGACAGGAGTCATAGAATCATAGAATGGTTTGGGTTGCAAAGGACCTTAAGATCACAGTATCACAGTATGTTAGAGATTGGAAGGGACCTCAAAAGATCATCTAGTCCAATCCCCCTGCCGGAGCAGGAACACCTACATAAGGTTACACAGGAACGTGTCCAGGCGGGTTTTGAATGTCTCCAAAGAAGGAGATTCCACAACCTCCCTGGGCAGCCTGTTCCAGTGTTCCGTCACCCTCACTGAGAAGAAGTTTCTTCTCAGGTTTAAGTGGAACCTCTTGTGCTCCAATTTGTACCCATTACCCCTTGTCCTTTCATTGTTTGCCACTGAGAAGAGCCTGGCTCCATCCTCGTGACACTCCCCCTTTATATATTTATATACACTAATAAGGTCACCCCTCAATCTCCTCTTCTCCAAACTATAGAGACCCAGCTCCCTCAGTCTTTCCTCATAAGGGAGATGCTCCACTCCCTTAATCATCTTAGTTGCCCTCCAGTTCCAACCCAAAATTAGAGTGCACCTCCAGTTTTTGCAAAAACCCATTCAGTTAATAATGATGAAGTATGAGCCTCCTCATGTGCTTCAGAACCTCCAATTTTCCTGTCTAAATGCTACCATGAAAGCTCTAAAAATGTTTTGAGTGTATATGGATCTTTTGAAGGGGAAGATACTGGAGGAAAATACCCTGAGGTTCTTCTGAGCCCGCAGGTGAAAAGAGCTTCAGTTCTGCTTTCTGATAACTGGGATAAAGTTTGCCAGATGTGTAACATATTTTCTGGGAATTTTGGAAAAGTTGTATCCCATGGCACACATCCAGGTTTCTAAAAAAGGAAGAGCAGATAGAATTTGGATTAAGAGACAATGTGAAGATTCTGATGAGGGGGAGGAATTCTACTTTGTCTCATTTGGGCAGAAGAATTACAAAGCACAATGAAGCTTTCATTCAGGGCAAATATAATGTGAATAACAGGACAGATTCATTTGACTGCAAACATCTAGTTGCCTGGACTATACCAGTTATAAAATTAAGCTGCAGAATGGAGCTCCTCAGCACAGACATATGCTCTGTGGAGTAGTACTTACTTTGCATGCTTTTACTCTGCCTCTCAGTGGTATTATTTAATGTAATCCAGTTTTGCTTAAAAAAATCCAACAACCATCTGAGCAAACTGTTTCCTGTTCACTTTCTGTAGGCTTTGCATGATGTATAGCTATTGCCTATATCCCTGTTCTGGGATATCATAGGACTGGTGGGAGAAAGAACTATATGCATATATATTTTTGTTCGTAACAACTAAACCAAATTTTGTGTTGAAACATTAACAAAGCAAGCTAAATGTGTGCTGAAATAGAAGCTGATAACGTGCTCTTTTACTGCTTGAAAATATTAATGGTTGGCAAATGAAGCCATTTTCTGTGCACAGTTTGTGTCATATAGTTTAATGAAACTAAGAGAAAAAAATGAATGACTTAATGACTCAAAATCCTGAAGAAAGCATGTACAACTAGATGGAAATCTCTTGGAGACTATGAGCTGGAAAATGTAGCCTCTACCTTGTGCTACAGAAAAGGAGCAAAACTCAAGAGAAGTAATGACAAGCTTATGCTGTCCTAATTATCCTTGCTAATAACAAGGATAACCCGTGCTACAGCCATGCTATAAGATGCTTCTGGTGAGATTTCAGAGTTGGTGTTGACACCATTTAATTAGCAAATTGCTACCTCAGCCTGTACATGCCCATATCAAGGTACAAAAGTGTATCTATCTCTGCAGTGTTCCCCTGGGTTTTCTCACAGTTTCACCTCCAGTGTTTAAGCCTAAGGTGTGTGTGTATATATATGCATATGCATATATATACATGCACATATATATATGTGTGTATATATACATATATATGTGTATGTATGTATATGCAATCTATACATGTATTTTTGCATATCTATACATGTATGAATATGCATATATATGCATATTCAACTAGATATGGTGTTCACAAGGGGATTTCTGGGGTATGAGCTGCACTGCAGGTCCCTCTCTTTTTGGTCCATCAGCTCACACAAACTCAGCAGGTATTGCAAGCTGTATCTTGTTTTAGAGGAAAAAAGTGTTTTTCAGGGGTATGTATCACAGTATCACAGTAGGTTAGAGATTGGAAGGGACCTCAAAAGATCATCTACTCCAATCCCCCTGCCGGAGCAGGAACACCTAGATAAGGTTACACAGGAACGTGTCCAGGCGGGTCTTGAATGTCTCCAAAGAAGGAGATTCCACAACCTCCCTGGGCAGCCTGTTCCAGTGTTCCATCACCCTCACTGAGAAGAAGTTTCAGAACCTGAATGAGAAAGGAATCCCCAAGAAAGATGCACGGGGGTGACGCTGCAGCTGCCACTCAATGAGCTGTAATGGAGGAGACTGTGCCAATGTTGTTATTAACCTCAGGCTGTATGTTGGTGTCTGTGTTACAGCCTGACTTTCCTTTGACACCAGTTAAAATGACAGGCTCCTGAGCTGCCCTTCCTTGTCAAACAAGCTTTATTGCCCATGATGGTAGTAATGCCCATGGCCATCACTGAGGTCACTCATGGATGCAGGGCTGTCCTCACCAGCTGCAGAGTGTGGAAGAAGCAGTGGCAAGTGGTAAAGTTCGAGTAGATGACATGGGAGCAGGGCTTTCTATCAAGGAAGGGAAAGCTGAACTAGCCAAGCAAGAAGCAGATCAAAACCCAGTTAAAAAATCACCACCAAATAATTTCTTAATTCTCAAATATTTGAGATTGCTTCCCATGAGGACAGATCTGAGACCTTTTGTGTTGTTTCCGTTGAGAGAGGAGCTCTGTTCCTGGCTGAATAAACATTGTTTTCTTAGAAAGAGAGAAAAAAGACTTCTAAATCCAAAGCAGTAATTAAATGTGCAGCAATTCTGAACGTTCATACAAGTAAATGTTTTCGACATTTCCTTTCTGGTTTTTTTTTTTTTTTTTTTTTTTTTCCAGTGGAAACAAATTATTAATATCTTATTGTTACAATGAGCTCTTGGTATACATAGAATTTATTTTTTCCTGTGTTGGTTCAGTCTTGGATCAGTTTTCACCAGTAGCAAACAGAGAACTTTTTGCTTTAGCATCACTGACAACGACAGAAAGAGGAGCACAGCATGGCATCAGTGCCAGTTTGCCACCTACTGCCTCAGCCACTGAAAAGTGCTGACCTGGGTAAGCTGTAGAATCAGTAACTGAAATCCTGAACCAAACTGCTAATGAGACAGAGGGGGCAGCTTCCTAAATCCTTCCATTCCTACTCCAGATGCTTGGGAACATGCCAGTGTTGGAGTTCCTAGGTCTACTGCCCATGTTGTGCTTTGGTATGCGAGCTGTGCTGCAAACACCCATTACACTTGTCATATGAATAATTACAGGCTTGCTTGCTTCTTTGCTTTAGTGCGTTGTGGTTTTTGTTACACTTTCTAGAAGCAGACCCTTTAGAACATTTAGTAAAAGTCTCCAGAAATCTGGTAACTACTAAATTCTGTTGCTAAGCCTTCCTCCAGTTTGCCACCGATGAAACGTCCTTAGGATGCACTGGTAATTATAATAATAATTGATGGAGTTTCAAAAAGAGCCAAGTTAAAAGTGCTTTTGTGCTGGAAAATGCCTCATTGCTGAGTTAGAAAATGAAAGGAAATGATTTGATAAAGTTTTGTTACACAGAAAGGTAGAAAATAAAAATGTTACAAATAAAAACCACACAACTCAGCAGTTTGATCTCAGGAGAACAAAGCATACTAGGGTTGAATTACCTTCCATTTTGAAACTTATTTCCTTTTGTAGTGAAACAGTATTTGTAGGGGGAAGTAATGTATTTTATTAGACGGTGAAGTTGGAAAAAAAACAGAGTCTTATAGGTATTTCCTTTTAAAATTATAATATAAAGAAAAATAAATGCTATGTCAAAATCTGAACAAACTGTTTCTACTTTTTGGAAACAAGACATCCAAAATCTACTGAATTCTCCTTTTTTTAACCCCAAAGGTTATCTTGCTTACTCCTTTGGAATGGAAATTAGTTTTGCCTTGAAAAAGTATTTCAAATTCATCCAATCTAGCACATAAGGGATGAAAAAATGTCTTTTCCCATAGACAATAGATTTGGATCTAAATGGACCCCTCTGCCCAACCAATGGAGCAGCCTCCTTGTGCTTCAATCCATTCATTAAGAAGTTGGTAATCATGGTCAAATGATCCAACTGTAACAGAAGAGTACAGGCAAAGAGTAGCATTAACACAGTGGCTGTGCATTCCTGGAGGTGGATGGCCAGTGTGGTAAATGTGTTGGCACAATGTACACACTGACACCTTATCAGGTTGTGCCACATTACTGCCTCCTTCATTCTGTCGGGGGGGAAGTGCTCCCCTCAACTGCTTTGGGGTGTTTACACTGTCCTTTGAACAGTAACCAGTTATTTATCTACATAACCAGAAAAGAAGACAAGCAAATAAGAAAGAAGCTGTGGTTTCCATCTGTCTCTGCTCCAGGCTGCACACAACACAGCTGAGAACTGCTGCTCTCATCACTGTCTGCTGCGAACAGCCTTTGGGACAGGACTTCACCCTATTTTGAGAGGAGGCACTCATGCCACATAGAAATGTAAAGTCCTTTGTGATTAATCTGTTGCTGTGCCTGGCCTTGAAGAGAAGGAGTTTGTTTGCATAAGGCGATTCAGTGTTTTCTTTGATAATTGTATTGCATGCAGAGGGGGGAGGAAGGAGATTGGCATTAAAATCTCAAGGAGAAATTTATTTGTCATTTGCAGTATCTCTAAATAATAAACTCCTTAGAGAAAAAAAGGGGCAAAGAAGCCTGGGAACATTATTTCTCTATGCACTGGAGATTTGCTAGACACATACTACTAGGATACTTCAAAGCTGCATTCATTGACTCTTATTTCCTCTCTAGTCTAAGCTTTCTTAGGGCAACCTAGGAATAGCTGGGATACTAGAATGTATTTCAGGAGCTACACTTGTTGAAAGTGGCTTGCTGGCCATGCTGTCTTCCATGTCCACATTTTTGCTCTTCCAAGTATCGTTGCCTTGTTCCTTGCTCTTCTGGTGCCATAGGAGCGAAAAGATAGCAGCATAAACTTGCCCTGACATAAGAGCCTGTGCACTGAAGGCAAATCAAAACCATTATTGTTCCATGACTTCTTGATTTCTATGAATGGTCCATCTCTTACTTACTGTGTTTCTTCCTATGGGCTCTAAAAATTTTCCTAAGATACGCCAGCATCAGGAATATGTCAGAAATAACTGCTATTGATGTACATTTTGGATATCAGAATCCAATGTTCAAACTATATCCAGGCTTTGGATGACACTTGCCTGCCCACAGATTTCCTCCCAGAAGCAGAGGGCAAAATACTGTGCGCAAAATGCACAATGAAAGTACTGCCAAGGATCCTGCTCCCATAAGTTTGGTTGGCCTTCTTCATAGCAAAGTAAATTGCTAAGAACAAGACTTGTAGCTAAGCCTGTTGTAGTGCTAGTGGAGATATCTGTAAACAGAACTATATGGATCACCCTGCCATGCAGAGATGCCATTACATTTTTATGTAGCCTTGTAATGTTATTTCCATGTAAAAACTTGACTGCAAATTATTTCTGGCTGCCCTATCTGCCTCAGGGGATTCCAGGGATAAAGCCATAGTCAAAGAGCAGGCAGCTGCAAATGTGCTTCCTCTCATTTTTAGGTCTATGTGATCCGTGGCGTGTAAAGTGACATGATGAGCAAACCAACCATGGAGAGATGCAACATGTATTGCTTGACCAACCTAGGGGTTAGGGAGGGAAGTGGCACTCATAGGAAAAAGGGATGAGAAGAGACACAGAAGAAACAAAGACTATTTCTGTGGAGAAGAGTTAGGGATCGTGTTTGAGGAAGAAGCAGGCACATAAGAGGAAAGGAAATTGTATCAGAATTTTAATGACTTGAAGTCTTCATGGTCCATTCACTGATTTACTCTTGAGACCCTACTCTTAGCTTTTCCATATGGTGATAACATGAAGGAAGAGAGATGCTACAACTTTGGGTGCTAATATTCCCACTGCTCTGTGGAGATGTTCAGCTTCTTGTTTTCTAAGACAATTGATGTCTTAGATGTCTTAGCAGTCAGCAGTTTCTTCTGGAGAAGACTCAGCACACTAAATGACATGAATAGAAAATGTCTCTGTTCCTATTCCAAGCTTCAAATCAGGAGACCCTAGGGACAACACAGATTCAAGATGCCCTCTCATCCATAACACAACAGTTATTTTAATAAGTAACCTAAGGTACTTGCTATATGATGAAGAGCAAAATACTATAGAATATGCTTTATTGAAAAAGACCACACTTTTAATATGTTGGTTCTGTTTCTGTTTACTTAAGAGAATAAAACCTCAGGGATAATGGGAACTGCATGCTTATACAGAGAATTTTGTGCCTAATTAATTTTATGTATGGACATGAGCTGCTTTATCCACTAGATTAAGTACCAGTTCCAATGTAACATATCTTGCTTGTAGTTTGGGGCACGGGGCATTATTTTATTAGCCATTTTAGATTGCTTGTTGGATTTTTTATACTTCAATAACACTTCTGGTGTAGTTGCTGTTCTCCCTTCTCTCATAGTTGAAAGGACAGCAATGTAAAGTTTTCAGACAAAAACCCTGGGGGTTTCACTGAGCTCACAATGACAAAGGGGTGAGCACAGTCAGACCTGCCAGCAGAAATTGTTTTGTTTCAGCTATCACTCCACCAGATAGAATTGTTGCTGCATGACAAACTCAAAAGCAGCACCTCCCAGGACCAAGGCGCAGGCCAGAGAAACACTGCAAGCCCTAAGCCCCTGATATAGGTGTAATTTGACTAGTACCCAGAGACTAGCTCTCTCTCCTCCAAGAAGCGTCATAGGAGATGTGGAACTAGACGTGTACCTTGTCCCTGAAGGGGGACTCGTAATTACCTGGATGGGACCATAAAATAGTGTATCAATCAGCCAAAATCTTTTCCTTCCTGTGGACATCCTACAAACTCTGTGACAATACGCTTGTGAGGATAGACCAAATCCTGCCACTCACTGAAAGAACTGAATAGCTCCATGACAGCTTTTTCTTGAACTACAGTTCATGAAAAAAATGTGCATAAGGAAACCCCAAAGTCTAACATCACACAAAGCAGGAGTGAAAGAATCCAAAAGATCTGAGACTGGTGGGAGACTAAAGGAGGGACTGCTTGCATTCAAGCTCATTAACAACCCTCTCAGAACCACACTGAAAATGCTCTACAAAATGATCAAGGAAAGAGCATTGACATCAGTAAAGCTTAAGGGCTCGAGCTGAAAACTGAGCTTCAAATACTCATCTCTCCATTGTGGAGGACTGGATAGTTTGGGGAGCAATGTGAGCTTGGGTATGCAGATACCTTATGATATAGACATAATCTAAGATAATCAGAAGAGCAGAACTCCCACTGTGTACAAATTACCAGTTCTATATATGCCAAAGTATGACCTCCAGCTAGAATATAATAACCAACTTTCATGAACAACACTCATTATATCGTGTCCATTACAAGAGTGCAGCTACATGACAGTGCCATAGGCTATAATGTTCTCAGAATGTTCTCTCAGAAGAGTTTCAATTTTCTTCCAAGAGACAATGTCTTCTTTTCATGAGCTTATTTTATGTATCCTGTGCTCATTGTTATTTGATAGGGTGGGATGTGGGGTTTTTTGGTTGTTTTGCACCTAAAGCAAGAAAGGAACTGAACACAGAAAGCTTGTATTGGTTTGGGGAGGCACAGCAGGGTAGGTAACCAGCTAGTGTAAATCAGTGTGACAAACACCAGCTGAAGGCTTTTATCAGACCACTATAAATTTGCTGGATCAAGCTGTTTGTCAATGACTAAAATTATCACAGAAATGGCCTGGCTGGCCCTCTATTGACACAACAGAAGATGTTGCTAATTCAACAAGAAAGCTTGGATTTGTTGTGTGATGACTTACATAAGGTTTTATCAGGTATTAGCTCAAATCTTCTTTCTGAATACTAGGTGTGGGATAACTCAAGGAGCACAAACATCTGACTAAGGAGTACAGTAAACACCTGTGGTTTTGTGTAGAAACTCCTGAATAGCAGACAGATCCAGGTAGACTCTGGAAGTTATCAATGGAGAGTAATGGCACTTATGGCCCCAAAGACGTAAATCTACCTCTACATGTTGCTAGGACTCTCCTAAGGCAGCCTACAGGTCTATACAATATAGAAAACTACATCTGTGGAAGTCATTCTCAGCACCTTTGATTCAATGGGTATGTAGTTAGTAGAGACAGGGTAATGCAGGATGAAAACCATCTAATCCTGCAGTACCTAAACCCCAGAAAGAACAGTATACCCCTAGTTCCTTATTATTATGAAGTGGAGAACAAGAAACTCTAGCAGTTGGTGTCTCCACATAAATCTGAGACCTGACAGCCACTTGCCCTAGAGAGATGCTAGCCTGGGTGTGTGCATGGCTTACATTTTCATACAGATATGGGGAAGCACACAGGAAAGTCACACATTACTGCTCCCAGAGAGACGAGACAAACAGGTTTCCACTCCAGGTGCAGTGGTTGTTATCTTCCAGATCATGCAGATATAAGTATTTGTGGTACGTCACACACTGAACCTGAAGAACATTCTTGGGGCCTCTATTACTGTTTTCTGTGTAGCCAGGAAAGCTTGTCTGAGGCTACCCTGTGCACATTCTCTTGCACAATCCAAGACAGAGTTCACATTGAGCCATGTCTTGAATGTCACAGTGGGGAACTGGTGGTTCTCACAGCCTTGTAGAAACAATAGCCACTTTAAGCCTAAGGAAAAGGTTGATTTCCACAGGCCAGTTCAGTGTGATGACATTGCAGCCCCCACTCAGCCTGTCTTCTCTGCGTGGCTGTACTGGATCTGGCTGGGGTGGAGTTAACTTTCTCCATAGCAGCCCTCTTTGTGTTGTGCTTTGTAGCTATCATGGTGCTGGTAACACACCAATGTTTTGGATGTTGCTGAGCAGTGCTCACAGCATCAATGCTTTTGTTCCTATCCCCCCTCCAAGACCAGTTGGAAGGCTGGGCAGGGACACAGCTGGGGCAGCTGACCCAAGCTGACCCAAAGGATATTTCATACCATATAATGGCATGCTCAGCAATAAAAGCTGGTGGAAGGAAGGGAGGGGGGCATATGTTATTAAGGCATTTATTTTCCAAAACAACCAAGGAAGAGGCTGGACATTGGCTGCTGATGAGAAGCAGAGAATAAATCTTTTTTGTTGTTGTTTTTCTTTTCTTCTTTCATGTATAACCTTTGCTTTCTTCCCTTTATCCTGACCCATTAGTTTTTAATCTTATTTTCTCCCCCTGTGTTGATGATGATGAGGAGTGATAGAGCAGTCGGGCAGGCACCTGGGGCACCTGAGAGGCAGCCAAGGTCAACCCACCACAATGGCTTACACAGGAGATGGTGTCAACTCTACATGGAAAAGGGAAACCTCACACTGAACCATGTCACCCAAGGCTCTGTCCATCCTGGCCTTGAACACTGCCAGGGATGGAGCATTTACCACTTATTTGGACAGCCTGTTCCAGTGCCTCACCACCCTCAGTAAAGAACTTCTGCCTTATATCTAACCTGAACTTCATCTATTTAAGTTTAAACCCACCACCCCTTCTCCTGTCGCTACAGTCCTTGATGAAGAGTCCCTCCCCAGCATCCTTGTAGGTCCCCTTCAGACACAGGAAGGCTGTTCTTAAGTCTTCATACAGCTTCTCTTCTCCAGGCTGACATCACGTTGTTGTCTTCTCCTTTCCATAATGAGAATCTTATTCCTGCAGGGTGATCTCACTGGCCTCCACCTGGCTCACAAGAGGTAGTCCAAGATGAAAACTTTGCTCTGTGGCCCTTTCTAAAAGATCCCAACAACAACTGCACAAACTTTAGGTGTGATGTGAAGACAACAGAAATTATCTCACCCTCCCGGAGTAACACCAGTTTCCTCTTCCAGTCACAGTTTCCATACAAGCACTTCTTTGCCTGTCTCTCCCTTTATTTAAAGCCTACTTTCACCAATGCAGTTGTCTGATTAAGCTTTCTGGTTCTGTGTGATCCATATGAATAACCTCTGAACCTGCTGGCCAAAGTCAGATCTGTGAAATTCTACCACTTTATGAAAGCAAATTAACCCTGTCAGTCCTTCCAGTGAGAAAATAAACTGCACAAGGCTAACCTCTAGTGTGTAAATGCTTCCAAATGCTTTGCCAGGGTATCGCTGGGGTTTTATTCCATTCAAGCCATGTCTTTGGCTGTTTGCAGCATGGTTGAGTAGGGTTTTTGCCAGTCAGCTAAGGATTTACTCGTGCAAGTAGCCCCGGGAAAATGCTAAGGAACTTCCATGATGGATATATACTGGAGGAAGGATACCCCAAAGATTACCCATACTCTTCAGAGGCGATGCCAAAGAATTATGTTATCATTTTTGACTGGTCTACCCACCTTCACACAGAGTAGGTTTAATGAGAGACCTTTAACATATGCCATTAGGATTCATGGTTAGATGATACAGATGATGGAATTAAAAACCACTGCCCAAATTCCTGAGCTCCACTTACCCTGCATTTCCCACCATGGTTGCTACAGCAGTACCTGCCCTGGTAAAAGAGCATCCATAGGGGATTTGTTATTAAGCTCTAGTGCCCAGGAGAGGTGTGGGAGGATGTGCTTGCTGCAGACTATCTCCAGTCTCCAGGGGGAAACATACTAAATGTATTTTAGAAAAGGTCTTTCCATGCATTAATCAGAGCAACACTGAGTCACCCATCTCATTTGCACTGCTGATAGAGATCAGCAAATACTTCCTCCGCAAGATTTTGACATCTTCCAGGGGCTGCAAGCAACAGCACAAAGATATATATATATATACATACACATATATATATACATATACACACCACTCTTTTAACTGAGAATTCAAGTTGGCTGTTTTCTGATGGATCTAAATGTTTGCTAGCAGCTTGTGTAGGGTTTAACAGGGAGGCTGGATCCTCTTCTATATATTGTAAGCAGAGCTTTTGGAGGTGGAAGCTTTATACCCACCTGATGGCACAGGGATCCCAGTGTGTTGGGATGGATGACTGGTGATGCCTGATACCTATGGATTATTTCAAACCAGTGACAAAGGGAGGGACTCCTGCTCTGCTCCCTAGCCATCCTCATCTAGCGTCTTGCTCTGTGTTCCGTATAGCACAAAATAGCAGGTGAAGGCTGAAAATGACATTTCTGTGCAGTAGAACCTGCTCTGGACAGTAGGGAAAAACAGCAACAGTAACAAACCCTCAGTAAGTTTTATGGGACAGATTCCAGGAGAGGTCAAATGACAGCTTTGTGGGTTCCAAACCTCAGTGATGAAAAGTAAACCCACCAAATCTTCCAGGCTGGCTAGAAGGGAGAGTACTGTTTCCCCACACCTTGTCCTGCTGCTGGAAGGGAAGGAGAGCAAAGGAAGGAGATTGAACATCTCTTCTTTAATCCCAGTCTGTTTGCAGTTCTTTGAGCTGAAATGTTTATGCCAGTTTTGCTGTTCTGTGACAGCTGTGAGACTGTAAATCAGCTTTTCCTACTGAAACATCAAAGTGACTTGGAAAAACTGATGTTTTTCAATGGAAAAAAAAATAATTTGGCCATTTATATTAGAAATTTCTTAAACAGCTCTACCAAACCAGAAGCTACAGTTAATGATTTTAATTTTAACATTACTTAAAGTTTTTTAATCAAGGTTTCAGTTCTCTTGACTTACAGAATGTGTGATGTGCTACTATACAGAAACTGCGAGCCATGTCATAGTTCATCTGAGATTTGCCTTAGGATTTTAGGAATCGTGATGTAGGAGGTGTAAGGACAGAGTATTTGCATAGTGGGCAATACTGTTCTCACAGAGGAATAGCTGCCTTTGGGTCTCCCCTCCCTTATTTTATCTTTTTACAAGTCAAAGGACAAGCTAGAGAGCCCAGCATACATTTCAGAGCATCACAAACTCCCTTTGGCAGACAACTTATTCACACTGAGGAAAATGCACTTTTCCAGGTTCAAAAATTAATTAAAAATGCCTGATGTGACTCTAGAAAATCACACACTGATCCCCTGTGATACATATTTAATGGAAATGTACTCCTGAAATTCATTACATTTTACAGATTTATACCTTCCAAATAATTCAAAGCAACATCTCCAAAACTAGCAATAATCTAATCTCCCAAATTGATAATTGTGTGGAATGACATAAATAAGGAATTTGAGATGCAGTAAATACTCCCAGATATTATTTCACACACACAAAAGTCCTGGCAATTAGGAAGACTGAAAGGGAATATGTCATTTGATATAAATCAAACCTGACAGATCACAAATAATTCAGTGCTTCCATTATTACACTTTATGGGTTTTGTAGGGCATACAGTATTGTTGCTACCAAATAATTCCACCCAAAAGGCAGTTCTGGGGGACAGCAGTTATGGAGTTTCTATGTCTATTTGGTACAGGATAACAGAATCTGTTTAAAAACAATAAAAGATCTGTAGAGTGACTTGTGATCCTAATTTAGTCTACTTTCTGATGGGTGTCTTGAGAGACCTTGGAAGGACCTGTTTTTTAAGGATTCACCGTGCTCAGCACTCTTTCAAGTGCTTCTGATACAAGAAGTTGTGTACCCAGAATTACTAATGATGCTCTGAAGGTTTGGGATAAAAATGTGCATTTTGATGTTTAAAAGGGATCCGTTTTGAAGTCTGCCATTTCTGGCTCCTTCTAGAAAAACATCCGTTTCTTATCCTAAAAATCATGTCATGTTTTAGCCATCATTCATGCTCTTTGGAAAAGTAAATTAAACGCTTAGATCCCAATGGCACTGAGAGGATATAGGTGTCTTTTAAGGCATCCTGTAGAAATTTGTATCCTGGATTAGTCTGTGCAACCATGGAAGCACCTACAGGAATGAATAGCCCCATTAAGTTCCAGAGGGATTTCTTCCATGAAACCCCACTGCCAAGAACAAGGAAAGGATACACAAACTAGACCTTACTACAGGGGAAGGCAAATATTTTTAAAGCATGGCCAAGATGCCAAGATTTGAGAGTTACATACTGGCCGTGGGTGCACTGGTTATGTACTGAGTTATGTGCTGGCTGTGGGTGACTTACACACTCAATACTGTAATGGTCTGGCTTCTCAAATAGGGCTTTGGAGAATCTTTCAGGGTTGCATCTACACATTCCTGAACAAAGCAGGGGAACAAGAAGGAGCTTGAGGATTTTGATTCCTCTGTCTGGCAGTACTACAACTGGTTGTCTTATTTTTGCTGTCTATGCAGTTTTATTCAGCAGTCCTAAACTGTAGTTAAAAGCAGGCAATGCAAGTGGAGAATCCAGAATTCTTTTGAATATTTATATACATGTTTGATGTTTCCCTTTTCTTTCATGTATATTCTTCTTTTCCAGTCGAAGCCACATCTCTAAGATAACTTCATGCTTGTCATTGCAACTGTTAAGGAAGTCCAGGTTTTGGAGGAAGTTTGGATTCTCCTGGGTAGAAGATGATTCGTTAAGCATTTAATCTAAAATCAAAATTGTTATGAGCTATGGGGGTGAGATAAAGGGAAACAGACACATATACAGACTGGCTTGTAGCATGTGACTATGGGCTGCAGTCAAATGGGAACAATATCCTGACTTCAGTGATGTCGGTAGAGCCAGAGAATTTCAGCCATGTACTGTTTACGATGGCAAAATAGGGAAAAAAGAAGAGGAAACAGAGAAAGGAAAAGAAGTGGGAGAAGGAGAAGGGGAAGGGAAACGGAAAGGGAAATGGAAAGGGAAAGGGAAAAGGAAAAAGAAAGGGAAAGGGAAAGAGAAAAAGAGTCAAAGAAAGGGAAAAAAGGAAAATAATTAAAAGAAAAAGAGAAAGAGAGAAAGAAAGAGAAAGAGAAAGGGAAAGGGAAAGGGAAAGGGAAAGGGAAAGGGAAAGGGAAAGGGAAAGGGAAAGGGAAAGGGAAAGGGAAAGGGAAAGAGAAAGAGAAAGAAAGAGAAAGAAAGAAAAAGAGAAAGAAAGAAAGAAAGAAAGAAAGAAAGAGAGAAAGAGAGAAAGAAAGAAGAAAGGAAAGAAAGAAAAGAAAGAAAGAAAGAAAAGAAAGAAAGAAAGAAAGAAAGAAAGAAAGAAAGAAAGAAAGAAAGAAAGAAAGAAAGAAAGAAAGAAAGAAAGAATTAGAAAGAAAGAAAGAAAGAAAGAAAGAAAGAAAGAAAGAGTTAAAAAAAAAAAAAAAACAAAAAAGCTCTTGTCAGAGATGAGGGAAAGGAAGCTTTTAGGTGAAATTCACCCTAGTGCTGTAGCAGTGAAGTTAATGCAGCTGTGCACAGTGTGCATTAAGAGTGAAATGTTCCATTAAGTTGTTGCAGTGGAAATCAAGACATAAGGGAGAGGTGACAGTGGAGATGAGAGAAGGAAACAGCAACACCATTCTTCCACCTCTTTGAGTAACAGCTTTCAATGTTTCTTTAATATAATAACATAAAAAGTATAATACCCTAACACTTTCAAAATGAGGCAAAAGAGCGAGATTCAGCTGGTTCTGCAAGGAGGCTGAAGAATCATCTCCAAGATCCATCTCTTCATCAGGGATCATAGTGATAGGGCAAGGGGTGATGGGTTCAAGCTGAAACGTGGGAATTTCAGGTGAGATATAAGAATTTCTTAACTGTAAGGGTGGTGAGGCACTGGAACAGGCTGCCCAAAAAAGTGGCAAATGCTCCATCCCTGGCAGTGTTCAAGGCCAGGACTGACAGAGCCTTGGGCAACATGGTCTAGTGTGAGGTGTCCCTGCCCATGGCAGGGGATTGAAAATGAATGATCTTAAGGTCCATTCCAACCCTAACTATTCTATGATTCTATGGCAGACCTCTTTATTTTGGCTTTCCCAGGAGTGTGAAGCAGCTGCACAGCATTGGCAGGGCTGCCAGCCCAAGTGCACAAGCAAAGTCCGCCCTACTTGATCTCCACAGTTCTCCTATGGGAGCAGGGTCCCACTCAGGACCAGAGCATCCCATCGAGCATCTCAGCATTAGGAGGGAGCTGCAACCTTCCTTCTAGCCACACAATATATCCCAGGCAGAGCCAGCCTTCCCCCATGGCAAGCATCAGGTATATGAATTTCAGAGATCTCAGCTGGCTCTGCCTTGTATTTACAGCAGTTGGAGCTTGTTTCTCCATAACTCATAAAGCAGCTTCCTGATCCAGAAATATACAAGTTTATAACTGCTTGAAATCATAGAATCATAGAATGGTTTGGGTTGGAAAGGACCTTAAGATCATCCAGTTCCAACCCCCCTGGCCACGGGCAGGGACACCTCCCACTAGACCATGTCACCCAAGGCTCTGTCCAACCTCGCCTTGAACACTGCCAGGGATGGAGCATTCACCACCTCTTTGTTGTCTGTTTCAGGTTACTCTAAACCATATATTTGGGTATTATCTGAGTCTGGGATGTGACATTTTGAGCTAGCTATATTTTGCCTAGGTGCCACTTTGCCCTGAGTTTTCCACAGCTATTAATCTGTTACCACTTTATAAGGAGATGCAGCCTTTAAGAAATACACTGGCAGAGTGCACCCATTTTTATTTTCCAAGAAATACATAAAAAATGTGGAAAATTTCCCAGCAGCTGTCTTCAGGTGCCAGGATTTAAAACAAATCCTTTTATTTTAACTACTTTCTGTTTGTGGAAAGTGTCAGCAAGCCCGAGTGCCCACAGACGTTTGTGGGTCTGTGAAAATTAACTTTTGTTTCAGTAAAACATACTAACAGCCAAAATATTTGAGAACCACGGCATGTTTTGAAAGCCCACAGAGGTCTCCAGATAAAGGAAAGCTTTTTAAAAGGCCATATTTCAGCTGAAGAAGACGGATTTGGACTCTTCATCAGGGACTGTAGTGATAGGACAAGGGGTTTCCAAACGTAAACAGGGGAAGTTCAGGTTAGATATAAGGAAGAAGTTCTGTACTCTGAGGGTGGTGAGGCACTGGAATGAGTTGCCCAGGGAAGCTGTGAATGCTCCATCCCTGGCAGTGTTCAAGGCCAGGCTGGATGCAGCTTGGGTGACATGGTCTAGTGGGAGGTGTCCCTGCCCATGGCAGGGGGGTTGGAGCTGTGTTTGGTTTTTTTTTTGTTGTTGTGGTTGTGGGGGTGTTGTGGGGGGGGTTGGAGCTCTGTGGCTTCATCTTGAGCACTGGCCTAGAAAATCAAGTGATTTATGGAAGTTTGCTGCACAAGGGAGGGATCGGGGGTCTGAGGAGCCCTTCACTGACGCTAAGAGCAAAAGCTGCTGGGGCATGCTGACTTGTTCAGAGCAGATGTTCATAATGCTTGCTCACAGCATTACCAATCCACAAGCTTTTCTGGAAGCATCATGGGGGCTTAACGGCATTTCTGCTGTGTTATTCCTTCCTGGAAAATTGAGCTGTAAAAGCCTCTTTTGTTGAAACCAGCTGCCCTGACTCGTCACTGCGGGGAGAGCCCCTTGGGATACAACAACACATGATCTCTGCTCTGGGCAGACGTGAAGATCACACATCAGCGCCTGTTACCACCACAGCTGGGCTGCATCTGCCTCCACCAATATCTTGCACACTGTTTGTCTCCAGCACACCAAAAGGGCCAAGATAGGAGAGGAAGAGAGAGGCTTGATCTGACCTTGTGGCAGCATCCCTGGGCAGGCTGGGAGGGTGTTTTGCCTCACAGACATTTGTGATTACTCCTGAAGAAATTTGCTATTATCTTCACTACATGTGCAGCCAGTTCTTGCTGTTCTGTTTCCAGCAGGCAGCTCCCTGCTGTCAGCCCAGAGCTGCTGAGCAGCCAGAGCTGGCCACAGCACAGCAGCCGTCACTGCAAATTGAGTGACTCAGGAGAGAAGCCAAGGCTTGATTGGTCATGGAAATGGAATTGTTCCATCATCCCTGAAGTGTGGAAGTGTCCCTCAAAGGCATAGCTGTGGGGGGAAGGACTCCAGCTCTGGGGATCTCAGGCTCTTACCTTTTCATGAAGACTTTTATTTATATTTTTTGCTTTATTAAAAGAAAAAACTACAGAGGAGCAAGTGAATCTCTACAGTCTGAATCACAGGGCTACATAATGGTTGAGCTTGCAGAGGATGTCAGGAGGTCACTCAGTTCAACACCCCTGTTCAAGCAGGACCACCTGTAGGTCAGGACCGTGTCCAGACAAAGAAGGAGACTTCACAACCTCACTGAGCAATCTGTGCCAACACTCCGTCAGCCTCACAGTACAGAAGTGTACCCTGCTGTTCCAAGGGAACTTTCTGTATTTCTGTTTGTGCCCATTGCCTCTGGTCCTGTCACTGGGCACCACTGAAAAGAGTCTGGCTCCATGTTCTTTGTACCATCCCTTCAGGTATACAGTGGTAAGATCCATCCAAGTCTTCTTCTCTCCAGGCTGAACAGTCCCAGCTCTTTCAGCCTTTCCCTATATGGGAAATACTCCATTGCCTAAATGAACTTCATGCCCCTTTGATAGACTCTCTCCAATATGTCCATGTCTCTCTTGCACTGCAGAGTCCAGCACTGAAGACAGCAATCCAGATGTGGCTCACAGAGAAAGATCACCTTCCTCAACCTTCTAGCAGTGCTCTGCCTAATGCAGCCCAGGACACTGTTAGCTCTCTTTGCTGCACGCACACATTGCTGGCTTATGTTCGGCTTGGTGCCCACCAGGGTGCCTATGTACTGCAAAAGTACAGAGTTCCAGCTGTGACTTCCATTGTGATTTCCATCATGCACTGGTGCATGGGCTCATTCCTCCACAGATGCAAGAATATATGTTTCTTTTGTAGAACAACTGATCCCACCTTTTAGCAATAAGCAAATTAAATGATTTTTAAACAGATTTTCAAACAGAGAAGAAAACCAACAAAAGACAATGGGAAATGCCGAAATACAAGAATAAATGGGGCATAACTGAGGACATCCCCATGGAGAACTGTTTAATGGGAAACTGAGGAGCATAGAGGAAAAGGAGCTATTTCCCCATCCCTGTCCTGCCTGGGTCTTTTCTAGTCTGCTGGGTTACCTGCTGCAGGCAGACCACACGCTCATAACGAATAACATGAGGTTTGCTTCGTGACAAGAGACTCAAACATAACAGAAGCTGTTGAACATCTTTCCACTGCCTGTTGGGATTTGCTAGCACACAGAACCCCAGAGAGTACAGAGCTTGTGTCTCTTTGTGTGCAGGAGGTGTGAGTGGGTAAAGAAACACAAGCAGAGCCGTAATTTCCATCATGGCTATTCCTACTCAGGAGCATCCCCCTTGGAGATGATCCTTTGGGAGCCCTGACAATACAACTTTCCCGACAGAAAAGGCATTGCTTTTCCAATTAAAATATTTCACAAGCAGTCATCAATATAACAAATTATCAATTTCAAAGGCATCGAAACAAGTTTCAACTTTCTAGTCCTTATTCATTTTGTGTTGACAGATTAGATGAGCTTACATTACATTTCATTGCACTGTGTATGTGTTATAGCAGTATTGCAGTAATTTGGGCTACCAACCCCTTGCTTTATCTTGTTTAAAGTCCTGCATCTTCTGGGAATAGAGCTGCCATTTTAGTCCATTCCACATTTCCAGTTAATCTCAATACATCCTCTGGGAATGTTAAATGGGGTCAAGGGAGAGGAAGGAAAAAGAGCACAGAACCAGGTATAAATATGAGATGTTCGGGTTTTTTTAACTGTGAACTTTTACACAATAAGTGATGTTTTCTGAGTCTGGTTTGTTTAGTTTTGGGCGCATATATTGTCAGTAAGAGGAACTCCGAGAGATGTTTTCTTCAGGGAATTCCTCTGCTATTATTAAGACTAAGAGAATTCCATTTATAACTATGCTTAATTGGCTGCTGCCTTGACATAACCTTTTGAGAAGACTGAGGGCTGCTCTTGCTTTCCAAGAGCAGGGCATCCCCAGAGACCTTACTACCACGTGTCCCTCACCTGTACAGCTGCACTGAAAAATGAGGATAAGAGTTTCTCAGTGTCAAGCTACCCTATAAAGAAGTTGAAAGCTGAAGACTGATGAGGCTTTGGTAGAACATCCTGTGTCTTAGTCCATTGGTCTGAAGGGCTAACAAGAACTGTATCTCTTTCACTGTAGTCAATTGTGGCTCAGCTGGAAAGGCAGAAGGATGGTCAGAGACGTGAAGCAATTGTAATTTCATCAGTCACCCTCCAATTTAATAAATGCACCTCCTCACCAACTTCCTATTCTTAACCTCTTGCTTTCCTTCAGAGACTTTTCCCCAGAGTTCCCTGCCTCTGTATGGCCTCCCAGAAAAGGCCTCACTAAGAAAATACCCATTTAATAGACTCATAGATTTCCTAGGACACTCACTGCTCAGGGATGCTCTTTGCTGTGCCCAGGTTCAAGACTTCTTCTGCAGTATGCACCTTGCAGGTAAGGGTCTTCCCCGAGAGTCAGGTAGACTAGAACTCCCTTTAAATGTCCCCTTATACTCCTGATAATGCAGACATGGAAGGAAGTAGGCTGCTCCCACCTGCAACTCACAGGGGAATGGTCCAAGAGGCAACAACCTAAGAAGCTCTGAAGCTATAGATCAGACAAGAACTGCAATAGCTAGATAGGTACCTCTGGTGACAGCTTAAATGACACAGAGAGTCAGGTCTCTAGAGGCAATTGAAATGTCTGCTGTCACAAGTGAAAACATCTGAATCTAAGGACATCAAACTCTGATCTCTGGTTCCTGCATGGAGAGGTCATCTGTGTTTCAAGAAACTGGAGAAGTCTCATTTTCTCTGCACCAGAGGAGGCTGAAACGTTAAACAAGAAAAGAAGCAGTTATGGAGATTGTGCAGAGGACAAAGTTGATAAAGACTGATGGAAAATCAAAGGCTAAGTGAGGGGAGGGAGGGAGGATGGCAGTGAAGCAGGGTAAGAGACAAAAGGCAGACTGAGAGAAAATGAGAGGACACTGAAGGAAAACAGAATCTAGGGCAGGACAGACGTAGGGAGTGTAAGTGGGAAAGCTTGTAGGAAGCAGTACGTGATGTGTCCCTTATGGACTGGTGTTGGAACCAGTCTTGTTCAACAACTTTGTCGGTGACATGGACAGTGGTATTGAGTGCGCCTTCAGCAAGTCTGTTGATGACACTAAGCTATGTGGTTCAGTTGATACGCTGGAGGGAAGGAATGCCACTCGGAGGGACCTTGACACGCTTGTGAGGTGGGCTGATGCTGAAGTCTGCTCTCTTGAAGTCCAGAGCAGTGAGATTGCTGCACACTCTTCTCACTGTCCTGAGGATTTCAACCTTGACCATCTCATGATCTCAAAAGGATTGCAAAAGGATTTATAAATACATTGCAGAGCAATATATCCTTTGGTCCTAAATGCTACTATTGAGAAAGATGGTAAGGTAGTGCAGCTATGAAGGAGGAGGTAATTAAAGGAAGAAGAAATAAAGGGACAACAGTGAGCTACTGATTTCCAAGTCACTACCCCTGATCACTTAAAACAGCAAAACAGAACTGCTTACCTGCGTAAACACCTTGTTCATTAAGTTTCCATTCTTTGACCTTCCTCACTTATTTGATGAATCTAATTGCAGACATTGACAATTTCTCGGATATTTACTTTCTCACCATCTGTTATATTTACTCAGGCTACCGAGTCCATCTGGAATAAATATATCTAGTATTGTACTTATTATAATAATTAAACCTTCTTTTCATTATTCCTGTCTTTTTTTCTGTGAAGGGATTGACATATAAAGCAGTTTGAGATATAAATTTACAATCAGTATGGATTCAGGTGCTTCAAGATGAAAAATCTTGAGGACCTGGAAGAATATGTCTGAGTCACACTGCAGATTTCATCCAACCATCTCTCTGCAGCTACAGTTACGAAGAGCATTTACATTTGAAGTGGAATCCATAGCATCCTGAACATACAGTGACAATAGGGCCTATAAGAAAGATGGGGAAAGACTTTTTAGCAGGGCCTGTAGCAGTAGGACAAGATTCAGGATGAATTTGAGGAAGAAATTCTTTACAAAGAGGATGGTAAAACACTGGCACAGGCTGCCCAGAGAGGTGCTAGATGCACCATTCCTGAACACTTTCTAGGTAGGGCTGGATGTGGTTCTGGGCAACCTGATCTAGTTGAAGATGTCCCTGCTCATTGCAGGGGGGTTGTCCAAGATGAGCTCTGAAGGTCCTTTCCAACCCAAACCATTCTATGGTTCTATGAATCCAGCTTGCTGTAGACCACACCACTAGAACCATTTTCTAGGTGAGGACACTACAGAACCATCAGATTTACAGTGCTTTGGGAATGCACACAGGAGACTTTTCATCACCCGGGCCCCAAAGGAGGCATAATTAGCTTCAGAAATTATGTGCAATAAATCTTTCTGCCTGGTTATTATTTAATTAGCTTTTCTGTTTCATAATACTTTGCAGTGCCTCCAATGCCTCCTCTGTGTGCTGTCGAAAATGAAGTCCAAACTTTGTGTGTTGGACTGTTGGGGCATCGGTAGCCCTGCAAACTTAGGTATGAAAAGAGTAATCTCATACTGAGGACAGAAGATAGTCAGGATAGGTCAGAAAAAGCCCTGCAACTTGTTTCTGTGGACTGTACAAATAGCAAGGCAAATGCTAAAGTATTTCTTATTTTGGTAAGGCATGTGAGTAGGTAGTGTTAGAAGAGTCTAGTTGTTGTGATTTGCTAGTATTTCTACTGATTATCAAAGTAGTTCTCTAAAGCAATTCTTATTTTTTCCTTTCACCATTCATTGTTAATCATTTCCATACAGGAAATCTCTATGCATTGCTGTGACTGTGAAAGGTCTCAGCCATGGGACTTTTAATGACTTAGGTTATGAACAGGGGGTTTGCCCATGGATACCACATTCAGGAAAGCAATCAACGCCTCATTATATGTTGTACACAAAGTCTACGGTTCAGATGTCTACAGTCTCAGAAATGTTTTGTTAACCCACCATGAGGATGGCTTATCTCAATAGGGAAATAATTGTCCTTGTATACATTTTCAGGACTTGAACGAAAGCACATGGATTCAGAGTATCTCATGCTTGATGTCTTCATCTGTTGTCCCTGTGACTGCCATCCACTGATCCAAAGATTCATTAGTCCAACCTCATCATAGGGTTATTAGATCACATCATCAGGTGTACTGTAAGGCCTGAAAGCACACCTGGATCCCTGCCAAGGACATGCTGAACCTCAGGTGAACAGTCAACCATGTGGAATGACCCTAAGTGGAATGAAGAACACACAAGTCATCCTCTGTCTTCCTTTTCTGCTAGGTGGAGCCGCTATCAGAGAACGAATCCAGAGCAATCACAGGTAATATCCAGATGAAGAAAGCATGGCTTTGCTATGGTCTTAGCCCTTTCCCTGTGACAAATAATTCTCACCATGTTATTACATTACATGACATTACTCATCTGAGGGCTCAGATGCGAGCACACATAATTAGTTGACAAGCGAATCCTTTATCCAAACAGTGGCTTATTTAAGAACTGGTTTAAAAAAAATGCAATGAAACATGAGGGTTACATTCAAGAATGCTTCCCCAAAGCTGATCCCACAAAGGCTGAGTATCCTGTGTTACTAAATCACTTCTTATTTGTAACCTTCAGCTATGCCTATAGCACACACTTGACAAATTTAGACTAAAAGGTGGCTTGTATTTCATAAGAAGTTATGACAGGGCAGGCAAAGATTGAATTTTGGAACCTGTGTTGAATTACAGCCCTGGATGGTTTAAAAACCACTGGAAGATAAATGGATGATACAGGCCTACCACTGCACATTGATCACCCAGACCCTGCTTTGGGAAAGGGTCTCTCTGCCTTCACTTCATTCCCTGCAGCCCTCTTTCTTTGAATGCTGCACAGCCCCTATGTGCAATAACAACCATCCTCAGGGATAAAACAGCAAGAATTTTACTTCTTAGAAATCTAATTTATGGCTGCCAGTGGTGAGGATTTACTAGTGAATCTGTTCTTTAACTCCTGTTGGAAAGGAAAGAAATTGACAGATTCCCGGGCTGCTAGACACATCTTTGAAAGAGACAATGGGAAGGGAAGGGAAGGGAGGAACTAGAGGAAATTTTACCTTCAGGGAAGGTATATGAGGGACGTAATCTCTCCAAATAAGAGCTGAGACACTTCAGTGGCTTAATACAAAGGACGTGTCCTCTCTTATTGCCCAGCTGTGCGTGGTCCCTCAGACTCCTTCCCTACCCAATCATTTTTAGAAGAGCCATATGGCAGGAGTCACATATTCTCCTTCAGTATCGAATGCTGCTTTTCCTATGGTCCTTGAGGCATATAATTTGGATTTACTTGCCATATGTGACTGAAATCACCCAAATGTCATCTGCTGCTTTGATATTAAGTAGGTTGGAAAGAGTGCTTTCAAGCACACCAATGTCGATAGATAGGCAAAGGAAGAACATGCTCTTTCCATGCAAGACTCTCACACCATTCCTTGTAGGGCAGCTTTTCAATACATTTGGAGGTGAGCTGGAGGCAAGCCAGGAAGATTATAACAGGATTCATCTTCAGCCCAGAGAGGAGACATATGAGGAATGTCTGGTCCCTGAGCTGGTAACAAGAAAGTTGCTCCAGCCTTGCCTTCAGCACAGTGAATGTGCATGAGCAATGGCAAAATCTTGCAAAGGACCAACCTAGATCTAGTGGTCATGATGTTTAGCTGTATCAACTGACTTGTTCAGACAAAACTGGATGGAAAGAGGGGAGAGAAGAGGCTAAAATGGATCTTGTTTTGGTAAAGAAGTTGAATGTGAAAACCCTAAACCCTGAGGGTTTAGTGAAACCCAAATAAGAAGAGTTTCCTCCGTGTAGTTTCCAAATCCTAGTCCTTCTTTCACATCCACAGCAGCAAAAGAACTGCCAGGTGCTATCGTCTGCACCCTAAACGGCACTGGTAGGCATCGCTCACAGCATGTGCCTCCAGCACTGGAATCAAGCAGATCTGTGGGAAGGTGATGTTTAAGCCTGTGTGTAATGAGCCATAACAGCAGAGTGCTCTGTTTTCTTCAGCCATAATCCAATTTCCACATAGAGAATAATCCACTCTGCCTTCAGACAGGAACTTTATCCGTCAAGGGGAGACAGAGTAGCGGATTATTGCCTTATTGAATGAAGCAACCTATTGCTCCCTAAATAAGCCCTTCTCCATGTATTGCTTTAGCTGTTAGCTGTAAGCAGTGAACGACTCTTTGTCACTGCTGCTGTCCTTTAATGCATGTCTATATTCTCCCTCCACTGTGATTCCACTGTCACTGATTTCCCAAACACCCTTTTAATCTTATTGTCAGTAAAGGAGCTTGATTACAGACCCCTAAAATGAATTCTGGCTCCTCACTCCATGGAATTCAGGAAGTTACTTCATCTAGATTTGCTCAAGACAGTTAAGCAGAACTTTGTTTACCTATCAGCTAAGAGCCTCTAAAAACTCCAGATGTGTGAGGTTAAAGATGAAGTGAGTCAGTGCTCATAACTTACAATGTTATTTAATTTCCTAGGTTTTCATTGTTCACCCGCTGTTCTCGTGTAGTGAGAACACCAGAGAGCTGCAATGTCCTGGAGTTTATCTACTGCTTCTTTATTGAATTTGTACAGAGCACCAATCAATTACTTTGAATACAACACATGCACTCCTATTTATATACCCTCCCTCTGCATAGCAGGATATGTCACCAGGATGTGGAGAGTGATCCAGGATCTACTCCTTCAAAGAATGACAATGGTTTACCTGCCAAGAATCTTTGCTACAACTGCTATAGTAATTCTGATGAGGGACTGTACTGCAGACAAATCTCTCTTGCAGCACATCTGGGCACATTTCTGGGGTCTGTCTTAAGATGTCCAGGTAGAATTATACCTAGGATACTTCAGGTGTTGTTTCTAGCAACCTGGACATATACCATGGGTTTAAAACCTATTGTGTTCCTTCTCCTTTGTATGTAATAACATTAATTCAAGGAACAGGTTATTGAACTTTGATTCAAAGGGAGTGTAATACAGATTAAACAGATTAAACTTGGTTTGGGGAACTTTGATACAAAAGTCTGTCACAAGCTGTCCAGATTCTTGCACCAAGACTCAACTACATCCCTGGGAACAAAAGTCCACTGTGTTGTTTTCAGACAGTTAATCAGTGTCCTTGGAAACATACTTTCATGGCAGGGGGGTTGGAACTAGATGATCTTTAAGGTGCCTTCCAGCTCAAACTGTTCTATCATTCTATGATTCTAGGAAAGAAGGGAAGCACTCATACACTTGGTTTGGGCTCTGTTGGTACCTAGTATGAAATCTAACAATATTGAAATAAGCCAACTGTTATAGACAAGATGGCTGAAGATAGACTGAGCTATGAAGAGAGATATGGAGATACAAGCTACACATATATGCATATATGTACAAATATAGATATTTCTTTTCCAAAATGCTCATTACTTCAGTATCAAAGCATGAATTCCCCTGCACTGTAGGGCAGGCTGAGAGACAAAGACACTGAAAAGGAAATGAGGAAGAGTAGAGGTTTAAGTAACTTGCTGGAGGACACGGAGACAGTGAGTAGTAATTACCTGCTTGTCATACCATACCAACAGGAAGATAGTCTTGACTGTGAAGCTTATACAGTTTGCATTCTATAGTAGTAAAATTACACTGTGGTTCGGATAGCTTAATCCTGCCCTGATCCAGTACTGGTAACTATGAGCAGTGTAGCACTCCAAGATAAATAACAAGTGAGGAAGTTTCTCTTCAGTCCATATGCTTCTTTTTCATATAGAAATTGGTCCATGTAGAGCCAGCTGGGTCCAAAGCAGTGGTGGAAGCAACCCTGGCAAGAGCTGTAAGCAGAAGATAAGATTTAATTCAACGACATTTTGCTTCATAAAGATCGCACAGATGGAGTGTCCCGTTTTTAAGGGAAGTTAAAGGCCATGCACTGCTTAGGCAGAAGTGAAATTTGTCCATCCTTCTAACTCTAAAAATAAACTGTGAAGAATGTAATAAAACTGGACTTAGGACTGGAGGCATTTTGATGATTTTGAAATGTTTATGCAGGAGCCACGTGGGACACGTACATAACAAAGGAAACAGGGAATTTACATAGTGATTAAAAACATGGGCAAGAAGACTGTAAGTCTGCAAGATAGAAACCACAGTGCTGTCCCAAGCCCATCTACAAATTAGGGTGATGTTATCATTGCCCCTGATTTAAGACCTTTCAGCACCAGGGCAACAGCAATGTCTGTAACCTCAGAACAGTGGGTGCACATAGTCAGATTACTGAAACTGGTAAGGGTTATGGGGCCTCACCCACTGATTTCAGAGGGCACAGAAAAGGCCTTATTAGCTTACATATGATTTTTTTTCCTAATTAAACTCCCTGGTAGATAAGATTTAGGTCAATGAAAGAACTCAGTCTTCCACCCCCAAAGGAAAATATACATCCCCATATCTACATCAGTTTCAATTAGTCTTAACGGATAAGGCAAGGACTTCTAAAAACATTCACTCAGGAGCACTGATTTCTCTGTAATGGGTAATGACCATGAAAGAACTCAGAGCTCAAAAAAGTAAAGCAGCTACTTCTTTTCAAAGAAATACTTACAAAGATGCTGCAGCTTGCAGGCATCACTTTAGCCACGCATGCACAGAGTGACCGCACAGATATCTCCATTTCTCATGCCTACTCATCTTGCTTGCCTCCTTCTGAGCCTCAGGACGGTTGTCAAAGGCACCAATAACACAGGATTTGGTGGGAGAGTTGCCTGAGCCACCAGCGCAGGTGTCACATGAGTGCCACCTACCTCCTTGCAGGTCCTATGGGAGATGGAAGAGTAGGAGATCTCAAAACAACTTTCACTGTCATAGTAAAATACCAAGCAGTCATCACATGAAGTACAATGCTTCCTTGAAGGTTATCAATCTAATGTGATATTTTGAGAAGACCACCTGCTACAGAAAAGCATTATATTTATCACCAGAACAAACTTCCACCCTAAGGGAGGCATACTGTTCCCAGTTGTTTGAGGAAAGCACAGCTTAATACAAAACCAAATACTTTCAGGTCTTTTAATACACCAACATGAAATGAGGCCTTATCCTGCAGTACACCAAGCAAATGCCAAACCATTTTCATCCCCTGCAGACTCCAATGAAAGCTGAGAGTCTCAATTGCCTTGAGGAGCTTAGTGAGCATAAGGAGGAAAGTCACCAGTGTGAGGATGGATATGTGAACATTGAGGGGGCTTTGATCATCAAATAACTTCATTTTGTTTCTCAGATGCAGAAGACCTTTTCCTACATAAGCAGGATTTATTCTCATCGTGATTTGAAACGCAGGAAGTAAATGCCAGTGAGATAGCTGTCTTTCACTGGGGCTAGCACACCACTGTAGTGAGAAGGGTGATATTCTGAGTGATACAAAACTGCTTACAGACTTAAACATGCTTCTCTTTCATTGTATTATATTTTCTCTTGAACTGCACAATTCAAGGAGTCACTTAACCATGCATGAACGTAGAGGGGAACAAATCAAAGGCTGTTTCAGAAACAAGTCTGATGTGACACAATGTTTGAGATTTGGGCGGTAGAAAAGACGGCATCCCAAAGGAACTTCAAATACTTATAAATGAACCGAACAGAGAATATACATACAGGTAAGTCAAACTGTCCCCACTGTATAGCAGCAAAATGTGTTGGAAGCCTTTCTGTGCAAGGCTTCAGTGAACAGAGCCCAGGCACTAAAAACATCCGGCATTTGAGAAGAAACGAGCAGTAACCCAAGGCAGGGCTCAGCCCAGTGCGTCTTCTCTGTGTCCCTGTGACCCTGAACACACAAAGCTTCCTTTCACTGCAGTTGATCTTTGCTGTGATCCTGTCAAGAACATCAGTCTGCTTGAGGGCAAAAGACCGGAGGGCTTCCAGGTTCAGAAATCATGGTTTTAATGCAGGGTGAAGCCAAACATTCTAAAAGCAAAACCAAAGAAATTATAGCCAACAGGAAATTCTCATCATCGGCTGGCTATATTTATCAGCTCTTCAGGATCATAACCCAAACCCTTGCATGCAATGTAACAAAACAGTCATCATCTGCCAAATAATTAGCACAAACAGGACTGATGTGTTTTGCTTGTTTATGGGCACTTGCCTTTAGTGATAAGTAATTGGTCCTTTTGAGAGCTTTCAGACTTCTAAACTAGCAAATTCAGAACGCAACTGAAGTTTATTCAAGGCTAGAGGTTCTTTATATAATGAAATTGGTTTAGGGTCTATATCTGTCTGTTTTAATACAAAGTATTCCCCTTGTTTTGTTGCTCTCAACAAGTCTTTTAGCGCCAGAAGCGTAATTGGCTTTAAGAAAATCAGAATGTGAACTCCTCAGTCTCTGGTCAGTTGATGGTGCCCCTACAATGACACAAAAGAAACCTAAAAAAAGAGAAGTAAGATACATTCCTGTCTTCACCAGTCATTAGCACTGCTTTGGGGTGGGAATAACACCTTGCTCGCTATGCTGTGCTACTACCAAGTGTCAGCTGGAGTGATTAATTACTACAGGAAAGATCTTGTAAAATTGGGCCACCTCCTTCCTAAGAGCTCCCCACAAATCTCTTCTCCTGGACTCATTGCTCAGGAGCATGACCTGCACACAAGCACGCCAACTGGCAACCTGTTTACACGGGACTGGTCAATTGATCCCCTTTTCCTACCATTTTCCTCCTTCCTTCACTTGTTGCTCCCTGAACCAGTCAGATCTCTGGGTTTCCCTGACTTTGGTTCCTTCCTTAACCCATCCCATACAAGGTCTTGTGCAGTACCCAGGCATTATTCCCCTGCATCCTGTAATGTGTCCCATACCCAGGCAGTGATTCCTGTCTGACCTGTGAACTGTGCTGGGGAGCTGCTTGTGTTTCCCGTGGGGAGGTTGCTACTTCCAGTCCATAAGTATCTCCTGGGATATCCCCAGCCCAGCTCAGTGGCTTGTGTCTCTGACTGGGATATTATGGCTCCCCCAATTGCCCTTGTGCCTCTGGGTTCCCTGTGTTGTGGGGAGATGAGCCTCTAATCACAAAACCTAATATAATTTCACATCAGATGAAGGAAGATCCCAAGAACAACCCCCTGGAGCTGTCCTACTGCTTGTTGGGATCTGCATCTACGTGCTGCAACCTTGCTGTACCGCTTTGTGTAAGACACTTACTTGGTGTATTACATGGAGCATCATACACTGGGTGAGTGGAGAAGGTTGATGACGTGCATTTTTTAAATGGTTGTGAGATATTGCCAAAGACTTGGTTGAGAAAAGTCTTAAAGAATGGAATAGAGAGGGTTGTGTTTTTCTTGTATGTTAGAAATGAAAAGGAGAGACTGGACTGTCTTGGTAAAAGGGTACTGTCTGGGACCTGGAAATCTTGGTCACATGAAAATGATCTGCGGTCTCTACATCATGGAATAAGCCTCCAGGGGAGCATGAGAGAGAAGAAGGCCGGAATCCTAGACTTATGCTACCATATGCTGCCACACACCCTTTATCCCATACTATGCAGCTGTCAATACCAATCCTCCTGCCCTGGAGGACTGTAGTCTGCCCATCTTCCTCATTTGGGGCATTCAATGCAGGAATTGATGTTTCTTTCATCTTATCCCTTGAGGCCAAGTGCAAGCAGTAGTACACTTGCTTAATTCATCACTGTGTGCAAACTATATTTATATGACAGCAAATCTATAACTTTCCTATGTTGTTCAGCTCAGAAGAAAAGGAAGCCTGTCAGGTACTTGCTAAAGGGCACAGTAGTTGTCTTTTACTCAAGGTTCAACATGGATCCTTTGTCCTGAATGAAGCCAGACACCATAGCAGCGGATTCCTTGGGATTCTGTTTTTGTTGGTTTGTTTTTGTTGCTCCCCAAATATGGAAATAAAGAAGAGCTTAATTCTAACAAGTAGTTGTTTGTTTGTTTTTTTTTTTTCCCCTCAGTAATTCATTTTTAACTTTTAATAACCAATCTGGTCTCCCTCTATATTCCATGCTTTCCATAATCCATGAGCATTTATAAACCAGGCAAGTTAAAGGAATGGAAGCGAAAGACAAAACCCAAACATGGTTAGTAACGTACATAAAGGAAAGAGGGAGGGTCTTGGGCTATCTGTGTCTTGCAGTCATGAGACGATGGCAAAACACTACTGTGAAGCTGGCTTTGAGCAATCTAATGGACTGTTTGTAGGGAGCTAGAAATAAAAGTATTCCCCAATGGCCGTCTGTCTGATAGCTCTAGATTGGAAACAGAAACAGTAGATCTCAAACCCTGAAGACACTAGGAGTTCCTAGGAGATCCCTAGAACCTTAGAAGACTTCCTAATTTTCATAGGTGTTGGTCACCTTGGTCTTTGTATACCATAATGTAGACTTAGAGAGACAGGGTTTAGTAAGCTGAGTACAACTAGGAGAGAACAAAGAGGAGGCAGTCCGTAGAACTGAGTTTTGCTAGAAAGTGTGATTTGAAAGACCCATGAAGATGTATCTCTTCCAGCAATCTTTCCTTAACCTGTAAACTTGCGTGGTGCCTTTAAGTTTGGAAAGAACAGGAGGTGCCAGGGCTCCCGATAGGTACTAAGGTCTTTAATCAAGTGTTAGTTCCCAAGCAGTCCCAAATCCTTAAAGACTTTGCATTGAATTTTGGTATCACTCCCAAGTCTATCCCAAAAGTCTGGAAAACTTGACCCCCAAGGACTGTCATACATATAAACATTAGATTGTCATAGCGTCTATGCTATCTGAGATGGATGGAGGAATCTGGAGATTAAAAGACAAGATTCCAATGCTAGGAGCTTAGGAAGAAACAACAAAACACCAACGAACAAACCAGTGGGTGTCCTTGTAGAAGAGACATTAATTCCTTCCATGTTGCTTGACTCCAGGGTGAGCCCTCCTGAAGCACAGAATCCCAGCGTCCCCAGGAAGCCTGGGAGGATAAACTGCCCAAGGATCACAAATGAACCTGACTGAAACTCATCTTCCAGTCAGATCTGACTGTCTGAACACTGAGGAGCCTCTTTCCAGCATGTCACCAGCCAGAGTTTTGAAGTTAAAATCTGGTAATATCAAAGCAGTAGGACATTCAGTTTCAGGCAGCAGTATATCTGACTTCCCTTAAATCCATTTTACTTACATTGAGAGAGTCATCCCTGACATCGTGATTGGAGAATGATCAGCAGCAAAATCCAATTAGGCTGGAGTTGATTAACCTGAACATCACCCTGATAATTATATTTATTATGTTGTATAACATTGTTGAACCCTTATACTGTATTGCTAAATCCATCCTGTGCATAGATTGGAGATACCTAAAAGAGTTTATTTAATTAAAACTGAGTAACCATATCTTTACAATTTTTCTAGTATCACTTTATAGGAGAAGATGCTGGAGGACAGTAAATGTCTGGTACTGGAGAGAAAAGTAACAGATGTGATCCAGCAGGATGCTGATCCCTTTTTCCACTCCTTGCTATCTTGCCCCTGTCTCACAGTTTAGCAAAGAAGTCCCACAAGGATGGGATGAAGCAGGATTTTACTGATGGCCAAATCTCTCCTTACGCAATGGAGAGGACTGAGAGACTGCTTTTTTAAGTGTGAGTTTAATAGCTAAACATCCTGAAAAGGTTTGCCTTAAGTATTACTCAAGTTAGTGAGAAAAATGTCAGTGAACCCAAGTGTTAACTTTGGCTTGTTGTCAGGGGATAGTGTATCTCTCAATGCCAAAATAATTTTAGATGAAGCAATACTCCAGTACCCAACCCTCAGCTCTGCTCACAGTGTCCTCATTACTCCTGGGTTTCTCATTCCACCTTGTTTTCATGAATGACTTTCTCCATTCACCTCACAGCAGTGACACTGGCAAGCAGGATGGGAGGCAGTGAATTTACAACAGTGCTAACACACCACTGTAAAGGTGGACTTGAAAGCTGTTGTCATTTAAGATCAAGTGAAAGAAGGGATCTGCACAGTCAGACCCTTCCCTAGAGCCCTAATGATGCATGTTAAAATTAATAAAGCATGCAAGCATGGTTTTTTGTTTCCCAATTCAGGATAAAGTTCTTCAGCTTGGCTTTACCATTGTGGTGACCCCTGAGCTATGTAGAACCACCATGCAGGGGCACCTCATCCATTCCCTCTTCCACTTGCTCCTTGTAATTGTTCCATGATAAAAGCTGATCTCCACACATATAAAGGAGACACAACGGGAAGTGAGGGAACCCCGATACCTCAGTCAGAGGCACAAGTATTGCCCCAAAACCTGCCAGGGCTGTCCAAAAGGAGTTTTCCCTCCATGGGCTGGGGTCTCCTCACTGACTGAGGAGGGTCTCTGCCTGGAGTGTGGGACACTGTGGATGCAGGAGAAGAGCATCTTTGAATTGCACAAGGCTTATTAAGGGGTGGTTAGAGGAGTAACCAAAGGCAGGGAAAAGAAACCATTAGCAAGAACTGGGGAGGAAAAAGCATGGGAAAATAGAGGGATAAAAGGATCAAGTGTCTGGTCAAGTGTAAATGGCTTGCTGGGCCGTATGCTTGCCTGGCTGTGGCCTATGCCTCTGTTTTGTCTTCTCATTAAAGCCTGTTTTAAGCCTGATATAAACCCTGTTGCACGGGTGATGGGGAGGTAGAATAGGAGCACACAACATGACACTGTGTGGCAACGGGAGTGGGAGCAGGAGTCATGGGGGGAATGTGTGTTTGGAGTGAGTGTGGAGGTGAGTCTCTGATCACTAGTGAAAATTGAGCTGGACTAGCCAGTGAATAGGTGACATGACCCGGGGGTAAGGGGGGGAGTGAATCTCCAAGGGCAAGATCAAAGGAAACTTGGAGAGACCAGGGGATTCCCAGACAGCTATCTGTGTGAGTGATGGAGTCTGTAATGGCAACTGAACTGGGACTGTGACCCTGGGGGCTTGTATCTCCAAGTGCCAGCAACTGGGTAGACTGGGATCCAGGGTGTCATGGTTTAAACCCAGCTGGCTACCCAGAACCACACAGCAGCTCACTCACTCCCCCACTTCCTCCCCCCAGCTCCCAGAGGGATGGGGAGGAGAATCAAAAGAATGTAACTCCCACAGGTTAAGAGCAGTCCAGTAACTAAGGTATAACACAAATCACTGCTACTACCACCAATAATAATAATAATGATAAGGGAAACAAAAAGGGAAGGAAATACAACCTCCCACCGACCAATACCCGGCCCAACTGAGCAGTGATCTAGCCTTTCTGGGTAACTGCCCCCAGCTTATATAGTGGGCATGACGTGCTGTGGTATGGAATACCTCTTTGGTCAGTTTGGGTCAGGTGTCCTGTCTCTGCTTCCTCCCGCCTTCCCCTCCTCCCTGGCAGAGCATGAGGCTCACAAAGTCCTTGGTCAGACTAAACATTAGTGAGCAGCAACAAAAACATCGGTGTTATCAGCGCTGTTCCCAGGCTGAAAGTCAAAAAAATCCCAGCGCTGCACCAGCTACCAAGAAGGATAAAAATGACTGCTACTGCTGAACCCAGGACACAGGGGCAGCTACTGGGTGGATGGGATGGGGTGTTTGAGCCCAACTGATAGAATGATCCAAACTACACATATATATTCATATACTTGCACTAACTGACCTTTGTCCTACCCAGACAGAAAGAGCAGCAGCGTGAGGCCATTGGTGCTTTCTGTGTTCTTGTGAGTGCTCTGTGAGTTTGCAGTCTGTGTGCCCAGCAGTATATGTACGTATTTGTGTGGTGGGTATGTGTGCTTTGGGTGTGTGTACCTGCAGGGAATACATTCTCAGCCTGGCTACTGGTAGGACCTGGGGTATGGAGCTGCCCTAACCTCAATTCCATTGGGCTGCTGGGTCCAGCTTTCCCTAACAACAAACATCACCACTGACATGACAACACCTTCAGGCAAAGATGTGAGCTGCCATCTCTGGTAGGCCAGTGTCACTGCTTCAGAAGAAAAGGCCAAGGAAACTGAAAGCACAGCAATAAATCCCAAGCTGCAGTAGCAGTTGCATCCATCAGCCACAAGCCTGTCTGATCTGTGCATTTCATAGCCCCTCTTCCCTTCCTTTCACCTCCATCTGCACCCCAGAAAGCTCCTGTCTTCATAAAGGGAAATGTGTAAGGAAGGACCTCCTTCTTGCCTTCTCAAACCTAATCTGTGATCAAATCCAGCAACCAGAGTCAGATCCCTTTCCAGGGATGAACTTTCACACAATCCTGGAAGCAATTTTCTAGTTCTGTGGTTGTTGAGAATAAAAACTTAATGCAGCTTGCTCCATGTAGAAGCATCAGTCACACGCTGTGTGTACGCTCAGTTCAAAGGGCCATAGAAATTAGAGACTGGGAAGCCCAGGGGAGAGAGCTGCTCCAGCTAAGGAGCTTTGCAAAGTTGCTCTCTGAATTACATTAAAGAGAGGAAGAGCTTTGGGCATTCCTGAACTGTCATGTCACCCTTGTTTTCTTGTCACCTTCTTACTGAAACAGAGGTGTGGGCATTGTCTTTCCCAGATAAAATAGTGTATTAATTTTAATGAGCAAGCAATGTGTGTGCTGTTTGTGTGCTGTTGAGGAACAAGCTCAAATTAAAACGTTATTATTATGGAATCAAACACAGGCCTTTCACAGTGACATTTAAAGAGCCATGTCCTTATTTTTGGTTAAAAACCTCACTGAGCTGGCTTAAGATCCATCAACATTCCTGTCTGAGGATCTGACCCAGGTTAGATATATTTGATTCAATTCTCAGGCTATTATATACTCTTTCATTATGGATCTAGTCTTAATGCCAATCAAATGGCATTGGAAAATCTCCAAATGGCTTTGGCTGAGTAGGACTGTGCCCCATTCAGACCATGTGCTTAAGGTCAGTGCTTGCTTTTGGGTATAAATCCAACAGATTGTCACTGAAATCAGTTGAGATATAGCAGATTTATAGAGATGACATTGGCTGCAGCAATCGACACTGCAAGAATCTGTCTGCGGCCTGAACTCAGCCCAGAGCTCCTGGAAAACTCAGGCAGATGCTGAAATCAGCGCACAACAGGACTTCTTGTCTAGTTATTTTCTTACTCTGATTTTTTGGGGGTTAATTTGCTAATGAAACAGCCATCATACGCTGTGATTCTGGGCTGGAACATCATTATGTGATTGAAAAGTGTCATGTTTGCTGTAAAATTATTGCCAGATGTTTGTCGAGCCCCATGCAAATGGGGCAGCAACAGGAAGTGTAATCCTTCACTTTGCTTTCCCAGCTGAGGGTCCATGAAGATATCCCTGTATTTCTTGCCCTGTGGCATGGCTTCTTGTTCCTCTCATCCCACACCCTCATTCAGTCTCTGCAGACACTAGCAGCGCTTCAGACATTCCCCCTGTCTCATGATCTTCCATTAATTTTATCCTTCCTTCTTTGTAATGGTTTCCTTTTCTTCCTTCTGACACCAAAGTTCCTGCATTAGTCAGACTCTCTTTTTTATAACACTTCTTCAAGCATCTGAGTAAAGGGGAAGTCAAGATACTGCCAAACACTGATGCATTTTGGCAGTTAAAGTGGCCAATAAGCCATGTGCTTGCCTGCTCCCCTCCCAGCAAGGCTATCCTAAAGTCACCTCTGGTGCACCAGAATTTCATACCCGTGTGTGTCCATGGTATGTTTGTTTATTTTTTTAAAGAAAACAGGGTGGGCTTTTGGCAAGAGCAGCAAAACAAGGATCCCAGCCCACCTGCACTTCTCCTTTTCCCCATAAAGAACAGTTCATCCTATCTTTACCAATATGTAAAATAACGTTAAGCAAAACTCACCAGTGAAAAACGGGGAATACTGAAACCTGCTAAATTCTGCTATCACTACCACACTTTCTGAAAATCTCTCCAGTACTGTAGAGGCTTTTCCATGGTTCTGGTTGGTCCTGTATGGCTCAGTGCAATGCTGTGTAGATATACTCAAGCCACACACCAGCTCTGATACTGAGAGCAGGCTAACCATGCTAATGAAGTCTTCCAACCAGGCAATTAGCCCTCCTGAAAAGCAGGATGAACCACACAGGAAAGCCTGGGGGTCTCATTCAGAGCTGTTGCAGTTTCTTTATGTGTTATTGCACTATTCTGTGTAGATAAACTTTGACTTACAAGCTTCATTTATTCCACTGAAATTAATGCAACAGCATGCAGTTACTATGGTGATGTGGGCTACTTAACTATCTTAGGCTACATCCATACTCATGTGTAAGCTGGTTTTTGCTGTGTCTGAAGTCTGCTGGCTCCTGTCTACAACCAGACTGCAAGCCAACATGTAAGAACGGCTGGGTGATCAGGGAATGTGAATATAGCTTAGAGACATTTGCTCTTGTGTAGCTATGGACTTGTTTGTGTGTCTCTATGCTTCATGTACATATAGGGGACAAGAAGAAATGACCCATGTCTCCCCAACTCCTGTTTCCATTTGGCCTGCCTTAAACAGAGAAGATAGGTCTGAGTTATTCTCTTGACTGCAAGACTTCAGAGTAGGTGGAAGTAGGTGACAAGATCCTCAAAGTCTCTGAAATACCCTAGAAGCTGGAACAACCCTCTATCTCCAGGGATTTGGGGGTTTTAACACATCAGTACTCACAGTGGCCCTTTGCACAAAGGGCTCAATTTGTAATGACCATAACCAGCTAGAGGACTTCAGGAGCTTTAACGATTTGTCTGTGGCTAGGAAAAGGGTGAACTTCATCAAAACCATGATTTGCCGTGAGTTGCACACTCAGGTGTTGACAGTGTCTGGCTTTACTGTGCTGCTTGTTCCTAATCTCAGAAGCCTCAGACACCTGAACATTGCCATGGCAATTTTATCTATCTTTTCTTCAGAAATAAGTCTCTGTGTCCACTGATGGCTCACTCAGCAGATTTGCTTGCGTGGTGCAGCTCACAAAGCTGTGTAGAGTATTATGGGAAAGATCAGAAGTGGTTCTGACAGAGCTCTGACACACTATAAATGGGTGGTCTCTCTGCTAGGGTGGCACAGAAATGTTTACTTTGCTCAGAGATTAGAGAACATCTGTAGAGCCTTAAACAGACAGGATTGTGTCGCTTCACAGCAGGCTGTTTGCAGAAGCACTCCATCATTACCAAACTACTCTGTGTGCAGCTGCATGGTGCCCAGACAAGGAAAGAGAGGTGGGGCCCATTGCACCATTGCTGTTGCTGTTACTGTGTTCAGCTCTGGTCCCCTCACTGTAAGAAAGACGTTGAGTTGCATTGAGAGAAAGGCAATGAAGATGGTGAAGGATCTGGAGGTGTGATGAGGAATGTCTGAGGGACCTGGGGGTGTTTATCCTGGAGAAGAGAAAGCCCAGGGGAGACCTTATTGCTCTCTACGACTGCCTCAAAGGAAGATGGAGAGAGATGGGGTCAGTCTCTTCTCTTAAGTAACAAGCAATAGGACAAGAGGAAACAGCCTCAAGCTGGGCCAGGAGAGGTTTAGTTTGGATATTAGGAACAATTTCTTCACGAAAAGCATGTTCAGGCATTGGAGCTGGCTGCCCAGGGAAGTGGTGGAGTCACCATCCTTAGCGGTATTTAAAAGATGCACAGTGGTGGACTTGGCATTGTTAGGTGAACAGTTGGATTTGATGATCTTAGTAGTCTTTTCCAACCTAAATGATTCTTTAACGGATCTGGATGCCTAAGTCACTGGTGATCTTAAAATTTCCACTTTCTTTCTGTATTTGTAGGCATTAAATAACTTTGAAAAGTACAACTGAAATTTCTGGTTGTATTTGAGGACTTCATCCATGGAGGATTGTACCATTGGGTATTCTTCCAAGCCCCAATGAGTCTAAAACTCTTCAGGTGCTCTCCAACATTCAGTACAGAGAGCGCAGGAGTCTGTGAGTTACAGAGACAGCTCTCTGTGAAGACCTGTGAGGACTGCAAAATGCATATCCATGGTTATGGGGAGGAGGAGGAATGAGCAGCTTGAGCTGTTTTGAAGGTGTTTCTTCAAGATGGGACACAGGTAAGAAAATGAAAAGCCTGCAAAGACAGAACATACCAAGCTCTCCAGCTACATCAAGCCAGAAACTTCAGGATGAATTCTCAGATTGTTTTAAGCAGTCTAAAGCACTGCACAGGTTTCATGCAACAAGCAGCCCACTGAGACTCGCACTGATGTATCTGAGCCTTCAGCTCTGTCACACCTCTGCATTTTGAAGTGAACCGATTCCCGTGAAACTTCCCCTTGCGCAGGATGTAACAGACCCAGCTGGTTAAGATGCTGTGCTCCCTCCCACAGGCTTCCCTCTTACAGAATCATAGAATGGTTTGGGTTGGAAAGGACCTTCAGATCATCCAGTTCCAACCCCCTGCCATCCTTCTTTGTTTTGTTTTTTCCTTCAATTAAAGCATTTATTTTAATTCCATTTAAGCTGAAGGAAACTGGTGCTCTTACCGTGCACTGTAAATCACCAGCACTCACGCCACAGCACAACCCTTCCCAATCTGTGTCAGCAAAAGAACGCAAAGAGGAGATGGGAATGAGATCTGAGCTTCATAAAGCTCACTGGGCAGTCCTTTTGGCAGTACAGGTGTATTGAAACAGGAAAGGAATTTGCTCTTTTCTCTAGTACACAGCAGTGGCTTCTGTCTCACTGAAATGTGATACAGGTAACAGCCCGGTTCAGGGTGGGTTTGCCTGCTCCAGCACGGCAGAGCAGGAGTTGCAGCTGTACTTTACTGCTTAGGCAAACAAAGAGAAATGTTCCCCCAAAATAAATAATAAGCAGAAGACTGGACGTCCAGGCAAAAAAACCCCATCCTGTGTAACCATGCAATGCTTCTCCCCTTGTCTCTGTATGTCCGCATTGTCTCAGAGTGAGTTGCACAAGCACCGGCTCATGTCACTAATACACTGAATTAGGTAACTATGGCTCTTCATGCACACCGACCAGTCCAAGCCACCCATGTCAGAGAAGAAATCAAGTGAGGGTTTGGTTATTAACAACACTTCAAAGCCATGAAAGCCTGATCTTAAATGGAAATGCTCCTTTTTGAGGTGCAGGAAGTAGGCTACAGCTAGAAGGCAAAGTATGCAAAACCCAGATCCAAGCGGTCCTAAAGCTTTCTCAAGGCTGACAGGACCGGGATTCTTGAGAAACCAAGAAGGTCTGAGGAGCCCGAGTCAGTGAAACTATAGCTGGTAGCAAGCATTAGGTAGGGCAAAAAGAAGAGTGATATTGGCAGCAAGAGGGTCATCACCATTGAACACCTGCATAAATCTTTGACTGTCTAATGTACACCAGTGTTTCACCAATGTTTCTCATTGGCTCATGGCTAAGCAAGCATCCTTTTAGAATGGCACAGAGACAACCCAAAATCTAAGCCTTGGGTAAAGATGTCAAGAGATGGATAACACCCCACTGCCCTCAGGAAGATGTTAGAAGGTGAGCTTGGCTTTGGCCTGGATAAAATTCTCAACCCACTGCTCTCATGTTCTAACTAGGACTAACCACCTCTTGGCACAAAAATCAGCCTGGTTCCTGGGAAGGAAAGATCGTAGGCCTTGAATTTGTTCAGAAGTTATTTTGTTAGCTGAAGTCTCTTAGCCAAGAGAAATGACTTCAAGTATGTAATGCACCCCAGACTTAAGGAGTTAATCCTTGAGGAGGATGTTCCAGAGCAGAGGAGGAAGACTAAGACTCTAAGGGGAGCAGCTAATGGCACTCTGATGGTTGCTGAGTCACTGTCAGTATCAAAGGTGGAACAAAACCTTCTCCATGACTACTTTGACCTTTTGGTGAGCTTTTGTTCTCCTTTTTCTGATGAACTTTCAAGTCTCACCAGGGCAGGATGAAGTGTTATAACCAGTGTTCAAAGATACTTTAAGCACTGAGTAGTATGAGTCAGAATCCAGCCTCTGTCCCAAGGGCAGGTCTAGCTGGCAGCATTACATCCCTGATTTGTCCTACTTACTCATTATCCTTGTCGTGACCACCTTTCACCTTATTTATGTTGTAAATATGCTTAAATTCTCTTCCCAGATACTGGCCATCACTGGGTAAGGTGAAGGTGCGATTGTACATAGGGTTAGAGTTAGGATTTTGGAGCTGTGCCTCCAAAATCTACGCCCATACCTGCACAAGGGAGTGTGCAAAAGGATGGATTAAGGTGATTTCCAAGACAAAATCTAGTTTGGCTGGCAGGGTCTGTGAGGTACTCTGCTTTGTCTGACATGGTTTCTGCTTCTCAACTGGAAGCTAAGCATCTGAAGTCTCTCCTTAGACCCTCAACGTGCTATGACAGGCAGGCACAGAGCACTATCTGCTCTATGTGAACTCTGCAGCACTGCACAGGGAGATCAATCAGCACACATGCCTTCAAAATAGTAGCAAATTCCGGGAATCAACCTGCGTTGGGGCAGTCCTGCAGTGGAATGGGCAGGAAGCTTTGCTGTGTGTTGGTTTTTTTCTTGGATTTAGTGTTGCTAAATAACGCAAGACAGTCTCAATGATTTTCAAAATAATGCCAGAATCAAAATGGGTGAACTAAAAAAACAAAAAAAAGTCCAAATCAATGTTAAAATAACTCTGCATTCAATAGTACAATAAATATTGGAAAAATCTGATTTGCCTTCTGCTTTTCTGAACCTTCAGGGCAGATTCAGTACATGTGCTTATGAAAACTAGAAAAAGCTTATATAAATAAAATACAATTAATATACTTTTACATTATATATAAGTATTATTAAATAAATAAAAAAAATTAAATACATAAATATAAACATAACTCATAAAAGCAGACATTTTATTTGTCTAAATTGTGAGATATTCTCTTGTACTGTTTTTTGCTGGGATAGTGTTAATTTCCTTCCTAGTAGCTCGTATATCGCTTTGTTTTGGATTTGTGCTGGAAACAGTGTTGATAACACAGAGATGTTGTAGTTGTTGCTGAGCAGCACTTACACAGAGCCAAGGCCTTTTCTGCTCATCACATCAATGGTGAGCAGGCTAGGGGTGCACAAAGTGTTGGGAGGGGACACAGCTAATCCCAACTGATCTAAGGGATGTTCCAGACCATACGATACCATGCTCAGCAATAAGAGCAGAGGGAAGAATGAGGAAGGGGGGACATTTGGATTGATGGTGTTTGTCTTCCCACATCACCCTTACACATGATGGAGCCCTGCTTTTCTGGAGGTGGCTGAACACCTGCCTGCAATGGGAAATGGTGAACAAATTCCTTGTTTTGTTTTTCTTGGGCATTTAGGTTTCGTTTTACCTATTAAACTGCCTTAATCTCAACCCACAAGTCTTCTCACTTTTACCCTTCTGATTCTCTCCCCATCCCACTGTGAGGGGCTGAGCTGCCTACCAGGGTTAAACCACAACACCCCCAAATCATCTATTTCCAGGAATGGGGGATTTTTGTGAAACATTGATGAGAAGCCCAAGACAGGCAGTTCTGTGACCTGTTCGCTCAAAGAGTGGCAGTGATTTCTCTTCAGATTTTGTTATAGATGAAGACAGCACAGACCAGTTCTAAAACTGCCACACAAATTCTGCCTGTTACATCAGTAATGTGAATGCTGTGTATCCAGAAATGACAATTCAGCTTTCTAAAGCTGAGCATCAGAAATTAAAAGCTAAAATAGTATTATATGATTATGCTATTTATTCCAAAAGTCCTGGGGTAACCGGTGTATGCAATGACATCCACAAATCCAGTGTCAGAGTTACCATTTAAGTTCCCTAGTCTTTAACTTGCAGAAGCACACTCAGGCTCCGCATATGCTACCTTGGGAGATGAAGATCCATCTGAAAAAAAAGTCTATAAATTTGAAAAATAACTCTCATAAAAACTAATGTGATTTATGTAAGCACATTAAGGGGAAAATACCCTGAACAGTTGGTTTAAATGCTTAGACTTTCTAAACTTAATATTTCCATATGGTTCCATTGTAATTTTAGATTTTTTAGTGGCTTCATACCCTTCTTTGTTAAATTTGAGAAACAAATCAAGGTACCAGCACAAAGAAATTAAAGAACAAAGATGCCTGCAATGGGTGTTTGATTGTCCCCACATGAAGCAATGAGTCTTTCTACACATTCCCCTAATCCTCTAGGAAACATTACTCCAATTGTCACAGGGTTGTTTGTGTGATGTTGTGAACAGATGATTATAAAAATCCTCTGATATAAATAGCAGGAAAATAAGGGAAGAAATTAAAGCCTATTTTATTTCTTTCTTTCTAATGCAGGATTATATTAGCTAAGTAAAGATTAGCTTCAAAATACCAGACATGGTTTGCATTCTTATGGAATTATTTCATGTCTCCAGCACTTCCACATTTATCCCACAAGGGTTTCAGCTTTGCCTAGTCTTTACTACCCCTGCAATGACCCACCACTAAAAATACTTGTTTTATTTGTAGCTCTCGAACTGGTTTATGTGTCCTTTTTTTTTTAACTAAGGGTATGAAACACTTTGAAAATGATTATTTAAACCCATTGTGTGAACCTTCTCAAATCAATGGAATCCCACATCATACTGATTCAACTCAACGCTGATTCCTAACAGCTAAAACTAGATGGATATAAATCACTCATAGACTAATGTGGAGGGAGCTGTAGGGGCATTTTGTGGTCTCACCTGAACCATCTTGGCTCACTGACTGCAATAGTGTGCAGCAAAATTTAATGATAAGAATAAATTCCTTGGAGGAATCTCTTCTCTACCACAGTTTATTCTTGCTTTCTCCAAAAGAAAGCCGTGGTATGAGCATGTGAGAAGGGAACATCATGAACAGGCAGTACAATCTGCCTTCGTGATCATTATTGGACCAGGTTATAGGTAAAGATGAGGTTGATGTGAGATGATACAGCAAGTGTAGGCTGAAACTTGGTCCTCTAACACAGCCTGTACATGTGTGGGGGCACAGCCTCAGGTAAGAAAAAGTGGCAACACTTGTCCAAAAGTGTATTTTTCTGAAAGTGTCTGCAATCACAGCTAGTAAATGTAGTGAAGGAGACAGGGATGGGGGGACAGTGGGCAAGACAGAAGAGAGGGGTTATTATAGCATGCTGCCTGTCCCTACAGTTTGTGGTAGAAGACCCCCAAAGCGAAGATCAGGACTCTAATGGGAAAACTTCTACTTTCCCCCAGCCAGAAAGACATGCACATTCTTATTCAGCCATGCCTGCTACCCAGGCGAGTGAGCATAGAAGCATAGAATGGTTTGGGTTGGAAAGCACTTTAAGATCATCCAGTTCCAACCCCCCTGCCATGGGCAGGGACACCTCACACTAGACCAGTTGCTCAAGGCTCTGTTCAACCTTGCCTTGAACACTGACAGGAATGCAGAATTTACCAGTTCTTTGGGCAACCCATTCCAGTGCCTCACCACCCTCACAATAAAGAACTTCTTTCTTATATCTAACCTGAACTTCCCTTTTTTTAAGTTTGAACCCATCACCTCCTGTCCTATCACCTTAGTCACTGATGAAGCAATATATCAATATATTATACCTATGATATTTATCACATGAGAGCATTACAACCAGCCACGCGTGAAACAGGGATAAGGTGTTGGGCAAGAGAAAGGATTTCTATTACAATTCTTTCCTTTGGACCTAATAAACCAACACTTAAACATGCTTTATATAAATGAAAGGGGATGTGCCCAGATGCATGAATCCTTTGTCTTTTGTTGCAGAGATTGTGCAATTCATAGCCTGACTTCAAGTGGCAGAGGAAAAAAAAAAAGCCATCAAGAATGGGTTTATTTCTCTCTGCTTTGTAACTCAACAGATGTAAGTATTTGTTTAAAAATAAAACAACTGGCAGCTGGCTGGCTGGGCTAGTGGCTGAGCCTGGTATGATTACACAGCTCAATGGCTAATGCTGGAAACCAAGATGGATGGAAGGAGCTGAAGTCTGTGATGCTGCAGGGGTTGTTAGTGTCAGAAAGATGGAGAACAGATATGGAACAAAAATATCAAGATTAACAGTGGCATCATCTGGTCTTTTTCCAGGACGACCATAATTATTAAGGTGTTTCCTCATCAGTGCCATATGCATATCATTAGCAAGGTAAATCAATAGAAAGCAGAGGCTGTGGACAACATACATATTGAAATCCAGCCATATCTCCCTAACTAGATTTTCAGTGAACTGCCACAGTGTGCTCTCCCAGTATTTAAAGTGAGGCCTTCTCATATTTAGGTGTTAGTATCATGCATCTGCTGGAGATGCTGCAAAGTCTTATCAGTGTGATATGTAGAGAAGAAAGGCAAGAAAATGATTCAAAGCTGTGAAAATGACTTAGTCGAAGAGTAAGATTCAGAGGTCTATAATGCAGGCAGTGACATAAAAGCCAGTCAGTACAGGCTTCCTTAATTGTTGCTGGAGAGAAATAGGCAAGCTGAAAGGGACATTTATTTGCTCTGGTTTAAGCATACATGTTGAGATGAACTTCACCCTGGAAGGGCTCATTTCTCTGTGCTGACTCCAAAGAGATGGTGACTACTGCTGTATAGCCATCTGTTGGGAAGTTCACATCTGGTCAGATATATCCCACGTGAGAGATCGGAAAAACTCAATTTATTTAATTAATCAAAAGCAGATCACAGTGCTAACTTGATTATGGCATGGAGGACCTTCAAATGAAGACAATTCTGTTTCCAATGGGCACTGTTATCTAGCAGAGAGAAGCAAGAATTAACAGCTATAGGCTGAAGCCAGATGAACGTGAGGAAAATACAAAATGGGGGGTTTTGTGCAATAGGTGAGACAAACTATTGCCAAAGAGTACCAGAAGTGGTGGCTTCTTGGCTTCTGGGAGCCTTAGATATCTTTCAGACAAATGCTCCTTGTTCCACTTAATAGGGGTTAACTGAATAAACCCCTGTGGACTGTGTTGCTCCACACATCAGATCAGATGATTTGTCCAGATCTTTTGGCTGATCCCCATATTAAATTTATTTTAAAGCTTTCATATACTTTTCTATACCTAAAAGTCCACATTCTCCTCTGTTCTGCAGAGGAAATATATAAGTAGATAAAAATACAGCAGGTTGTTTTATTTGCTAAAAAGAGAGCTAATCTTTTTTTTAACGTAACTACATGCTACACAGTCATGGGAATGATTGCAAGGATGTGGTCTGCACAGGCAAGAATAGTTTTGTAAACAAAATAGGACAAGACTTCTGAGCTGCTGCCCCAGGAAGCAACAGTTCTTCTGTCTTATACCTCTTTCAAGTGACAAATGAAGATATGAAGGATTGAGTTTGCTTAGCCCTTTTCAGGTGGTACCAATGTCCATAACCTTCTAGTTTCTGAGACAGAGAGAAAATAGCTCTTCTGACTCCTTTGTGGAGCAGTTAATGCATCATGAGGGCAGCTGGGAGGTGGTGTATGCATTGTGCTCTGTCCTGTTGTCCTTATACATACTGTTTCCTCCTTTGCTCATTTTCCTTGGTGTAAAACAAGAAACAGTTTTGCAGTGCTCAGAGGCATAAAAGCATCCCATAACAATGGTATCTCAGCTCCTACTGCAAACTGCTCTTCAGGGAGGAGTGGCTGAGTATAAGCTAGTGTGTTCATATTAAATAGGTCCTTAACCCTTGATGGCGACTGTAGGAATAATGACAGTGTAAAGTATATAGATATCATGTAATAATGACAATACACCAGGCTTTAATACAATAAAGAGAATGGAAGTGGAACAGAGAAACAGCATTTTATATGCTCTAAGGTGAGTGTATTTCTGAAATAAAGAGAGGCAGAGTATATCACTGAGAAGATCTATGAAGATATCAGGGGAAAAAAGGGTATGTAACAGCCCAGCGGTTTATTTCTTAGTCAACTGTACATTTTCAGCTTCTATGTTGCTATGACATATACTTTACATAGGGTTAGATGGAACTTTTAATGATATGAATGGTAAGCAAAAGGAAAGACACAAGTGTTCTACAGAATAAAAGGTGAAGGCAGATCCCTGGATGATACAAATCATCATAGATCTATGGAAGGCGCCAAAAAGCTGACTTACACCAGCTGAGGATGGAGCCCTTGTGTCTGAACTTATCAATAGATAAGTTTCAGTGCTCAGGCACACCATGTAGGAGAGTTCTCAACCAGGGGAAAATGTCTTCTAGAAGAAATAGGGGAAGACTGGGACAACTGCAAAGGCATATCAACCTTGTATGTATTCATTAAGCTCACTTTGAAATGCACCCTGTTTAATTAACAGTGATGAAACTGGAATGTCAACCTGGATCACAGCTGGGATTTTTTTCCCCTGTATCTTAATCAAAACTTAATTCGACTTCTCAAACTGCTCAAAATATATCGTAAGTACGGAAAAGGAGAAAAAGTGCATTTGATGACACAAACTAGCTGTAACAGAGGAAATGGAACAGTAGCTCACGCTATACTGTGGAAACACTACCGTGCTGTACCAGCTAGCTTCTTCTTTTTTTAAATGAAAAAATCCTTCTTCTGCCCAGAAGCAAACCTTTGAAAACTGCATTTTGGAATTATTTACCTTTGGGAAACTTTAACTTTGCATAGTTCATGACTGTGTGAACATAATAATAGCAGAGGGGGTTGGAACTAGATGATCTTAAGGTTCTTTCCAACCCAACCATTCTATGATTCTGTGATTTCAATAGCACTTCCCATGATAGGCAGCTGTCTATTTTCAGCCTTCTTTGGGTTGACCATAACCTCAGAACTCTCATAGGAGCAAACCAGGCATCCTTTTGCCCCTCAGAAAGGTTAGGAAAGGATCTTGGATGGTGGCCTTTGCTGGGAGTAGGCTGTTCTGTATCTATCTTTGTTTCTTACTTTCAGTACAATGTGACTGGTGCCACTTGCTAGCAATGGATATCTTTCAGCATATGCAACATCAAGCTACATTTCCTTATATAATGAGGTATAGGTCTGATTCATTAAGGTAGGTTGTTTTCTCATACAAGAAGCCATATAAAATACTCCATGGGAATGCATCAAGTCCCGTATGTAAACTTTGGAGAATTCATTTTCCCTTTTCCTCTGGAGGCTTTCTTGCCTCTTTTTGTCTTCTTTTGTGATAGTTATTAATATTATTTTAATTTACAGCCTGAATACATCCACCTGCAGCTGATACTCATTCCTCCTTCAGCCGCTATATATTCCCCCCTTCCCTGACATTCACTTCCCAATCAATCAACAACAATTGGATTCCCCCTCAGCTTTAATTTTGCAAGGCTGAGCAAATCCCATTTGCCCATTTCATGGCTTCACCCTGTTGGCAGCTGAGTCATCTTGTACACCACATCTTTTCTCTCCTTCACTGGAATCAAGAGTTCTTATCTTAAGGCAGATGGGTTTATTCATTCCTAAGGGTGAGGCTCACCTCCCTTAACTTGGTCTAAAGTGACAACTCACTCAAATCTGCCACCTGCTTTCCAACTATGAAGCAGGTCACCTCCCAGCCCAGGTAACTATTCCTATGCACCCAAGAGCTGTGTTTTAGCTGGATACCTCCTCTTCCTGAGTGATGGGCTTATCTTTTAGTTTGACTTGGGCGACAAGACACTCTTTTGCCTCGGTGGTAGCATGGAGAAGGGCTATGCAGCATTTTAAACTGCACTGGACATGCTCCCTGCTTGGAGAGTGACCTGTTTCTTCACCCTGGCTGCATGCAGAACCTTGTAGTGGCTGCAGTGGTGAAGGTGAGCACTTCAACACCAGTACATGCAATGAGATGGTAGGAGACTGGGAAAAGTGCAAACATTCCCGTATCTTCTGTAAAAGCTGTTTTGAATCCACTGTTACATAAAGCACCAAATGTTCTGTTTGCAACTTCTAATAGATCATGCTCAGCACACATGGACTTTGGACCAGCTGTCTCATTCCACCTTTAGCTTCCAAGAAAACAGCCAGTTGTCTGAGCAGCATCATTTCACCTGCTTCATCAAACACTGGGTAAGCACACTCTACTACATTAGTCTTTTCCTGAGAATCGCTTCTGGTCTCAAATCAACTTACAAGTTAATCTTGTTTAATCTCTCTCTGGTAAACGTAGGTTTGCTTTTCATCCCATTTTGTATTTACCTCTGGATCTTAACTTCATTCTTTCTTCTAAATTTACTTTAAGAAATCACACTCTATTACACTTAGATTAGCTCTTCTCTGGTTTTCTAAATCACTTCATTTTTCCACCCTATTTCTCAGATGTAGGTTATGTTCAGAATGTAGCCCCTATCTGGTGTACAGAAAGACCATTTTCAAGTCTTTGAAATCTTTTGTCCAGCTCTCATCTCCAATCATTAAAGCAATTCCTAAGCTTACCCAACTCCACAACCAGGGAACTCTGTAGTCTTTGTAGTCTTGCTTTTGTTTATCCTGCAACATCAGTGGAAAAAAAGTCACGATCAGTTACTCCAAAAACTTTCTGCTGATGACAAACTCTTCTCTAATTACTGATGTCTTAATACCAGGCCTAAAATAGCCATTACAGCTGACTTAGTAATGCTTTAGCAAAGGATTCTCTAGCTTTTGCACACAGAAATTATGCAACCAAAGTATTTCCCAGTCTACATCTGAGAAATCTATTTCTAGGCCTATTTTTTTCCAAGGTAGCATCTCAGATGCTCTGTCCTACACCAAGCTCCAAGCTGTGGGTTAGCAACAGATCTTCAGCACTACCCCAGCACATGAGCTCACCATCTCTCCTTGGAGGGATTCTGCCCACACCATTTATCCCTGCCTGTGTCCCACCAGTTGGAAAGGATGGCAGAATGTTATTTTAACCTATATATCAGGCAAGAAAAAACCCTTTTCTACGCCATCTAACTTATTGTATTTCTTTTCTACCATTCATCATAAATGCCTTTCCATATTAAATTAATCTGTGTGACTAACATCTGCCAGGTGTGGTTCCTTGGTTTACTCATAAGTTTCCCAGGGGATGACTTCCACATGCAAGTAGCATTTTGTTAGTGTGCTTAAGTTAACGCAGCGTGTACAGCCCTTGGTATGTGAGAGCTGTCCTTTGAGGAAAAACATTTATCTTGAGAACTGCACGCTGGTGCAGCTTGAGTGCCTCTGTGACATTCAGAAGAGATGAAACGGTGCTGATCAGACAAGCACATAAGCCTGACTTTGAAAAGGTTCTTCTGCATTACTATATTTATTTTGTTCAAGCCATGGAAAAGTGCATTCTTGTCAAAACGTGTCTTTAACAGGCTTTGCTTGCCATCCTCCTTGTGGGCTGGAAACTCAAACACAAGCCTAATAGACACTTCAACCTAATCAACAATGTTTATTTTCCAAGTCTAATTTCACCTTCTGGTTTTTCCTTGACTCTCCTGGGGGATAGCTGAAATGAAGTAAAATTAATGATGCTCATAACTTCACCATCAGTAAATGCACACAGTTTCATGTCTTTGCGCGAGTGTGCTGCTTTTGGCTAGGATAGAGTTAATTTTCTTCAGAGTAGCTGGTGTGTGGCTGTGTTTTGAATTTGTGCTGGGAACATTTGGTAACACAGGGATGTTTTCCTTACTGCTGAGAAGTGCTTAGAGAGAGACAAGGCCTTTTCTACTCCTTACGCCACCAGTGAGTAGGCTGAGGTGCACAAGGAGCTCTGAGGGGACACAGTCAGGGCCCTAACTGACCCAAGGGATATTCCACACCATACGGCATCACATAGAGCTAGGGGAAGAAGAAGGAGGGAGGAGGACATTCAGAGTGATAGCATTTGTCTTCCCAGGTAAAGAGTGATGGAGCCCTGCTTTCCTAAGGATAGCTGAACACCTGCCTTTCTCCTTTTTACCCTTCTGATTCTCTTCCCCATCCCATGAGCAGCTGTGTGGAGCTTGGTTGCCAGTTGGGGTTAAGCCACAACAGTCCTTTTTTGTTTGAAACGTGGGGCTCAAAGTGTTTGAGATAACAACAGATTTTATTGCAATGTGCTAGATCAAATTTATAGCTGATTTTGCTGTTTCTCTATTAATTGACAGGGTCCTGTGCTTGCCACGGGGTTTGCTTTACTCTACATTAAAGTCTAGTGCTCGTTAGTGGCTGCTTTTTGTTTTCAGAGCTCACTGCACTGCTGTGCTCATTGTCATCCTCTCTGCTAGGAATGTTCTGATAACAGCAGTGGTGATGTGCCTGTGTTGGCAGATGGCCGGGGCACTGCTGCTGCTCCTGTGCTGCTGGACTGGATAGACTGGAACTCAGTGTGAGCTGAAGTCAAAGGGTCTGTGACCTTTGGATGAGCCCAGAACACCCTGAAGCATCTGCGGCTGAATGTGTCCACACCAGAGCAGGTACCTCTTGAAGCATCTGTGGCTGTGGTTATGTCTGTGCCAAAGCAGATGTACCTCTGAAGGCATTGTGGCCCAAGGACATCTCAACAATGGAGAAGGCATGCATTCAAGAGTCTGTGGCTGTGCATGAGGTTGTGCTGGAGTGCCACAAAGCATGTGGATGTGGGTAAGCCCACAACAGAGCAGGTAGACTCCTAAAGGACTGCAGTCTGTGGACAAGTCCTAGCCAGAGCAGGGGCAAGGGTGGGAGTTATATTAAACCCTACGGTCTGGTCCAAAAGTACCAGGACTGGAGACTGTAAAAGAAATAGCTTTAAATTATTGTAGCCCAGGATTTGAGCTGCATATTATGGGGATTACTATAGCAGGAACCCCTTGTTGATAACCAGGCTAGGAGCAATGGGAAGAGTTCATTGCAATGTAAAACCCTATAACCTGGCCCAAAGGGACCAGGCGTAGAGACTGTAATGGAAAATATCTTTAAACTGTTGTAACCTGTTATTTGAATTGCATGTTATAGGAACTATAGCAGGAACCACCTTGAACCAATGGAGGACAAGAAGCAGTGCAGTTGCAGCACTGACCCAACCTGAGTTGGCTTTGATGCTCAATAACTCCATGCAACACATCACCTCTTCTGTTCTGAGCAACCATCATAACAGTTGGAACTCAAAGTCATGCACTAAGGGAACTAAATGGACATTTTGTGGACATTGCATTTCAGACATTTCACAGGGGTGGTCTACAGACAAAGAGAATGTTATCTGTACATAAAATCAAAGGATGGGAAGGACAGTAAGTAGTTGTTAATGAGGCTGTATTGGATAGTGTGGGACTTCAGCACGATGGCAACAGTATGGAATAAGAAGTGGAGAATGTGCTGGTTTTGGCTGGGATTGTGTTAATTTTCTTCACAGTAGCTAGTGTGGGGCTGTGTTTTGAATTTGTGACCAAAGCAGTACTGATAACTCATGTTTTTGTTATTGCTGAGCAGTGCTTACACAGAGCCAAGGCCTTTTCTGCTTCTAAACCCACCAGCAAGTAGGAGCACAAGGAGCTGGGAGGGGACAGAGTCAGGACAGCTGACTCCAACTGACCCAAGAGATATTCCATACTGTGACATCATGGTCAGCATGCAAAGCTGGGAAAGAAGAAGGAAAGGGAGGATGTCCGGAGTGAAATTGTTCATCTTCCCAAGTCACTGTTATGTGCAATGGAGCCCTGCTTCCCTGGAGATGGCTGAACACCTTCCTGCTGATGGGAAGTGGTGAATGAATTCCTTGTTTTGCTCTGCTTGTGTGTGCAGCTTTTGCTTTACTTTAAACTGCCCTTATCTCAACCCACAGGTTTTCTCACTTCTACCCTCCTGATTTTCTCCCCCCATTCCACAGCGGGGAAAATAAGTGAGTGGCTGTGTGGGGCTTGGTGGCTGACTGGAGCTAAACCACAACATTGGGAAAAGCTGAGATTTTCAGCCTAAGCAGCTGGGAAGAGATGGTCCCCAAGGCTCTATGAGATCAAGATGCATGAAGGTAAGTCAGGTGAATTTTACTGTTGCGACTTTCCATAGGTGATGCCTGAGCTGCCATGAACGTATGATGGGGAGACTGAACATGCTACATGTGTATGAAACATCTAAAAAGCATACCATACCTGTCTCTCTCTGCTATATAGCTACTTACCTTTATCCTGCTTATGCCACTTGTTTGTTCTGCAGTAAATTATTGATGGCTGATGAATGCTCCTACACGAATTTAACTTCCTGTATCCTGACAGAGGTACTATAGTTTTATCTATTTTAATATCCTCACAGTGTTTTCTTTTTATTTAGTGTTTATTATTCCTCTCAGGCTTTATATTGTCCTTATAGCAAAAAAATACATTTATCTAAGAGTGTAACAGCAAAGAAATATTTCATAGCTTGGACTGGTTTTTATTGAGTCTGCTCGAGCTCCAGATCTGTTGAATATCTCTGCAAATCAAGCTTGTGGTGTTTGCTGTGTGATCTGATGCGCTGCAATACTGCAAGGTTCTTCTGGCTGCTCAGATATTTATTGAGAGCAGGTTGTGCCGTATCGCAACCTTCACCAACAGCTGATGCTCCTGTGTACAGCACTAATGAGTCCTAGAAGGTGAAAAACTGTCTCTGTGTAACAGTTGGGCCCCAAAAGAAATCCTGCTCTGATGTCAAAGCTATCTCAGATGTGGTCCTGCAGCTGAGTGCTGCGAAGCAGATGCTGACAGCACCAGCCACATGCCAGTACCACTGAGCTGTTACAGCTCCTCATCATTTGAACTCCAAGAGCAAGGAAGGATGTTGGATGCTTTTTTGTTTCTTTTATCTCATCTCAGTGCCAGAGTCTGCTTCTGTGAAGTGCGGAAGTTAAAGATGTGACCTAAAAAGCCCATTTTAAACCTGAGCTTGTACTAGTTGCCTTTAGCCTTTGGTTCAGGGGAGACAATCGCAGTTTTGTGACATCTGTCAGAAGCACAGGATGGTGTTTGCAACAGAAAAAAACCCAAAAAGCAAAAACCACCCCAACTGGACAAAACTGTCTATCAATCATGGCTAAGTCTGTTGCCATTAGAGAGCATTATAAAGCTTGTACTTACTCACTGTGTATAAACTGTAGGAAGTTACATAAAATAAGGGCAGTGCCTCTGACACACTCAAATACAAAACACCTTTTATGTCTTCAGTGGAGATAAGGTATATGTAGGCCATCTGTCCCTCTCACCAGTGAGAAGACCCAAATTGTGTGGAGTCTGTGGTCACTACTGTTAGTTCCACATTCATGAAGTTTTGTTGGAAGTATTTAGTCTCTTCCACAGCTACTCATGCCAATCACTAGGTGTGTCTCTGTACAATACACAATGAACATGAATGATTGGCTACTTAGGAATATACAGATTGACCAGTAAACCGCTTTGACTTATAAGGGGATCTGACTGCATGGAGCTTGGTCCTGGACTGGGGACATAACCAGCCAGGTCACTAATCACCCCTGCTATGTTAACTGAGACAGTATTTATCCAATGACATTTTGGCCTGATCGAAGAATGGTCCCCTTTGGCAGAACCAGTGGGGGAAGCTGAGGATGGAGCGCTAGCTGGCCACACTCCTGGGTCCTCTTCTGTTTTCCTCCCATGGTGCAGTGGCAGCACTTAGCACATCTCTTAGAGCAAGCCAGTCATTTCTGAATGACTATTTATTTACACAGACAAGAAGAAATGGCTTCTTGGCAACCATGTACACGCCAAATGCTGATTTTTCTATTTTAACTTCTTCTTGGCCCAGACACAATGGCAATTGGCTTATTTGAAAGATGACAGATTACCTACTGAAGGAAAAGCAAAGGACGGGAGAGCAAACACAAGCCCAGATCTGCGCTCTCCCAGTGCAGTACCTATCCTTAACGCCTTGCTGAAGTACTTGAAGTTGGTTTTGGGCCCAAAGAGCTTTTAAAATAATCAAAACAATTTCTTTCTAATTGCAAATCTGGAGTAACAATAAAATAGAAATGGAACACAGGACAATTCAGGGAAGCAATGAGGAATGTGGAAACCAGTCCATAAGGCTGAAACCTGGGCTGATTTTGAGCATCTGCAGAGCAAGCGCCTTTTTCCTTTGCTGTTGCAAGGATTTAGGAAGGGACAAGAAATGAAATCCATAAAAGGTGAATCATTAGTGAATCATTTACCAGCAATTATTGCTTACTAAAACTGCCAAGAGTGACTAAGCTGGCGTTCTTAGCACTACCTTGTTTAGGAAGGTAACAGGATGCTGACAAAACAATAGCCCAGACAACCTTCAAAAAATAACCAAAAGCCAACATGTCTCATGCCTCCTTCTCCAGCACCACCTGGGACCAGCCCTTCTGCAGCTTTAGGTTAAACAAACTGCAGCTCCTCCACGTCTACCTTGGGATGAGGCTTTCTGAGATGGGAGAGCCAGTTTTGCCCATGTCTGGTTCACCCGTATGTTTAAGAGGAAATAACGGTGAAATTGCTTCATTTCTTGTCTTTTCTGATCAGCGCTGGTGATAATGATTTCCTTGTTATGACTTGTAGACTCCAGCATGCCACTGTGCCGATGCATAGGAGGGCTCAAATCTGAGTCTTAAATAAGAAAGGGTTTTGGTTCCAGCACAGCATGTTTGTAAAATATCTACTGACAGGACAAAAAAAGTAGTTCTACATGGCCTGTAAAACATATGTTAAAAAGTGTGCATCACAGACCAGCTTTAAATTATTCACTCTTAATTCCTTCAGCCTTGAAGGGCCTTTAAACATTGACTACTGAGAAACAATCCTGCTACTGAGGGAAGAGCTATAAAATTGAACACTGGTTACTTAAAAATATAGAGAAAAAAATGCTTTACCTAGGCACAGCTTCTGAATGTTAAAATATGAATAAAGGGCTGGATCCCCACTTGGTGAAAGCTGATACAGCTCCTTTGATGTCTGCATAGTTATCCCCTATCAGCAGCTGAAAGCCCTGGCCCAGAGTTTAGAATATATCATTTCTCCACATAAGAAGACAAGTGAGATTTGCATGGTTAGTTCAAACTATTTCATATTCACTGAGCTGTTGAGGAAATACTGTCTGTGAAACAAATCCTGGATTCTTTCCCAAAAACATCTAAATGACACTTGCTAGGGACATGATAAGGTATAAAGGGGAGCGGATCCAGCCTTCTGGGTTGGACCCTGCTGTAATTACTAAGGCATTAGCGGAGAGCACTTGTTACCCGCAGGCTCATTGGGGTGCATCAGTGAAGCTGAGAGCATCCAAGGGGGTTGAGTGTGACACCAACATAACAAAGAGAAATAGGTTCCATCCTTGCTGTTTCAGGAGAATTTGGTCTGGTTCTTTGCTCTTGGCTCAACCAGGCACTAGCAGAGACCTGAGGAACCCCTCTGTGCTCTGCACATCCTTGTGCTCCATCTGTATCACTGTGTCATGCCTCCTGAGGCACCCCTGGGGCAAGCACCCTTCTATTCTGCCTTGCTCTGCAGAAAGGAGCTTTTCTGACAGAAACCAACCACTGCAGAGCTTGCTTCCCTATCTCTTCCTTGCAACTTCCTTGCACCCCAGGCTGGGGTGGCTGGAGGGGTGCACCATAACTTACCCCTTGTGTACTCCAGAGAAATAGGGCTGAAAATGCAGAGAAAGCTTCATATTATTCCCTGCTCCATTTCTTCAGTCGTAGAATCATAGAATGGTTTGGAAGGGGCCTTAAAGCTCATCCAGTTCCAACCCCTGCCATGGGCAGGGACACCTTCCACTAGACCAGGCTGCTCCAAGCCCCATCCAACCTGGTCTTGAACACTGCCAGGGATGGGGCAGCCACAGCTTCTCTGGGCAACCTGTGAAAGTGTCATGCTGGTTAACTATCAATCAGGACACTCCTGACTGCAGGGTGCTTCCCTTGCCACAACCTATGGACACACTCAGAAAGCTTTATGTACAGTATGATGAACAACCACCTGTTTTACTAGGATCATACTTTTTCTCTCAAACTTGTGGACAGACCATGTGTGCGCAACAATTAGTGAAATGCAGATTGCTCAGACTCTCCCTTCCCCAAGCACTGTTGCTTTCATAGGATATTCTTCTGAGCCCACATCATTGTCTCACTCCCTCCATCACCTCAGAAGCGACTGGGAGAGATCTCCAAACCTGATGTACAGCCTTGGCTGGTGAGTGATATTTCCATAAAGAGCCCCACTCACCCACAATCACCAGGCAGGAAATGAAGCAGCAAATTCAACTTATTTACCTGAAGGTATGCGAATATCAAGTCAAAAGGGGTGCAGAAACTGCCACAGGTGATCAAACTGGAGTTCCTCAAGAGCCTTACCCCACCTCCAGCAAAGTGGCAAGCAGCTCCTGGGAAAAAGCAGTGAAGAGCTATTTAATGCACTGTTTCTTTCACACACTACCTCCTTGTGTTGATATATTCCTTACACAAGAAGACTAGGGTTTGGTTTTTTTTTACCCTTGTTACTTTAGATTAAATCCCTTCCAAGCCCTGTTTATGAAGGGTACAACGCTATGTTGCTCTGCAGTATCCAGGGATAAGATTTAGTGATGGGGGAGCTCCTTGAAGATTTGTGTGGGCTCATGCTCCTAAGCACAAAGCTCAGCCTGTCCCAGGTACTCACACCCGGATGCAAATATCTCCACACGCTGTGACACTGGCCTGAATTCACACTTAAGCTTTTGCTAATACAACTCTATGGAAACAGGCTCAGTGATGATTGACAACTTACAGCTCCTACGAAGCACGTTACAGTTTCCAGTGGAAGTATGTTGTCATGGATGTAATAAACCAACAATGCGGGCAGTTTCAGTAAGTAGATTAATAGCCTGTAGACTCATCTGCTTCACAAAGGGAGTTACGCACTGGCTGCCCAGTGTTAAGGAACATGTTTTTCAGTGCTCAGCAATAGGTTCTCCCTTCTGACATGTGCTGTGGATGTTCACTGTGCATGTTACACTGCCGGCAGGGGAGAAGACCAGAGAGATCATTTGTTTTTCTGGAGGTGTTATAACCTTCCCACTTCTTGTCTCAGCTTCAGTCCTTACACACTGACACTAAAAAAGCCAGCATTATGTTGTTAAATAGTTTTAGCAGACACTTCATCAGTGGAATGTTTCTGTCTGGGGGATTCCTTAATGATGCTGCACTCTTTTTAATCCTACAGTGCTTTATAGTCACCTTCATGTCTGAAGCTGGACCAAAATAAGGTATTATCGATTATGTGCTACTATTTATTATGATTAATGACGCACCGTATGTTTTTTCCTCTGAGAAGCATGCAATTTCTTTCCGCTTTCCCTCCTGCGATCACCTTCAGCATCCACAAAGTCCATTATCAGCTAGGGGGACTTCGGGGTGGAGAGAAGACCGGTGTTCCTGGGTGGTCACCCTCCACGGAGCTCACCTCGGAGCCCGGATTTACCCCTCCGCCGCTCCCAGGGGAGACGCCCGGGTTCGCGGCCGCGCAGCCCGGCGGGTGGAACGGGAGGAGATGGAGTGGGAACGGGAAGGGATTGGGGTGGATCGGGAGGAGATGGAGAAGAAGCAGGAATGAATGAGGGGGTGCGACCGCCCCGGTACCGCCCTGCCCTGCTCCGAGGAGGAGCCGGTGGGGCCCCCGGCGCCGTCCACGTGGCTGAGGGTGCGCTATATGAGCGGCAGGAAGCCCCGCCGCGGAGGGAAGGGGAGGGACAGGGCTCCCGGAGAGGCTCCGCGGGCAGCGCAGGCAGACAGCGGCTCCGGCAGTAGCAGCGGCCGCCCGCCCTTCCCTGGCCATGGGGCTCGGTGCCCTGCCGGCTCCCCGCGCTCCGCTGTGAGTACCGCCGGGCTCCCCTTGCCCTACTTCTCCTCTTTCCTCCCCGCTTGCCCTCCTTCCCCTCCGCTTACCTGGAAGTCCTCCCGTTCCCCCCCCTCCCCGCTGCAGAAGGCGCGGCGGGAGCCTCCCCCTGCCTTCCAGCTCCTCATTCGGCTCTGAAGTTGTTGGGCTTTTCGTAAATCATTATGATTATGGAGCAGCGGCGGCGCTGGCGGAGCTTGCAGCATCCTCCGATGGGTGCTCCGGCACTCCGGAGCGGGGAGCCTTCGCCCCATCCAGCCGGGATTTCTCCGGTGTAGGGGGGCTGAGGGAGCTCCGGAGGGAGGCGATACCCGCACAACACCGAACGCTCGGGGTTGGGGGGCAGCGGTGGCGGTGGGACCGGTCCCGCGGCATCCCCTGGGGACCAGTCCTGCCCCGCTGTGCTACAGGGAGCGGCGGGAGGGACCAGCCTGGCCGGGTCCTGCACTTTGGGTTTCGTGGTTGTATTTGAGGTTTTACCCCCTTGGGTAGGCTGTGCTCCGAGGGAGGGAAGAGCCAGCATTACTCCATTAGAGAGAAAAGAGCAGACTTGCTGTCTTGGGTACCTACTCGCACATCTCTGCTTGCAGAATTAATTTCAAGTGGAGTATAAATAACTACTCTCTGAGGTCAGCAGTTTGGTTTTTAGATGTGTTTTTATTGCATGTGGTATATTTATCTCTGTGACAAACGTACATCCCAAGTCCTTGCCGTGATTGTGTTTAGTCTTGGCATAAATGAAAACAAACCAGTAGAAGTGCCTTGATGCATATTTACTCCTTTGAGACACAAGAGATTTTTCAACTCTGTAACGGTTGGGCTTGTGTGTATCCAGTACGTTGAAATAACTCATTCATCTAATTGTAAGCCCGAGTTATATATTTGTCTGCAGGGCATATGTGTTAAAGGAAAAAACCTCCCTAATTATGGAGCTTTCTGAGAGATTGGAAGGGTGACAAAGCCCTTGTAATCTTTTGGGTCAGTTTTCGTAAGCTCCAGAAGCTCTCTTTGGAAGGGAAATTAAATTTTGATGTGGGAAAATGGACAGGAGATTCAAGGATATAAAAAAGTCTCAATTCTACTTTGGTCCTGTCCTCATGAGTTCATTACGTTGGTGCTCCTCAGTATCATAAGTTGAAATGAAGAGTCACCTCTAACTGGAGTCTTCCTTGGCAGTTCAGCAGATACTCAATTAGTGGCACACTCCTCCTGTATATTATTTACATGGCTTTAGCTGGAGAGGTGGCACTGTGCGAAGCATCTGCTTGGCAATACTTGGATGATCGCTACATCCGTTTTGTCCCATGCAATCCAACGTCTTATGTGGCTGTTACGTTCACCCCTTCTAAATGTTTAAGTTTCAATCCAAAGCCAGCGGTGCTCAGCCCATGCTTTGTAATGCCTTCACAGAGCTGCCCTCACATTAGGAGAAGTTGGGGTTGGCCCTGGGTCCTTTTTCCTGCCCATGTCAATGGTGGGGTGGTTATCTGCAGAGCACAGCTGCGCTCGAGGTTTCCTTTTGGACTTATCTGGAAACCCGAACTGTTTTTAATCTGAAGGCATGCTCAGGTGGTGCTTGGGGATAGGGGAGGGAATGGCTGATGTGAATAAAAAAGGTGGGTTTGTTTGTTAGTTGAAGGCATTTGTTTTCTTGATTATCCTGGAAACAGCAAAGCCCCAGTGGAGGTCTATGGTGAACTTAGTGCTCTGTTCCTCTGCCAATTTCTCACTTCATTTACTCTATTTTGGTGCTGCTGTAGGGTAACATTGCAGCAGGTTTAAATCCTGTGCCTCAACAAAGTCTTAGTCTGGGGTCCTGCCAAACCAGCTTTAAAGTAACTGTTAGATTTTTAAAGTACACTTCTAATATACATTTATTTTACCTTTCTGCTAATAGCATGTAAGAGAATGGTCTCTGAAAGAGTAAAAGGAGAGGAAAACCTGATTCCGTGTTCTTTTGGCTCACTCACTCAGTGCACACACTGATTGTGCAGTGGAGGCAGTGAGTTTTTTCACACATGCCAGCCAGAAAGGAATTTGCAGCCTTGTTTGTGGCTTTTCTTCCAACCTTGATGATTTCAGTAATGGTGATGGCATCTCGACTGAGGAAGGTAGCTTTTAAAGCTAAACATAATTCTGTATATGACTTTGTATCTGCTTATCAGTTTGCTTTTTGTTCATGTAAAACTGAGTGAGGGGAAATCGGGGTCATGCAGATGGCAGTCCCACCTTCTAGGTTATAACAACATCTTTTATGCCAAGCACATTGCAGACACTGCCGTTAAATGATAGTAGTAATACGTTTTTATTAGGAGCTTCTGTTAAAAGTGTCTTCAAAAGGGTGGTGAAGCAGAAACGTGCTTTTAAAAGCAAAGGAGTAAGAACAAATGCAGCTCCACAGCTTATTTCAAGTGCTGTTAATCCCACCACCTGGTGGAGCTTTTTGCGGTGCTGGGAAATCTGAATAAGGATGCAGTTTTTTGTCTTGTTTTAACACTGCCAGATGCTGCATGTAGAGTTTCTTTAACTTTTTTCTTTTCTCATACAAAACTTTAGTTAATTTTCTACATATTCTGTATCTTCTGCATACTCTGTACTTTGCAGAAGGCAGCAGAGGATTGTCAGTGTCTCATCTGAAACACCACCTCTCCGTAGGTAGATTAATCTGTGAAGTAGGAGATACATTTTGTTCCTTCCTCTCCTTGTCTTTTCGTTGCAGCCTGCTTTTTCCTTTTCTTTTCAAAGGCAATGCTATGCTGGCATAGAACAGGACTGTAACCTGGGCATCCACAAGCTATAAAATATCTGCTAAATGGCTTCAATTCAATGGAAACAAAAGTTTTTCTCAGTTTTGTCACAAAAAAAATAGAAGCAAACCTGAATTAAGCACTGGCAGGTCAACATAATGATGGTTTTGATCAAATGAGCTATTCTTGCTCTTTGGTTTACTGAATTCCATCTCCAGTTCAGATTCCCAGATAATCAGAATTACTCATTTTCAAAGAGCTGAGAGGAAAGTTTGCCTTCAGAAACTTCCCCTGAATTTGATGTGACCTGCATCAACACAGTTTATGCTGGCTGATGGCAATACTGATATTATACGTGAATTTGGGTCTTTGTTTCTTGTGTCTTTGAAACTCTTTCTGTATTGAAGTTATTCATCAGAAGGTTCACACAGATTTTCTCTTCAGGGAGAGTTCTGTGCATTTCAAGTAAAGAAAGGATCTTCCCTGCTTCTCAGTTTAATGCTCATTAGGAGAATTAGAAACAGCCTGCGCACAATCAAGATTACAAGGAGAAGAGAAGCAGCAACCTTTTGAACTGGTCTGAGATAACTGGGTGTAACTTCCATGGAATAAAGCAAAGTGCAGCAGAGATACCTTTGCCTCTTTCTGAGGCAGTCTTGCCTCACTGCATCACAGCCTGTCTTGTCAAGTTTATGTTATAGACCATCTGAGTAAGTCAGATATGCAAGCTCAAAATTACTTCAGGACTTCCTGTCAGCTGGTGAATCAGAATCATAGAACAGTTAGAGTTGGAAAGGACTTTAAGATCATCCAGTTCCAACCCCCCTGCCATGGGCAGGGACACCTCACACTAAACCACGTCACCCAAGGCTCTGTCCAACCTGGCCTTGAACACCGGCAGGGACGGAGCATTCAAAACTTCCCTGAGCAACCCATTCCAGTGCCTCACCACCCTCACAGTAAAGAATTTCCTCCTTATATCCAATCTAAACTTCCCCTGTTTAAGTTTGAACCCATTACCCGTTGTGAATTACTTACAACAGTGAGAAACATCCTTCTCCCATACGGAGATATGCTGTTGCGTTATGACGTTGCCAGGTCATGTTTTGTTTCTTGTGGACCAAAGTCCCCAAGTCTTTATCCTCGGGGCTGGTGTCAGTCTGGACTCTGCACAACCTGTATTTGTGCTTGTCATTTCTCTGACCCATATTCAGAACCTTGCAGTTGGCTTCATTGAACTTCATGAAGTTGGCATTGTCCCACATCTTGAGCCTGTCCAGGTACCTCTGGATGGCATCCCTTCCCTCCAGTGTGTCAACCACACCACACAGCTTGGTGTCATCTGCAGACTCGCTGAAGGAGCATCAATCCTGCTGTCCATGTCACCAACAAAGATGTTAAACAGCTTCAGTCCAATACCAACCCCTAAGGAATGTGACTTGTCAGGGATCTCAGGCATCAAGCTGAGATCCATAACTCTTTGAGAGTGTCCATACAGCCAAATCCTTATCCACTGAGTGTTCCATCCATCAAATCCATGTCTCTCCAGCTTAGAGACAAGGATGTCATGTGGGACAGTGTCACATGGTTTGCACAAGTTGTAAAAATACAAGGTTGCTGGAAAATACAAGGTGATACAGTAATTGCAGAAGTGGATAAAACATTTGCTAGTAGCAATGAAACAAAGGAGTTGGGAGTAAGTTGCCTCTCTTCAAGGTGAGAGCCTCCTGTCAATACTGAGTTGAGTGTGTTTGCAGAGCATGTTGCTATGTAACTGCAAGTCATTTTGGGATCTTTATTTATGTAAGAGGGGAAAAACTGAAGGTTTGGAAGGAGAAGAATCGATAGGTTATGATGATTATGATCACCCCAGCTCGTTCGGAGCGGGGTTGTCTGCTTTACAGAGCACCAGGAGAAAAGGCTGCTTGTTTCCTGTGATGCCATCTGACCTGCTGCTGGCATAGGAGAGGAACTTATTCGTTGTGCTTTGTTTCTGCTAGCTTAAAAGGAGCTTACACACTTTTTCTTTACCTATAAAAGCTCTGAGTGAATCACGCTGTCTAAAGCTAAAGTTTGACCAGATTGAGCCAGAAGTGCTCACTGCCTCTATTGTTTCTTGGAGAAGAGCTTCGCCCACCCCAGTTTAGATAGTAGTCCTTTGTCTCTGTGGCTTTAAATACCCCAGTCCTCTCTTTGGGGACTGTCATCACACTAATTGACAAACAATCTTGAGAAGTTTGCCCCATTTCAAGTTGTTCTTTTGGAAGAATGAACAGTTGTCCTGTGGGAACAGGCCTGACCACATGTTGGATGTTAGTGCAGCAGAAAGCAGTTAGATCCTCCTCTGGCAGGCAGTCAGGGACCCACACATCCAACTTTTCTTCTTGGGGTGTGTGTGAATTCCTAAGGAAGCTCTGTTCAAAATACTGTTCTCTGATTTGGTTTACCACACACAAACTTGGAGATTCTTTGTGTTCTATGAAGAAAAACCCCTAGCACAGCTTCATTTTGGAAAATTGCATTTCATCAAGGTGCAGCTCTTCCCAGAGGTTGTTCTCAGAGCCACTAACCACACTTTCGTCATGTCTCTGAACTTGGAAAACAGTATTATGAGTCTGGCTGCTGCCTGCCAGGGCAACTTTTACATGCTTTAGTGTCTTGCATGGAAATTACTGGCTGTGATACACTGATGCAGAAGGTATCTGTGTGCATCCTCAGTGAGGAGTTTCAGAATTGTAGAACAGTTTGGGTAGGAAGGGACCTTAAGATCATCCAGTTCCAACCTTCTGCCATGGGCAGGGTTACCTCACACTAGACCATGTTGCCCAAGGCTATGTCCAAGCTGGCCTTGAACACCGCTTCTCATGGAACAGACTGGAGGTGGAGGAAGAGACCTCAAGGCAACCAGCTGTGCTTCCTGTGTGTTCCAGGCTTGCTTGGCAGAGGTGCGCACACTGAAGGTGGGATTGCTAGGTTGGCATGTAACTCTTCCAGCTCTCGGAAGAAAGACATCTCTTCTGCAGGGTGATACTTGGTGCTGTTCACACTGGTGCCACTTGCTCCTGCGCTGCTGGCATCCTCCTCACTTGAACTGTGAGATGTGTCATTCTGCCATTGGTGCTCAAGGGTCACGTTGAGGGTAAAACCAGAGAGACTTGCTCATCTTGAAAAGCATCTCCTTCACCTCTACAAAGGGAACTGTTCTGAATTTGTCAAAACCTGGATACCTTTTTTACTTCTGTATCTAATCAGGTTTCATTTGACAAGTGTAGCTTTTAGAGGCAGAAATTCTGTTATTTGGCCACTGACACCTGAATATTAAAAACCCTCCTGCTTTTATAGCTGTCAGAACCAATCTTTCAGGTCTCCCCTTCCAGCTGCCATACTCTCGTGAGCTGATTGCTGTCTTGAGCAGGTACATGGCAGCGTTGCTTTGGCTGGCACCCACAGTATTGACTTCCAAGGAAATTAAGGTGTTTCTGCATCTCATACCAAGTACTGTGGTTTCAGTTTAATCCTGTCTTCCATCAGAAAGGTTTCACCTTTCTCCAAGAGAGAATAAGGTCGCGCACCGTAACCTTGAGCATAGGCTTGTCATATCTAATGAGCTCATTAGGGCTTGATCCGCTCACTACCTGGAGACTGTTGAAGTCAAGCCCGAAATACCTCTCAGAGATAGAGTGGGAAGCATGCTTCCTTCTGAGTCAGCACAGGCATGTTGCTCAGCACGTGTGTTCGAATCAACTGCTGAAGCTGTCATCCGCTTAATGAGACTTACAAAGCTTGTGCCTTCTCATAATCTTTAAAACGCACTGCATTTGTATGAACAGGCTTCTGGGTGATGGTTTTCTTACCTAAAGCAAATGGGACTCTTCAGTCGTCATAGCAGAGTACTTTTAACAGAGCCATTGGTCATCTCTGTCCCAAAGTCCAGCTGAAGGTAAATGAAGTTTTCTTCATTACAAACTTAGCTTCCCCTTCCCAAAGGAAATGCTTTCATAGGTCTGACTGCCTTTGGCAGTCCACTTATAGCTCCTATTGAATTTCAGCTTCCTGCCCAGAATTCTTGGGATATGAGATTGTTACAAGGCTTTTTTCCTCCTCAAAGGCCACGGGATCCATGTCAACAGTACATGGTAAAAGATTTCATGCCCTGATGAGTGATCTTCAGGGCATGTAGTGGGAACCTGCAGAGCAGCTTGGGTGTTGGGAGAGTTAAAGCTGTTTGTGCAGAACAGAGTAGTGCAGCTAGCATGTAGAATTAAAGGTGTCCTTCAGTCTGCTCGGAAGGCTATTTTGGGAGGATGAACAGTGCAAGCATCATACTCCACATCAAATGAGAATATTATTTATGTAGGCTCATGCTGTCCTCAGTGGGTAACTTCATAGTTCCCCATCACTTGTGAGAATTGTATCTTGATCTAAATAGGATGGAGACTTATGTTTTAGCCTCTTTCAGCAGGATTCTTTAGGTGCACATGCAAACTGGTATGTTATCAGGGATGTACCATAAGTATAATGAATGGAAAGTCTCTGTCCTTTTGGTAGAGTTGCACAGTGATGCACAATTTCATCAGTGTGGTGATTTGTTTTTTGATCTTACCTAAAAAAAAAGCAAGGGACTTGATGGTGTGTTTGTTGGTTTTTTTTTATTGCCTGTACTTTCAAAGGGGACAGTGGCAGGGGAAGGACACAGTGACTTTAAGATGACATTGCATTCATTTGTAACAATGCTGGCATTCCTGTTGGGATGCTTCCTAAGGATGTATGCAATGCATCTGGCAAAAGCTCTGCTTATGTTTTCCTTTGATTTATACCCAGAACTAGAGACAGATGCTGTAAATCAGAGTAATTAAATGTGTTGGTTTCTTGTTAAAAATGGTTGCTGTAGTTCATGTGTTTTGGGGGTCTGGAGGGATCTCTAAACACAACTTTGTTGTAATTTGAAGGGTTGGTTGTTCTGGTGATTTTTGTTCATTTGTGTTTTGCTTGCTTTTGTTTTGTTTAATTGCAAGCCTTATTAAATAACTTTGCAAGCAGAAGTATTTTGCAATAACAAACATTTTCTGTTGGGTGTTATCAGTAGCGCTTCCTGTGCTTCTCAGCTCAGGGAGCTTTAGACAGAGCAAGAGGGACGGGCTAAAGGAGAATTGCTTTGTGCTTAGCAGAATTAGAATAAACCCAGCAAGCACATGGTTTGTGCTTAATTCCGAGAACCTGAATCAGATCTCGCTCCTACTAATCTCTAAAGGGATTATTCCTGATTTGCGCTATGCTGAATGAAGTCAGAATCTGGCCCTGAAGGTCTGCTTGTACTTCAGACATTGTCTCAAGGCAGGTGACCTGTAAATATGAGAAAAGAAGCTTGGCTTCCCACAGTTTAATTGTTAAATTTGTCAAGCTAAGTGGGCTATATCTTCTTTAGCAGGTTTTACTTTGAACTAAAGAGTTTCTACCCAGGAAACTATTGCAAAAACTCAGGCTAGAATCCATTTACCTCTACTGGGCTAATAAGAGATAGTAATCAGAGGACCCTCTGATAAAACACAGTGCTCTTTATTTGCATAGCGCCTTTCTTCCGACGATATCGGGTAACTGCTTCATTGCAATTCTGGAGGCTGTTCAGCCGGACAAGTCTCTTTAATGACCTGCAGTGACTCCAATTGCTAGCAGTGAAGTGAAAATAAGCCGGTACACCAGGCCTCTAGTTAGGAGTGGCATCTGTAAGAAAAGGTCTGCAACCTAGAACAGGGGGGAGTTGTTAGCTGAAAATGCTGGGGTTTCTGGAAGAAAGGCTATGGCTTATCTGTTTGCTGTGAAGAAAATCCATCTTTATTAGCACAAGTTCAGCTGGTGTTCATTGAGAAGTACCGAAGGCAAATGTACAGGTTTGAGATGGGAAAGAACCACAATGGCCAACTCCTTTATAGTCCCAAATTAATACACTTTTTGTTTGCGTTTTGATTGTCTACATGATCATTTTTAAGGCTGTGTTTATACCATACTTGTCCATATGACATGGTAAAATGCAAGCTGAATACACATTTTCCTAGGGCTGCTCTAAAGGAAACTTCTATGTTAATGTATGCAAGTTACATATGCATACTCTCAAGTCACATTTGTCATTGTGGCAAAGCACAATTTTGATGTAGTGACACACTTGCACAGTGTTTGAACTACCTGAAGGCAGCCATGTAATGTCAGGGAGCAAGATGGGTGGCCTCATGTGATGGCCTGCTTTATTCCCTTTGAGTATTTTATCCTTGAATTCTGTTATCTGCTTTGATCGATCAATAACTGTCTCTTTGCCACGACTATTTGAGATGCTCCCAGCTTTTAACTACAGTAGTAGTTACATAGCTATATAGCAATCAGGGTTGTTAATACTTATAAACACTAAAAGCATGGGCGACATGAGTGACTGAATCAAATATCTTAATTACAGTCTTTGGGAAGAGATTGTAGATAGCTGTCCCAGCAGAGCAGACAAGCAAGGTGTAGTCCCAAAGGGAAATGACAAGATGCATGCAAGGTTGTTTAGATGACCACGGAGCGTCCTGTTTTTGTGGACCACAGGACCCCTACAGCCCACAATTCACCCAGCATAGTGAAAAACCAGTGAGTTCTTGTCAAAAAGGAGCAGTACAGGAAGATTTTTTTGAACACACTGGTTCAGTTATCCCATACAAACATCTGCTCCTGCTGTCAAGCTCAGCCACCTTTTCCTGGCTGAAATCATGGCTACAGCGTTAAGTATATTGAACTAAATTTGACATGCACCATTTGACTGGAGAATACACTTAATTTTCTTTACAATGAATAAGGAAGTGTGCTACTTCATCAAAGGCGTAATTTAGCTTTATTGCTAGTTACCCCAAGTTGTTAGCCATGAGTAATGTAAACCCTGCCTGTCTGTCAGAGAGACTGGAGGAGCTAATGGCTCTATTCTTGGAGAAGAGACTTCATTGATTCAAACTGAAATAGCTGGTGAGCCATGCTCAGAGGAGTTTATATTAAGAATAAAAACCCCAGTTGGTTTTGTGTCTGTACCTTGTAGAAGGAAATCGGAAAGCCATGAACTGAGATCTCTGTATTTTTCTGTTTCTCATTAAAAAACCCATCTTCATCATCTCAGGTCCACACCCCGCTACTTTTCTATATTCACCTGATGCAAACCAGAGTAAGTAGCACAGCCAAGTAAGCAAATGTGTGATTTAGTGGGGGAATGAAATCTCCTGGTTAACCCTGCACTGCTCAGCAATGCTTTCCCCTTCTGCGTCCTCTCCTGTGCAGCAATGTGTTCATCAACCTAGGCTCACATCATCACAAAGGAGTGATGCTGGAGCTTCCTTTGCAGCTTTTGCCATTTGATTGAATCAAACTGCTTTAAAAGTTCTCTCTATCTGTACCCCCACTGTAGGGTAAAAGACATTTTTTCCCCATTCATCTCTGCTTGCAGCAGGTCCCACTAAGGCTGTGGCCACAACAGATGTAGAGGTGGAGGAACTTCCAAATATGCCGTGTGCCAGATATAAACTGGTTACCAAACTGGTTAATGTTGTTTAGTTGACATTTCTGTAATGTAGGAAAAGCTGGGCATTATTGGCTAAGCACTTCATAATTTTCTGGTATTTCTAAAATGACTGCCAGCACTTGGAAATATTGAGTAATTTTTAATCGAAGGGATATGATCAGTAGGTGATTAGTTTATGAAGTGCCTTGGATGCATGCTGTGTCATAGAGACAAGCCATCTGGAGCAAGCCTGTGGTTTAGCTTCTGTAATGAGTATCTGTGGACTGCAATGCCAAAATGACCAGCTTTATTACGTCAACAAAGATCTTGAGTAATTCAGTTCATTTTCACAGATCTGAACGAACTAAAATGGGAACATGATTTGGCCCAAAGTTTTAGTTTGATGCTCTTAATTATTAGCCAGGATCATCAATGCATTTTCCAGTATCCTTAATATAACCAGCCACTGCAAATCAGACTATTGAGTTCCTTCCTCTGTCTGTTGCTTTTACCAAGTTTGCTGTGGCCAGGATTTTACCCCATTCTGCCTGGACAAGCAGTGGGACTCCCTTAGGAGCTGTTCTTGTATTTGCTGCTCCTGTAAGCTGCAATCATAGTCCTCTGCCTCTGAAGTTGGGGGTAGAAGAGCCTTAGAGTGATTTGGATTAGAAGGGACCTTTACAGGTCATCTAGTCCAACCCCTCTGCAACGAGCGGGGCATCTTCATCAGGTTGCTCAGAGCCCCATCCCACCTGGCCTTGAATGTCTCCAGAGATGGGGCATCTACCACCTCTTTGGGCAACCTGTACTGTCTCACTAGTGGTGATTACTGGACATAGGAGTCCCATCATAAATCTGTCTTAGTTACAAAGCCTGTAGCTTGCACTGCTGCAGGGTACCTGGGCAGTACTGGGTACCTGAAGTGGCATCGTCTGTGTTGCCAGTCTTGTAGCTGCTGGAATTAATTACTCTAAAATGAATATTGATTTGCAGTATCACAGAAAAATGAATCCTCCCTCTTCCTGAAATCATCATTACATGGTCTTTTTACTGAAATCTGATCGATTCTGGTGATGTACAGCACTAAAACTCAAATCCAATGTGCTGCCCTGTATCTGATGTATCAAGGTGTGGAGGAAGTGACTGAAAGTGGCTGAAAGAAAAAGAACCCTTGAGAATGCTTTGATCTGAGGTTGAATATCTGTGCACCAAGAAGGGGTGTACTTTTAGGAGAGGGGCACAGCCTGCATGTAAGTAGATGTATTTTATTTGATGTTCCAAGATCAAGGTTTCGGAGCCTTTAACTCCTCATCTGGCCACCTTATCTTGCATTTTCCCTCTTAATTTTTCCCTTGTGTTTAAGTATCTTTCCCCCCCCCTCTTGTTCTGTGAAACATTCTTATGCAAAGCCAAATCTCCTGAAACTCAAGCAAGCTGCTTGTAGCACAACAGCAGCGAAGAGGTGCAGGAATTGTGGCTTTGCATAAAAACCCATCACTTACTTTCTTTTCCTTTTTATTTTTTCCTCTCTCCCCAAACTTGCTATTAAGTGAGCAGCACTTTAATGAAACATTTTGTGGAGGAAATGTTCTGTCCTGTAGATTGTTCCCAGATCCCTGAAGGAAAGATTATTTACGGATTAAAGCCCTTACTGTTTCCTTTGTCATTGCAAAGCAAATAATGAGGAGGACTTGAAAAGCTCTGGTATCTCCAGGTTTGGAGTACCAGCCCCTCTCAGAACATCAAACAACCATGCCAGCACTTTTTTCATGGTACCAGATGACTGAATTTCATAGCACATTCTCCTCCAATTTAGTGCTGCTAATGACTATGTGAATGAGACGGTGTAAGCACAAGTCTCAGCCTCAGTATTTGAACTTAAACAAGTCTGCACAGTGAGAGTCTGTTGGGAAGGGAAGCAGCAGTTTAAAATAGTCAAGCTTTCCAGGTTTTGTTGTGATTTCCCCAAATGCAGTCCACGGCAGACCCAGGAATAAATTGCAGGAATCAGGTTCTTGCTGTGAGCATAGACAAGTGGACCACACTGGCATATGATGAACAAGCCAGTGCTCCCTCTCTCAGCAAGAGGTGAGTCACTTGGGTAATTCCTGTTTTAAACAGCAAAACTGGGGTCAGGCTTCAAGCAGCCTCAGGCAGCCGAAAAAGAATAAACTTCAGGTTAAAACCTTGTGCTTCGTGTCATTGCTCTGCCTTCTCCTTCCTTTATCCCCTGCAGTGACAATATGTCAGTGAATAACAATGGGAAAGGAATTGTGCCACATATGGGAATAATAAAAACTAGCAAGGTCTACACTGTGAGGTCCCAAATTACAACAAGAAAAAATGGGATCACCTCTCTTACCTTTTAGTGTATGGGAAGGAAAAACAGAAGCAGGTTTAGATGGAGCATTTGGGCTAGCTGAGTCCAGATTTTCCCTACACAAGGTACCTCTTGGAGCAGATGTGTGTGTGTGTATACACACCTGGAAATATATGCATATATAATATATATATCTGTGTGTGTCTATATATATATGCACACCTGGAGATGTATCTGTATAAAGATAGATACACATAAACTATCTATCAACCCATCCATGATGAAGGAAACCATTCCTGGCTGACTTGTCTATTATTTACGAAATACCCAGAATATGTCTAACACATTCTGCTGATGCAAGGACAAGTACTTCCCAACATCTGTTAACAGCTGGCCCTTCTACCTGCAATGCTGCTATAGGCACTGCTTTGAAAAGATGGGTTTCAGTGACAACATTGATCTGAGCTTATTCCTAGCTACTGTATAGTTACAGGCTGAGCACTGGCCTGCAGTTCCAGGCAAACAAGATAACATTTACTTTATCTTTGTTCCAACAAAAGTCCGTGATACTATCTCTGATCCCAGCCTTTGGGAGGGGTCCTGTTGATAGAGATTAGGTAAATAGAGACTGCTCATTTTTAACAAGAGCAAAAGGGGATAGACTTTGGATAGGACACTGGATTGAAAGACAGGGTTTTGTTTTTCTACAGTAGAACAGCTGTGAACTCCACTTTGGTGTGGGTTTGCTATAGACTGTAGCTGCTACTTTGCACCTCTTTCAGAGCTTGTCTGGTTTAATTAATATTTCTTTTCTATCCTTTATAAATGGGCTGTTAGGCTAAAAGCTTTTGGATCAGAGCTGAATGGGCCTGCACAGTGCACTTGAAGTATTGGCACTCCTTAGGCGTCTACTGCTAAAGAGCTGACATGCAGACGGCTTATTCTGTGGGGAAGTCACAGACACCAGAAGTTTAAAGTCATGAGGGCATATGGGGAACCTTTGAGTTTGTAGTATAAACAGACTTCAGTAGGATAAATAGCACTTATGGGCTCTTTTTTTTTTTTCTTCCTTTAAGGGTTCTCCATATCATATCCCATGTTGTGCGGACATGACTGATGAGGTGGTAAAATATGCCTAAGTAATATTCCTAGGTACTCCACTGTTTTGGATGGGGAAATGAGTGTTTAATGTTTACCTGCTCCTAAATATACCTGTTTATAAAAGAAAGGATGCTTCCTTTTGCTGGACAGGTAGTTTATAGTATCTGAACTCCCTATATATGAGGGTCTTAACTAAATGGCATTTATTTTCCACAACCTTTAAACCCTTCATCTGCTAGATGATAAGAATGAATGTGGCTCATCTACTATGGGAGTGGTGAGGTGCTGGTACAGGGTGTCAAAGAAGCTGTGGCTGCCCTATCCCTGGCAGTGTTCAAGGCCAGGCTGGACAGCATTTGGAGCAACCTGGTCTAGTAGAAGGTGTCCCTGCCCATGGCAGGGGGTTGGAACCGGATGAGCTTTAAGGTGCCTTCCAACAAAGCATTCTATGATAGGTAGTAGACATGTTGGTTACGATGTGTTGCAACCATCTGATTGGCAGTGTGTTGAGAGTAGGTGTCCCTCAACAGGATTTGGTAGTCCTGCTTGGTAAAGAGGTGGAACGTCCTTGGATGTCGAGCCGTGATGACTCTTGAACAGTGAAGGATGTGTGGGTATGGGAATGAATCAGTCCACGTGCACAGTTAGTGCCCCATGGGGTCATAGTTTGGAGGGCAGTCAGGCTCAAAGTAGCTGCAGAGGTGTTATCCTTTTCAAGCAGAAAACCTTGTGCACAGAGGAATTACTGCTGCCCAGGCATCTCTGTAACCTGAGGTGACACACGACTGCAATTACTTTGGTACCTACCAGAGGGATATTACTCTCATACATCACTTGACGTGGAGAGTGAAGGGAGCTGCTACCACAACAGTCATCTTCACTTCTCTAGTAGGATGAAACCTGGAGCAACATTGTGTCCTCTTGGTTGCAGCACTCAGAAGGGGTACAGGGGTGTGGAAACTGTGTCTGTGCTGGGGAAGGGGGTTTTGAGTTCTCAGTGCTTCCCAATCATGGCAGCTCAGTGCCTTTTGTTCTCAGGCATGTCTTTATTATTTATTTCTGTGGCTTTTCAGATGAGGAAGCACAGAGAACACTGTACTTCTGGGTGTCCTGGGTTGGCAGTGAGGACAAAATGGGTGAGGGAAAACCATCAAATGGAGTCAGTGCTCAGAGGAGCTGGGAAAACAAACCACAAGGAAAAGAGCTGGGACTCATTTTCTTAGGAAGTACAGTGGGAGCAAAAACATGTGGCATGACTAAGGTATGAAGGAAAATCATTCTTATGTTTGGCAACAAGTCCTGCCTTTCAGTGCTGAGGGTAGGGCTTGGTTTCTGTATCTCTCTGCAGGTCTCATGGGTGGCTCTCATGGGCCAATCTTGTGCATCGTCAGTGGTGCTGGCTGACAGAGCTATTGGCAGAATTGATCCTGGGAATAATACATTGCTGAGACCCCATGGTTTAAAAATCACCTTGCAGAAGGGTGTTCTCCAGCATTGCCAAGGGAATTGTGGCTTCGTTTGCTTTGAAGAATACTTTGGTTTCTTTGGATTGGTAACTAACTGTTCACCTTATGAAATGAGAGTATGGGGAGGGGGTAAGCAATTCTGGAGCAGGGAGCATTTTTCTGTGCTGGGAATTTGCTTAGGGTGCAGGAGAGCAGTGTGGGATGTATCGGAGCGCAAGCATCAGCAATGCACGCGCTGCTGTCAGAGCTGGGTATCTGTCCTCCTTTTATAGGTCACAAAGACAAATAGTTACTCTGGCATGTAATTTGTCTCATTTTAGAGGAAACATCGAAAAAACAGGCTGTGGAGGTGGGACTTCATCTCTGTTTACAGTTAAAGAAGCCTTGGTGGCTTGCTCAGGCATTGAGTTATAGCATAAGATCACATGGGTCTTGTCCCAGAGTGAATAGGAATGAGATCCCATTAACCTCTTTGCTAGGGCTGCAAATGCCAGAGGGTAGAAGCTGGGGCATCTAAACCAAGGGAACTAACACTGGTTTTGTGTTTTTCTTCTGTGGAGAACTGAAGCCCCTGTGGCTGTGTCCATCAGGTAAGCTGATGAGAGGCTTTCAGAGCCCAAGCAGCACTGGGCCCTGTGCACCTCATTGAAAGTCAATAGAGCTGTGCCTGCAAGCTCCTCTTAACCCATGAAACAAAAAAGAGGAAAAAAAAAAACATATTTTGGTGATAATCTACTGAAAAAAAAACATCCAGCAGATAGGTGTAGTCACTTGTAGATGAGTGTGAAAGAGAGGGAGAAGCTTCTTTATGGTTCAGAATTAACAGGATCTGCTCTTCTTTCCATAGGAAGGTAGAAATGTATTACTGGCCTGATTGACTCAGAACTGCCCTGAAACCCCATGACTCAGGTTCCTGAATCAAACCCCAGATAGTCACTCATGCTAAGATGCATGGCTTAGCTGAAAACTAACCCAGCTGGTGTCTTCCCCTGCATGGATGAGAGGTCCAGACCGACCCAGGCACTTGCAAATGCAGTGACTGAACCCCGAAGTGCTTGTTTTCCACATGAGAAAACAACTGCCTCAAGTATTTAATACTTGGCCTTGTCCCCTGCATGAAAGGATGCTGTGAGCTCGATGCCAAAGGGCAAACACAATTAACCTGAAATGGTTGAAGATGTCCCTGCTTATTGCAGGGGGTTGGACTGGATGAGCTTTGAAGTTCTATTCCAACCCAAACTGTTGTATGATTCTATGATTTAAGTTCCAGGGAGGTGTTGCTGCTTTGTCAAAGTCTATTTGACCTTAAAACTTGCCTCTCTGCTACAGTTTTGAGTAACCCAGAAAAGCAGGGTTCCTGATATGCAGGTATTGAACCTTCTGTATGCTTTCGGTTGTATCGCTGTCTCCAAAAGGCTGAGGAGGAGAATGTCTTTTCGTATCTTAAAGAGCCTTTTACAACTTTCTGGTGGTCTTTTGAAACCCCAGTTGCTGGTGATAGCCTGGGGATGGAAATTCTCCTCATCAGTTGTAATTTCTGTGGCAATTTCTCTTTGCTCAGACTGTTCAGATCATTTTATCTGATGTTTTATAGCAGCGGATTCATGAGCTCTTTTTCAGTAGAATAGCTCTGCTGTGTATGCAAGTCACCGTTGGTATCATAACACGTTTGTCTTGAGTTTGACAGCCCATTGCCCTCACACGTGTTCACTGTCATTGTGAAAAGAGTGCTTTTGTTGGCAATTCTCACAAAGAAATGAGAGAATGTAAAAATGAATTTTCTTTAGTACAGAAATGTCGTTTCTGTGCTCTGCTAATAACTAAACATGTGAAAGAATAAAGCAGGATGTGGGTCTGGGTATCATGATGTAGTTCAAGATGTCCCTACTCATTGCAGGAAGGTTGTAATAGATGACCTGTAAAGGTCTGTTCCATCCTAAACTGTGATTCTGTTATTCTATTGCTCATTCTGTAGAGAAGTAAAAGGACTGTTCTATGATTCTATGACCACTGCCTTGCAAATGCAGCTGTGGGATGTAAAAACATGCTCCTTGTTCAGATGATTTTGGATTGAGATTCTGCATCACACCTCTGCCACACAGCGCTCCTCTCTGTGTGTCTGTGTTCAACTCACCGTGTTTTGAGTATGCGTGACTCAATGGACAGCTATAGCCTTAGATATGATGTGATCTAAAATCCTCTGAGACACTGAACCACTTGAAGACAAGGAATGATGTTGCTAAAGAGCACATGATGTAACTGGAAAGTCTGACCACAGGAAGCCAGAAGTCTGCTAGTGACACTATTAATCACCTAATTTGAGACATTTAAGGAACTACTTAAAAAAAACCCCAACAAACCAAACCTAAGTTTCGAGCACTACTTTTGAGGTCTGAAATGACTGGGATGGATGATCCTTACGCTTTCAAAACACAGATGCTTCCAGAAAGACAAACAAAACAGACCTCTGCTGTATAGCATGTTAGCAGGCTCGGGGTTTTTTTGGTAGCTATTAAAACAAAAGTTGCATTTCAACTTGCTGTGAATGGCAAGTCTGCTTCCCAGTGATGCTTTCCTTATTTCAAAGCTTTAAACTGAGCCTTTCAGGAATACCTGGGTTTGCAGAGTCCCAGAGGTTACTCTCTGCCTGCATGCAGCTTTGCATTGGGATGGTTCTCCAAGTGCTCTGGCTGCTGCTGTTTCTCAATGCCAGGCCTCAGGGAGTGACAACTTCCCAACACAAAGCGCTTGAGCTGTAGTTCTGTGTTTGCATTGTGATATTCTGCATTATTTTTACCTTTATTTTCTGCCTCTGACCTGCTGCTGCTGACCAAGCTGAATGTGTGTCCTGATACAGATCTTATGCTGCCCTGAAATCTCATGCACAGGAAGCATCTGTCTGTTCCCCTGCTGTGTGGGGCATTCTTTCAGCGGATTATCTCTGCTTCATTCTGCTTCATTCTGGCAAAATGCCCTGAAAAAGTCATTTGACTGACCCAAGCTCTCTGCAGATCCAGATCATGCATCTCTCGCTGCTCTTGAGACGCAAGTGATTCCTGCTGTGTCCACCTGCTCGGAGCTGGCTGTCTTGGGAACGTGGGCATTCATCAGGTTTGATTTTCACCCTTCTCATTGCTTTATCATTCATTTTCCATATAAGAACAAGTGCAAGTTCTGGACTTCAGGTAGTGAAGTTTGGGGTGGGATTGTTAAACATCCACTATGTGTGCACAGCAAAGGGGGTAGTTCTCTCCCAGGGTTTTGCATTTTCAGGTTTTCCATTGAGAGAAAAGGGAAGTTAGCTTTGGTTTTGCAGGTGTAAGGGAAAACAAGTGTCTGTAGCTTCCTTCTGATTTTATACTGCCTTTTTTTCTTTCCTGTTTGGCACAATGGCTCTGCACAGGCTTGGCAGGTATTCAGCCCTCTGCACTTTCCTTTGTTGAGTCAACAACAAATCCAGACAGAGGAGAACAGCTTAATGGCCCATCGTAATCATGTAACCAAAATTCTGCCTAAAATATCCTCATCCCTCCAACCTGTGTAGCTCCTGGATTGGTCTCCTTTCGTCCCAAAGGGGACATCTGTGTGTGTGGTAGGGTATTGGAGGTCCTTGTTATGTGTTTAAGGCCAGGTTGGATTGAGGCTTTGAGCAACGTGATCTAATGGAAGGTGTCCTTGCCCATGCCAGGGGGTTGGAACTGAATGAGCTGTAAGGTCCCTTCCAACCCAGACCATTTTGTGGTCCTATGCCCATGAGGCAGGTGATTTTGGTGCAGTCAGAGGTGGCCACAACCACTGTGATCCTCATATCCCTGGTTAAGCATGTACCTAACAGGGCCCCTTTTAAGGAAAATCAGGAGAGCCTTCAATTGGGATGTCATGCCTTTTCCCAGGGTTAAAAAATAATTTACTCTGTTCCGGACAAATGGGTTTCACTTGATGTTGTAGCTGCCAATTTTAGTCTTGTGGATTATTGCTGTGTTGATAAGATTAATGATGTTGTCATGGTTATCTTAATGGTATTTCACTGAAACGCCTCCTTTTCAGGTTGGGTAGAAATGTGGGAGTCTCTCCATGTACTGTTTTCTAACTTTCCTATTAGCAGGAGAAGCTTTTCAGGTGTGATTCCAGTGCTGAGACCAGAAGGTCTATTCAAAGAATTCAAAACCTTATGATTTCTGAGGTCCAGCTAAAAGGTATTTAATGGTTGGGGCTGCTGACATGCACCAAACCTCTCAAAGTATGCCTGCAAGGAGCAAAAGCCTGTGAGAGATGTACTTATTCATTACTGTGTAGACTTGTACATAATAAAGCTTAAGGTTCACTTGAAGCCTGGGTGACAGGGACTCAATTTACACTGTTTGGCTCTTAATCATTATGATAATTTATTATACATTATCTCTAAAAGGTAAATTAAGTCCAGGCATAACAAAACCTCCTATTGGGTTACTGCTGAGATCTGCTGGTAACAAACCCAGCGCTAGGCTTATTTTTAATTTTTTTGCAGCAAAGTCCTTATTTACCTATTACAAAACCATGCAATTACTTAAAGATGTCGTTTGTCTGCTCAGTGATGAAATAAGCCCCATAGTCATATCCATGAGGTGAGCCGGATACCTGCAAATGAGAGGTCTGGGCTTAGCAGCAGTTTGTTAATTACTGCTGATACGGTGCCCTATAAGGAGCAGTCATTAGCAAGATGCTGTTCGGGCTGCTGGCAGTTTGCAGCCTAGATGCACAGCGCACTGGTTGCTCTGCTGTACTCAGCATCATGGAAATCCTGAAGTGATAACCCTGCTGTCAGCACGGGTGAGTAAAGGCAGAGCGGAAATCCTGGTGGAGGCCAAGCAGTGCTGTTTAGTTCACAGCACGGTCTTTTCAAACTACAAGAACTTTTTCCCATCTGGGGCCCCTGGGCTTGACTTTCCAAACAAGAGCCATATTCTGAGCTTTTTGTTCCAGCAGAAAATCGCAGAATGGTTTGGGTTGGAAAGGACCTCAAGATGATGTAGCTCAAATCACCCTGCCATGAGCAGGGCCAAATCATCTTGCTTCTTCCTGCTGAAGCTTGCCAAAGTGCTGCAAAGCTGTAAAAAGAAATCAGGTTCTAGCTCACGCCTTATATTTAGTGTTTTGCCATTTGCCAGATTGGCTCTTTTGGTCAGCCCCATGTTCCCCATGCAGGCTGTGGCTGTGCAGGGAAGATCCCACGACATTAGCACATGCTGCCAAGTGCAGATCCACTCCTTGTGTGTGGTTGCTCTCACTGCCTACAACTGTGTTTCAGCTCACTGTGTGCGAGATGTCTCTCCTCCAAGTGAGTAAACCACAGATGCAACTTCCCCTGATTACCAACTTTTATGGAAAGCTTATGGCTCTCTATGAGATCTCCTCCTCCGCTCTCACTGTGCTGCTGCTTTTCTGAAGGCAAATTAAACAGATCTATTCCTATCTGACTGAAGCCATTGAGTTACTTAAACAGATTGACCTGACTTAGGGTTATCAATTTCTTTAATGAGGTATCCTCTGCAATGTCTGCTTGGCTTTTGGCCATCCTTCTCATTAAAAAAGTTCGGTTTGGAATCTCTTTGTTCCATGTGGAGTCATTGCCAGCTAGTTGGCTGGGTATGTGCCTGACCCTTTAGCCCCTAATAGTGCTTTAATTTTCCTTTCTAAATCTAGCAAAGGCATAGAGAAATAGAAATGCAAGTTTTGGAGAGCATCTTAACTGCTGGAGAGCAGCGGTGGAGAGGGTGCTTCTGACCTGTGACTCCATGGAAATAATCCTGCCGCACAGAAGGAGTTTCAAGATGAAGATGCTGTTTCTTTCAGCCTGGATGAGATGCCTCCTCACAATGGCCTTTTAAAATGACAGCAGTGACAGATTCCAACCAGGCTGAAAGATAACCACCTCCCACTGCAACTTCTTCATGAAGTCAAACCTTCAGGATCACACAGTGGGTATCTCTGAAGGGCTTACCCAAAGTGTAGGAAAAGCTGCATTATCTGTGCATGGAGAAATTTATGTGTTTCTTTAGGATGAGTATGCACCAAAACTGGCTGCAATAATCCAGATTTACTCTAAGAAAACTGCAGTCAGCTCTAGAACAACTCTCCATGTCTCTATCTTTCTTGATGCTGATGGTCCATCTCCTAAAGCTATTAAAATGGCTAATATTAGGGGATTGTTTTGCTTGTTTTCTTTTCCTTCAGTCACTAAGCGTCACTTATATATTCTACATCAGTCGGGGCCAGATCCTCCACAGGACCTCTATGTGCATGAAGTCATGCCTTTTCGAAGGCCTTATTCAAAGCTACGTGGAGGCTACCTTTCTTGTGCTCCAGATCTTTCGTCTTGAGCATACTTCACCCAGAAGTACCTCCCAAGCTTCTGCTCCCCTCCAAATAAAACCAAAGCAGTACTGGATATCCTCTTTCAGGGCACAGATTATTGGTCCTGCAGGTGAGATCCTGATCAGCACACTCAGTGATGGGAAGGAATAAAACCCAGTGCTTGTGGCTGACTTCTCTGCAAAAGCCTGTCTTGTCCACATGTGTTGGGCACAACACATACAATGTGGAGACACCAAGGAAACACAAGCAGGAAGGAATGCCTGATGTTTAGGTGCCTGTTGTGTGCAGCCATGAGATGGATGTCAAATACTCACTCCTGCCAAGATGCATTGTGCAGGGACATCACCCCAGGGACCTCTGGGAACATTATAATTATTATTACTATTACTACGACTACTACTGTGACTACCACCAGGTAACTCTAGGAACATTATTATTGTTATCACCATTACTGCTATTATTACCTCTTGGCACATTATTATCCTTATTACTGTTCTTTTCTTTTTTACCTTTAAGACAAAGTCCCTGCAGAGTTTAGGTTCCACTGTGGGAAGAGGGCTGCTATCAGAAGGTGTTAGATACACAGGTTTGCACTTAGGCATCCTTATTGTCTCTCTGCCCCTTTCCTGGAGCAGAGTCTATCAGAGATGGCCAGGTTTAGCAGGGCCCAGTTTCATGTTTCTTTGACATGCTCCATGTATAATGTTAGTGGGGACAGGTTCACAACTCCAATGAAGTGTGAGTTTGCTCTTTTATCCTGGTAGAAATGAACCCAATGTAATACAGAGTTGTTGCAGAAGGAAAGCCTCCTGCTCTAGCAAATAAACTATCCCTGCTTTTGTCCCTCCTGTCTCAGACAGCCATCTGAGGCACTGTGCCAGTATTTTCATGTCAAATGCACAGTTAGGAGAGCAGGGCAGGGAAACCCAGGGTAAGTCTTGTATAATGGATGTCTTCTGTATAAAGACACATTCCCAAACAGAGCGAGGAGGAGGACTGTGTGTGGCTCTCAGCCTGGTGAATAGAGCAGGATGAAGGGAAGTGGGGATAATCCCATGGCTCTACTGAGGGCACTGCATTACAGATCCCAGTAGAGCGCTCCAACCTCCTGGCTGCAGAGCATCTCTTGCATGTCACAGTATTTATTACTGACTGCTATTGGGTTTTTATAAACCTGATTCAGCAGAGCATTTGCATCTGCATTATTTAAGTGACTGGGAAACCCACTCTGTCTTTATAAAGCTAGATATGTGCCTAAGTGTCTTGCTGAGCTGGGATTATTTTAGAGGAAACAAATAGCTGCTTCCTGGCTTGGATAGTGAGCAGACTGGGGCTGGCGTTTTCAACCTGGTGAGATTTAGGATGTTTCATTTGAGTGCTTAATTTGAGATACCTCAGCACACAAATTTATCAAAATATACAAGCATCCATGAGAAAAGCAGAGCTGGAACTGCAGTGAACCACATTCAGCAGCCCAAACACTAACACACACGGTGTTTTCCAAAGTGCGGGTGCCAACTGTTAGATAATGAATGTAAAACTGTCCAGAGGGGCATGTATATTGGATGTGCAGACAGTATTATTGAGTTGTGGTCAAACTGACCACAGATAGACCTGCTTTGACTCGGATGATCGGGTAGCAGCCTGTGTGTGAGCCTCAAGAGTCTGGAGAAGGTGTTTCTTGTGTCTTGGTGTGTGCCTGACTCTGCATTCTGGTGCTGGGCTCTGTGAAATTGCCTGTCAAAATCAAAGAGGTTTTTGAGTGGATGGGTTCAGACTGCATCGCTGTGAATTTTAGTTCCTTCCATTCATTTTCCTTTGATTATCAGTACAACGCTTTATTTTAGCACAGTGTAATATTTTACTAAAGGCACATTTGTAGCTAATAACATTTATGAAGAGGCAGCTTTGACTGAAACTACATCTGAATGTCACTTAAATAATGAATGGAAATGCCATATATTCATTAAAAATTGAACAATGATAACTGTATGTCCGTTAGAGTCCCCTTTCTGATGGATGTGGCCAGCAGCCATTAAAATACAGTAGGAATTCTTGTTCGCAGGCTCACAATTGCTGATAATAACACTCTTGATAAGTATTTGCAGCTCAAGACGCTGAATTTACAAAAGAGATTCATTGTAGCTAACAGCGGCTCTGAAGATTGAAGTTACCATCATTCAGCTCTACTTCTTTTCTGTTTCTTTGTTAAGGTCTTATATGTGTAAAGAAAGGATTTCACTGCCCTATCAGTCTGTAGAGCTGGTTTTCTGCCCCCCACTATGAGAAGCTACTCATTTTAAATATTAGCCAGTATCCCTACTGGTTTAAAGGGGGGAGAAGATAAATCTACTTTTCATCCTGTTTTTAACCCAGGGGGTTTGTAGAAATTGGAAAAGCAAGTTGGGTCATCGAGTCTATTTTCTGCACCCCTCTGCTCTTTCTTCGAAGCCTTCATGTTTCTGGGCTTTGTAATGCTTACAGATGCATTGCTGCTGCTGCTGTTTCCTCCAGCTCAGTGATGGGTGGATGTCACTAGGCTCTAACAAGGAGCCTGATGCGGCGCTTTGAAGTTAGGGGAAAATAAGGAAAAATCCTCTTAATAGCATCTATCCTAGGAAGTGACTTTGCTTAGCTTACAGTAAATATGTGGTACCTCAAACAATTCATTACCTAGAGTCTTGTGACTCTTTGCTTGCCCTACAAGGCTGACCCAACCATGGCAGTGTAGTACAGTGGCTCAGAGGGCTGGCAGATTTGTAGTCTTCATTTTGACCTTGAAAAAGTCACTTAATAGAGCTTTTCCTTTCCTGTCCACTGTGCAGGGCAAGGTTTATCTGAGCAAAAAGTGCTTGCTAAGCATCAGTAAAGCAGTGACTGTGCCAGGACCCTGGGCTTTATCTCCCAAGCCTGATCAAATAAAAGCTATTAAGCTGGTCTTCTGAAGAAACAGATCTATGAAAGAATCCTGCAGGGTTGGGTTTTCGACTGGCACGAAGTGCTGGAGTTCTTCTGAAGGATTTGGCAAGCTGTTCGCGTTCAGTTTTCCTGCTGTCATCAAGGATATAGTCTGTTGACTTTGCTGATTCTTCCCCCCGTTCCTGTGTTCAGTTCCGATCTGGCAGCGGGAGCTGGAAGGCTCACATCCTTGTGCATTAAACAGGATGCAGCGCCTAATTATTATCTTGATTAAATTTTGTGATTAAGTGGTCTGTAATTGTCTGTAGGCTCAGACTTCCCAAGATATTACTCAGAGCTGCTTTGACTGATCATCTGGTCAGGGTTGAGGTGGCACTGTGTTGATTAAATCTTACTTTAAGGGGAAATGGCACACATCTCTGCATGCGCTTAAGCTCTGTGGAATTTTGTTACATTTCTCTAGGCTGAGCATTATATAAAAGTCTATCAAGTGCTAGATAGGTGATAAATGTTGCGAATATCTCTCTAGAGAGATGTATGTGTAAAGTATATTAATGACTCCTTGTTAAATTTCAGACGACTGGAAATTTGTCAGGAATATGGTATTTTTCTAAGTCTGTACAAAAACCAGAGAAAATAAATATATGATAGGATCGTAACCTCTCAGTGATGACTAAAGCTGTGGCATTTTTAAAGCTAAGGAAGAAGCAATTTTAGGAGTGATTAAATTGAAATCTCAGTCTTTCTCTGACCTCTCGGAAAAAAGCATCCGTGTGTTTTAAATTTTGCTCCTTTAATATGCTATGACATAGTGATAACTAAAAATAATAATAAGGAAGCAATTCTCCCTATAACAAAGAAGGGTCAGGCAGGTAATCAGATGATGTTTTTCAAGCTCGGTGCAACTTGGACTTAAAGACCTGAGTATCACCCAGCAATAATGGCGTGGAGATGAAATCCACTTGGATAAAAAGTACAGGGCAATGTCACTTGACAGGCTGAGTCCTAAAGGGCAGCACTCTTGGATCCAGTAGTCTCGCTCATTTTGAATAACTGCTGTGCAACACAGAATCAAATATTTATTGCTGAGTACAGGCGCATTTGCTTTCCCTGGTGACCCTCTTATAAGCAAATGTGCAATACGATTTTATTACCTGGAGTGCATTTCACACAAGCTGTTTGCTTTACAGAATTAAATAAACCCAGACAACGCACAGTCAATACTATTGTTTTGCCTTCTTGCATTTAAATGCTGTCTCCTAGACAGCTCAATAGCAAGTCAAAAGAGAGAACAGCCCTGTCTAAATGATTCACACAGAGAAATCTACCTTTGAGGAAGAGCTTCCTAGAGCACCAAAATCATGGGATTGCTTCTCTATAGACAAAGCATGAAGAGTGCTGCCTTCATGTGAGCAGACCATTGTGGTTGACTAGTGGGAATTAGGTTGATTGGAGAAATCTTAGCCAAAAATACTGTTTCCAGGCTGGAACGTCCTGGCAGTGGTGAAGCTTTGATTTTGCTGCCAGTGCAGCATCTGAAGGGTGAAACCATATTTGTAGCTGGAAGAACTTCTGGGAGACATTTGAACCCACACCATAAATTTATGAACTAGCAATGTTTTTCAGAGCACAGGAAAAGGACATCTTGGAGCAGCACTTGCCTTGGGAGGGGCTGTGACCACTCTTGCCTTTGGGCAAAGCCTACGATGAGCCCAGTATCTCTTCAGTGAATGAGAAATAAAGGCATGCGGTGCCTGGCTTGTCCTGCTGACAGCATATTGCACCGTTGTGAAGAGATCTTAGGAGCCACTTGAAGTGCCAACTAGCGCCTTATTTGTTGTGCTAATGTATTCATGCAGTGTTGACTCTCCCTTGCTAGGAGAAAACTAGACTAAGCAGAGTCAGAAAGGTTAATGTATTTGGTCTTTTTCTTTCTATCAGGTTTATGACACAAGTGGCTAAGGCATCACAAGGCGAGGAGCAGGGGCTTTGTTGTCTTCATAAAAGCTTGAGAACTCCACTCAGAGATACAGATCCAGCACAACCCCCAAACTCAATTGTAATTGTTCATATTCAGATACACGCTGGTGGTGTTCTCAAACCCCAACACTGTGCTTTGTACAGTGTTAAGGTTAAGTCGAAGGGAAGCACTATAAAATATATATTGGATGTGATTGATAGTACTGCATGGAAGCAAGAGTAAATTCTGCAATGCTGATTTATCATTCCAACACCAGCAGTTGGGTGTTTTATGAGACTTGAACTAAAGATTATAAACACTGGATGACAGGCACAGTGGGACTGTCTGTTCAGACTATGCCAACAGTCCATCTAGTTATTGACAATCAGCACGGAACAGCAGAGAGAAGCCATCCAAATGCTGCAAGAAGTCCTCAGTGTTACAGATCTGTTGGTGGTGAAGGGGTAAAATGGATGCCAAGCCCAACCAGGGTATTCTGGAGGGGTTCTTCCTCTGCATGGTCCAGGATCAAGCTTCCAGCTCCATGAAGCAGCACAGGGCAGAGAGTCATAGCCATAGTGGACCATTTTCTGAGAGTCTAAGCCCAGGTTTGGAGCAACAGGTTTTGTCTTGATCAAAGACAGGTAGGAGGAGATGTGTCATCTCAACACTCCGAGTGTGTGATCTGGCAGAAGAATCCTCTCTACTAAAATGTTCTTTGTAATCATTTGTGGGATAAATAAACTGCAATCATCACACAGAGCCAAATGGAATGGAAGCTACGGTGAAGGGGACTGTAACAAGGAGACTTTCTCCTTCAAAACAGTGTGTTATTGGTGACCCAGCCTTCTCAGATGAAACTTTTGGCAAAAGAGTTTGATCTGAAGAACTTTCCTTATTCACTCAGAAGCTCCTGCTCTTGCCAACTCAGTATATGTGCTGTTGAGACAGGTAGACAGGGCTGCTTGCCAAAAATAAGCAGGTATTATACAATAAGCTTAGTTATGTTAATAATTAAAAGATGGGCGTACCATTTATTATCTGCTTTCAAATCCAAGTCAGCAATTGTACTGATGATTACAGGTTTGGGTTTTTTTCTCTCATAAAGGGAAATGTGGTGAAGGGCAGAACTCAGAATTTAGTGTTCTGCCTTTGATTCCTCTTTGCAGCTTGGTAATTGATGAAAGATGCTGGCACATGCTGTTAGAAGCTTTTCTGTTGGATTTGTGCTTTGAACCAGGTCTGACAAGGCACATCAAGAGTCCTTTGCAGGGCCCTTGCTCTAGCTAGAGCAAGATCCTTGCAGGACCTGCTTGTGGAGTTCACATTGAAGGGAGCGGAGATCTAGAGAGAAAGTGCCTGTCCCCGTTATGTTGCTTGGTATTTAATTGTCCCTATTCTGTTGTATATAGGAGCTAACCTGCACTTAATGTTCCCTGTCATAAACAGCGGCAATCTTAAAATTAATCCTGAATTTTTCAGACAGAGACTTTAGAGAAATGCAGCTGGTGGAAATCATTTGGAAGGCTCAGCTGGCTTTGTGTGAACTTGGAGCAGGCTCAAAATACACTGACAGGTCCAGCAGTGAAAAAAATCTCTGTGGTTGTTGTCACCTCATGTATCCTTCCCCTGCACTCCGGGTTATTCAGCTTGCCTCTCCTTAAGGGCTTCATTTTTGAGTCCACATTAGGAGCCCAGTAAATGAGAAGGCGAATGTATCGGGTTTGTGTGGCAAGGCTTTGGTAGCAGGGGGCCTTCTGTGAGAAGCTGCCAGAAGCATCCCCCATGTCTGATAGAACCAATGCCAGTCAGCTCCAGGATGGATCCACTGCTAGCTGAGGCTGAGCCCATCAGTGATGGTGGTAGCGCCTCTGGGATAACGTATTTAAGTGGGAAGGCCATGCTGGAGCAGACTCCTGGCAGGACCTGTGGCCCCATGGAGAGTGGAGCCTGCGCTTGGAGTAGTCTGTTCCTCAAGTACTGCACCATGTGGAAGGACTCACATTGGAGCAGTTCATGGAGGACTGTCTCCTGCGGGAGGGACCCATGCTGGAGCAGGGGAAGAGTGTGAGGAGTCCTCCCTGAGGAGGAAGGAGAGACAGAAATGCATGGGATGAACTGACCACAACCCCCATTCCCTGTCCCCCTGTGCTGCTGGAAACAGGTATAGGAAATCAGGAGTGGAGCCTTGGAAGAAGGGAGGGGTGAGGTTAGGGTTTAGTTTTTATTTCTCATTGCCCTACGCTGATTTGATTGGCAATAAATTAAACTGATTTCCCCATGTCAAGTCTGTTTTGCCTGTGACAGTAACTGGTGCATGATCTCGCCCTGTCCTTATCTCAACCCACGAACCTTTCACTGTATTTTCTTTCCCCTGTTGAGCTGATGGCAGTGACAGAGCAGCTTTGGTGGGCACCTGGTGTCCAGCCAGGGTCAAACCACTGCAGCAAGGCTCCCCACATTGCCAACAGAGGGAGCAAGCCCTGTGGTTGCTCAGTGGATGAATTTAACTTTGAAATTATGAGTTGAAAGGATGGGATCGAGGTGTGTGTCCTAGCTCTCATCCCATCTGTTTGTGGGGAGCAACCCAAGAGCTTATCCATCTCCATTCACCTGCTCCATCATCCCTAGGTGACTTGTATTGCCCTCTGCAGGAACACCACTATCTACCTAAGGAACTTGTGGGTAATGTCATGCTAAGCACCTTATTTAAATCCCTGCAACCTCAGTGACCATGGCATTGTTCAAATCTGAGGAGTAGATGCATTTACTGTGAGGGGGGTGAGGCATTGGCACAGGTTGCTCAGAGAAGTGTTGAATGCTCCATCCCTGGCAGTGTTCAAGGCCAGGTTGGACAGAGCCTTGGGTGACATGGTTCAGTGTGAGGAGTCCCTGCCCGTGGCAGGAGGGCTGGAACTAGATGATCTTAAGGTCCTTTCTGACCCAAACTATTCTATTATTCGATGTGGCTTCTCTGCCCTAGAGCACGGCAGTATGTGAAATCTGGGCTTATATGCCCACATGGACAGGCAATAGCTAGAAAACAAATAAAAACCTTGAATTGATAACGTGTACCCCTGTCGCACTCAAAAAATGGTCCTGAATAGTATAGGTGACAATAACAATGTGGGTGACAATAACATGATGTCTCCAAGGTGCAGGTAGAAGCAGCAGGTAACTCTGGTGGCTGATGCCAGGCAAACCAGCACTGCTGCTGCCAGGGGGCCCTGCAGCCCTTTGCAGACACTGGCACAGCTGGTAGTGCTCGCTCTGTCTGTGGTTTACTGTATCTCATAAAGAGTTCCACATGCGTTTCCCCCTCCTCTCTCCCTCCTTGCCTTTAAACAGATGGCACTGAAGGACTTTGCCTTTTTTTTCCCCCAGTCTGTTTTGGGCTCTCACTGCCTCTTGTCATGTCACAGGCGATGTCCCTGACAGCTGACCGCTGCGCCAGCAAGCTTTTCCCTTGTCCAGAACCCAATCTGTTACAAGGCTTCCTAATAACCCCCTCCTCCTGCTGCAGGCACAAAGCACCCACCCCAAGCGGCTGCTCTGCTTGAGCATCAGGGAAGGAGCACATAGAGACTTGGCAGAGGTCTATGGGAACAGCTGCCAGCTCCATCTTAAACTAATTCTTACCCCTGCCAGGGACAGCTGCCTAACAACTGCTTGGAGGCTGAAACACAGCCCTGAAAAAGAAGTGTGAAGGGGGCTGCAAAGGGCAAAGTAACATTTCTGTTATTGTCCCAGGTTGAATGATTTACCTTTGAAATGCTGAATGCGGTGGGAAAGGCAAGAAGTGGAGTCAGGAGCAGGGGATGGATGGTGCATCTCTGCCTCAAGCTCTGTGAGGGTGATAAAGATGAATGGCTGCAGGCTTAGTTACCCCTTCTCCATGCATTAAAGCAGAGCTGGCAGCTGCATGTCTTGTGCACGGTGGTATTTGGAGGGATTACAGTAAAAAAGGCTTGTGGTAAAGAGTTGTCCTGGGGCTTGAACCGGCTCTTTATGTGCCACCTTCTCCTCTTGGTTTGGTCCCAGGTTAATCGTCCCGCAGCAAACCAGCCTCAGTGGGTCAGGAGGTGACAGCAGAAGTGATTGTAAGTTCTATTCTGTGGCGCCTTCCCAATGCACTTCAAAAGTGATACTGAAGCCCTGTCTCTGGGGGTGTGCGATGTCTTTGTATGAGTGTGACAAAAGACGCTGGCAGCCAAAGCTGGATGTTGCTGAAAACAGGGGTAAATTTGGGGTTTCTCACTTTGAGGAACAGCAGTCCTGAGGGATTATGCTCTGGCTTCATGGGAGTGATGGGTGGCTAAAACGGTGGAAACCAGTAAGGGGCAGATGCTTAGTATCTTTGGGACCTTAGAGCCCAAATGAAAGCACTGTGTGCTTTGTCACCATGCAGCCTCAAATGCCACCCAGATTTTGTCATGTTAAGTCTGGCCTTGACAGGGATTTATTGTATTTTTCTTAATTTTATTTTAATTCTTGACTGCCTGGGACTGTTGGTGTCTTTCATTTCTTTTGCTTGCCCATCAGGAAGACAGCTCTGTCTTAATTTCTTAATTAGCTTAGTATTTCTACAGTCATTTAAAGATGTCTGGCCAATTTGAAGCAAGGTGCAATACCTGTCAAGCCAACTTTACACATCAGGGCTAGGTGGCCTGGGGACAGGAGGACGTTGCATGCCATGTGCACTCTCACAAAGCCATGTTTTCTGGCCTTGGGGCAGGTATCGCCTGCAGGAACCTCACCTGTATATGAGGGAATATTGCTGACAGGCAGCTGGGCAGCAAAGGGGTTTTATCCTCCCCAGGAGCACTGGTGAGGCTGCAGAAACTTCTTCATTCCATTTGTCTGCTGTGACGATGCTATGGAGCCCAGGCACCTAAATGTGGAGCTCACCCCCATTGTTTATTTAAAGCTGGTTTTATCCTTCCTGTGTTGAGCAACTTGAGCTGAAAATCACGTTTTGCCCTATCAATGCTATGCAGTTCCAGCTCTTTGCAAAGGATGAGTTGGAGGGAGCACCAGTAATACCCTAGGGCCTGTAGCGATAGGTCAAGGAGTACTGGTTTTAAACCATAAGAGGTTAGATTCAGACTAGATATAAGGAAACAATTCTTCACTGTGAGGGTGGTGAAACACTGCAACAGGCTGGTAGATGCCCCATCCCTGGAAGCATTCAAGTCCAGGTTGGACGGGGCTCTGTGCAACCTCGTCTACTTGAAGATTGTCCCTGCTCATTGCAGGGGGGGTTGGACTAAATGGGCTTTGAAGGTGTCTTCCAACCCAAACTATTCTGTGATTCTAATACAAGCCACGAGGAGGAAGAGGGGCAATATCCCTCTCATTTGTTTCAGCTCCTGCTATAGAAGAGTGTTTTATCAGAGTGGGAGGTTGGACTGGTTCAGACCAGCAGAATTTTGAGCAGTGTATAGGTCCTTGCATGCCCCCTACCTCCTTGCACACAGCAACATGACCCATATAAGGGGTTAATTCCAACTATAAGCCCTGTCAGCAGGGCAGTAAACTTGTTCCCACACCCCAGCTAATCCAGGCAAATCCTCTTTCCTTGTACCTTCTCCTCTTTCTTCCTCTACCTTGGGGTGAAAAGGTGAGGACAAAGGAAAGTTACAGAAACGCTTTAACCATTTCAGTATGTGCAAAAGAGCAAAATCAGTCTCCTTAGGCAAAGCGTAGCCCCTGCTGTCCCTATGGGCTCCATGTATGTGGCTGTGTGCAGGCTGCTCAGCCTATGTCCTCCTCCCCACTTGGCCTAATGCATCCCAGGACTTTCCCTATAATGTTGTCGTGGTTTAAACTCAGTCCGCCGCGGAGTCTCTCTCTCATCTCCCCGAGGGATGGGGAGGAGAACTGAAAGAATGTAACTCCCATGGGATGAGATAAGAGCAGTCCAGTAACTAAGGTATAACACAAACCACTGCTGCTACCACCAGTAATAATAATGATAAGGGAAATAACAAGGGGAGAGAACACAACCGCTCACCAGCCCCCAGTCGATACCCAGCCCAACTGAGCAGTGATCTCCTGCTTCCAGGTAACTGCCCCCCAGTTTATATACTGGGCATGACGTGCTGTGGTATGGAATACCTCTTTGGCTAGTTTGGGTCAGGTGTTCTGTCTCTGCTTCCTCCCGGCTTCCCCTCCTCCCTGGCAGAGCATGAGGCTCACAAAGTCCTTGGGCAGAGTAAACGTTACTGAACAGCAATTAAAACCATTGGTGTTATCAGTGCTGTTCCCAGGCTGAAAGTCAAAACCACAGCACTGCACCAGCTGCTAAGGAGAAAAATGACTGCTACTGCTGAACCCAGGACACCTGTAAATGAGGGATGGGATCACAGGCTGAAACTATTTCCCAGGCCATGTGCATCTGGAAGCTGGGGGACATTATTTCTCATGTTGTTTGCCCTGGAGAAGGCATGGGGGGACCTTATTGCTGTCTACAACTACCTGAAAGGAGGCTGTAGTGAGATGGGGTCGGTCACTTCTCCCAAGTAACAAGCAATAGGATGGGAGGAAATGGCCTCAAGTTACCCAGGGGAGCTTAAGATTGGATACTGGGAGCAATTTCTTCCTTGAAGGGGTTGTCAAGCACTGGAACAGGCTGCCCAGGGAACTGGTTGAGTAATCTGGAGGTATTTAAAAGATGTATAGATGTGGCACTTAGGGACATGGTTTAGTGGTGGACTTGGCAGCGTTAGGTTAATGGTTGGACTCGATCTTAAAGGTCTTTTCCAACCTAAATGATTCTATACTGCATGATTCTATGATTCTTGTACCCCTACATAGCTGTGCAAGCCAGGGTGCAGCTTCAGCAGCACATGGATGCTCACAAACGCTACAAGGTGATGCTCTGAGGTGTTTCCAAAGAGTCTGGTTTCGATTCAGGGCTGAAAGGTTCACAGCATAGTGTTATATCTGAATGCTGGTCTTGCTTCAATTTCTTTCTTTAACACTTAATTGAAAGAGAGTTTGGGGAAGGGCTTTTTTTACGTGTTTTCTAAGCAAGGGGTGGTTTAAAATCACTCGGCGAGGCAGGAGAATTTCCTTTACAGGGTGTTTTCAGATGGAGTTAGACAAACATATTAAAACAGTCACGCGTAACTGGTTGGTGCCTTCTTTGCATGTGAGGAAACCTCTCAGCACCTCACCCAGCTATGAATGAATGTCCAGAACTAAAGCCAAACCACCTTAGTTTTGGGTGTCAGGCAGGAGCTGCACCTCACTGGATGGCTGCCTGCGAAGTAAGCACTCCTCTCCTTGGCTGCCTTTCTGGCTGACAGTAGCTCTGTGAACAGAGATGACTGTATGTATTTGTAAATCTCTAAGTCTTTTTCCTTCTGTATGCCATTTGTTGTCACTGTGAGCCCTCTTGCCGTCTCTCTCCCACACTTCCCTCACTGTTTCCTATACAAATCAGAGATGCACCAAATCTGCCATATGCGTAAATCAGAGCAGGGTCAATGAAATTCAGAAGCTGAAATACAGGAGGCTGTAAATGGGAACCATTTACATCAGCTGCAAGTTTGGAAACATCTCTGCAGCAGCGATGCCAGTCACAGGGAACTTGATCTTCTAAACAAAGACCTAGGAGTGATCCATCAGTCTGTTGAGGCACAGGATGCCCTGATTTCCACCATCTTTTCCTAAGGATGTGAACACCCCAGCAACAACAACTACCATGTTCTGTTCAACGTTCCCCTTTTAGAGCATCTTAAAAACAACGACGCCCTTCAGCTGACGCGACAGCTCCTCCATAAGAAGTCATAGGTCAGTTCTCCTCTGGGAATGTTTAAGCTGTATTTGTAATGACTTCCCCTTGGATGCAGTCATTATTTTTCAGCATTCACTTTATGGAGGGTTTTTTTAAGAAAGAGGGATGTAATAAAAGCCATTACAAACTCATCTTACCCGGTTTAAAGCCAAGGGCAACAGTGTGTTTTAAAGAGTCTCTTGGTGTATAGTTCCTGGCAAATCCTTGAGAGGTTTTAATTAAAGGTGAAATGACCTAATAAAGACAAAACACAAAGAAAAATCCCGTAGCTTCCGCTTACAAAGCAAACTTTTTGACATAAATTGGTGGCTCATTTAAAAGAAAACCCAAAGCCCCAGGGTTCTGCTGCCTGAAGGCAGTGGGGGCTGTTAGCCTTTAACACTGTGCCCATTAAAACTTGCCAGGGGCTTTATTGCTAGAGTAAGTGGTGATATTTGTGTAAGCCCTGTTTTAAAAGTTATGAAACTTGTCATTGGAGTGGGAACAGGATCCTGCATTCACTGCAATACTAATATGTACAAAAGCTTGCAACAGAAAGAAAAAGCTTCCCTATCCCACCAAAACTCGAGGGATTTTTCAGATAGAGAAAGGCTGTTGCAATAAATGTGGGATCCCATTCTCAGTGTTTGAAAGGAAGAGGTGATCTTGAACCAGAAAACAGAATTTAGCTTAAATATTGCTGCTCTGTGGGGTTTGTGCTGCCACAGTGCTGTTATGGCCACTTAAGGATAGTGACCCCAAGCTTGAAGATGTAGTCTGTGACCACCGCCAAACAGCCCATGTACGACTGGCGTTAATCTTTCATTGATGCAGGATTAAAAGTTCTTAGTTTCTAATGTACCACCAACTGGGCAGATGTTGGGAATTATTGTTGGGGAAAAGTAAACAGCACAGGCTTTCCTGTCCTGGTTTGATAATCAGAGCCTAAGAACAGTGATCTTCCCTGTTCCACTCTTCGTCATATGTAGAAGAGTAAATCCAGACTGATGTTTCCAGCATCTGGCCTGCAACGACCTGGTATACTAGGTAGGATGTGGTTAGCAGCACTGCAGATTGCAAGACCAAAGTAATACTGAATTGATCACTGCTTGCTTATGTTAAAACTCCTGATTTTACAAAATCAATGGTTGATAGTATTGATGACTTTTTAGAATTGAAAATTTTAGCACTAAATAAATTAAACCCTTCCTCTGGTATTCCTGTATGGATGAGTGATAGTTTGAATTTCTCTTTGAACCAGAAAGCCTTTAAATATTCAAGGATTGCTGGCTACCTTAGCAGTCTCTTTTTTCATGTTTGAACAATCTAAGTAAGACAAGTGGAAAAGATAACATAGTTTTGTGCATGTCTGCGTGTGTTTCTCCAGCATTCAATTATCAGCATCCACATAACTCAGTATTAACATTTTTAATGTACTTCAGGATGCCCAGTCCAACAGCCGTATGTGCAGCTCTGATGTATGCAAATCCATTTTGCACACGGCTCTTGACATATTTTCATATTCAGGATTATGGGAAGACTTTTCTGTGCCCCTCTGATGTGTGCTAATCTTTGTTTCTCCAAAACCACTTTGAAAGTCCAGACAAAAAGACATCTTCCTCACTGAAAAGCTGTGATTTTTTTTCTGTACCCAGGGTACCACATAGTATAAAGCAAAACTCCCACTGATAGGGTACCAAAGGGCCATACTCATATTGCCTGCTCTGGGCAGCTGCTTCTGTCCTCTGGGTATTAAAGATCTGATAGTCTTCTGGATAAAAGGCAATCTGAATCATTCATTTCTTTCTTGACTGCCAACACCTTTGTAGATGTAGGGCAAAAGCTGGAATGGGAACATCACCATATGCACAGAGGCAGGGTGACCTGCGCTGGGAGCAAGAGCACACAGTGCGTTTGGATCCAAATAGGTCAAGTACTCCTATTAGTGATGTATAAGTGATCAATCAAAGTAGGTGCTTTGTGGCTTTGTAATTCTGGCTTGTAGCACAGTATATTAATTATCAAATGTGTTACTTGTATCTGTGATATATTATTAATGTATTATTGATATTATAAACTTACTGTGGCTGCCAAACTCTCACAAGTGTGAACAATAAATGGAAAACACTAAGTATTATTTTTCCTTGCCATAGCTTGCCCCAACTGCCGGGTCCAGACTATGCACAGATGCTAAAATACCTCTGAATTTAACTGTGGGCAGTTTGACACCTTTGTAGCACCAGAAAGACTAAACATAAATCCCAGGTAAATGAAGGGGAAAATCCCTGTGGTGTCATTAAACCTTCTCCAGAGTGGATTCAGTCTGTCTGATGAATAAATGTTTAATGCAGAGCCGTATCAGTCGGTGTCATCGATTGTAAGAGAAAGGCTGTTGGTTTAATGAGGAGCCCATCAGTGTGAACTCCAGTTAACAACCTCACATTGCCAACAGCCGCTTGGTATTGCTTCAGGGCAGGAATCCCAGCAAAGAGAGTCGGAAATGCTCACATGGGCACAGAAATATGTTCCCAAGATTTAGGGTTTATTGACAATGCCATCAATATTATCATTATCATCTAATCTTTCTCTGCATTTAGAATTATAATGCCATGAGGGTCCCTGCAGTGTGCTAATCACTCTCTTAATATTAGAAATCACAGCTCCTTACAACATATTCTTTGAAGTTTGTTCCATGTGAACTACTGCATATGTTTCCCTGCAGTTTTAACCAAGAAATTGGTGAATGTTTTTGAGCTGCATACTTATAGACAGTCTAGAAAAGTACCTGCTGTCAATGTGATTGAGTTCCGTCCTGTTGGGTTTGCGTGGTGACGTTTTGGTAGCAGGGGGAAGGCTTCTGTGAGAAGCTGATAAAAGCATCCCCTATGTCTGATAGGTCCAGTGCCAGTTAACTCCAAGATGGACTCAGCACTAACCAAGTGTGGTTTAACCCTGCAGGCAGCTAAACACCACACAGCCTTTCACTCTCTTTCCCCCCCAGGGAAAGGGCACAGGGGAGAGAATTAGAATAAAGGTAAAACTTGTGGGTTGAGTTAAAGACAGTTTAGTATGACAGAAAAGGAAGGAAAGCTAATGATGATAAAGGAATATACAGAACCAGTGATATGCAGTGCATTTGCTTACCACTTGCTGACCAGTGCCCATCAGTCCCCAAGCAGTGGACCACCACTGCCCAGCCAACATCCTCAGTTTCACTGTTAAGCATAGCAGCATATAGAGTGGGATATCCGTTTGGCCAGTGTGGGTCACTGTCCTGGCTGTGTCCCCTCACAGCTTGTGCCCTTCCGTCCTCCTTGGCTGGCAGGGCATGAGAAGCTGAAAAGTCCTTGACTTAGTGCGAGCACTGCTCAGCAACAACTGAAACATCAGTGTGTTACCAGCATTACACTCCTAAATTCAAAGCACAGCACTGTGCCAGACACTGGAAGAAAATTAACTTTGTCCCAGCTGAAACCAGCGTACCATGGCCAAGCCAGTCAACAGCAGTGGTAGTGTGCAGAGGAGGAGGCCCACACTGGAGCAGTCTGTTCCTGAAGGGCTGACCCTGTGGAAGGGACCCAAGCTGGAGCAGGGGAAGAGTGTGAGGAGTCCTTTCTATGAGGAGGAAGGAGTAGTGGAGACGATGTGTGACACACTGACAGCAACCACCATTCCCCATCCCCCTATGCCACTGGAGGGGAGGATGTAGAGGAAATCATGAGAGAAGTTAAGCCCAGGAAGAAGGGAAAGGTGTTTTAGGATTAAGATTTTATTTCTCATTACCAGTCTGATTTGATTTGTAATAAATTAAACTAATTTCCCCAAGTCACATCTGTTTTGCTTATGATGGTAATTGCTGAATGATCTCTCCCTGTCCTTGCCTTGATCCATGAGCTATTTTCTTTCCCTTGCTGAGTTGAGGAGGGCAGTGGCAGAGCAGCTTTGGTGGGTACCCAGTGTCCACCCAGGGTCAAAACACCTCCCACTTTTCCAAGTGTCCTATAGTCTCATATAATCCTGTATCCTTGCCTGTAATCCTATAAAACTGAAACTAATGCACGCACAGGAATTTGATTCTACAATACTTAGAGCTTGCGTCTATTTCTACTACTGCTGTCGCCATCCTTTATGTGTCTTTCTGTATTTGGATTACCTGAAAGTAGCATTCTTATTGTCTCTGGGGAATTGGCAAGGCTTTAAAAGAAACATAGCCCAATATGAAAGCAAAACCTAAAAGAAGAAGTGATAATTTTTTTCACGTTTCTCCTAGCAGGAGTGAAAATAGAGCTCTTTACAATTGTAGCTTAGATTGAACTGCTCAGTGCCTTGCTTTCTTGTAATTACCATAAATAGCCATTTTCTAGGAGGTTTTTTGCAAAATAAAAACTAGAATTTTACATTTAAAATGTCAGAGATGCTTCTTATTTGAAAATTGCTTGAAACAGAAAATCGAAGTAGAAAATAATTGCACCTACTGATTCAATTTTGACAATCTGATCATAAAAACCGCATAAACTGTGCTTGAAAATCCCCTTGCCAACTCTACAATTGACCTATCATGAGCTATTTAAAAACTGAGCTAGGTGCAAACACACATAGGTGTCCTGGAAACCCCTTTGATAGCTCCTTTTTCCCAAGGACAGGGTAGCAGAGCTTTGATCCTAGCCTACAAATAATCTAAGGGCATGGGAAGGTCAAGAGATTACAAGGGCACTCTGTTCACCGTGGACTCTGTGTCATCAAAGGTTGTCAACAGGAATCTAACAGCAGTTTTTATGTGTCCAGTTTCTGCTTCATGTTTTTAAGCAACTCTTCAAAGTAGAGCGATTCACAGAGATAAGAGTGAATGAATCTTAGTGAGTGCATTTTAGCTTAGGATTTTCACAGTAGTTATTGTTTCCATTGCCCCAGCTTTAGACTCTCAGTGTTCCAGCCTATATATAAAGACAACACAAAAAGTCCTATCCCGACACATTTGTGGATATTGACCTACCACAGAAAAGCTCCCATAGTCGCCCAGCAGGTTAAACCTCTATGTCTGTCCAGCATTGCAGACTACAGGATGAAGAAGGAAAAGAATATTTTTTTAAGAGCTTGGAGGGATATATTTGCTGTTTAAAACAACAATGTGTTTGTGGGGAAGAGGGGGTTGGAATATATGAACGAAATGGAAGTACCACCAGAGAAGCAGAGGTGCCATTTCTTGACAATAGATTGTGTGTAAAGAAGTAGAGCACCTCCAAAGTCACTTGGCAAGAGAGAGGCTGTGGAAGATGCTACTACGAGCAGCTTAGTTTCCTACTGCTGGTTTTCAGCACATCCCTGGTAAAACCTGGCAGCCTCCACCCTCTCAGCTGTAATCACTGATTTTCACGGCTTGCATGGACACTGCTCTCGTTCTGGGACTCCTGTTTTGTCCTGAAAATACTTGGTCTGAGAGTTGAGCCAAAGGAATGGACCACAAACAGGTCAGCAGTGGAGCTGCCCGTTAAGTTTGAATTCACCATCCTTTTCACTGTCCTCTCCCAGTTTATCCCATGAAGAAGACATCAACAAACCAGTTTGCAATGGGTGGTTGCTTCATGGTCTGCAGATGTGCCTGAGCACTCCTTTGGCACCGTAATGACCAGGAGAAGTTCATACTGGCACGTTTTGGTACATTATCAGCAGGACTTTCCAACGAGTCTGACAGGATACCAAGTCTGGCCACAGTAACAAAGAGTTATTGCATAAACAGTGACTTATTTACATTATAGCTCCCGTTGGAAAGAATTTGACCCTGAGTTTATCTCTATAGCCAGTCATCCATGTGTTTCCCAGTGATAGGTGAATGTCAGAGTTGCATAGCTGCTGCCATCAAGGGAGGGAGCTGGGCCCCCCTGCAGCCTTGTCTTTCACCCCAAGCCTACTTTTGCTTTTCTCAAAGCTGAAGATCAGGTGCTCTATGAAAATATGGTAGTAGAGAGCACAGCATTTATCAAAGAGGTGGTAGTTTGTTTGGGATCCTGGAATGAATTTGCAGCATCAGCATTTTTTATTCATAAAATCATAGACTCACAGAATGCTTTGTGTTGGAAGGGACCTTAAAGCTCATCCAGTTCCAACCCCCTGCCATGGGCAGGGACACCTTCTGCTAGAGCAGGTTGCTCCAAGCCCCGTCCAACCTGGCCTTGAACACTGCCAGGGATGGGGCAGTTACAGCTTCTCTGGACACCCTATGCCAGCGCCTCAGCACCCTCACAGTGAAGAATTTTTCCCTAGTGTCTAATCTCAATCTCCCCTCTATCAGTTTAAACCCATTTTTTCTTGTCCTGTCACTACATGCCCTTGTAAAAGGTCCCTCTCCAGATTTCTTGTAGGTCTCCTTTAGGTGTTGGAAAACTGTTATAAGGTCTCCCTTGAGTCTTCTCTTCTCCAGGCTGAACAACCCCATCTCTCTCAGCCTGTCTTCATAGGAGGGGTGCTCCAGCCCTCTGATCATAGGATCATAAATAGTTTGTGTTGGAAGAGACCTTTACAGGTCATTTAGTCGAACCCCACTGCAATAAGCAGGGATATCTTCAACTAGATGAATTTGCTCAGAGCCCCATCCTAGCTGGCCTTGAATATTTCCAGGGATGGGGCATCTTCCACCTGTCTGGGCAGCCTGTTCCAGTGTTTCACCACCCTCACAGTAAAGAATTTCTTCTCTATATCTAGTCTGAATGTAACTTCTTTTACTTTAAAACCAGTACCCCTTGTCCTATCACTACAGGCCCTAGGGTATTACTGGTACACTCCCCAACTCATCCTCTGCAAAGCAGGGTTGGAGCTGCATAAGACTGATGGTTTTATGTGATTTAGAGGTCAAGTTGCTCAACACAGGCAGGATGAAAACAATATTTGCTCTAGGCCAAACACCCCTTACAGGAGTTGACTCTTGGTATGTGAGGGAGGAGGAGGCAGTGAAGGACAAAACATCTTCATCTCAGTGGAAGGAGGCAGGGACGGCAGCTTGAAGGTACGGGCAGGCTCATGACCCTTTCTGAGCCAGAAAGCCCTTTCCTCAAGCATGGTGAGGGAGTTTTCACTTCCAGAACGCTCAGCAGCATGCCTGTTAATGTCTGCCAAGATAAAGGTTTATTCTGAGGCAACAGAATGCAAATTCCCCACCCAAGGTTCTGTTAATCTTACACACATCTTATATAAGAAGCTGTTTGCTTACCCTGGCTGCACGGACCTGTTGCACATGTGGGCAGGGCAGGCTGTGTTAGAGTACCAGGGAGAACTCCTGTGTACCTGGCCAGCCCGAGCCTGCTCACTGGTAAGACACAAGTAGGTAATGATTTCATTTAAGATGCTGGCACCTAAAACGTCGTGCATTTATGCTCCATAAGCCACCTTCAGTTTTTCTTTTCTTCACTGTGATGGATGAAACACAGACTAATAGCTGGCTCCAAACCCAAGAAGCATGGAGGTGCTGCTGTCTTCGGATTTGTCTAAAGCTACTTTTTCTCATGGCTTAGATGTCCCTGAATGGTTTCATTTGCTTGATGAGTTGGGTTTGCTTGGGGTGAGCATTTTAATAAATCAAACACTCATACAACAGCTGTCTTGCCTGACTTCAATGCTGTGACCCTGTCTGGCATTGGCAGTCAGATTTAGATGATCAGGGGTGGGGTAGAAGAGTTACAGATCATTTTCTTCCTGATTAAATGACTGGTGAGACTTGGGGCAGCTTTAGTGTGGCTGTGGGCACATGGGATGGCAGCACCTATGGCATCCCTTGGAGCATTTAATGATGCGCAGAAGAGAGGAACCAGTTAGCTCCAAGGAACAAAGCACAGTTCCGTTTTAATTACGTTATGGATGGAAAAGGGAAAGTCACTTGGCAGCTGATGCTTTTCCAACATTGTGTGCTGTGGTGGCTTTTTGTGTGTGAGGATGCCTGCCAGTCTCATGGTGCCAGGAGCACGTGAGAAGTCACACCATGAACAGATTGAAGTCACAGGGGTTGTGCTGGGGCACAGGCAGCATCCTCTTGTGTGTCCAGCCCTCATGCAGCCTTCTATGCTTGGTAAGACTGATCTCCTGGAGCTGGAGGAGGTGGAACAGAGGTCTTGCAGGGGCTCCCAGCATCATCTGGTTAAGTGTGATTCACGTTCTGCCCTATGTTTAACTCTGACGGGTTGCCAGGCTGTCTCATAATTGTACAGTCTATCTCACGTAGCAGAAGCCTCATGCTCAGAGGTCTCTGGCAAGGTGTCAGACCAATGAAGTGTTTCTGTCTAAATGTCAGCCAGCTCCGGGCAGTGGGAGGCAGCCAGCGATGCGCCAGGGCAGGGCAGGGCAGACAAGCCTGTGGTTTGGAGTGAAACAGTCCCCTCCATTGTTCCTCTTAAGCACAGACCTGGGGCGGAAATTTATGTGTATCTTTCCAGGGGCAGGCTTTTTGCTGCCCCAGGGTGACATCTTCTGAGACTACTCTGGGACCTCTGTGGATGTAGTAAAGCAAGATTTAACCTTCCATCCTCTCCAAGGCCAGGGCTTTCACACCAAGGGTTGCTCAAGTAGTTACGAGGAGTGCGGATGGAAAGAAAGACACAAAACAGAAGGAAGGATGCTTGAGGCCATCATGTTTGTGTTGCCAAAAGGCTTTATAACAACATAGCTGTGAGTGGCTTAGCTGGGAAACTAATTCCTCTTTGGAGGTTTTGCAAGGGGAGGGGGATCTAAGCTGTGCTTCTGAGAAACGGGCACTCACAGTTCTGTTGCTAAGACCTTTTAGCACAGCACTTCTTGGAGCTGAATTCCAGCAAATCTCAATTCCTTGCAGTATAGTTTCCAGCTGTAAAATATTGTGGGTCGTAGAAGGGTTATGTGATGGCCACCATCAGTCATGAGAGAGCTGCAGCCTTCCCAGCTTCCATCAGGGAAGGTGGGTACGTGGGTTTTGTGTCTAAAGGACTTTGGGATCTCTGAACTATTCAGGCAGTGAATGGAAAGCTGGAAATATCTCTGTATAGGGATGCTGTTCCCTGTTGCCTCTGTGCTGTTCTGCCCAACACGCTGTGTCTGGGTAACGCTGGCAACTTCAAACTACTGAAGTGTGTTTCACGCTGGGGATTTAATTTCAGTTACTGGCTAGAAGGCAAAAGCTGGATCCTGAACTGTCAGCATCCAATGTGAGCTAACAGAGATCTCCTCGAAGTAGTGCTGGAAAAGCAGGCATCAAAAAGGGGTCAAACTATACCTTAGTATAGAGGGATATTTACAGCTTGGGGGAGTGAGAGGGAGTGCAGTGATTTCTTTTCTTACTTTTTTTTATTATTATTTTCTACATCTTTTTCTTCATTTAAAACCTATCTCTTTAAAAAGAAAAATCAAGAAACAAATCATTCTGCTAGTATTGTGTGACTGACCACACAGATCTTGTGCAGTCCCCAAATGCTTTTCCCCTGTATCCTGTAACATGTCCCTTGTGCCCAGGCAGCAACTACCCTCAGTCCCAAACATGTTCTGGTGTTGAGCATCCGGGCGGGCTTCCTGTCTGATCATGGGCTGAGGCTGTCCTGGACTAGCCTTGGGAGGGATCCAGAGAGGATGTCCCTTCTTCTGAGTCCTTATTTCAGGTTCCCAGCTATGTTTGTGCCATTGTGCTCCTTGGGGATGGTGCAGACTTTGATGGGCTGATGGATCCTGGGATGGGCCTCAGAGCCTTTGGGATAGGGTATTATTTAGGCTGCCCCTCCTGCTGTTGTCTTTCTGTGCTCCTTTGTGGGTGTGCAGATCAGCTTTGCTTTTATCACATAACAGAACAAGTGCGGTGAGAATTCACTGCATTTGTAGGTGGATTTGTCAAAAAATATTTCCTGAAGGTGTTAAGGATTGCTTTATGTTAGTCCATTGAACTGATGGGTTTTTATTCTTGCCTGTTAATTGCCAGATTGGCAAGGGACCAGGGACATTCTTCAGATTGTGAGTTTACAACAAAAATAAAGATCTACCCTGGAGAAAAAAAAAAGAAAAAAAAAGAAAAAGGAAAAAAGAAAAAAAAAAAGCTCTTTCTGTTCCTTCTTTCTAAAATGTGAGAAGCCAATGGGTTGATCCTGGTATATTTTATAATAGAAACCATTAAGCTTTGCTTTCCTTTAAGACCATTTAATCACACTGGGCCCACTCTTATGCTCAGGACAGATACCAGAGGAATGTGCTCCATCTTCTGAACCTGCCCCTCTCTGCTCTTGCCTAGGTCACTGTCATTTCACATTTTCCCTCTACTGCATGCCACTGGCAACATAAATTATGTTTATTATTATTAATTATTACGTTTATTATTGTTAACCCTGATATAAGTTAGTTATCCTGTAGTGTACAGGGGGGTCACACATGGGGACTAGTGTATATGTAGGAAGGGGGAGGAGGTGGGAAGATAGCAGGAGAAATCCAGACCACAAATAACACCTTAAGCACACAATCACTTCAGGTAGCTTAATCTGCTGCTTGCCTAGGCTGGAGGCACAGAGCTGCTGCATACTGTACTTTAACTCTGTTTAACTCTCAGGGGACCATAGCTGGCATGAGAGCTGGGCACGTAGTTTAATCTCCATACGTGAGGTCCCCAGAAATACTTTCTGGGTGCGAGGCCAAAATAGCCTGTTCAGGGATGTACCAATGCCAAGGTCACGCGGAGGTGTGTTGATAAGGACCATGGCTCATATCACGCTGCTCACGTGTAATGACTTAAATTAACTATTGCAAATAGTATCAGGAGGTAAAACGTTCCCGGCACCTAGAGTTGGCAGCCCTGCCTGGTTTCCCACACCAGCTGCTGCTTTGGCATCATCCCTAACCTTCCCACTTCCCATTGGCGAATCCCATGGAACCCCTTTTGTGAAGATTTGTGTATATATGTGAGCAGAGGGGGACACAGGGATGGTCTGAGATGCGATGCGAGATGCTGGGGAGAGTGAAACTACTGATGTCTGGATTAGATCCAGTGTGTGTTTTAAGAAGGGAAAAGAATGGTCCCGATCCAAGTTACAGTGAACTTGATGAAAGCATTTTCCAATCATTTCAGCCTTCCTTTTCCTCAGTCCCTAAATCACATTTATAGTCCCCACAACCTTTCTGTCAGGTTATATATATATATATAGATATATTCTTTTTTTTCCTATCATGAGTATCCGTAGGAAACACAGGCATTCATAGGAAACTGTAAGCAGCAAGCACTAAAATAGAGTATTCAGTGTTTATTTCCACACTGGAAAAGGGCCTTGGGAGTTCTGGTTTCTCACCTTCCCATCACGTGCTATAAAAGGCAGGATGATTAGGAGTTTGGAGACACTGCAGTCCACTGCATAAACACGGGTTTGTTTGGGGTTTGCTTTGGTTGGTTGGGTTTTTTCCCAACTCTAAATATGCTTAACCTTAGTTCACTTACAAAAAGATAACTAGTAAAAACAAATGGTGAAATAAGTGTTCGTTTCGGAATCCAGAACTGTTTCTTTAATGAACAATGCTCCATCCATTTTATGGGCTTTTGCAAGAAAGGCTGGACAATCCCCTCTCGCTCCTCCACTTAATAATAGAAGAGCAGGAGCTGTGTTTACAAATACTGACTTAGCCTGGCATTCACAGCAGTAGGGGTTCCACCCGCCAGCATCGCAGCTCTTGAATTATCTGCTCCATAACGGGAGAATCAATCTGCTTCTCATATTTGGCATTGTTTTGGTAGGGTTGGAGGCTGTGGGTTTGTTTAGAGTAACAACAACAACATCTAGGTTAGTAAAACAAATGTGTTTGGGGCTGATCTCCAGCTGGAGCAGACAGGGCCGTGCATGGGGACTGTGCTCTTAAGCTCCCTTTCTACTTCTCCAAGGCACAGTAACAGCACCCCCACCACCTTTGGGTTGTGATTCCCAGATTAAGCAGTTTGGAAGCTTTCTGGTTAGCCCCAAAACTTCCTTCTAAAAAGCTAAAGTGAGCACAGGATTGTTCCCTGGTGCTGTTTAATTTACTGGTGCAGGGGATCCCAAGCAGCCAGGGTTAATAAAGCCTTTTGTTGTCCAGCCGGACCCACTTGTCAGCCCTTGAACTCCTGCAAATGCATTTGTAGGGGCCAGACTTAAAAGTAATCTCAAGGCATTTGGCAAACAGCAGCTAATTGAACAGCACACACTACCCATCACGTGCTGCGGATGAGAAACATGAGGTAGAGCAAAGGCTTAAGACCACTGTCTGAGGCTCCTGCCTTTGGATTTGGTTTTATGGGGCTCAGTAAATATTTACATGCCGCCTGAAACCAGGCCTGTGCTGTCTCCTGGACACCCTGACAAACCCCATTTGGCCTTGCGGATCCTCAGGAGAAAAGCCAGCAGCAAAGCTGGGGATGTTGTACCCAGCCCAGAGCTGTGACCACCAGATGCACTTCTCCGTGTCTGCATAAGCATTGGATTTGGGTCCTGCATCAACATGACGCACAGAATGGGTTGGAATGATGGGTTTTAACAGTCACAGTTGTAGTTTTGCTGTTTGTTTGCTGGTCTGAAGCCTGCAGCTGAGCAGTGAAGGAGACTATAGCTGGACTTCTCCATAAACTACATGTGTTCTGACACAGATGCTTCCGTGATGCTTTCCTTCTTTTTATTTTTCATCACAAGAGTGTTATTTAACCAATGGCACTTTGGAGGCTTTTTGCAAACATCTGAACTTTGAAAAACCACAACATGTTTTTCTTCCCAAAACAATGGCAGCATGGGAGGAAGTGATCCACTTTTTGACTTTAAAAACTCATTTAAATCACTGCTGCCAGCCAGGGGGGAACAGAGAGCAGCTCCGGGTCCCTCTGTGTCCCCCGACTCATTGAGGCAAAGCAGCTTCCTGCCTCTCTGCCTGGCTCAGGATCCCATGGGAATTCTCTGAGATCACCGGCTGCCCTCGCCTACCCTTCCTTGGCAGGAAAAATAGCAATAATCCATGTGAAACAATGGCCATTTATACTTTGATTTCCCCTGTCCGTCCCAGCACATATAAGGTTTCTTTCAATCAGGAGTCCAGCCCCATTGCTTAAGAAACTAAGCTGGCTTTGGGGAGGAAGAGAGGAACGAATTCCTCTTCTTCCCAATCCTGCTCCTCCTTCTTTGACGAATGCTTTTTGTTCAGCTGCTTTGAGTTATGAATACTTTGCTGCGTATCTTGTGGCTCTTAAGGTCAGTGTAAGGGGAGGAGGTGAGTCATTGCTCTAACTGTAATTCAGATACAGCCAGAGCGATGAGGCTCTTTCAATAAAAAGGGACTCAGTGTCCGCAGGTCTGTTCTCTGCCCTTTCGGAAAGTTCACCCTGAAACTTCTCAGTATGCAAATACCGCAGCAGAAATCACAGCCGGTGCTGCTGTGTCAAGGGCTCTCTGAGCTGATGGCAAGTTTTGGGGTGGGCAGAGAAAAGCAGAGGAATTAAGTTGGGAGGAATGCAAAATAAATATTCTGACAATCGTTTTTCTGTCTTTTTCTTTTCTGTGTGTGTCTCCAGGCTGCAGACTGCTCTCCGTGGCTTAAATGGACATCAAAGCACATCTCCTTGCTGGAATGTACATCCCCGGATGATCTGATCTGATCCTTCGTGAGCTAACTTCCGAGATACAAAATAAATAACCATCCTTTTCTTTCTACAATCTGCTTGCTTTGATTTATGGCTTGCTCCCACACAGAAAGCCTAAATTTTAATGCTGATATTGCTCTCCTCTAAATCTTCTGGAACGTGGAAGGACAAGGGTCCTTATTGAACGTTTATTGGGAGAAGCTATCAGCAGTGGAAGAGACTTGGAAGCACTGTGAGGACATGAAAGGAAATACTCAGCTTTGCCTTTTTGAAGCCTATTTTGGGGGAAATGTAGCTTCTTCCCATATGGATGGAGTTTGTATGTTCAACCTAAGCCTGGGGTGTTAACTGGCAGGTGCCTGCAGCATCCTTTCCTTTTTGCCTTACGTTGGACCCTGCATTGTGCTTGGTGGCAGAACCTGAGTGGGAAAGATGGTCATCGTAAGGAGGAGGAACGTGAAAGTGTTTACCTTTGCCTTTCTGCTCATCACAGTAACGTCTTTTGTGCTGAACTACACACACCAGGTGACCACCAACACGTGGGACCCAAGGCACCTCATCATGCAGTTTTCAGAGCAAGTCCAGAAGCTCTTCAAGTACCCCAAGAGACCCTGCAGCTGTCGCACGTGCATCTCGGAGCTGGGACATTCCCTCTGGTTCGATCAGAGATTTAATTCAACTATGCAACCTTTCCTGACCTCACAAAATGCCTTGATCCCAGAAGACAGCTACAGGTGGTGGCTGGTAAGTGGGAGGTGTGGTTGCAGGCGGGTGTTTGTGCGGTGGTTCTGGTGTCAGGCTTCTAGCAATGCTGAGCAGATCATGAGAGCTGGTTCCTGCCAAAAGCTTTTGCCATCTCAAGCTGACAAGGAAGCAGAGGTGGAAGAATGTGGGTGTTCGTGCTGCTGTTTAGCTTGTAGGCTAAACGCATTCACTTGCTCCAGGATAGAAAAGTCCCTGGCAGAGTTAGGCGGTGAATCCAGAATTTGCAAATGTTAATACTGCCTTTTTCTCCCTTCCCTTGGAAAGACTGGACTTTGTAAGCCACCTTGTATGTCTTCAGGTGGTAAAAAGGGCTTTTGCCATCCATCAAGGTAGCAAAGCAAGCTCGTGAAGTGTGTAATTCCCTTGTGGCTCTCCCTGTCATAAGACATGGAGTACCACATCCAGCTCTGGAGTCCTCAGGATAGTAAAGACATGGACCTGTGGGAGAGGGTCCAGAGGAGAGCCACAGAAATGATCACCTCTTCTATGGGTAAAGGCTGAGAGATTTGGGGTTGTTCAGCCTGGAGAAGAGAAGGCTCTGTGGACACCTTATTGCAGCCTTTCAGTACCTAAAAGGGGCCTGTAAGAAAGATGGGGAGAGACTTTTTAGCAGGACCTGTTGTGATAGGACGAGGGGTTATGTTTTAAACTGAAAGAGGGTTCTTTTAGTTTCTAAACTGAAAGAACTAAGATTCAGGGTGGATGCGAGGAAGATATTTGTTACAGTGAGGTTGTTAAAATACTGGCATTGTTGCCCAGAGAGGTGATGGATGCGCCATCCCTGCAGCCATTCAAGGCCAGGCTGGATGTGTTCTGGGCAACCTGATCTAGTTGAAAATGTCCCTGCTTATTGCAGGGCAATTATGGGTCACTGGGAAGGAGCAGGTCTAGCTTATCCTTGAGCAGGGTGGTCCAATGAGCCTGACCCAAGCATCATGAAAGCTAGCAGATGCCTTCCTCAAAAAGCATACAAGGGAAGAAGGTGTATCCCGACATTTTGCCTAATTAAAGCCCCTTTTGTGTCCTCTTGAAACAAGACGTTGATTAAATTCATTGCTTGTGGCCTGTGCTGCTGAGCTGCTAACACATAGGTTCTGGCTGTAGTGACCCCAGTCAAATCGCAGTTTCATTATGACTTGCTTTCTCCTTCTTCTGGAAAAACAGTGTCCCTGTGCCTTTCTTTGAACACACAGCAGCCTGCAATGAGCACAGCAACCCTTGATACCGAATTTGGGGCTTGCAGCCCTTTCCTGGCACCCTGGGGTCCCCCCTCCGCAGTCACCCACTTTTGCATTGAGGGCATTTAGGTTTGGAGGAGGTGTTAAGTGCTGTGGGAATGAGGCTGTATCTGATCACTTCTCACTCTGCTGGCTGTTGCATTTACAGAAGAGAAAAAGAGATGCCACTAAACAACAGCTTTAACTGTTGCATAAATGATACCCTCATTTTAAAATTAAACCCTCCTTTTTGCTGTGAGTCTCACATACTCCAGGCGTTATCCTTTCACCATCTCCTTGACCATGACTCAGATTTCCCATCATTTGTGTTTTTTCCTGCAGCCCCCAGACACTTCTCCTTCTGGTCCCCACAATTCCTGTGTTCAGAAACCATGTAGATGAAGCCCTTAGTGACATGGTTTAGTGGTGGTCTTGTCAGTCCTGAGCTAACGGTTGGACCTGATGGTCTTAAAGGTCTTTCTCAAACTAGTTGATTCTATGATTCCATAACTTTTTAGCTGGGCTTTCCTGGAGCCATGAGAAAGGAAGATGACAAGCTCAGGTCCTAGTTCCACTTGCCCTGGGATGAGGTTTTACCATGGACCTGAGCTGACCTAGCAGCTGGCAGTCTGGGGGGATGAGGTGATACCCCAGTTCCAGAGGATGAGGAGTGTTCAGGCTGGCTGTGAAATGCCTCCTGATAGTGCCTCTGAATGCAGAAATGGGGAGCACTCAGCACGTTGAGGATGTGCTGGGGACAAGATGGGGTAGTCAAGCCTAAATCCTGTCATCAGTGCAGAGGCTGTACTGGTGGGCATGGTGCCTCTGCTCTGTCCCCAAGGGCTAGTGCATCACTGCTGGGCAAAACCACGCTGCATTCTGCACTCAGACCTCACTTGATTTTAAACATGAGGTTTGAATGCATCCTCTCTTAAAAGAAATGGAAAAGGAAGAAAAAGCTTGGGACTGCTAGTACAGAACTTTGAATTTCTAATTATCCTTGTAGTGGGGCTGAAAAAAACAGAAAGGCACAAATACCTCACTTCAACTCAACCTGAAACAGATTTTCTGGGGGGAGGGTTGTTTCTTTTTCAGCTGAACTAAAAAACAGTGACTTTCAGGACTGCCAAAAGTGTTTTCTTTCCTCTCCCCACCCCCAAGTAAAAGCTTTTCATTTAATTTTCAGGGCTGTCTGACCCTATTTTTATTGTTTTCATTTATTTTTTTGAATTCAGGTCAAGTTCAAAGGAAATGCACCACTTCAGAACACAGACTCAAAGCACTTTTTTCTTAGATGGTAAAAATAAAACTTCTAAAATTTCTATACTTTTTCCACCATATTTTTTTTTCAGCCAGAACTTATCTTCAACCAGATTTTGTGACATATTGTGGTGGCCCCCAAGACTTTGTTGTCTATTGGAAATCAGTTCCTCACTGAAAATACATGCCCTAATCTATGGTAGATGGAGAAAGTACCCTGACTCCTCTGAAGGATGCCTCTGGGTAAACCCAGCTCCTCATTGCAGCCTGTTTCCTATGAACTTGTTGCTTTTGGGTAAGCCTTTCAAAGACAGTCAGTGTAATTTCTACAGTAATTCCCAGGTGCATCCTGTTTGCACTCCCTTTTTCACTGTTCATTTTTAGGCTCGTCTTCAAAACGATACTGAGATTTCAGCCGGTCTTAAATGAAACATTGCTCATGGCCATGCGTTACTCTTGCTTGCTTTGCCAACTCAGAAATTTGTGACTTTTTACTGTATTTGTGCTTAAAAGATGAGGCGTGAGGAGATCTGAGATTTCTTAAACATCATTTCATGCGAGAAATGACTGTGTTTGCTCTCAGGAACTGACTTCTGACAGCGTGCTGGTTTCGTTATGCTGTAACTGAGATGACGGTGATTTCACTGGGTCTGTTTGCAATGAGGCTGTGACTTTCCTGTCACAGGGAGACCCATGTGATACGCTTGGACTAAACACAGGCAGAGTCCTTGCCAGAGAGCTGTCTATCACCAGGCTCAGTATGACCTCCCTTCCCATTAACCCTGTTGTTGTATATGTGAATGAGGAACATTAGTATTAGTAAGGAGCATTAGTATCCCTCCACTTGTAGGAAAGCAAGGACTGATTTCAGAGCCAGTATTTGAGGTGAAATAACATTTGGGGCTAAAGGATGGGGTGGTTCCACTTGCTTACAGCTCTTCACATGGCTGCCAGGATGCTTCCTTTCCTTATTTTCCTTCCTTCCTCCTCTCTCTTTTCTGTTCTACTTGCATGTCTCTTATCTGTCCATGCATCTGCCTTCCCTTACCTTATGCTCAGGGACTGGGAGAGTCTCAGTGCTTTGTAAGTTGCACCTTATGTTATATGACACATTTCTTGCTGTTTGTTATCATCCCCACCTCCCTGAGCCGGTTCACCTGCAAGCTTTTCATTGTTGTTCCATGACACAAGTGCTGTGGATGTAAGGAACGAGGGCAAACAAAGAAACTGTGCCGTAACACAGCATCACACTTATTTATAGCTTTCTAGTTTCATTCTCAGGGGTTTTGGCATTGTTTTTGGTGGTCAGAAGGTATTAAAAACATGAGATCAGAACCTGATGTTCTAAATACAAAATAAGCCTGTTGAGGTTGATGGATTAAAGCTGTCATAAGTAAAATCAGGCTCAGAGTTCCCTGGCAATCTTATCTGTAGCACATTTTTCATGAACACTGCAACAATTTTTATCCCAAGTCTTATGATATTTGAGGGTTTACTTTGGGTGTTTTAGGAAGAAAGCTTGGCTTGTGGGGCCATGTGATCAGCCTATTGAAAACAAAATGTTATTTTTTTCTCATTGTGTTTATAGGAAAAAGTGCAATATACAGCTTAAGGACTTGTTAACCATACGGCAAACAAAGAGGGCATTCCCAATACATAGAATCATAGAATAGTTAGGGTTGGAAAGGACCTTAAGATCACCCAGTTCCAACCCCCCTGCCATGGGCAGGGACACCTCGCTCTAAACTATATTACCCAAGGCCTCGTCCAACCTGGCCTTGAACACTGCCAGGGATGGAGCATTCGCAACCTCCCTGGGCAACCTATTCCAGTGCCTCACTACCCTAACAGGAAAGAATTTCCTCCTTATATCCAATCTAAACTTCACCTGTTTCAGTTTTAACCCATTACCCCTTGTCCTACCACTACAGTCCCTAATGAAGAGTCCATCCCCAGCATCCCTATAGGCCCCCTTCAGATACTGGAAAGCTGCTATGAGGTCTCCACACAGCCTTCTCTTCTCCAGGCTGAACAGCCCCAACTACACTGATTTTTAGGACAGCAGTAGAGCTACCTGGCACCTGAGCCATGCATTTTGAATGCTCTTTGTAGGAAATCTGCCCAACTCCTTGGATCACCAGAAGTCTTTAAAACTTGGATGCTCTCTGTGACACTTTGAAAGGAATACACAGGGCTCAGCGCACCAAAGGTAGCAGAAGGTGGTACCAAATCCAGCGCAGGTCCCAGGCACTAGTCCCAGTGCCTGCTACATGCCCACTCCTACCTGGTGGTGTACTGCTAGGGTGCAAGCAGGGCATTTAGACCAGCCTTGGTCATAATAGGACAGATGGATGTGGAGGTGATCCAGGTTCATGGGTCTCTAAGCACTGCAGTGTGCTCTGCAGAGCTGCAGACATCCTGCAACCAGGAACAAAGGCACACAGAGGTGGTGGAGGAAGGGTCTTTGCTCCTTAGAGTGGCATGGAGGTGACCTATGAGCCATGGAGGTCAGAACTCATACAATTTAGCATAAGCATATCGTAGGATATTTACATAAATATGCACATTACATTCATATTTGAGAATACATATTTTTTGACAGACACAAATGATTAAACAAACTCCAAACTCTTGAAAGCCTCTGTATTCTTCCCTTTAATCTCTTTGATGCACGGTAATTGCAGGACATTAAATATGACAATAATAATGCCATATTTTCCAGACCAAGGAGGCATGTTTAAAATTGATGGTTTCCTTTTAACCTCTCCTTCCATCTGCAAAAAGGAGATTACCTGGATTTGCCCCACCAGGCTGTTGCTAGGATTAATCTTTGTTCAATGCCTTATAGCTGGGAAGCGGTGTGTCAGTATTAATGCCTCCGAACTGCTGCAGCGAGGCAATCAGTAGCTACGTAAAAGAGACTCTAATGGGGCTTTATTCCCTCTTTATCATTTAAAAACAGTTAAAAATATTAGAAAAGGCAAAAAAAAACTGGTATTGCTACACCAAATTCCCCAGGCTGCCTGGGTGTATGCTCACAGGGCTGCAAAATGCACAGGTATACCTGTCTGTCCACTACAAAGGTTCTTGATCCATGATCCATCTGCATCCACATCACACCAATGACTACAGGTTAAGCAGGATATTTTCTAGTTGTTCATAAATTGGGATTTTGAAAGTGTATTTAGTACACTGCCAAACTTGTCCACAGATGCAGGATGCACAGGTACCAGGAGAGATTTCCTTCGAGGTTCCTCTGCCTATAGCTGTGTCCTCACCACTCCAAGCTATTAGCTCTGAGCAGCCTTTGCTGAATTCACACCCTTTGCATCCTCTTAGCTGAGTTTTGGGTATTGCTTCTTGGCAATCTCTGGCAATGTGATGGTACCAGCGAGCTCGGGGAAGTTTATAAAAGCATCAAAGTCCCCTTAGTGGAGGTGTGCACACAGGGATGAGAGAATGAGCAACAGGCCGTTCCATGGAAAGCCGTTCATGGGTAAAGAAAGGAAGCACATACGCTTACAGGGTACTTTTACTTCCCATTTTTCTTGCTTTTTTAAAGAAGAAAATCCAAAATCAGCTAGTAACTTCTGTATGTGAAGTGAGGAGATTGTGTGGCTGGGAGGACAGGGTAGTTTGCCTGTGAAGATGATTAGGACACTTGTCGTTTAATAATAACTTCTAATTCAAAGGTTCTGGGTTCAGTGTACCAGTACCTAAAAGGACCTAGAAGAAAGCTGGAGAGGGACTTTTGACAAGGGCATGTAGGGATAGGACAAAGAGCAATGGATTTAAGCTGAAAGAGGGAAGATTTAGGTTAGATATTAGGATAAAATTCTTCACTATGAGGGTGCTGAGGCTCTGGCACAGGGTGCCCAGAGAAGCTGTGCATGCACAACCACTGGCAGTGTTCAAGGCCAGGTTGGACGGGGCTTGGAGCAACCTGGTCTAGTGGAAGGTGTCCCTGCCCATGGCAGGGGATTGGAACTGGATGAGATTTAAGGTCTCTTCCACTCCAAACCATTCTGTGATTCTATGGTTCTATGAAATTTCTCAATCTGGACTCTGAATTACAGTTTTTAACAATTTAAGGTGAAGAGTTGACTCCCAAGAGGCAGACAAATGTTTATGGAGGGCAGCTGGGTTGTTAAGTGATCTAATGGTATTTTATATGTGGACACAAGGTGAGTTAAGATACCTTTTGTATTCAAGCAAGAGGTTAAACTGCATCTTTAGACACGGCTGTTGCTTGCACAGATTTCTGAGAAGAGCAGCCACTTCACTGAGGACACAGGGTTCAGGTATTTCAGTGTATTTAAGCTCTCTCGTAGCAGCTGTATCCATACACATATCCCTGGTACACATCTAAAGCACTTGGTGGGAGGATGCTGTTCCAGAAGAGCCACGTGGCACTGCTATGGCTCTGCCTTGCTCAGCATGGACAGACTTTGAGCCAGTGCTTTAGTTGATTTATGGCAAAGGCCAAACTGGTGGGAGCTTGTGAAAAAGTAAACAAATAGACAACATTACTCCAAAAAAGGACAAAAATTTGGTGTGGGAAAGTGAACTATAATTGGCTTGTAATTGTGATGCTGTTAAGACGGTCTTTTTCGGGAAGTCAAGTAAACATTGTGCAATAAGGAGCTGGCACACAATAAGTCTGTACTTCTAAAAGCTGTATTTGCCTTGGAGTTAACCAGCTTTATTGTCTCCTCTGCTCTGTTTTGCTGAGGTGTCAAAGACTGAAGGTTAGAACCAGTGCTGACTGGAGATTAGGCCTGAAAGGTGTGGTCCAATGAGCTAATCATTGAGGAAATTAAAACAGAGCACTTCTGTTCTGTTCCTGAGTTAAGGATGGATGTCTTATTGTACAGTAAGGGCACAGTACAATAAGGTCATCATCCTGTTTGAAATCGTTGAGGGAATCTCTGTAATAATAATCTTTGCTATGGAAGTTGTGTACAACCAACAGGATGATGGTGTCCTGCTCTCAGGCTGGTGTTGGTGCCCATGTTTTAACATGGTTGCTATACAGTTACTATAGACTGACAGCAGCATAACAGAAAGAAAAGGCAGATCCCTGTTCTGTGTAAATGGAGCTATCTATCCATTATGTTTCTTATCATTTTAATGCATTCAACATGCCGATATGCCACATCCTTTCCTTTCCTGATGCTATCGTTCTGGCTGAAAAGGCAATTTAACTTAAAAAGGGGGCTCGAGTACTCAGAATTTTCTGAAAATTACCTTGTTCATCTGAATTTTCTCAGAGAAAATCAGTTCAAGAATAAGATTTTGGGTTGGGTTGGTTTGGCTCTTTTGTTTGTTTGTGGGTACGTCTCCCACTTTTTCACCCTGCAGAATAACTATGCTCTTAATATTTTGATACATGTTTGGTTGTTTTCCCTTTTATTTCTTAAAGGCAGTAGAAAGTCAGATCACCTTTACAGAGGCAGAGTTTGGGTATATGCACACCTGTGTTCAAATAACTCAAAGTGAGTTCCTATTTAAAAAAAAGGTCATGTTTTTCTACATTATCCACCTGATACTATGCTCCATGACATCTATGAAGTCTCCATTTATTTTGAAGGCTGCAGACTTTCTAATATTAAGCGTTTTTTATATAGTGAGAGTAAAATCAGGTTGGATTTGATTCATAATGAATGCACAAGAATTTAGGTGAATGAATAATCGCATGTGTAATAATGTGGTGATAATCATTGAGTCACAGAGTGGTTTGGATTGGAAGGGACCTTAAAGCTCATCCAGTTCCAACCCCCTGCCATGGGCAGAGGCACCTTCCACTAGACCAGGTTGCTCCAATCCCCTGTGTCCAACCTGGCCTTGAGCACTGCCAGGGATGGGGCAGGCACAGCTTTTCTGGGTCAGCGCCTCAGCACCCTCACAGTAAAGAACTTCTTCCTAATATCTAATCTAAATCCCCTCTTGTCAGCTTGAAGCCATTCTCCCTTGTCCTATCCCTATATGCCCTTGTAAAAAGTCCCTGTCCAGATTTCTTGCAGGCCTCCTTTAGGTGTTAGAATACTGTTACAAGGTCTCTCCAGAGAAATTCTAAGGACTCCATAGCATGGCTGTAACAATGGATAGGGCATCCTGATTACTTTGCATCCCAGTCACCTTGTGCAGTCCATACATGAATATATAGGCTAGCAAGGATTAGAAGGAAGATTAAGTCTATGTATGCAACATTCCTTTGTCTTCTTTGTTTCAAGTTCTTAGCCCCAGTGCTGCTTTGTAGCTCAGAGTTCTGCAGACCTGTTGTTGAATTCAGTGCAAATAAGGTTGCTTTATATAGTTCTGCAAAGAGACAACAGGGAATTTAAACAAAACTTACAGCAATACATCTGTTTGTGTTTGCTTGTGAGAGAGAGAGCAGGAAAAATTACCAGTTCCTGGTACCCTTGAGGGAAGCGCATCGGGAACTAAAGCCAAATTACCCCAGGCCTTTGCTGGGAGTCGTGGGAAAAGGTGTTTCTCCTCTCTCCCTCCCTGCCTCTCAAAGCCCTGGGCTGGCAGCGCAAGGGCAGAGCCTTTTGGCAGGTTTTGTGTTAGGAGCTGTTCTCCCTTTGTGAGAACCACAAGGGTGGGCAGTGCTCTCTGCCAGCGCTCACAACCTCCGTAGTAACCCTCAGAGAGCAGAGCCCCAGACAGGGAGTGTGTGACCATCACCTGCCCTGCACCTTGCCTATACCTTCCTGACCTAGCCATTGTTTCCATCATGCACCACAGAGCTGCTTACAAAAGAGTTTCCCTCCATGGCAACAGGCACAATGACCAAGGTCCGGGTGGTTTTCTTCATCCTGGATGCATTTTTGGGATGATTTTACATTTCCAACCCTCAGGGCTAACTCTACCATAGTTTCCTATTCACTAGCAGCTGCTTTCTCCACAGCTCAGAGCAGCAGCAATATGATATCCTAATTCCACTTCTGGCATATGCCAAAATTTTAGGAAGGGGTGACTGTGCTCCATCAGGTTATATGAGACTCTTCAGTCCTTCCTAGCAGGGTTAAAAGAAACCTTATACCTGTCTTAATAAAAGATCTCTGGCCCAAAGTGGGATTAGGCTTATAGACACCAGGCTAACCTTTATTCTGCTGAGGTCAGCCTTGGGGAGAACTCTGTCTGTTCCACCATGGCTAGAAAGAGACTGAGGAGGTGTAGGGATCAAAGGAGAAAAGGGAAAAAGAGGAACCAAGTTAAAAAAGTTAATGAGATTTTCCACTTTGCTGTTGGGTTTGGGGTCTTTTTTTAACACTTCAGCTCCCAACTGAACACAGGAGACAGTGTCTGCAGGTAGATGTGAGAATGGTCTTTGAGCAGGCATTTGAAGCTACATCTTGCTCGCAGAAAAGCTGTATTAGTAACCTGGAGTGATTTTTCTTCCCAACAGAAACTGCAAGGAGAGAAAACTCCAAAGAATATTAATGCTACCCTCAAAGAATTGTTTGGGATCATTCCTGGGGATGGGGATCCGCTGCAGGAGCGAGGCACTTTCACATGCAGACGATGCGCTGTTGTGGGCAACTCTGGAAACCTGCGGCAGTCACAGTATGGCCAAGAAATTGACTCCCATGACTTTGTGCTGAGGTGAGTAGGCACCACCCAAGCTCCACATGGCTCTTGTTTAAGAATCACTGGTGATTTGGGGGACAAGTGAGCAAATGAGATTTCAGGGGCTCTCTAGTGAAATCTGGTACTTAGGTCAAATCTCAGTTCCAGGGATGTAAACTATGTGTGTGGGAGATACAACATCATGTTTTAGCTTGGAAAAGAACAACGAATAGATGTTGCAGCTTGTTCTGCACTATCCATAATTGCCTATGTTTAAAAAATCATAAAATATATAGCAAAAGTTACTACAGATGGTACTCACAAGCGCTCTTTTACATACTTACTAATTGTACCAGATTTGACCTCTTGCACTGATTCATTCTCAGAAAATGATGGCAAAGAAAGACAAAGTCGCTTTGCAATGGACAGGAGAAAACTGGTTGGCTGCAGTTACTTTGTGAAGGGTTGTGTCACCTCTTCCTTTCCAAGCAGTGAAGGTTGGCTATTTTGTCCCACTGAAGTACAAGCAGGAACTAGACGAGCAAAGCTAATCACCCAGAGGGCAGCCAAGATGTGGGCTAAGTTCATCTCCAATGCATTGTCCAGCTTTCACACCACAGCTATGAGTACAGCACAATTTGGGGAGTGATGCAGTGCAGTGCAGGCCTGGAAAGGAGCAATTGCTATTGAAAATACTCTGGGAAATAACATAATCTGTAGTAGGATACTGTGCATTGATGTCAAGAGCAAAGCAGCAGCAGATCAACGCTATTTGAACTGTTAGGCCACCTTACACCACTTGGTTTTCAGTGTGGCTTGGACACATTGTAGAGCCTTCTGATGACATCTAAATGTTCACAGTAATCATTTTGGGATCTGCTTCCATCAGTTGCATGCCTTGTCCTCTACCAAAGAACCTCCTGAAGGCAGAGGCAGCCAGCCTGGTCTTCAGATCTTTGAAGGGAAGTGAAGAACCCTAGACATTAGTACTGCAGGTTGCAAATGTGAGGCAGCTGCGGTGCATCTGTGCTTAACTCTGTGTCCTTTGCTGTGGAGACATCCCCGTTTCTGTGTGGACTTTCTTATCTTACCAGACCTATGCTTCCAGATTCATTCAGAAAAGGCTTTGCTAGACTCAAAAAGCTATATTTTTAAGTAGTAACTAAAGAGTAACACACTCAGTGCCTCTGCTCTAAGGCTTTGTTCTTTCCATAGCTGTACATCCCTGGGAAGGGAGAAACTCTCTGTGACTTGGAATTGAACCTGCCAGTTTTGGATTTATCAAACCAGATCTAAAGGGATAGCACAAAGCTTTAGGGAGTCACTGTGGAACTTTGTGACCAGAGAAGGTGACCCCTGTGTGTGCTAATCCAACAGACAAAATCCCTCGTGACCTGATACTCACTTCCATGTGTTGTGGCAATAAAGCCGAGCGCTGAGAAGAGCCAGCGAGTCTGAGGGGGCTTCTTTCCTTCCACACAGTGTTCCAGCCCACTCCTTTTTGTTTAACTATCTACTTTCATGAGAGAAGAAAGTTCCAGCTTGTTCCTTCCTGCTGAGACTGGGTGTGAGCAGTGCCTTAGACCATGTCACACAGGCAGATCTACCAAAGTTGGTGGGGAAAGTACATAGACCCGAGGGCAGGTTGTGAGTAAGGTAACCTAGATGCCACCCTTGGCTTTGTCCTGATGGAAAGCGAACCCAGTATTGTAAACCTTAGACTGACTAATCTCAAGATAAAACATAGTACGTCTCCTGCTTTGCTAGTATTTCTACACAATACAATGTGGGTGGCTGGCAGGGAAGAGCTTACTCAATAACAAGTCCATGCAGTCTGGTAGACTATTCTGCCTATGCTAGTAACTCTTCTTGTGGAAGTTAGAAGAAACTTAACTAATTCATGTGGGGGAACACTGCAATAGCACAGCCTGGCATAGATTTGGTAATCATATTTTACCTCTCCCATTCTCGGTGACCAGATCTGCATGTTATCTGGCAATGTATGATGCTCCTCATCACCTTGTCACCTACATCGTCCTTGTCCTCCCTGCACTTCTGTCAGGATTTGTGCTAATGTCTCTGCAGAAGACTCCCTCCACTGGGCTGCAGGGAAACCCATTCTGGTCTGAGCCAGGTTGGGGGTTACTCTGTGGTGTTAAACACACCATGAATTCGTGCAAGGTTTGTCAGAGATCTCTGATTTGCATTACACTGCACCAGAGAAACATGCAGATCTCTAACTGTCTGGAGCTAATACATCAGGAAAGGAACTGCTGATGTGTCCCCAGATTTGCTTTCAGAAGTGTACAGAAGCATAGAGACATTTCTGCAGCCCTGAGTTCAGAAGCACACCCTCTTCCCTGAGACACCAAATACAAGGTAGTCCTGTTTGGCCAATTCATTTTGACTGAGCCCTGGTGGGTCCTGGGCAGATCTCCATGCAGTGACCCTAGGGTTACCTAAAGCACACCACATGTATGTAGAATCACCCTAAGTAGATGAATTGAAGTTGGAGGACTTACTACAAAGTAAGATTTGAGTAGATGAAGTGTCAGCAGCAGGTCCTGGATTTGTCACTGTGGCTTTGGTGCAGTTTAATGGGAGAACCATAATGAATATTTGCTGCTCTTCATCTCACATTACATGGTTTGTTACCTTGACTGTAGGTATCTATATACACCCATCCAGACTGGGGAGGGGATGAAGCTGCAAAAAGTCAAGCTGATAGACTTCAGAACAATGTTTTTCCTATCTACTGCAGGCTGCAGCTTTAAGGGTGGAAGGAGATGAGTTCTCATGGTCACCACTTTTTTGATCAGCTCTCTGCTGACTGTAAAGGGAACGCAGGGAAGTGCTCAGAGATACACCTGCTTGGTAGGCACTCCCATTCAGTCCAAGGAAAACCACACTACAGCTGAGCTTTCGTTTACTGTTAATTTATCCACATGGGTGGTGGTCACTGAAGACCCCTACAATCTGTCAAGGCTGTCTGAAGAACCTGCGTGCATCGCTTTGCTTAGTCGTGGGAGCATTTTCCTGCCTTTCTCAGGCAAATTATTTGGGGAAGATTTGCACATGTTTGTACCTAATTCCTGTCCCGTTTCTTCACTCTCTTCCCTTCTTTTGGGCTGCAGAATGAACCGTGCCCCCACGGCTGGCTATGAATCGGATGTTGGGAGCAAGACCACGCACCACTTCGTTTACCCTGAGAGCTACAAAGAGCTGGCAGAAAACGTGAGCATGATCCTGATCCCGTTCAAAACGCTGGACCTGCACTGGGTTGTCACCGCGCTCACCACAGGCACCATCAACTTGTGAGTAAGGGCAGGCTGGAGGGGTGGGATCACGTTGTGTTGCTCTAAGAGGTAACACTGGGCAAATCCCTGCTTCTAATAAGGCCTAGGGGAGCTTTACGGACCCTCTAAGGTCAGAGTTTAGTCCTGAACACTTGCTTTCTAGGAACAGCTTAATTTATGGTGCACTCTTTGAGGCAAAGAAGTTTGGTCTGTCTTTCCTGATGGAATGTGATTGAGAGACATGCAGAGGAGACTGTTGTTTTGTGTGTTTTAGCTTCAAATTCACATGTTGTACCTGCCAGTAATGGGCCACATTGGTATTTATTTTCCGATTCTGAAGTAAATGTTCACCTGTTCACCATTTAATACATTTATGGCAGCACATAATGTGAACAAAATGCATGTTTCTTCTGGATGCCTGTTAGCAGATTCCCTCCCTTCCTGTAAGCTGGCTTTTCCTAATCCAGAGAATGAAATATGTGACATTGTACTGTGTATGAGGTTATCTGTTGGATGTAAAGCCACAGTCTTGCGGGATTGCTTGGTGGCACCCTGCTATACATCAGATCACATTACTTTATTCCAGAGAGAACAGTTTCAAGACATTTCAACTTTTTTCCCAATTTCAGAGTCTCAGAAGATTAAAAACTTGGGACAGTACGTCCCTGTTGACTGAGAAAAAGACCTGCTGCATGTTTTTAAGGAAAGTTTTTTGATGGGACAACAACTGGAATTTTACTTCTTTTATTCTTTTCTCTCTTTGCATTTGTGTTTTAGATTCTTTTCACTTCTTATTCTCTCAACTTGTAACATATCTGGTTTGTTGTCTTTTTATCTTTTTTTTCTGCCACTTAGCATATACAGTCATAAGCTGTCTTGAAAAACATCCATCTTCAGGATCCACTTGGAAGAAAACTGAGCCCACTCAGAAAACTGGCTAAAACAATATCCAGTGTCGCTGTTGATGTGACAGGTCTTTCCTCTTCAGTCTGCAGAACAGTGAAGTGGTTCAGCAAGAGCACTCCAGGCTCTGGAGGAAGGCTCTTCCCCCTGCAGGTCCTTGCCATTGCAAGCATCCTTTGTTCTGCATTATCACCCCTCACACACACTTCTTTGTGTGCTGGTGGGGGAGTTCTTACCTGTTTGGCCATGGGTCCACTGCAGACTGCACTTAGAACCAGCTGTGGAGCTCTTTCTCACTGTCTCCTAAAGCTCAGCTATCTGCTGCTACCTATACTTGTATCAGGTATAAGAGATCCTGCACCTGGGCACACATCTTCCAAGCAGGTCTGCTGCCTGTCCCTGTACTAGGAGAAAGGTCTGGGCGCTTCCTGCAACCTCAGGTCTACACTGCAAGTTGCGTGAGCCCTTAGCCTGTCAGGAAGATATAGCTGGTTGACCACAAGGCAGTAACAGGAAAGGAAAAACATCTTTGCTTAATAAACTACAGGATGTATTATATATTTATAATTTGATTGTATACATGGGCTTGGTAAGCATCTGGTATCCATTAGTGTGTATTTAACCATATGAAATAAATACCATATTCAAAGCAAGGAAATTCCATAATGAATAAGCTGGTATACGCTGGAATAATAAAACCAGAAAACCATAAACACACGAATCATAACAGTAAATGTAACATGATTTGAAGCTAGCAGAAGAAACCTATGGACACGCATTAAGTACACAATGCCAGATACAGTATATAAGGAAATTGTTGCTTGCCCATTTTCAAAGGGGAGGAGACAGGAACTAAAAATAAAAAAACATCTGAAATACCGTATTTTAGAAAAGAAGAAATACCTCCTTACCCCTACCTGCAGGGACATTATGCCCTGTGCAGAGGCTGCATAGGATCAACTGAGTGAGGTTAGGTTAAGAAGAATCTAAGTTATCCCAAGACAAGCAAGATAAGCATCCTGTATTGGTTAGACTTTTACGCAACGTTTAATTTTCTGTATCCCATTCAAATGAAGTAATAATTTCCTAAGACTCAAAACCTGTGAATTAATCATATTCTCCTCCCAGTAGTATTATAGTTCAAGCAATTTTTACGGTTCAAAATGAAAGCCAGACTGCAGATAGCCTTAATAGGAGATTGAATTGGTATCTGAATGATTCTCTCAGACGTGTCCCATTTGAGTGATGGATGTCCCATTTCAAAGTGGCTCTCTAAGACTGAGCATTATCTTAGAAAAGACTAAGAAAAGCCTCTTGGGACAGAAAACCTTCAGGCCCTCATCAGTCATACTTAGTGCAGTTGCTTCAACTTGCCTTCTGCAAGTCTTTCAGGAATCTCCTCAGTGAAAAAAACATTCCACGTATCTCCATTTGATTTGGCAAAGAGCAATTTGGGTATTCCTCAGAATGTTCTATATCTTCCACTTGGATAAAACAATAAATCCCCTGTACAAGGCAGCCAGTAATAATGGCACATTTTACTAGTGCCCTCCAAAGTGGCTCATAGATGTTTTCCATGTTTCCCACTTGTAGCCACCTTCATCACAGGCTTCACTGTTTGCCCTGCTCCTGAGGTATTTGCTGCATCACTGACTCCCTGGCTGCTATGTAGCCCAGGTTTTACACAGGTCTCCATTTGGTCTTGCCCAGCGTTCCAGTACTTTCCATGCAGATTTATGGAATTCTGCAGCCAAGTGACAGCAGGACTTGGATATTACTCCTGAAAAAGTGAAATATTCCATGATTAAAGTAACTAACATCATGTGGCAAGAGCTGGAGTAGTCTCCTCATTCGATTAGAGCTGTGTCCAAATACTGGCCTGAGCACTGCATACCATTCTCTGGTCATCTGTAGTACCTAGCCAGATGTCTGTGAAATATGAACCCAATGTTTGCTTCACATCACCTTTTTAGAAAAGATAGGCTGTTTATTTATATAGTAATAAGGAGATTTTACCAGCAAAGAAACGTTTTTTTGTCTTCATAACTACAATCAGGACATGGGATCACCAAGCCTACTGACTTTGCTAATCAAAGTCAGGTGTGGGAAGCAAATGCAAGGGAGATTTGCTTAAAGCAGATCAAGAAGTCTACATGGGTGTCTTCCCCATTACCATCTTGTGCCACATCTCTGGAGAACTGGAACCCAACCATCACCTCTAACACTGCATTCAGCCCAGAGCAGCGATTGCAGGCCACGGATGCTCAGAAGTACCTAAGCAGATGAGGACATTGCCAGGTCACCACTGGTTTGGGAAGACTTAGGCTAGTGCTTCAAAATGCTGATGATCCATGGGTGAAAGAGAAATAAAACCTTAATGACAGGAACCTTGCTGTTAAAAAAATCATGTGCAAACATTTAGACTGAACTAATGGAAGGCTTTGGCAATTTACAACAGCCCATCTACAGAATATGTAGAGTATATTTTGCGATATACTCCAATAACAAGGCCAATTTACCAGAACATTTTCACCTGAATCAGACTCAGGGAGATTCTCTTTTTCCAGCACTCGTGATGAGCTGCGCAATACCAGCATGCACAGGGCATGATATGGGGAAGAAAAGACTTCTTTTGTTTCTAAGACACGACTTGTGATTTCAACCCAGTCATAAGGTATGACTTGGAAGTTTTATGCTGGGAACTGCACAAAGCCTTCAATGTCCTCATGGGGAGGAAGAGAATAGCTTGCTGGTGAGGGCTGTGTGCTGGCAATGCCGGAGTTGCACATAACCACAGAAATTAGGAACTTTACTACCACCTACTCTGAAAATCATTTAAGAGCTGCAGATATTAGGAGGGGAAAAGTCTCCCCCTGGTGGGAAAAGGCTTTTCTGCCATGAAATCAAATGCAAAACCCTTCTGTTCATCAAAGCGAAAATACTGCAACAGTCATGATCCAAGAGTTAGAAGTCATGGTTCCAAGCAGTATTGATTTTACAGTATATTGCAACTAAATCTTTGGTTCCCTCCTGTCAATAATTAACTTGAATATTTAAAAATGGAATGGCTTCCTATAAACCTGCTTCAGCAACAGCTCAGTTCTCCTGCTGCATTTATTAATTGCAGCCTCATTTTCCAACAACTTCTTGTATTTATTACTTTCAAATAAGTTGAATTTATTGCTGTGCATGAAGAATATTCTTTCTTTCTTTGGCAATACGTGAAGATATTAACACGTTGGGCTCTTACTAATCTTGGTGTTTGTGTTTGTTTTTAACAGTACGTATGTTCCAGTTCCACGGAAAATCAAAGTCAAAAAAGAAAAGGTGAGCAATGCTGCTTTATGGTTTCGTTCTGCTAATCCACTTGTAGCTCTCTTGCCTCTTTGGAACATTGCAAGAATCCAAGGAACTCCTTTGACACTCATAAAAACTGCAACCAAAATCCACACACATTACAAGGCTCAGCTAAGCTAAAGGTTTAGCTCCTGTATGCCATTCAGGCCATAGATCAACCACTAAATAACTGAGGTTGGAAAGAAACTGATGCTCTGACTATGATGTTGAATTACTGATGTTCTGAAGGTGGCATTGCTTCCTCTAGGACTGCTCAAAGACATTTAAGGTGCACTGCCGGCCAACAGTGCTCACTTTCCTCAGTATTTGCTCTGTTCCCACTTCATGTAATGACACTTTGAGCTCATATACTAATGAGTAGAGAGCCTTTGGGGAGGGGGGTGTTAAGTAATTTGACTAAACTAAGGGTGTTTCACACTCCTTGTTCCGTTCTTTATAACAAGGAGCAAAGTGAACTCTGAACACAGTTCTGTGTTTTCAAGTCAGTGGAGAGAGAATTCATGATGTTATCAATGGCTCTTGAGGAAGGCTCATAGCCCACAGCTGTAATAACTACCTGTACCCAGTTAAACAGCTTGGAGACTGGGCTTAGGCCAAGGCCATGCTGGTTTTGTCCCAGGTTAATCAATACTCTCCCAGGCAATGTTCATGTAGCATAGATCGGGGAATATTCCCTGTTTTGCACAGGGACAGAATTGAGCGATGTGGACATGATCTGTGCTGTGCCACTTCCCTCAAGGCTATCAAAACAATTCTGACTCATTCAATTTCATCGTGTGGATGTGTAGAAGACAGTCAGTCAGGGGATTTCACTTCTCTGCGAAGGTTGAGGAAAGATGTACAAAGCTGGTGCCCACCCTACAGCAGTCAGAAGAGAGTCCATGTCATGCATACTGACCATTGCCCAACTATGCTGTGGTTTAATAGACATGTCCTACTGTTGGAGTCAGGATTTCCCATGGGGCAGAATGGTCATGTTGGACCATTAGCCCCCAGGCAAAGACTTTTGTTGTAGCTTCATTATTTGAGGACATAACCGAGACAAACTATGTAGGGAGAGGAAAAACACTTCTTCTGTAGACCTTCCAGCAAAATACAAATCTCATTCTCACAGCCTTTGAAGAGGCTGATTTTCTAAGGAGCTCAGGCTCCTAATATCTCAAGGGCTGATAAAGTATGTCATTAGCCCCAGCACACTGAAACTGCAGATTAAAGCACATGTTCTCCATTCAGGAGACCAGGTTTTGCCAAAGGCTTCAAATGAGACTTTTAACCAGTATCAGTTCATATTCCTGTGCTTCAAACAGAGGACCTATAGAGGGCATTAAATAATCACTTAGCACATCCCTAGCTGTTGTGAGAAACACAGTAACCTCTGCAAAACCTATGTGAGATGCACTGTGGCAGGTTGTTAAACTCATGTCACAGTCGAGTAGCACCAGGCCAGGCTATTGCTGATGATATGCAGCAGCTTCCTGAGCAGGGAGATGAGAACCTTGTATTTCTTCCCACACTATGCAATGCAGAACACCCTGTGAGAAGTGATTACACACAGATACAGTATCAGCAATTAACCTCTGACTCTGTAAAAGGAAAAGCCCTGCAGCTAACAAGGTAGCACTGAAAGACATCACTTTTAATTACAAGCACAGCATGTAGAGAACCTCCTCTCTTTGCCTCATTCAGGGAAGGGGTCGAAACCAAGGGCTCCCACCAGTCCTTGGATTTATTGTACACTCAGGTCTGATCTTAAGTGCTCTCTGTTCATTAGCTGATCTCATCATTTCCCTAGGGGATAACCAAGTGCAATTTATGTGTGGAAAAACAGCATGTTTGGAAAACAGGAGAAATGCTGCTATACAACCTGAAAGTTTACACCTGACCTCTGGTTTCCTTAGATCTGTATCTACAGAGGTACCAAGACATATTTGACATATTGTGGAGAAGAGACAATTGCTTCTACGTTCCCACCCACGTTATAGTTGGACTCAATGATCTTAAGGGTCTTTTCCAATCTAAATGATTCTATGATTCTATTAAATCTGGTATGGCATCTTATTCTTACCTTGCTCAGGCCTCCAATTCCCCAGACCTCACCTGCATTACAATAGAATGCTGCAGGGATTGATAAATGCTTAAATTTCATTTTATTTTTTCCATTTCATACCCGTTGCTTTCAGTAGGAATTACCCAGAATTTACACTAGTGTAAGCAGGTAGGGTATCAAGACCAGGGAAGGAATATTCATGCGTAATTCAGTATTCATGCATAATTCAATATTCATGCTCATTCATATTTTCCATGTATAATTGCACATAGGAAGTGTTCTTGAGTGCATTTTAACTATGGGACTTTATTTTTCTTTTCACCTTCTCTCAAGGAATAACTATTACTCCTTTCTTCCACACTCCCCTACCCCAATGTCCTTTAGGGATGACATGCTACCATTGTTATTTTCCCAGGGTATTTATTTATGGGTCTTTCTCTCCAATTTCGCCTAGATCCTGGTTTATAATCCAGCTTTTATGAAATATGTCTATGAAAACTGGCTTGAGCATCATGGAAGATACCCATCCACGGGCCTTCTGTCTTTGATGTTTGCACTTCATGTATGCGATGAGGTAAAGTCTGGCTGTGTTTGGACATATAGATAAAAAATCAGGACATTTCACACTGAAGTGCCAGGGACCTGCCCTTGCCCTTCACTCAGCCTTTATTTCCTTCCCTCCATCTTCTCCGCCATTTGCTTCTTTGAACAGATGCAGAGTCCTCGGTAACATGCAGGTATGCTCAACTGGTGGTGATGGATTATGGTGTTTTGATCACCTGAGGTCAAACCAGGGGACGGGAGTGTTTTTTTTATATTGCTAAACAAATACTCGCAGATAGAAATTTCCTTTTCTGTCCAAGTTCAGGTATGGTGGTGGTCTCAACATAGCTTAGGATGTAATGTCCCTTGAGTAGGCCTTGAGCCAATATTCTGTGGTTGCATCGTCTCATGCAGCAGAATTGCTTGGCACACCACCCTGGTCCTAGATATAAACTGAGAATCAGAAGAGCTTCTTCAACATTCCAGATGAAAACCAATTGCTTCCCAGGCTAACGCTAGTTCCCTCTTACTTCCTAGGTGAATGTGTATGGTTTTGGAGCAGACAGCAAAGGACATTGGCATCACTACTGGGAAAACAACGCCTCAGCTGGGGCTTTCCGGAAGACGGGTGTCCATGATGGGGATTTTGAGTTCAATTTAACTTTGACTCTCGCATCCATTGAAAAAATAAGCTTTTTCAAGGGCAGATGACCCTGGCCACGGGGAGAAGTGGGGGCTGCAATTTCCAACATGCAGCAGAAAAAGGCTCAGTGAAGATGGTGTGGGCTCCAGCCAGGTTTGAACGCATGAATCTGTGGTGGATTCGGAGCATCTCACTGCTGCAATGCTCACCGCAGGGAGCCCGTCTGAGGGCTGGCTTTCACGCTGCACGTGATCTCCTATCCCCAGATAGCTGGGAAATACCAATCAGTTGTGGGAATAAATGAATCTCTGCTTAGGCTCTACAGCTTGATTCCTGAATGACAGATGAAAGATCTGCCTGTTGCAATTAGGGGAAACCTGGGCACAGCAGCTGCTGGTTGTGTGTCCATTCTTTCCTCGAGTAAGGCAAAAGATCTCTGAAGAAGAGTGATAACGACTTCTGGGACTTGAGACCTGCTAGGGCAGCTGTGAACATCATAGTAAGGATTACCTCAAAGAAATGAACTCACTTCTGCTGTTGATCTTCTTTTTTAACTGTTTCTGCTATTTCCTGTTACTACTTTTGGTTTCATGCTGTGTTAAGGAAAAAAACATGATGAAGTTGCCTGGAGTAGTAAATATTTCAACCATTGCCTCATTCTGCATTGATAGTGTTTATAAACATGGAGCAAATCATGCCCGATCATATATTATTTAATATTGCTTCCTATACAGCCATAATGAGACAGAAAACAATACTGGAAACTCCAGCAAAAAAAAAAAAAAAAATGGCCTTTTTAGCCACTTGTTTGTCTTGTTTAGTTATATATAATCTTTATTTCTTTTTTGTTTGGTGGAAAATACTCTGGAATGCTCATTTTTAATCGATCGAAGGTTGGAATGTGGACTGTTTTCTTTCAGTCATTTATATGTGCCTTTCCAAATTGTGCAACGGATGTGATTTTCTTTTTTAAGATGAGAAACCCTAAATTAAACTTTTTTATAAGGGGGGGGGGGGAGTTAACCAAAGCGTAGCCTCCATGTGGTATACTTTTGTAGTCAAAACCAATAGCGACAGCTCCTATATCGTGTTTGAGCAAACACAAACTAGACTCATTTTTAAAGGTAGCTTTTACCTTTTTTACGGGAAAATATCCCCAAAGTTCCAAGGAAGCTTTTTCCTCTTATTTTTTTACAATTCTAAAAAGTGATATCTCTTTACAAGGTCTCTATTTGAAGTGGAAGAAATATCATGGGTTGGGATATCAGCTACTAGTACACCAAGAATCTTTTGCCCTATAGCAGAGTCTACAAGAACACAATCTACACAAGCTGATCCTACAGTGTAAGCCAGACTTCAAAATCATGTGCATCTCTGGAGGAAGGAGTGTATTAATGTCAGTACCTCTAGGCAGTGAGAGGAGGGAACTGACAGCAGAGATTTTGTACCTCCTGATTTTCACTGGAATCAATGCTTTTAATCCTCAAGGACAGCTAAAGTTTGAATCCAAGAACAGAGTTCAGGTAATGAAGAAGGGAGAACAGGTTTTTATCCTTCTTGATATCATGAAAAACAGGATTCATGGATTATTAACCCATTTCCCCCTCCGGTGAAGCCAGGGGAGTTCTTGCCACAGACTTCAAGGGACTTCCCATCAGGCTTGGGAAAAAAAATGGCATATTTCATTTTTAATGTATTACATATTTTTTTTATGTATGGTATATTTCATTTTTAATGTATTACAGTGGTTGGGGTGTGTGGCAATTTAGAAATCACGGTCTAAATGACTCCTGTCATGCACCAGTTGTGGCAGCATGACCAAGCAGATAAGTATTTGAGCTCAGTGAAAGCACAGCCCTTCAACCAGTGATGTGCTTCAGGCCAGTATTTATCCCCTTGATTTTCCGTGCCAATTGGTAACAGTGAGCTCCCCTCAAAGGCAGGAATTCATGGCACAATGGCATGGTCAGTTAAAATATCCCTAGTTTGGGCACCACTTGCCAACATGAACTGCTTTACCCACATGAGTATTACTGAACTCACAACGTATAAAGAGCCGAGGATGCCAAACGTCTGCACAGAGAACTGGGTTTCCTTTGCTGTACACACACAACCCTTCAGGTTTGCAATATGAAAAAAGCAGAATTTTCACATCTTCATGCTGAGACCTGTTCATGAGCCTCATGTCAGGAAGCCCTTTCCCAGTACGGTGGCCAGCAGAACTCAACCTACGTGTCACAGGTGCAGCAAATTCAATGGGCTTACTGTCTTCTACGTGTCCTTTGTGAAAGGGTGAAACATTTCTACCTGAACCATGTTTGTTTGTTTAAGCATTCCCACTGTTTAAGTTGTTAATCAATGAACTTCTGGTGAGATGTCACAGTAATACAAACAAATCAACTATAAGAGGAAAAAGGCTCCATGGAAGATCCCAGTGGTATCTCTCATGGTGGTTTGGTACCCAAATCCCACTGGTTTGGGTTTTTTTTATCACAGGTGACAGTTTGAGATCAAAGACAGTCGTAAATTAAGCAGCTGTCTTCTAGCCTGTGCTGTTCTGAAAGTTTCTTTTTGCTGTCCAAATTAAATTTACAGTTTTCCCTGAATATCTCCCTCTGACAGCACATATAAAACATCATGGCTTGTACAATCGTGGGTAGATTTAGTGTCTTCATCATGGAACAAGCGGCAATTCCCATCTAATTCTCTTGCCAAGAGCAAGCAGTAGCTGTGTACCACTGATGTCCATTTTTCAGAGCGTGTGGAGAGCAGAGTGGACCTTTCCAGCTGCAGGATGAGGGATAGTCTGTGCCATCACATTTCTATTCCAGAGGAACGTTTTCTAGAGTCCTTTAGGCAACTGACTGTTCTGTCGGGTATTTGTCTCAGTTCCTCCACAATTTTGCTGCTTTTTCAAATGCCTTCAGAATAAGGAGATTCCAACAGATGATGCTGAGGGAAGACTTAATTCCCACTGCCAATGTGGAAGACTCTGTTCCTGCTGGAAACTTCCTTGGTTTATTTTGTCTAAGAGAACTACAATGGAAAATGTTTAGCAATGTGTCAAGGTTTCAAACTCTTGTACTGTATTTGCCACCACTGCAAAGTTTCTGAAGCACTCCTGGAATATGTGTTACGTTTTTTACCAAAGCCAAATCTCTTGAGCACTTTTTTCTCCCATAACCAGATTTTCTTCCTATTTTTCTTTGACTACACAATCAATTATGATAATAAATTCTTTTTCTCTGATGATGAGGAGTCTCATTCAGTCATTCTTTGACTTTTTATTTATTTAATATTTCAGTATGATATGAATCGAAATAAATTTTTTATTGTAACCAAAACAAAGGTGTTTGTGTACACTTCTTCCCACAATACTCACATTAGCTCCTAGGACCTCCTCTGTCACAAAGTAATGGACTCTTCAGTCACATCAGCACGCTTCAGCCTGCTGGAAAGCTTGTGGTCATGGGCATTACACTGCTCGGTTTATGTCAGCTCTAGGACTCTGGAGAAAATGCTGAAGCTTTATATATGTATGGTCTCCTGATGGATCATGCTCTATTTAGGTGATAGGTATAAGAGAAATCAGGGCAGACTCAAAAAGCCATAACTTGAGAAGAGATTCAACTCACTGTTCTCTTGACAGACCTGGCTCCCTTTATATGAGAGATAACTGAGGATCCACACAAGGTCCCTGTTTCAAGGGCCTAATTTAGCTGCTATGATCACACAGGCACTTTGGTCATGAATGGCCTAGGCTGTCCATTAGAAGAACCTATCTAGGAGATGGACATCTTTGATCAGGTGTCATTTTAGCATGACACACCACCTCATCTGCATGACCATGGCTTTACATGGGGAGATTCTACCTTAGCTAGTTCTTGTGGGTGTCATAAACCAGTCAGTTGCCTTGTGTTCTATTTCCATTCATTAAGGGCATGAATCAGATAGATGGCCTAGCAGTGATGCAAGTTGCCCATTGAAATGTGACAAACCTGGTTGATAAGCAGTAGAAACTCAAGAAGTCAGCACAGGGAAGCTCCTATTCAGATACAGGCAATGGTGTAATGGTCACGGTAAGGAGCTCAGGAAGCTACTGTTCAGGTAAGGCAATGGTCTGGTGGTCACAGTAGGAGCAGCTTTCCCGTGGGACCTTCAGAGGACCAAGATCTCAGGAACTGCTTCACACATTACTTTTAAACTCAGGCTCTAAACATGTTGCGTCACTGAGATATTAACCACCATTAATGGATGCAGCCCAGCCAGCATCACACTTGTTGAAAATCATAGAATCATAGAATAGTTAGGGTTGGAAAGGACCTTAAGATCATCCAGTTCCAACCCCCCATGCCATGGGCAGGGACACCTCACACTAAACCATAGCACCCAAGGCTCTGTCCAACCTGGCCTTGAACGCTTCCAGGGATGGAGCATTCACAACTTCCTTGGGCAGCCCATTCCAGTGCCTTACCACCCTTACAGTAAAGAACTTTTTCCTTACATCCAATCTAAATGAATGGAAAGTAGAAGCACAGAAGTCTGAGAAGCTATCTCAGTCATTCCAGGTCCCAAAGCCTAGTTTCTGCCCAGGGCTTTTATAACCAGGCTCGTCACAGGGTTGTTCCAAACAGAGAAAGCAGGAGTATTAACCTGAGGTGGCTATTGAACTGGACTGGCCTTCACAGTGGCTCTGCACCTTCATACTTGCCACTGTGGAGAGGAGGTGTAAAGAATTTCATAGAATCATAGGATGATTTGGGTTGGAAAGGACCTTAAGATCATCCAGTTCCAACCCCCTGCCATGGGCAGGGACGCCTCACACTAAACCATCTCACCCAAGGCTTTGTCCAACCTGGCCTTGAACACTACCAGGTGTGGAGCATTGACAACTTCCTTGGCCAACCCATTCCAGTGCTTCACCACCCTTAAGGTAAAGAATTTCTTCCTTATATCCAATCTAAACTTCCCCTGTTTAAGTTTTAACCCATTACCCCTTGTCCTGTCACTGCAGTCCCTAATGAGGAGTCCCTCCCCAGCATCCCTGTAGGCACTCTTCAGATACTGAAAGGTTGCTGCGATCTCCACATAGCTCCTGTTCTCTATCACCCTTAGCAAAGCAAAAGGGAATGTATATAAAGGGAACAGCTTGCTGTTGAAAAATCACTTTTGGTTTCAGGTCCATGCACAAGGAGTGCACTGAAATGTAGCTTCCAGGTCTTCAATGCTTTCATCAAGAAAGTAATTTGCATAAAATTATCATCTGAACACCCCCTGAGACCACTAAGACATGCAGCGACAACAGCAACATTCAGACAGATGGACCGACCACAGGAGTTGGACAAAGGACTTTGCTTATGCCATCAAATGAAGAAACAAAGCACCCACAGGGGAACAATGTGGCTTCAGTTCATGGCATAGGTTCCTTTGATGGCTCACATTCAGGATAGCAATTAAACCCAAGAAATGAAAAGGCAAGGGAGTCCTTTTCCACCTTTAAAAATCTCTTGTTTTCACTTGTCTTTCCTGCAGACTTTCAGGGAGCAGATCTCATTACCTCTTCTTATCTCCAGGCAATGTGAAATAAAATGTGAAAAGTTCCCCAAGTTTAGGTACTTCTATGCAGAAGTAAATCTCAGTCCTTTCAGTTTAATTTTCTCATATAGGAAATTCACTGTGTTGCTTTACTTCTTAGTTTCTAAGGTAACCTTTGGCTGGCAGAATATAAATATATCCATATGGGAATATGTCTGTGTCTGTGACATTAAAACTCCTACTAAGACAGGACATCTCCCAGAATAGTTACTCTTTCCACATAATCAGACTCCAGAGTTACACAGCCATCTCCCTGTCCACAGAGACACTAGATCAGTAAGAAAAGCATTCCGTCCTATGCCACTAATGCTGCAGCTCCATCACGTTCCTCCAAGAATGTCCAACCCAAGCCTACAAAGGCATCCTCTGAGGATGGCCCAAACAATCCTCCAAAGGCATCCTGCAAGGATGTCCAAACCAAATCTCCAAAGGCATCCTCCAAAGATGCTCCAACCAAACCTCCAAAATGCCTTACAGCGTTTCTTCCCATGTGGAATTTTGTGTTTCCCTCCTTGCCTTCCTAGCGTTGGTCCCAAAAAGCTGTCACCATCCAGGGGAGCTGCACACAGCTGCCTCAGCCCAAACCTGCAGTCTGGGGCTGGGTGTTTGAACGGACTGGCCACACTTGAGCTGTGCTTTGAAGCACGTCCAGTTTGGAGCCACAGCATATGTTCAGCCTGCGCACATGCCTGAGTGGTAGAAAACAGTGGAAAAAGTGTTTTCCACTCCTATTTCTTCTTTGAGCGTTGGAGGACTTTGCATAACACATCCTTATGTTCGGATGTCAGAGGGTGGGTACGTGTGAGCAAGTTCCCCAAGACACTGATGGGGCAGCAAGCTTCCGCCTGCAGCAGTGGAGGCATGGGCAGACGATGGTTCATCACCGGGCACATCAAAGAGTTGGTTGTGGAGAGAAGTTCTGCAAGCTGACAGGCTCTGTTGTTTGAGGATTTGATTTGAATAGGTAGGTTAAGGAAATAGAAATAAATAGAAGTAAATGTCAAGACAGGCTAAATAGAAATAAAGGCAATAGAGCTTCTAGAAAACTTTAGGGGAAGTAGGTGAGCCAGGAGTGAGTTAGGCTGATGATGCTTTGGGGAATACATATGGTTGTGATTTGACCCTGGCCTGCAGCCAAGCACCCACACAGCCACTTGCTCGCTTCCCCCTCTCCCCTCTGTGGGATGGGCGAGAGAACAGGAAGAACAAAAGCAAGAAAACTGATGGGTCAAGATAGAGTTTAATCAGTGAAAGAAGAAGAAAAAACAAGTTATGTAAAGCTTTATCAATTGCTCACTACCTCCAACCAGCAGACCAATGTCCGGCCAGTGTCTGAGCAACATTCACCTTGGAAAGACTCCTTCTCCCTCCACCCGGTCTTATTGCCAAGGTTGATGCTATATGGGACGGAATAACCCTCTGGGAAATTTGGATCTGTTGTTCCAGCTGTGTCCCCTCCCAACCTGTTGTTTACCCCAGGTGAGTTTCTGGGATGGGCAGAGTGAGGCACAGAGAATGTCTTCACACTGCAAAGGCTGTTCAGCAACAGCCAAAACTCTGGTGTGGGATAACACAGTGTTTTACCACCAATCCCAACCACACTACCATACGAGCTGCTATGAAGAAAGTTAATTCCACTCCATCCAGACTAAAATAGACTTAAGTTTATGAATTCAAGGGGTGCTAAGACCTTTCCAGAAGTCTGAGAGCAGGTGAGACCAACAGCACCTGCAATAAACCTTTAGCTCAAATTTACACCAAACTATCTCAGTTACTATTACTCCCAATTTTTCATCCATCCCACAGACAACCTGCCGGAACAAGGTTAGATTACTGCTCACCACTAGTAAGAATGACATGATCCAAAGTGAAAAGCCTGCTTCAGGCGGAGTGAGGTGCACTGGCGGCACTTCAATTCTTGCTATTGTAGGAACTGGAATAATACTTTAAACCAGCAGCCAGGGGCAATAAGAAATCACTATTTTATGTGGTTGTGTGCATGGTTCTTGCTTCCCATGGCGTTTGTGCCATTCTACCTGTGATAGTCCTCTCTATGGGGCTTCTTGGGGGCCAAAGGAACTTTGCTGCTTGTCACCAGTTGCAAGTCTGGCCCACAGCTACATGGCTTCACATCTTAGCAGGGAGATCCAGCAGATGCAAATAAATGAAGCTGGAACAATGTTTTTATTTCCTATAATAAGCAAAGGAATGGGAAACATCAGCATGCACGCAGATTAATGGGTCTCTTAGCAGCGAGATGTGATTAACTCATTTCAGTCAGTGCTGGGGATCTCAGCACCTCATTAGTTTTTTCATTAATGGTTACAACTAATGGCTGATTAGTGTCTCTGTTTCACCAATAATGAGTTCTCATTCTTAATGGAGATGGGAGTTTTCCACTGGGTGGCAAATAAAGGGACAGAGGAAAGGATCCCCCCAGTTCCTGTTCTAACATGGTACCTTGCCATTGCTGTCACTGACCCAAGTGTCCTCCCTGCACCCTGGCACACTGGCATGGGTGAACATACAATATGCCAAATGCACTCAGCAAGCCAGAGGGAGAGGTTCCTGAAAGAGATACTGGACCAAGCTGTTTAGCAGTAGATAGGACAGCCTTGGAGGTACTAGCTCACTCCCTAGGCTAATGGGCACGTGGGGCAACAGGTGACTGGAGATGCATAAGGATGGGAAAATAAACACGGATAGAAATACAAAGCAACAGCTGCTTTCGCATGGAGTACTCAGTGCAGTGATTTGTTTTCTAATAGATATTAATAATTTCCCCACTAGAGCGTGCTGTTTTCCTGTTCCCATGAGTTATCCAGTGGCTTCAGGAGCATACAGCTCTCTTACAGCATTGTGTGTACATCACAGGTTAGAGCTTCTTCCTTCCTGACATTGCTATCTTCACAGCTATAAGGCTTGGAATGTATTTGCTAAATGTATCTATTTTAGCCTCTGGATGATATCTGAATGCAGAAGCCCACTGACCGTGAAAGTGATGGGGAGCACAAGATGGGAGAAGTCCTGCAAGGCTTCACACCCTGAGGATTTACATCAGTGCTGCTATCTGTGCAGTTTTCCTTTCCTGCTTTAGAAGGGACAAGGGTCCCAGCTATGTGGGTGTTTTCTGTTGTACTGACTCTTTCAAAATGCTTGTATTTGAAAAAAAAGAAAACAAATAAAGAAAACAAAAACAATTATTTTGAAACTTAATTTCCCAACCAGGGACAAACATTTGGGACTTCTGGCTGTGTGGTAATGCTGGAATCTTTTTAGTTGTGGATGTCAAAAGCTTCAGTTATAGCAGATCAAAATGTCCTTTGTGGACCATAAAGGCAACTCAGTTGTTTCTAACAGGACTTACATGTTAAGCTACCAATATAATCAACTTGTATAGCTTCGGATTCATTTGCTCTCAGTTGTGGTACACAAATGTTAAATGAGGGGCAGATAAATTGTGGAAAGCAATCAATGCTGCAAATTAATTAGCTGGGCTTAATGAGAGCAGAAAGCCTATCTGACTGCTGACTGCCACCAGTGCATATACTTGTGCCTAGGCCAGGCCCCAGAGCCAAGGCAGAGGCAATCATCCCATGGGGATCAGTGGGTACCACTTGGTAAAGTGCTGAGCAGGGATGCTGGGGCCCTGGTGCCTGATTCAGACTCTGCTGGGTGGCCACACAAAGCCCATTGCCTGTTCACTGCAGGGGGAACTACATCGATCTCAGGCACTCCTACGGTTCTGGTTGGGGTGTGATGGCATCCCCCATCACTCCCCCATATGGATGCAGAGCTGCTTCCCACACAGCTCACAGAAGGAGATGCTTGTGCCAAGACCAAAAGACCAATAAAAGAGACTGACAGAGTGCAGCACACTCATCCTGCATAGGAAAGATATGCCTCCCATGGTGATGCTGGGCCCATCTCAGGGCCTCTGGCTCCACTGTTTAAAGTTGTGCTATTTGACCAGCTACTGCCTTCAGTTTTAACTTTCCTATCCGAATACTTCATTAGGTGCCCAAGTTTCAAATATTGAGGTATCACTAGAGTTAACAATTGGTCCACTTCACCTCTTCGGCTGAATGAATCATAGAATCATAGAATCAACTAGGTTGGAAAAGACCTTTAAAACCATCAATTACCCCAGGAGGCTCAGCTCATCAATTCTGGACATCCTTCCATGAGTAACCCGCTATTCATTCCTGTAGCTACATCACCACTGCTCATACACCTCATACTGGAGGTGGTCTCACCCACACTCCTGTGGACTAGTTCTTCCCAGCAGACTGACCATATTTGTGCTGCTTGTCACCCAACCTGGCATCTCTTGTATGCTTCAAGTACTGCATCTGTGACCTAAAAAAGAATTATTACTAAACCTTGCATATATTATCTGAAATAATGTGGGAGTACTGCACCATCACCATCAGAGTGGGTTTCCTATGACACAAACCTGGATGTTTATGTGGTGATCCCCAGAGGTGGCACGAAGGGCATGCTGGAGAGTGCAAAGGATGAGGTGGCAGCTGGCACTGAGGAGTAGGCATGTTTTGGGAGATGTTTATGTACATACATATATAAACAACAAAATAGGATGTGATAAAATAGGTCAAGTCCCACTCCTGTGATCAAGGGCATGGATGTGCCATGGAGTATGCTTGTACAGCTAAACCTCTGTGGCTTAAAGATGTTGGATGGCTTCATCTATACTGTCTTTTGGGAACAGTCCTTGGTTCATGCTGAGCATGGGCATTCTCTGGGAGGAGATCAGAAACCATGAGCTAAAACAATTCCAGGGAACAGACTATGGACTGAACACAGGACATGGCTTGGTCCTAGTTAATCCCTTGTCTGAATGTATACCCTGTGCCGCCTTTTCTACAATAAGAGCAAGCAATATATACAAATGCTGAGAAGTACTGTCTGGCTTTTATATCCTTGCCCATTTGTTAAGGAGAGGTGAAGATGGCTGAGACAAGGTCATTTCAGTAGTATCGAATGCAGCAGAAGAAACAATGGCCATGCATTGCAGCTTGGGAGGCTCAGACAGGACATGAGGGAAAATGACTGTCTCACTAGGAGTATGGGAAGGCCAAGGAAAGAAACGGGACCTTTGGCCTTGGATGACATCAGACTTGGCTAGACAAAGCCCTGGCTGGTCCGATACAGCGCTGGGGGTTCTCACTTGGATTAGACACCTTCAGAGAGCTCTTTCAGCCAAAGCTTTTAGGAATCTCTGGTGAACTGCAGCTCTGCAGCGTTTTCCTGTTGATTTGCAATGCTGGGGTTATGGCTGGGCAGCCTGTGGGAAGGGGGTGGCCCTGCTGAACTGAACCACCAAGCAGAGCTCTGGACGGAAGGCAGAGATCTCTTAGGACCCATCAGCAAAGAGCCTCTGGCATCCAGCTGTTTTGGGAGAAGCTGCATATTGCAGGAAGGACAGAAACATCACTGTGTTTGCAACAGCAAAAGTTGGCCTCACAGCTGGTACCAAACAGCTTCAGTTCCTTGTGTTTCAGGTATTTGCTTCCTTTGACAGCAGTGCCTTTCAGACCCTCATCTCCTGTGCAATCATACAGCACACCTAAACCAATCCCCTAAACAAACCAAACTCATCAGCTCTGCAAACCTGCTCAGAGCAGAGATAAAGGCAGCATGTTATTACTTGGTTGTGTTCTCAGTGGTCAGCTCCTCCTCCCAGAGGCTGAAGCTACAGCAGTTTGCACCAGTCAGCAGGATTTTCCATCACATCCAAGAAGAAAAAGAACAGGGGAAAAAAAAAAGGCATCACCTGAACTCTCTCTGTGAATTTCACTTTCTGGATGTGGATTTATAGAAATGCCATATGGCATTTATAGATATGCCACAGCCTGGCATCTTTTCCATTCAACTCTTTTGTCAGACCTCTGTCTAGTGCTTAGCACAGGAGGGTCTGGGCCTTGATCAGAGAGTTTTGGTCTGCCCTGTAGCCAAGACAAAAGATGCCCACTGTGCTGCCAAGAATAATCGAGAAGCGCCACTTATTGCAAGATAATTTTCCAAATTATTTTATACCTAACATTTATGTGTATAAAAAGTGAGACATACAGACATATACACGTCCAATGACCACCTACCTTTTGGGATTGATTTCTTTTCCATGTGCTATCCCAATCTTTGGTTCCCTCCTTCCAAATATTTGGGAGTTGTGGAACAATTTTGGCAGGGGGAAAAACAGGAGAAAGTACCTGCTTTTAAAATATAACAAAAAGCACTAGAGCAAAGTGTAAATTTTCTTTGGGAAAGATTAACAATTTATGAAGTCTCATTCCCTTTTGAAAGGATCCGTATCTGTGGAGGGAGTCTACAACCAGGCTGCTTTAAGCATGGGGTTAACAGATTCCACACTGCAGTAGTTTATTCTTACTCTGTAGGTCAGTCATTAACCATTGTCTGGGCCACATTTCTAAACCTTACCTTGACTGGACTGTGTCATGCTCACAGTTACAAGTTCATCGACCTGATATAAGACATGTGGACCTGGCTTTCAAGCAGTCCTCATCCTGTGATGCTATTGAAATTGGTGTCAACAACTCCACTGACATCAATCCAAAGCTGCTTATGTGAAGTTGTTCTGATCCCATATTGGCCTGGATTCAGTTTAGGACATGACACAGAGACTTCTGAAGCCACCAGGAGACATTTCTATTTTCTTTAGTGGGGTTGGATTAGGGCTGAAGGTAATTTTCACACCAGTGAACAGCACTCATGGCCAGGTTAGACAGAGCCTTGGGTGCCATGGTCTAGTGTGAGGCATCCCTGACCATGGCAGGGAGATTGGAAGCAGATGCTCTTAAGGCTGTTTCCAATCCAGATCATTCTATGATTCTATGGACCTTCCCTGGTGCTAGTGACATGAAGCAGTATAGCTCACATCCACCCATCTGGCTGCACTTTGACCATGTTGCCTCATGAGAATGGCCTCCAAAGCCAGGCCAATATATGTGTAAGCAACTAAACAGAAGACACAACTGTGGGACAAGGTTTCAGCCTGTGCTTTGTTCTATTTATCAGTATGGGCCCAACCTGAGGCAGCTTAAACACAAATCCCACCAAGGTACTCCTGAGCAATGGGAAAGGGCACTCTGCCAGGGCAGATAGAGCCTGTCCATGTTCTTTCCCTTCACCATCATTGTTCTTCCCCAGTGTGGAGCAGGTGTTGATCATCTACTGTTAGCTTTGGCTCAGAAACAAGGTCTTGCATTTCTCCTTTACTAGCAAGAGAGATGGAAATCAAGGCTTGTGCATGTTTGCTTTTCCACTAGGTGTTTGGACTGGGACAATGGAAAGCAATTTATGCTAGAAAATAATTGTAGAGAGATAAAGTACTATGAATGCAGTCCCTACCAAAATGGGAATAGGTAAGGGAAGGGAGTTGACAGTATACAGATAAGTAGCTTGTCTGGGTTAAAAGATTAGTTGAAGTGTAGGTCTCGATGCTGTATTAAAGAACAGAAATTATGTTTCATGGCTTCATTCAGTCTTACCTATGGAAAGGATTACTTCTCCTGGAAAATTGTCTGCTCATTTTATAGCACATTTAGCTGTTGTAAGACACCCCTGAACTGGCCTGGGGAAGGGAGAGAAAGGTCAGTTCCCCATCCTACCCACGACCCCATCCCCAGTTAAGGCTGATATCAGCCTGATGTCAGGAGGCTGTGACAGGTCAACCATCCCCGTATCTTCCTTTCCTCATCATCTCCAGAGTGGTCAGCTCAGCCCTGGCAGACCTATAGGACTCAGTGGGGAGCAGGCAGCAGCGCCAGTTGGAGGTCCTGGCTGAATCAGCCCTTTGCATCACTTAATTTTGGATTGTTACTGACCTTGGCTAGACAGGAGGTGGTGAACTGAAAGCTGGAAAGCCCCCTGTTCCACTCCTCATCCCCTGCTCCATGCAGTAGCCTCAGGAAAGGCTCCGGCTCATCAGTTCATTATTGATCCACGTCACTTACAGCAGTTGTAATTGCGGAGATGGGAGTTGCAATTAGGGCAGTGGGAACAGTGTAACCTGCAGTGGTTACCAGAAGGGGCACATCACCCATGCAGCAGTGGGCAGAGGTGGTCCAGAGACTCCACGGTGAGGAGCAGCATGCTTGGCCCCTAATTTCTACTCATGCCTGGACAGAGGCCACTTAATTTTCACTGCTTCAACTATGGGTAGGGAAGGAGGAGAGGTGAAAAGAGATGGGAGTAAGACCTGTCACTTTCAGAAACCAAGCAATGCAAGCCTGGCTCTCTTCTTTAACTTAACCCTAGGAAGAGCAAGAGAGAGGCTGTGCTGCTGCACAACCACATCATTTCACACAAGAGCAAACATCAGCAGCCACCACTCATGAGGAGCCCAAATCCCCTTTTATTCCCCTGGCAAATCCATGCTGGTGCTAGTGCTGCTCTGGAGAGGCTGTCCCACACAGCAATAACCAAACTGAAGTATGGTCACAAACATATTTAACAGATCATGTTGTCCTGCTTCCGGAACAGAAACCTCTCCAGCTGTTTATGGTCTTCTCCCAGAAGGGTGAACAAGGACACATGACATATGTACAGCTTCATTTATCCTGTCCCTGACCTGCATTTTGGTGCTGATTCTGGGTTCTTCTCTGCTAACAACTAATAAAATCCAAACTTGTGCTTGTTCTGATCTTCCCACCCCTCCCCTTGCTCTCATTTCTGAGATGTCCTGAAAATAATTCTGCTAGCAGGAAAATAAACAGGACATTACTTTTGATGGCATTCAATTGTATTTTCTCTTTCCCTGATGTCAGCCCATGGCAGAGGGGGGTAAAGAGGAACTCAGGGCCATCAGAGAAGCTTTTCTGGCACAGAGGAGGAACCTGTGTGCTGCCAAAGTCTCCTATTGTTCAGCGTGCACCCTGCTGTTTGTTTGGGGCCTGGAAAATAAAGCCTTGCTGTGGAATTGTTAAGGCAAAACACTAAAGCTGAGCATAGCAAAGGCAAGTCAAGCAGCAGAACAAGCTGGTCCCAGCAAATGGACATTTTCTGACTTCTGTGACAGCTGATGGTGATGAACAACAGTTGGTATTTTTAAATGGCTATTGTTGTTTTTGGCTTAGCAACTAGGGGTATTATTAGAGGCTGAGCAGAAGGAAGACAGAACACAAATCAGACTTGTATCCTTTCAGGCTCTATTCACAGGGCAGCCTTTATCCCCAGAGGCACAGGTAGGCTTTCCTTGGCTTAGCTTATTGTGGTCTATCATCGACTCCCTGTCTGCTGGGCCCTCACCAGCACTGGACACCCTGTTCCTCCTGTGAGCTGATGGTGCTGAGTGCTTCTGCTCATTTCTTCATATTTACCTCCTCTGAATGAAGCAAAGATTGGGGTGTTGAAGGCTGAGTTGCTTGCTGGAGCAACTTTCCTTACGCATAAGCTATATTAGTTAAAAACACGGGTATTAAACTTAGGAAGAACTTCCTGTGTACCACAGGGCAGAGCTGTTCCTCTTCAGACAGCTCTGTCTCTCTCCAAAGACACATATCTTCAGGAGTTTTCTCACATCCCTCAGGATGCTCCAGTCAGCCATCATAAAGAACCAGCTTCTAAGGCAGCTCAGCTGGACCTCAGTTGCAGTGATTATTGACACCTTACTTCTCAGCCTCTCCTGAAGATGGCAACCAGCATGTTCTCAGTTAAACCAAGTGACAGGATGCAATAACAAGTGACAACATCAAGAATGACAGCAAGGGAGAGACATTGCTTGAGGGGACACTCCAGACTGGATGGAGCTGGGTACAGGAAGGCAAACAAGCCACACCAGATGGAAGAAGACATCTGAAATCTGATGGAAGAAGACAATCTGAAATGAGCAGATGAGCATCAGCCTGTTTTCCATCCTGCCAAGCATGCTGCATTGCTTTCACTGTGATTGCTCCTGGAACATTTAAGTCCCCCCTTTTCCTTCCAGCCCCAATTTTGCCCTGAGACCATAAGTGTGCTCCTGGAGTGTCAGATCAAAGGCTCAGCTGCTCCAGTATCCCATCTGTAATGAACATCCTGGAGCAGATGCTTGAGGATGTGCACACAGAGCAAGTCAATTATTCCTCCTCTTCTCTCTCAACCTGTGGCAGTTGACACACCAAAGAAGAGGTTATATTCAATCCACCCTGTCCTCCATGGATTTCTCTTTGATTCACCTGTACTTCAACATTGCACGCACTGAAAGAGGAGAGAACCCATCAGTAGAGGGCAGTGCTGTCCTCACTGTCTCAGCCCAGGGACACGTGTTGCAAGGAGAGATGAAGTGTAGTACGTGTTACCAAAGGTTGAGGACTTTTTGGCACAGCTCTGTGTTTTGGCCGCCTAGTAAACCAATTTAAGGACTGCTGGGGTTACAGAAGGCAGAAGTTAATAAGTAACTCAGATGTTTATCATTCTGCTTGTTTAACTATTTATTCCTGCCTCGCAATACCTGCCTGCTTTTGGCTTTTTACTTTCATCTAATGAGTAACTACCGGCAAGGGGATTCAATACACTTGTTCTCCCAAATTATTGGTACTTTTTGCTTGTGGCCATTCTGACTATAAGCAGCCGTAGCCACATTCATTGACACATAGAGAGGAAAATTCAGGTGTTTCTAGAGAAAAAAAATGTATTCAACCCCTTCAGTACAGACCAGTCCCTCCCACCACGTAGCCTGGCACTTTCCCAGCTTCAGTGCTGTTCTGCAGACATGCATCTCCATGTCACCCTGGTATCACTTTACCCTTTGTATGCTCCCTAAACCTCTCCTGCTTCCTTTCCATCCCACCTGTTCACATGGAACCACAGGAAAAACTGGATCTCTGGAAGTTTTGTGGTCTATACATCTTCCCTGTGCTCTATGCAAGCGCTTCCATTTACTCTGAGAGGAGCAAGGAGGTGAACAAATCTTGTTGTAGAGGGAATTTTGGATTAGGTACTTTTTATAGGGGAGGATTTAGGGCTGTTTTCCCAGTTTTGTCATTGCTACATGTGTGAATGTGGGCAAGTCAGCTCTGCCTGTTCACATGTAACCTGAAACAATGTGGTCTATGAGCACTGCAATGGTAAAACAGCTAAGTATGCAGATTTTAGACAGCTATAAAAGTGTGTTATTAAGGCAATATAAAACATTGTTATCTTTTTATGCAATTCTTCCTTTACAAGGGATGTACTGATCTCTCCATGCCCCTTCTCACCTGTCACTTATTCTTTCTTGTGTTTCATTCCTCCCCATAGGTTCTCACTGTGTTTGGTTGCTTTTCTCTGTGTGTGTTCAAAACACAGCTCCTAAAGGAACTGTTCAAAAAGTTCACGATGTCAAAGCTTTGTTCATATTCATAAATCCCTCCTCTCACTACTGATAAGGACATGCTTTGACAGGTTTAAGTCCTCTTTGCCCAGAAGCAATGCTACATCTGCTCTGTTTAACTGACCATCCTTCTGCTTAGTGCTGCTCTTGCCCTAGAGCCTCTACTCACCCACATCACATCCAGCAGAGAATTAGGCTGTGAACATGGTCCTGAGCACACTCAAAGTAAAAGCCAGGGCCAGGAAAGGGCAGCAATGCTTCTGCAGTCTTTACTCCTGGTGAAGTTGACAGAACTTGAAAGCACACAGCTGGATGCCAACAGCCCAGGCAGAATTTGAAGGAGTGGTACTGGAAAAGGAAGGATGGCTTGATGGACACATTCTTCCTGTAAAGTGAAAGAGTCTGACCACAGCCAGCCAGAAACAACAAATGTGGAGCTCTGCAAGGCAAATTGTGCCATTGCTGTTGAGAGAAGAAATTCTCTTGACCTGGCAATGATGTTATTAGTTTCCTAGCATTGATTCTGGAATTCCTCTCTCTTTCCAGCCTAAATTAAAGCCACCTATTGCAAAACCAGCCTTAGGTTCCTGGTGGTATTTATTAAGCTGCCTGAAAAGCCCCATTTCTCTAGTAAGACAAGGGGGAACAACATTTTTATGTTACCAGTTCTTTAACTCTGCTATTTCTATACAGTGAGGTGAAGGAGGCAAAAGAAAGGAATAATCAAGAGGGAAAGATGTTACCAAAAAAGAGGTCAACAATTTTCCACTTTTTGTTTGGCAGAGGTAGGGTAGTAACTGGGGGGTAGGGACTGGAGTGATAGGACAAGGGGTAAAGGGTTAAAACTTAAACAGGGGAAGCTTAGATTGGATATAAGGAGGAAGTTCTTTACTGTGAGGGTGGTGAGGCACTGGAATGGGCTGCCCAGGGAAGTTGTGAATGCTCCATCCCTGGCAGTTTTCAAGACCAGGTTGGACAGAGCCTTGGGTGGCATGGTTTAGTGTGAGGTGTCCCTGCCCATGGCAGGGGGTTGGAACTGGATGATCTTAAGGTCCTTTCCAACCCTAACTGTTCTATGATTCTATAATTCTAACTCAGTCACAGAGAACAGAACAATAAAGAAAAGCAGAGGTCCATGCTCTGTAGCATAAACAGAAATCAGCCAGCACAGAATGTGCCAAGAAAACCTGTGACAGTGATGAGAGGCTAATGGTCTTCTTGCATAGATTGCTTTTCCATAGCACCCAAAAGCTTCCTGTTGAGCACCCAAAAACCATACAAAGTCATTGGTCAGACTGAAGAGCTTGGTCTTAGAAAAAAACAAGCTTCATCAGAAAGCTAAAGTCATCCCCTGATGCAAAGTTTTCTTCAGCATTTTCCATGAGGCTTCAGGCAATCAAGGGAACCAGCCTTCTGCAGGTGCAAAGTGCTCCACTATAAAATACCTTATTCTCTGCCAAGGTATTGTCCAGGTGTCTAGTTCTCATCCCAAGTGGCTGCTGCTGCTGATTACTGTGGAGGCTCCAAGGCCTGTCCTCCTTGTCCAAGCTAGACAATGATTCAAGGAAATCTATAGAGCATTTGAAGAGAGGGTGAGGGTGTACAAACCACTCTTGCAATGTTGCAGCTTGCTCGATCCTTGGGGCTTGGATGCGGAAGGGGAGACTACACTTCTGTGCAGGGATGGTGAAAGACTGGTCACTCATTCTCTTTTGCTATAGTAAAACCTGCAGGAGGAAATGAGAGGACCATCAGTGAGGGGAGAACCTGGCCCAAGGGCACAGAAGAAACTCCAGGCTGTAACTGTGGCGACCCTCGGGGTGCCCAGACAATGAGTGTGTAGCATCAACCTGGTGGCCTGTAAAAGCCAGTGGTTGAACCACCACCATGTTGCCCTATTCAGTGATTGTTGATAAGCTAGTAATAACTTTGTACATTTCTATCTACATCTAGCTAATCCTTGTGCAACCAATTCACCTTTTGTGCTTAGTTGCTGAACTAATTGTAATTACTTCTGGTGGGAACCTTCACTCAAGTGATTGCAAGTGAGATAAGCACACAGACTTCATTGCTGTCAGTGGAGAATGGCTGGATGGCTGCAAATAGCCTAGGGTCAGGACTGTAAATTCCCTGTGTCTTAACTTCCCACTGATTTCCCACTAAGTTTTCCCAAATAGATGTCCTCACACTGTAACCTATCCTGAAACCCTCTGATACACCGTGTTCATGGCAGAACCAGATATTATGGGCACATATCTAATTTGCTGTGTCTGGGAAATGTTCATTCACTTGCCTTGCCTGAAGACAGGTTCTCTTTTTATATGCATTTCAAGAAAAGGCATTCTCTTCCAGGAATGTATTGACATGTTCACATGGCAACAAATCACATCCCTACCTGTAGTCAATGGATATGAGCAAAAGCAGCTTCTATGGCCACAGATGTTAATTCACAAACACAGTCAAGAACAGAAGAGGGAGGATGAAAGAGAAGAGTTCATCGGAGGCAATGAGACTCTCAGAGCTCACACAGGTTGGAACATGTCGGGCAGCATTGTTCTTCTTTTAGCACTGAACTCAGAAATATCACATGAAAGGTGTGTGTCCCAGGAAAAGGCATCACTCAGCCCTCTGAGACATGATGGACGTGCTTGCAGGGACACGATTTTAGGGAATTGTTTGCTGATTCACCACTGGGCTTTTTGTCTGGGTTAAAAATTTACTTCACTTTCCTAACACCTCACAGCTCAGCCTGGAGTTTACAAAACCCAGCAAGGTTTATAATCTGCTAACCTTCAACTTTGCCTGCACTTTCCTCCTTGCTTCTTTTCATCACTTCATTTCTGGAAAGCTGAAACCAGACATGGGGAAAACTCATCCATCAGGCAACAAGTTTCCAGTTCCTGGCAGTGTCATTCCCTACTGTGCACTTCCACCTACAAGGACTAGAAGGCCAAGAACAGCAGTCTGGAGGTGGCTGCTGCTGATAACTACCTGAAGGGCATTTCTAGGTCTCATTTTTCTCATCCTATTCCCCAGATCAGACACTCAGTAGACCCAAGGCATCCTCAGGCCTCAGTTTTAAGTGGAGTCTCAGCAGAAATTCAGCATTAGCCTTGCCTTGGACTCCAGACACACCTGTAAAGGCCTAATATTATTATCTGTACATACACCACCTCCTGTGCCTGGTAAGGAGCCTTCCAATTACTCTGCATGTTCAATATAGCTTTTATCACCATTGCCATTCTGGGAAGTGCACAAGGGGTGTATGCAACACACACATGCACCAACCAGCAGGAATGTCACACTAGGTTTCTAAATTCATCATTTCTCCTCACATATAAGTATGATACCCTCCTCTGCTGTAGGGTAGTACAGCATCCACAGAGAGATCTGGACAGGGATTGATGGGCTAAGGCCAATTGTACACGGTTCAACAAGGCTAAGTGTGGAGTCCTGCATTTGGGTCACATCAACCCCATGCAATGCTACAGGCTTTGGGAAGAGTGGTTGGAAAGCTGCTCATGGAAAAGGACCTGAAGGTGCTGGCTGATTGACTTTCAGGGGCAGTGGTGGAATCACTGTCCCTGGAAGTGTTCAAAACCCATGTAGGTGCGGCCCTCAGTGACATGGGTTAGTGGTGGTCTTGGAAGTGCTGGGGTAGAGGTTGGACTTGATGATCCTAAAGGTCTTTTCCAACCTGGCTGATTCTATGATTCTGTGATTCTATGATGAAAACCACAAACTGAGACCCAAATAAAAAACTGGGGTCTTCACGTAATGTCTTCCATGACAGTTCTCTGAATTCTCATTCACCCTTTCATATTCTTTAATATTGGTTCTTTGTCTGGATAAAACAATGCTCATCTCTTCCTCCTCCTGCTAAGTGGTTCCTATGAATCTCCTTAAGTTTCTTCTCTCTTCTGTTTTAAAACTTCCTGTACTCCCCTGAACTCATATGGGAGGAATTTCACCTTCCGAACTGCCATCCAGCACACAAGGAAAAGACATGTGACTGCTTAACACTGCCTCATGTGTGGGTAGATGAAGTCATCACATCTGATGACTCATCTTGCTCCTCTGGGCAAGGTGAGACTCTTTTGTCATCAAGAGTGGCTATGACAAATCTTCATTTACACATCAGCTTCCTCATACCAGAGCCATGCCTAATCTGTGCAGTACACATCTACTGATACACCACCACAGCATGATGCAACTCAGAGCTAAGAGATTAGGAAAGTTGGGATTATTCAAGTCATGAACTCTTCTAAATCAGTTCTGAATAAATCCCTTCCTTGAAGGTTGCAGGTCTGGGGTGAGAAGAGAAAAAAAAACTGTCTGATCACATGATAAAGGGGAACAAAGGTAATGATCTTCTTAAGAAAATGAGTGTGGACCAGGATATAGGCCTTCTAGTCATATAGGGATTGTACAGGTGCCAGCAGCAAGCAGAGTATCATACTTCACTCATAGGCATAGCAGTACCACCTCCTTTTTTTTGCTGCTCTTTATAATATCCCCCAAAATGAAAGAAAAGCTTGTCTTTAATGGGCTGAACACTTCTGCTATTAGAAGCTAAGCTTGGACCTGCCCAGGATTTGAATGGGAAATCCCTGCTGTGGGTTCACAACAAAGAATTACAGTCGATCACTTGGTACAAAACCAGTCGAGTTAAACTGAATAAAGTGAAATGTTCTGTTTGGCACCATCATCAGAGAACAGCAGAAAGAAGATAGTGGTGAGTGAAGACATGAAACACCATGCAAACAATACTTCCTGATGGATCATAATTAGGAGGAGGATCTTGCTTTAGCAGCAGGGAGACTGTGTGTGGCAAAGAAAAAAAGGGTTTCTGAAGAGCCTGAGGAGTTAGTAATACACTGTATATTTGATTTCAGAATGAGTTGGAGTGCATCTGTTGTGATACCCTGTACTAAGAAAATACCTTCTTCATTTCTCCAGTTCTTGAATATCCTCCATCTCCAAACAGATTATAACAAAACTATTGATGCTCCAGACATGGAGAAAGAGGACGTGTCTGTTCTCACATCCCCAGCTCTATTTCTTTGTATGTTGAAAGGAAAACAGATGTTCTCTGGATGAAACTCATGTTGTTACCACTCTTGCTGGCCTGCACTAAAAATCCTTTATACTGAAAAGCAGAGCTCCTGTGTGGGTTGGGATGGGAAGTTTTGGCCTTGTGACCAGACTGGTTGAGTGACTGGATGTTGCTGTAGTTCACAAATGACAATATAAAACTGAATAGCAGTCACTGGTTGAAGCCCAAGTTTCCCCTTGTGCCCAAACACATAACTACAGCACCAATTCCATTGAAGAAGAGCTAAACTCCGTAAATCCCAGGAAAACAAATTGTATTATTCAGTAATTGGCATAAAACTTTCATTTTAACAACTGACGTCTGAGGAGCTTATCAGTTGCCAAGTGGTTTATTTCCTTTTGTTTCTTCACCAAAGCACTGCAGGGCCCAGCTCGGACCAACTTCCTGACCAGACAAACCCTACCAAAGGCTGTAAATCAGAAGTTTCACTGAAAGCCAGTGTCATAACAGCCACTGCTACACAGCAGTCTGATTTCTTTTAAATAAGCAAGTAGTTCCAGTCTAAATTATGACTGAAAAAGGTTTGTTGGAGAGGAAAAGCACTTAACCATGTTCTGGAGAGTGTTGATCTGTGCTATCATTGCCAACACTGCTTCTCGATGCCAGATTTTCCCAAGACAGCTGCAGACTTAATACCACCTAGCTCCTCACATACTACTTTACATCCTCCTTCTATCTCATCCTCCAAAAAGTCCTTTAAGAGGACAGAGTCTGGAAGATCACACAGAGGATATCTAGCTGGGGTGTCTTTAATATATTCCATATTTCACTGACATTCACATGAGAAATAAACTCCTCATTTATGACAGAATTCAGGAAATATTAGGGTGCAAAGATCCATACATGTAGACTGGGATCCTTTACAGGACCTATGAATATGGAGGAACAGATGCTTCAGGGAATTACCATATGAATCCACAGCATGAACAATGCTATACAATAAACGCGATTTATGATGATTATGTCATTTTTGTGGAAACAAAACCTGCAGCAAATGGGCTAGAATAGCACTATTCAAACACTTCAGAAATGCAAAGCTTCCCCAGTGTTAGTCCTTGGAAGGCTGACCTTTTTGCAATGTAAATACACTCTTCGAGGATAAAAGACATAAAATATAGCCCCAAGTCTCTCAATTTGCGCTGAGAGTCCCAGCTAAGATTAATCAATGTTCCTGTAAATTGAATTTCAGTGACAGGCAGGGAAATGTTTAAACTTAAGTGTAAGGAAGGCTGCAAGTTACCTGCAGTAGGTGCTACCTAGCAAATAAACAGCCTACAGCAGGCTTTCTCCCAAGTGTTCTGGCAACCATGCTGCTTTTGACCTTCCTAAAGAGCTCTGCCCAAAGAAACTGAAAAACTCTGTCACAAGAAGAAATCCTTCTTCTCCATCCTCCTCTATAGGTTTGCATTCTATCCAGGCTCTTGGGATAGAAAGCAAATGGATCTCAATCCTGCTCAGCACCTGCAAGCGTGTCCTACCATCTCTCATAGCATGGAGCATCCTACCAAGGCCAACTGTGCCAGAACAATTAATTTCTGTGGACACTGCATAGTGCACTGGAAATGATACCATAATACTAAGTCCTGGCTTTTTGTCCTCCTTGAAAAAACTCCAAGAGACTTCAAGAGAATTTGGTTCTCTGTAGCGAGACAAGGATGCAATATCTCATCCAGCTTTTTGTGAATTATACATTAAAAAGATAAATTCCTAGAATATATTTCAAAACCTAGGAGCCTGGAGCACCTCCCCTATGAAGACAGGCTGAGAAAGTTGGGGCTGTTCAGCCTAGAGAAGAGAAGGCTGTGTGGAGACCTCATAGCAGCCTTCCAGTATCTGAAGGGGGCCTATAGGGATGCAGGGGAGGAACTCTTCATTAGGGACTGTAGTGACAGGACAAGGGATAATGGGTTAAAACTTAAACAGGGGAAGTTTATATTAGATATAAGGAAGAAGTTCTTTACTGTGAGGGTGGTGAGGCACTGGAATAGGTTGCCCAGGGAGGTTGTGAATGCTCCATCCCTGGCAGTGTTCAAGGCCAGGTTGGACAGGGCTTGGAGCAACCTGGTCTAGTGGAAGTTGTCCTTGCCCGTGGCAGGTGGTTGGAACTGGATGATCTTAAAGTCCTGTGCAACACAAACTATACTATGATTCCTTTCAGGTGTATAATTTTCTATCAGACCTCACTGAATTTATTCACCAAGACCAATCCTTTGCATTTCAGTGCAATGTTTTCTTCAGGCTCCAGCTCCTCCCACCCAGGGACTCTGTCTCAGGGGTTTTCCCATTAAATGCAGATTGGGCCTCACCTGTTGAGGGTTGGGCTGCTCCCTGCAGGATCCCAAATGCATGCCTGAAATACTTTTTGGGTGGATCAAACCTATCCCGGGGTCTAGTCCTGCTTGAATATGAAAAGGATTCCAGTGTTATCTGATATGGTATCTGTAAGGTATTGGCCTATGCTCTCGTCTCATACCTCACCCGGGATGTCCTACTCTTTGGGAGCAGCCATGTTACAGAGGGCAGTACCTTCCCATGAATCCCATAGGGGTGGGATGTGTCCACTAGCACAGACTCCTAATCCAGCCTACCACAAACAGTCTACCAAGGTGTTATTAAGGTTAGTCCCATCCCACAAGGACATGGCATTAAATATTAAGTGTTGTTAATTAGTAAAATATAATTTCAATAATATCTTTCTTTGTAGTGTATAGGAGAAATATGGGGGGGGAATAGTGGGGTTGAGAGGAGTGTGTGTATATGGGTATGCATGTTGTGGGAAGTCTGCATGTACTGCATACCTGCTGAAGACCTCAGGTACTGTGTTGTTGTGATTACAACCCAGTGATAAACCTCTGAGGAGTCATTGTTCATGGGAAAATGCAGACGCAAATGAATACTAAGTTTATCTTAGGAAAGAATCTGTGATTTCAGACAGAAGTGCCAAGAGAAAAGACCACCTTAAACATCAAATCAAAAGGTTTTCTACAATGACAAAATGAGGATTCCAAGTTCTAAATGGCATTTTTTTTCATGATTCAGAGTTGCTTGGTGGAGCTGGGGTTGCTTTGTGCAGCAGCTGGGCAGGAAGCAGCCCTCAAAGATCAAGAGACCCAGGTCTCCCGAGATCCAGGGACCATTTCCTCTGCTGAATTTTAGCCAGTTACTGATCACTGAGACTTTAGCAGAAACTTTCCAGCCTGGGAGACCTCTGGGTAGAAAATGTGTTAAAAGGAAGAGGAAGGGAATAATTTTGCAGACTGTTAGTGTAGAAGAAGCATGAGCGAACAGGCAATTGGTGTGGAGCCAGAGGAGCATCAGAGATGGGACTGCCACTGGTATCATGGTAAGGTCCTGTTTCAGCTTGCCCTGCCCTAACAGGAGCATAAAGATAGGGTGAAGGAGGGCAGAAAAGGGCAGGGATCAGTAAACAGAGATCAGCCCTGCAGCTGTATTTAAAGGATGCTGGAACACCAAAACTAGACTGTGAGACAAGGACTGTAACAGGGAATGTCATTTATCAGGTTAGTTGACACAGCTGGAAAAGGCAGAAGGTGTTTCTGGACTGCAAACACACTGCAAACCCTTTCCCAGGTTGGTATGCTTTACCTAGCTGCAGCAGGTAGAAGTATAACCTCTTCACACAGACTTTGTCTCACTCATATTTGAAGACCTACATGGATGTCCTACCACTCCTGAAATGACACTGATGTCAGAAGCCACAGAAACTCCAGTGAACACTGCAGCATGGCCTCACGTGAAGGCTTCAGCTGGTTTGTTTGCTTCCCACAATTCTTTTAATTCCTTCCTTCCTTCTTTCCTTCCTTGAGTCCATCTATCCTTCCATCCTTCTCTCTCTTTCTGCCTGCCTGTATTTCTGTCTTGCTTTCTGTCTGTCCTTGCATCCTTCTTTCCATCTTGGTATTTTTCTAAACTCTAAAATACACCTGAAAAATCAAATGGCAGAGGCACACTTTAAAAACAAAAGCATCTTCCTCACCCTATGCCTTTGTGGGAAACAAAGCAAACAGGGTAATCCTCAGGGACTCAATGGTGACCCATCCACCTGCCATTAGTGCAAGTGATCGGTCCCCTTCTGCAATGCAAAACCTTAGTTATCTGTGGCTGCAGCTTTGCTGTCCCAGCTTAAGGGTGTCAAACAACCAAACAATCAGTCTAGTAAGTAAAACTTGTGACTTGCTTTCTCCTACTCACACTTACCCGCGCCAGCACAGGGTATAATAATGTGCATTGTTTTGGTTAAAAATAACATGGGGGAAGTAAAACTTCCCCTTAACTGAGTCAGCCTGAGGCAGATCCTTTAAAGAATGGTGAATCCTGTTACAGGACATTTCAGCTTCTGAGAAATGCCCTGCAAGGTCTCAATAAATGTGTGTCTGCTCCCAACAGGCCTCTCAGCAAAGGGCAGTGGGCAGATCCAGTGGCTGTCTAAGGTTTCAAAACACCAGTGTCCTTCAGGAAAGTTATCTTTGGTCAGACAATGGAGCCCTTGGGGGCAGTGCTGCCCCAGAAACGGTGCAGCCGAGCAGTTTGGTTGGGTAAGTGATGTGGGCTGGTATTTGTTTGCATTGTGGTAGGGACACTGATTGATGCAAACCTGGCTTCTGCTCAGATTGGAGTCCATCTGACCTTGTTTCCTCCCTCATCCATTCCCAGCTCGGGTCCTGGGGTGACAGGTCCAAGTTGCAGCTGAGCTGTGGCATTTTAACTCCATTATAAAGCTTTATTTTTCTGCTATCTTGTTCATTCCTCTCAGTGTTGCAGTTGCACAACCCTGTGTGTTTCATCACTGAACGACATACTCCTTGAACATACCTCTGGGCAATAACCTGGGCAGTTATGATTATGGCCACTATTAAAATGTAAAGGAGAGATAAACACATCAAAGTGACAAAGGGACAGGATGGCAGAGGAACACAAATGGCTGAGTAGTTACCATGTACTTCTGGATAGGTCTTATTTGAAGTCAGAATGTCATGTTTGCATTCTGAACTCTCATAAACACCTGCTAAGCAGAAAGCAATGTACAATAAAGCAGTGCTTAACTTCAGGATGCTGTTGACATATTCCCAGGCAAATTTCATCAAGTGGGAGCTCCCTCAGCACAGCTGTCTATGCCAAGTGATCACGAGAATGTAATCAATAACTGATTTTCAGGGGGTTTTAAGAAGAAACTATGAATCACCACTGATCTTTGCTCAAGCACATGACTGCTCTGAATAAACACATGCAAGAAAGTGCATCCAAGTGTGCTATCAAACAGTGTCTCCTGAATAGTAGCAGGAACAGTCATTTGTATTAGTTTGTCTCCTGCTTGGTATCAAGGCAACAGCCCTAATTTTGTGCAAGGCAAATTCAGCAGACATTGGTCACAAAAGGAGGAGGCTCAAGGCTGTAGTTAGTACTGTCTCCTTGCCCTGGTTTTGGCTGGGATACTTAGTAGCTGGCATAGTGCTGTGTTTTGCATTTAGAATGAGAGTAACATTGATAACACACTGATATTTCAGTTGTTGCTGAGCAATGCTTACACTAAGTAAAGGACTTTTCAGCCTCTCATGTCCTGCCAGCAAGGAGGTTGGAGGTGCACAAGAAGCTGGGGTAGGAAACAACCAGGACAGTGACCCAAACTGGCCAAAAGTTTATTCCATAACATATAACACCATGCTCAGTGTATGAACTTGGGAGGAAAAAATAGCCAGGGGCTGCTGCTCGTGGGATGGCTGGGCATCATTTGGCGAGTGGTGAGCAATTGCATTGTGCATCACTTGTTCTTCATGTTCTAATTCTTCTATCATTATTATTGACATTATTATTATTTTCTTCCTTTTCTGTCTCATTAAACTGTCTTTACCTCAACCCATGAGCTTTCTCACTTCTACTCTTACAATTCTCTCCCCTATCCTGATGGGGCTGGGGGGAGTGAGTGACTGTGCTGGGCTTAGCTGTGTGCTGAGGTTGAACCATGACATTCCTTCACAGGTTCATTCATCATCTCAGTCAACTTCTATTCCTATGGCACAGGTACTTTTAGTTGTGGCTACAAACACAACCATGACTGGAGCAACCAGAAAGGAGTGGAGAGATACTGTAGAGCCCTTCCCACAGTAACCAACACCAAGTAAAAAAGTGTTTAGCCTTATAAATACTCAAGATAAAAGGAGTACTGCATTGAGCTCTGGGACTCTGACTTAAGAAGGACATGGACCTGTTGGAGTGAATCTAAAGTAGGGCCACAAAGAAGACCAGGGGACTGGAGCACATCTGCTATGGAGACAGGCTGAGAGAGCTGGGCTTGTTCCCCCTGGAGAAGAGAAGGCTCTGGAGATGCCTTAGAGCAGCTTCCAGTGCCTAAAGGGAGCTACAAGAAAGTCAGAGATGGAATTTTTGCAAGGGCACGTAGTGATAGGACCCATAAGCACCTTTTCCCTGTGCTGCACACCTACCAGCCATTCAGTGTCCACATTCCAGTTACCTGAGACCACAGGACAACATGGTCCTCATGAGACTGCCCTGTCCTGATTCGCAAACCCATATGGAAGAAGGTCAGTATGCAGGTTGCTAGGGGAAAACTGGTGATGCATGAGCAAGGCAGGTTGCTGTTTTCCAAATCTTTGTATTTCAGCTAATAATTCTGGCCTTGAAAGGGCACTGGGAATGGTAGTGTTACAGCCCCAAGGGCTGGGGAAGGAATCTCCCACCCTCTCATCTGTAAGACTACAGCGGCTTCTTAAGGCTATCTTGAACGAGCCTCTCTCCAGCCCGTAACACTACAAATTATCTGACACATTGGGCCAAATCTTGCACAATTCAAACACTCAGCATAACTCCTCATGTGAGTGGGAGTCCCCCATCAGCCTTGAGGCCATTACTGAAGCTATTTAAACACTTTCCATTCCCTTCCCTCCTCCTCCTCCTGCCTACCTCTCTGATTTCCAAGCCAAACAATTCCCCCTACCCATGCTACATTAAGATTATATGCAGGAAATCCAACACATTATCCTCAGGATTAAGTAGCATTAGCAGAGAGAATTAACATGTTGCTGTTGTGTTTGTGTCAGGGGCACGTTTATTCTCAGCAGGCACTAAATGTTCTCAGTGATTCCCTGTGCACGGAAGGTAGCATAGCAAAGCCATGCATTTAGAGCCTGTGGAACAGTTTAACTACAGATATATTAAGGAATTTGCCCCAGGAATGTCAACAGATCCAGAAGGGCTTGTGAGCCAAGGCAATTAATTATACCAGAGTTTTCTTGCATGCACATACATATATCCACATACCTGCTCACACCCTTCTGCTTGCACCCATACATAAATACACAACAAAAGCAATATTTCTAAGGTACTAATAATAGTAAAAGCTCTTGCCACAGACGTGAAAACTTCATACTTATTTGGGGTGGGGTGGGAGGTTACTTACTGGTCAAACAAGGAGGTATCCATTCACAATATAATATCAAAGGATGACCTGGTCTTAGCTGCAGTGCATGGCAAGCGTACTTAGAAGTTAATATCGTTAAATACATTTACCAGAACAAAGAACGGCCTGACCTCAGGAAAGAAAAATCAAATCTAATCTTGTCAGGCATTTATTGGAGCCTTTGGTCATCCTCACCCTTCAGTGCAGATTGTTTACTCCCTGTATCTTTGTGCAGCTCTCGGACACTTAAATGTTTTTGCACGTCCTGACAAGTCAGTTTGATCTGTAATCTCTGCCATACTGTCCTTTTAGGATCAGACCACTTCAAAGATACACTCAAAATGCCTCACCTGCATTTTTTTGCATGACCCTTTGTCAAAAAAGGATCAAGAAATATAAACCAGGACTTCCGTAATTGCAGATGCTCAATAACCATTGAGCACCACTCAGTTAATCAGTCTACTGACAAGCTTCCTCACCTGCACTCAGCTGCCCTGCCCAATCAATCAGGTACCTATTCCCCCACATTCATTCAGTTTTGGAGCTATGCTGGCTACCAGCTCGAACTCCAGAGGGTGCTGCTCCATTTTTTGTGTCAGGCAAGGCCCTTTTCACCCTGGGAAGATCAGGCCCTTCTCAAAACCAAAGTAGGGCCACTCCTTATAAAAAGCTGTACTGATTAGGTTGGTGTTCACCAGGGAAGTGGTTGAGTCACCATCCCTGGGGGTATTTAAAAGACCTCTAGATGTGACACTTAGAGACATGGTTTAGTGGTGGATTCAGCAGTGTTAGGTTAAGGGTTAGTCTTTTCCAGCCTAAATGACTCTATGGCTCTATCCAAATTTTCTTCACAATGTCTAGGGTATGAGGGGCTTTCAATCATTTTAGATCAAGGAATTAAAATTTCAGGATATTTGCTCTAATGTTTTTCTATTGAAAAAAGGAGTTAAGATACTTATAGTTCTATTATAAATCTAAAAAAGGAGTTAAAATGCTTATAGTTTTACTATAAATCTTACTATGTATAAGATTTCAGTTCCTGTCCATCTTTAATTTTACTGTTGCCTTTTAGATTCTTACCATGTTTTAATTTTATTTATTTTGTTGTTTGTTTGGTTTTGCTAGAAACTGGACTAGAGAATCCTATGTTTAATAAACTTTAAATTAAACAAAGTAGCTATTAACACAAAATGTACCTGGAACCTAAATCTGCTGTCAAAAAAAAAAAAAAAAAAAACAAAAACAATTATTTTTTATGATGCTTGGAAACAGCTCCTAAAACATTACACATTGCAAATATCAAAGAGCCATTGTTCAGATTGCTTTGCTTTGTTAAAAGTATTAAGAATGTTCTTGTTTATATACAATCTTAGATAAGACACAGGAATGTCTTACTCTGTTTTTGTCTAGTTAAAGGCTTACTATTTTTTCTCTTTTTTAAACTTTACTGAGCTTCTATGCATTGTTGGGTGTTTTTTTATAAGGATGGCATCTAACAAAACCCTCATCTCAAGCATCTGTCCAAATGCCATAGAGTGAGAGTGGGAGGGAAAGGGAATTCTGCACTCCCCGCAAGAAGGAGGGACATTAAAATGTTTCCAAAGGACTCTCAGCAGCCTAACTCCAGCCACATTCAACATGATGTGGCAGGAGATTTCCCTAACAGACCCCTCCCAGGGTGTACTGCCCCATAGGCATCCCTTCTCACCTAGGTCCCATCCAACACTTGGCCTTGCAGCAGCCACAAGCTCAGATGGGTGCTTGAGGTTGGTACCTGGACACACATGTAGGTGTGAGCTGATGGTGCAACTCCAGCACCTCCGCAACAGCTACATGGAGACTTATCCCATGGTCGATAAACAGAATCTCATCTGCCTTTTCCTGAACAATGGGTAGTATTGCACTTGGAAGAACAACTGAAATAGGCTGGGTGGTTTTGAGAGTAAAGTTCAGTTTCCATGCAGAGACACATAAAACCTTCACACCTCCTTGCTGCAAAAAGGCAAAACAGTCCAACTTCTGTCAGCCTCATTCAGGCAGATTCTGTTTTTTTCTTGGCAGCAGTGATCCAGGCACAGACAAGCATCAGGATCATCACCAGGACTTCTCTTAGTTCTTCAGATTTTATGAAAGAGGTGCTTGGTTGCTTGATGAAATACTTGGAACTCATGCTAACTGGATCCTGGTTTTTAATTTGCGCTGAGGTCAGCCTCACAATCCCAGCCACAGCCCCCAACAATGCTGAAGGATGGCACCCTTTGGCTGGCACAGCATGGTTCTTCACTGTGGACATGCAGACCAAGACCTGGTTGGCTCCACTCTGTTCTCCCCATGTGGGATGCTCAGACTTTTAAAGCCAGAGCAGACAAAGGTGTCCCACACGCCTCTTATAAGGTAGCTGCTAGGTCTCATTATAATATTACAGTCTCATAAAAAGTGCTCAGATTATCTCTCCCTGTATATCATAGGAGGAATCTCAAGGATGAGATAACCTTATTTTGCCCACCTAAATGTGTGATTTATAATGCAAACTAATCTTGTACTCTCCCTCTGCAATCAGTACAGAAAGTAAACACATGGGAGGACAATTCAGCTCCTCTTAGACACACCTTTAAGGATGGGATAGGTGCAGGCAATGCATAGGTGTTCCTGCATTGCCTGCAAAGGACTGATGTGCCTCTTAGCAGAGACAAATTCTGCTTCTAAATCACACAGGATGTGTTCTAAGAGAGACAATTTTCAGCTACTCTTGGTTCTCCCAACTGAGCCATCTCAGCAGTGTATAGGAAAAACATCTGACCCTGTGTCAGCTGTCAACATGACAACTCTCCCACTGCCTCTGCCTTTGAAAGGGCTAAGCCCTCCGCCTTTATGTGAAATTTTGCTGAGTGCATACTTATAGCTGTTATTCATTACACAGATTTTAACTTACCAGATTATTCATTACATAGATTCAACTGCTGCAAACAGTTAATTCTTGGTACTGTTTTGTAAAGGGGGGAGGGTTACAGCTAGCAAAGCTATTTCACCTACAGTAAAAGCCTGACCCCAGGATTGTGCAACCACAGTTGAGGGTGGGTACTGATGCTTTTTAAAACTTAGATGTCCTTTCAGTTTATTGATTATAGACACAAGGGGAAACCACAGTCCAAGTGCTGAAAGAAGCTCAAGGTTACTTTTCTGCATCTGAAGACACATGGAACTTGTGGCGCTTCATGCGTTCCATGTTGTATCTGCTGTCTCATTTAATCTTTTGCTCAGAAGGGGCTCAGTGGCATTTCAAACCTATGCTTTGTCAAGAACCACAGTGTGGGCAACTCCTTGCTTTAAAACAGAGTGCTTGACACTATGATTCATTGATTTGGTAGTCTTTCATCCACTATTTGGCTATTTTATATTTTAGGATCTATGGAGCGCATCCTTTTGGGAGGCTGATTCAGTGTGTCAGGATGCTCATGTTGTGTCCCAGTGTTCCAGTTCATTTCCTCCCAGAAATCTGATACTCTGCAACTCTTCTTCACCGTAAACACTCAGCATGTAGCAGGAAGGTAGAACAGAACAATGGGATTTTGACACTTTGCAAGTAAAACTATGAAGTTCAAGAGGCTTTTTTCATCTTTTAATGAAAAGGTAATTTAAATCACTTTTTGCCAACAAAAATAATTGCAAACCTGTAGGGAGGATTAGGATAAAAGTAAGCATCTGGTCTACCTCGACTTCAGCAAAGCGTTTGACACGGTCTCCCACAGCATCCTTGCAGCTAAATTGAGGAAGTGTGGTCTGGATGATCAGGTAGTGAGGTGGACTGTGAACTGGCTGAAGGAGAGAAGCCAGAGAGTTGTAGTCTATGGGGCGGAGTCTAGTTGGAGGCCTGTATCTAGTGGAGTGCCTCAAGGGTCGGTACTGGGACCAGTATTATTTAATATATTCATCAACGATTTAGATGAGGGAATTGAGTGTACTATCAGCAAGTTTGCTGATGACACTAAGCTGGGAGGGGTGGCCGACACGCCAGAAGGCTGTGCTGCCATCCAGAGGGACCTGGACAGGCTGGAGAGCTGGGCGGGGAATAACTTGATGAAATTTAACAAGGGAAAGTGTAGAGTCCTGCATCTGGGCAGGAACAACCCCAGGTTCCAGTATAGGCTGGGGAACGACCTGTTAGAGAGCAGTGTAGGGGAGAGGGACCTGGGGGTCCTGGTGGACGACAGGGTGACCATGAGCCGACACTGTGCCCTTGTGGCCAAGAAGGCCAATGGCATCCTGGGGTGTATTAGAAGGGGGGTGGTTAGTAGGTCGAGAGAGGTCCTCCTTCCCCTCTACTCTGCCCTGGTGAGACCTCATCTGGAATACTGTGTCCAGTTCTGGGCCCCTCAGTTTAAGAAGGACAGGGACCTACTGGAGAGAGTCCAGCGCAGGGCAACTAAGATGATTAAGGGAGTGGAGCATCTCCCTTATGAGGAAAGACTGAGGGAGCTGGGTCTCTATAGTTTGGAAAAGAGGAGATTGAGGGGTGACCTTATTAGTGTATATAAATATATAAAGGGGAGTGTCACGAGGATGGAGCCAGGCTCTTCTCAGTGGCAAACAATGAAAGGACAAGGGGTAATGGGTACAAATTGGAGCACAAGAGGTTCCACTTAAACCTGAGAAGAAACTTCTTCTCAGTGAGGGTGACGGAACACTGGAACAGGCTGCCCAGGGAGGTTGTGGAATCTCCTTCTTTGGAGACATTCAAAACCCGCCTGGACACGTTCCTGTGTAACCTTATCTAGGTGTTCCTGCTCCGGCAGGGGGATTGGACTAGATGATCTTTTGAGGTCCCTTCCAATCTCTAACATACTGTGATACTGTGATACTGTGATCTCAGATTCCTTGTGGCCTGGCTAAAACAAATCTTCATTATAAACAGTATGAGGAGCAAATTCAAAAAGAAACAATTACGTATTTGTGCCTCATGTAACAGATTGATTTGAGTGAATGTGTCCAAGTCATGAGGTTGCTGCGCAGGAGCTGGGCTTCTGGTCAGTGCAGGTCACTGGCTTGCTCCAGTCCCTCTCCTGGATATGTTCTGATAGCTGAGTTAAGTTCAAACATGGAGACCTTTAAAAAGCATAAAAACAATGATCTCCTAATGCTTCAAGTCCTGTTGCATGTCATTTATTGGCTGTTTGAACCTTGCAATTTCTGCTTCTACTACAGAGAGAACTTGCCTGGAATCAGCTATTTTTTGGGTTTATCCTTGTTTATTTTTAATGGACAAACAACCATTTGACCCTCTAAACACAAGAAAACACAACCCAATCGCTTCCTCAGGGATCCCCTCACCCAGCAGCCTTTGTGGCAGAGAAAATCTGCATCTCTCAGATGAGCATCACACTGAGCATCACGCATCCAGGCTTCAGCCAGCAGCATCCTGGATCCATACAGCACAGCAAAACACCATCAGAAATTGTCAGCACAGATTTACATGACATTTCAATGTTACGCGAGAGTCACCCTCCCATACCCTGATTTTGACAACTGAAGGGCTGAAGTAAAGAGCCAGCACACCTGAGCTGGTGTCAGACTACATGTGGCTTGCATCCAAGCACATCAAGAAGCATCTCCATGCTCCCCAGCACTTCAAGGTTAGGGCAGATCTAAAATACAAATATTTGCTGATTTCGCTGTATTGATCTAGAGTAGGAAAGAATTATAATACAAACTAAAATAGCAGTATCTCCTGCAAAACTCTACATGGAGAGGCAAAGTATGCATGCATTTGTACATATTATTATATTATATTATATTATATTATATTATATTATATTATATTTTTATAGCTGACCAATCGGGAGAAAATTTGATCAAATGCTTTTGTCAACATCATCTGTGTCTTCACTAGCTAAAGGAACCAAATTCCTGTGTATCAGGTAGTCCTCTTGACTTTCTTGGAATCACCAAATATCTCAAAAGCACAAGGCTTAAAGTTGCATCTGTGTGTCTTTGCAGTCACAGATGATGTGGCTTTTTAAGTGGAAAGTGATTATTCTTTGGATCCTGATTAACTGTGCTGTAAGCAAATATAATGGATTTGTTTTTACCCCCCTGGTGCAGTGATTGAAACAATATCGACCGGACACTATTGACACCAGTATTTTTCCCTGTGGTGACTGAAACATGAGGTCAACATTTGTTCTTTGTATTATTATTAGTTCTGCATAGACAGTGTATTTTGTACTAGTTTGACATCCCTGAAAGTTGTAATAAGGTGGATAATTGTCTAGGGACGGCACAGATTCAACATGCCAGCAGCAACCATCCCTGCCCATGCATCTCTGGTTTACCAGATGGATCCACTGTCTTCATTGCGCCCTCACATAAATATAAAATGAATGCTTGACTAGCTTGAACAGCACTGGTAATAAACAGCACTCTCTGTGTCACGTTGCTCTTTATGCCTTTCTTTGCTCAAATGAGTTTTTGTTAGCTTAGACCTCGCTATCCTGCTTTCAGCAGCACTGCTGTAATCATCTGTGAAAGAGCTTAAGTGGACCGCCAGTCTCAATCTTCAGAGATATCCTCAGGCTGATCATAAATGTGCTATTTTAGGACAGATACAATGTAATCCTGACAAGCAGATCCTGCCCCCAAATTTATCTCTATTTTCTATCATATTTGTTTTAATAATGTCAGGAAAATTGCTCTTTGGGATTCCAGGATTGAAAGTGAAGCATTTTGCTACTTAAGAAGACAAAAACATTGGATTTTTTCAAGGAAAGCCATGTGGAGAGGGAGGGAAAAAAAGAGGTTTTATGGAACCTATTCACTGGAAAAAATGCAGTTAGCTTTACTAATAATAATACCTCAACACACATATGATCCCTTTTCAGGAACCAGCCCTGAGGGGAGTGGAAAGAGAGCAGGGGCACAATTAGACCTCCCCTCCCTTACAGGGAACATTTCTGGGTGACGGCAGGTTTGCAATGCCCCAACAGGTCTTGCTGTCACTCAGAGCACCAGCTACTTTCTCCTAAGCATACAGATACCCAGTCATTGCCACTTTTAATGACAATTTGGCAAGAGGAGCTTGGTAGAGAATTAGAGAGACTGAATCGTTCTGTTTACTCACAACTTATTGAGCAGCCTCCTGCCAGCCCTGGATGAGCTGGCCATCCATGCCATCACAACAGAAACTGTGTTTGCAGTGGCCACAGGTCTGCTTTCACTCATGTCTTTGGCCAGAGCATCTCTGGACACCTTCCAACATTAGTGGAGGGGTGCTCTGCTTGGCATTCCAATATGGTGCCTGCTCCTTCTTTATCCTGAGCATCAGTCCTCCCTTACTCTTTTCTGTAGTTGTCCCTTGTAATCAAGCTTTTCTCAGCCTTGGTTACCATGCAGAAGCGATTGATGGAAGGTGCCAAAGGTCCTAATGTGGCATGTGGGACAGAGAGCCACATGTCAAGGCATGTGAGTGAAGAGCTGGCTCATGCAATAGGCTTGGTTGGAAGGGATGGGTCTCACCTACAGCGCACTGCCCTGGTCTTTCCCTAGCTTGAAGAGATAACACCCTGCATGTGACCTCTGACCATCTCCCTGATTAGTCAGGCACAGAATCATAGCATCATAGAATAGTTAGGGTTGGAAAGGACCTTAAGATCATCAAGTTCCAACCCCCCTGCCATGGGCAGGGACACCTCACACTAAACCGTATCACCCAAGGATCTGTCCAACCTGGCCGTGAACACCGCCAGGGATGGAGTATTCACAACCTCCCTGGACAACCTATTCCAGTGCCTCACCACCCTAACAGGAAAGAATTCCCTCCTTATATCCAACCTAAAATTCCCCTGTTTAAGTTTTAACCCGTTACCCCTTGTCCTGTCACTACAGTCCCTAATGAAGAGTCCCTCCCCAGCATCCCTATAGGCCCCCTTCAGATACTGGAAGGCTGCTCTGAGGTCTCCACACAGCCTTCTCTTCTCCAGGCTGAACAGCCCTAACTTTCTCAGCCTGTCTTCATACGGGAAGTGCTCCAGTTCATCCTCGTGGCCCTCCTCTGGACTTGTTCCAACAGTTCCATGTCCTTTTATGTTGAGGACACCAGAACTGCACACAATACTCCAAGTGAGGTCTCATGAGATCAGAGTAGAGGGGCAGAATCATCTCCTTCAACCTGCTGGTCACGCTCCTTTTGATGCAACCCAGGATACAGTTGGCTTTCTGGGCTGCAAGTGCACACTGAAGCCAGCTCATGTTCATTTTCTCATCGAGCAGCACCCCCAAGTCTTTCTCCACAGGGCTGCTCTGAATCTCTTCTCTGCCCAGCCTGTAGCTGTGCCTGGGATTGCTCCGACCCAGGTGTAGGACCTTGCAGTTGGCATGGTTAAACTTCATGAGGTTGGCATCAGCCCACCTCACAAGTGTGTCAAGGTCCCTCTGGATGGCATTCCTTTCCTCCAGCGTATCAACCGAACCACACAGCTTGGTGTCATCGGCAAACTTGCTGAGGGCGCACTCAGTCCCACTGTCCATGTCAGTGACAAAGATGTTGAACAAGACCGGTCCCAACACCAGTCCTTGAGGAACACCAGTCGTTACTGGTCTCCAGCTGGACATTGAGCCATTGACCACAACTCTTTGCATGTGGCCATCCAGACAGTTCTTTATCCACTGAGTGGTATTACTCCCTGGGGTGGCTGAGGACCCGATTACAGACCCCATTAGCTTGGCACATGGGATAAAAGGATGGGAACAAGGTACAGTGCTGCGGTGCATGGTGGAACATGGGACATGGGAACATGTAAGGGAGAAGCCTATAGTCTTTGCCCAGGATGTGAGATTTGAACATTTTGATGGAGTATGGGAGAGACTTGAGGACCACCAACATGTAAGTGCTATTAAAGCACAGAACATCTGCTGGCAAAACTCCATGTGCTCAGTCTTATTTTTACAATGTGCATTTTGCACAGACACAGACAATCACTAACAAACCACAGCTGCCTTTTAGACTGACAACCTACTGGTCTGTGGCTCTGGAGGAGTCTTTATTATTATCTGTTCATTTAAAAATGAAGCAGCCCTAGATCGTTTTCTCCTCTTGTGGAGAAACTGTGGTGAAATTGTGGTGAAAATGTGCATTAGCAGGGAGGCCTGCAGGCATGCTGCTTGTAAATGGAAGCATTTTTCCCATACTTAGCAGAATCTGCTTTTCTGCTCTGTTGTATGTACGTGTGAAATGTGAGCACCACGATAGATGTTCAAGATAAGAAATTAAGCCACATGATTAGCTTTGACTGGTTAATAAGTACCTACATGACAAACAGCAAAGTCTGATGGAAAGGATTTTCTTACATGAGAAAAATCAAACCAAACTATAAGTACAGGATGTCAACAATCAGGTGCCAAAATGAATTGTCATTCCTTCTGCTTCAGCTTCCCAAGTAAAATTAAGCAGCTGGTGTGCCGGGTGATCAGACCCTGCAGAGCAGACATTTCCATCAAACTGCATGGAAACAGTGATGGTTTGAGCTGGGATTGCTTCAGTTTTTCACACTGACCTGCCATTTTGGCTCTAAACCTTTCTTTCCAATTACTGGGAGCGCTGCTAAATTTCAGGGCATTTGGCTGCAATTTTCCATGTTGATTCCATGCCTTAAATGAGTCTGAACTTTTTTAATCTTAAGACATTTTGTTTGTTTTTCTTGTGGTTTAAGGTTGGCTTTGAGCTTCTTGTAGAAGTCTTCAGCCAAAATTATTCCCAAAGGCCTCAGAAAGGGAAGGAAGGAAAGGAACAGAAAGAGAAACAGGGAGGGATAGGGCTGCCACCCACAGAAAGAGAAGAAACTACCAAAACCCCCCCAGAATAAGAAAGATGATCACAGTGAAGGGAAGGACATGGTACAAGAGGAAGCCAAGAAGAAACGTGGCATGGGTGAGACAAAGAAGCAGGGGATCCTCCATCTCTTCTGGACTGACAAGGAAGATGAGGCTCATGAGGAACAGAAATGACCTTTCCTATGTCTTTTGGACAAATCAATAGCCAGTTGCAACATTCCCTTAGAGCAAAGAACGCATTAACAGTTAGGAAATAAAGCTAACCTACTTACATTGAGAGGCAAAGGAACGTGCCTACAGAGAAAAGGAGAATATGGGAATAGTAAAACCTTCATTGTCTGCTCCAGCATGGATGTGTAATTTGATCTTGAGAAAGCCATCTGCAAAAAAAAAAAGACCATAACCTAAAAAACCTTCAGTATCTCCCAGGAGGGCTATGGGGTGCCAGTTTTTAGCTACTATCATGTCAGAATCTCTACAATAGCTAAAACAATAATCTTCTCACATTTGTTCTATACATTTCTTGAAGAGAACGCTTTGAAAGCTGCCTGACCCTATGGCCCTCATCACAGCAGCTCTACAATGCCAGTTTATCTCAGAGGATTGCTTTTGAATCCTGGTATCTCTGTAGAAGATCTAAAAAGCTGAGGTGGACTCACTGAAACCCTCTCATGGTACCCTTATTACAGAGCACCCATTCCTGATGAGAAAACTTTGCCATCATGTGCAAAGCACTTCTTATCCTGCAGGAATGAAACCTGCTGCAGCACAGAGGTCTGCAGTAACACTGGAGCCCCTTTTGTTGGACCCGTGTGGTTTCTGACAGTGGGGCTTGAAGGACTCCACAAGCCCCTTTTCCCTTGCTACAGGGGGATCTAGCAAGCAGCCCTAGTACCCAGGCCAGAAGGACGCACATAGATGGATCAACCTATTCAGGTCTTCTACAGGTGTCCTTCAGCCTTTCCAGCTTTCCAGCAAACCCTGTCACCCCAGACACCACTATAGCTTGGCCAAGTCATAGGTGCTTCATCTTGGGACATGCTAGACTAGTGGGGACACACTGGGGCAGACACAAGCATCCAGACCTGGCATTAAGACACCAGTGGTGTAAAGAAACTTCTCAGGTGCCCTCTGCATGGGAGTTTGCCTGTCCTTCTTCAGAAGACTGCTTTAGTTAAAGCAGTTAAACCATCCTACCCCTCCTTCCCCCATCAAGGGCAGGGTTTGACCCTTCCTTCAAAAGGCATCGCTGGTGGTGAGATTTCCAGCTGAAAGTAGGATTCAGGCTCTTTGTTTAGGAACAGAAATGAAACATGCTTCATTGCACCTCATGAATTCTTTCAGTATAAGCATCTTCAGTTACATGTTTCTGTAGCTGGACATACGTGTCTGTCATCACGGTAAGCAAGAAAAGAATTCCCACCGATGTGAAAGTGTGGTGCTCCCTCTTATCCTGATCTCATTGTTAAATGAACGATCTGCCTTTAAAAGTACTGTGACATTTATTTGTGCCTCTAACAGGGGCTACTTCCACCCCTGTCTCTGTTTACCCTTTATGTAGTAACCTTCTTTTTACGGGCTCTGTTAATTAAGGGGAATAACCTTAATTTCAGTTAGTAAAATTGCTTTGTGTGCATGTGGGTGTGTGAAAATTATACAGTATCATGTTTCAAACCTCACAGGGTTTCAGCAATTATGCTTTTAACAGAAAATCTCAAGAGCCAACAGCCATATAATGTCTAACTCCTGGGAAACGGGGTAAGAGGAAATTGTACATTGATCTTTGAGTATAATGGTGTAAAAATACGTGTGTAGATAACTGCCATTATCTAGTGGCTGAAATCAGACCCCAGAAGGCTTACCTCACCCCGACAAGGTAAAGCCAGATCCCACAGCTCCTGCTTGCTTGTAATAGCCTGCATGGGAATACTACACGTGGGGAGGAGAGTGGGCTGTGCCAGGCAGACATTCCCAGGTGCAGAGCAGCACGTCCCAGGTGAGGAAAGCCTCACCCACTTCTGAATATGCCTTTCTTGTTGGCACTTCCCTCATCATCCCACCCTTCTTCAGCTCCTGGTCCCTTTTCTTGATCTAGGATATGCAAATGTTGCTCTGAGTCACGGCTGCTGCAATAGGAGTTTCATCCCTTTAGTAAGAGCAGTGCTGCGTGCGTGTGTGTGCATTTCTGCTTTACGTGATTGTCTGCACGTCCCTTGGCAGACAGCAAGTACATCTCCCAAACCACAGCTCACATGTCTAATCACTTCCACTCCAAATTCCCAAGGCTGAGTTGGGGACAATATAATAACCAGTTTCTTGCAGGCAACTGGGCAATGGTCCAACCAAAAACTTCAGTAAATCTGGTGGCTGACATGAAACTCATCTGAAGTTCAGGTCCACAAATAATCTACAGTCTCTTGCAGAGGTAAGATTCAGAGAGACCCCATCCTCTTGGGCTCTCCTGCACAGGAGATACTGCCCCAGGATTTGGAAGGAGTAGTACTGGCAGGGTTGGTCAGGTGGTAGGAAAGGGGATGTGCCCACATCTATCTGCAAACCAGACCACCACCATTTGAAAATCACCATTTGTTGGCAGCAGATGACTTTGCATTCAGGTTGGTAAAGATTTCAAATTCTTTCAGTCCTGTTTGTAGGTGTTCACACAGAGCCCACTGTAATGGGATCTGGTCCCAATTAAGGCCAGTTGAAGTGTTCATGGTAAACAGTAAGAGGAAATGACAGCGAACAGACCTTTTCATGAGAGTCGCTAACGTGAAACAGCAGCATGTAGACAGCATGGACATTGAGTTAAAGACTGGTCCCATAGCCCTGTCCTGGATGATCACCAAGCAGAAAGGGAAAAGGACTAAAATGAAATGAAAGAGCCAGGGGATGGAGGAGGAAAGATGGGGAGAGGAGAATAGTTTTCATTTTACTTAGGGTGCATACTGCAATAGTTTGTAATACGCATTTACAAGTAGAAATGACCAGTTTGCTGGCATATGAGTCATTAGAGGCAGATTCCATCCACAGCTGTTAACCAGCACATTACCCCGAAAGAAAGAGACAGGAGAGGACAGAAAAGACAAGAACTGGAAAGTCCCAGTGGGAAAAACCTCAAGAACAATCAAAAGTATGATAAAATTTAGTGGGAGTTTTCTGTAAGTCACTAAGCAGCCCAACACACAACACAAGAGCTTGGGCAGGAGCAAAATTAGTTTGGAAGGGCTACTTGCTCCAACTCCTCCTAAATGGTGGAAATAGATCCAGTCGGGTAATGGAACAGGTTTCCCAGGGAAGTGGTGGAATAACCACCTCTGAAAGTGTTCAAAAACCATGTAGATGAGGCTTTTAGTGACACGGTTTGGTGGTGGACGTGGAATTTCTGGAGTAATGGCTGGACTTTCTCAAACGTCTTTTCCAACCAAGCTGATTCTACTATTCCGTGTGTAACTAGTGGGATTGCTGATGGTACCCAGACAGGGAAACTGCAGGTGAAGGCTGGCAGGGTAGGATGGAGATGGGATAGCAGAGAAATCAATTCATTCACTAGTCATCTATTATCAAAAGGGGATTAAATAAGTCCAAAGATTCAGCAAAAGATACTTGAAACTAGTTGCAAAAGCCTGTTGCTGCTTCTCTGCTCTGGCATGGGGATGGTGATCTGCAGAAGTCATTTTGCTTAAGGAAATGCTGGACATCATAGTCAAGGATGTTTCTGTCATAAAATGCTTTTAAAAGCATTCCTTAATAACAGAAAGTCAATCGTATCCTGAGTTGCATCAAGAGGAGCGTGACCAGCAGGTTGAAGGAGGTGATTCTGCCCCTCTACTCTGCTCTTGTGAGACCTCACTTGAAGTATTGTGTGCAGTTCTGGTGTCCTCAACATAAAAAGAACATGGAAATGCCATAACAAGTCCAGAGGAGGGCCACGAGGATGATCAGGGACTGTGAAGATAGGCTGAGAAAGCTGGGGCTGTTCAGCCTGGAGAAGAGAAGGCTGTGTGGAGACCTCAGAGCAGCCTTCCAGTATCTGAAGGGGGCCTATAGGGATGCTGGGGAGGGACTCTTCATTAGGGACTGTAGTGATAGGACAAGGAGGAATGAGTTAAAACTTAAACAGGGGAAGTTTAGATTGGATATAAGGAGGAAATTCTTTACTGTTAGGATGATGAGGCACTGGAATAGGTTGCCTAGGGAAGCTGTGAATGCTCCATCCCTGGCTGTGTTCAAGGCCAGGTTGGACGGATCCTTGGGTGATATGGTTTAGTGTGAGGTGTTCCTGCCCATGGCAGGGGGATTAGAACTGGATGATCTTAAGGTCCATTCCAACCCAAACTATTCTATGATTCTATGAAGTTGGGTTGCCTTGTGAGGTGGAACAGAGTGCAACTTGGTCTGGGTTGCAAACAATTTTTGCTGGAAGAAGAACCAATATTGGTCCATGGTGTGCTGCCATACAGACATTGGCCTGTGCATGAATGTCACTTGAGCACTCCACTCCGCCTTGGGCAGCCCTGGTTTGCTGTTCTGGCACAGATGTCTGTTGTTGAACAGATGTCATCTTGTAAGCTCTCCTAAGCAGCTCCATTTTCCAATCAGAATTGTAACTGGAATTATGTTCAGAAGATAATTGCAGCATTTATAAAAGGGGAGTCTAAAAAAATGGCCTTGTAGCTCAGCGAATTGAGGTCACCCATCAAGCTCCTGCCCTCCCCTCCTGTTTGTTTCAAAAAGCCAGATGACTTTATTAAGTCAGCTGCTGAATAGATAGATACCATTGGCATTACGAGTCAGGAAAGACAGCTAGGATACTCTTTTGTCACTAACTTGTTTTCTGACCAGAGAACAAACCAATGCTTGCTGTATCATCAAACAGGTAACGGTCTCTTGTGTAATTATAGAAAACTAATCTAATTGTTATTATTATAATAATTTATAGCTGTTTTTCCCTTAAGCCAGCTCCTTCATCCTGTTTTTCACTGTCTGCTCTGTGACTGTCTTGTTGAGATCATAAGCATTTTGGGAAGGGACTGTCTGTGTCATATGCAGTGTTGGTCACCCTATTCATGCTTAATGAGTGAGGTTCTGCTTTTGGAATTATACTGTATCATTGAAATCAACTATTACTAACAGGACAAAAAAACCTGTAGCATCTGGATCAGTATATAATATCTGTGAGAAATCACAGTATTAATGTAATTGTAGAGAGTCACATTATTCTTTTCCCTTGCTTTCGAGACCTGTGCAAACCTGTAAATACATCACAACTGGGTAGTCTATATAGTTGACTAATGAGATATTGGCCATTAGTTTAGGCCTCAGCTTGTTAGATGCGATGGCCCTGCTAGTCAGGTCTAAATCAGTATAAAATATCTGTTGAAAATATGATCCATAGATCAAAAAGAGCTATACCTGATGCCAAGAAATGAACTTTAGATATAGCATTGCCTGAATAAAAATATGGTTTGCATTAAATCTTCAGTCTGCAATGCTAATATAACTTCAGAAAAAGAAAGCATCGACCTTGTTAAATAAACATCTCTGTGGCAGAGAGAACAGAACTTTTAAATAAAACAAAATAAAGCTGTGAGCCAAGCAAAAATATTTTAAGAGGCAATGCAGAGTACTTCCCTTCAAACGACTGAAGATTTTCTCCATATTTCTGCTTTTCTTCCATGTTCTAATCATGATAGGGAGAAGATTGTCTAATACCAATACCAGAGCATAGCAGATAGATCTTATATTACACTGTAGACATGCTTGTGGCTTGGACAAGGTCCACTGTTTTTGTAAGAGCTTCAGCTCTTATTCCTTTTGGTATATAGACTTGACTGCAAAACGTCTGTAGATGCAAGTGTCTCCATTAAACTCAATGTTAAGATCTAAACGGGGCACTGCAGGTCCTTTGATAATGGGCCATGAAACTAAAATGTGCAAGCAGAGACATTGCTGCAGTCTCAGCTGTTCAAATATCCTGCAGTGGCAAAAATTATCTCCACCTAAAGTTCACTGCAATAACCAGACCTGCACCAATGCAGAATGAAAGCAATGCTTCATGTTTAAGAAGCAGATTTTGTTGTTGTGCATCATATGTGGATATATTTATGTGCATTATTTACATGCATATATAATAGACACACAGGCAGACAAAAGGACATGGAACTGTTGGCACAAGTCCAGAGGAGGACCACGAGAATGACCAGGGTCTGGAGCACCTCCCATATGAAGACTGGCTGAGAAAGCTGGGGCTGTTCAGCCTGGAGAAGAGAAGGCTGCGTGGAGACCTCATAGCAGCCTTCCAGTATCTGAAGGGGGCCTATAGGGATGCTGGGGAGGGACTCTTCTTTAGGGACTGTAGTGATAGGACAAGGGGTAATGGGTTAAAACTTAAACAGGGGAAGTTTAGATTGTTGGATATAAGGAGGAAATTCTTTACTGTTAGGGTGATGAGGCACTGGAATAGGTTGCCCAGGGAGGTTGTGAATGCTCCATCTCTGGCAGTGTTCAAGGCCAGGTTGGACGAGGCCTTGGGTGACATGGTTTAGTGTGAGGTGTCCCTGCCTATGGCAGGGGGGTTGGAACTTGATGATCTTAAGGTCCTTTCCAACCCTAACTATTCTATGATTCTATTCTATGATTCTATGGTAATTGTAAGGAACTAATACGTATACTTTGAAAAATCAAGTCTTTATCATCTTGGTAAGTTTTCAGTTTGTCTTCACTATAATTTAAACGTAAATCATTTGACACTTTTGACCTCAAGCAGTCAGACCAGTGAGGTTAAAGCAACTGATTTTTGTTGCCCGCTTTATAGAAGCTGGTAAAGGACAATGCTGGTAAAAGGGTAAGTGGTATTCCAAAATACTGGAAAGCCAGGGAAGTTGTGGATGTGTTGTGAAAGTTCAACATTCCCAGCAGAAGCAGGTGGGCTGGCATATGAATCTGTTGGCTCTGCAGCCTTTGTGTGTCCATGAAGCATTTGGGTTGGTGCTATACCTCTCTGTGTATCCCACTGAAAGGCGGATGTAAGGGTTGAATGTCCTTAAGATCCTTTTGAAATCCTATAAGATCTACAGGTGACATGGTGGATCCTTTTCCAAGATCAGAGGTGTGTGGGGCTGGGATTTCACCCATGCCTGTTGCTGTCACTACAGGCATCAAGAGGTTAAAGCAGTCAGGGTCAAAACCATGAAGTAGCAGAAATCACAAAACTGGTGATAAAAGGCTGTGTTTGTGATGTTCAGTAAATTTAGAAGCATTGGGCATTTCAGCTTTATGGTGAACCCAGTAGTTTCAGAACTGGCAAGATTTACCTTTGGTCAGCATGGTGGTGCTCTCCCAGCTCAACAGAGGAGCCAAAGCAAGAACCAGCCCTGCTGTGTCCCTGCCCCAGAGCTGGCACTGGGGTGGGCTGGCTGCCCTTGGCAGGGGTGGTTTCTTTCCCCTGTGGTGTTCTTGGAAGCAAAATGAGAAACTTTCCCTCCTTATAGTAAAGGTATCTTCTTGAGATGTTGGCCAGCTTCCATACCTTGAATTGGTGAGGCTGCTGAGGTGGCCATCGTTTAAACCCTGCTCAGTGGTTCATTGCACATGCCTCCCCGGGAGGACACTTTAGCACAGTGTGGTGCTGTGTGAAAACCCCTCCAGGTTCATGTGGCTCTTCAAACCTGTTCTGTAAGAAGAGGGGCTCAACAGCAAGCAAGAAGCAAGAAATCAAAGAAGAATCAGTCCTGGGGGGGGCATCCATAGTCAGAGAGAAAGCCCTGGCCTCAGCTGATAGCCTTGAAATATGCCAATGCTTCCTTCTGACAGCCCAAAGAGGCCTGGGAAATATAGCCCCATAGCCAGGGGACTTGCTGCCCTCCACAAGAAGTCACCCTGGACACAAACAAAAGCAGCCTCCCCTCCAGAACAGCCAAGGCGACTGAGGAGGCGAAGGAAGCTCTTAAATGTTTGGTTTCTGGATTTTGGCTGCCAGATCTCTCGGGAGAGGTTGGACTCTTCACAAAAATGCTTGACGGGAAGAAACTCCCTAGAAAGGGATTGTTCTGTTTTGTTTTGAACTTGAAGGCCTCCAGTTGACTTGGGACGCTGCCACCAGCCACCTAAAGAAAGCTTGAAGCCTTCCTACAAAGGGTGGGGTAAAGTCCTACTGTGGGTGTACAAAAGGCCTTCAGGGGCATGACTTTCCCTGGGACATAATCTTCTTGCCACACTGTATTTTGTGGTTGAACATAAGCTGGGTTGTTTAGTGCTTTTAATGACAAAATCCTACTGAGGTTTCTCTTTCCCCTCCCAACCCCAGTGGCTTTTACTCCTAGCTAACATGAGGTTTTCCCTGGAAATTCCTCTTTATGGGTCCTATGTGCCTGATATCACTTTTTGTTTGTTTTGTCCAATGACTCTTTTAAAGAAAAATGCATAAACAATCCAAAAAGGAAACTGAAAACCGTTTGCAGGAATGGGAGACCTCCCTACTGGCTTGAGCATCTTGCTCTCTCTCACACTCCCTGTTTTTCCCTGAATCTTGCATTTTAGGCAAGGAGAGAGGAGAGACTTTTTCTCCCATTCTTCGTTTCCCCTGGTCCCAGATTTAATGTCCCCTCCCATGAGTATGCCCTCTCAACGTGGACTGTGGAATCCCCTTGGGCAAGAGGAGCAGTGATGCTCATCAATCCCTCTCCATGTACCCTGACATTGGGACACTGGGCAAAATGTGAACTTGTACATGTGGAGACCTTCCAGTATCTGAAGGGGGCCTATAAGGATGCTGGGGAGGGACTCTTCATTACAGACTGTAGCGACAGGGCAAGGGGTAAGGGGTTGAAACTTAAACAGGGGAAGTTTAGATTGGATATAAGGAAGAAGTTCTTTACTGTAAGGGTGGCGAGGCACTGGAATGGGTTGCCCAGGGAAGCTGTGAATGCTCCATCTCTGGTTGTGTTCAAGGCCAGGTTGGACAGAGCCTTGGGTGGCATGGTTTAGTGTGAGGTGTCCCTGCCCATGGCAGGGGGTTGGAAATGGATGATCTTAAGGTCCTTTCCAGCCCTAACTATTCTATGATTCTATGTCCACCTTGGCTTGTGGCTGTTGAAGTGGCGTGCTCAGTAGTGTTGGTGCAGGAGTAGTGTGCTGCGATGGCTTTGGTATTTGCTGCCTTCTCAGACATCCTCAGTGCCACAGTCCACAGTTTTGGAGGTAATTTCATGGAAATTTTGGGTTCCCAGTGTATTAACGTTATTTAATGACTGTTTTGTGGATATCTCCTTGGGTTTAACACCCAATTTCTCTCTTTTGGGGAGCTGAGTGCTATTTTGGGATTTGCTGCTAGACTATCCTTGCCTCAGTTTCCTTAAGTGTATAATGGAGGTTACAACATTTTCTGGTCTCAAATTTATTGTGATGATGCATATGTTTAAGGCACTTCAGCTTAAAAGAAGGTGAAAGGAATTTTCTGCATGTTTGTGATAAATAACCAGAACTCTGGCCATTTTGGTGGTTTACTAAAGAGGCTTCTGATTGAAATACTACAAGCCTAAGCAGCATCTGTAGGAGTCTGCAGATGTATTTTGTATGAAGCGCAACAAACCAGAACAGGTACAGTGCTGCGTCTGCTAAAACACTTGTCTAAGTACCAGATTTCTTTAAAGAAATCTTCATTAAAGATAAATATGTGGCAATGTGAGACACAACAGTATGCTATGATGAACATTTCCCCTCTCTGTGGAAGGAATACAGTTGATTTAATTTATTAACCCAGAGATACAAAATAAACACAGACTCTCTTGTCTACTGTTTGCAACTCCCACAACTCCCAGGGCCATAGCATTAATTGCCCTTCATTTTTACTCAAAATACAAAATGCAAACACAGAAATAGGCAGAAAATTGTAATCAGATCTTGCCCTTATTTTGCCTAGGGAGGTGACAATGGGTGGCCTGCAAGATGCACCATGGCAATTCAGCTTCAGGGTAGTGCTTAGAGCTTGACCTCTCTGGGTCATGGCATACAAACTGTGCCCATGTCCTATTTAATTGATGTTCTGCTTATCACTCTTTTAAGCACCAGATCTGGAAAGTCTCCAGCTGGTGTGGCGGGAGGAATGCCATCTATTTGCCCCTATTCATTCCTCCGCTGCTGTGCAGAACAAGGTAGGATTTGGGTCTCCAATGGGATTTTAGTAATTATTCTTCAAAATCAGTGCAGAACATTTATGATTTTCTTTCTTCCTGTCACATGCTGTGATACTAGGACTGAACTGTGAATGGAACCAGGTAATGGTAAACTGCTATGCTTGCAGCCCTGGATCAGAATCATAGAATGGTTTGGGTTGGAAAGGACCTTAAGATACTCCAGTTCCAACCCCCTGCCATGGGCAGGGACACCTCACACTAAACCGTGTCACCCAAAGAATGTCCAACCTGGCCTTGAACACCACCAGGGATGGAGCATTCACAGTTTCCCTGGGCAACCCATTCCAGTGCCTCACCACCCTCACAGTGAAGAACTTCTTCCTTATATCTAACCTGAACTTCCCCTGTTTAAGTTTGAATCCATTACCTCTTGTCCTATCACTACAGCCCCTGATGAAGTCAGAAACAAACTTGTTTCTCATTCAGCAATGCTAACCCATTGCAAAACTACTGGAACTCTTTTGTTTACTCCATGTTAAGCACATCCTCTTTTCAATGACAAATGTGTCATCACCCCCTAACCCCCACCACCATGTGCTCAAGAAAAATTATCTGTATATTCTTAAAGTACAGAAAAAATGGACTAGTGAAGCCACAGCAATTCTGGTTGTCAGTATTTCAGTTTTAGATAACCAATACTGTGCTCGTAACCAGCACGTATAAATAAATATATTCCTCAGTGATGATTCACATACAGAACCAGGCTGCTCATGGGCAGCTTGTGAATGGAAGGAAAAGCTAAGTTTGTTTAATATATTAGTATGCAGATGTTATCTCTATTTACAGATAGACAAACTGAAACTCATAAAGATTGAATTGCTTGCCAGGGAAAGGCCAAAAAAGGCAATGGCCAGTTTGCGGAAAGACTTTGGATCTGCTGTCTCCAAATCATTGCCCTACCAAACAACAGTACCTCCCTTTAATTAATAATTCATTAAGCGTTTGGAAACAGCTGAGCAACAAGCACGTTGCACCACAAGGTGTCTTGTTGGCATCTTTTTGTACATGGAGGATGTAACTTAATATTCCTGGATTTTGGCCTTGAGACAGCCTGTATACGCTAAAGGGCAGCTGTGCCTGGTCTTCATGAGTGCTTAAAGGTGAACAATTGTTTTATCATTTTTGCTACAGATTTTGTTTGCAATGACATGAATTGCCTGGTTGTTTTTGTCTCAGTAAATACAGTGTTTCAGCATGGTATTTTTATTCACATACTTATCTCTCTGAGGATCTCTGCCTTAGCTCTCTTACGCCAAACCATCGCTTCTCTTTTCAACCTTGTCTTTCACGGGGAAAAGCTTCAGACTCTGTTTTTAGTCATTAAAAAAAGAGGGGAGGAAAGCACCCTTCATTGTTTTTACTCCATATATATTTTCACATCACTGAAAAAAACTGCTGGAGTGTGTCATTAAGCATTTTGTTTGTGCTAGTAAAGTTTCTGCTTCTTGTCTCTTGGTATTTTACTTTAGTGTTGTATGTTTGGACCTTCCCAGGCCATCTCCTATAAGTTACGGTCTCATGTGTGTAGGTCCATCTGAGTCTGGCTGTTTCTCTGGGTATGCCAGGTCCCTTCAACAGGGATGCTCTACAGCCACACAGAAGCACTTCCCCAGAAGGAGTCAGAGGCCATGTTCACTGGGGTCTTTGTACTCATCCAGTCAAGGAGAGGAAGGCTTAACATGGCTCAGCAGGACTAAATATTTTGAGCATTTATTTGGTTTGAGTATTATCTGTGTGCCACATGTCCATCTATTCTGAAATCTCTATCCATGACTGCACTTCCTCTCAACCTTCCAAATTCCAGATATCAACCCCCCTGACAACACAAAAGATATGTCCCTATGTTGCCGTGCCACTGTCAGCTGCCCATATTCCTGCACATGTAAAATATCTCCAGTGGTGTGCTCTCAGGTGCACATCCTCAAATAATGCCAATGGACTGAACAATGTCACCATCATCCTGTCCTGTGCTCACATCTCTTGCTCCAGTTAAGTTCATTGATCTTGCCAAAATATTTCCTGTTTTTCCATTGCTCAGCTCATGCTTGCCTTCTTTTTCTCTCTGTTTCACCCACCAACAGAGTCTCACTGTTTTAGGGCCCTTCTGAAAGCTCCATCTTGTAGAACCCTGACCAGTACTATGTCATTGTTTTCAGGTTCCTACCAAACCTATCTTCCTTCCTTACCTGGGTTTCTTCACCTAGCTGAGCTTCTTCAGCTAGATTTTATCCTTAGCAACTGCAGATAGTATTTCATGCTATAAAACAGTTGGTGGCAAAGGGGATGAATGTCTTCTCACAGGAGCAAATCAGGAGTAGCTAATACTGGTGTGTTGCTGTTCAAGTGGAAAAAACTTGTCCTCTGCACAAAATACTGCAGAGCATGAAAGTTTAGTGTGCTGTGCCACTCTGAAAAGCATGACCTGTGCACCCCACGTGATAGCATTGCTAAATGAGCTTTGAAAAGAGAACATTTTTCTAGTGGCCTCTTAAAGAATGTGGGTGGCAAAACAGCGACAGTAATCAGCAATGTTAATTGCAGTCACACATCGCTTTTCATTGGTGTTTACCAACTTTCCGTATAAAAGATATTGTTACAGTTGAAAGCTGAGGTCAAGTTAGCTAGCTAATCATTCATAGTGTGTTTGCTTTCTCCCAGGATTGTCTAGCAGGAACTGTACCTTGTGTTTTAAAGCTATTTCAAGCAAAGAGCCTAGAGTGAAATAGCTTAATTTGATTTAAAGACCTTTATAGCTAACCTGCCAACAAAAGTGATGCAGGTAACAACTGCTCTGCTGTCTGCTAAATTAGACTCGATTTTGCATTACACTGATTGATGTGTGGAGTACCTCTGAGGAATTGATCTGATTTTCCCCAAAGCATTGACTTCAGTGAGAAGTTACTACGTATTTAAAACCATCCACTATGTCTGTTACTAAAAATCATGGGACTGAGTCAGTCGTCTTGCATGATTTACGGTTCTGTCACTGATTCACTGAAAATGAATGTCTACGCTGCACCCAGCATGAAAGCTCCGATGCAAAAAGCAATCTGACCAAAGGGCCAGAGGGTTTGTCACAGGCTAATTAGGGTAAATTACAAGGCTATAGCTTTATAAGGCTGTTTTATAAGATTCTAGTGTTGTCAGTTACAATGTGTACTTGTTTAGAATGGACTAGTTCCTTTAAAATCCTGTGCCCAATGTTATCTAACCATATAATGGGTGAATAATGCGTTCCAACTGAGAAATGTGCCGGCATGGTAAAGTGTTTTGAAAGGAGTATTTTAGTCATTGTGTTGCAGCGAGTTTGTTTTCTTTAAGTTATGGAACATGACTTTAATAGATGAATGGGGGAAATTAGGTTTTCAGTCACAGTATGTCTGTTTATAGACCAAATCTAGAATGGATTAAAAATCAACCAACCAAATTACTTTGGTTTTAACTATGTAGAGTAATAGAATCCCAGACTGGTTTGGGTTGGGAGGGACTTTAAAGCTCATCCAGTTCCAGCCCCCTGCCATGGGCAGGGACACCTTCCACTAGACCAGGTTGCTCCAAGCCCTGTCCAACCTGGCCTTGAGCACTGCCAGGGATGGGCCAGCCATAGTTTCTCTGGCCAACCTGTGTCAGTGCCTCAGCACACTCATAGTAAATACTTTCTTCCTAATATCTAATCTCCCCTCTGTCAGTTTAAAGCCATTTTCCTCTGTCCTATCACTACATGCCCTTGTAAAAATCCCCTCTCTGGCTTTCTTCTAGCCCCCCTTTAGGTACTAGAAGGCTGTAATGAGGTTGAACTAGAGCCTTCTCTTCTTCAAACTGAATAAGTTCAACTATTTCAGCCTGTCCTCAGAGGAGAGGTGCTCCTATGACCTGGTACAAAACCCTTTAGTGAACACAATTGGTGACTCAGCTTTGTCAGTAAACGATACTTTTGCCGGCCACATCAGCCCACACTAGCTAATGCAGCCTTCTGCAGACAGAGGTAACGTTATACCAGATTTATCAGTCAGTCATTAACAGTAATTGATGGCTGGAGAACTCATGCCCCCAGCACACTTTCAGGAACATAGCACAGACATGGCTGCTACCTCAGTGCAGGGGACAGCTTTAGCTCAGACCACTGTCACAGCCATCCCTTCAGAGTCTGCTTGGCTCCTGTTTGCCACCCATCATCCAGACTCCTGTTGCTTCCTCAGAGCACACAACAAGGTGCAAGGCTGTCCAGGCAGGGGAGCCATGGCAGCTCTAACAGCAGTGGCACCAAAGCAGCTCTGCAAAGCAGTGGGCAGCAAAGCAGTACCAAGAAGGTCCTGCAGCTGCCCTGGCAGCTCCTCCATGTCTGGGACATTTTGTGTTGGCTCTCTGCAGCAAAATCATCATTATTTTATGGTTTTAGGTGAACTGGCACATAGCCCGGCCTCATACGTCCAGCAAAATTAAACCCTTAGGCTCTGCCTTACTATAACCTCCATATGACTTGCCCTTAGGGAACTGGTTGGTTAATCCTCTCCATACTTGGTCAACACCAGTTACAAGCATTCACACCTACAGAATGGGGACAGAATTTACATGGCATTTTGTAGAACTGACTCTTGAAGGACCCGAACAAGGACAATCTTTCTCATCCCTTGAAGAGTTTGTGTCACGTATTGTATCTGTGCTTTCTCCTGTGGTTGTAACTACCTGTGACTGCGCTGGTGTCTTTTATACACCTCCCATATAGACCACCATCATCAGTGAAGCATGACCTCCCATGAAACAGAGGAACAGAAGGCTCTCTGTTAAAGCAGGGCAGGCTTAGACTGAATATTAGGAAAAATTTATCCACAGAGAGGGCTGTCCAGGGCAGTGGTGGATCATTGTTCCTGGAAGTGTTCAAAAACCATTTTGAATGGTGGTGTAGGTGAGGTGTTCAGTGATATGGTTTAGTAGTGGCCTTGGCAGTGCCGGGATAATGGTTGGACTTGATGATATTTAAGGTCTTCTCCAACCTATCTGATTCTATGATTCTATCCTGAAAGTCCCCCTGTGAAGGGAGCCACCTTTTGGTTTGGTTGGGATCCCAGGCAGGTAGGAAGGGTTGGCTTCAAGACAAGGTGCCAGGTAACTACCTGGGCACAGCTGACACATCATGTGCTGTCTTAGTCAACACTGTGATAAGAGCTTTCCCTATGAGCTCGTGTTTGACCTTCACTGACTGCTGCTGCCACTCTTGGGTTTTCCCAAGGCAGGGCGTGTGTTGATACCACCCTATATACCACCCTATAGTGCTGGTAGGGGACTGGCTATTCGCAGCCTGCTATTTTGCAAGCATTAGTCACTGAACAAGTTCTGTGGTCAGGCTGATTCAGGAAGCAAAACATTACTACTACACGAATCTGCGTCTGTATTTCACATGGTCTTCAGTCAACTCTGCCTCCCTGACCTTCTTTTCCCTACATCTTATTTTTAATGCATGTTTCTCCTCCTGTCCTACCCTCTCTCTTCCAAACCTTTGTTGTCTCCTTTTCAGAGAAAAGCAATCACTTACATCTTGAACTAAGTGGAGTCTCCCACATTGGAGATATTCAAGGCCCGCCTGGACAAGTTCCTATGTGATGTATTCTAGGTTACCCTGCTCTTGCAGGTTGGTTGGACCAGATGATCTCTTGAGGTCCCTTCCAACCCTTGGGATTCTGTGATTCTTGGGATTCTGTAAGAACATAGGTTTCTAATTCCAGTATATTCACCTTGCTTCTTGCCAAAAGTCACTATGAAAATTGTGAGGGTGTTGGAGGTTCAGAAAGTCAAGCAAAACACAATACTGACATTACAGGAATCTGTTATCATAGGAAGTGGAAGCAAACCTCAGTGCTACTGAGAGACTGTCAGAGAAAATGGCATATACATTCATCTCTGCTCTCAGATATTCCCCCCCTGATTGCTCTGAAAAGCAAATGATACAGGACAGTGCCATGGGATTGTTCCTTGTGTTCACACTGGGCTGGGAAACAAACTCCAAATTGCAGTGGGAATGTTGCTCAGGGCTCTTTATACCTTGTGGTTCCCCTTCCTGATTCATTTTGGCCACAAGGATACAAAAAGCTTTGTTTTGCTCAAAAAAGGCAGGGAAATCTTTGAAAAAGGCAAGTTTAAGCCAAGTGTGCTAGTTTTAGTCCCCAGTGCAGTGCACAATGCAGGGCTTTGTGCAGACTCCAAGGAGAAGAACATATGTGCGTATTTAAATGGGAACTGAAAAGAAATGTTCTGTCAACTGACCAGGAGTGGGTTGTTTAGGGATCAGTTTTCTAAGTTAGTGTAATGGCATGAAAGCTGTTAGGAGATGATTGAGATCAACATGCAAAGCAAAGCTCTCTAAAAGAGAGGCTTGCTCTGGACACTTGATTTGTAGAGTAGATCTCAACTGAAACAGATCTCTTTGTGAAGTGTGTTTGGATAATGAAAGCATAGGCAAGAAAGGATATCTTATAGGTTTTCTTTCTCCTGGAAACTGTCTTGTAGGCAGAGGAAACTTTGATAAGGACCCAAACAGAGATGTCCAACTAGTTAGACATCCTTCTGGGATGTGCTTATATCAGTAGTTACCCTTTCCAGCTGTTTGTCCCTGCCAATCTACTGGATGAGCCACTTGTGGGACTGCTGTTTATTTTCCTCATGGAAAACTAGCTGGATTACTTTCATTGTTCAGCTTATTGGTCTGAGCTGATTTTCATCAGCAGCTGACTGAAGAGTACTGCCATAAATTGCCCTGCCTGTGGAGTGGTTGGCAGTCACTTACAGACAGAATAGCAGGGGAAGGAAGGTGGGGACAGCAGTGTCCAGCAAGAAAATCTGAGATATGTAAAACCACCAGCCAAAGCCTAGAAACCCTATATTGTCTCACTTCACCCAGTCACCATAGAGCATAGCAACACAGGCTGTGAACTGTGAGCCTTGATAATTGCCACAGTAAGGGGAGACAGATTCCTGGGATCTAGAAACTATGTAGATAGAGGGACACCCCAAGTTCAGTTTGGGCCACAGTGGAAAAACAGATGTAATACACAGGCAGAAACCATCTTGAACAGCTTTACAACTCTTCTGCACAATTCTTACTCCACCAGCAACACTGATTTATCAAGAATAATGGCAAGCATCTTCCATATGGGAGCACCTTTAGTACAGCACATCCTCTACCTGTCTGGAAAGTACCCTAAAATAAGTGACAGACACTTCTGAATGAGCCACTGCTCCTGTTCTCCACTTGAAGCTGGGTCATGGTACAACCAAGAGCAGAAGGTGCCTGGGTCCAGAAGGACAGCCCATAGAATCCTCTGGCTCTCAGGAGAAGGTTCTTCATCCTCAGCAGATAGTGATAACTCGATTTCTCTTCTGCTTCAGACATATAAATCCAGAGTAGGACAGCAGTGCAGTAAACCCATGCACCTCATGTTTCCTCTTGGGTAGACTGTCCTGCATGTTTAGATTGTGTTTATTCACTGTTTAGGAACCTTATCTCTGGAGTTCATTGTGAGGACATTGTGCATGTAAAGCCTGGGGCTTGGCATTCCTGTGGTCTGGCGGATGTCTGGCCACAGGTCCTCTGAGAGCGGTTTGTTTGGTTGCAAAGTCACTTCTCACTGCATGATGAAATGGTGATTTTCTGCCTTGTACAACACTAGGGTTGAACATGGTGTCCAGCCACAGAGTATCATGGTTTTGATGGGGAAAACATTGGGATTTAACTAAAAGTAGAGCAAATCTCAGTGGGTGATTATGGTGAGTTACTTTCCACAATATTTCTGTTGTGCATAGAGCAGTCTTTGTCCCTGTGCAGCTGAAACATGAAACAGGCTAATGAGCCACTCCTGGCCTTTCCTCACATGTAGGCACTCCTGCCCACCAGCAACCCCAGCAGTTAACCATTGAGGGAGGACTAGCTCCTTTGCAGAGACCCCAGAAGAAGGGAAGGCAACCTCTTCCCAGTGTGGATGTATGAAGGAACCTGCTCCTTATCCCCTTTGTAGCAGCAGGGTGTGTGCATATCAAAAACAGACAAACTACGCTGGCAGAAAACCCATCTTTCACCATTTCATAACTCTCCAGCAATCTGGCTCGCTGGCAGCCCTCACCACATCAGTCACGCTGAGGGATTGCTACAGAAGCTGAACAAAAACATCTCTTTCCATTTTCTGCCTACTTCAGGAATGGGCTTGACTCCTTTGTGTTGCATGTGGCAGTTCCAGTGGAAGGAAGGAAAGCACTGGGACCACCAATCCAGCCTATTGTCAGTGGCGTCCCCAACCTTATCTTTTCATCAACAAATGATGAGGCCTTCAGGTCACAGTGCCATTGCACTAATTACCTACTGGGTAGCTACACCACCAACTAAGGTACCCAGGGGAAGGAGTATTTTTAAACCCCTGTCAACTGCTCTTTCTTCCCAGGCTAATGTGTTGCCAACCAAACTTGAAACAAAGGTGAGAAAAACGTGTATCTGGTGAATAAAATGAAGAAAATAAGAAATCAAGTCTGCTCAATCTCCTCCCCTGTGCCTTTGGAAACCTGTACCTGATCTACATTAATTTTCTCACAAACATGGAAGTCATAGGGTCAGTCCTCTGAAGTTTTGTGGTCACCTGGTTTGAGTAACCTGAGGAGGTAATGCCAGATCTATAGACCTTGTTAACCTAACACGTAAGGAAGGTCTTCATGAGGTTGAATCCCGAATTTGTGTTTAGATGATTTCCATAATTTTTAATTTTTGCTTTAATGGGAGTTTTAGGCTGTTCTTCCATGGCTGTGCATCTCAAAGCTGTGTACACAAAGCTCATACCACCTACCTGCCTGCCCTTGCTTAACTTTAAGAAGACCTTCTTCCTTACATCCCTCTTAGACAACCATCTGTGGCTCATAGCAGATGGACAAGCTGGTTGACAGTATTTGTCTTTCTGCCTTTTAAATGCTACAATTTCATTGAAAAGCAGCCCAGGCATCAGGCAACTGGCTGTATTGGCCCGTGGGGGTATATTTACACCACTATATACTTAGCCACTCTAGGATGTGAACCTTGGCTCCTATCACAGGGTCCACCAGGGTGGTAATTTTATAATACGAAGCTGAGGGCACGTTCCTAGGTGAAAAACAAGAGAGCCTGGGCATTCAAAAGCAGCAGGGAGGATGATAAAGGCAATGTAAGGGATCTGGTTCTGTCTCACCCTCACCCAGCATAGGTGTCATCCGCACCATGACAGGGTTTTGTCTTGGGCAGTGCTGCTTGGGTTGGTCCATATCAAATTCTGAATGAGAATTAGTTTTGGAGTGTGGGCACTCAGAGGTTCATTGCCTCAGTTTCTTCCCCAGATGATCTTTGTTTACCAGGGCAGACATCACCCCAGAGCACAGCAGGGAGATCAAACTGTGCAGAGCCTATTCTACAGTCCTCTCTCTCAGGGACAGAGAACACAGACCCTGACTTTTGAAAGAGGCTCTCCTGATTCAAGTAATCACCCCTCACAAGGTTTAGATGCAGAAACTAAGCACCAAGCATGGGGCTTTTAGGCTACAAAAAGCCTATCCTGTGTGATGAAGATGCCCTTCACTAAAAGCTTTTCCTTTCCTCCCTTTTTCTGCAGCTGGTTGACAGAAGGCCTTAGAGATTAGCTGTGTTCCTGTGAGCTATTTATACTGAAATATTTTGTGTTGAAAGATGTAAGCCCTTTGTTTCCTCTGTATGTACACAGTGATCCCTGAGGGCAAGCAAATCCTGCTTTGTTTTGGATCAGATACATTGTGAATTACTGTTGTAAAATGGCCTGGAGTGCACTTTTATGAGTCAGTCTCACCTTTACACTTCCACATGTCACCAGGCACTCTCAGATTCCTGTGCAGCCTTCCAATTCCAGATTACCCTAGTTAAAACATGACTAATCCCCACTTGAGATGATGCTTCCAAAACATCTTCTCCAAAACAATATTTCTTTATATTTTTTTCACAGGCAGAGAAAGCATTTAGCCTCCTGTTTGAGCAAAGTAAGTAACATGGGTGACTGATTTGGCTGGCTGATGTGCTGGATTAGGCAAAGGTGGGGATCTGAACAACCAGCCAGCTCTATACCAAACCAGCCTAATGGGACTGGAGACCCTCTGACCCAACCTCCTGTGGGATTTCTATTCCCATAAGCAGGGACTCTGTCACAAGAAAAATTCAGAAGTATGAATATTGGGTTTGGAGGAGAAATCAGTTGGCAATACAACATGGCCTTTTTCATCTCAAAGCAAGAACACTTCTCATCCTCCCCTCAGCTCTGTAGTGAATTTGACAGGACCAGAGGCAATGGGCATCATAAGAATTCAACTGAACATCAAGAAACACTTTTCACTGTGGTGGTGGCATAGGTTTCCCAGGGAGGTGGTGGAGTCTCCTTCCTTAGAGATATAAAAGAGCCCCTTTAGATATGGTCCTGGATAGCCATCTCCCAGTGACCCTGCTTGAGCAGGGGCTTTGGACCAAATGACTTCTAGAGGTCCCTTCCAACCTCAGCCATTATCTGCAGTCCTGTGAATCCACTGGAAAAGTCCCTTCCTCTGAAGCATCCCACATGCTGTGTGGTAGCAGGGAAGCTCAACATTAGCAGCAGCCCTCTGTTACAGTCTCTAACAGGCAGGCAGTTTTATGTGATCCAGTATGAGTCACTCGAGTTGCAGGTCAATGGCCAAATTCTTCTTTTTGTTACACCCATTTAGTCCTGTGGGTTTCAGCGAGTGGGAGTGTAATGGAACTGCTCCAGATACATTTTATTAAGCAAAAATGCATTTTGGTGCAAGCAGTTTCAAAAATGCTCAATAAACAAAGCACACTTTAATATGATGCCCTGAAAAGGTCACCCAAATCTTATCCCTTTGGGAAGAGAATTAATTTGAACAAGACTCGATTAAGGAATAATACCATCCTGAAGGGGATTTTGCTTTTTCTTGGGCAATATAGGTGGCCATCAGTTGCTGAAGCCTACTTTGGTTGAACAATTTAGTGATACAAACACAGAATGAACTGAGTCTTTTTCGTCTCAAAGCCAGAACGCTTCTCATCCTCCCCTCAGCTCTTCAGTGAATCTGACAGGACCAGAGGCAATAGGCATCAAATGAAAGCCATAAGGATTCAGCTGAACATCAAGAAACACTTTTTCACTGTGATGGTGGCATAAGTTTATTATATAAGTGGCCAACAGTTGCTGAAATCTTCTTTGGTTGCACAATTTAGTGATACAGAGAATGTACTGGGCATTATGTACACTGCTAATTCCCCTGAAATGAGGTTTTATGCTAAGTGCTCCCATACTTCACTGGCACTATGTTTTGAAGACTTAATGTAAATACCTTTCTCTTCAATTTAGTTTTGATTCAAGGATTTACTTTCCATTACTTGCAAGTTACCAGTACCACATTTATTAGGCATGCTGCAACCTTAAAAGGCTTCTTCAGATCGACCTGAAACACCCTGAGCATTTTTCCACTTTTTCATGATACCCTTTGGAGAACCTCTATAATGATTCTTTTTCTAGATGGAGACAGCAATGCATATCAAATACCCCCATCCCTCTCAAATAAAAATCCCAAACAGACAAAAAAACTGTCAATATATGAAGTTTCATTATATGGTCTTCATAAAAGTTTTCTAAGTTTCACATGTATGAAGAAGGATAGCAGATGAATCTGGACTGCAGTATAGTTTTACTCTGCTCTGTAAAACAACAGCGCTGCAGGAAGAAATGTCACCAAGTCTGACCAATAGGTTTGTTATAATGGATTCCGTACACAGGAAACTTTTCTAGGATATTGCTGATTTTTTTGATCTGAACAGATTTATGGAGAGCAAAACAATAGATATTTTGTGGGTTTCAACTTTTATTTTACAAAGCAGAATATTCCCACTCATTGGATTTCTGATTTCAATCACCAAAGGGAAATTCTCCACTTTTAAAGATAATAAAACATCAACTGTATTTATAAAGAGCCTAGACAACAACTCCACATTTTTTCACTGTGGTTTTTTTTGTCTGGCTTCTTCCTACCTTATATGCTGCACAGTCTCCTCAGTCTACCAGCCCTGACTGCTGGGTCTGTGCCTGGCATTAAGCATTTAACAGAGACCTTTTGTTGCTAACTGCATGGTTATGATAAATGGCAGATTGTTAAAGCAGGAGCTGTGTTATCAAAAGTCAATCAACAGTGTGCCAAAAAATTCTGGCTCCTTGTGCAGAATTCAAATGTGGAATAGGCATCTTCTAGGTTGGAGAAAGAAACAACTCATGAACACACTGGCCAAATCAGAACCTTAGGAAGAAAGAGGAACACAGAGATGTTCAACTGGAACCAGCAAGTGTGTCACCAAGTGTGTTCATGATAACTTACTTTTGCTAGAAAACCAACAAAAGAGAGAACCTTTAAGTTAACTGCAGTGAGGTGAGCCCTGAGGAGTTAGGAAGGGTGAGGGTCCTATCTGCCCATAAGGAAATGGAAACGAAGAATAGGAACAAATCCAAGGAATTCAGTTGAATGTGGAAAGCTGCTGGAACAAATTATGAAATGGCTTGGGAGAACTTGGAAGGTATTTTTTGGTTGTTGGGGTTGGGGGGTTTGTTTGGGTGTGTGGGTGTGGGTGGTGGTGTTGGGGTATACTGCTAAGAAATGGTATTGTCAAGAGTAAAACATGTTAATGGAGTTTAGTTTCTTCTCTGACATTGTCACTCATTGTACAGGGTTTGTGTGGCAAGGTTTTGGTAGTGGGGAGCAACAGGGTTGGCTATGGCTAAGGCTGAGTCCATCAGTGACAGTGGTAGCACCTCTGGGATAACGTATATAAAATGGATTTTAAAAGCCTGTGCAAAAAGGGAGGATTGAGAATCTGTGAAAGGAGCAGCCATGAAGACACCACGGTCAGTGCAGGAGGGCAGGAGGTGCTCTAGGCACCAGAGCAGAGGTTCTCCTGCAGTCCATGGTGCAGGCCATGGTGAGGCTGCAGCCTATGAAAATCCATGGTGGAGCAGATCTCCACCTGCAGCCCATGGAGGAGCAGCAGAGACAATGTGTGATGAACTGACCACAGCCTCCATTCCCCTGCATTTCCTGAGGGGGAAGAGGCAGAGGAGTCAGCAGTGAAGTTGACCCTGGGAAGAAAGGAAGTTTTGGGGAAGGTGGTTTTGGTTTTGCTTTCATTTCTCATTGTCCTACCCTGTTACTAACTGCAATTAATTAAACTAATCTTCCCCTAGTCAAGTCTGTTTTACCCATCACAGTACCTGGTGGGTGATCTCCCTGCTCTTACCTCAACCCAGAAGCTTTTCATCTCATTTTCTCCCGTTGTTCTGCTAAGAAGCAGGGATGAAAGAGCAGCCTGGTAGGCAGCTGGTGGCTAGCCAAGGTCAACCCACTACACATCCAGATGATGACAGGGAAGCAACTGACATAATTTATTGCATCTGTAATAAAACTTGGGGTAAGAGTTTGCTATAACGTTCTCATACGGGAAGCATGGATATATGGGCTACATGAAACTACTATTAAGTGACCACAAAATTCAGTGCCATGACTCAGAGAAAGGCACAATAATTGCTACCCAGCAGGGATGGCACATCAAATAACCCCTTTCAGTTTGTGATTTATATCACCGTAAAATAGAATTCCAATGAGCAACTGGCACCAACATGTGCAGGCAAGTTTGACACTCAAAATGATCTCATTAAACGTAAGAAATGGACTAAATAAATTAGTTTACTAAGTATATAGTAATCAGAAATCATAGACCAAATAGGGAAAGAAGAGAAGCTCACACGGCAGCAATAGCACAGAATAGGATCTACAAACTGAGTATGAAAAAGTATGATACTTGGGCAACTGAGTGTAAATGTCACCCTGAGACATATTAGCAGGACTAGCATCAAACACAGGAGGTAAAGTTTGCCATTCATTTAGCTCCTTTGAGTAACAAATCTATACAGAAACCCTTCAGCACCTGTGACTTGCAGGTTTCAGTGCCAGCTTCAGATATTGCAGGTTAAAATAGATGTAAATAAAACAGAGTGAAGAACTATAAACCTGGCAAGCACTTTAGGAAATAAGATTTATGAGGAAATGTTTTAAAAATAAAGACTGTTTTGCTTCCAAAATACTAAAAGGGGAAGTAAAACAGTGGGAATGCCACAGGAACACACAGATAAGGAAAGTCCCAAAACTGCTTGCCTTGCTGTACATGGAAGTGCCATGAAGAGTGTTACATATTAGAAGGAAAATTTATTCTCCAAGTGAATGATAAGAAAGAGCTAGCAGAACTAAGAAAAATAGAAAATACTGTCTTAAAATACTAAGGATATTATAAATATCCTCATCATCATGGCTTGACTTTGTGAACGAAGATTTGGGAACGGCTTTATCCATGCTTACTACAAGCGCTGATGACTAAAAAGGCCAATGTGAGATAGGCAAATCCAGCTGCAAAAAGCACAGTGAAAGGTCTCCTTGGGTGGTACAGGTGGGGCGTGATTTTTTTCTACATTGTCTTTTCTCCTCAAGACTAGTTCTGCGTGAATTCTCAAAGGAGTCAACGGCATTATGTATGGCGTGTCTCCAAGTCTCCCGATTAGAGGCCAAGGTGGACCACTGATGGTAGTCAATATGGCCAAGGCTAAGGTATTGTTTCAGGGAGTCCTTATATCTCTTCTTTGGGGCACCTCTCTTGCGGCTACCAGTGGCAAGTTCACCATAAAACAGGATCTTGGGGAGGCGGTGATCCTTCATTCTAGAGATGTGCCCTGCCCAGCGCAGCTGCAATTTCAGCAATGTGGCCTCGATAATGGTGACCCCTGCCTGTTCGAGGACAGTGACATTAGACACATAGTCAGTCCAATGGATGTTTAGAATTGTACGGAGGCAGCGCTGATGAAAGCGTTCCAGGAGTCGCAGGTGATGACGGTAGATGACCCATGATTCAGACCCATATAAAAGAGTAGACAGTACAATGTCTCCATAGACACTGATCTTTGTACTTTTCTTCAGGTGTTTATTGCACCAGACTCTTTTGTGGAATTTTCTGAAGGTTCTATATGCCTTTGCTATTCTGTTGTCTATCCTTGTTGACTGTGGCATCCGAGGAAATAATGCTTCCCAGATAGCTGAACTGCTGAACTGACTTAAGCTCTGACTCGCCAATGGTAATGTGGGGATGATGATAATCTTCTTGTGGTTCAGGTTTGTAGAGAACTACTGTCTTCTTCAAGCTGAATTCAAGCCCCAAAAGCTCAGCCGCCTCCGCAAACCAAGACATTAAATGCTGCAGATCTGCTTCTGTGTGGGCAACAAGGGCGGCATCATCAGCAAAAAGCAGTTCACAGACAAGATGATTTAGGGTCTTAGTGTGAGCCTTCAGACGCCTTAGATTGAATAGGCTACCATCAGTACGATATCGAATATAAATGCCGTTTTGTTCGTCAAGGTCTGCTGTAGCCCTTTGGAGCATCATGCTAAAGAATATTGTGAATAAAGTTGGTGTGAGAACGCAACTTTGTTTCACACCATTGGTTATTGGGAAGGGCTCATCTCCATATCTGAATTGGCCTTGCTGATCCTCATGTAACAGAATAATCATTTTGAGGAACTCTGGAGGACAACCTAAGAGTTTCAAGATCAGCCACAGGCCTTTTCTGCTCACAGTGTCAAAAGCTTTGGTGAGGTCAACGAAAGTTACATAGAGACCCTTATTCTGTTCTCTACACTTTTCTTGCAGTTGTCTGAGAACAAATACCATGTCTGTGGTACTTCTACTAGCCCTGAAACCACACTGACTTTCAGCTAGAAGTTCTTCTGCAATAGCGGGTACTAATCCGTTCAATAGTAATCTTGCAAGAATTTTTCCAGCAATGGAGACCAGAGTTATACCTCGGTAGCTTGAGCAGATTGACTTTAGTCTGTTTGACATTCTGCACTAGGCATCACTCAGGTGTGACAGACATCACGAATATTACTCTGGCTCACTATGTCATAATCAGTAAGGTGCCAATGTTTAGATCGAGGATGATCCAGGTTGTCTTCCAGCTGTCTTTCTGCTGGAAAATAGTGTTGGCGATGGTAAGCTGCTGCTCTGCACAAAACTCTAGTAAGAAGGGACCATTATCATTGCAGCTGCCAACATTGTGATTGCCTAGTACTCCTTTCCAGGCTTCAAAGTTCTTACCTACCCAGGCGTTGAAGTCACCAAGGATTATGATCTTATCTTCTATAGGAACCTTTTGAGTGAGGTGACGCAGGTCAGAGTAGAATTTTTCTTTTTCTACAGGGTTAGCTTGCAGAGTTGGAACATACATGCTGAAAAGAACAACATGTTGCTTATTGTGTACTGGAAGATGTAAGGAGATAATATGATCAGAATGACCTATAGGCAAATTTTCAAGTTTGGAGATGATGGAGTTTTTAATTATGAAGCCAACTCGAGAAAGATGACTTTCAGTTTTGGATTTGCCTGACCAGTAGAGTGTATAGCCAGCACCATGTTCTTTAAGGCAACCTTCCTCATGAAGGCTAACTTCAATACATAAAATAACATTATATTTATAATATAATTTATAACAACATCATATTTATAATACATTATAAATACATAAAATTATGTATCTCAAAAGACATTACCTAAAGAACACCCAAACTCTATTGCTGCAGGATTTTAAAACAAGTTAAAAAACCTGAAACCCAAACCTTGATAAAGATTCATAACAGCCTTCCAGTGCCTGAGGGGCGTCTACAAGGGTGCTGGAGAGGAACTCTTCATTAGGGACTATAGTAATAGACAAAGGGTAATATGTTTAAACTTAAAAGGGGAGAAATTTAGGTTAGATATGAGGAAGAAGTTATTTACTGTAAGAGTGGTGAGACATTGGAACACTGATAAGTTGTGGATACACCATCCCTGGCAGTGTTCAAGGCCAGGTTGGATGAAGTCTTGGGTGACATGGTTTATTGTGAGGTGTCCCTGCCCATGTCAGGGGGTTGGAACTGGAGGATCTTAAGGTCCTCTCCAACCTAAACATTCTATGATTCTCTGATTCTACAAAGGATGGCTAAATTTACTTGATCCTTTCCCAAAGAAGCAAATAGATTCCCACTTCAAATCACCTTCAACTCTAATTTTCTATAATTTTATATGAAAATACAGGTTCTGTTCTTTCTAATTGGCAGCTTTCTCACTTTAAAGGGAAAAAAAAATTGTATTTGGAAAATGATGTGATTTTTTTTCCAACTCTGGTTTCCTGTCAACGGAGAAAGCCCTGATTCTTATTCAAAGCCTCAAGGCTAGCAGCCTGTTTTTCCAAACATATACAATAAGTAAGTGCTTCCAGTAGTATTTTTATCTTGTACCTTTTTTAATCCCTTTTAATGCAGGACTGCAGTGCTTTAGGTACATCTTTTTGAAGTCTTGTGCTGTTTGAATGGTAACAAATACAAGAAACCGCCTGAGCTTCTCTTTCTATAGGAAGCTGACTGAAAACCTGTCTTCTAGTCTCTTGCAGGGTCACATCCCATTTTCCAGGATGTTTGTGCCTCCCTTCTCTATGTGCTGCTGTGATGTTTATGCCAATTTTTTACTCCAAATATTTACACTATTGATAGATTGATCACAAAGCAATAAACAGAAAAATGCATGTTCAGCTTCCAGAGTTGCTCAGATTGTATTTACTTTGTACACTGACATATACCCATCTTGAGCCCAAAGCCCTTGTCATCTGAGGTACCTGCTTCCTCAGTGGAGTTTCCTAGACTTAAAACCATGTAAATGAGTCTTAATGCATCTAAATGCACTTAAATGCATCTAAACTTTCTCAAAACCTGCATCATTCAGGCTAGGATAGATAAGTCATTCCTATCCCACTTTTATAAGCAAACTTCCTATATTAAGGAACTGATTTATGTATTTAAACAGAAATACATATCAATGACACAAATGACTCATTATTGTTACTTAACTGCAGAAAAGACTTTGGGTGTCACAGCATGAGTGACTGTTTAGTAGAAATAAGTGTTTTAAAATAGTGGCTACTCCGACCATCAAATATTTACTGTATCTGCAGCTTCAGTATCACACTCCGTGCCCTGGCTCAGCGTTTTGCAGTACCAGGGAACACACCAACTGAGGCCCCTTCAGTTTATTCCAGGCAGGTTTGGTTCTTCGCCAAGAAAACTCTTGAGTGCATAGCTGCTGGATGTTGGCAATGGGCATGCAGATGATGTGGCTCTAAAAATGTCCAGTTCAGTACACAGCAGTTGCTGGAAAACAAAAGGACACTTCCCCTTTTGGTGAAGAAAGTTCTCTTTTGACAAACTTCTAAGAAGAGGCAGTGGCAGCTGCTGAACCCAGGACACTTGGTATCAGCAGATATCATGAGCCATGTTGTTTGGGGCTTTTTCCCCTTTGGATATTTAGTGGGCTGCTGTGTCTGTGTGATCACCCACACACGGAGCACAGGTTACCCTGCATGGCTGGTCCCCGACAGCCAGACACTTCTTTGAAGCCACTTGGATATAGATGAGATTCCATTTTCTGCAGCATCTTCCCTACAACAGCAATTCTGATAAGCTGCTCTTGTGAATTTGCATGCAGTAGTGTCCAAACCAAGGATGTGGATTCTCTCATCTAGAAAAAGCCCTGAAGGATTTAACTTCACCAGGAGGCTGCTTTGTAGCACCCAAGGTGACAAATCTTGTCTTTTGAGGGTAGAAACTACCTGATTCCCCCATCACCCAATGGGTTAGCACACAAGTCATTACACAAGCTCTTGCCTGAGCTTATGAAGAGGTGGTAGATCAGAGCTGGATGAGTCCCCTGCAGGTAGCCCCGTAGTGCTTAGGACCCTTCCTAGGAAATCTTCAAACCCACACAAGGAAGGGCTGAGGTCTGGTTTTCATGTCTGCATCTGGAGCTTTCAGCTTGCCTAAGAAAAACACTGACTTGACGAAAGGTCAATAAATAATGGGTCTCAGCTCAAGTCTGCTTTCAGCCTTTGCCTTGAGTTTCTAACAGTGACAGACAAAAAGCATCCAGAAAAACTCCTTTCACCATTGAAAACTTACTGCTCTGAATCAGCTCCACAGCTGCCTGGGGGGTCAAGGTTTGTTCCTTCACCCAGCCTGCATCAAATACCTCAGATAGAACATGAGATTAAATTTGGCTCCTATGGGCTTTTGTGTTTTGGAACTAATGACAGTAGGAAGAATCAGATATGTCAATGGTTTTGTAGACAAGTGAACTACTTAAAGGCTTTTGATTTTGTCTATGATACACAATACTATTTCTTAAAGCACGTCCCCCTCTTTGCTGTAATTCAGTTTTAAATCCTGCTGCAGAGTTTTATCCTTTTCAGAATGTGTTAACTGGTTATGGTCAAGAGTTAAGAAATATTTTAGGTCTTATTTAAGTTTTTAATGAGATGGCTTTGAAATTCTGTCCAAATATGGCTAGAGATACCATGTTTGAAAACTGACCATAAAAACTGCAATACATTTTTAAAGATTCTGATAATGTTTAAAGAGCTGCTTCTGAGATGAAAATAACCTATGATGTGTGAGATGAACAAAGCAATAAAGGCATTCCAGCAGGGAAAGCATGCTAACAAGGAAATCTTGCATCCAGTAACAAATGCTCTTCATGCCATCCCTAAAGTTTGCTTTGCGTCCTTCTGAGCTGCAAGGACACAAAGTGATGCACAGGGAGTGTTTTCAGATGCAGGGCCTCAGAGCTCAAAATGTTTTGTTTTGGTGTGTTCATACTATTCTCCCAGGGTGTAATTGGTATTAATCACCCCACTCAAATCTCTGATCTCATCAGATGTGTTCATCACCAAAGGTGAGGCAATCTAGTGAAAGCTTCATGATAAAGGGCACTGTTTTCTGGTGCTTAGCTTCCCCCTTTTTGCAAGGCTGCCTGGTGCCACAGACCACATGTAGGTAGATTACTGCATTCAAGCCCTTCTACAAAGTGTATCTGTGTCCACTCAAAATCTACTCATCCCACAATACCAATATTTGTGCTAGCTCCAGTACTTGTAATGACTAATAAGCTTGAAGTATTAGAGACTTAAACTCTGGCCTTGATCCCCTGCCTACAAGATGACTGGGAATGTCATCACCATTTCAGTAATGCGCATTTTTGCCACAACCTGTCTCTTGGGATTCATTGTTAGTGAACCATAGCAAAGCAGGGTTCCTAACCTCAGCTCTACCTTGCAGTCTAATACCATTGCTAATGAATAATAATTAGCTACTTCTGTAAAGCTTTTCTACATGCTATTAAGCACCTGTGGCCTTGCATCCATAGATGTTGGATCTCAGTGCTGGGTGATGAAGACCTCAGGTCTGAAGACCTCAGGTCTAAAGACCTCAGTTATGCTGGCAGTTCAATGAGGCAGAAGGGCTAAACTCAACCTTGCTGCCTAGCCTGTCTGAACAGCTGCTTTTTCTGTTTGATACCATTAGTGATCAGCCCACTGGACTGAGGATATGGGAAGCAGAGCAACATGTGTGCATTATTATTTCACTACAAGCTGTGGGATGTCATGCCCACAGAGCTGTGATCAGCTGTGTAGTATGCTATGTAGTAAAGAGAAATTATATGTCTGAGTACTGTATCTTCTGCCAAGGATATCTTAGGATAGAAACTAAAAGGACTTAATGTATCCTAGCTAATAAATACAACTAGGCATTTAAAATGCACTTTTTCCAGCTACTGTTAACTGTGGTTTTGGTTGTTCCTTCCTACTCTGCTTAGCCTATACTTTCTGTAGAAGTGGCAGGCCTTAGGACTTTTTGGTATCTCTGTTCATTGGATATCCCTGAAGACAGCACTGCGAGTCTTCAAGGGTTGTGATGTCCTTATCCTTAGCATATTCTATGATATCCACCTGAATTCCTCCCTGCTCCAACTGATGCTCCCCAGTCTGGTCCCTCTGAATCCAGTTCTATTCAAGAGTGAGCTCTTCCCTTTCTAGTGACAGCTGGAGCTGGAAATAGGCTGTACAGCCATCCCCTACCACTAACTTTAATCAGTGTTTTCTAGTATAAAGCCTACCTTTAGCTGTAGCTCTGCCAATGTTGATCACCTATTCGTTCAAAACAAAATATGCTGTTTGCAGGTTTTAAGTCTCACATTAAACTTAATGCTCACATTAAACCTCAGATGTTTGCTCTATTAGATACTTGCTCTGAGCATTAAGATGTGAGTTTGCAATGACCATTGTTCTTCCAGAACTGCCTTTGATTTTTAATTCTGAAAACTATTCTTGGAATATCTTTGGTAGGGTCTAGTTTGTTTAGTCTAGCAATGACAGTAAATGTGTATGTGCTATTCTCCTGTACACAAAATCCTGTAATTTCCACACCCAGAGCTAAACCTAGATAATTCCGTTTCTTACTAACAAACCCCTATTTGTTCTTGCAACATATATCTTTGATTCTTTTTTACAGAAGCCTGCTTGGGCATGGGGTAACTCCATTTACTGCTAATTGAAATATTATCGTAACTCAAACCTTATGCCTCTTTAATTTCTGCCTTGGGTTTTTAAAACTCTAAGCCAGGGGACATGCTGCATTTCAGATCAGAAACTGGTGATTTTGTCTAGTCAGAGTAAGCTTCCAGAGTTCACCTTTTTAAACAGTCTTGGCACCCTGCATTGTTCACTCTGTTTTATGATGGTAATCCCAGTGTTGCTGTGATCTGCTCTATGCCTTCCCATGTTGGCTTTCCTTTGGGCTTGCTGCTTCCAGTGAGCAGAACAAGGTTTTGTTTCCTTAGCTTTATGTTAATGCCTTAAACTTCTGTCTAATCTCAACCTCTTAAGCCACAGCTTGTAGCTGTTGCCCCACTATATTATCTTCCACTACTGAAATGGGCTTGGCTTCATCAAACCTCCCGTTTTCTTGTAGGCTGCTATCAGACCACCCCTGAGTCTCCTCTTGCCAAGACTAAACAAGCCCTGCTCCCTTATCTTCTTCCTTGAAGGTCATGTGCTCTACCCTCCTCACTATCTCTGCATCTCTTTGATGAGCTTTTTAAGGTTCTTGACATTCTCATGTCCAAAACCAGCCTCACGGGTGCTGATTTCCCTGGATCTGCTGAGCATGCTTCTCCTGATGTAACTCAATGTGAAATTTGCATTACCTGTAATGAGATTCTGGCATCAACCACAATCCCTAGATTCCCTTTTCTCAGGTCTCAGCTGTTCAGTTCCCAACCTGTGCTGATGTGTGGGGTTATTCCACCCCAGGCACGCAACTCTGTACTTGTCCCTGCTGAATTTCAGGAAGTTCTTGCTGGTACAATTCTGGTGTTTCTAAAGTCCTTCCGGGTTAAACATTGTCATTTAGTATATAAATCACTTCCCTTACTAAGCATCATCCTGAATTTGCTGCAGGGTGCACGCCCCTGGTCTCATCATCCAAATCATTGATGAAGATATTGAATGACACTGGACCACTGTGGCACTCCACTGGTTACTGGCCTTCAGCTGGATATTGTGCTATTGATTATTGCATGCTTTAACCCGGGCATTGCAGCCATTTTTCAAGCCACACTCATGTATTTTACACTTTCTCAATCTGAAAATAAGAAACCTGTGGCTGATGGTATCAAAAATCATAGAATCATAGAATAGTTAGGGCTGGAACGGACCTTAAGATCATCAAGTTCCAACCCCCCTGCCATGCAAAGGGACACCTCACACTAAACCATATCACTCAAGGCCTCATCCAGCCTGGTCTTGAACACCGCCAGGGATGGAGCATTCCCAACCTCCCTGGGCAACCCATTCCAGTGCCTCATCATCCTAACAGGAAAGAATTTCCTCCTTATATCCAATCTAAATTTCCCCTGTTTAAGTTTTAACCCATTACCTCTTGTCCTATCACTACAGTCCCTAAAGAAGAGTCCCTCCCCAGCATCCCTATAGGCCCCCTTCAGATACTGGAAGGCTGCCCTGAGGTCTCCACGCAGCCTTCTCTTCTCCAGGGTGAACAGCCCCAACTTTCTCAGCCAGTCTTCATATGGGAGGTGCTCCAGTCCCCTGATCATTCTCATGGCCCTCCTCTGGACTTGTTCCAACAGTTCCATGTCCTTTTTATGTTGAGGACACCAGAACTGCACACAGTAATCCAAGTGAGTTCTCACGAGAGCAGAGCAGAGGGGCAGGATCACCTCCTTGGACCTGGTGGTCATGCTCCTTTTTGAGGCTTGGTTTTGGCCCTTTCATACTTAGGAACATGGACAAAGCATTTGTTTGAGATGCAGCTTGTACAGTCCAAAACGTAACGTTACCAAAGACAGGATATATTGTATTCCCCACTCTCTCTTTATGCACATAGCCAGTTGTTTCATCAGCAGTCTTTTTCCAGTTGTCAGGAACCTCCACTAATTGGCATAATATTTTGCAGATAATAGACATCAACCTGGTAATCACTTATCTCTGCAAGTTGCATTAGGTGGGTGACTCCTACAGCAAAAAGCCTCTCTTCTTTCCTTGCTTTAGGCTGGGAAAAGCTTTCTTGAGGCATGATTTGCATTGCAGTTGCTCACTCCCTCCTCTGTTCTGTGGTATCTTGAGAGCTCCTTCATTTTCCTTTCACTTTTTCTTTCTGATAAAAACACAATAGTTATGTTTTCTTTATGGGAATGTCTGTGTATTTGTTAAAAAAATCTCAGAGTTGCTCTGGAGTTAACTGAAAGCTGTTTAACACATCAGATATTTCATCTGCTGTGGGAAATAAGGTTGCTGTCTTCATTTTGGCACCCAGTTTCAGGCAGAGAGAAGCTGAAATGCTGCTGGTTTCCCACTGTTTCCCACCTAACCAACACCCAGACCCTTGGCTGCCCACTCACTCTGTTGCTATTTCACTTCCTGGCTCTGGTCCTTCCACTTCCCAGAAGCTGTCACCAGGCAGCATGGAGAACACCACACTCCATCCTATGCAGTCCTCCAAGGCTGTCCCTCAGGCTCTGCATTGTCCTGCACACTCGCTTGGCCCCATGCATACCCTGGGGTATAGAATATATCCCCTCTGCTCTGTGCCATAAAAACATCACTCTTCTGTGTTGCAACATTGCTCTTAGAGATTATTTCATAACCTTTGAACTCAAAAACACATTAAAAAATACTGATCATGTCTTAGGACCAGAGGGACACCACTTGTAGCGCAGAAGAGGGCCAGGGCCAAGAGCCGTACAATGTGTGGGGTCAGTCTCCTGCAGAGGGATGGTCCTAAGGCATGGAGCTTGAGCTGGGCTTTGCTGCTTAGTGTTAAGGCCAGAGGCTGGGTTTTGGCCCTTTCATACTTAGGAACATGGACAAAGCATCTGTTTGAGATGCAGCTTGTACAGGCCAAAACTTAACACCAAAGTGGGATTTTTTTTTTGTGACTCATTTGATTTGCTAATCTGAAACAGATTTACCATGTCTTGTTTAATGGGGAACAGCCTTTAAAGCTATTAAATGAATGAATTGCTGGTTTAGGGCTGGCTGTTTGATTCTGAGCAACTGTTTTGAAATGACTGGCAAAAAGAACACACCCGGTTTTGCTCCAAGAGCTGCAGTCAGCTTACCTACTGCTCTCTTCTCCTGTCCCTATTCCCTTCGTTACTTTGCCTTAAGGCTATAAACTCAGCGTTTGTCAAATGATGCCTAACATGACCCCTTAATCAGACTGCATTCAAAATCTGCTGTTTGTGTCTTATCTCCTCTGCGGCATCCCATTCTTGTGTAACTTGTTAAAAAGTGAGCCAATCTCTGTCCTCTCTGCTTCAATATAAAACAGGGGAGAAACCTAAGGTATTTCTGTCATAGGTGTTTGTATTTTACGTCTAGGAGTCCAAGACCATGAACGTGGTCCCAGGAGTGTCAATGTGGTCAACTCAGAGTACATTGCACCATCAAGCAAAATTACTCTGTGCTTCTCTGACTGTGGGTTCAAAGCTGTAAGAGCAGCATATATAACCTAAACCTTTGGAAAACAGCTGTAGCCATCTAACTGATTGTAAATGATAGTGTCATTTAGGGTCTTGAAGAACCAGACTTTCTTTTAGTGAATTGCTTACCTGTGTCGTTGTTATGTGAATTTGTGCTCAGGGCAAAATGACATACACTTCTAAATGCATTTGCAAGCAGAGAGCACATGACATTTCTACATTAGGAAGATTAGACAACAATCAGGGCTTTTACCAGTTCTTCCTTATCAGACATGAGGACTGAGTTCTGACTTGTACTTGCTTAGCTGCTCCTCAAACCAACAGGCACTCATGAGCCTATTTTGCTTGAATTCAAGCTATCTCAGCCTTGGTGAGTTCAAAAGTTCAGCAGAGATGTGAGCTGGATGTTCCTTCAGAGAGGCTGTGAAAAAGGGAATGGGAAGGGTTCTGGTACACACAGATCACTTGTGCCGGTGTATTTGCGCATATAGCAGTGCCTCAGCCAGACTGAGTGGGAGGAAGAGGGGCAGGGAGGGAATCACTTTCCAGACTTCTAGCTAGTAGAGGAACTCCTTTAAAAATATAAGAACTAAAGATGAGGACTAGAGGGGGAGAGTGGAGCACCTGTACTTCAGTTTTGGGGTTATTTTGCTCAGCCAAATAACGACCACAGAGAATCAAAAAGATGTCAAATTGCGTGTGGTGCCCTTTCTGCCCTGATCAGTACAGAAGATGCAGACGTGTTGGCTGATGTGACACACACCAGTGTTTGGAATCATGAGATTTTCTGGTGGCTTCCAAGTCCTGTGATCTCTTGTTTTGAGTGGTCTAATTTATGAGGGCACACACTCAACAGTTCCCTGGTAACATCTTTCTCCTAAAGAACAAGATGCTGCAAAGCCCATTTTAAGTAAATAACCTGAAGCCTCCAGGTTGCTTGTGGAGCCACTAAATGAGTTCATGTGAACATCCCCAGTGCTGTGCCTCTGGGGTGGATATGCACAGGATTTTCCTCATAACATTCAAGTATATAGAATCCATGTTTTCTAGTATGTGAAAGCTTTCATAAAAAGATATTTACAACTTAAAAGTACTTCTTTAAATTTGATGTTGAATTTGCAGCAGAGGACAGTAGCTGCAACTGATGGTCAGATTCTTCCTATTTAGTGAATGGGGATGAAGAGTCCTGGCACCTCACAGCATTGGCCAGGCAGACTGCGAGGAATACAGATGTACGAAGTTGCAGATGACCAACTGGGGGCATCAGCAGAAATGTGTTAAATTCTCTATTTCATGCAGTGCTTCAGAAATTTAATGTGACCTGTGCAGCTTACAGTTCTAGAATCATAGAATAGTTAGGGTTGGACAGGACCTTAAGATTATCCAGTTCCAACCCCCCTGCTATGCCCAGGGACACCTCACATGAAAACATCTAACCCAAGGGCTCGTCTAACCCGGCCTTGAACACTGCCAGGGATGGAGCATTCACAGCTTCATTGGGAAGTACATTCCAGTGCCTCACCACCCTCACAGTAAAGAACTTCTTCCTTATATCCAATCTAAACTTCCCCTGTTTAAGTTTTAACCCATTACCTCTTCTCCTATCACTACAGTCCCTAAAGAAGAGTCCCTCCCCAGCATCCCTATAGGCCCCCTTCAGATACTGGAAGGCTGCTCTGACGTCTCCACGCAGCTTCTCTTCTCCAGGCTGAAAAGCCCCAACTTTCTCAGCCTATCTTCATATGGGAGGTGCTCCACTCCCCTGATCATCCTCATGGCCCTCCTCTGGACTTGTTCCAACAGATCCATGTCCTTTTATGTTGAGGACACCAGAACTGCACACAATACTCCAAGTGAGGTCTCACAAGAGCAGAGTAGAGGGATAGGATCACTTCTTTTGACCTGCTGGTCACGCTCCTTTTGATGCAGCCCAGGATACAGTTGGCTTTCTGGGCTGAAAGCACACACTGAAGCCGGCTCATGTTCATTTTCTCATCGGCCAGCACCCCCAAGTCCTTCTCTGCAGGGCTGCTCTGGATCTCTTCTCTGCCCAGCCTGTAGCTGTGCCTGGGATTGCTCCAACCCAGGTGTAGGACCTTGCACTTGGCATGGTTAAACTCCATGAGGTTGGCATCAGCCCACCTCACAAGCGTGTCAAGGTCCCTCTGGATGGCATTCCTTCCCTCCAGCGTACCAACCGAACCACACAGGTTGGTGTTATCGGCAAACTTGCTGAGGGTGCACTCAGTCCCACTGTCCATGTCAGCAATGAAGATGTTGAACAAGACCGGTCCCAACACCGATCCCTGAGGGACACCACTCGTTACTGGTCTCCAGCTGGACATTGAGCCATTGACCACAATTCTTTGTTTGCGTCCATCCAGACAGTTCTTTATCCACCGAGTGGTCCATTCATCAAATTGATGTCTCTCCTATTTAGAGACAAGGATGTCATGTGGGACAGTGTCGAACACTTTGCACAAGTCCAGGGAGATGACATCAACTGCTCTACCCCTGTCCATCAGTTCCATAGCCCCATCATAGAAGGCCACCAAATTGGTCCAGCAGGATTTTCCCTTAGTGAAGCCATGCTGGCTGAAATGCCAAAAAAAAAAAAGCTTGTCTGCTTGTAGGTCATTTTGTAAAGAAAAAATCAAGAAGAAATGTCAAAGGGAAGTTTTTCGTGCTAAAGACAGTACTTCCTAACTTTAGCCAGAGCAACTCTTTTCTAGTAAACACATTTTCTTGTTAGGAATGGAGTGGAGAAGGCCACCTACCTCTGAGAAAGTTGATGATCCCGCCCCTCATTTACAGCCTTTCAGCATTTCGTTTCTCCTGCTTTGACAGGAGGCTTAAGATACTACTTTTAGACAAATTGAGACTACCTCACGACAGATAATTAGCAGCAATGAATTAGACTTTGATTGCAGTGAATGTGTGAGCTGAATACACCTGAACATAGTCTGAAAGGCAGGTACTATTGAGACTTTTAAAATCCTTGCTGGGTGGCCACCAAACCTGGAAGCACTTTTCTTTACCACTTGCTGTGTGTGAAACCACTGTCATCCTGGGTTAAGGAATTGCTCTAATTCCTAACTGAAACCACAGTTGGGTTTTCTTCCCTTTTGTCTTATCCTTTGCAAGCTCCTGGCTTAATCTTTGCACAAAGATAGCTCTGAAAATCAAGACTCTTTTCATGAGTAATTGGTGTGAGAGACAGGCTTTAATCTAGATATTGCAATTTTAGTCTTTTTGGTTTAGAGAAGTTGAAGTATGCAGCAAGTCCCAATCCCCTTCCAACTGTAGCCAGGATAAGAAACTATCTCCCCACCTTCACAATGACATCTGTGAATTGCAGAACCAAATTCTTCCTTCTTCCTGACTTGATGAACTGTCATTATTTTAACAAAATGCATTAGCTCCAACAGGAGGAATTGCAAGCAAAATGTTGTGCAATGGGTGTATAACTACCCTGTAGGCTGTGGTTAAGACTTTTTCCTGGTAAGCAGAAATGCTGTTCTCAAGCACAGCTGTGTGTCTGAAACCATGTCTCTCAGATGCTTGCATTATCTGTGGGTTACGGAGTGCGGGGCAGTACCAGAGAAAGCGCTTACTGACCATAGGTATTCATCTCTCAGAGAGAACTTACAGTCAAAAACCTTATGTGGAAATAAACATAAAATCTATTTTAGACCTTGTCTCTCTTGGCTTTTTGTCTTGGCAATCTTTAATATTACCACTCACTGTGTTGACTTGTCATAAACCCAATTCTTAGGCACTTGTCCGCATGCATTGGACCAAAAGCCTGAGTGGTGAATGTGGGTCTGGACAGCCCTGTCACTCAGCAGCAGAGTCCTGCTGTGAGTTTAGCTCACAGATTTCACCCCATTTAACAAAGCTTCCTACAGAAATGTTCCCTTTGGTAAAACACTCCACTAAAAACCTCCTGACGGGACATACCTATTCAGAACAAACTCTCATCCCTCCATTCATTGAATGAACAAGCAGATAAATCCTAATCTTCTAAAATATATAAAAGAAATAATTGACTTCCTTTGCAAATGGCAGGAAGGTCAAATTGAAAGACTAAAGAAATGACTCACCACGCATCTATGCTTTTGCTGAAGTCCATAAACCTGCCAAAAGCAGTTTCCAGACTGGAAATAAGTACTTATGTGGGGATATGAATAATATCAGGGAAAATCTCTGACAAGGGCATGTGAATCTGCAATCTGTGGTGTTATTTATTTAGATTTTTAATTGAGGTCAGTGCCCTTGGTTCAAAGCTGCATTGGATAACTTGTGGAAAGACGGCCAATCCACATGGCTACATGTCAGCATTATCAAGGGATCCAAAGGCAACAACAAAAGGCTGTAGTAGAATAAAATTCCCAGTGGATAGGGCGTGATATTTGATGGGTCACACAGGGGATTCTTTTGACATGAACCAGCAAATGTAAAGTGTATTTTTCATAACACATGTAGCTTAATCCAAAATTATCCCTGCTGTATTGTTAGCAAGAACAAGGGAACACCCAGTTACTTGTGCAGTGACTAATATTACCACTGCTTAAATGTAAACAGTGTGCAGACCTTACTAAAGAAATGCACAGTATTTCATTGCAAAGCATAATGCTGTGCTCCTATTTTATTCAACTCTTTCCTTCTTTGCTACTGCAGCACAACCCCTGAATTTTCCTCTGTTAATGCTGGCATGGCAAGAAATACAATGTTAAAGGAAAGATGCATAGACTCATAATTAAAATTTGTTTCTATAACACTGGAATAGGTGGAATTTCTAGACCTTAGTGGACTTTGGATCAGGTCTCTTGCCCCACTGTTCTTCATTTGCACCGTCCTCTTTCCCCTGGAGCCTCGTAAGCATTGATTAGTTAATGGCTTTAAAGTGTTATTTAAATGCTGAAATATTGTTACTGCCAGGTATTGGATCACATAGGCAGGTTTCTGTTCAGCACACATGATTAGTCTTTTTCCAGCATGGAAGTATGACATTTTCCTTCTTTGTTCAAACATGTCTTTGTGTGTGCTTATACCTACAATAATCCAGCTCAGTAAAACAAAACAGTAAATCAAGGACTTGTTTACTTTACTCTTAAAAACCTTGGAGACCTATGCTGCAATCTCAAGTGAAAGCCATAGTGAGCACTGGAGAGGGTTTGTGCTTTCAGGTTAGTTTGCACAGCCCATTCACTGGTACAGAATGGACATCTATGGCCGAGAAACTACCCCCTATAGAGGTGCTCTTCTGCAAAGAATAACTGCATGCCAGCTGCATAAAGCTAGTGTACTGAATTAAATCATTTTTTACAGCAGAAGTACTCATCAGCTTTTCAGTAGGCCCACTGGGTGCCAGCTCTTCTTGTCTCCTTAACACAGAGGTTCCTAAAGTACACACGTCTGTACACGTACAGATTCTGGTACATGAGCCACTCAGCAGCTATGGGAATGCAGCGTGAGCAGTTGAGCAGCCCAGCACTCAAAAACTCACTGAGGCTGTGGCTGTTGCAATGTCAGCAGTACCACTCTGGCAAACTAAGCCCTGAAATTCCTGTTTTCCTACCTATCTTCTATGTAGCCTTTTTCAAGCAGGGGGGAATGATGTTCCCTGATGTTTCAGCTGTGCTCCTTTCTGGCACATGGCAGGATTTGTCTCTCCGAGCACAAACGTTAGCAATTACATCTTCACATACTAAAATACTTCCTAACTTTGGAATGACTTCATTTTCTTTTGCAATCCACCAATCACCCTCAGACACTGTAAATCACCATGTTATTTCTCAGTCATAACTAGCAAAATAGCTGGGAGGAGTGCTCGAATTAGTGAAGGCTCAGCTCAGATGCACACATCCTCAGGCTTTCCTGCTAATGTGGGCTAGCAACTATTGACTCCTGAGGTTTTCTACCTGCCTGTCTCCAACATATCTGAGGGTCCAACACTGCATGTGATGTAAGTAACAAACACACTGCAAAAGAAAACACTTCAGTTCCCCAGTTCACGCCAGACTCGGTACTTGTTTTTACTGCAAAAGCCTTCATTTAGTGCACAGGGAATGCGGGAATGCTTCAAAACTGAACAAAAGAGTTCATTCCAGTTGGAACTCTGGAGCTTTCAGCCTCTTCCCCAAAAAACAGCCAAGCACAGCAGACTTGAGGGTGGGCCAAACCACAGAGTTCAGACACTGACCCACATCTGTTCTGTGAAGGACTGAATGTTTTTGAGATAGGAATTTGTTTCATGATCAGATGAAGGAAGTATTAATCTGCTGGAAAATGAGTCAAGCCCATCTTCTTGTTCTAGCATTTGCACTTGTTCCATAACTCCAGAACACTGAGCTAGACACATCTTCCACAACAAACATAGCAAGCCAGTGATCTGATGACATAATTTTGAAGATACGACTGCAAAACAGGCTTAAATTGAGTTATTTGTGATGATTTCATTGGTCTCCTGGTCTCACAGTTTAAAATGAGTATGAAAAAGTTTAGACCTTTAAGGATTCAAAACCAAAGAAAGCATACACAGAGCAGCACTGTCTCAGAATGACAAACACTTCTCTTGTGTTTAGAAACACTTTTCCTCCTTGCAGACATTAACTAATCAAATGTAAGAAAACATGGTAAGGAATTTCCTTTATTCCTCACTTAATGGTACTTAAGACTTATTGCTACACAATATTGTCTCCTGTCATTTCATGGGGAAAAAGGAACTTTTTCCAAGGTTCTTTTTCCAAAGGCAGCACTTTGTGACTCAGGTGCAGAAGCTGGGTTAGCAGGAGAGAAGCTAATATGCATTTGAACAGCAGCAAGCTTTTATATAAGTAGAAGGCTTAATAAGTTTATTGTAGAGCTGAGAAAACAGAGGCAGAGAGTTTAACAGTTTCAGGAGTTTCTGATTTCCTCTTCAGGCCACTGCATGAGGGAGTATGATAACATGCTGGGATTTCATCAGTCTGGGTCACTGTAACCTGCCATAAAAGCGAGGTTGTTAAGTGAAATCACACACATGGGGTAAATGTGCTTTACAGAGAAGCCACAGAAAAAACAACTCAAGCTGTCATAGTTCAACCCGCCCCTTAGTGGGTGGCTACACGCAGAACTGTGTATATAGAGATATTCTTTACTCAGCAGGCGAGGGCCTCTTTTTGGAATAAACGATTAGCTGCGCTTCTTGCCAAAGCGCTGTGCGCTGGGAAACTCGCACAGCACTTGCAGCACCCGCTCACCCTCTGAACTTCCATCAGAAACACGTGAAGGCATTATTTTCTACTGTAATTAGAGTTCTTGCCTAGCGATCATATTAATGTATGAGCAGAAGACTTTTTAATTCAGGATCTGGTAAACAGACCTATATTTACTTAGCAGTACATACGTCCACAGGATTTTGACCACCTGTGCCGTGTAAATCCTTTGCTCACCAATTTCCCACCACTGCTACTCTTTTGGTCCTCGGGCAAACCACTTGCACACACATCGTCTCACCACACTGTGTGAAAACCCTTCTCCCAGGCGTGGTAACACTTTGGGAAGCAGGTCAGCAGGTCTCAGCCGTTCACTGCTCCCAAAGTTTGCCCGCAAAGCAGATGTCAGAGGTGATCCTCCCCCTCGCTGAGCCTCGCGGCTTGGAAGAAGGGGGGATCTGGGCTTGCAGGGATCCCCTTCGACATTTAGGGACCCTGTTCAAACTGGGCATCCGGGGTGTAGCCGCTGCAAACGTTTGCGGGTGACGACGGGGAACCCTGGGGCGCGGGGACGGGCGGGCGGAGCCTCGGAACGGGCGGTGACCCGCCCCGTGCTCCCGCCGAGGAGGCGGTGGCGGCGGCGGCGGAGGGCAGCGCCGCCCGGCGGGCGGGGCGCGGGCTATAAATCCGCCCCACGGCAGCAGGCGGGTGGCGTTTGGAGAGCGGCGGCGGCGCAGGGACAGCGGTAGCGCGGCAGGTAAGGGAGGCTCCCTCCGTCTACACACACCTGCATACCTCTCCATCCCTCCACTTCTCTGTCCATTCATCCCTCCACCTCCTGCGCGGACCTCGCAGCTCTTCCGAGAGCGCATCTTTGCATCATCCTCTTCCTTTGTATTGTCCTTGTAAATAAACCCCTTTCCCCCCCTCATTCCAAGCAGGGCTTTGCCGGAGGAGGGAGTGGATGGCTCTTAGCAGGGTAGTGATCCCGCGAAGGCGGGAGGGAGCAGCGGACAAGGTGTCCTGATCCGTATCCTGGCTGTTCTCACTGCTAGGGGCAGCTGCTGGATGCTTCTACCACAGTCCAGGCTCCCCGGCAGTAGGCGTTTGGGCTGAGCTAGCGAACAGCTGGGAAACGAAGTCACTCACTTTTGCTACGGAAGTTGACTACGGGCGCTTGTTGCTTGTGTGTCTCTGCGCTCGCAGCTCTGCGTTGGATTTGGAGCAGAGGGCAGACTTGACGGGTGTATCCAGCCTTTACTACTCGTTTGTTTCAGCGGGGTTATTGTCTTCGTGTGTGATGATAGGTGCAGTTTGCCATCCGTGTTTACAGGCGCTTCAGAGCACTTCAAAGCAGTGTTTGCAGTGGAGGCACAGATACACACTGGGTCTGATGAAATTTCATGAGGGAGGATGTTATGGTTAGTGCTTTCCATTGTGTTATGTTTTTCCTATAAAACACTTGCAAACTGGCATTGCTCGCTGTTTTATAAAGACCACAGTGCCTGATTTTACACCCTATCCCCAGAATAGGGCTACTTTTAGGCTTCAGGTAGAATAACTATATTATATATAAATGCAATAGAATAACTATGTTATTTGGATGATTTTCTTCTCATTTACCTGTTTAAATAGGAGCTGTATTTTGGATATAGGAAAATGCAGTTGTAGAAGCACTGAAGAGCCCAAAAACAATGTAAAGCTTTCTGACCAGGTTCTCTGCAAGGTGTTGCACTGTTCTCACGTACTGTAGCTTTTTGTCAATGTTTGGTGGCTGCGGCCAAGTGTGTCAAAGATACACAGCTGCTGGAAAACTCACTGTTGAGGGCAAGCGATGGCAATAGCCTGTAAACAGGAGCTATCAAATGGTTCAGGTAAACATGCAGGATGCCTGCCTTAGCATTTTTAGTCTTGGCTGTTAGAGGCATAACTTATCTCAGAACATCAGCAAGTGGCGTTAGCCTGGTGCACTTTGCACTTGTCTTTGGGAGCATGTGGTGGGTTTCTTTTCTTTAAAGAAACTTGTGCTGTTTTAACCAGAAACTAAGTCTGTGTGGTTTTATCACAAGTACTTGAGTAAACAGCAGGCAGCTAATGCTGTGCGATGTCCTGTGCACAGCAAGGCTTTAATGACTGTGGATGAAATGGTGAAACTTGGGAGCAAATGCAGCAAAAATTCAGCCCTTAAAGTCTTGTACCATTTCCAGAGTGCCCTTGAAGGCCAGTGCATGAATGTGCTCGGGAGGAACTGGTGTGTGCTTTGCCATGGAAAATGCAGATGCAGTGAAAACAGGTTTAAATGTGGTAATGAGACCACTTAAGGGGTACATGGATTCTGTACCTGATATTTTTCAGTATAAACTGAACAGATGCCATGGGAAACTGGAAATCACAACTTCTCAGTTGGGGTTCCTTGCACTGCAGTTCAGCAGGTACCTGAACAGGCTGGATTTAAACTTTGTGGAAGTTTTGTTTCAAAGTTCTCAATCAGTGAACTGAGAGATGAACTCATCCCTTTAGGAATGGGCACTCTGCGAAGTGCCTGGCCTTGAACCAGGCTGGGGGAGAGGGATCTAGAAGGTCTTGACAAGCTGTGTTTTTCATTTGTTTCCCTTAGAAAGAAGGTTTTGTGTTCTGATTCCCTACATTCATTGGCCGCTTTACCCCAAGTGGCAGCAGGATAGAGATGTCAAAGTGTCAGGTGTCCACAGGATTTGGCAATAGACAAAGAACTGTCACCCGCTGCTGAGGGAGGGCTCCCACATGCGCCTGCCTGTGTTTGGGAACCAGCATCTGCACCACCCAAAACCAGACTCAAGTTTGGCTGTTTCTGCCCTGCACAATGGCTTTTTTGTTCCTGCCAAAATAGAAAAGGAATGCTAAAACTGTGGGAGATCATCTGGGCAGCTTGTTTGAATGCTTGGTAAAAACAGCAGGATTCGCTCATTTTCTGTACTTCGGTGGAGATGCTCTGCTCTTTGAATATTCCTTTTTGCACTATAATGGTTATGGGGGGAGATTACAGTGCATCTTGGGAAACACTTTCACATGGGAGCCTGGTAAAAATAGTTATAAGGCTGTTGAGTAATTTGCTCTTTAGTTCAGGTGGAATTAACAGTGAACTGTTGTGAGAGAAGCTCTGATTCAGGTATTTAAACCTAAGTGATTAATTTGTTTGAAGTGCAATATATATCTCATAATGACCAGCTTAAGGGAATTTGGCAAATTTCTATTTTCCCATAGAAAATACTGCTTTTTTTCACTTAACCTCATTACAGCCTGAAATCTGTTGCACAAAACATGGAGCATATACGTAATGGGACATTTCCTGCTTTTACTGCTTCAAAATAGGCAGAGTGAAAGAAAAGATGTGGAAAGGGTGAAACTGGCTTCAAGCTCTTCAGAACAGAGGCAACTAGAAACTGTGAGACTCTTAAATAACACAGATTCTAGTTGTAAACACTGCTGATGCACCACAACATGTGTACAGCTGGAAGCTGACAGCACCAAAAGCCCATTTGCTGTCAGGGGAGAGTACAGCCTGGGAAACCAAGAGCCAGAATCAGTTCAGCCCCAGCATTATGCAGCAAGAACCACTGTCTCTAGCTGCTCTGGTTTGACCACTTGAAAGGGAAACCTTCCAAAAGCCAGGAGATGGGAGTGCTTGATAATAATAGGGATGAAATGCTGGTTCATGAGATGAAATGTGACTTCCAGGTGACTGTTTACATCTAACTTTCATGTTATGTCACAGCACCCAGAAGTCTCAGGCAGAAGTACAGAAGAGCCCCATTTGTCCTATCAGTTTCACTAAATAAATGCTATTGTGTGTAAACTGCCCTTTAGGTAAACATTTGTAAGTTTACCTAATGAGTAATGGTGCTGCCCCGAAGCCTTTTTGGTTAAGGGCTTTCCCCATCCTGTTGCATGGGGTGTGGATCTTCAGCAGGCCAAGGAAGCAGTAGCTACCCCTCTGCCATCTGTCAAAAGCTCTGTTATCAAAGTTGCAAGTAAATTGTTTGCTAGCAATAGAAAGTCATGGAAAATACTCTGAAACTGTTTAAAAAGCTGATAATAAGGCAATCACTCTTTCAGGTTTGGTGTGTGTGTTGCTATGGATGATTAAAATCTGGGTTAGGCTTCTTGGAAATCAATGGCTATGAATGTAATGGCTATTGAACTTGGTCTTTTCTCTCAAATGGTGTTGGAAGGTTGTTTTTTCTCACATCTGGGTCACTTCCAGAGCCCTGGGTGACTTCAGCGGGGCCATTCAGCGGGAGGTAATCCCTATTGTTAATTCCTTTTGGCTGCTGAGTTGGAGCAGCAGCAAGGAATCATTCACAGCTTCTCCTGAATATGTGATCATATATCATTAAAGGGTTATTATGATGTAATTAAACTCAATGCTGAGCATCCATGAGAATCAGTACTATTATTTGCCATTTAATCCAGCACAGTGAGTGTGGAGTAAAGAGAAAGTAAAGCCTGCAATTATCCAAGTTTCAGACTCAAATGCAGACACTTCTATGTTGGATGATGAGGGATATGAATTTACTTTTACTTTTAACTAAGGGTTGCTGCAGGATCAGGTCTGTTTTCTTTCCCAGCTGGCATGAGACTGTTGCCTTTGGATAATGCCCAGCAGTCTGTTGTCAAACGGGGTGTTCTCCATGCAGAGGTGCTCGTGCTCGGCACTGTGCTTGTTGATGCACACAGCTGGACTGCCTGTGCTGATGAAGCTTCCCACAGCTGTATCTGTTTGTACCAAGCAGGATGTATGTCAGTTTTAGTGCTCGAAGTCTGTGTGGCTCATCACGTTTCCTATGTTTCTTTTGGGTTTTGAGCTACTTCCTTTCAGTTAATTGTCACAATTTTAATACATCTTTTTCATCTGTCAGGGTTTTTTTTTTCCACCTCTTGGTAGCTGGAAGTTGGTCAATGCAGATCTTCCTTTTCAAGCCCTGTTTTTAAAGCTGGATATTCACTATTTTTCCAAGCCTTTAACTGGCTGCTTCCTGTCTAAACTAAGTATAGCTTCAAAAGTATAGCTCTTCTTTTCTACCATGGATGTATAAGGCCAGTCTACTATTGCTGTACAGATGATGTAAAAGTTAATGGAAAGACCAAACAGTAGGACATAGTTAGGTTTTCATGCCGCACTGTAAAACAAATCTTTCCATGTTCTATCAACCATCCCTTGGAGTTTTTGTGTGTGGTTTTTTATGTCCTTGCAATTTCATCACTCTTACAACTTGGTCTCTGTAAGAAACAAGGATCTTTCAGGAAGCAGAAACCTAAGTGATAAAGATCTTGAAACAGTAATGCCCCTGACAAAGGTTCTGTTGGTGTCAAAAAACAAAAGACTGGTAATATATCTTCTATTATATACATGTGTGTGTTTACTGGTAGGTACGAGATATACTGGAAAGTTCAACTGCAAAGTAGAATGCAGCTTTTAAGGGAATACACTAAGCAGACATCCAGACAGGAAATGCACTGTTAGAGGAAGGAAGGATTGGTTTTGTTGTGGGAGTTTTGGGTTGCTTCCTTCAGGAAGCTCGCGTGCACCTTGTCAAAATAACAATGTCATTTCCCTACTGCTATAGTTTAAGTGCTCTAAATATGTTTTGGTTTTTTTGCATGTTATGTGTGTAACATATCCCTGCTAAAGTTTAAGATGCATTTGTGTCCTTAGCCAAAGTTACAACATGGTTATGTGACTAGTCTATGAAGCAGAAGCACTGCAGTTTTAAGATGATGCCTTATATTAAGGCAAATCCAAAATGATTGAATTTTGATTCAATTTAAGATAATTTAATTTAAGACCATCTCATTATTTTCCCATGTGAAACATGCTGAATTTTATGAAGTTGTGTATAAAATCCCAGTCTTACATAAAAACTTGGGCATATACATACTCCAACCCCTCCTGTAAACACAGCCTGGAAAGTGGTAAGTTCTCTGCCTGGTATAACAGATGTTAACCTGGAGCATGGATGGGTAAGGTTTTGAAAGCAGCTGGCTGAGGATGAAGAATTGCTTTTTGTCCACTTTAAGGGATTTTGAAAGGCCTTATTTTGAGAAACAAGAAATATTCTGGCACTGGGTGGTGCTGACTTAGACTCCTTCACCAACCCCTTCTACTGTGATATGGGCAGGAGTGTGCTCAGTCCTTAGGAAGATCATATTGTATCTGTAGGTGTTGAAGCTTGCAGGCAATGGAAGACTCTTACCCAAATCTAGTCCTCAGCACTTCACCATGTGCAAATGCTTAAATTTGGGTAATTTCATAATGAGACATTCATGGGAAGAATGAAAGATGAGTCCTTAACACAATGGCCACTTGTGAAAAGTTTGAGTCCAGATTAAGATCTAGAATGCTGAAGTTCGTCCCAGAAAAGAGGACTGGGAGCTCACAGGGACAAAATAATACCCATAAATTATGCTTTTCTTCTCAAAACCAAACAAAAACCCTCCAGACACTTGTCAGGGCTGAAGTTTCCCATGATATCTTGGCAGGGTTTATAAAGAGTACTTGAAATAGCAATGAGCAAGCAATTCTAATAGGTGGCAGAACATGTTGTGTACGTACTCAGAAGCTGTAACCCATATAATATGACCTAATAGTAAACTGAAATTAAGATACATCATCAGCCTTAGCTGTGATGTTTTGTAATTTAAGTACTCGCCTTTGCAACATCAACATGAAAATACAAAACACTAAAAGAAACTACTATATATTTGCAAGGATACAACCTAGAGAGGCAGATAGCATTTCTCATCTCTAAGTATACTTTGAACCTGACCCTTCTTGAGTAATCTCGGTGTGGTTTTGCCTCTAACTTGCATGGAAACACCCCCTTTTTGGAGCAGTTGCAGCTGGGCAGAAGCTATGAACTATTAAAGCATGGCAGATTGAGAACAGGAGGGGGTGGTGAGCATGGCCTGACACTGGTGAGCTCTAGGAACAATAGCTTGTTTCTTGTCTGTTTAGACAGCAACCTTTGTGGCAGAAGCTGTCTCTTCCATGCAATGGAATGCCTAGTGCATCTTTGCAGCATTTGTTATTTAATCTGCCTCCAAAGCCCAGTCTAGCACCTAGGTGCAATGCAGGTGTCTGGTTCTGTAACAAAGCATTGCCTTTAGTCTTTGCTTAAAACCTTTATGTTTTCAGCCAGCTGAAGGAGGAGTGGGATGGATGTAGAGAAAGATGTTGAGAGGATGCTAGGAGGGTGCTAGGGCAGTGGAAGGAGACAAGGCTGATTGGTGGGGTAAGAAAACAAAGCTGGAGAATCTGTTCTTCAATCTTTCCACCCTGCAGGGCTGCTATGCACAGCCTGGAGTCCTTTAAAGCTGAAGTGCAATATTGGCACCAGCACAAATGTGCATAACGTGTTTCCAAATCACCTTAGGCTGCACATGTAGCATTTCTTACAAAAGCCCTGGGTTTCCCTGTCTCCACCCTCTATCATCATGGCCTGCAAGGACTGTTTGCAGCCATGTCAACTGTAAGCAGTGGCTGCTTGAAGAGTGAGGCTGGGATGACAGAGATTCCCAGGAGTCACTAGTAATTCTAATCTGTTTCAAGAAACGTCACATTATTGGAGATAACCACTTTTCAGAGGTGTGACCAGAAGCAGTTTCAGGTGCCAGATGCTAAAGAAACATGGATTTCATAGAACTCGATTAGGGTTTGTAATCTGTCTCTCATGGGTTGTAACATGATAATGTGTGAGTAGTATTAGGGATTGCAGCAACAGGGAAGAAGACTGAAGACGTTGCAAGCTCTCTACTTCCCTGCCAGGTAGGAATAGAATAGCTGCTTTTTATAATGGGGTGGGGGGGACAACAGGGCTGTCCAGATAGGTGTGATGGGAACAGCAGACATGATCTTTGGGTAGCACACCCAAAGAAACACAAAGCCAGTTTCTACTCCTGTGAAGGATGGGAGGACCCTGAGCTTTCCAAGGAACATTCATCGTTGCATCCCACAGCGAGAGGATTGTGCAAGCTGCGTTGAAGCAGTTTTCTTGCTCAACATCTGCGGAGTAGACAGAAGGCTTGCTTCCAGCTCACTTTGTTTTGGTGCTACTATCAGTGTGCAGCTGCCAGAACCTATCATATGTTTGAAGAGCTTCCAGTCCCTGGTCTGAGGAACTGGCAGTTTAAAGGCTGTGTCCGATATCAGAGCAATTGCAGTGCAACAGCTCTGTGCCAGTCGTACAAGTGAAAAGCTACCAGATGAGCCCGGAGATCCTTTTTCTAACTGCATGGACATGCCAAAACCTTGGGGATGCTGCAGACCTGTGTGGTGTTGGTCTGGGTGGTATCGGCTGCTGGCTCTTTCCTCGCAGCCTTCTACCAGTTGTTACTTGGCACAAGGCTCAAGTTCTCAGCTGAAACATTCTGGTTCCCTAATCAGATTGATTAGCACACAGCATAAGTCTAAACTTAAAAGTGGCTAAAACTTTAAGCCTTTCTTGCTTTTTGGCTTTGAAAATCACTGTTCCGCTACATTATGCTCCTAAACCCCCTCCTTTTCCCTTGGTTGCCAGCTCTTATTTTCAACTAGAGCCTTCACTAAAGCATGCTTGTGGAGCAGCTCACAAAGGGGGGTGAAACGAAATAAAAGCAAATTGGTTAGAAACAAATAAAAAGCAATTAAACTGAGTGTTGGCAGTGTGCTGTGCTTCAAGAGGGCTGGGTGATGGTGGTTCTCAGGACAGCTGTGAACCAGAGGCCACAGAGCAGTGTAGTTGTCCCAGTTCCCTGATATTTAATTTAATGCTCTGTTTCCTGACCTTTTCTGAGTTGAAACTTGAGGTTATTTAAGCGTTACTTTGTGTGGGTATTAACTTTTATTGCAAACTGAGATAATCGTGTATAACCAAAGGCTAAGGAAACCCAGAGGCCCAAGTAGAGTGCCTTCACTTGCTGCTCAGACTGCTTAGTCAGGTGCTGCTTACTGTCAAAAGTCATCTGCCTTTTTATAAAGGGGAGGAACTGCTATAAAACCTCTTCCGTGCTTTATTGTCAGAATTACGTCAGAGAAAATCAGTAACTGGGCACACAAAGGACCTCGTGACCAGTGCCCGTAACAAAGAGTAGCTTAAACAGGGCAGAGTGTGGGCAGATGCTTATGCATGAACTGCTTTGGATGCCTGCAAAATGCATCATTTTCAAATGAATCACAAATGGGAAGATGGGATTTGTCAAGTTTATTATAAAATGTCTGAAATGTAAACTGCGCTTAATGGGAGCTTGCACTGTATATGGACGGTAACCATACATGGGTGCTATTAACTGATGTCCACTTGTCTCTGTTTAGCAGAGACAAGTTTTCACAAGCTGCTTTCCAGTTATTTTGGTGCCAGGCTAGTTTGCAGTATTTACTGTTAATGACTAGAAGAGGTCTAATTGACCATATTTAAGGCTCAAATGCTGTTTGAGCATCACAGTAACTTTCCTGGCTTCATTGTCAGAAGCCTGAGCTCCTTGGTTATTTTTCTGACCTGGAACTGATGGGGATCTTTGTTAATCAACTTTTCAGAGCTCTGGATACATCTTAGCACTCTCTATCCTTGCCTCATTAACAGTGATTTGAGCTGCTGCAGATGTTAAAAGCTTCCAGTTGCCACCTATGTCCTTCCTACTAGTTTTGGTGCCTGAGCTCTGAAGATGCTTGTGTCTTTGAAGGGATAAAGTGCAGAGTGATGTTGCTGGATTGGAAACACCTGCCATGTCTAGTCTTGGAGCTGAAGTCTCATGTGGTCCCTCTTCTTCCAAAGAGGGAACACCAGTGCCTGGAAGCTGTGATCCTTGGTGCCCACAGTCTTCTCCCTCTTTGACATTAGATGCTCATGAGTATATAATACGTCTGAAGTGATTGCTCAGCCTGTGAAGATGGAAATGGCATCAGGCTGCTCCAGTGAGGTTACCCTTCTGTATATCAGTACTCAAAAGGGCAATAACTTCTGCAGCCAGTGTTTAAACAAGCTGTTTTGAAGAAAGCTGCCTTTACAAAACACTTGGGCAGGAGTCTTTTCCTGTTCTTTGTTTTCCATGATAGCATGTAAATAACAAGCAGTTGGGTATGAAGGCAGAGGTAAATCATGTAGCACTGGTAGCAGTTTCCCCAGTCCTTTTCGAATGTGAAACCATCATGCTTGACGATGCACCCCATGGCACAAACTTGGACAACCGTGTGTGCCATCAGAAGAATAAAGTTTGAAACAAGGGATCTTTGAAGTTGTTTCGCTTCTGAGCTTGGAATGAATTTGGTCACGTATCTCAGGATTACCTAATGTTTGGCACTTGTGATTGCAACACTGCTGGTGTCTGAGGATGGGTGGCCTGATGGGTGGCTTCTTAGCATTTTTGTAGGGATCCTTGTTGTGCAAAGCCAGGCTGCACATCCATCATCTGTTCCCTGCTGCCAAAACAAGGCTTCAGCAATGACTATCCCTCCAGCAATGATGCAGAGAGACAGCGTATATAGTCTGGACTTTTACGAGCAAAATAATAGGGCTCAGTAAAATGATTCCTGAGCCTTGGTTATGATACTTGCTGTGGTAGTTTGGGGTTTGGGATGGAATGGGTATAGAAAAGCCTCTTTGGATGAAATTAGTGAAAATAATACTGCACAGATGACTTCACTGTTCCCCATGCCCCCTTTGTTCTGAGAGGATGGTTTATGCCTTTCCTGCTAGTTGGCAAAGGTAGATATGTAATGAGTTTTAAAGCGCTTTTCCAGCTGTAAAAGTGCCTTAAAACTTTACTTTTTGTTTAGTTAGAAGTATGAGTGTTTTGAAACTTAATCCTCTGAGCAGCAATTGTATCCGATACCTGGGTGCAGGGTGATGGGTGTTTAATGGGTGAAGGTGGTCCTTGGGGCCTCTCAGCAGGCGGAATTGGTCAAGTGGAGTGAAAAAAGTTGGTTTTCTCTGAGTTGGCAACTTTACATTTGCAGGTACAAATGAACTTTGTCTTCTGCACTTGAGCCAAGTGCTTTGAAATAGGTATGAAGGAATGCTTGTACAGTTATCTATTTAGGGGCGTTACACAGTTACATTAGCTTCAAGCTACTCTGTCACACAATGGGGGGAGCACAAATCACCTATTTAAAGATAACAAAATTTGTGCTGAAAAGAGGTGGTACAAAGCCACTTCCCCAGCATCTTTCTCTCTGGGAAATCAGACTGTTTTTTACAGTGCTGTCAGATAGAAGGGCTTTGTTTGCCAGCACTTGTGAACAAACAGCATGTTGTTGAGCTGCCTTATCACAAGGTTGCTTCTTGGTAGGAATGCGTCAGGTATTCCTGGTGCAGAGAAGGAAAACCCAGAGCTTGGAAATGCCTGATCTGAAAACATTATGTGGCTCTGAGATCTGGTATCTTTCCAAGAGCAAGAACTTGGTACATGTTGGGCTTTTGTTCAGCAGACTCTATGGCAGTCATGTAATCTGCTGGTCAGCACTTCCTAGTGCTGGTTCTTTCGGAAACATAGAGCAACAACTTTGAACTATTATAAAAACAGGATTGTTTTTTAAGGCTATAAAAGGCATCCATCTTGTTCTTCTTGGCACAGGTTTTCTGGTCATCTGTAGTCAATGTGCCGAGTCCCTGAAAATCTGAAACTATCTCATGTAAACAACTTTCTTCCACAAACACTTGCTGTGGCTTTGTTCCCTGAGCCGCTTCTTACTGGAAAACTGCAGGGGACCTGGCTTCTTACTTTCTTCCCCTATAGGGAAAACATGGAAAAATCTCTTGCACTTCTAGTCCCTGTTGCAAAATTAGGTGCAACATTAAGGTGCTATTTCTGTCTTAATTTGTTGAATTGCATAAAGCCATTTGCGTTGGGTGCAATTGTGTGTAAATATTTTTAACCTCCAGATACTGCAAAGGCATTTATCTTCCTCCCCCCGCCATGCACAATTGGTTACTGTGTGGAATGGCAGCTTACATAGATGGCCGTAATCATGAAAATATGTAGCACTATTTCTGAAACGTCACTTTCAGTTGTTTGCATTTTTGGCAAACTTGTTTTTTTTTGCTTGTTCTTCATGATTAAAATCTGTAATGGACAGAACTGACTGGAAAATCTGGAGGAAAAGGGTGAATTGGGGTGACTGCCAGGGGCTTAACTCTGCATTGACTCTTCTGACTCAGGCACTTTGTTGTAAATTTGGAGTACAAATTACTGGCAGTTTTGTTCCTATCCAGTGTCTCAAGTGGTGGGGTTAAATATTCCTGAAACTTTTCTATATGCCTAAAATCCCCAGTCAAACTCTTGATCAAAAATCCACCCAATTGCATAGCTAGTGAGAAGGATTCCTAAAATCTGAAGCTGTTTGCACATACATGGACGCCGGTGCTTTTTCAGCATTAACTTTCTTGATGTGTGTGTGTCACTTCTAAGCTTCCTGCAGCATCCAGCCATCTTGCATCTTCTCACTAGAGCATCTTTGCCCAGGGAAAAGTGTATCGAGCTGACCTATGGATGCTCCCATGGGCATCACAGCGTTCCTTGAGCACCAGGTCATTTCTGTAGAGAGGGTTGATTTGCTTAAATCAGATTTAAATCAGGAGGTGAGAAACCATGGTTTCAAGAATCTATTTCAATTGAGTTCTGTAGCTGTGTGTCTTAAGGAGAATTGTTAATAGTGTTTGCAGTTAACACAGTCAATAATTCTTGAATATGTTTCAACCTTTTGGCTTGCTTTATGAGCGCACTTACTCATAGATGTCACTTGAGACAGTTCTAAGCTTTCCTTAGAAAGTAAATAATTGATTTGTGTTATAGTTGTGTTGTTAATAAATACCCTTTTTTGTCCAAAGATGCCCCAAACCCACATGATGATAGGAGTTTCTCCAGCAGGCAGAGGACAGGCAATAATCATACTTTGTCATCTTGCTGTTAAAACAGTTCTGGCTTCTCTTGAAAACTGCTTGTTTCATTAGAGCTTTGCAGGGAGCAGCCCTCTGTCTCTGGCACCTTATCTTTGTCAAGAGGATGGCAACATGCAGTTCTTTTTAGCTTACTGATATGATTGCTGGGCTGAGATGCTTCTTGGTCCAAATGCAAAAGGTGCACTGCACCTGCAGCACAACCTGCTCTGCCTTAGCAGTCGCCTCTTCTGGGGCCTGGCCTTAGCCATTTCACCTTCCTGCAGATGAGGGAATCACAGTGCCAGTTCTTTCCTAGAGCAGCATACAGCAGTCTTGTTCTTTCTTTTGGCAGCTCTGGAAATGGGCCTTGTAGATGTCCACTTAAAGGACTATTTTACTTGGTCCTGTTGGTTAAGATCAAGGGCGGTGTTTCTGTCCCAAAGAACAGAGCACATTGACCTGAGAGTAAAGTGATGCTAATAAGCTTCCAGTTTTCTTATGGGAAACAATGGAGAGGGAGCCTGCATCAAAAAAGGAAGAAAAGAATGTCAGAGACAATTATTCAAGCTAATTTCGGAAAGTGGCTGTGGAAATTTGGCTGTGCCTCCTTTCACCTGTGAAATGACAGTTTCCATGACACCCTCTGTACTGGTCCCTGCCCCTTTTCCTCATTCATTCCCTGTTTTAGAGCTGCCAATCTGTTGTTTGATCTCGCAGCTTTGATATTTCTTTAATCTTGTATTGTGCAGGAGTGTGTGTGTGCATAAATAAACCAGGGAGGCATTTTACGAGAGATTTACAACCTTCTTGCCAAAGGTCTTTTAAACTATAATCTGAGACAGTGGGTCACTGCTGGGGTGGGTGGGTGGAGCAGGACCTTTATTTGTTCCTGTATTTCATCTTTGATGCAAGCTGAGAACAAATCTTTTTTCATCTTTGCAGATATCAGCTACTGACCATGTCAACAGAGTTCCAGGATGCTCACCTTACGGAGGTGAAACCTCTGGTGGAGAAGGAGGAGGTAATTAAAGCTTTTTAGAGTTCATGCACTTTATTTCAGGGCTGCTGTTAGAAATGTGATATGTTCTTAGGTTGATTCTAACATATTGTAAGGAAGAAACAAGTAAAATAAACTGGAGATGGAGTAAGCATGGGGTTTTTTAAGTAATGAAAAACCAAGACTTAATTGTTTGATCTTTTTTGGCCTGTGGTTTTACTCTTCTCTAATGCTGATCTGATGGTGGCATTTTTTTCTCTTCTGAATTTGAATGCTCTGGGGGTCTTCAGCTATTTAGAATGAGGTCAATTCAGCTATCTCATGTAAGTCTGTCTATGCCTATAGACTTTTCAATGCAAATATAAAGAACTTGTTTTGCCAAATACCATTAAAGGAGGCACAGAGAGAGCCTTTACTTTTCCCTTGGGCACATCTGGGTCCAGAGGTTCAGCTGTGCCCCACCTAGTCCTCTCAAACTGCACTATGAGTTGCAGCCAAAGCACTATCAGTTCTGCAGGTGACTTCGGTGTGCATGCGCTGCAGCCTTTGCAGTGGAGAAGTGGAGAAACATCCCAACATCCTAGCCTTTTTGATTTGTTTTTTTTGTTTTTACTTCTTTCCGTTTGTTTTTCTCACCATTTTCTTCAAAGATCTTCCCACAGCATCTGGGCTCAGTATCTGACTCTTCAGTTGTAGCAATACTCTGTGCTGTGGTACGTTCATGCAAACAAATCACTGCAATACCTGAAGGAACTTCTCAGCTTTTTTCTTGACACAAACCTCGTTTTTCTTTTATTCCCAAGGATTTTAATTCTTGACAATGACATATATAACCTTGTTGGGCTTTTTCCTCGTTTTCTACACTAGAACTATTCATTACTCTATTTCTGCTACTTTCTTTTCTATTCCCTACCTTTTCTGCGTAAACACTTCAGAAAATTATTTGCACTTGCAAACTGCACTGAAACAGCTCAAGCAACTTTAAACACAGGTCCTCTGCCAAGGACATTGCATGAAAGCAGAGCTTGTTTGGATACCAGTGAATGCAGCACTCAAACGTTTTTGAGACTAACATCCCTTTTTAATGCCAATATTGTTCAGTAACAGCAAAGCAAAGGAGAGATACTGAGCAGAGTCCTATGCATACTAAATGCCTTTGCTGCAAAGTTCAGGAATATCTTAAAACACTGATTAGCTTCCTTGGTTTCTGTATTATGTAGATCAAAAGTTGGAATCCTGAAAAAGAACCCTATATGCTTTTATTCATGATGTTACCTTTAAGTTTTGTCTATGTGGAGAAACTAGCACAGAGTTTGACTTCCTCTGTGGCCATTCTTCACATAGATGAAGGGAGTTACTTAATGTATTATGAGTAGTGGAAAAGATAGCCCCGAAAGACACTCAGCACATGCTAAGGTTAACAGTGGAGTTGGTGTGGACTTGGTGGTGCACTCAAAAGTTGTTGTGCTTAGCTTTCTTCTAAAGGCAAGTCTTATTTCATATGCTGTCTATATGGATGCCACATATAGTATTCCTTTCAACCCCACTGGCACACCAGTGTATGAAACCAGCTATGGAGCTAAGTGACCTCCTTGCCAGAATTCTAAACTTTGCTTTCTATCACAATGCTTTTTGCAAGCTTTAGCTTCTCTGTTGTACTCTGCGGATACAAGACGTTTGCTTGGCTGCTCTGCTCTTCCCTCTGTTTACAGGCAACCAGTGGAAATATAAGTTTGACTTCTTCCTTGTCTTTTTAGTAAAAGCAGGTGACTGGAAGATACTTTTTCCCTTGAAGTTATAAGCCTCTTAGACTACTGGAGGTGTGGAAGATGTCACCCAGCTCCTTTCAGGTGGAGACCCTCCATGGGCACATGAGCTCGTCAGTAACACTGATGGCTGGTCACAAGTTGGAATGGACCTCTCTGTGTCCAGCCAGCCTCCCAAAGCCTAACTTTTGGCTAGAATAAAACCCTTCTTGGGTGCAGAACCAGTGGGTTAGAACACAGGTGTAGATGCAAAAGCTTCATGCATTAAAGCTTTAAAATCTCTTTACAGGCTATCACTCGCCTCCTTCCAGACTTCGATGTTCAGGCAAGTAAAGCTATTCTTTATTATTGATTATCATAATCGTTATTTATTGTTATTTTGTTAAAAGGGGAAACTGAATTGATGCTTTGAGCAAATAGCAAAATGTGGTCAGAAATGACTGCCTGCTTGCCATGATTGCTGTTACTGTGGGAAAAGGGTCTTGAATGGGGCTCTGATATAGTGATGTGAAGAGGACTGCAGGAGGTCTTTTCAGACTGAAGCTGAGAAAGCTTCATCCAAAAGGGGTGGCTGAGTTGCAAGCAGTTCTATTCTTGCTAAGAGAATGAGTTTCTTCAGCAGTGGTAGTGAAAGCAAAATATTCCCCTCCTACATGGACACATGCTTTCCCCAATTAATTTGCTTTCATTAGCAATATGCATGCATTTCCTTGGAGGCAATGCTCCTCCTTATGCTGTTGAATGCTTCCAAAAGACTCCTGAAGCCTGTAGAGCAGTGGAAGGCACTAAGCAATCAATTTTGCACTGTAACAGGAGTGGTTATAGTTTCTGTATGCTTATTTACAGCCAGAACAGGAAAGTTCATAAAGCACACCTCTGGGTCAAGATGGTGGCTTTCCACTTTTCCATGTGTCATACTTTTGAGAGATGACTTTAAGTATTTTAGGTCCCCTCTTTTGTTACTGGTATGTGAGCTTCTGATAGAGAAGTTTGTCATTGCTGGTTCTTAAGCTGAGTATTGGAATCGGGCTGTGTTGAAATGGAAGGGAGGGAGACCAGGATACTTATACCTACCTCAACAATAATTCCCACCCCTGAGGACAAGAAGGTGTATGTGTTTGGAAAAGAGGCTTGCTGGGTTCCTTGCTTTTATTAAGGGACGTAGGGAAGGAGGTAGAATGTGCAGGAATAAGGAAAGCTATTAAATTGTTCTCATCTTTTGAATATTCAGGTCCTTGAAAGAAATAACCTTTTTTGTACTTTGTGGCATGTTGCACATTATTTGTGCATGTCTATATTTTTGTTAATGTTGTGCAAATTAGTTTAAAATCCAACAGACTCAACAGTTTTTTGCTTGGAAACCAAGAGAGACAGTTATCACAAACATCTTTACCATCTTGCAATGGCTCTTACTGTGTAGCAAAGCTGTAGTTTACATGAATCCTGTATCTTCCCCTTCATCCTTTCTAATGATGAAATCCACTGCCTGAAGTCTTGATAAATGCAAGCTAAAGCTGTCACCATGTGACTTCCTGTAGGACAGTGCACAGCATGGGAGAAGCTTTCTGTTTGCATCCAGATTGATCACTTGGTCTAAATAAATCTGAATCCCAGATTAAGTCTGCTAACAGGAATACTGTGGTGTTTTGATTAAGAATTCAGAAGTGACCCATATTTCATTTCTATTCTTGGAATAAATTGCTTGCTTTGTAAATCATGTGTATATATAGGTTTTTTTAAACTTTCAGCAAATTCTCTAAGCCTTTTGGGTTCTTTTTTTTTTCCATGTTTTGCATTAACTGTTGCTAGTCCAGAGCATTGGTTCTTTTTGTTTAGCCCAGTTTTGCCAGCTCTTGCGTTTTGAATGTTCTTTCTTTGTTAAAGTTGAATCTTTGGTTGTTCTAGCTCAGGAAGGAAAAATGTGGAAGAACAGTCTCAATCCATTATGTTAAGAACTGCCCCTGAAAGGAGGTTAAACTTTGGTCCTTAAAACCACAAGTGCCCTACCTCTGTGTCTTCTCTGTTTGGTTTATGAAAGAGGTGGTTTGAAGCAGTTACAAGAGACTCTTGCTTAGTTCATTAGAGAAGTTGAGGTGTGGCCCTCGAGGATACAGGTCACTCAGGACTAACACTGAAGTTCCTGTGTTCTTTATCAGCAACCTGTCCTATGAACCACACTTGAGAGGAGGATGGACCTGGCCAGGGAAGAAGGTGATCAGCCATTGGCAGGATGGAGCTTCTTTAGTGCCTGTGTATGGGTGTGGGTATCCACCATATCCCTTGCAACTTGCTCCATCCTTCTGGGGACAAATTATGCAGTGTTCAGTTAATAACTGTTTCTTCCACTAGTGAAAAGTAGTGGCTGCCTGTGATGCATTTTAGTTCCTAGAATAGATTTTGTCTAGTTATTCAGGTTTGGAAAGAAAGTATTATTTCTCATGGTGTTTTAGACAGACTTGGGTTAAACATACGTTTCCATTTTTGAAGTAAGTCACTATATTGTGCAGTATCACCCTTCTGAAAGCACACATTGCAAGACGTGTGTGGTTATTCTCTGAACAAAAGCTTTTGTGAAACTACCAGGGGTTGGCCAAGAGAAGAGATGGAAGAACTGACAGCTCTGAACTACCTTTAGACAGCTCTGTCTGTCTGTCTGTGGCACCCACCTGAAAACTTAAGTGAAGGTCCCCTGCCTTCCAAGAAGGGCAACATTCCTGGGCAAACCTGCTTTAGCACAATTAATAAACTGGCGTAGGGCAGTGCGTCCTGTGCTGCTTTAGGTTGGCTTAATGCCAACGGGATTTTAATTGTATTTCCAGTTTGATGCATTTGCCTATTCTCTAGCTTGGCAGCATTGGGGCTGATGGAGACCTGGCTCCTTGACATGGTATATGTGTCTTAGCTTAGTGTTCCAGAAGTGAGCAGTTCATCAGGATGCTGCTTTTCCAAATAACTAAACAAACTTTCCAAGATGTGCAGCATCTGTAGGTGGCGGAGGTGAGTTTCTCCCTTAGAATTCATGGCTTACAGCCATGTGTACTCACTGGCATGCAAGAGCCATTTCTGTTTCCCCTCCTCCTTCTGCCTGTGAAGGGAAAGAAATCAGCTGGTCCTCATGGTGCAATAGGGTGGGTTTCCTGCTGGTGTTGGTGGATGGTGTTTGGAGTGTTGCAGTGTGCTACATGGATTTCCTCATCCTTTCACATCTCTGAAGGGAGGGGATGGAGGTGGTTGTGTGTTTGTTCATTTGCAGGGCAGCGTGACCCAGTGCTAAAAGGGATAGGACTAATTCCTGGGCAGAACTATTACAATAATCTGCTTCAGTTCCTGCACCAAAGTTTCTGTTACTGGCTTCCACCTTAGCAGTCACTGACATTTACATCTGAAATCATGATATGTATTAATATACTGTTAATGTAATTGACTACCTGAACTGGGAAACTTTCAACTAAATATTGCTGATTTAATACAGAAACTAAAACAAAACCAAAATAGAAACAAGATAAAAAGAAAAAATATTGGGCATTGGGATTTTAGGAACACATGAGATGAATTGAAATAGCTATTTTAGAGCACAAAAAGCTAGAGAAAAATTCTCGATAGCTTCAGGGAAAAAGGGATTTGAAACCCAGCATTACAATATTGTAGTAAAAGCTCAAATGTATTTGTTCTTCAAGATATTGGAAGGGGAAAAAAAGAAAAGGAAAATAGCATGTGTAGCTATTGCTGTATTAAATTTCTTAAGTAATACAGATATAAAATATAGTGTCTCCTAGCAATTTAAATGCTATTTAAATCCTCTTTAAAAGCTTTGAAGCTTTTCCCTCGGTTCTGAGTCAAAAGAAGGGAGGTACATTTAAAAGTCATAATAGAAATTAAAATAGAAGGATGAGATGGTAGTGAAGGATTCAGTATATTTGAAAGCTTTAAAGTAATCTTGATGGAATGCAGTATTTTAAGTAAAATATGCATTATGACAGTTTTTAGCAAATTATGGAGTGTGTATATTTTCCTTTTTAGATATCTGAAGTGTTTTGGTTGCATGTTCCATACTTCAGAAAACAGCTTATTCATAAAGACATTCCTCAATCCATGTCATCCCTAGACAGGGTAGAGAGGAAAAGGAATAAATGGGCTCTTGCATGTTACTGACTTAGAAGCTGGCTCCCACTTCTAACCTCACACCAAAACATCAAAAAAGGTCACTTGGCCCCAAAATGAAGTCTACTTTAGAACAGATCAGCTCCTTCAAACTCAGTATCTCTTAAATTGCATGTATCAAAAGTATTTGTGTGTGCACTTTTAGGGCATGAAGATGACTGCACCTCTGTTAAAGTGAGAGATGTGAACAGATGGTGTGTTTGTCTTTATCCTTATATCGGATTAGTGTACCTTGGATTTTTTTCCAAGATAGTGTTTTAATACAAATCAGTTGCTGAAGAGCCTCTTACTATAATGTTGATGTTGATTGGGATGTGCTGCCATCTGTTTTTAGTGCTCTGCATCTTGAAAACATCCATCCCTACATCACATAGGCAAATCTTTTGATCTTTAATAGGATCAATAGGGATGTAAAGTTGTTGGTTTGATGTCACTGAACAAACTGGTTTGAACTGATTGGGGTATTTTAGGAGAACCTTTTGGGTATTCACTGTATAGATTCACATTAATGAAAAATAGCACAACCTTCTAGAACTAGGGGAGCCTTACTGTGAAGATAATGGGGAATTAAGCCAATTGTTAAACTGAGTGTGATTTATGCCAGTAATTAAGAGTATGGTCGCCTGTCCTTGAACTATTTTTACTTAAGTATGAACTAGACTGAGATTTTTAGTTCCAGAAGAATTAGCTGTGGACGTCAGTGGGATGTTCAGGTCCAAGGGTCTGGCTTTATCTACCATGAAGAGATATTTTTCCCTTTCATGCACAAGGGAGGAATATCCCAAATCTTGAAAGGTGGGTTCCCTTCTAAGAAAACCTGTTACAGGCTTTCAGTGCTGGTACTGGAAGGATCTAGCAATAGTAATGTGATGACGCAAAATGCCTGCTAGTCTTCAACCAAGGATGAAATGATTTCTATATAGCATGTTCATTAAGAGGTGTGTTCCACAATATTGCTTACTGTCATTACTGGTGTTAAGGCTGCCAAAGTATCTATTGTCACACTTTATATCGAAATTTATCTAAGTACAGAAGGAAGGTATAATGTGGAAAATATTAATTGCTGTGCTATTTATTGCTACTGCAAATCTCTTCTGGAGTATTGTATGATAAATATACTACCAGTACCATATTTTCTGCTAAAAATGAAACTTAGTGGTATTAGTATGACTGATTTAGGAATATTTATAATGCTGCTTAACTAATTTGGATAATACTAGATTTCAAACATTTGAAGTCCTCATTTTTTGTTGTTGTGCAGAATCATTCTGACTTACCCTAAATTTTTGAAGTCTTTTGTCTTCTTACAGGAAACTTTTAATCCTGGCTTTTAGGGAAGAACAGGCTTTTGATTTAATTCAGAATAAGTCTGGTGTGATTCTGCATTTGAAATGATAAAACACCGATGAAATTAAGCTAAACTTGTCCAAACCTGATTGAAACAGCAACAGGAAAGACTGTACTAATTCTCAGGTTTGAAATTGGCACTTTATACCTTGTGCAGTGAAGACTTAGCTCATCTTTGATCTCTGAGCTCTGTTGAGTAAGTCTGTCTCCTGGACAAACCTGACTCAAATCCTATTTAAGAATGACATCCTCATGAATTAGTCTGTTTTTATTTTTTCTAGCTGGGCATTCTGGGAGTCATAAGCCTGTGTAGGATAGCAGCTTGTCTATATAACCCAATTTCCTGCTTGGACAAAGTAGAAACCATCTACTGTCCTCTGAGTTGCTGGATTTATCTCCCTGTTTTGTCTAAAGATGGTGCTGGATATGGAAGACACAGCTTACATGCTAAATAATGCAGTGAGTATGCAGAGGAATGAATCTTGAAGGGATTTGTAAAAGCTGAAAACAAGTGTTTCAATGGAGTATAGTTCAGACAGCAGTGATGCTCAGTTCGCCCAGTGTACAAGGAGGGGATGGATTTTGATCCATTGCTGTAATTGTAATTTAAAACTGATGTGTGTAATTGCAAGGAAAATGGGTGACTTGTGGAATGGCATTGCCCAGCATTCTTATTTTCAACAAAATGTGTGGTATATTCTCTGTATTAAATTAAGGAGCTGATATTTAGACCAAATTACTACCTCAGATCTCTGAAGAGCATTTGGGTTTTGACCTGTAACAGTGTTCAGAGTTAGTGCACTTCTGATTTCTGCAGCATAATTTCTAGTAGATTTGAATTTAACTTGGGCTTTGTCTCTGGGCATTACTGCAGGTAAGTCAAGCAAGCCCTGCAGCAGGGTGTCTGTCTTGTGCAATAAAGGAAGTATTCTGGTGAAACGCTAAGCCTGGCTTCTAACCTGTCTTGGCTGTTCTGTGAGTGTAATGGGTTACAGTTAAACAAGTGCCATAAATAGCTGTTGTTTTGTGATGACCTTTATATATGTTGGCAAAATAATAAATTGCTTATACCCATCTGAAGTTCAAGTGCAAAAAAAACAAACTCTTCTGTATGTTGTGGATGTTAGTACGACCTAAGCAACATCTAGGTACACAGACATCCAATACATAAAAGATGATACTCAGGGGCATTGATCTGATATTAAAGGTGTCCTCTAGCTTGAAGTTCATTCAATAGTACAAACTCCTGTTATGTCAGATAATAGCACGATGCTGCTTAATGTTTCTCAGTTTTCTCAGCACTGCAGTGTTGAAGATCTGCTGCTCTACAGCAAACCTTAGACAGCTGGGTTTAGGCTCAGGTCTATACATAGCAAGCCATAAAACTAACGCATGTGGCTGTTGTGTTAATTGAGGAAGGCTATTAAAATCACAAGACCCTACAGTGTGATAAGTCTTCATGGTGAGTACAGACCACTTAATACTACTTTCTTTGGGGAGTAGTAGTTATTTGCTGAGTCTTCTTCCTCGAAGCAGAAGTATTTTATCGTGGCAAATTGCACTTCCGCAAATGTCAACAGTCATAGTTGCAAACTTGTTATTTTAGGTGTCATTGCACCACATGGCTTACTTTCTTCTTTTGCCTTATGCTGCCTTTTAATGAGGTTAAAACCTATTTACTGTTCCCTCAGCGTTTGGTTAGAACAAGCAACTTAAGCGCTTCTGTGGTTGTCTGTGGACCTGAGTGGGTGAAAGCCAAATTTACAATGTGGGAGAGAACAGGATGTGTTTGCATTGGAATTACAGATACCCCCTGGCTGGGGCAGAACCTGTCCTTGATCAGAGCTCTGCTGTAACATGGACATGCCCCTGACAGTTCCTCCTCTTCTTTGCCAGGAGCAAGATGTGGAGACTGTGCATGGTTCGGTCCATGTCACCATGTGTGGGACCCCCAGAGGGAACCGGCCAGCTATCCTCACCTACCATGACATTGGGCTGAACCGTAAGTAGACTTTTTAATAGCATGGGTATGTCCTGGTTCCCTTACACTACTGCTGTAATCAAAGGGATGGAAGCTGTGATGGTTAGGAAGCCTTTCCCAGGTCCCTGCTTGTTTATGTGCATTGCAGCCTGTTAGATGCACCGAATTCTGCTCTTAGAACAAGATTAATTCTCAGATTATTTTCTCCATACAAAGTAAGTGGAATATTTCACTTAAAGGAGCAAAAGATTTCTCCTAGCTCATAGTGACCATGTAGAAAGGCTGTGAAAACACTTTCAGGGGTGGCTGACAGTGTGTTGCTGGCATGACTGAAAACAACATTGCTGGTGCTTTGCCTTAAGTTCCTGTCTGATAACCAGTCTTATGGTGCTGTGGGTTTATATGAATTGCATGTCAAAGCAGGATGATAAAACGAGTGCTGGCATTGTGTCCTTAGCCAGTATTAAGAAAATAACTTTGAAAGGGCTTTTATGTCTCATATCCAAGAATATAGTGACCTGGTTTGCTCTAATATAGCCAGATTTGCTCCAATTTCTCTTTTCACCAGTACTGTGTACTTCACACAATTTACTGTTTCTTGATTAGTTGTCAATATTTATATCTAAAAAAACACCTGGAGATCTTTAAAATCTGGTTATTGCTGGGGGGCAGATATTACACATAAGAAAAATCTGTTTTCTTGGCTGTTTTTTATGGGATTGTCTTTATTTTGGGTTTTCAGTGTATTGGGGCAGGGCTTAATCAGGATCCTATCTTTGAATAAGAGTTTGTTCTTTCTACAGTTAAAGTGTATCTTCATGGTGAATAAACTTTTCTCCCCCTTTGAAAGGGGAAGAACTTTTCCCCAAACTTGCATATTCCCCTAAAGCTGATTTTTAGCTAAATGTTTTGTCTTCTGCAGTTTTTGTGCTTGTACATTGTACTGTGAAAACATTCAGAAATACACACAGAATATTGAACTGTTTTCTAGGCATCTCAGAGCTGGAGCTACAGAATTCATGCTTTCAACTCCAGGAGGAAAATAGGCTAACCCTCTCCCCACATTAATATTGCCCATGGCAGGGGGTTGGAACTAGATGATCTTAAGGTCCTTTCCAACCCTAACTATTCTATGGTTGTAAATCAAATCACCTCAAAACTGGAAGCCTGCAGCACTGAGTGTCCCAGAAGGATGCTTGTGTCTTGAGCTGCCTGCAGCAGCTGATCATGTAACGTTTCTCATGTAATATTTGGGCAAAAGCACAAGTCACGCTCTTGGATACCTTTTTCCTCCATCTATTTTGACACAGTCCAAAAAAAAAAAAGACTGGACAATTAATTGCATAACTTTAAGCCAAAACCTGTGTTGAGCACTCCTGGCTGCATTTTATTAGTATATTAGCTTTGCATAAAGAATAGCTTTTTGACATTTTGAGGTACTAAACAAACACTTCTGGCAGGTACCAAAATAACATGGATAAACCTTACCTGGCCATGATGAAGAAGCTGTGCAAGGGGTTTACTTTAATGAATTAGAGAAAGCTGGAACAGGTTTTCTTGTAGCAAGGCTTTGCTGATCTTTTCTCCTTAGACTACCAGTTTTCCCAGGCTATAATATAGCTCACCCAACTAACCAACTTTTCATTAACCTGCAGGACATATTAATAACTGATTTTATTACAGCTGCAAGTTTACCATTTCCTCTCAGCGTAATTATTCCTTATTTTCTTGTCAAGATAAAACTTGCTTCAATCCTCTCTTCAACTTTGAGGATATGCAGGAAATCACCCAGCACTTTGCTGTCTGCCATGTGGATGCCCCAGGTCAGCAGGATGGAGCACCATCTTTCCAAGCTGGGTGAGTCGTCAGGGAAACAGCTCTTGCATTCAGAATTATCCTCTCTGCTGAAAAAGAGTCTTGATCTGCAGTTGAATTAAAAGCACTTGCAGCAAACACAGTAGTTGGCTTTTGAACTTCAGTCCTGACACGCTTTCTAAGGTACTGCAGCTCTGGGAGCTATGTGTTTTGCCATTTTGTGATAGACTTTGGGTCTGTAATTTTGTGTTTTATCTTTAACTATACTGCTTGTAGAGCAGTTCCTTGACGAATGTCTGCATCTGTCAATTTAAATATCGAGTTACCTTGTCTTGTAATGATACCCTCAACACAAATATGAAGCTAAATTGTTAGGTAGGCATTAGCCACTATACCATGTCCTTCCTAAATCCATGTTTTTTGTGAAATGGCAGCATGGTAGATCTTGATCTGTAGACTTGACGACTTATCTGGAAAATCCAAGTTGTTGGACAGTGACAAAGTGATGTACCCCCCCAGAATATCATAGATACTTCTGTACTCCTGTATGTGTATCATGTATGATGCTCTAATGCTTGGAAACCTTGTGTGCCATGAGCAGCCTTTGCCAAAATCCATATCCCATTTAGATCAAATGTCACAGGTTTGCCTTAAGATGCCCCAGGGATAGGAATAAGCTTGGTTGAGGAAGGGAGCAGCCAAGATGTCAAGGGGAGGGTACAAGGAAATGAACTAGTCATTCGATAAGAACTAGGAATTAAGGAGCTTATATGTACCCTCATTGCATGAGCCAGTCTATTTCCCTTCTGAACTGTTAAGCTGCCCTGATGCTGAGGAGGTCACAATGAGCCAGATTCTCAGTGTTAACTGCAATGGTTCAGCTGTCTGCGAGCAGCCTATAAAGGTATTTCAGTCCCCTCCTGCCCCCTTTGTATTTGAATCACAAGCTTTTAAGTGTCTTAACCTTCATGTCCTGAACAAGAGTTAACACTTCTGAGTTGTCAGCTGCACAAGGCAGCCATTATGATCTATGATAGTAGACCACTGACTAAAAACATCGTGGTGACAGCACAAGAAGCTGTATTTCCTCTCACAGCCCTCCAACTGTGAAACCAGCATGCTCAGTTTTAAAACCGTAGCTGTGGTGACACTAGCCTTTGTCATGATAAGGCTTGTTGTAGGGAAGTTGGACATTTGAAGGTCCCTTCCAATCCAAACTATTCTATGATTCTATCAGGTTTAGGTTCCTAACAAGAAAAATCTAAGAAAATAACTTTAAACTAGCTTTGCAGTGATTTGGGGTTTCAAGTTCGGTTTCATTTTGGAGAATAAACTAGAGAATCACTAGGTGTAGCCTTGATGGGAAGCTGAGATTTGGATCCATCCTAAGCAGATGTTCTCCAGCTACTTTGGGTGGATTTTTTCCCATGTGCTGCTTAGTTGAGATTGTGCTCATAATTTCCTTCCCTAAAGACTTTGCTTCTGCTCTGCAGAAGACCAGGAGCTGACAGCTGGTTTTATTGAACTTCCTCAGCAGCTTTGTAGCCCTTCCTGCCTTCATTTTCTTCATCTATATTAATAAATCTATTCTCACCTATCTTACGGTAATTTGTGAGCCCATGAAAACATACATGAAAATTATTTGCCAAAGATCTAGATTGGTTTGCTGTACCCTGTGATTCTGCAACACAGGGAAACTTTTTTGGGGTGGAACCTAAGTATTAATGGTCTGAATGCTGTTGGAAACTCACCTCAAGTTCAAAAGTGTTAACTTTTCTTGGAAGAGGCTCACTATGGTCTGTTCTGCTCTCAGCCGGACCCGACATTGATCATCCTGTAACTCATAAAGTACCATATAAGTTACATTCCTGTTTCTGCTATATTACTTGTGCTTGATCCTGATTAAATTCAGCTCATACAGTCAATAATCATGTAATGAGAACATTCGGTATTAAATCTACAGTGACCACTGTGTCTCTAAACATGCCAGCCTACTCTACTGGAAGTGGTGTATTAACGCCACAAACACATTTGTTGTAGGTACGTGTATCCCTCCATGGATCAGCTGGCTGAAATGCTCCCTGGAATCCTGAAACAGTTTGGGTGAGTACAGAGTTATTTACTTATTTCCCTCATTCTTCACTCTATGTGGCACACCATAAGAGCAGGGCAGAGCCCCTGATGCTCTCTGGCTCTCTGGCATTATGTTTCCTAGCACTAAAGTTGTGTTTGGCTTTTAATTTCTCTGCTATAGATGGATCACTTTGCCTTTGCTTCTGACAGAGCTTATATTTTGGCCTTTTTTTGAAATGTCAGTTTATTTTTAAACAGGAAGCAACTTGGAGTGAAATCCCATGTGCCTAATTTAGGGGCTTCCTCCAGTATTTTCTATGCATCAGCCTCACAGGGGCAGGGCACAGACAATCTGTTCTTCCCACTGTAACAACCCATGTTTTCCTGTGTGGTTAGCAGGACAAAAAAAAACATGGTCCCATCTGAAGGTACTGCTTTGTTTGTGTGGCTTGAGTGTCTAAGGGGGTCAATCTGGCCTCCTCAAGCCTCTTCTACTACCAAGTGCAGATATTAGGGTGCAGATATTGAAGGACCTTGTGGCAGTGTTCCTCTACCTGCAAAAGTTTTGGTGTGTGTTCTCCCTTGGAACTGTAGCTGCAAAGGTGCCTTCACTGAGTGTTCCACGTACACAATGAAGAGTTCAGGTGAGCACCTCCAAGGAATTTTCAGACATTCAGGGTTAGGTAGATGTATAAAGCAGTCTGGACTGCACGTGGGGGTTTTAGTCTCCGACCAGCACCCCAGTTGTTCAGCTGTAACTGGTTGTTACAGTACCTTGGACCAGTTTACCATAGTAAAGAGATGTGGTTTTGAAACACCCAATGTAAGGCACAGGGCTGTCAATTCTGCTCTTGCACTAAAAAATTCCCTGCTACCATAATGTCATTACCTTAAAAATCAATTAAACTGCAGTGTACTTACAAAGCCTTGATTTAATATTGCTAATGAGAATGAAAACTGTCCTCAGGTGTTTTCCTAAAAGCATTGTATAACCTGTTTTTCTGAGTGGTTTTGTCTAGTCTTCCCTTCCATGTATTTTCTAAGACCTTGAAGGCGATGCTTTAAACCCGATTTCAGTTAATGCAAATATTTGGTTTGTCTCTGCCCTGTTTGGTTATGAAGTTTAAACTTGATGACTGCAGTGGCTGGATAGCAGGAGAGGTTTCCCTGCCAGCCCCCTGTTAGAGAGGGGTCAGTGTCCCAGCTGGATAGAAGGCAGGGGGAGCTGGGAGAGGGGGAGCTTTGTATTTAGGTTGCAGATTTAAGACTGTATCTTATAAGCTTTTCTGGCAGAGACCATTTCCTCCAGAATGAGAACAATGCTATGGTTGCTGAGTGTATTTACTTAAATATAAGTGAGAATTGCTGCTGCCCTGCGCTGTGTGAGGACCAGTGTCCTGTAAACCTACTGCAAACAAACTAGCTGCTGCATCAAGCTCCTTAGTTGGGTTGGTGGCACTGCTGAGGGTCCATGGTGCACCTGAGCTGCAGCCCACCCTCCTGTAGATACCCGCTGGCATGTGAAAGAGGAAGGCTGCTAATGTGGGTTTATTTTCGGTGCTCTTAGTCATTTGTCTCTTCTGGTTTATTGCTGTGCAGGCTGAAGACAGTTATAGGAATGGGAACTGGAGCCGGTGCTTACATCTTAACCAGATTTGCTGTAAGTTTTGTGGAGCTCCCTTGAAGCCTCAAACCCAATTTCCCTGACACATTGCCACCCCTGTAGCGTGCACAGAGAATTCCTGCTCTGCCGTGCCCATTTAAGTAAGCAGTCAGGCTTTTAAGTGAAATACCACAATCTGCGGGATAGCTAAGCCAGAAGACCTAGATTTTTTCCATTTTAAGGCCTGGGCTCTACCCTGTTAATTTGCAGAAGGTTTTTTTAATGGGAGTTCTCTATTTAAACTGAGGGTGGAGAAGAAGTTAAGTCTTAATGTTCTCCAGCTGCTCAGTTGAATTGCTTTAATGAAAAATCTTTTATTTCCATACATATGCTTGTTTTGTGCAAGATCAAACCAGACCCCGGAGATAATTTGCTAGTTTACGTTTTATGCTGACTGTCAAAGGACATGCGATGAATCTTAAATCTCTTTTCTTTTGCAGTTAAACCACGCGGAGATGGTGGAGGGATTAGTTCTCATTAATGTAAACCCTTGTGCTGAAGGTTGGATGGACTGGGCAGCAACGAAGGTAAACATTTTTAAGCTAGGAGAATAAATCGTTCTCTGAGGCTGTCAAGCATGGGCAAGCTTGTGTTAGGACATAGCTGCAGAGACAAAATATCCCAAGCTGAATTCCTTTGGGGTTTATTCTTTCATTTGCAAACATACCTACTGCAGAGCTAGTGGTAGAAATAAGTACTTTGTGAAAGAGATACCTATGGTACAATGGGTATAGACAGCTCTTAAGAGCTAGTAACTGCTGGGGAAAATTAGTTTAACCTGTACACAGGGTAGTTCTGGAAACAACTTACTTGCAAGTAAACTCTGAGCTTAGTGGAACATTCAGTTCTTTCTTGTCTGTGGCATGTTAACCAGCACAGTCCAAAATGGGAACTAGAGCACAGAAAAATGTTTAGAACAACATCTTGTAGGTTTCAGTCATCTAGCTGAGTCTTGGATGCCAAAAAGCCTCCAAAAAGGTTGTTAGCTATGGTAACCGTGGACAGAATGTCCATACAGCCTGAATTACAAGTGAAAGTTCACATATAAAGAAGCTCCTGTTAACTGTATGTTTTTTGTAGTTGTAAGAGATTTCAATGTGGGGAAAGAGGTGCTGAGAACTGGTTTCAACAGTCTTCCTGGAGCCAGTATATAGAAGTATAAATGCTACATTACATGTCAGTCAGATTTAACCTGTTAAGACATTTTTCGGGGTAAGCTGATGGAAGGCACTTTGTATCATTCAGGGTCGCGTTTTTGATATAAACACTGAGAAGTACAAAAATGAGTGCATAATCTTTTAACCACACATAGGCAACCCACTGTAAGTGTCTAGGGTGACATTAAATGTAATGACAACCTTGTAATACTAGGAGAAATTGGGATGTAACATTCTTTAAAGGCTTCGTTACTATTTTTTTTAAGAAATAACTTTGCATACCAGTTTATTTTGGTGAGTTTCATCTAGAAGTGTATTTAATAACTCGCCTACACTGAGATGTACTGGTCTTATTGACCCATTTTGATTATCTCACCCAGTGTCTCACCATAATCAAGTTCTTCCATATCTGTGCCTCTGCTTTCCATCTCTTTTAAGTATTACTGACTTTAAGAATACAGCAGGTTGCTCTGCATCCTTACAAAGCAAGAGCACATACTTTGGGACATTAGGTTTAGGTACTGAAAATGCCTTGTCAGTGTGAGCTCTTAGGGAGGAGATTGGACAGTGAGATGAAATGACACCCATCTGGCTGGCTTGCTTGGTGTTCTTGCAGGGAGTGATTCCAGGTGTACACCTATGCCACTAGTAGTGTGTCCCTATATAACTAATGGGTTTTAGTTGACTTCAGGGGAAAAAATACCAATCCAGGCTACGGTACATATAAGGACAGCAGAGAAATATCCCTTGGTCTACTTATGGGTGATTAAATGGTTTCAGTTATTCAAGGATTGGTTTAACATCAGATACTTAGATAATCTCGCTGTTCAGATTTCAGGTTGGACAAATGCTTTACCAGACATGGTCATTTCACATCTTTTTGGAAAGGTAAGGATGTTCAAAAGATTGCTCTGATGTATTTGGTCATCAGTATGTACCTTCTGGGGCTGGAAGGAGGGAAGAAACCTTCACTTAAACAACAAAGTGTGAAGTTAAGATGTGATATAGGATTCATACTTGTGCTCCAAATATTTTGGAGGTGGCATTCTGCGTTGGGGCTTGCTGTGTCCTGATGACTTAAGTGCATCTCAGTGATGACATTCCTATTAGGTTGTCTGTCTGCAGACAGCCAACACTTAAACATGGGCTTAAGCATCATATGTGTTCATGTTCTGACCATAATGTACTTGTAACTCTGAGAAAGCTGGTTATTAGTATTAATGGTGCTGTTTGGTTCAAGCCTACTTTAATGGAAGGCTCTATACTAAGGCTATTTTGCTGTGCTTGAAACTGTCAGTAAATGCAATGGAAAACTCCATTCCAGCAGAAAAGGGATTTAATCTATAAAGACTTTAGAACCAAACTGTTTGAAAATGTTAGTGATTGAAGTCCTTGAAGCTCAGTTGTTTGTTATTGTGAAACTGAGTTCCACATTTCATGTGTTTGTAAGCTTTCAACATCTGCTTTACTCTAGAAATATCTGTTGAGCTTCTTACCCTGACTCATTTTGTTTTAAAACCGCACACTTGTCTGACTGTAACCATCTGCACTATAACTGCATGTTTTGAAATTGTAATATCTTGACATTACAACATATTGAAATTTTAAAGCAAAAGTGTGGTACCGCAGTTGGAGGCTAATATTAATCCTGGGTAATTTCACTGGGTGTTAGAAGTTGTCCTGTCTCTAAAGGCACACTCCTGCTGTGTAGATATGAATATGATACACAACTGTTGTGCCATGTCTTCAGATCCTTTCAGAAAATAGCCCCTATTCTGAACCATTCTGTCTCCACTGTAGGAAGAGATTCACAGCAACCATGACCTGATCCATACTTACCGTCAGCATATTATTAATGACATGAATCAAACCAACCTTCATCTCTTTGTCAACTCTTACAACAGGTAAATGCATTTACCTGACTTCTTTTAGAGCCAGTGTTATTTCTGTGGTGAAGTTACTTATGTTCCCCCAGTATAAAGTTCTGCTTGACAGTGCCTTCAGGGATCTCAAGTGGTTTGCTTGCAGGAGAAGGACTTTATGCATCTCCAGGGAGAAAGCTGGGTACACTGGGACTGAACTAAGACATTGATACTTCATTCTAAGACTGGTTCTCCGTCAGTTCTGAAGGCCACAACATGTATCAGATTAAGTTAACATATATGAATGTATGTGCTCTCTCTAAACTAGAATAATATGAAAATATCTAGAATTACAGTGTATAAAGAGCCTTTGTCCTCTCCATTTCTTTCAGTCGGCGAGACCTAGAGATTGAACGTCCTGTTCCTGGAATAAATGTTGTCACCCTTCAGTAAGTATTTTATTTGCTACCAGTTCACCTATACATTATGTTAACTAAGAGTTAGGATCAGTGAGTGTATTGCATATGCATTGCAGAGCTGTAGCTGAATGTGCTTACGTGCTAGAAAAGGGTCTTGTAATTTTATGTAGGAGATAAGATGTTGCTGCAGGTCAGGGACCACCATTAGGAAGATTTCCCTGCTTCAAACTTCACAATCATATTAGCTGAAATGGAAAGCTAAGTAGCTTCTGTCACAGTGTATCTGCAAACTTAGAATCAGTATTTGTAATGTACTTAGCTTTGTACAGAAATATGTTGAAGTTAATGGAAACAGTAGGTCTGAAGGCACTTGAGCTGTGCCTATATAACCAAAAAAACCAGAACCCAAAACTATTCAAAAAACCGAAATAAAAACACTCAGAAAGATGGAGCAGGCATGAGAATGACTGTCTGGCAGATCTGCTAATAGCTTTTCACTTACGCTGCAGTTTGTACAACATAACAGTTGGGTCATTTGCTGCTCAGCTGCTGATGTTTACACACAGGAGACTTTGAGACTGCTCCTCTGTCAATCTGGTTGAAATAGGATGGATGGGTCCAACAGTTGGAGCTCAGGGGCCTGGGGATGTAGGGATGAGACTTTAATGCTGATCCCTGCATTCAATTCCATATAAAACTAGGCCTAAGAGCACTGGAAAGGGCTGATTGCTACAAGGTATGGGGAAAGGGACAGCTTCTCAGGCAAGATATCATGCATGTCAGCAGATGTGGAGCTAATACAGTGGATTTAATGTATATTTAAGGTGTCTGGAATACAAAGCAAATTGCTTTCACACAGTTAACTTTCTCATCCTCCAGTGACACAAAATGCAGCTTAGGGCAATTCCAGGCTGGATCACAGCAATAATACTTCTTCCATGTGCTTCCTTACAGATGCCCTGTTCTCCTGGTGGTTGGCGACAGCTCCCCAGCAGTGGATGCTGTGGTACGTACCTCGAGCCATCAATCCAGCCCAGCTGGCTCTCCTCTTCCAGACCATGGGACAGCTGCCATTAATTCCTTGCTGTTTATCCTCTCTGTCTGTGCACCGTTATTTAATAGATCCTGTGTTAGGAACAATCGCCACAGCAGTTACAGTGAACTGCAAATATTTTCCTTTCAAGAGGAATCTGCTGCTGGTGTTTTAGCTTGTTCTGTGGTGTTGGAGCGATGCCTGGGTCACTATGGAAGTGAAGAGCTTCTTTTTTTGACCATTATAACTTGCCCCAGATGACTGGATGACTTTAATGGGCATGACCAGTCTGCTGGCCTGTGGCCATGTGGCTGCTCACCACTTGGGATGCTACCAGATGATCCCAGATTGCAAGATAAACAACACTTGTTGCCACTGGAGTCACAGAAACAGATAGAAAAAAATCCCCAGTTCCGAACTAATGGGTTTGTTTGTACATGGAAATGTGAACTGCCCTACTTGGGTTTAAAGATGTGTATAAGTATACATCGACTCTTTATAAAAAAGCCTAAGATAATCAATTTCATCTGTATTAAGCTAGAAAACAAGGTATTTAATCTGTTTTTATCCAGCAGTTCATAATTAGAATCTTGTGTATAATGCCTGTGGTACTGTTCTTTAATACAGGTTGAATGCAACTCAAAGCTGGACCCAACAAGGACCACACTTCTGAAGGTAATAATAGAAGTGTTGGGTTTGGTTTATTTGTTTTAATAAACATTCCCCTGATTTAAAATCACCTAGATTAACTAAAAAAGCAGAACCAGAGCAATATGCTGCAGCACAGTTAATGGTGAGAATCTAGTTCTGATGTGGGAAGGCAGTTCCTTCAGGGTTAAGAGTATTTTAGTGGGATAAATGAGATAGAAGCTTCTTGTCAAGGTTCATAACAGGGAATTTCTCAGCTCCTCCATTTAAACCAATAGGGGTGAGACTTAAAATGCTCAGTATTTCACATACCCATAATGAATTTGACTAGAGCTGATACAGTTGATCTCAAGGTGATTTGAAAGATCTGAAAAAGCCATCAGCAGAGCAGAAGCGTAAACCAACTCATTCTGTTCCTGTGCTTGCCTGTCCCTCAGCGGTAATGTTGGATGAATAGATCCATCAGCTGTAGTTTTGCCATCCTGCCTTTTACGGGGGCACAGTCCAGGACATCTTACTGTTGAAATGACTCTTTTCCAAAAACTTGATAAAATATATGTCCAAATAGCAAAACATCATGCAAAGGCTTTGGCATTCAGAGTATGGGTGCAATTTTCAGCTTGTTACTGATGAAGTAAAATGGAATGAGTGTAATGGCAAGCAAATGGAAACAAGTTTGGTCATGCTTCTGCTGGGAACTTTTACTGCATCTCTTTATTGAACTGGTCAGTGAAAATTATGATAAACAGTTATTTTTAGACATGCTTTCTCCTCCTACCACTGAGGATTTATCCTGCTGGCCTACTGTGTGGGCATGACAGACTCACCCTAAGGAAAAGCCTGTCACTGTTTCAAATCCTTTGTCAATGGCCAGCCTTTGCTCAGTCCAGGGATACAGCTGATACTGGATCCTCCTACAGGCCTGTTTTGCTTCTAACTAATCCTAGATAGGATTTGGGGTTTCCTGTAATTTACAACTTGACTGTTTTCAGCTTGGAACAGCCCTGTTTTTGTTGGGTTGACTTCGAGGGGTGGAGTGGCAGGAAAAGTGATGTGCTCCAAAAATACTGCATGCACTCAAGATAGCTTTTCTAATTTGGCTTTCGCTGCTTCCCTTGGCAAGTCAGGCTAGTGCTTGCCAGCCGCAATCTCAGCAAATCCTTTCTCCCTCTCACCTCTGAGACTTAGGTGTTTGTTCTCTCTCCCCTGTTTGTTATTCAGGTCAATACCAAGTCACGTTATTGTAATTCAGAGCTGAACTTGCAACCAGGACTAATAGGATGGCTTCTAAGAAACTAGTGATCACTGCCTAGCAAAAAGTATTTATTTGCTTTGCCTGAGGATCAAGACACTTAAGGGTTTTCTGCAGTTGTAGCTTTTATAAACGTTTAATTGCTTACTTCAAAGTGTACATCTACATGTTACACAACAAAAGGAAATTTTTTTTTTCTGCTAAATAGCTAAACTGGTCATTTTAATATATCCTGAGCATAAATGAGTTCCTTTGGTATTATGCTAACTGGCTGTTCTCATCCCTGTTTCAGATGGCTGACTGCGGTGGGCTCCCTCAAGTTTCCCAGGTAGGATTTGGACATAATTCCTACTAATCCTGTTCTGCAGCATGTCAGACTGCAAGAAATGGGTGTTTTCTTGTAGGGTACTTTCTGTTCCTAAATGTCAGCCAAAAGGATGGTTATGATTTCATGAGTAATGATGTCAGTTGGTCATCTGAGCTTTCTTTTTTCTTTAAAGAGCAATGAGGCATAAAATTAAGATTGGGAGGGGATATTATTTCCATTAATTATGTCTTAACCAAGTAAAGGTCTGAGGTGGGAATGCAGAGGTATTATTTTATGCCTGTCTACTAAGATAACATGGGTTAAGGCTGGAGCACTAGTGTTTTAGAAAGATAGTCTTATTTGGGCTATTTATAGTATAGATCAGGAAAGTGGAAGGCAAGAAATAACAATGCTGTGTTCTTGCATGCACTGACTTGGCTTGACTGAGAATGAACTGGAGCTTCTGAAATGTATTTAGGCATAAATTCCAAGGCTGCTAATAAAAGCAGGCTGGGAAAGTTAAAACTTACCTATGCTTGAGTGTAGCTTCACTAAAAGAGCTGACCTGTAAATCAGCTTTAGTATGTGATGTACCATCTAGACAGATTTCTAAGGAACATAACGTGGTGTTCATGAACTTAAGGGAAAACAAGAACTTGTAATTACCCATGCTGTGAAGTTCTTGTAGAGATAGTGTGTGCTCCAACAGGGGGAGGTGGGAGAAAGGCTTTTTAAAAGCCACACAGTATGTATTGCTTCTGTTACACAGAGTCCATCTTTGCACTGGTTCAGATAGAATTATGCCAGAAGTACAAGCAATATTGATTGAGATTGTGAGGCTTATTTGGCCACTCTGTCAGCAGCAGAGAAAAATAGTGAGTGCCTTGTTGCAAGAATGTCAGTCATAGCTGTGCTTACATCTTCCTGCTGAGCCTTTTTTTGCCCTATAAATGTAACTATCATCTCTGACCAGTTGAATTTGTGCCCTTTATAGAAGTCATTTTACTTTAGGTCATCTGCCTCACTAATGGCATGAGCAAAGCTTGGGCCAGGCTTAGACCACTTGTTATTACTTCTCTGGAACTCTCATTCTCAAATACATGTGTCCATTTGGTAAAGTAATGGGGCAGGGGAGCAGACTAGGGAGGGGAATGGTAGAATTCTCTCACATCAATGAAATTTTCATACATTCATTAGAGCCCAGAGAATATTTAAGATGTCCCTGTTAAGACAGTGCATCTATGACATCTATAACATTGTAATGTACTCAGTGCTCAGCAAGTTAATTACAATAATACTCTTTTCTTTTGCAGCCTGCCAAGCTTGCAGAAGCTTTCAAATACTTTGTTCAGGGAATGGGATACAGTAAGTATTGTTTTTATTGTGGAATCATTCACCTGGCTATCAAAGTTTGTTGGGCATCTAAGCACCCAGAGAGTCTTCTGATGCTGGATGTGTGATCTTTTCCTAGTTGGATATGCATTTGCAAGGGGAAAAAAACATGTGGTGTTTGAACAAAGGGATTTCAGCCCAAATAATGTTACTACATAGCAGAGACCTTTGTAGACATCTTAAACCCACAATTTTCTTCTTGATATTTTGAAGGTTGATATTTGTAATAGTGTCACATCATTGCATCAAAGGGTTTGGTTCATATACTGAGCATAACATTTGAAACCTCATTAGTTGATAGACTTGTTTGTTTTGTAGCTGTTTGTCCTTCATGTATGTGCTTCTAATGACTGCTGTTGTGTAAATGTATTGCCAGCATGGGCTGCTAGTAAAGGTAAAGCATATGAAAGTAATGGGAGGTCTGATGAGTGTCTTTAGTTGGATTGTTGCAGCCACAGCAACATGCAAGACATTCATTTGTGTTGAATCCCTCAGCCCTGGCCACTAATTTTGCTTTAGTAATGTGGGCTCCTTAAATGTATGTCTGGAGCAGTGATGGTATGTGAAGCCACCATGAAAAGTTTATATTCAACCATGAGGTCTTCTCCAAAGCTGGTTAAGGCTGGAGAGGAAGGCAAGGGCTTCCTTCCAAACCCATGAGGCAATGCTTTAATGACAGATTGTTTTTCCAGTCCCCTCTGCTAGCATGACCAGGCTGATGAGGTCCCGCACCGCTTCTGGCTCCAGCGTAACCTCTTTGGAAGGACAGAGGAGCCGGTCTCACACAGGAGAAGGCACACGGAGCCGGTCTCACACTGGGGAGGGAACAAGGAGCCGATCTCACACTGGGGATGGTGCCAGGAACCGCTCCCACACAGACACACGCATCGAGCTGACGCCGAACTCTGCAAGCAATGCTGAACAATCAAGCCCCAAGTCCATGGAAGTGTCCTGTTAGATGGCTGTGGGAGGTTGAAACTGGTCACAGTGTGGAAAAAGTAATGGATGCCCCCTGTGTATCACGAAAGCATAACTGGTATTAATCTCAAGCTATTCTGTAGGCTGAACTCTGTTCAGCAGGGTCTGACAGGGACCAAAGAAAAGAAGCATCTCATTTGCTCTGTCGTTATTCTTCTAACTCAGACAGTTGCTGCTATTGTGCCCTCCTTCAATGGATGCCAAATTCTAAAGGATACTTGCCAAAAGCTGATGTGGTTGTAAACACTTCAGAGTCAAACCAGACTTGCTTAATACCCTCCTTTTAAAATCAAAGCCGTTACATGTCCCTTTATCTCTTATTCTCTTGAAGTAAACTGGCACAATTTGAGATGAGTTTCAAAGAGGGGGAGAGGAAGAAAAAAAATCACTATGATGGATGGCTTTTAAAAAAAGGAGATGAAACAAATGTGTTATGGCCTCATGTTGAAGCTGGAGTCGAATTCATTGTATATAGCTTGACTTCAAATGATAGAGAAGTTAATGTATCATGCGTTTATAGGCCTTCTAATTCCTTAGTATTCAAGCCTGTTTTCCTATGTACAATAATATACTGCTAAAATAGGTGATTTAATGTGACTTTGAGATGAACTAAATCTAAGCTTTTTTTTTTATTTCACTTTTTTGAGATTTAGTTCCAGTCTTCCTTTTCTTCTTCCCCCTCCTAGACCCTAAAAAAAGCTTAGCCAAATGAGGACAGGATTTAAATCTGATAAGCAAGGTGGCATCTCCTGTTTGTGTTTTTGGGCCAAAGGGTTTACCATACCACAAAAGCTGGTGTAGTTGTAACAAGTAGGGTAGCTGTATATGCCAACAAAGCATAAACAGCTTGAGTTTTCCTTCAGACAGTTTCGTTTCTTTGCAGCTCAATTTTTTGTGTCCAGCACAATTGTGATGAATTTGGAATTCTTAAGCAAAGCCAGATCCAGCTGTTCTTTGTCAGGAAAGATGAATAACTGGGATGGTGTGTAATTAGATACTGTATATTCAACTGCTACTAATTACTAAATTTGGAACTCTGAGATCTCACTGGTGCTGAGGAGTGCATTGCACAGAGTGGTGGAGCGGCAGCACTGTATCTGTGAAATAGTGTTTAATGACTGCCTAAAAGTAATGAGCTGCTGGTTCTGTATACAGCCTCCTGATTCCTTGGGTTACTTTGATGCTAGCAGCTTGATACCTTTCCGCCAGTCAGGTTTTCACAGTTGGGTGTTCTTAAGCTTGTCCTTCCATAGGTAGGGGGACAGGGTTTCCCACGCTCCAGTGCATGCCTGCTGCATTGCAGTCCTCACACAAACAAGAAAAGGCAAATGCTGAGCAGTTAAACAGCAAATGTTAATACTTTTGGGATTGCTTGTTCAGAAGAACGCAGCCGAGGTTACTTTATACTAACTTCAGCTCTTGTGTAGAATATCCATAACAGCTTGTGGGAAGAACAGACAATTTCCAGAAAGAATAAAGCTATTGTGTAAAGTCTATTGAGAAAAGTTTCTTAATGAAGTATTTGTATTTATTTCAAGACAAATAAATTTGTAACTTTGCAATGTCTGGTGTCTTAATGTTTTGCTAGGAGTACCATAATCAAGTATACTCCGTATAAAAGTGTCTTGTGTTGTGGTTTAACCCCAGCGAGCAACACCAGCCATATCCTCGGCTGCGTGAAAAGGAGTGTGACCAGCAGGTTGAAGGAGGTGATCCTGCCCCTCTACTCTGCTCTTGTGAGACCTAACCTGGAGTACTGTATGCAGTTCTGGTGTCCTCAGCATAAAAAGGACAGGGATCTGTTGGAACAAGTCCAGAGGGGGCCACGAGAATGATCAGGGGAATGGAGCACCTCCCATATGAAGATAGGCTGAGAAAGTTGGGGCTGTTCAGCCTGGAGAAGAGAAGGCTGTGTGGAGACCTCATAGCAGCCTTCCAGTATCTTGAAGGGGGCCTAAAGGGATGCTGGGGAGGGACTCTTCATTAGGGACTGTAGTGATAGAACAAGGGGTAATGGGTTAAAACTTAAACAAGGGAAGTTCAGACTGGATATGAGGAAGAAGTTCTTTACTGTGAGGGTGGTGAGGCACTGGAATGGGTTGCCCAGGGAAGTTGTGAATGCTCCATCCCTGGCACTGTTCAAAGCCAGGTTGGACAGAGCCTTGGGTGATACGATTTAGTGTGAGGTGTCCCTGCCCATGGCAGGGGGGTTGGAACTAGATGATCTTAAGGTCCTTTCCAATCCTAAATATTCTATGATTCTATAAGTAAACCCCACACAGCTACTCACTCCCCTTTCAGAAGAGTGATAGTTAGAAAACTTGTGGATTGAGATAAAGGCATTTTAATAGGTAAAGCAAAAGCTGCATCAACAAGCAGAGCAAAACAGAGAATTTATTCATTGTTTCTCATTGGCATAACAAGGCTCCATCCTCTATCACAGTGACTTAGGAAAACAAATGCTATCATGCTGGACATCCCTCCCTTCCTCCTTCTTCCCCAGCATTTACTGCTGATTATGAGGCCATATGGTTTGGAATATCCCTTGGGTCAGTTGGGGTCAGCTGTCCTGGCTATGTCTTTTCTCAACTCCTTGTGCACCCCCAGCCTGCTTGCTGGTGGGGTGGGATGAGGAGCAGGAAAGGCCTTGTCTCTCTGTTAAGGGAAGCACTGTGCTCAGCAGTAAGGAAAACATCCCTGTGTTACCCACACTGTTTCGAGCACCAGTTCAAAAAGTAGCCCCATACAAGCCTCTATTAAGAAAATTACCCCAGTCAAAACCAGAACATCTTGTTACCCCTTTGTATCTACTGAATCCTTTTTTGTTTGCTCATGTCTCTGCTATTCCCTACTTTTGTGCTCAGACGGCTCTGGTGTTCTTTTTTTTCACTCCAGCCTATTCCTTATAGAAATAAGAAACCCAGGCTCACTTCAGTATTAACTGTTACAGTATCCTGGCTTCAGCTACTCCTTCCTCTTGCATTTCAACCAATCCAACAATAGGAAGAGGCAAAAGCAAATATTTGGCATGTCTGAGCCAAGATTTTTCTAGATATGATGATTCAGCAGTCATGATTGGGCTGGTACCAGCAAAGGGCTTGATTTGATTAACCACAGGCAGTGCCAGTGAAAGCAGGAGGAGCCTGTGCCAACTCATCTTACAAAAGAAGGGCAAAGTTACTTGCTTTGCTGAGAGTGGCTCATCATTCCTTCCACAAGGACACCATGGCGAGCCTGTCAAGCCTAGGCAGTTTATTCTTCTTTAATGGGAAGGAATGCATCCAAGCCTTCTTGTGGCACAAAGGGATCTGTGAGCACTTCTGAGCTGTGAGGAGTTGCTAGGACCATTCTAAATGTCAGCTTTGTACCAAAAAGTATTCATTTGGCAAGGAACAGCATGTACCTGTGCAGAAAAACTGGAGGGGACAGTACAGAGTAGTGGTGTCCTACCTTTTTCAAGGAGTTAGGACTCCTCTTTCCTTGCAATAGTGGTCTCCTGGCATCCTTAACTTGTGCTGAACTGAAAAGTGGAAGATTTATTAGAAATGTGTTAGATTTATAAAGTGGTAAATTTATTAGAAATAAAAAGTTAGAAAAAAATGAAAGTGTTTTGTTTTTGTTTTTTTTTTTTATAGAACCCCTTCTTAGAGCTTGCAAACTGGAGTTCTTGCAGGCAGAATTAGTCTGGATACTGTAGTGTCACTAAACCAGAAAAGATGAGCTGGGGTTTCACCTTCTTCTCAGGGTATGAATGGCCATTATAGAGCAAGGAGCTCCTTTGGCACCGAGGAAATTCAGATTGGGTAACGGAAGGTTTCCAGAAAATAAGCATTTCACCCCTTACAGCGCTTTGGGGATTATAAAGGGTGGTATAAGACAAAACGGGCCCTCAGGGACCAAGAGGGTTCCTGATTACATTGCAGTATCTCAATACCAAACCTTTGCTTAGTGGCACTCTTTAAAACCACTAGTAGAAAGGATGTTGTTGTTGCTGAAATCTGAGTTCTTCCCACCTCTGCCTGGGACTTGACATCTACTGTACAAAAATATGGCTGGACCTCAATGCGGTTTTTTCCCCTCCCTCCCTCCCCTGGCGGGAGGAGCGGGAGAGGATGTGGCAATACCATGTTGTCACTGCAGGACTTTTGTGCTGAAGGATGCTGCTTCCCTCTTTTAAAAGTCCCTAGAGACTAAACAGCTGGAAACTTTAACCTAGATGTGTTTTGGGGGTTTATGATTAATGTCATGTGCTGCAAGCAATGGGCTGAGCTGGAGAAAAAACAGTTTATAGCAAAGCTGCTTATTTTTTTTCTATCCAGTGCTAGAATCCTCTTCCTGTCTGTTTTTGCATCTTGGGCAGAGTGTCTGCTGCAATCCTTAAGGTAACGTGGGCTGTTGTTTCTTAACAACACAACACACCGAGCAGTGTCTCATTGCAGCATGATCCTCTCCATTCCCACATGCTGTTTGCTTGGGATTGCACTATTTTGCACTGGTTTGCACCATTTCACTGGAACTGAAATTGTCTCCCGCTCTGTATATATATGAACAGCTGGTTTGATGTGTGGATTTAGTGTTTCCACTGAGCCAAATATAGGCTTTATGTTGATAGCTGATCACTGCTGCGCCCAATGTTTAAATAACTGAGGGAAAGGATGTCAGGGTATTTTAAGAGATCAGCCCTTCCCCCTCAGCCCTTTGTAACAGGCAGACAGAGGCTCTCACTGTTTCTATCTATTGCTTCATTAAGGGCTCCATTCATTTTACAAACAACACAGCTGCTGACCAGCATTGGGGGGAGAAAAAGAAAGAATGAAAGAAAAAAAAGGCTTCTGATTGCAACTGCCAAACAGTTCAGTGTCTATTCCCTGCAGCTCAGCATAGGGATCACTTGCTCACTCAGCACCTCCTGGGGGCTGGAGGACAGTTGTTATTCGGATGTAATTAAAGAGGCAGTCCCCTACCCTATATACACCCTGGTTTTGGCACTGGTGGCTGTGGGAAGTACATCAAGCACAGGATGCAGACATCACCCGGCATCTCCAACAGAACCCAAGAGTTGGGAAGAGGGACAGTGGGCAGCTCTTCCTTCCCAAGCAGCACCATCCCAGTGAGCTGTGACCTGCAGCAGAGATGGGAAATATATCCTTGGGTGACCTGCCACTCTATGCGGTTGCTTATGGCTGAGGGGGATTATGGTGCTCATTAAGGTCAAGGTCAGCGTGTGAATGGGGCTCGTGAGGGAAGAGCTGTTTGCTGGGCTGATGCACTCAGGGAGGGCCAGTGCTGCATGACTGACAGCACTCAGGAAAGAGCAAGAACTGCCACCAGCCCAGACATTGCACCCCTTGGCTCTGTGTGTGTGTCCATGTGTGTGCAGACATGTGTGTGTGAGCAGGTCCCCGAGATGCTTGGCACCCTGCATGCAGGATGATGGGCAGGGAAGATGAGGCTGATGAGCTGCGGTTTCACTACACATGGTGGACCTGGCATCAGTACAGGGCATGGTCAACCAGCTTGTAGAGCCTGTTCCAAGCAAAGGTGTCACACAGCCCTTTGCACAGTGGTGAGATGCACACAGACAGAGCCCCTTGCCTTACCTCATGTCTACATTTGCATCTCTTCAGCTATGAATTGCCATTTACTGACTGATTGGAAAGTGTTTTCATTTTTACTTGGTAATGACCAGTGACCAGTAAGTTCTTTATCACCAGCTGCCAGTGTTAGATTCAAGCATGTGGCAATTCCCTCCCTGCTGCTCATGCAAGCTTGGGGCAGGGGAGGTCCCACAGAAGCCTAGTCAATCACAAGGTCAACACTTCATTGGGAAAGAGAAAGGTGCTTAGGAGATGATGGGTTTCCAAGACTAGTCCAAATGCAGGGGCTGAGAAAGCAACCAGAGAGCCCTTCAAGCAAGGTCATGTGCTTGGCAGCTGCCTCATATGCAGGTGGAAGACACAGGGGGCCAGATCAGAGTTCTGGTGCCTATAGGGGCAGCAGGGAAATGTGCTACCTTTGCTGAGATCTTTGCCAGAGGCATAGCTGGATGGAAAGTACTTAAAAATCCAGAAGGCTTCCCTCAACAGCAAAAATGACCCATTAAAAACACATGAAGAGGAGGGCTGGGGAGAGGGTGCTTTCACACCTTGTTCTGGCAGTCATAGGCAAGCCCAAAGGACTCATCACTGTTCAGTTACAGGAGGCCACTGCAAGTGTTTAAATTCCCACTTTGGGCTGGAAGGCAAGCTTGCTTAAATGGTAAAATCCTTACTGGGGTCAAGATATATAAATGCAGGGATATGGATAAGGATTCTTTAATTTAAATGCTTTTCCCCTATCTTTAATAACATTGAACAATTTCTGCTGTGGCTGCTGCAAACGGGTTACTCCCGCAACCACTCAGGTTTGCTGCTAAAGAAGACAGGATTATCCAGTTGAGTGACACACTCTACTTTGCTCAGAGGCTCTAGGCAGGCTACCCCAAGTCCAGGAAGAATGCTGGGGGAAAAACATACAAACAGCAAATGCAGAGCCAGAAACAGGCCAGTAAATAAAGACGTGTGAGCTGGGGAGCACCTGGCTTTCCCAGGCTGCCAAAATAGTCATACAGAGGGAAATGCTCTCAGAGCATCCTCTTTCACCACATGCTTGTTTTTATGTGTTCTTCAGTTCAGTGCTTCGTCACTGATTGCAAAAGCACACTTGGACATTGGCCAGGTGAGGAGATTGGAGAAGGAAATGAAATATCAGTGGCAAAAGTATGTTACCTAAGCTTCGAGGTGCCTAAGCTTCTAAATGAGCTGTCAGTCATAGATTCATTAATCATTTACCACTTATGATGTTATTTACTGTCTTTAAACCATAGGAGCAACATGCCACCCATAAAATCTCGCCACAATGCCATACGAATGAGTAATACGTGTTACATAGCTGGAGTAATGCAGACTGACGCTTCGAACCAGTCTGGTTTTCCCATTCTTCCATATATTACAGCATACAAAGCTCAGAGAAATAGCTCTGTAGAACTGTTTAAATGGGGAAGTCGCAGTTTGAGAAGGTGTGTGTATAGATATGTGCCTGTAGTTAATGAGAGCGCTCTGTCTCCATCAGTGTAACAAACTGCTTGTCTTAAAACTCCCTCAAAAACCCAGCAGAAAAAATATCCCAGCATTTAGTTTACAAGACAACACAGTGTTTCTGAATAGTGTGGTCTTATTGCAGCATTATATATCCACAGAACATCCCTAGTGAGCATATGAAAAACAGAGCAACTGCACTACACCCTGTTTCCAGTTGCACACACACTGAAACAGTGCTTTAAATTCTAGACGATGCTCCATGCAAAGGCATCTTTCTAAGTTACATGCTTGCTTCTTCAGGGAGTGGATAGCTTGCTTTCTGGGGCTCCCCAACAAGGCAGCTTGAGCCACCGTAGTGATCAGGTGAAGTCTGTACAGATGGCTAACGGTGATGGTCACTGGAGCTAAATGGAGTCTTGCCATTTGTATCAGCATGATCTGACCCTTAAAGTCCCATCCTTCATCCTTGTCCCAGCCTACAGGTCCAACAGGATGACTGTCATGGGCTGGACGTGTGTCAAACTGCCTTGGTTTAGCCTGGATTTCAAAACCCTGCTCCCATCCTTTGTGAAGCCTGGAGTGCTGCAGCAGAGGGGTCTGGCACGCGCTCTGATCCTGGTATCTCCTCAATGCTATTATTGTTACACTCTTGGATGATGGTACCGCTTTCAGGTCCCAGCAGAGACCTTGACCCATTGTATGAGGCACTGTACAACGCTCCTGCTGGAGAAGTTTCAACAGATGCAATGAACACTAGGGCCTTGTTCTGTCTCTGGAGAATGGAGGAAAAGCAAAGCAAAGGGTTGGATCCATGAAAGCCTTTGAGGAGCTAGATCCTGCGTGTATTTAAACAGTAACCACAAAAGTTCTTTTGTAAAGATACATGAGGTGCCCAGCGCACAGGGAGCCAGGGAACTGAGATTAAAAGCTAGTCCATCGCCTTAGTTCCAGGGCTAATCTTCTTGTAAACATCCATTAAAACAAAGACTTTCTAATGCATCACAAACTGCCAGGCAAATTCACTGGCTACAAGTGTTGCTCTTTCCCTTTCAGTGTCATCAGACAAAGAATTGCACAAGCTAGTGAGGCTTAGTTTCCTATACATTTGTGCCCAATGCCCCCACAAAACCCCTTTACATCAGTGTAATAACCACTATTCCCCATCTGTGATGCCTTCGGCTGTCCCTGTTCCACTGCTGCTTGTTTCCAAATGGTTCATCTGTTCAAAATCCCTTAATGCTGCTGATGTGGTTCGGCCACACTGTAGATGTGTTAGATGTGTTGGCTGCCTGGCAGATGTGTATGAGCTTTTAGTGGGAGCAATGTGGTGGGTTTCTTCCCTGTCTTGCTGTTTTATTTAACTTGTTATTTTGGGAATCACAGTGCTTCCAAAATCTTCACTCTTCTGCCTACTTTGTTTGACGTTTCCCACAAAGGGACTGACTGACAGACAAATGCACAGTACAGTTTCGTGTGCCTTGTTCCCTTGGGAAACCAGGCTAGAAACAGAAACATCTTGGGTGCATTGGGTGAGATCTCTGGTTCCCAGGCATTCACTTCTCTAAAAACTGACACACACTGGAGCTGCTGGTCATGCATTAGCTTACAATAGCTTCTTTTATCTCACAATGAAAGCTGTGTGTTTCAGCCACCGCAGCATTTGATTATGGTGGTTACAGTGTCAGCTAATTGCAAAGCGAAGCAAGCTTATTAAGTGCCACAGTTGTGGGCATGTCTTCTGAGCCTGTTTGCTTGTTTCCTTATGTGTACATGTAAGACAAAGGCTGTTTATATATATGTTTATATATATTATGTATATAGTATATGTTATTTATATTATATATATGTTTATATGTATAAACATATGCATATGTTTATATGTATATTTGTGAATTCCATTTTATGCACTGTAGGAATACATGTATGTCAATATATACATGTATATTCATGGGCATTTTCATATATGGTTTTATATATAACATTTTCTACAAAATTATATAAATGCATGCATATGATATTTTCGATATGTGTACATACACATACATATATGGGTATGTATATTTGTATATATGCATATATATACATGTATATATACACACACGCATATTATATTTTAGAATTAGAGACACAATTCCAAGTCATATTTAAGGGATCTGACTGGTAAAGAGGTCCTAGGATGGCTTCCTTACCAAGCACTTCAATAAAGACAATTTTCCCTTTGGAAAACATCATCAACTTGTTGGCCAGGGCCACTTTTTCATATGCTCCCATGGACCTCTTTTTACCAAGTGATGGAGTTTGAAATAGAATGTGCTTACTTTTGCAAGTGCTGAGGTTCATTTGGGTGAAGGTGAACAGGTCAGATGTGACCTCTGCTGTCACTTCATCCATGCTAATAGTAGTCGCAAGGCTGAATCTTGAAAAGTACTGGTGTCTTCAGGTTCCTTATGAGCAGAGGAACAAACAGGAGAGGTGTTTTGTGCCTGCACTGGAGCACGCAGGCAGGGATCACCCTTATTTTCTGCCATTGGGGATTTAGAATCATCACATCATAGAACAATTAGGGTTGGAAAGGATCATAAGCTCATCTAGTTCCAATCCCCCTGCCATGGGCAGGGGGACACCTCACATTAAAACATGTCACCAAGACTTTGGTCCAACCTGGCCTTGAACACCGCCAAGAAACATTGTGCCCAGTGCCACCACATCTCAACAAAGTTTCAAAAAAGAAATTGTAAAAGCTTTGAATTAAGGAATGACCTAGCTCTATGAGAAATCAATGGGCCAAATCCTTGTATATATAAAAAATAGAAGCTATTGAAGTTAACAGCTTTTGAAGATATGCAGCATTTTTCCTATTTGTTTTTACATAAGGATTGTGTTATTTTCAGCCTGCTCACAAGAAGTTTTATCATAGCCAGAAAGATTCATGTCTCCCTAGAATCTAACTTTGTCTGGGTTACCAAATTGAAGAAAAACAACTTGCCAATTGAAACTAAAGCAAAAGAAGTGACTGATGTAAACCAGTTGCATCATCCCAGGTTCAGCCCTGTACGGGTCCAGCCTCCGAACCGTGCATCATTCAGCCATTTTGCTGTGCTACCAGGTATTTTGGAAGCAGCTGTTCCAGTTCTTCATGGAGAAACACATTTCTACTCTCCCAAGTGAAGCAACAGCCAATGTGCGATGGTGCATGGGTGCTGTGCTAACAGTTTATTGGAGAATAAAACTGTCTCCGTCACCCTTCAGTGACGACAAACTGATTGCCAGAAAGGTAGTGACAATTTTCTTTTGGCTGACATTTGCATGTGAAACCACTTGTGCAGAAAATATTCACACTGATGTTTACTCCAAGCAGTAGCCCGGTTGACCCAGTGCACCAGAAGCTATGCCAAAGGTTGTCCTCTCCTTTTGCATCCTAGCCTCTGTAACACATGCCTCCTTTCTTCTACTCCAGCCATGTAAAACAAAGGTATGTGTCACTGGCAGGGTGTCATTAGGAAGTGGGACCTGTGTGTTGGTAACACACAGAAGGAGGTGGTGGTCCCCAGGCACACCTCATTTCTATGTAAATAAATGGGCACATGAGATATTGCCCTTCATCTTCCATCTGACTCTGCATTTCATCCCTCAGAGCTAGCCTAGAAGCAAAACATAACACACAGGTAAGAGGATCTAACCTGAAAACATGAGGTCTGGGGCGGTCATTTTAGATTCAAAGCATCCAGGCTGCTCAGGATCAGAGCAGGCAGAGAAACTGTGAAAATATCCCTGGTACAAGATGCTCTAAGAGATCTAGGTGAGTCCAAGGAGAGAAGGAAACAGAGGTTCTTGGACCCAGCCTCGTGAAGTGAGAGGCAGACTTACTGCACAGAGACCTCAGGAGAAACTTTGTTCCCCCTAGGCTTTTCCTATGAACTTCACCATGGGCATTCATCTGACTAAGAATGACAGAGGGCTAGTTCTGGGGCTCATATTGGTGTAATAGAGACTAGAGTCTAGTCCTGACGGTCAGCAGTAGTCAAGACTGAAGTGTGGTATTGAAAATGAAACATGTATGCCAATGCTCATTTTCCAGCTCAGACCACATTAGTCAAGAGATGACAGTAATGATATCTGAATCTCATGTCTAAGCTACAAACGGACATACTCTTGTTGTAGTAGTGTACTATTCTTTCCTTTGGGTAATTAAACTGTTGGCCTAGGACAGTGCCAGCGGGCCTGTAATTTAAGTCTTGGGATCTGTGCATAGAGGAATTTTTGGCTGCTGTTAATGGATGGATGTCTATTAGAGTTGAAAATACTGCTTGTTCAAGGCCTTTCCAAAAACAGTGAGACAAAACAAGGAGACTTAACATCCTAGCTCAGGAAAAAAACAAATTGTACATTGGCAGTGGATGAAGATTCTCCTTTTATTTTAAATCCTCTGTAAAATCAGAGCAATGGGTCAATTCCAGCATTCAGCCTATTTAATTAGCGATTTCAGAGTAATCATGGTAATGAGCCAAGTCGGCAAAGATGTCATTGGGGTTCTTGCAGTTCAGGTTGCAGAAGCAAGCATTGATCCACATGATTTTCCAGGAAAACTCAGTTCCGTCTGGGCACTGGAACCTCACTTCAATAGTCTTGGACTTGTAGGGTGTGCAGCACCTATTGTCTGTGCAGACACCACAGTACTTGGGTCTATATGGACTTTTGCTCACACATCCTGAGATGGTGTAGTTCATTGGTTCGTTGGCCCTGTAGACAGCCAAACACTTCTTCCCAGGCTAAATCAGAACAGAAAAGAGACAGGTTAATACATCTTGCTGACACAAGTAGGACATACAAACAACCTTCCCCGTACTTAAAGGGTTTTGAAGCTGTTAGGAAGCATTTTACAGCCCTGATCTAGAAGCTGTGGCAGTTTTACATGCTTAGACATGTGAGCCTAAAAGCTGCAAGTAGAGTACTTGCAAATACAGATCATAGCCATGACCAGCAGTGCACCAGTGTTCTTCCACAACCTGAGTCCCAGGTCTGTCTGAACAGTGAGCACAGTGGACTTGGCTTGCCTTCCCTTGCAAGGACCCTTTGGCTGGAACTAAAGCTCTCAGGGGGTGGTTTTCATGCCAGCATGTGGAAGCACAGGGGGGACATGTTCTTGACCTCTTTGCAGCACAGAAAGTCCATGTAGAAGTGCAGCCTTCAGAAGCCTGAATGCTGCCAAACAAAGGTTAACCCCGTGTCCAGACAAAGATCCAGGGCTGTGCAAAGGAGCAGTCCCCACCTTAATGTGCTTGGTGATATCCACCTCGCAGGGCCGCATGTTGCACAGGCGGCTTTCCTTCAGGAGCCGGCACTGGTCGTTGTCATTGGAAATCCTGGTGGAGATGCCCAGCCCGCAGGTCTTTGAGCAGGGACTCCAGGGGGAGGTGTGCACGATGCAGTTCTTCTGCCAGGCTTCATCCTCCCCCTCGTACGCTGCAGGGACCAGATTAACCCCATGTTATTCAGCCGCAGCAGCTTTCCATATTAAACCCCCTCTCCCCAGCTCATTACACATTCAGGCCAGTAACCCAAACAATGAAATTACAGAGGAGTGGCTCAGCATTCCCCTGAACCCTCTCATCCCACCCCCTTTGCTGCTGACCTACTTTGTGTCAGACCCTCTGGTGCTGCAAGCGCTTGGGGCCAAGGCTCATTTCTTTATCTCCCTTTGCAGCCTCACTCACACAAGGGGGTCCTTGTCTGGGACCCCCAGGTGCTGCCACAATGCAAACAATTACAGCCAGTGCAGAAAAGGGATGAAGTTTTATTTCTGAGCCCATTCAATTGATTCTGTAACAGAAAGTGGTCAACAGCCTGCTGGATGGCCGAGGGGCTTGGGAAGCAGCCACTGCCTTTCACTAGGAGGAAGAGCAGCTTGAATAGCTCTCAGAGGGCTTGGCAGCCACTTGAAGAAGGGGTGGGCTCTGTTTTGAAAGCAGCTGACAACCCCAGTTCAGATTCCTTCACAGCCACAGCCAAGGTCCTCACTGGTCTTTGACTCACAGTACAGCCCACAGGCAAAGCTCTGATAGAAACTGCTGCATTGAGCTTGCTCAGTATTAGATTTATTACTCTATTAGTTATTATGTTAAACGTAGTAATTGCTAGCCTTGCTTTTATAAGGTTTCTGCTTATGAGAGAAAAAGTCAGGCAAGGAAAGCTGTGTTATGCCCATCTTGGGACACAGACCATGAAGGCATAAGGTTAATTTCAGGAGTAAATATTTTGAATTTGGACCTACAGTTCAAAGCTACCATGGACATAAGTGAGGGTGAAACTCTAGTGGGTTTAGCCCACAAAATGGAGACTGAGGCTTTGTTTTGTGCAACAGAAATACAGATCAAGGACTGGGAATAAAACCTTTACCAGTAAGGAGCCAAAATACTGGTTTACAGCAAGCATTCCATGTGTCCTTGAGGTCTGCTTTTGTGAGATAGTCTAAAATATGGAGCGAATGTCACTACATTGCATCACAAGGTGTCACGAGGATAAATTTAAGACGTATGGCAGGGTAAGTCCATCTTAAGCCTTTGGGGTCAGAAGCAAGTGGCACCAGCTCTGTGCAGTGAGCTACATGATCCTCACTATGAATGTGAGTGTGAGAAAAGGAGATACCTTATGTAATACATAATATAGTTCAATAATGTCAGAATTCAGTTCAATCAGTCCAGAATTGTGAACAACTGGCAGTGAAGCTTCCACAGTAAATGTTTTCAAGGTGTTATGTAACTTTGGGACTACTAAAATACAGGGGCTTTAAAATCACAGAATCCCACATTGGTTTGGGTTGGAAGGGACCTTAAAGATCATCCAATTCCAGCCCCCTGCCATGGGCAGAGAGACCTTCCACTAGACCAGGTTGCTCGAAGCCCTGTCCAACCTGCTTTTGAATGTTTCCAGGGATGAGGCAGCCACAGCTTCTCTGGGTACCCTGTGCAGTGCCTCAGCACCCTCACAGGGAAGAATTCTTCTTTATATCCAGTCTATAACCCAGACAGAAAGTCTCAGTCCCAAATTAAACTGAACTCATTCTGCTTTGCAGAGGGCCCAGACTGAATACAAACTGGTGACGTAAAAAGGACCTGTGACATCTTCCAAGTGCCAGCAGATGTGTGCTTCAGAGGGGACTTTGTCACACAAGCATGCCTGGTGAATCTCACATTGCTGCTAAGCAATTCAAGCACACTGCTGTGTTTCACATGGCCTCTCCTTCACTACATGCTGTAATGTCTGTGCCTCATTCACACAAAGACCAGATGCCTGCCGCTACAAGCTGATACTTTGGTTTTAGACTGACTTCCAGTTGCCCATTGACAGAGAAGTCCACTTCAGTCCAACCATACCTGCAGAAGAGATGTGTCGTGGAGATGTCTTCCTGATTTTCTTGGAGTCATCACAGATCCACTGCTCACAGCACTTCCCTGCTAACTTAATCAGCTTTGGGTTTGGGCACCAGACAAGGGGAGGACGTGAGTTTGTGCACATGGGAATACAGCCCACTGCCCCGTTAATACACGTGCAGTTGTATTTGCAGTTGGGCTGAAACGTGTCCCCATTGTTATACCTGACCCCGTTGAGGACACATCCTACACCGACAATCTCTGAAAGGAAAGAAGAAGAGAGAAAGACACACAGAGCACTGTTAGAATAATGCTGGTGACAAACAGTGCTGATGGGCTTCTGTACCAAGCTGCTCCCTGGGCTGATGGAGCCAACATGGAGACACAGCTGTGGGATGTTGTGGTCAGCGTGATGCTGAGCCAAATGTGGTTACACCATCTAGGAAACAGTTTTCATTCTGAATCACAGCAAAAAAAAAAAAGAAGAATCTTTTAATGCGTCATGGAGAAAAGAAGCTAGAAAATAAAACAGGTTTTATCCACAAATTCTCATTTAAAAATCATTTTGTAGCCTGCTGGTAAAAGAAGGAGCAATAAAGGTAATTAAATAGGTAGTGAGTGAAATCTAATGTTTTCAGGGATATATGAGAGGACCACATGGAGTTGCAAATATGACTCATCTCTTCACAACACCTTCTGAAGGAACAGCAGATCACCCAAGTAAAGAAATGCTTAAAATGGCACTGGAATCCTATATTTAGGCAACTTTTTTATCACAGAACAGTTTTCTTTGAAAATGAAGTAATACATTATAAGGCCACAAAAATTGGTATTTTATGAATATTTTAAAATAACATCACAAAAAAAACACAAAAAAAGAAAAAAAACCAAACTTTTGATTGCCCATGAACAGAAATCACATTGGTTCAAAAAGCAGCCACTTACTTCAAAGTTGTAAGTTATTTGGAACCAGTGACACAAATCTAATGGAAAATTCAAGCTTCACTTTCTTGTTTGGTCACACGGAGGCAGTGCGCAGGCACTGATCAGGTTGCTTAAGTTTTGAGTCTGGTTGGAAACGGAGCTGCAATGTGGCTGCTTCAAGGCTAACACGGGTTGTAATGCGGGGTTCAAATTCTGCAAAGGCTTCCTACTGTTAGAATGGGCTGAATGAAAACATCAAACACAAATCCCTTTTCCTGTACAAAAATGAGGGTTGTTGCTATTTGAAGGGCAGGTTCAGCTCCAATTTTGATAATGCTTCCGTCTTTGTATTGAAGAGACATCACTCAGTGCTGGAGTTGGAGTGAGTTGAGAACTCAGCTAAACTTTGAGGTGTACACACAGATTATGATAGGTCAAGAAAATACTGTATTATCTGGTACTTTGCTACCAGCAAATCCCTCCTGGACTGTGTTAATTCAGCCTCATGCAGGTCTCATGTATCGGGAGGTTCATCATGAGAACATCCCAAATATACACAAAGGAGCTGTTTAATGCTTTCATGTAGAGCCTTGTTGAATCTGCATCTAAGTTAGGCGCTTTGGGAGCACATCCTTCTTCCTGTCACATCCCTGGTCCTGCCCTTAAGTGCACAATGCCTGCCTCACCACCTGAGCATGTGCTCAGCATCCCACTGTCTCTGCTTCGGTGCAGAAAAAAGACAACAAAAGGAGACATGTATTGAGGCTCCTATCTGATGTCCAGGTGATCAGATCTTGGACACATCTCACCATGCCAGTCCAGATACAACTTGAATTTCCCACATTCTCACCCCATTCCCTTTCCCAGCACCTGAAAGAATTCCATGCTCTTTCAGGATCTTTATTTTCCACAAATTCCATTGTTTCTGTAGTCCTGCATGCACTGAATTGTCTAGACCTGGCTTTTTGGCATCCAGCTGTAAAGTAAATTCCTCACAGCATTTGGTTCCCAACACCCAGATCAGTAGAGCCCCACTCTTGCCTGCAGTCACCCTGTGGTCCCAGCTGTAGCTGGTGTGATCAGAATGAAGTGATGTGGTCTATATATGACACAGTGCATATCAGCAGATCCTGTCATGGACATCTAGCTGGATGCTGAAGCAAGGGGAAGACCACAGCTTTCTATGGCAGCCAGAGACAAGACACTCCACTTCCTAACCATGGGAAGACCTACTTCTCATGCCCCTCACTTGTGCACACCACAATGTCCCTCTCCTTATAGCCATGAATGTCACATAATAGGGAATATAATAGGGAATTAAGGTGGCGTGGATAGCAGCCTTCCAGTGTCTGAAGGGGGCCTATGAGGATGCTGGAGAGGGACTCTTCATTAGGGAATGTAGTGACAGAAGGGGTGATGGGTTAAAACTTAAACAGAGAAAGTTTAGATTGGATATAAGGAAGAAGTTCTTTACTGTAAAGGTGGTGAGGTACTGGAATGGGTTGCCCAGGGAAGCTGTGAATGCTCCATCCCTGGTGGTGTTCAAGGACAGGTTGGACAGAGCCTTGGGTGATATGGTTTAGTGTGAGGTGTCCCTGCCCATGGCAGAGGGGTTGGAATTGGATGTTCTTAAGGCCATTTCCAACCCTAATTATTCTATGATTCTATTCTATGATTCTAATATATTGTCATAGCAGCAGGGGGGTTGGAACTGAATGATCTTACGGTTCTTTCCAACCCAAAACATTCTATGAATCTATGATTCTGTAATTCCATGATTCTATGATGTGAAAGTGCAGATTGAGAATCCGTCCAGGCCAAACTGGGGAAGCTGGGGATCAGCCTTCCTACAGCACAGTGCTGTTGCCACAGGACATACTGAATGCCTGTTGTGCATGGGATGACTACAACTCCCCCCAGAATATCCAACCAAGAAATCAAGCATTTAAATAAACAAATGTGAAGCAACATGAATGTTTTCAAAGAAGTCTAGGAAGGCTGAGGCTGCTTTGAGACAACATCCAGCTTGTTTTCCTCTCTCAGCACAGGGCCAGCTGTAACGATGCCATTGACATGTTTGTCTAACCTGTTCTTCCAGACCTCCCACGAATGCTGCACACACACTCCAGACAATACATTTGAATAATGTAATAATAACCCTGGACCTTTTCTGATCTTGAAAATCACTGTTTAAGCTTATGGCACATACCTTCTCTTCTTGTTATTTTGTCCATACCCTACAAATCTGTTTAGATTGCACTTTCTGCATGCTTGTTTTTTTGTGGATAAGCTAATGCAAAGCCAAGCTAATTTCTTACTACTCTTCCTTACAACCCTTGTATTTCTGTCAGCTATCCCAAACCTCTTTACTCCTTAGGCTTGCCCCTTGCAAAGCTTCTGCTGATATTCTAAGTTTATTGAAGCCCAGTGTTTGCAATCCTTCCTCTTTCCTGTGGATCAGTTATTCTATCCATCTTACAAGCAGCTCTCCCTCAGGTTTCCTTCCAATTTCTATTTTCTATTAGTACCATTTGTAGTTATATTCCAGCCTAGAAGATCCTCCAAGTGACTTTTTCCTGTTTATGAATGTAAGTTGTAACCATATCTTCTAATATCACGCTAAGCAGTCAACATCATTTCTGATCAGCGACCTCTGTGGATTTACTCATGATCCTTTCTGTTTTAATCATTCCCAGAGTAATGATTTTCAATTGTTTATGAGCAGGTTAGATTCCCCCCCTGTTTTGGATCTCAGAACAAGTGGACATATCCCAGATATACAAACATCACCTCATTTCTTTTTGAATAAAAACATTCCAGTCACATGAATTATCCCACCAAGATTTCTTGATGACAGGCAGGAATAAATCCTTCTGCTTCATGGCAGCTGACATGACTGAAACCTCTGTAAGATTAAGGCTCAGACCTCAATTTGTCACCAAGAAAATTTGCTAGGAGATGATTCAACCCCAACCCTATTGGACAGGATAACACACGCTATATTTCTCAGGGATCCACTACCGGGAATAAACCAGAAGTGCCGCTTACTGTAGGCATCCACACTGCTTGTCTTTAAAGACAACTGTATATCTACGCTTCCTTCATGCCCAACCCACTACAGCACCTTTTACTATTGTGGGGAGTATAAAATCATCTACCTCTAAATCTGAAGACCTTCAGATGCTGGTTGGTCATTGCTCTTGGCTGCAGACAACTCAAAGAGCACAAATTCAGATGTCATTTCTCATCCAACCAACTGTCCTGAAATGAAGACAGCTATAAGGAAAGGGAAGGTGGTGAACCAAGGAGCTGATGAGCTCAAGTATCTAATGAGATAAATCTCAGCCACTGCTCAAACTGAGGGGAGCTGCCAGTGCGTGTCTAAGTCAAAAATATATGTACATCACTTACGTGCACATACTCCTATTTCGTACCTAGGTCTGTCTCCACTGTAGTCACAGTACAAGCCCCTGTGGAAGTCACAAGTGTCGGCCTCAGTGCATCTCTCTCCACGCTGCTTGGCACACGTCTTGCAGCAGTCGCAGCCGTCTGTGACCAGGCTGATGCCCACCGAGCACCGAGGTGGGGACTTCGGACATTCACATGGCCACTTACAGTACTGAGCCCGCGTGTAGGTCTCTGTTGTGGTGGGTGTCATGGTGGTGGTGGTGGTCTGAGCAATGGCCTACAAACAAAGAAACACAGCTTGGAGAGCGTTCCAGAAAAAAGGGTCTTGCAAACCCTTTGGTGACTAGTCCTCAATTACAATACCCTTAGGTCTGCAAGGAAACCAAGGGATAAATGTCAAAGACACATGGAAAGGGAGCTGTCACTGCTCTCTTATATCTCTCAGATACCAGGTTAGGGCAAATGCTCTGCAGCTCAGACTAGTATCTAAACTGCATTGCCCCAGTCTGCTGTACTAAGCCTTTTCCAGACCTCTCCTCCCTAAACAGAGGTCTCTCTCCATAAGCAAAGATGTCAAACCCTCCCTCTGACACATGAAGTGTGCCAAGTCTGTGCTACCCTGTGGTGCCCAGCTCTGGCAAAGGATTGTGCCACCTATAGCTTGTTCTTGTTGAGTGAGAGATGGCTCTAGGGCCAGTGTTGGCTACCTAAAGGCTTCCATGTGCATGAGACATTGATGAAGGTAAAGGTTATTGTGTTACAGTGGGAAAGTTCAAGTGGGTCTGTTTGGCCTCATCTTCTTCAGCTTTTTCAATATTTGTGTGGGTCTTGAATCCAAAACACAGGATCCCATAAATCCACGACGGTACCAGGAATAGACCTGTGAGTCCACCATCCTCACAGACAGCCACTCATAGACATCTGCGTTGCACAGATGATCCAAAACCCACAGACCTATCCATCACAGATGTCCTGAGGATGTCTTGGTCATTTCCTCTCTTCTTCCAGTACTGCTAATAGCACAACTGCCGCCTTACAATGTCCTAGTACTTTGACTTGAGTAGAGATGAGGTTAAGGAAGGAAAAGAACCTCTGAAGCCAAAATCTGGCTGTCTATGAGCACCATAATTCACAAGTTCACCCACCTCTGTCTGAAAAACAGTTTGCTTATCTATCTCCATTCCTATAAGACAACACACATGCAGTTCAGCTCCCTGACAGAGTCCTAGTCCTAAACCACAGTATGGCTATAACAATTAAAATTAATTAATTATTTTATCACTCAATTAATTAATTAAAGTCATGTGCTTCCTCTAAGCACTCTGACAACCACCCTTATCCAACCTTCACAGTGTCCAGACTACCATATTCAGCAGAAACACTCTCTGTGCATCCTGAAGTAGTCATGAGACTCTTGGATTTGTGATGGGCTCTTCCAGGTCTCACTGGAGTTCCCATGATATTTCTCTGGCCCACAGAGTCAAACAACTTGAATATTTCTGCAGTGATTTTTCCACCTTTGTCTTTTGGCACATGCTTTTCTCCTACATGGAGCCACTGTGGGAACACTAAGCTGGATGAGTGCAAGTGAAGCTTCATAATGTTAGTATTTCTTCCATTACCCATGCACAAATATTTCCCAGCATGGTGAGAAAGGAAGGAGAACTTTTATGGGGAGGATACTGCCAAGTTTCCACTTCCTGATCTCCATTTCCTTGGCAAGCAAGGAAAAAAAAACCACACAAGTACAAGTTAATTAAAAATCTGATAATCAGATAAAAAATCTGATCAAAGTAAATCAAGGTATAAAAGGGATTTCATGTAACAAAGTGATGCTACTCGAGCAGACATGTTCAGGTCACTGTTGCTGAGATAATGGAGAGCTGCGGTACCTTAGCTCATAGAAACCCACAGAGGGGAGAGTTTCATTGCCTTCTGCACTCTCCAGTCCCTGCAGAGCAAACTCTGGATGACATTTGACAGCACCAGCCATGTTTGTGATTCTGGAAGGGTGCAAATCAGCCCAGTGACAAAGCAAAAAGGTGCCTTCTCTACCAGGATTACTGCATGGAAAACTGGAGCTGCACATGGGAGTCAAGCAGGGCCCAGAACTTCAGGTGTAGAAACAAACAGGGTTATTTACAGGCTATCAAAAAGCAGCCAGAGCATGACCCTGCTTGGGTACATGAGGTCCAGAAGACCTTTATTCTGATGAGAAGTGAGGGCTGAAATAGTGTGTAGTTCTACAAAGTTCAGACAAGGAAAGTCAAGGACTAGAAATTACTGAGGCAATTCCATCCATTTATAGAATCATAGAATGGTTTTGGTTGGAAGTGACCTTAAAGATCAACCAGTTCCAGCCTCCTGCCATGGGCAGGGACACCTTCCACTAGAGCAGGTTGCTCAAAGCCCCATCTAACCTGGTTTTGAACGTTTCCAGGGATGGGGCATGACTTCTCTGGGCAAGCTGTTGTAGTGCCTCACTACCCTCACAGTAAAGAATTTCTTCCTTATATATAATCTAAATTTCCCCCTTTTTCAGTTTAAAATCATTCTCCTTTGCCTTATCGCTACATATGCTTGTAAAAAAAACCCTCTCCAGCTTTCTCGTAGTCCCTCTTTAGATACTGGGAGGCTGCTTTCTTCCAGGCTGAACAAGCCCAACTCTCTCATCCTGTCTTCACAGGAGAGCTGCACCAGCCCTCTGATCATCCTTGTGGCCTCTGGACTCACTCCAAGTCCACATCCTTCTCATGCTGCATCCTCAGAGCTGAACACAGTACTCCAGGTGAGGTCTCACAAAGGCAGAGTAGAGGGGCAGGATCACCTCCTTCGACATGCTGGTCATGCTCCTTTTGATGCAGCCCATCCTTTTGATGCATCCCCATATGGATGACTCTCTGGGTTGCAAGTGCACATTTGTGGGTCATGTTGAGCTTCTTGTCAGTCATTCCTGGCTTGTATTGCACTATATATTCCCCAGTGTTTTGTCCTCTTTACAGTTTCAGATGTCTCAAACAAAAGGCTTTCCATGAAGAAAATGTCTTAACTCAAGGCTTTATGGGTTAATGCATCCCCAAGCACTGCAATCCCACAGCTGATGTGATGAATACCTCTGCAAAGCCCTTTTACTGTCTTCTGCAGCATCCTTGTTAAAAGACCCAGATTTTATTAAAGCGCATTTCTAAACCTGCTGCTATTGCTTTATCTGAAGGTGTATTTAAGCATCTTAGTAATTAGTTACCCTCTATACAGAACACTAAATTGTTAACACATTGATAATCACTGCCAAATAGTCAGTGTTTGCTCTGGGCATAGTTCCCAATTCCATTAAGACCCCCCTTACAAACAGTTGGCCTTAAAGTTGGCTTAAAATCACCTTTAAAGTCATGTTTAAACTAAAACATACCAGTATAATTTGCTCCCACTTTAAGCCTCTTTGATGCTGCCAAAGTTGTTAAAAGAGGAACATTCAAATCAATGAAAAGCCCTGGCCTTTTAACAGCAGCATTTCTCATTCCACTAGCAATAACTTGAGTAGGTGCAATAATCTGTCACTTAAGAAGAGAGGCCTCTTCAAGTGCAATAAACCTATTTACTTTGTTGCTGATCATTAAAAAAAAAGTGCTTAATAATCAAATCCAGGTACACAGATAAAATTCACACAGCTATTTAAAGAGCCCATTGCTATGGCCCAACCCTGTAAGTAAATCCCTTTATAGTCCCTTATTTCTATTGTCAACATGAGTAAGCAAACAGCTTCTACCCTGTGTAGATATGAAAGTGTGAATCAACACATGTAGCAAAGAGGAACCTTGCTAGTCCTGTGGTTTTAGTTAGTATGTGGAGGACTGAGGCTGAATTCTTGTAAAGCACTGAGAGCTGGGAGGCATGTGGTGGCTTGTGATAGATATGAATTTAGAGTAAATTATTTAACAGTCCTTCCTCTAGGTCTAAAGCCTGAGCCGGCCAAGGAGGCTTTTCCAGTGTCCTTTTAGTTACTAACTGCTGTAATTCCTGATGTGCCAGCTGAAGGATCCAGTGGTATACCTAAGCCAGCCATAGGAAGGACACATGGTGTGGACTACATGAGCATCTTCAATTAATCAGTGTGGGCAGGCATCAAAATACTATGACTGCCATATTTTGCAAATAGGGAAGGCATGGAGAGGTGGACGTGACACCATGTCCTAGGCTCCGTTGCAGCCCAACCAAAACACAGCCTTTGAAAACTGCTGTCCACTGGATACTAGAAAAAATATACAACCTGAGCAGCTTCCAAGCACTGCTCCTCTCCCCTCCTAAGTCCCTCAGAGCTTTGCTATGGGAGAAACAATTCTGTAGGTTTAGAAGGTTCTTGGCTTTTCCTTTTCCATGGTCAGCTTTCATAGCTGGAATATCTAAATTCCTTTAGAAAAGTAATTCAGCCCTACTACTTCAATGTCCCATAACATTTTGAGATATAGTCACTTCCTTATGAATAAGTATGATGGTTATGATGTCATGAATAATGCTTTATAAATACCAGAATAAAACCAACTCTTTTGGCTATCAAGAGGAAATCACACTGTAATGGCCTTCATCAATGGACTTCCTTACCTGGAAGCAAACAAACGAAAGACCATCAAGTAATTTAGGGTTTCAGGAATCATGACTTTATGGTAAATGTAACGTGTAAGAGGACAGTGGGTTTGTTAAGCAATCCAAAATGACAATGAAGAGAAACTTAAGACCAAAAAGCACAGTGATGGATATTTGACAAGTTTATTTCAAGATGTTAGAAACATAAAAGAATGTGCCTGCTAATAAATTAGTTTTTCCAGGTACTTGTATTTAACTTGTTTTGTGTCACTCCTCTTCCATCTTGCGGTCTGCAGATTTGTTTTCTTGAATGCTAAGAAGAATATATTCCACCACAATTTATTAATGGGTTTGTAATTTTGCTGGTTTGGGAAGTACAAGTCCATTTTCATTAAAACATGATGAAGCCTTTCTCACCCTGCCGTGGTTGATAACTCTCTATTAAAGCTGCGCCTCATTTATGCTTGGAAAGCTCCAAAATGGTTTTCTTTTTGCATCTGCAGAGAGTATTATTTCGCTAGCAACAATTCCCAGCTGATTTCTGTGTTCACATCCAAGAAGACAGAAGGAGAAAATAAAAACATCATTACTTAGTACCTGACATCACCACAGACTCAGTGTTTTTAACAGCCATGAGGCTTACTATCCAAGTCTTAAAGATACAAAATGCATAGGACCATTCAGTAGCATGTTCTACCTACTGGCAAAGTATAGTTTTAATTTGTTGGAAAATACTGTAGTTTTAAGTTTGTTTTAGCTTTGGAAACTGGAAAGACCAAGCTATGGTGTTGAAAATAGTGTCTATAGTCCGAATTGCAAGCCAGATAGATATATAGCAGCACTTCTACATAATGCATTAGGAAACCTCAAACTTTGCCTTTAAGCAGCAAAGCTGTAAAATGCATTGAAATACATTCCTTTGCTTTTTTTGCAGGTGTTTAAAAATATATCCATATATACTGATTTCATTGCAGTACTGCATGATCTTACTGTTACAGCTTTTGTCTTCCAAGTATTTTTCTCATCATGATGAACTGAGTGAAGGTAGAGAGAAGCTATCTATGCTCTTCACCTTCATTTTATTGATGTGAAAGAAGTCCAGAAAGGACTGTGAGTTCTTAATTAAACTCCTCTGGCTATTGCCAGAGCTGGTGAAATGGATAGGAGAAGTTGGTAGATAGAGGTCTGCACAAACCATAGGACCTTATCACCTTCTTGGTGGTAATTCACTCTAAAAGGAGGACTTTTGAGCACACTCATAGCTGCACAAGCTGTGTTTTGTAGGGCAGATGCCATTAGGTGGACTACTTTTACTTTCTGACAGTCTAACACATGAAAGTAATATTTTTAATCTACATTTCTGATACTGACTTTTTGAGCAAATGCCAGCTGTTATTGATGGGGATATGATGCGATCTGAATTATCCCATCCTCCACCTCTGACACATTCACAAAGCAAAATGGTCAGTGAGGAAGTTTTGTTAAACATTTCCTTACTACTATGTGATTGAATCACATGATTTGCAGACTGAGCCAAGCATCCTTACTGGTGTGAGTGCATGCACCAAGGCCTGACCACATCATAGAATCATAGAATCACAGAACGGTTTGGGTTGGAAAGGACCTTAATAAGACACCTCACACTAGACCATGTCACCCAAGGCTCTGTCCAACCTGGCCTTGAACACTGCCAGGGATGAAACATTTACTACCTCTCTGGGCAACCAACCTGTCACTGTTTAGAAATACCTCCAGATGTTTTAGTTTGGCTGTCCTAAACATGGACGCTGAAGTTAAAAACACAGCTTTAAGTGGACCTGTAGGGATGCATCTCCCAGGGAAGGACTTTGCATTCCCATCTCTCAGCCAGACGACACATCTGCTTTCTCCTGGTTCCACCTACTGGCTGAAAGATGTAGACAGCACAAGCAGAAATACCGGTAGAGCCAGTTCTGACAGCGCGCACCACCCTAAATGTTCCCATTAACCAAAGTGATCTGAAAAGGCATCCCAGGAGATTCAATTCCACATTCACAGAGCTGCAAACATCCTAATACTAACCTGACACAGCACAGTTCCCAGGGGAACACAGAGCCTGGAGCATAATAAGGAAACAAAATATGAAAAGACAAAATGAAATCCAAATAATCTATTAAATAAAGCCACATAACCTTCCATCAGTTGCACCTCAGGGCAAGCATAGAGATTGCTAAGTTTCACCTGAGAACAGAGGTTAACAACTCCTAATGTATGTCAGAAGGATGGGCACATTAGCAATGATAAACAGGACCTGGCTTACATCAGCAAGTTTAAACCAGGTCCTCAGAGTTGAAGTTTGCTTCCTGATCTTGCTTAGTTGGAACTTCTGAGCCTAATATTGCTGAATATTTGCATTATTATTACACCCAGAACAGATGGGTCGCCGAAGAGCCAGTTCTTACAGCAAGATCAGCAGTAATAACAGTACCATCAGGACTTCTTTGCTGTTGCTGTCACTCTCTTGCTGCAAATCCCTGAGTCCCCATGACTGTTCATAAACTATCACAAGGAAATGCTAGTAAAAAATGAGCTAGCATCAGGACAGAGATATAAATCAAACTGTGAATGGTAAGAGGAAAATATGATTGTTTGAGGCTCAGATTCCCCAGAGTATGCACAAACTTGTAGATACCTCATTAAAATTGATCCCAGACATGAAATCTTCAGAACATATTGTAAAATAACAGACTCTGAACCCAGAAAATATAAGATAGTTTTATAGATGTCAAGTGCCAGCTGGATTTATTCTTGCTGTGCACTGTAGGCTGAGCAGAATGGAACGTTCTACTTGAAGCATAACATCCAACAGCCCAAGAAAATAAAATACCCACAGTGAGTCAAGCACTAATATTTCTGTGGATATATGAGTGATGAACGATCAGCTTCCCATAACTTTATTTTGGGAAATGTGACTGTGGGAAGAATGTAAGCAGATGTTTGGAATAGTCTTTTCTAACTCAGCTTAAACAATTATAAAGATTACATACATTCCCCTTTTTGCCAAAGATTTGCTTATACTGGCAGACTCAGTGTGGCCTCACATTTTCTTCAGTTTTCAGAGTGAAAGAACTTCCCTGTTAGAAAGAAACCTGACGTTTCATAAGTGTTGCCCCAGTAAAAGCAGCACTTGGTTAGAATAGGGTGAGCTAAAAATGTTTGGACATCATTAACAAATTCACACTGCCACCACAGATTCCACTAATCGGGATATTAAACAGCATAATTCCTGGGCTCTAAGAACATTTTAATGTCTTGCTCTGCACATGTTCTGTTTGTGCAGTTAATGAGCTCATCCAGTGAAACCAGCTTGAACTAGAGTCTGAAAAGTAACAGAGAACATCTGGAGGAGCAATGAGAAAAGCCTCCAGAAGGGACAAGCAGACAGACTTCAAGTTTAGGAAAGTGGAAAGTGCATCTGGACTATCCAAGGTCATGGTCACAGAGTTACAAACCATCTTAAACCTGTACAGAACACGATGTTGACATATGAACCTCAAGCTGAGTTATAAAAGAAGTATCACAGATCCAGCTCCCAGTCTGCTTTGGCAGAGGCTTTACTTTGCAAGAAGTAATGATCTGCATCTGCTCATCTCCTCTTTTTCAGTCATGGCCTTGAAATCAAAAGGAAGACGACTTTCAGGTCCTTTCCAACCCTAACTATTCTGATTCTAAGGTCCTATCCTCTTACTGCCCTGGGGGACACTCTGCCCCAGCCTGGTCAAAAGAAGTAAGTAAAATTGAAAAGCTCCACTTATTTGGTTGTTTGGTTTTGTTTCTTTGCTTGGTTGCTTGTTTTTTCACATCAAGAAGAGCACAGAGGACATAGCATTTTTCAAAATAATCTTGGTTTTCATGATTTTTCTAATAAAAATATGAATTTTCTTTTTCAAGTATCAACAATTTTCTGTTCCTGTTCCAGTGCGGAGCATTTTGACTTAACCTTTCATTTTAAAATGTCATTGCTATTTAAACTCTCAAATCTGAAACAGTTTGCTCTGCTTGACCTAATATATGTCCTACCTTAGAGCTGCTGATGAACTGATGGGCTTATGCATCCCTATTTCCTTTAAGCAGCCACCTTCCTCCCATGGGACTGAGATGGTCAGAGACCTAAAGGTTACCACCCAGGAGAAGATGCTGAGGGAGCTGGGCTTCGGTAGTCTGGCAGACAGGTTAATGGATGGTCCAGTACTATCCTGAATTGTAGCAGAGTGTACTAATGGGCAGCAGTCACAAGATGTAGTTGAGAATATTTAGTCGGAACACCAGGAAGGCAACTTCTTCACTAGCAGAGCAGTGCAGCACTGGGACAGGTCATCTAGTGATGCTCTGAATTCTCCAGTCAGCTGTTGGATTAAAGACCTCCAGAGGGCACTGACAAGCAGTGTTTCTGGCAGCCTGCGAATGCATAGCTAGCCAAAACCACACGTGAAATATGCCCATAAACCTAAACAACCAATGAGATGCCTTTGTCAGTTCAGTCCTGTGTGGTGCCACCTAAAGTCTGGTTCTGGCACAGGGAAATAAAACCTAATCTTTTTATTAAATGGTGCATTTAATATGGAAAGAAGAATTTGACTTTTCAGGTCCATCCCCTCTCATACCATGAGAATAGCCAAAAATGCTATTTGGCAGCTAATTATTATTTAATCTGACAACAGAAAACCTACCAGAAGTCTGGTTTTGTAGTTGGAAGATTTCAAGATAACAGAAGGAAAGAGAAGCTTCTGCTACTTTAATGGCCCCTTTGGAACACATGGCACACATGGCTTCATCCAAAACTCCATAACTGCCATTTAATATAGTGTTATATCACTGCATCAAAGCCATCTGAAGACTCTCAATGAAAGATGAGCAGTACGACTGCATTGCTACATCTCTGTAGTTAAGTGAAAACCAGATGGAGCCTACAACTTGTCTGAATAAACAGCAACATCTCCAAGTAAAGATCCATCGTGAAAGAATAATTTTGCACTGAGCATGGCACATGTCTGTAAATGTAGCTTATAGTATTCTATGAGATCTTTTAGATAAAGAATGCAGATGGAAGACATATAGATCAGTAATGCCCTTAGGGTCAACAGAAGATGTCAGACTTTTGTGCACTCTAGAAGGACATGAAACTAACTCAGAGTCTGATTGAAGAACATTAGGAAGAAATACCAATTATTTATTAATGGCCACATACTTTGATCTCTGATATCAATTCCAGGCATAATAAATCTTCATCTTTCAGATGCACCATCCCTGAAGACATTCAAAGCCAGACTGGATGTGGTTCTGAGCAACCTGAGCTAGTTGAAGGTGTCTGTGTTCATTGTAGGGGTGTTGGACTAGATGAGCTTTGAAGATCCCTTCCAACCCAACCTATTCTATGATTCTATGACCCATCTTGGAAATGGTATCTGTTATCTTACCCTCTGCTAGGCAAAATCATGGCAAAAGTCTCTTGTAGGATATGAAGCGATTTAGCTCTATGTGCACAGAGAGATCAGAAAAGCTGTGTTTGTATGCTTGAAGCAAAGACATCAACATCAATACTGCAGCCTGGTCATCTGGATACAGCCTGGCCATACTTCTGTGTATAAAATTGATTTTCTTTACAGAATCATGAAATCTAAATGTTCAACCAGAATCTGACCAGTGCCTGAGGCTGTTTCTAGAAAACCAGAGCAGGAAAGCACTGAAACCCAGAGTGGGAGAGGGGTATCATCAGATTGGACCTTACACTGAGCAGTGGAAAAGAATAATAGTAATACTGCAATTCTAAATGTCAGCAATACCAAACCCTACCATGTTATTACTGTATTGTGCTTGCCTTGGTCTAATTTATTGATTTTTGCCTTGATCTCCAACACTCTACATGGCCCAGCTCAGCTCTACTGCACTTCTAGCTCCATCTTCTCTTTTGCTTCCCACTACAGAGACAGCCTGAGGGCATGAGGTCTTTCTCGTGGGCTGAGACACTTATTGCTCCTACCAGCTAATTGCCGTAGCAAAGATTCAGTATACACAGTTCACAAATGATGAGAGAACATTAGAGGAGATCTTTTTGTCCAGCAGTAGAGAAAGTATTACCAGGAAGGTGGGAAGAGGAAGAACCTACAGGATTCACCACTGGATAAAATCTCCTTTGACCAAGATCAAGTCCCATTCAAATCAGACAGAATGGGAGCAAGAGATTCAGTGAACGAGAGATGCAGATTAACCTCCCTCACAGCCTCCAGAAACCCCCCTGACCCTTGTTTAACACATATAATACTGCTGTACTTGGAGGCCTTGTGATACTTTCACATTCTTATTGTGAAAAGTTCAGCTGATAGCAGCACCATGAGATCTCATCAGAACAAACAAATTAGCTTCCAAAGATCATGGACCAACACTTATTGCACTGCATTTCCCATAACCAGAAACATCTGTTCAGGAGTCTAATAAATCAGTGGTGCTCAGTACATGAAGGTAGAAAGAGCACACGATGACCCAGACAGTGGAACAAAAGTTCCTCTCATTGGTACACATGACGTGAAGCTATAAATAACAGTATGGCAAATACAGAGAGTTTGGTTTTCTTTTATAAGGCTACAGCAGTAAAAAGGAACCTTTACCTGTGTATATAGAAATCAGACCATTTTCTAAAAGCTCTGGGGATTATTAGGTAAGTGGGTTTGATTACACTAATCTGGACAAATATGGGGAAGACCAAAGAGATGGCAAAAGCTGCACCCTCTTCATCAGCAACTGTGCACAGAGGGTAAAGGAAGTATTTATGTTGTTAAAAACTTATTCAGCTAGGAACAGTAGTATTTAAATTAAGGAAGGAAAAAACAAATTGAAGAGTATGGGATGCATCCAGGCAGCAAAAGGCTGAACTGATGTTTTGAACAAGCTCCAGGCATCTGGAAATCTTAAAACAGAACCGCAGGGGTGATAAGATATATGGGAAGTGAATGAATGTTGTTATCGCACTGAGGGTACAGAAGCAAAAGACAGTCACATAGTCAAGAAGACAAACCACAAAACTCCCTGCAAGTTAAATTTATATGAAGTGATTAAGACAGGGTGAGGGGTGAACCATGAACATGGAAACCAGAGTGCACATACTGTCATAAAGAAGGAAAGAGAACCTTCTACATCAAACTTTAGGGGCATCCCATCACATCTGCAGTGTGTCAGAAACAGCACCATGGTCTATTCTGCCTCCAATGGCTTTCTGTCTTTGCTATTGTGTATGTTCCTTCTGCCTCTTCAAAATCCCAGACATTATTCCTATTACATTTGTGTGAGTGCTGTAAACTGACATACACAAATAGACATGTATCCACATAATCTACTTCAGGTTCAGGGATCTGAAGGAATGTATAAAATGATGCACAGCATAGAGCAGATGCTGTTTTGAATCACTTCTTTAAGGAATTGAAGTATTACATTCTCTGGGGACACATTGTCTTCCTGATGTTCTCTTCCTCAAGCTGATATCAAGCTTTTAGCTATATCACAGGGTACCAATGTCAAACAACTGCCTCTTAAAATCTCCCCAACAGATTTAATTATACATTTTGTCACTGTGTTTTAGAATGTGCCAAGAAGAATCTCAAAAAGGAAATGTGAAGTCCTTTGCAACAGTGATATCTGATGTATAAAAGGACAAGCAGCAGAATGCTAAGCACACATTTCTGAGCTTTTTTCTTCTGATACACAAGCAAAAATCCACAGAACAAGACCACACACAAAAAAAGACTAAAGACTTCTAAATATAACCAGTAAATTCAATAGAAATGCTGCTGTAACCTCTGGATTTGTTCAAATGTACAGCATATGGCTGGAAGGGAATCTGCACCCATGCACACCAGGTAGTCATCAAGCCAGAAACATGGTGACCCATAAGCTAGAGAAATGAATCACTGTATAAGCTCATATTAGAAACTGAAGCAAGATCAGCACAAAAAACCTTGCCAAATTTACAGTGAGATCATTTTGCAGGAGTGTGGTGATTAGCTAGGGGCCTCCCTATCCCAAGCTTAGCTGAGCTTGTCTGCCCCAAACCCCTGGAACAAGCCCAGCCTAACTGAAGGAATTTACTAGCTCAACATGTGGAGCAGAGACATTACTTGCCAAAGACCCTTCACACAGATGATTTTGGAGATCATAAGGGCTAAAGCCATAAAGGTTAAAGAAATCAGTGAACAAATCTGGAATCTGTTAACTTTTCTAGATGACGGTCAAGACCCTGAGGTAGATTGGAGGATACAGGTTTTGTAAGCAGAAAGGTGGAGACCATAAATTGAGTACACTCAATGTACTCATCATCAGATGTACCAGATCCAAGACATTCCTGTGCTGAGATTTTTTATGAGCTGTTACAAGAGAAAAGTGTGGCCAAATAGTTTATAGACTACCAAAAGGATAGAGGATGGTGGAATGAAGCATCCTCTGTCTTTGACAACTGGGAAACTGAGATTGAGTGATATTCTCGCATGGCTCCTCAGCTTAGTCTCAGTAAGGCGTAGAATGCCATAGAGTACCTCAGCTTAGGGTATATGCACAGGACATCAGAAGTACATGAACTGAATGCCATCTAGTATGAAACAATCCCTTAAAGCTGGCATGTATCTGAGGTAAATGAGTTCTTCATAAGATACAGGTTAAAATTTTAACAGGGGAAGTTTAGATTGAATATAAGGAAGAAATTCTTTACTGTAAGGGTGGTGAGGCACTGGAATGGGTTGCCCAGGGAAGTTGTGAATGCTCCATCCCTGGCAGTGTTTAAGGCCAGGTTGGACAGAGCCTTGGGTGAGATGGTTTAGTGTGAGGTGTCCCTGCTCATGGCAGGGGGGTTGGAACTGGATGATCTTAAGGTCCTTTCCAACCCTAACTATTCTATGATTCTATCATTCTACACTCTAACCTATCTGGGGCTCATGTTAGAAATCAACACCATCACTGCTTTTAGTCAAATGAAAAAACAATACAACAATTCTAAAGAAAGCATCTAATAAAACATGGAAAACCATGAAGTGTTTTTACATTGTTATTATTATTTTTTGGAATTCTGTCATTAACATCACCTGAGCTATATTCTCAACCAATCAAACCAACCAACCTCTTCTTTCTTAACAAAGGAAACAAAATGCTGCTTTCAAGTCCATCAGGAGGGCAAAGTTTTAGGGTATACAACCATTTGAGGGTCAATTCATCCCATTAAAGGCAGATGAAAACCTTTTCTTCTCAATGGATGTAGAAGCTACTTGGGTCTTACACAACCAAGATGGTTTCTGATCAGCTTTCTCCCAGAAAAAAACAAGGAAAAAGCCTTCTCATGAGACCTATCCACTTTTATTTATCTAGGAATAAAGCTGGATAAAGGAGGAGAGTGGGAGAAATCAGTTTTGACCAGGACATGGAGGTTCCAATGCAGTAAGACATAGTTACAAATAAGAATACTAAAAAGAGCCAATGTAAGCAGCTTGCTTTTAATGGCAGTTCCTTCCTAATGTGGACCACACAGCCACATGGTTTTTGAACATGGATGCATCTTGGTCACTTCTCACAGTCACTGCAAAGGAGAAATGGCAGCCAGAACAGCGTGACTAAAATACAAATGCTTAAAAGAATATTGATGCTAATGAAAGTCAGATGATTTGCACAATAAAGTTAATTTAGAGCTAGTCAACAAATACAAACCACTGGCAATCAAATGCATGTGCATAATGGCTTCAAAAATGTCCCTGAGCAAAACACCAGTCCAGTGTTGTAAAAGACTGCAGCTTTGGTTATAAGCAGCTACCACATTTGCAAGACACTCAGTAGATCAGTGCCAAGTTTAGATTGGATATAAGGAGGAAGTTCTTTCCTATTAGGGTGGTGAGGCACTGGAATGGGTTGCCCAGGGAAGTTGTGAATGCTCCATCCCTGGTGGTGTTCAAGGCCAGGCTGCACAGAGCCTTGGGTGACATGGTTTAGTGTGAGGAGTCCCTGCACAGGGCAGGGGGGTTGGAACTGGATGATCTTAAGGTCCTTTCCAACCCTAACTCTTCTATTATTCTATGATTTTTTCAATAGAGATTTTGTTCTGGTAGGAGGGGCTGAAATACCCTTGGAGTGTAGTTTACCCCACGCTGAATCTGGTAGACAATTTCCTATCCCATGCATAGAAATTCTGTTTACAGAATTTTAGTACATAGGCCTTCTGCTGATGCCCTTGCCAGGGAATTTATTGATTGTATTTTAATCACTATGAATTAAACTTAGAAGGTATAATGACTTTCTCCTCCATGAACACACATCAGAAAGCAGGGCTTGCAAAGGAAAGAAGTGTTTTCACCAAAAGCAAGAGGAAATCCTGCTCTTTTCTAATAGTTTTAAACCACAACAGGATGTGAAATGTGTGGGGATGTGCAAGAAAAAACAGCAGGGAAGGAAAAACAAGGCTGCTCTGGACAGAGACAATAAGTGACACTTTCTTGAAGGAGAGAAACCGGTGATGCTGAGGCAACACAACTGCAAGATGTGAAGGGTTAAACTGTTTACTGAGGCATCCAGTAGGAAACACACAGCTGTATCAACAAGGAAGTAGAATCTGGAGTCAAAGTGCATTTATAAACTTGTCCTTTTCTCCCTCAAATCTACTGAGGAGATGAACAGTTGAGATTAAGAGTTTTTCCTCAAAAGAGGAAGACCTCAACTGTATAACTTCTGTAGCAACAAAGTACAGAGAGGGAAGAGAGCAGGCTCCAGTGTGCTGGCAGCCCGGTGGCACCTATCAGCACTAGCATCCTCTTTCCAAGCCACCACAAAGAAATAAAGCCTATTCCAGGTTCAAGGAACTCACATAGTGGGAATCTACTGTCTTGAGGATGACTGCCAGGTCCTAAGGTTGAGCTGAGACAGAAGCAGCCATATCACTGTGGTTCAGACCAACCATGGCTGTCCATCCCTCAACATACATATCTACATTTCACCCTGTGTCCAGGTCACTTTTCTCCTCTGCCCCCAATTCTCCTTGGCTAAATAACCCTATGAAGTTATAATTCGGATTTCCTATTTCTCCAGCCAAGCTCACAGCCTCAGAGGAGCATCCACGTCTCATGGGTTTGAATTTGGATTCAGACACAGAGTACAGAAAAATAGATACGGGAACACTGGTGTGAATCTGGTCTCAGGTTCCTGACCCTACACAGAGATCCCACTAGCTTTCCAAGAAAACAGCTGAATTCAGCATTTTAACTGTAATACACAAGGGCTTACCCCTATTTCTGTTATAGAAACTGTTTATGTACCGTGTAAGCCTGGGACAATGTCAGAACACAGAAACACAAGCCAGAAAACTTTTTACAAAGGGACTGATGCAAAACGAGAAGGAACAATTTTTTCTCCAAATACATTCGTTTTGTATGACAACACCTAACAATATCAAGCCTGCTGCAGACTGCACTGTAACTGAGGGGAGTTTAGGGTTGACCTTTGGGGAGCAGTCTCACACCACATATTCACAGAGCCCACAACCACTAACTCCCCAAACCAGAAGGGAACAGATACTGCTGCTTTTTTAGTGGCTTCTCAGGGAAGGGTGCCTGGGGTTTACATTCACACTGATACATGTGTCTTATTTTTCATCTTTCAGCATGACTTAGATCCATAATCTGTTTTTTTTTTCAGGTTTTACCCAATTCAAGGTAAACGCTGATCTATCATTTTATGCAGTAGATCTTAATAGCATCAGGTAATCCATAGAGGTAGCAGTTTGGTAAAAAGGAAGTTTAACCTGTATGGACTGTACGTCACTTAAACTTTATTAGCATTAAAAGGAAGTAAGATAACCACAAAATATTAAGAGATTAAAAGATACTGAAAAGCCCTGGGGCTTTCCACAGGCAGAGGATGAAAAGCCAGGGTAACTGCTAAGAGGCAGCAGGTACATTCATAACATTAAGATCATTCGGGATGACTACTATTCAAATATCTCATATAGATTTATTCGATGTTAGTGAGAAGGGAATTAAAGAATGATTTTGTTCCAAAACAGTGCTTGTTCAGCATGGAACTGTGGTTCATGAGGAAGCTCCCATCCACATTGAGATCATCTCTGCAGCTCCAAATTGAAGTTTCTTTCTAATAGTTGGACTCCTTGATAGTATTCTTTAAATAAAACCTTGAATTCAGATCCAAAATATTCCTCTCAATGTTTTCTCAGAGTAGTCAAGTTTCCTAATGTTGTCATGGACAATTCCTCTACATTTGGGTTTCCATGGAGCACCACATTTATAGACCTGCTACAGGAAGGATCCTTCTCTTGGCTGCTCACTCATGGCTAGGAACGTAATATTCCCTGTTCTGAAAATCAGCAGGGCTCGGCCCAGAATATTTGGCTTGCAAGACTTGGATAAAGGTGGTTAACTCATGTAAGTTCACGTGGCCATTGCATTGCAACAGAGCTGTACAGCAGGCGTTTGCTCTGGAGACCAGTATCAAGAGGAAACAGCCTGAGGCTGTGGGTGCACAGACACCTAGGTCACTAGTCTAGATTTAACTGTGTGGTCAGCCCCATGCTGTATCCCCAGGAACCAGTGTGTCCTTGATGTTGATGTGATAACAACATGATGTTCTCTCACCCACGTTTTGGCTGCCCATAGCAGTAGCTGGGCAAAGCATCACGAATAAGGAGCTGTCAGAATTGCATAGAGAGCTCCAAGAGCAGCCTGGGGAGAAGATCACCCATTTAAGCCTCCCATGTGAGGCTTGAGAGGTGGGCTGATCCAAAACAACTTATGTAAGGAGCATTTGCTTTTTTAGCAAGAACAGTCAGTAGAGTGATGGCTGCACACAGCATCTTGTCCCATGTGCTATGGAGAAGGAGGAGGGGGTGGTGGCGAGTCCCTCAACAGGGGGAACAGGCTGTTCCCAAGAAGTTGGCACAGGAACAGCACAAAGATCCAACTCAGGCAATGAGAAGGAGGGGACTCAGAAAAGGTTGGAGCTATCTCTCAAGCCAAGCTGGGCTTTGTACTATAAACATTATTCCAGACATGCTTGAAGCTCAGAAAGCCCCCAGAAAGCATCTGCACGTTCCCTCCCACCTCCAACAAAACACATTGCAAATGGAGAAGGAAGGGAAATAGAGAGGCCAATAGGTTTGCTCTTGACTTTACAAGACGCTGGGGACAGAACCACTGCTTTTTAATTAAATACAGTGGAAACTACAAGCAAGGAAATGAGACCACCTCCAAATTCATGAATAAAAGAAGAAAAGGGGTGAATTTATTAGTATAGGAAAATTATGTATTGTGCTGGAGAATTAATCCTCCTGCCCCTGAAGTCAGTGGAAACAGAACTGAAATTCAGGGCTTTGGTAAAAAGATGGCAGAGAATGAACCTAAAATAACTGGTACAAGGAGTAAATGTGAAGGCTGATATACTCGGAGGTATCAGCTCTCCGGATGGGAACGTGCACGTGGCATTTCATAAGCAGAGCATGTCGTGTTCTGTTCCTAGGAGGGTTTGCTCATGGTGGAAAGCAGCACTTTTCATAAGGATGAAATTACTAAATAACCCTGTTTCAGTTTGGGGCCCAAGAGGTGTCTTGACTGTCCCAAAGGCAGACAGGATGTCTGTGGCAGAGCCAAAAATAGCACTTAGATTTCTTGTTCCTACACTATAACCATACCATGATCCCTCCTCCTACACACAGCGAATAAACTAAGTTGTTTAGTTCTTACTGGATGCAAAATTCCACTGACTCTCAGATGCTGTCTGTTCAGCAAAGTCAGTTGCTTCTTGTTTTGACTTTCAACCGTCTCATGCACCTGATGCCTGCAAAAGGACAAGAGTGCTTCACCTCTCCAACACCTTCAAACACATCAAATCAGTGGTGATCAGCAGTTTATAGCTTCATGCGGCTGTGCAAAGTGATGAAATGGGGCCTCTACGCATGATTCATTCTTGCTTGCAGCTCTGATACCTGCTGGGGCCCCGGTCTAAACCACCCAGGTGACAAGATCCCCTTTTGATCCATATACCATGAATGGTATCAAATAAAGCAAACAAACAAATAAATCCCCAACCAAAACACGTTCCTGAGTTTTGATCATGGACTTCAAAATACAGGTCAGGTATTACTGCAGCTCCAACACAACCCATTGTTGTGTTGAGGCCCACACCCTGGCACTGAAGCACTGTGGCAGGTCACAAGGAGAAAGTTGCTTAGACTTCACATCCATCATGCCTCCAAAAAACCCCACCATGCAATCACCACTTCCCATCCTAAACAGCCCCAAGACAGAAAGTGGCAACGTATCAGCCCTTAAGCAGTTAACGCTGCTGCTCTCGTACATGGAGAACACCAGCTATGTATTTTATCTCCAGGAGGATAAAGATGAATTCCTATGACACCTGAATGACAATTTTGCTTGTCACCGAATAGCTGTTGCTGGCTGCCTGCAGCCCGCAGCAAACCAAGCGGGAGCAAACCAGGTTTGGTTTCCCAAGCGCCCAACACGCGAGGGCAGTGTTGATGCACAAATGGCAAGGCTGTGATGGTGCTCCGTCCCCCTGAGGCAAGGCTGCTCCACAGACGCAATTTGTGCCAGAAAAAACACATTTGGGGAGTGTATGGGGAGGGAGGTTTTAAGCCAGAATATTTGTATCCCCACTGTTCCTGCTGCAGAGGCACTTTTTATCAGGGAGTATGTTACAGGGTGAACAATAACATGAGGATCAACACCTTCATGGTCATACAGTCACATGGGAATGAGATAATGCAGTTCTGAATTACCCTTCTATAAAACAGTATAGTCATCGAGGACGGAGTGTTTGTGAAGGGTTCTCAACTGTATTCCTATAATATCTATTTACTCCTCTAACCAAATAGTCCAGCCTCCCAGATGGTGTTTGGGAAAGTATTTTAATATAGCTGGGAGAGGGGGAACAGTCAAAACTATGGCACAAACATTTCCTCAAGTGCAAACAGGCAGCCTATATGATATGTATAGAAAAACTGGCACAAACTATGAAAAGATGGGGGGGCCATGCATAAGTGTACATATTTCTGTACGTGCACGCATATGTGTATCCGTAATATGTATATGTACATCACAAAGAATTAAGGCTATCATCTAACAGAAGCAGAAGTGTCATATGTGAGCCTGAAACCAGGCATGTAATGCATTGTTCCACCACAGACGCAGCTGCTCACCCACACCTGGGCAGCTTTAGTGGGCAAGGAATTCACCAGCCTGCATGAGCATGATCCCATCACCTCTTTGGGGAACCTCAGTGCACTGAGGAAGCTTGGTACAGGTTTTGGTGCAAAATCTGGAAAAATAAGTCAAATGACCTCCAGAAATCTACTACCTCCTAGGCATCAGCTTGAAGCTTCTTTAACCCCTTTCCCAGGTTTCTGGAGGGCCATGCTTCATAGCAATATACAATTAAATGTAATATTAAAAATGCCCATGGCAGGGGGTTGGAACTGGATGATCTTAAAGTCCTTTCCAACCCAAACCATTCTATGACTCTATGATTCTATGTACACTTGGCACTCTGGTAAAACAGTGAAAATTAATAATGAATGATCTCCATAAATGAATTGCAGTGCTAAATAGCTGGGATGTTATTATGTATTTAACTACAGTGACAACAATGGATAGGGTTAAATATAAAAGAAAAACAGAAAGAAGCCAACTGAATTCACCCTCATTCTCTCACATCAATGTATATCAGCCCACACAGAGATGCCGTGGGTATGACCTAGTCCTCCAAGACCAAGATCCAGCAGGAAACACTGTCAACAGTGCTGAATGAATCACCTGCTGAATGGCCAAACAAGTTAATGGAACATGGATATTTTCCCAATTAGTTTTCCACCTCTTTTTTTCTCTTATAAAAATGTAACCAAGGGGTTTTATAGTGTAATCCATTTGTAGATTCTCAGTGCTGGCTGCAGCTTCTGTGGTTTGGTCCTTCCTTGCTAAACAGCTAAAATGACCCAGCTGTTACTCCAAACACAGGGAATTGGTAGCCTGCAGGCAGCCAAGTACATGTGCCAGCCACTCAGAGGAGCACTTAATTCCCCCCATATGGATTTCAATGTCTCTGCCTTCTTATTATCCCAGATACAGCAAGTTCCTTTGGCCACGGCAGATATAAGTTGGTGATAAGTGTGAGCTATAGCCTGCTTGGTCATCCAGGGTTATATTAGTGGATTTCAAAAACCAGAAAGGAGGATTCATAAATTCAAAACATACAGATGCAGAGTGACTTCTTGCACTGCAAATACAAGAATGCCAAGGATGCCGTTTAGCAGGCATGTGAGGGGCAATGACAGAAGCGTGTAGAGCACAATCAAGAGATGCTTTAAGATAGTAATGGCACTTCCTTGGGAAGACACTCTGCAGAGCCCTGCTACATTAGTTGAGTGTCCAGTGCAACAAGGATGGCTGCTTCATGAAGTGAAATCAGCTCATCAGAGCCACTGCTTCAGGTGTTGTCCCCAAAAGGCATCAAACTGGGTTTCAGCAAAGCCATGCTTCCTTCTTTTCTCTATAATGTTCCTTTCACTGGACAAGCATAAGTATATGGAGATGTGGAAACTTCAGCAAGAGAAAGAAACAGTCTCCTGCTCATCTTGCTGTCTCCTGTCATTAAGAAGCTTCAGTAGCAAAACACCAGAAATGAAAGCAGAATGGAAAGCTGCAAACCCCTCAGAAATTGAAGTTTGAGTTGTGTTCAGAAATTCGAGAAAGGGCAAAGTGCAGCTGCTAAAAATTTGTTACCCTCTAACACAAAAATAAACATAAAATAGAATAACACCCAACCAACCAAACAGCATACCCAGAGCAATTCTGGTCAAAGTTGTGAATTCTTTGTGGTTTGCACTGTTCCTGTTGGCATGTAGCAGGTTTTGGTTTAGGTATTGTACAGAATGACAAGGTTGCTTGACTATTACTGACTTTACTGTGCTCTTTCCATTGTATACAGATGCTACATATAATATTTCCATGTTTCTAAATCTAATGTAGCTACTAACTCAATCAAGCTAGACAGTTGCGTGCTGGAGAGGCAATAATGAAATCAGTGCTTCATATCCACCTGAAAGCCTTTCACTGGAGATTACTTCACTAATCTCAGGCTGAGAAGAAGGAGTTAGTTTCAGCTCTAAGAAAAAGGTGCAAAAGCAGCCAAAGCATTATGGATATTGTGAGTTCTGTTCATCTGAGTGTCAGTGAAATGCTGGACCAAGTGATCTTGCTAAGCTGTCCCATCACCAAGCACAAGGTGCTTTTTCTTATAACTCAAACCCAATCTTTAAGGCAAGCTCTTAGGAGAAGATCCTTTCTCAGGGCTGAAATTGCTCCATAGCAGCAACAACCTAACTGTACACATGTACACATAGCAGCATTGGGATCGAGATGACTCACAACCCTCCATGGATGAGGCATGAGCCCACAGTTATTTCTGTAAATACCTCTCAGGTTTCCCTTTGGGCTCATTGCTTGCCATCCTGGAGTTCATGAAACTTGGCTTTCCAGCTTGCTCATCTCTCATTTGCCTTACAGGTTAAGCAGAATGACAGACCCAGTCTAATAAAACAGAAGAACAACGTGGGAGCTGTTGAGAAAGAGAGGAGGAACCCAGAGATGACCACACAGTCCTGGAATGCATTACCAATCCAAATATTAGAAAATCATTATTCAGGTTGTGCTGTAAAGCTTAGCTTAAGTGTTACCTTCTCCCACAGCTGTTTTAGCCTAAAGGCTCTCCTTTCCTTCCCCATCCACCACAACTGCTTGTAGAGCAGATCCATCTGTTGGCACCTACAGAGGTAAAAATGGCTTTTCTACCTTCTACTTTCCCACACCTAGCCCAGATGCAAGGATGCAAGTCAAAGCCCAGCAGCAGTCTATTAGAAGGCATAAGGCATTAAGAAGACTCCAGAAGTTTCATCCAGGATGCCAGAATAAACAGCAGCAAAGAGGGAAACACATAAGGTTTCAGTGAGAAAGCAATAAATAACAGAGGGACCGTGGGCTGGGAGACCATCAGGGTGCAGGGGATCCTCACCCACAGCTGGAAAACACAGAGCAGCACTGGAGAACACCCCCACAGAGCTGCCAGCCTGCAGCAATGGGAGGCTGAAGGTAACTCACCGCAGGATGCAGCAAACCCTGGGTGGGACAAAACTTGGAAGGGAAAATGATGGGGAAATTGGGTGCTGTAAGGCCAGCCCAAGAAACTGAGTCTGGATTATTGGTGGGCATCAGAACACAGAAAGAAAACAAATGGGTAGACTTTATTTATGCCCATCTGACAGCTCTAAGTCAAATTTTCTAGAATAGAAACAGAAAATTCTGCTTTTAACATAAGGACCCTATGAAAGAGGATGGTTGAGATATACTATATGTAAGCAAAGGGGAAATCAGGGGGAATATTAATACAGGGTACGACCTGTACCTCCTGGTAACAGATCTGAAAGGCTGAGGAAACCTTACCCTGCTTTCTGGTCCACAGCATGAGACTCTGTCAGGTTTGGTTCTCACATGTATCTTCAGCTGAAGCTGTGGGCGTTCAGCTTTTGCCAGGCCACCGTTGCCAATGTCCACATACATAATACTACAGCTTCATTTCCACTTGTGCGTGAGAGCCAGGGCTGTCCAGACAGTAATGCTCAAGACCCCTCTGGGACACTGAGGCCATCCAAAAAGAGCAGTTCTCACTAAGCTGAGCACTGGCAAGATGCTAAAGCAGCTCTTAATAGCTCAGCATGAGAACCCAGAACTTCTGAAGAAAGAAGTCAAATGTCCCATGTGGTTGTGGAAGACTTCTGAACTTTCTGACCAGTGCCTTTTCATGGCACCTGGGGAAGGCAGGAGAAGTTAGAATCATAGAATGGTTTGGGTTGGACAGGACCCAGTTCCAACCCACCTCCATGGGCAGGAGGGCTTCAAACTAGACCAGATCACCCAAGGCTCTGTCCAGCCTGGCCTTGAACACTGCCAGGGATGGAGCTTTCGCCACTTCTTTGGGCAGCCTGTTCCTGTGCCTCACCACCCTCATGGTAAAGAAATTCTTCCTTAGATCAAACCTGAACTTCCCCTGTTCTAGTTTAATCCCATTGCCCCTTGTCCTATTACTAAATAGACAATTCTTTCTAAGGACAGACACCCCGTAGCATCATGTAAATCTCATCCTTTTGCTAAAACCCACAGCTATCATTCTGAAGTAATGCCTTTCCTTGAGAAGCCCCACTAACAAAGTACTCACACTGCAGCAGTCCTGCTGCAGTGTGAAATGTGGACAGGACCCACACAGGGGATGCAAACAGGCAGTGCCAGAACTGCGAGGAGGTGAGCTCCTGTCCCCAGCTCTGTCTTGGTTAATGTTGGCAAAGAAGCTGTTGCACACTGGCAGCTTATGGCAAATTCAAATGCTGATAGGAGAAGGTATGAAGAAGCTACTCTTAACAAAAACTCTGTGTGTGTTTGTGCATTTAGGAGGCATCTTCATCAGGGACAGACTTGGGTCGAGCTCTGATTCATGTGAAGCACGTTTAGCACTGCCTTCAGGATGTTGTCTTGGCAATGATTTCATTCTGCAAGTGGATTTGGGGGGGGGCTGACAAAGGATCAGCTTTGGGAAAGCCCTGTGTATGATGCAGCCACAAGATACTTATTTACATAGCTGTATCTTCAGGTGCTATAACCAGAGCAATTTTAATTGACATCCTACAGTGGCAGTGTAGGATAGGAGCCCTTCTAAGGAGAAGTGTATCAAGCCAGATAACCAGATGCTGTCAAGGTGGGGCAGTTAGAGGGACAAGACACATCAGCTTTGAACCTATGCTGCCTAACATTACCTATGTATCCATGTTGTGAGCCTGCAGCCTTCTTTAAGAAGCACTCTGTAGATAAACCTCAGCTCATCTCCTATGGAGAACCACAAGATTTTTGCAGGCAAGAATAAAGGTGTCTGGAAGGTTTAGTGTTAGACTACATATGACCTGCCAGCAAAGCAAATAGATAAATTAGTAAATCAATCTGTAGCTTTTTCTTTGTTTGTTGGCTTTTTTTGGTTCACATTTGGTCAGAATGTGGTTTCACCTGAAAGAGCCCAAAGAAATGTAATCGTTTTTTCCTGCCACCAAATCCAAACATTTTACAAATGAAATTCTTGGCCTTGCATCTGTGCCAATAGATCTTATAAAATGGAGAAGGAAAAACCACACATTATGGTTCTTAAACCACTTTCCATGCAGCCTGAGGCATCCCTGAACTTGGATCATTATCAGTGAAATCAATGCTCACAGAGGAGAGGTGCCTCTATAAAATCATCTTTGAACATCTTTCTCCTCCCTGTCACCCACTAAAGCCAAAAGCCTGGTGTTTGCATGACGTGATGCCATCATATCAAATGAAAGTGTCAATACCTGCCAGTTAACATGAGGGAGAGCAACACCATTCTTTGCTATTCAATCTGCTGCTTTTCATCACCACTAAAGTCTGCAGGTTTGCATTTACCCCCTTTCCTTATTTTAGATTTCTAACCCACACACTACCCATCCTTTCACTTCAAAAGTTTTAGAAACCTCCAGTGTTGTTCTTCCTATGTAATCTCCTTTTCTCATTTTCTGCCAACTTCAGAACAGTTTTTCTAATCATCACCCTGGTTTGGGACATTTCAACCCATCTGAACAAGGGGTCTTCTATCTGCTGAACCATCAGGGCTGAAGATCCTCGCTCTGATTCCTCCTTCCTCAATGTGCAGCACTGAAAGGGGCCAACACATCCAGTCTTGCTGCAGAAATGACTCAGGCACTGAGGAATCTCAGCCTAGTTGATGGGACTTGGGCTCCCATGGTCTTTGGCCTTACATCTATGCAAAAAATAAAACCATATTTTAAGAGATGCTTGAAAACTTGTGCCTGAAATCTCAGCTATGCTCAGTCATTTTTCTCTTCCCAAGCCCATTGTCTGTGCAGTTAGGCCCTAATAAACCATCTTGTTGATAGAATTGTTTAAGAACTCGGTACTGGGAGACATGGGACAATTTGGCAGAACCTGAGAATTACCTTCTGAAATGCCCTTTGAGACCTGCCTGACCTTCCCATATTAATTCCCCTGTCTTCCTAGAGCAAGCATATATATTCCTGTTATATTCCAGATAGTCAACCCTCCTCTTTCCCAGTGGAGCATCTTTTTCTGTCCATATTCCTTTATACATGTGAAGAGTGACAAATCTCCAGGGAGACAACAGAGTTTTTTCCCTGTGCACAGTGACCTGCATGATGCTACCACTACATGGAGGTCTTTGAAGTGCTGGAAAGATCTTTATTACAGTTGTGATGATGCCACCAAAGATGTAACACAGCAGTCAATGAGTGCCAGAGCTTTATCAGCACTCATCTGTTATGACCCATGTGACTTCACTAAGATCTCTCTCTAATGAGCAGGGTGGACATGCTAAATAGATATTCACAATATCCCACATCAACTGCAACATCCCTTGCTCCTTCAGACATCATCCTCTTAAGCAGATCAAATTAAGCCTGCTATTCTCCCAAAAGTCCTATAAGTAGTACAAAGGCTAATACCACCTCCCAGTTGCTCTCCCCAGTCCCTCTCATCAATCCCTGCTGTACACTCTCTTAATCCGTTTCCCCACTCCTTTATATATGCCAGATAGAAATGTGCCCTTCATCTTCCAACCAACCCCTCATCACAGTCCAGTTCTGGGGTCGAAAAGACCCACAGAAAGACAGTTCATTACTGAGGAAAAATCACCCTTGCTCAATGGTTTCTAAGCACAGCCTTCTAAGGTCCAGCTCAGTGTGTGCATATGTTCAGGAGGCAACAGTGCCCCTGAGCTGCTCTGGACAGGCACAACTTCACCTGGTCCGTTCAACTGAGAGCTTGAATTGAAACTGTAGAGACCCAGGACTCTTTTTAGGCTATTTTTGACATAGTTTCAAACCCTTTTTTTAGATACTCTTTGGACCAAACATGCTGCCAGCAATATTTGACTTGTGCTCACCCCCACAACAGGCATATGTGTCTGTGTGCACTCACACATACCTCTATGTCACATCATCAGGTTTTACAAACATCTTTGATATCAGTTGAACCCAGGACAACCACTGTAAAATTAACAAGGCTCATGCTCATAGAATCATAGAATCATAGAATAGTTAGGGTTGGAAAGGACCTTAAGATCATCAAGTTCCAACCCCCCTGCCATGGGCAGGGACACCTCGCTCTAAACCATATCACCCAAGGCCTCGTCCAACCTGGCCTTGAACACTGCCAGGGATCTGCCCTAGTAACACTATTCTCCCTCTGTGTGACTTTTTACTTGCTCAACAAACACTGAGCCGAGAAGAAGCTTACCTCAGAGAGCACAAGAGGTGTACTTTGTTTGTTTGTTGCCAGGTTTGTTATTTATGCTGTATTTTGTTTGCTAGAAGAGGCACTGTTATCAATCCATCTCAGCACTTACACACGACTTATCGCTTTGCCATCTGCTGTCACACAGATGTGTCTGGTGCACCACATCACCCATACCACTTTCTCGCTTTATCTCACAACACAGAAGCCAGCCCTTGATGCCAGCAGCCGTACAAAGCAAAGTACCCCCTATGCAAACCAGGTGATGTTTCCCCCCCCCTTCCAGCAGAAGCAATGCTCAGACACAGCTTCAGATGTCTCTGGCTCAGGGACTGTCCCAGCCTCCAGCAGGGTGGCTCAAATGGGTCCCTTAGGGTCCACCTCACTTTCCAGGTCCCCAGGGCTCTCTGAGCCTGGAGCTGGGTCCAGGAATGAGATGAGGATGGGGATGAGGACGAGGATCAGGGACACTGAAGGTCCCGATGTGGCCACTCGGTCACGACAGGCTCTCCCGCACCCACTGTCGTGACAGTCACTGTCCTGGGCACCACAGCTCCCCGGTTCTGTCCCCCAGAGAATTTTACGCAGGAGGTAGGCACGCACCGGGACAAGGCAAACAAAACGCGAACACCTTTCTGAAACGAGCGGCTTCCCATCCAGGTCTTTCCAAGGAGGAGGCGAAGGGAAGCGGCTGCTGCTGCGTGGACCAGAGATCGGGAGAGGGAGAAACAGCCTCCTCCTGTGCCGGCAGCGGCACACCTGCGGCTCCGCCCGGCTCCGGCCACGGCTCCGCTCCCAGCCCCGGTCCCTGCTGCGGCTCCGGCCCCTGGCCCGGCCCCGCGGCGGGATCTGCCCAGGACCACTCCGGCCCAGACCCCTTCGGGCACCGCCGCCCGTCGGGACCTGCCCTGGCCCCCACGACCCGCTCCCCTGAGAGCCTCACCCCGTTACTGCGGGCAGGAGCAAGAGAGCTTCTCCCCCTTGCTTGGCTTCCCAGCACAAACTGGAGTGATGAAAAGAGTAGAAATGGAAAAATAAAACCCTACACAAACAAAATACCCCACACTACAGGTTTCTGTGGAGCTCCCTCAACTCAGAGACACTTCTGCACCCCTTCCTTCCTCTTATTCCTTTCTCTTTTCTTTTTTCTTTTCCCTTATTCTTTCCCCTTTTCCTTATTCCTTTCCTTTTTCCTTATTCATTTCCTTACTCCTTTCCTTTCTCCTCTTCTTTCCTTTTCCTTTCCTTTTTTCCTTTCCTTTCCTCTATAGCTCATCTTTCCCTCCTCACTCCCACATCTCCCACCTCCTTTCCAGTGCCCACCTTCCCACATGCACCACGTTCAGATCTTCCAGCCCACCGTGCATTAAACCCAAGTGTGTTTGTAGAGGACGAGTCTCTCCTGCAGTTTCCAAACTCACCTGCAAAATGCTGCTTGTTGCTAGAATCCAGGGCAAAAGCCACCTCATCCCTGGAAGCCGGGATTAAATACATTGATTGAACCCAGCTTTAGAGCCGTTTTGAACAGAAACACCACTTTGGGGAATGCAGAGCAATCCCAAACCGGCAACCCAAGCCTAGGCACTCTGCCTTTTTCTCTTGGCTCTTTGGGGGTTTTATTAAAGACAGATCTGACGTCAGGGTGAAGGACAAGCCCTGCATTTTTCCTCTGGAGAAACTTTTCCTGCCTCCACTTCTTCATTTTTGTGTGTGGTGTTGTCCCACCTCCTGCATTTCAGTCTATCGCCGTTAGCCAAAGGGCTCTTAAAGGGAAAGCTGCAGCGCCGTGCTCCAGCACGCCGTGATTTCAGCACAGCACTGAAATGCTCAGAGCTCATCCCTCACGTTGCTCATGGCACTCAGACTCTTGCACTCAAATACATACAAGATCATTGATGTATTTAATCTTTTAAAAAGAGTGGCTTCATTTGACGTGCAGAAGGGCGATTGCCCTGCAAGTGTGCCTTGTGGGATGCAGTGTGTCGGCACCCTTGGGATCCCCATCTTTACAGAGCAATCCATATGGGAAAGGGAAGGAAGGGCACACTGTCCCCTGCCATGCTATACATCTCTTCCCTGGTTTTGGTGGAATGTACCAGAGCGTGTATCAGCTCCTGAGCTCAGTCATATTTCTTTATATATTGTAACTATATCTAGTTATAGTTGTAGTTTATAGTTATAGCTATAGTTATAGTTACTTGTATAGTTATAGTTAACTATAGTTAGTTATAACTACTTATATAGTTACAGCTATAGTTAGTTATAACTACTTATATAGTTACAGCTATAGTTAGTTATAACTACTTATATAGTTATAGCTATAGTTACTTATATAGTTATACCCAGCAGTGGCCATAACAAATATTACCTGGGTACATGGTAGTGCAAACCTCACCCTGAACAGAGCTAAACCCTCTGATCACCTGCATACCTGTTAATGAGTACTTTGATTTTAGCTGGGTAGTCTCTGATGTTTTTCTCCTTTTACCCAGGCACAGACACAGTATTTTCCCTCACCCTTCTAAATCTGAATTTGAGAGAATTTAATGGCTCTTGCACCCTTAAATTGAGATCAAATAATATAAGGAAAATAAGTGCTTGCAAAAGGAAGAAAAATCCTTTACAGGTGTTAAACCCAAGAAAGACGTTGTCTAAAAGAGATGTCAAGGTGAGTTTAAATGTAGGCAAACCCCCATGGGCAGCGATGGGTGGGTGAACACAAATGGTCAGACTAGAACTGAGATGATGATGCCTTAACCTCTGCCCAGCCTTGCCTACCTCCTGTAGCTCAGCTGTGCTGGGTCAGGTTGAGGTGAGCCCCCCACGCCCTCCAAGAGCCCCCCAGCCCTGTGTTGGGGTTTGCCCCTGAACCTGGCATGACTGAAGGTCAAGGCTGTGGCTGATGGTGGGTGGGTTACAGTGAGGAAGCTGCACTCCAGTAACACCTATTCTCGCAGTGACTTTCATCTCTTGTGTGGTGTGACGTGGGCAGTTTAATGGTTCCACACCAGCTGGACCGGGGGCTCTAAAATGACTCATCTGTGTGTGTGACAGCCTGGACACCTGGCTGCCCTGGGAAATGATCCAGAGCTTGGCTGCAGACTGGAGGAGGTGCCAGCTTTTGTGTTCCTCCTCCAGCACCTCGGTCACTGCCCTTTCCCAAGACACACCATCCTGAAGACCAGGTTAATGATTGTATTTTCTGTCAGGTTCCCATAGGGCTGTTTCTATTCTCCTTCCTCTGTATTATTCCCTCTCTTTCCTCACTTTCTCCTCTGTTAACTCATCCCACCTCTCTGTATTCAGTGTTTCTTTCACCCCTCTGTCACCAGCACACATCCTTCCTCATACACCAGCAATACTTAGTGACAGGGACTCTCTTTCCCTGCTGAGGAATCTAGAAGGAAGACCTCTACCTTTGTGTCACCTGAGTGGTGTTCATCTACGTGTGGCTACCACTCAGTGCCTGACTTTGGGGTCCAAATCCCCGAGTACTTTGCTAAAGGAGCAGTTTGAGAGTGTAATTCTTCTGACCAAGGTGAGACATCCTCTTAAATAAAGAGGTGAAACTAGATGGATTAGCCTTGGTTAATAGCCTCAGATGTAAAGTAGGTGGCTAATGCCTCCTACAAGTCGCATTTGCTGGCTTGGAGCTGAAAGGACCATGCTATCAAGCCTAACAAAGGTAGCTTTGCAAATGGAAGAGGAACAAGAGTTCAAAGCTCTTGAGCTATCAGACTACTCTGAAATGAAGGGAAAGAACACTTTACAAGTGACATCAGAAATGGCAATGTGCTGCTTTGGGTTTTTTCCCCCATAAAACAGATGGTTATCTCACTAATTTTTAAACTATTTCTCCCGGCTATTTCATTCCCCTCAGTGAATTCCTTAGCAGATGTTGTGGTCAAAGTGTCAGCAAGGATGGAGTCTTTGAGATGTGGGCATCTGGCTGCTTCTAGCTCCACAGCTCACCTCATGCTGGTCATGAGAGTTTGTCATGTAATGATTATAAACCAGACCCTCTGTCTTAGCTTGGGTGAGACAAAGATCAAGGGGTGGGCTTGCAGATCTAGGGCAGGGATGCTGAGACATCCAGCTGCCTCAGCAGCTTTTCTGATATCAATTCCCGTGTGGATATGGCATGGATATGGCATCTCAGTGCACTTACAAGTGTGACTGGGTGTAGTGTTATTTCTTAATCAAATAATGGGGATATTTAAGTTCTTGTTTAACCCAGTGATGGCAGCAGCCCACACCTTGGCTTCTGCTTCTGGGAGCTCTCAGTTCCCTCTAATTTTGACAATGCTAAAAGAGATCATGGCAATCCTGTATCAAACTGGCTTAAACCTGTATCAAACTGGCTTAATCCTGGTGAGTCTTGTACTGACCCCAATTAATAGAGGCCGTAAATACTCTTTTCTGTCTAGTTCAAAGACTTAAATTCAATTTCAGATCTTCAAATGATGGAAAATCCACTTCATGTTTTGGTGAGTATGGTTACATTCACTATTAAAAGTTTGTGCTGTATTTTCAGTCTGAGTTTGCTAGTTTCATCTTTCTGCCAATGTCTGCTTGGCTGATGAGAATTCAGTACCTTCTTCCAACATATAAACATGCAAGGGTTCAGTAAATCACTGCTGACTCTTCTCTTCAATAAAACAAGGAAACCACGTTGCTTTTAAGTCTCTGCGTAATTGGTTTTCTGGACCTTGAAGCAATTTTATAGTTTTATGACTTTTGTCTCTCTACCTTTCACTTTCCGTGGACATTCTGTCTGCAAATGCAGCTATGCATCACTCTGCAGTCACACCATGCACAGTGAACTGGAAACAGGTAGTATGCCACAGTGCAAACTAGCTCTTACTCTGTTAGCCTAACACTGTAATATCACTCCTTCCTCAATATGTCCCTTAGGCTTCTCGGCCACATAAACAGGTTTCTCAGTTTGACTCCATTTTACAGTCTTTTTAGACTAAATAAACTGGGAAATGGATTGATTTATTTCATGCTGTTTGGTGTGCCTGACACTTTTACTGAAGGCTGTAGCTGGCCAAAGAACAAAGGTACTGCTAAGAACCGGAAGAAGGTTCAGGGAGGAGGGATGCTGCTCTTGCTTGAGAATGCATGGCAGGAATAGCTCTTTGCCTGTAGTAGGTTTACCCTGTAACAAATGAGATCAGAGTCTGCCTACAGGTCCAAGGGAAAAAAGAGCACCTTGGAATTTCCTGACTCATAAAGGTAAAGGCTGAGTCACGAGTCTGGTTTTTAAATAAACCAAACAAGTATCTGTGTTAGTTTTCTATCAGAACACCCCTTTTCCTGACTTTCTCCATGCCAAGGTAATGGAGAATACAGCCCTTCCATGCAGGATTTTCCTGATGATCAGCAGGAACCCTGCTGGGTCTGCAATAAGCAAGAAGTTTAAGGAACCTCACCTTCTTTGGGAGGCGCACACTGGAATGGGAAGGGAGGTGGTGAGTCTGATCACACCATCTATTACTGTTGTTGTTATTACTACTTAGGTGACGGGAAGGAGAGCTACATCAGCCTGGCCCTTTGAAATATCAAAGAAGCTTTAGAAACAAGAGTATGAAAACATCTGGTTTAGCTGCATCATGATAACATCAAGCATCTGAGCACTCAGCCAGCCCTACTTCAACACAGGTAAATATCTCATTTCCACTGAGTTACTGGCCTTTGCAGATGAGACTTGACACCACAGAGTGCAAAAAGCTGCAGTACAGAAGGAGGATGCACTCTTTTGCTGTCTAAACACTTTCCAAAGAAGAAGATGGAGGGGAATCCCAATACGGAGGGAGAGCTAAAAGCTCCTGTGCTCCTGTTCTGCCTTGTATCCCTTGTACCATGATACAGAAGGTACCAGCAGAAGCCAATGCGGTAAATCCACCACTGGATTCCCTCAATCCCTTAAAAAATGCCGGGTGAAGGGAGATGCCTTGAAGTGTTACTCAATCCAGGTTTCCATTACTGAGCATGCATGCACTCCCTATGTGCCTTGGGCTCTGAGTGCTGGCATACTTGTAGGGCTGTTAATACACCCAACAGCTAAAAAGAAAACCAGCTACTTCAGGTAAACCAGGCTGAGTGTGAGCACTCCAGGAATGAGTGATTATTTCTCCAAAGAGCTGGTATAAATCAGGTCCACTGATACGGGTGAAGTAGCAGCTAAGTCTGAAATATGGAACCTTCAATATTTAATTCATCCATGCATCCAAACCCATTTGTATTCCAAGTGAGAATATGGCATTTGAGGAAGCATGACTGTGATTTCATTCCCCATAAATAGACTCAGATTTATTAGGACAAGTCTTCAGCTGGTGTCAATCTGTGCAACTCTGTTGATTTCAGCAGTATTAATCTGGCTGACAGCAGCTGAGCTGTTCCAGCGTGAATGAGAACACGAGGGTTTGAATGACAGTAGCAAAATCATGAGACATTATATTACTAGTTTCTGCAAGTTCTGATTAAAAAAAGAATACAGAACTTTAAATCAATTGATAAATACGTGTGATACTAGATTTTCAGTTATTGATGGCAGGAACTTCAGACATTGTATTTTCTTCCTTGAAATGGCAATGGCCTGACTATTGTGTTCATTTATTCTTAAATTTTCATAACTTCCTCTTGGCTATTTATGTGGCCATTATGTGGGCAAAAAAGATGTTCTCATGGTTTTGAACCAGTACCAGGCATTTGTGACAGCAGCAACAATACTCTGGGGTATCTAGTGTTTTTCCTGAACAATTGTCTATCTCAGTATCTGCTCTCCACACCCATCAGTTTCTTAATAAAAGCTTTCAAAGAGAACTTAGGTAAAAGAAAACCCACAGAACCAAACAAAACAAACCCCGAACTATCATGCAAATAAGATGCCAAGCTTTGAAAACGATTAATAACCAAATTAAACAGGCCACAGAGAATGAGGAACCTGCCAGGGATATGAACAAGCTCTGATAAATCCTTGATGTAGAAAAGTAGTTTTCTGGAAATAGAGTTACATAATACCTGCTAACCAATAAAAGAAGCTGGATTAACAGCACATATTGAGTCTGAGCCTCAGCTGGTACAAAAATGAAGTCCTTGGAGCTGCATTGATTTGTGGCATTCATGGGTGCAATGCATTATTCATAAATATTAGCTCAGCTATTTGAACAAATGAGGGAAGTGCAAGGGAGGAATTAACCTTTGGTTTTCCCTCCTGCAGATGTTTTTTCTTGATGCACATGAAAAGAGAGGGAAATAAATTGGCTAACAATCTATGAAAGGATGAAGAATCCCAACAAAGATTGCACACATTCCTGAAGTGACACTTTATAGTTTGTGCACTTCATTTCATGGTCTCCTGGACAAGTAATTTTATGACATGCTCCAAAAAATGACTTCACCCACTGTGGATAACGTGCACACCCTGGTATTTCTATTCTCTAGACCAGTGACCACAGAATCACACAGCTATTCATTAATCTGGGCCTTCTTTCCTTCTACTTGTGCAGCAAAATCCTTCTGTCTCTGGGACGGAGTTGGCCACATGAGGAGGGAAATCTCTGTGCTGCTGGAAATTTGCTGTGACCAGTGCTATTGCTCCCAGTTGGGTCTACATTAAGGCTAGAATCAGATTTGACCTTTTTAATCACACACTGAGGCTTCCCAACACTGGAAATATATCAGTGAATACTCAAGGTTGGGTTAGACCATACATATCTTTGGTTGGAAAAAAAATCCAATGACCCACAAACAAGCCAATGAAATCTCATTTAGTGTGAAAGAAGGAGGGCTATAAAACACAACCATCTCCTATCTCAGTGGGCTGGTTTTCTGTAGGTCTGTCCTTCTAGCCCATGTGTTGTTCTGAAAATGTTTTGTTAATAAATGCAGACAAGTTTGTTTTTCATATTAAAGAAAACAAGAAAGAAACTTGATGGGAAGTTTAGAAAAGTGATTAATAGATCCCAAAGAGATTAAACCTGTTTGAAATGTGAAATATTGGAGGACCAGTTTTCCCTCTATTGCCCGAGTATCCAAATTCTGCATTATGAGTCTGGTAATGTGTTATTCAAAGTTTCCTTTGGTATTTGGTTAGTAAATGTTTCTCTTTCAACAGAGCTGCTCTCAGCCTCTGTTTCCTGGGGAAATGGAGTTTATGCAATCACTCTGTACGTGTTCATGTCTGTCTGTCTCTGTCCCTCTGCAGTAATGTTTGAGCTTCTTGGCCAAAAGGAAGCCAAATTTGACAGGAAGAGAGAGAGCTCCCTGTCAACCACATTCCTGAGCATTTTGTGAAACAAGACATTGAGCTAGTAGGGAAAGGCCATAGCAGTATCCTGCCTTTGGGGAAAGTGATCGTTCACACACTATTAGACATCAGAGAAGCCACACAGCTGAGACCTCTCAGACTCCAACTGCAGGAAAACAACTTCAGTGGAGTTTGCAGTCAGCCACCTGACACAAATCTGTGGGGGAAGTGGCTTTATTGATGTAGTGCTCACAAAAGCACTGCTGCTTTAGGCACACGTAGTCCACATGTGCTCAAGTTCTCATCTTTTAATTCTTTTTAAGCTTCCCCACCTTCCAGGCCAAGGCAATGTTCTTCCTTAGTTTGGTCTTGGTGATAAATGGTGATAAAAGCAAAAAGGGTGAAAACAGAGGTATCTATTTTCACACTAGCATCTTAGGAAGTAAAATACTATGTGTGTCACAAGTTCTTCCTAGCACTCTTTCAAAGTGCAAAGATATAGTCATAGAATCCCAGAATCATAGAATACTTAGGATTGGAAAGGACCTTAAAATCACCTAGTTCCAAACCCTCTGCCATGGGCAGGGACACCTCACACTAAACCATGTCACATTCCAGTGGATATAGAGTAGTTCTAAGTCAAGGTGAACAAATTGAGGGTCTGATATGGGCTGTTTTAGAGGCATCAATAGAAGGAGGTCCCAGCTATGGAAAGCATCCAGGATACCTATTTCTTATTAGCAGAGATAATTGAGTCTTAAGCATTTAAAAAAGATAATAATGAAGATAATAAAGTACTTTTGCATTCCCTAGAGGGTGTTCTCCATAATATCTGCTGGTGATTGTTATCAGTTTTACAAAACTGGGAGCATTATGATTTTGTTTCCTGATTTTATTTGGAACACTGTTATTTGCCAACCCAAAAGGCACGGAAGGGGATTTGGGCTCAGGAGGTGATGTATCACACCCAGAATTCCAGAGCAGGTCACTGCCCCAAGCTTTGTTCTTTGTCCACCTTGCTCCATCCTTGTCTAGTGTAATAAACTTTCCCCCTCGCCTGGACTGAGGGTACCACACAGAGCACTCACTGTTTCTGGGCTTATTTTTCCTTCCTTTTCCTCCCATCAGCATTTTGGAGTAGATGTCATGATACAGACTAGTATTCAACCTGAGGGAAAAGAAGAACAGGATGGAACAAGGTCCTGAGCCCACATGCTCAGGCAAAAGGTGGGTGCAGTTGATGTCTACCTTGATCCAGCAGATGCTTTTCTTCTTCATGAGGTAATAAAATGGCTCCATGGCTTCTGGCAGTACTTCTTTCCCATTAACATGGCTTGAGTCCATCTCCATTTAGTCATGCCTGAAATTATTGAGTTCCTGAGGAACTGCTGGGCTGCACATGTTCAGCCAAGACAGGCTTCCCAAAGGGAATTTTGATAAGGAGGACATATTCTGGGACACTCTGTGAGGCAGGCACAGCACAAGAGTGGGGAAGGAAAAGAAGATTCCTGTATGGAATCCACTTCATTGTTCTCCTGAGGCTGCATTAGTTATTCCTGGGTTTCAGAATTGAAATGATACAGGGAGTAAGTCCTGTATACCCCACAATTAGCAATAATTGTGGCCAGTGTGGTCTTTTTGTGCTGTTGCAAAAGGAAAGCTAAAAATACAACCTCTACATCCATCAGCTTTGGAGAGCATTTAGTTTCATTGAGATGGTTTCACCTAAGTTGAGGCTCAATTTGACATCAGTAGCAGCACTAGATGCTAAGAATGAAGACTTTACCATGTTTCACAAAGCTGTTTCCTACCCTAACGATATTGTGATGATACCCACTCCTTACTTGACAAGTTTTTTGACTTAAACTCCTGAAGAGACTAACTTGACTTTATATATCACAGGTTGAAGACTTTGGGGGCTGATGGTGGTGCATCAAAGGACCTTTGTCACTGTCCCCACTCCAGAAGCCTTTCTGATTAAGCTGTTCTTTTCTACTAGGTTGCAACGTGTAGTCATTATGTTTGCAATGCTTGGGACTGTTGTTTGGGGCCTATCATAGCATGGTTTTAAAGAGTGCATTCAGGCTGCAATACAGTGCGATCTATTTCAGCTGCAGTGAAGCATCTCCCCTGATTCCATAGGGTCCTTCAGCTCCATGCAGGCTGGTTTCCATTACTCCCACTCACTTTGACTCCCTGACCTCCATTTGTTCTATCACAACATGACCCGCACATCTCAGACTGTCCTTTGGGGCATCCCACAGAAACACCTCTCAGAACAAATGCAAGTGCTCAGTTTTAGAGGAAACTGGAATTTCAAGAAAAAGTGGTCACTTTTGACCATTAACTTCTATATTATTTTGGCAAGCTCTCTCTGCTGCCTTTTGCAGTCTTAACCATTTGCTTTTTCTGTGTCAAATGCAATTCTCTAGCATGATGTGCCTGGTTCCTGGTGGCAGCCCTTTAGGGACTGGCTGGCTACACTCCCAGCACCTCATGGAGCAGAATTCAGCACGGAGCCAGGAAAATGCAGTTTGCCCCATGACTGAGACATCACAGTGCCCTTGGAGGTAGATAGTTTCCTTATTTTCCATTACTTCAAGTTGTTACTTGAATGCCAGAGAGGCAACGGGTTTCATAGGAAAGCCACCCTTCTCTTTACACATTGAGGACTGTTGTACTCATCTGTATTACCTCCCACAGGCATCCTAAGAAGAAAAATCTTGGACCTGTTTGAGGTCTCAAAGTGGCTGCTGAGATTGCAAGTAAAGGGATCAGCTTAGGAGAGATTTCATGTGTTAAAAGCCTATTGCTGTTATTTACTCACCATGTGCTTGATCAGGGTCAAAATGTGCCTGGGGAAAGTGTCTGCCCAGGTGATGGAGACGGTTCCCTCAGGATACGAGTGATGGAGTACAGCTCCTGGCAAGGGAGCTCCTTGTGTGGGATCCATCACAACCTCCCTTCTGCCTTGGGACCCCAGGCTTATTGGGGTTTTGGAGCAGTGAAGGGTCTGGACTGAGGGCAAGTCCAAGGCCCTGAGCCTGCAGTGAGCAGAGTCAGGAAGTGATGAAGCAAAATGGGAGGGGGAGAGAGGCAAAGGAATATGTCCAAGGCATGGTCAAAGTGCTGGAAGAGTCTCAAGGTGTCCTTTCATACCTGCCCCAAGGCATAAACTGCATTAACTAAACTCTTCCTGATAGATGTTTCTCTTACCTTGTCTTCAGGGAGCAAGACTTTCCCTCTAAGCACCCTGCAGTAACCTGGCTCAAGCCTTCACTGACTCCAGAGTTAGAGAGTTAAGCCTAATGTCTACCTTCAGCCTCCCTTGCTGCAGTGTAAGTCAAGTCCACTGCTCCTTGAGCATACTGGAGGAATTATTTCTTTCCTCTTTATTGCACTGTCTAAACAGTTTAAAGACATGTGTCTCCACTGCAGCCTTCTCTCCTTCCCCAGTTCTCCCACTCTTTGCTCAGACATCATTAATTTCTTTCTTTACCTATTAAGGTGCCCAGAACTAGAGCTAGCACGAGGACTAGACAGAGACCTTCCTAGAGTTCACTTACTTCCCACTTTTTCTTAACCTGCAATCCCTAGATTACTTCTGCAGGAAGCCACATATTTCTACAACATTGCTTCCATTGAGGTGAATGGCTGTCAAGCCAGAACCAGCAGTCGCTTGAATGGTCACAATCCTGCAACATCAGTTAAATATGCTGGGGTAAAATGGTTGACAAGAGCAACAAAATTTCAGCAGCATCAGAAACCACCCTTAGGTATGCCCTGACAGAATGAGTAACCCACAGGACTTCTTTCTCTCTCTATTATTTCCCCTGTATTAATTTTCCTATAGCAAATGCATGTCAATGGTGCCTTCATCCCTGGAGAAAAAAGAAGTCAGTGTTGCTGATAGAACTGAAAAGCCTGAGTCAACCCTGTGACTCCTGTTGTCCTGAGCTCATTATGAACTGACTATTTCATGGGATCTCTGCAGGATTTTTTCTATTCAAACCTTAACTCATATCATCAGCAGATGTAGCTCCTGTGATGCTATCCAAGACACAAAGATCTTGAAAAACCTCAGGCAACATCCCAATGCCCCACTCCAGCTATTCCTCCAGGGAAGAAAGCAGCACGGATACACCCCACTGAAGATAACTTCCTACCTAGCCATCCACACTAAAGAATTTAATCTGGGCTAGATTACCATCTCACTTGAGCAAATTTCATGTGAGATAGTGCCAAAAGTCTAACTACAGTAAAGATGAAATCATACCACAGCCACTTAATCACCTTCTACATTATGTACTCTGTCTCCCATATCTTCTAGATCTGTCACAGATCTGGTGTTCTTTTAACCATGATTTGTTTTTAACCAACATGTACTAGACTATTTCATATCTTCAAAGTGTTCAAAATGGTCTGTTCCACTTGTTGTTTCAACATTTCTCTAGACGTTGAAAATATGCTGATCGATTGACAATTCCCCAGCTCTTCCTTATCCTCCACATTCATAGAGCCATTTTCTTTCCCTCTTGTGTCTCACATATCCTTCAAGACAGTGCCTAGCCAGTGCTCTGATTTAAACAAAAAATGTCTTTTCAAAGAATTCCCTTAGACTGCCTTTTGCTTGTTGTAGTCTGAATTCCTCTTTCCCAGTCATTGGTGATAGTGTGTCTTTGGCTTATAGCATTTTTAATGAAGGCTCATATTTGAAAGGCATTAACCACTTCAGCCCTCCAGGCACTATTATCTTTCCTTTCTCACTAGGTGGAGGTCCAGCTTCTTCCTTCATCTTCCTCTTTCTGATGAAATATTAATAGAAAGCTTTTTGTCCCCTATCACATCCCTTGCTTGTTCTATACCATTCTGTGCTTTGGCCTTTATGGTTTTGTCTTTACATGCTCCAGTGATTCATTTACATGCATCTTTAGTAAACTGACCTAGTTTCCGTTTCTTGCATGTCCTCATAGACCATCTGTCTGATGCATGCAATTGCCAGCAGTGCAGGCTGCATTTTACTTCCAGTCTGGAGACTGGGAGGAACCGGCATCTTCCAACAACTCATTTTCAATACGACGAGGTTACTAAAAAGAATATAGGATCATTGCTTCTGTGAGTGAAGAGAAATCTCAGTGTTGCACTGCGTCAGAGAAGTAGATGCCTAAGGAAGAGTTGTGCCATCAAATGACAAAAGGTATCAGCCCTCTGTATTCAGTTATCAATGTTTCTTAATTAGATATCCTCCTTGGAAACTGAGGCATGGGAATTCTGAAGAGGAATAGGGTATGGTATTAAATATCGTAAAAGGCCATATTAAATGGTATCAGGCACACACAATTGTGCATGAAACCTCTCTCAGCTTTTCTTAAAGGTTTTACTTTAGGAAAAGCCAAAATGGCAGCACATCCACACCAACAAGCCCAAAGCCTGCATTTCCTGTATCATCTTGCCTGTGAGCATTCCAGAGAGCTGTAAGTACTTACTAAGGGCTAGCTGTTTCCACTGTACTTTCCTGTGGAGAAGCATGGTAAAGAAAGTACTGGAGTAAATAATCTGCTGGTTGAGTTATTGAAATGAATGATAAAACAGATGTTTCATATGCATGAACTTTTCATGTTCTTGGGCCCCAGGCTGGGTAGATAATGTGAAATCCTATTACAACGTCAAACAAGGAGTTGTAGTGGGCATATAAGCTCAAAATCTAGCTCCTGGTGATTCAGTTTTTTGCACAGCTTATCCCTTATACCACACATGTGCTCCTTCCTACACATCCAGCAGCGTTTCTGTACCAATTCTTAGCTGGAAGTGAGACTTTTGGCAAATTATTTGGGAAAATCCATAAGATATATATTCTTGTTTCCCCAGCTACTGGGGAGCCCAATGCCCTTCAGTGTGCTTGGGGTCTCTGGAAGGTTTCTGAGCATAATTGTTTCTGTTCTCTTGTCCCAGGTGAGAACATTTATTCTTACCCCTACCATTAGCAAGCCCTAGGCTTTGCAAGAGAAAATGCATCAAACCCCCTTGCACTTCCCCAGAGACACAAAGCAGCTATAAAGCAAGCTAAAGCAGTTAATTGCTCTGCTTCCCCAAAGCGGTATAAAGGAGCTGGAGTATCCTGAAGAATCTGGCATTTACAGAGTAATTTCTGTTGCATGGAAGGCATAACCCTTAAAATCATAGCCATAATGTCCAAAGGGATTTCAGATTGCACAGTCCAACTTTTCACGCTGAGGTGGGCTCGAGGTTAGCTGTAGGTTACAACTGATGGTGTCTGCTTGTGCCTTTTGTAAAACTGAAGGTGCTTACACAGCAAGTTTCTGGAGACTGATTTGTACCTGCACATGCGAATGTCTGAAGTCTTGGAAGAGATTCGCACACCTAATCCTCAGGCTATTCTTTGTTTGCCATGCAGTTCTCACGCTTACTGTAGAGTGGTTGACAAGAACCAGCACTGGAGATGAGATAGTAGCAAAACTCTCTTCACTGAGTAACCCCTGGGACTTGAACCAGTACTCAGACTTTTGGGCTTGCCACTGTAAGAAAGACTGTACCCCTACACTTGGGAACCAGACTAAACCTCTCTCTGCTAGGAGAGAACAGTGCCTCATTGACACCTGCCTCTCCAGTGGGCCTGAGCGCTGAACACCCCAACATGCTGTATGTGTTGATCTAAGATCAATACTAGGTTTAACTGCGTTATTTTTCCTTTGTAAACAGAATGAAATGTGACAGAGTTTTGGTATAAATGACTCTGATCTTGAGTAATTCCTTGCAGCCCTTCCTTGCATTCACCCTACTAATCATGCGGTCAGGAAAATACTGCTTGAAAGATGTAGTAATGAGTTGGAGGCCAGCACAAGCAGTAAAATATTGCTCTGTTTTAAGAAATATTGTTATTATCCCATAAATATGGCATATCTGCATAGTATCTGCCTTAGCACATGGAGAGAAAATTATATTACAACATCACCTTGTCATGTGGAGTTGGCAGGAATTCTAGGAACCATTCCTTAAATCCGTGTTCAGATAAGAGCAGAAAGGGGAAAGACACAAGTGACAGGTAGAGCTGCATCAAGGTAGAAGGTTTACTTTTTTAAGTAACCTTTCAGCTGAGACGGATGCACAATGGTAAATATAAACCCATCCTCCCCCAGCGTGCTCAAAGCTTCTGAATGCTGGAGTCCTTTGCATGCAGTTTATGCATGTGTTGAAGTAATTTGCTTGGCTGTATTCTAAAAAAGCAGAGACTTGTAGTTTCCTTTACCATATAAAATAAAAGTAACTGCAAGGCCAAAGCAACATATTCAGTTCAGTCGTATATGCTACTCACCTCAAAACCCTCAGCCATAGCACTAGGGGAAGATCTGTAGGACCAAAAAAGGTGTCATTCATCACGTCTTCCATGGTAAGAACTAACCATGAGCTGGCTGGCTGAGCTGCCATCACAGCTATTGGAGTCAGTGGAGTTTATGGTTCAGTTTATCCACCCACCCTGTGTACTTAAAGAGATGAGCCATCATTCCCTCACCTTCATAGTGTGCTAGTGATTAACTCTCCATTGACCATAAAAGGAGCTTGAGTTTGTTTGGTTCTGTATCGACAACTTATGGAGACTATAAGTTGTCAATACAGGATAACTATGTGATGTCTGTGGACATCAATGGACATAGACAAATATGTGATGTTAAACCCACTTTATGGGAATCTGCAGAAGACACCCTTCCAAGGAACTACATGGTTTTGGGCTTTGGGTTCGTTTATTTTACGGGTTTTGTTTTTTTGTTGTGTTCAGATGCATACATGGGAGTCTGAGGCACCAGCCATATTTGACATGCTGCATTGATACCATTAAAAGAAGAAGAAAGGGTCAGAAAGAACAATTAAAATGGGGAACTGTCATATATCCCGCTTCATAATCCTTCATTAAAAAATGATGTACGCCTATACAAATTAATGCATTGGGCTCTGAAATCTCCATACAATACAATATGGGCATACCTTGTGCATTGCCACCAGCTCAAAGCAGGGCCATTTTTATAGGATTTAAGACCTCCTTCCTTGTTTCCAGTGAACTGCAAACCACAAAATATCCCTCAGTTGTCTGCAATTGGGTCATGATAAAGGTTTATCTGGAAAAGCAACCAGCCATGGCTGGACACAGCAGGAGACTGAGCTGCCACCACTGCTTTTGCTGATTTGTTGCAGTGATCCAAGACTCCCTTTGGAGAGACTGGTAGACCTTGTCTCTGCCTCAAGCTTGTCTCATTTTAACTTCTAGATGTTGTTTCCTGAGTAACTTCTTTCACTGTGCATTTTCTCCATGCCTCTTACATAGCAACTTACAGAAGCCAAATTTTCTAATAACTTAAAAGATAGCTGTCAGTTAAATGGTTCTTTCATTCGTCAAAAATAAGCTCAGAGTTGTACAGGGCATATTTTGTCTTACTTAGGATATTTTGTGCTACTAAAAGCATAAAATATCTGGAATATGTTCAAGCTGTGCAATCTCAGCCATATGCTAAATACCACTTTTGTTAGATAAGAGCTATTTTCATATTAATATGTCATTAATGGTCATTAATTGTAGTCCTAACCATTAACCTCACTGTTGATTTATTAACATGTCCTTTTTAATACAAACGGCTGGTTGGCTTTCAGCCTATCTATCTTTGCACTGTCTTGTTTGTCCTCAGCAAATATTGGCAGGGAATTAACATTTTTGCAGTCGTCTGTAATTTCCCCAGTATTGTCAGATTAAGAGGAAACATCAGGGAACCAGAGGCCACATCAGCTTCACTTCAAGATGCCCAAGTCAAAGTTATCCAGGCCTGCTGGTTTGCAAAAGGGTTGTTTCATGTTCTCTGAGTCACTAAAGCCTCAGGAAGTTGTTTATCATCCTCATGTGATCTTAGTGTGTCATCCTGCTTGCTCCCAAACACAGAATGGAAGCGCATTACCTTCATTGTTACTAACATTTAGTTTGTTCCTGATACAGTTAAAAAACCTCGTTCTTCTCGTCTGGCTTTTTCATTTCTGGTTTGTGTCTGACACCTTCAGCTTCCCCCATCAACAAAATTACAGACAAATAACAAAACACATTTCCAACCTTCCCATTTGTTATATATCTTATGTTTAAATTGTTTCTACTCATTGCCTTTACTTTCGAATCACACTTTAGCTAAAACTGGTGTGTTCATTTTTTTTTTCCTTTTCTGATGATATGACAAGTTTTTATAAATAAAGTCAAATTCTAATTCTGGAAGACTCTTACTTTTGTTTCATTTAGTCCATTTTAGTAATTTTTTGGCAGTAAGCCACAAGCTTATATATAAACCTCACTGCTTTCATTCCTGTTACGGGCAGAAGTTACAGAATCTGAAACTTCAGCAGGAGAGTCCCAGCATACAGACACATTAGCTGTGAGCATCACAATAATAACAACAGCAAGAACAACGATAATGATGATGATGATGATATCACTGCCAGCAATCTATTAGTGATTTTGTTAAAGCATCTACTCAAGGGCATCAGAGCAGTACACAGGGCATCAGTTTGATTATCAGGAGAATTAAGGCATGGGCTGCCTCTTCTCTCTGTGACCACTGCCAACTTTTTCTCTTTACTTGTTCTTTGAATATAAACAGATGACAATAAATAAATTGTATAGCAAACATCTATGCCCATTAAGAGTTCAGTGGAGGTTGCACGTGCAACCACAAATCTGGTGTTCTTGACTGTCTGAAGACATTTAACTTGCAATGAAAAAGTTTTCTTCTGCATATTTCCTCTTGTTTGCTTTTCTCAGTATGCCGTTTCCCGAGGATGAGGGTGTTTTTTAATGAGGGAAGAAAGTGGCTTTCTTTTCATACTTTGCTGTTTGTTTGCTTGCTTTTCTAATATGCTTCACCCATGGATTTCTCCTTCTTGTGGTAAGCAAAAGAATCCCACAATGTATTGCATCAGTCTTCACACGATGCACCAGCAACACAGATTAAACCATGTATGGAGCTCCACAGCAGAGAGCAGAGATAGAGCTAACATTAACCACTCTCAGGAAGCATCTATCAGCCACAGCCAGCCAGGTGCTAAGAAACGCTGCACTGTGGAGCCTGATGTGGTAGCAGGTGAGTTTACAGAGAAATCTTGTCTTTCTCTTTCTGCATCCTGCTTTTATGTCTCTGGGCTACTGTCAGTGTGCTTTTACTGGCTGGGGCCCTGCTATGGAAACCATGAATATATTTTGCCATACATTCATGCTTCAGCATCATAGCAAGTTTTCTTGAGAAACACCCTTGATTGAAAAATATGATTTTTATTACTAAATGCACAAATGCTCGAATGCATCTGGAATTCCATACAAGGAAAGAAAATGGAAAATCTCTAGATCCTAAACTTTCTTGTAATTTCAAAGGCCAGCAGACAGCAAGGCTCTTCTTGCATTTCTCAAAATGATGAGTGTGGTTCAGGAAGTCTGATGAATGTCTCTATATCGCTCCCTGTGTTATGCAAGGTCAAGGTGAATATATGTATTGCTCAGTTCTTAGTCTGCATCATCATTATGGCTGTTGCTGAACATGTTCTGACTTACCAGTTGTGAAGGCCATGCAGGGAACATAGGGACCAGAGGAGAGAAAATAATTTGCTCCCTGGAAGTCACTGAAGTCTGTGGAGGATTCCTTAACAGATGATGTGATTACCCCTGGAAGGGAAGCAACCCCTGGCTTATCTTTTGAGGGCTGAGTGTCACCAGCTGTGCTCTTCTGCTCTGGAACACCTTTTAGGAAACTATTATAAAATGTGATTTCTGTAGCCATTCAAATTAATTTCAGATTGAACATTTGTATAGGAAACTTAAACTTGTGGCTGTACTTCCAGACTGGCCTCTGCATGTTTTTAAAGGGGTCTTGATCTGAAGATGTTGGAAAACAAATTTTTATTGGAAATTCTATTGAAAGGTTGTAAAACACATGTCATCAACTAAAAGCCCTGTGTCTGTGTCTGTATTGTTTTGCCAAATCCACTTATTAATTCCACATTACTTATCTTAGTTTGATGATTTCAGCCATCATGATGCAAAATATGAATAGCACCGGCAAAAGTCAGCATGGCTTGGTCGGTTGACCCTAATCTCAGAGTTATTTCCACTCTTCCTTAGTGAATCCTGGGTGATATATTCACACTGTCAGATAACATCATCCCAACTTTACTTTCAAGTCTATTCCTTTGATTGTTCTCTTTGACTAAATATTTAGTTTTCTGATTTCTTTTGGAGTGGACTGCCTCTTCATCCAATACAAAACCCGCTATGTGGAATAGTTCAGTTCCCAATAAACTTGGTAAGACTACAGTGTATATAACTCTAACCCTCACACTGCATCCTCCAGCACAAACAGTCCTCCAAGACGTCATGTATTTTGATGGTCCATGCCATCAAAACACTCTTGTTTGTGAACAGAGTGGTTCACAAACTGGTTTAGACAATAGTAACAAAAACTATGCACATAAATGGATAATTACATCTTAGAAACATGAGGCACCTGATGCCCAAAAAAGACGAGTGGCAAGTGCTGTGTAGTGTGACAGCTAGAAAGTGCCAGCAGTGACTGATGTGGACACAAGCTTCTGCACCACTTGGCTGTGGTATATTCACTCCCCCAATGGTTATAATAGACATATTTAACAATATAAATGCAGCCTGAAGTGTCTTTGCCTTGGCTACGCAGCTTATAAAGTTTTCCCACTTCGCTCCCCTGTGTCTAATCCTCTAAAGATTGAGAAATTGATTTTACCTTTCTGTTCCTCTTAAAATATTAAGAATGACTTTTTTTCTATATTGAAATACCAAACAATGTGTCTCAAACCTTGTTTACTGCATATAAATTACCCACATGATTTTTCACTAAGCAGCTCACCGCAGACCTGTAAAATAGACCCATACACATAAATAGTGAAAGAACCCTGAAATCCGCAGAAACCCTCAAAAATAAAGTAATTATTGCTATTATTACAATGTGTAATGGGAATGCTATTTGAGACACATCATATCTTTACACACTGCAAGAAGCATCCTCTGGTGCTTGAATCCCATCATTTCCCTTGGAAAAAGGTCATGGAATCAAACCCACAAACCTTATACTTAAATAACATTGCAGGCCTGGCTGAAACCCATGACAGTAATGAAAATACTTCATTAAGGTTTCCAGTTTACCCCTAATTCACTCCACATTGCTTAACTATTACAACATATGTCTCACATTGTAGTTACACTGAGACCTCTCAGGGACTGAAGGGTCCCTCTATACCCAAGCAGTCTGGGTGAACTGGAAAGGATTGTATCTTAGTTCTTGAACTTATCATTTCTGTGGTTTTCTGAGTGATCTTTAATGCTATTTGAATACTGCAATCTTGGTAGCAGAATCTTTTTTTTACCATAATTCAAGGGCAGCCTTATGCAATGTTATTGGCAAAACTGTGAAAAGCTACTGCTTTACTTTTGTTTCCTTCTATCACAGGAACATTCAAAGATAAAGCACGGAACAAAGGTGTTAGGAGACAAGGCTTTCTCACAAGGTTTCTGCATGGCTAGATCCAGATTTAGCCCAACTAGCTTTGATTCTAGGCTTGTGTTGTTAAAGGATAAGAAAGACAGAGAAATTAAAAAAGAGAGAGACCTCACTTGGAGTACTGTGTGCAGTTCTGGTGTCCTCAACATAAAAAGGACATGGAACTGTTGGAACAAGTCCAGAGGAGGGCCACGAGGATGATCAGGGAACTGGAGCACCTCCCGTGTGAAGATAGGCTGAGAAAGTTGGGGCTGTTCATCCTGGAGAAGAGAAGGCTGCGTGGAGACCTCATAGCAGCCTTCCAGTATCTGAAGGGGGCCTATAAGGATGCTGGGGAAGGACTCTTCTTTAGGGACTGTAGTGATAAGACAAGGAGTAATGAGTTAAAACTTAAACAGGAGAAGTTTAGATTGAATATAAGGAAGAAGTTCTTTACTGTGAGGGTGGTGAGGCACTGGAATAGGTTGCCCAGGGAAGTTGTGAATGCTCCATCCCTGGCAGTGTTCAAGGCCAGGTTGGACAGAGCCTTGGGTGAGATGATTTAGTGTGAGGTGTCCCTGTCCATGGCAAAGGGGCTGGAACTGGATTATCTTAAGGTCCTTTCCAAGCCTAACTATTCTATGACTCTAAGAGTAGAGACTTTCAAAGAGAAGTTCGTCCACATTAATGAGGATTGTCCAGGTGACTGACTTTCTCCTTTGAAAGCTGAGGGAACCATGGCCAGTTGTTTTCCTGCTCGGGGACCTTCAGTCAAGTAAGCAAATTAAATAAGAGACATCGGGGTATGTGTCTCCAGGCAGCAGATCTTTAACTGGTAAATGCCGGCCTTTATGGAATGGGGAGCAATGAAGAAAGATTCACTAAAGAGGAAGAGATGCTGCCTCCGCAGTTGCTCCTCTGGCCAAGTGCCCAAATACAAATCCTGTCAGCAGGGTATGATATTTATAAGGTCCTTAAACACATAGAGGGTAGGGTCTTCACCGGTCCAAGTGCATTGGTTTAATAGGATGCTAGGTCATGTTAATAATAATGTCTGAAACTCTTTAAGCTCTACCCTGTCTGCAGAAGAAGAGGAATTCTTCTAGCGTGTAGCACATAGGGTTTTACTCCAGGTCCTGCAAAACAATATGCATTCCTATGAAAGATTGCCTCAAAAAGTGGTTAAAGAGTGTCTGTATGTTTTAGTTTGTGACTAAAACATAAGTTCACACAACCAACCATCCCTACACAGAAGTCTGGCCTGCTCCTGTTGCAGGTTCCCCACATCTTGTAACAGTGTTCTGGAGGGAGTCCTGGAATGGTATGAAGATGTGCAGAAGGGTCATGCAGAATGACTCCAAGAGTTTCCTGCCTTACTCTGGGTGTTGCTCTCGGTAATGGCATATCCCAGAGAAACACAGGAGATCTGTTGAAGACAAGCTGAAACCATCCTTGTCTTGCCATCCTTCTTGGTGCCTGGTTCATCTGGCCTGCTCCAAGACTGCAAATTATCAGCTCAGGTTCTGCTGCTTTTTGTAATTTACTATTTATCTCACACACACTTCTTTAATAGTGACCAATGTTTACAGCATATTTAGGAGTCTAAATGTGAAACATGTCTGGCTTTGTAAAGCTGCTTCAGTGCTATGTTGAGGTTTATTGACAATTGTATTTATTTTTATAGGGAGGTAGTGTTTTTTTCCCCATCTCTTGCAACATGACTAAGACAGAGGCAGAAGATTAACCCTCCTTTAACCCTTCTACATCAAGACCATTAAAACCCAAAGTATATCCAGCCAAGCTGCAGAGCCTTACAGAGGCTCTGCTCAGGAGAAAAACCAGCTAAACCTATGGGGCTTCTCAAAACAAGAGGCAGCATCTTTGTACAGGAGGGACACATTTTGCTAACAGAAAGTTGTGTCCTTAGGGAACACAATGTAGTAAACTATTACTATAACCAAGTTCATCATATCTTGGCTCCAGCGACTTCATCAGTGAGTGGCTTTGTCTAGCATGGTCCAGTTGAGTATAGGAAACAGTTTCAAATTTGAAGGGGTCAGTAAGTTATACCTATGGCATAACCACATAGCATAGGGCTACCCAGATATGGTTTCAACTGAGTAAAATGAGCAACAACGGTATAGTTAAGCCCGTTCTCCTATTTTAACACTACCTCTGTAGCCATACAAACAAGTCTGAATCTAGCTTGGTGTTCTTAATCCTGATGAATGCCTGCAAGTTAGCACAGACACTGAAAAATCCAGAGGGTCATACTTTATTAAGGCCTTGTGTTATTTCATGAGGCAGTGTTATTTTATGGCAGTTGAGGCTCACAGTTTTACAAGACATAAGACAAAAAGAAATCAATTTGCCAAGAATGGATGTGTTCATTACCACTCCATATATGCATCACAGATGTCTCACAAGACAAAAAGCTACAACTGTTGTGCAGCAACGCAGATAATTTATGTTCCCCTTCCACAGCTAAGAGTCCTTCCACGTCCGTCTTTTTCCTCCTTAAAGAAAACCAAACAAAAAACATTGGTTGGGATGCTTGGTGGGATGATGGAATGCTTGTTACACTGAAATAGGGGACTGTGTTGGCTAAACATTGATGTGTGGAGTGTAACTTTTATGTAAGTTGTCATCTTTAAACACATAACAGCTGCTCCTGGCACAGGATTGTCCCCTTTGCCTGCAGAGTGAGCACACAACAAAGCCTGTGCTGCTGAAACATTTTGTGTTCTAGGATTTAGAACGTCCCTTCTCTTAGGGTAGGACTCAACTGAGCCCCTGTTACCTGATGTCTAACAGATGCCTACATCCTGAGATGAAAGGCAGACTTGAGGTTCAAAAGGAGAACCTGTGTTGCCAGAGTGTATTTCTGAGACAAAAGCATGGGGCTTTACTGGGACTAAAGCATCTGATGTCTTCCAAAATAAAGAACACTGAAATATAGCAAAAATATAAGCCCAGCCATGGGATGAGAAGCCCATTGTAGACTGAAACCATGAAAGGATCAGATCAGCCTGTATTTTAATATTTTTTCTCATTATGAGACCAGTTAAAAGCAAACCTTTTGTTTCCTCTTTTTATTTTTGGTTCTGTGTCATTGTTCAAGGGCAATAGGATGGAGAGGTTTTAAATATGATTCTACAATTTTATTATTCTTGGGTTTGAATTTATTTGGGCAAGTCACTCATCTGTGACTAACTGTATTTGTTGTAATACCATGGACATGCTGTTCTAGAAGAGCTTTTCTGTGGTTTTGTTTTCTTCTTTACTGTGTGCCAAAGGTTAAATCCTAACTAGGATCTCACAACTCTTTTTTTTTTTCTGAGTATTTATTAATCACAATAATTTGCTGAGGAACAAGGAACAAAATGACTCTCAGCTGTACATCACTATACCCAGAACATAAAAAAAGATACAGCTCCAATCTACATTGTTGTCCATGCTCCAAGTGATGCTTTTCAATAACACAAGGTCTCAGACACAGCATGGAGAATGAGCCTGTTACAATAAACAGATTTTTTGCTGGAAGTTCTTGATCAGTAATCTCACTTCCACCACTGACAGAAAACACAGATAACAAGGCTAACATTAATACTGCCTTGCTCTCAGAATGTGGAGCTGTTTTCATTTGCCTTCCACATTTTTACACATACAGATTTGCCTTTTCAAGCAAATCATGAGGGTTAGAAATATATTTTATTTAAAAGAACAGGCAAATCCTTGCAAAATCACATGACCCAAAAGCTGGCTTTTGAAGAAAAACTAAAATCATGGGCCTTTAATGATGTCATTCTCCTTCCAGTTTTATCCTTGCCAATGCCACATCTCTTTCTAAATACCAAAGACAAGATGTAGAGAGCAAGAGAGGCAGAGTTCATTGGTTTGACCACAAAAATGTTATGATGTCCAAGCTGAACAAGTCATAGGCACATTCCAGCGCTGACGGAAGATGACAAGGGTGGGGGACAGGATCAATTTACTTTAAACACCTATCTCTAGTATGAGAACGATTTCCCTCTGGGATTGACCAGAGAGGGAGCCTAGTTCATTATTTGGAATACACACATAACAGACGCATTATCTAATTATTTTAGATGACCTTAAATCTACCCTATATGCCTTCAACAGAGCCTCTGGAAGTCATGGCAAGCTTTGCAATAGAAAAGTGCTCTGGGAAAATAACAGCCTTTGCAAAAGACCGGGGCAGAAATCATACATGAAAGAGTGCTTCAAAATAGCATTGAAGTGGGTCATAAACAATAAACAATGTGTGTCCTCTGTAAAAGGACCAATTCTGCTGTCTTGTTGCTGTCCTGCTTCTGAACTTTGGATGCTGCAGCCCTCTGAGATTTGATTATGGTCCTAAAATGCTTCATTCATGAAATTAGTTCTTGTAACACACACGGTCATATTTAAAAAGCCAGAATCCTATGGGGATGTACTGGAAGGGCATTATACCCAAGGTGGACACACCTCTAAGACGGTGTAATGATTTTCTACTCTGTGCCAGTAATTCCCACCTGCAGTACATACACATACCAGTACCTTTGGAAAATAGAAATACACTGAAAATCTCCAGACATCTTCATCTCCATCCTCACCAAAGCTCTCCCTGGTCTGATCCTGAGGTTTAAACAGAACATATGGTTTCTTTCGTCACACCAAGCCAAGCCGCAACAATGTGCAGTAATGGGTACTTCCGTTGTTATTATTGCTGTGGGACAGACGGGGTCCAGCTTAGAAGCACCATGGTGAAAGAGTGCAACCCTAATTGCCTTGAAATTGGGTCTAGAGGGAGCAGTTTCCTGCCTAAACCTACTGTGCTAATTATAGCCCTGCAAAAGTGCATGAACTCCGACCCATGTTTGCAGACATAGCCTGAAAACAGCCCTTGGCTTGCGTCCAGTAACGATCTCCATGTGGGTGGGTCCTGGCACTCAGGAATCACTGCAATGGCAGATACTGCATGTGTGAATTGACAGAGGTGAAAAACATGCTGGGTGAACAAATAGGTTATAAACGAGATCTTCAACACAAACAGGGTGGGTGGGGCTGCTCAAAGAGTAATGATACAGATGGACCTTGTGAAAGTTTGTCTGTTAGAGCAGCCTGGAACATAAAGGTTACTTTTGTAATTAAGATAACAAAGGGAATCCAAGTTCAAACGTTGGTTCTTGTAGACACTTGCTTCATATTTTTCATCACGTCACTGATTTGATCCTTCAGAGCTAATAAAGATCTTTGAAGAACTGGGTCCCAAGTCACTTTCTTTCAGCAGAACTATTCTGTGATTCTATGGAGAATCTTGGTTTCTACAGGAGCCCCTCCACAACAGTCTTGTAACCATAGGAAAGATAGTTAAAATATGTAGGCATAGCCATACACTTTGCATTCATAACTTGTAAACGGAGATTCATAGAATCATAAAATGGTTAGGGTTGGAAAAGGCATTAAGATCATCCAGTTCCAACCCCCCTGCCATGGGCAGGGGAACTTCACCCTAGACCATGTCACCCAAGGCTCTGTCCAACCTGGCCTTGAACTCTAGACTCTGAAATAAAGTATTAATAATAATTTAGAGAAGTCATTTAAGTGTGTCAAAAGTGTGATCTTCAGGGGATATCTCAGCAAGAACAAAGTGAGCTTAACCTTAGATCCTTGGTAATTGACAGGCATCCTGAAACACTAGTTTAGTTGATGTTTTAGATCCTATAGCTGAGATTCTGTATTTGAAATATAAATGGGAATCAGTTTTTTAAACAGTTTGAACATAAAAATAATATTCTGGAGAGCATGAATGAGTGAAGATAGTGTATATTTGGTGTCTATCAATCCATAAGAAACATGACTGCCATTTAGGTTAGCAGTGACATGTAAATTTACTGGAAGTTACCCATAAATGAGCAGTCAGATAGGCTGAAAATGTGAAAAATATATAATGGAGGCTAACTTATCTTCTGATCCTCTAATATACTCTTAGATTTCATCACATCCTGTCGTGTCAGCCCTGCTTCTTGGATGAAATGTGTTGATGAGATTTGTAATAACATTGTATTGCTATAGTAATAAAGGCAGCTAGTCTGCTTGTGCACTCTTAGCTAAATACTTGTAAATGCAGCTCAGCAGGAATAAACTACTATAGTGTACTGAAACAGAGTCAAAGAAATCTTACCATCCCAAATTGGTAGTGAACATCTGAGTTCCTGTTTTTGACCTGTGACAATATACTTTACCCTTTAAAATTCACTGTGTTAATTTCTTCTTTTGAATTAATTTTCCTATTAGAGTTACATTTTCATTTTAATTTTAGCTGTTCTCCTATAGACACAGTAATTTTTTTTAGTCGATTTACTAACTTCTTAAAGTAATAATTCCTAAAGGGCTGACAATCACCAGTATTCTTTGTTTTTCCTTTGGACAATATCTCTGTGAGGAACTGTGCCCTTGGGACTGTGTTCTGTGCTGCCCTAGGACAATTTCTTTCATACTTTTTCTTATAAAATCTGGCAATATAAAATATTCCACATCCCTCCCTGCTTACAAGGCTATTCCAGGTGATTTATATTTCATGGACCTTTGGGTGAAATGAGACAAGGCTAGGGGATGAGGTAAACTGAGGACACCCAATTGAAATGTCTCCGTTGTTTTGGCCTAAAATTCCAGGAGCTGATCTGATGTCAGATCATGGCTGAATTTAGTAAGATAAATTCCTTCATCGGCATTGCCTCTCAGAGCAATTTCTCTCTGTGCCTGAAACACAGACAACCTTTTCAGGAATCAATGGTACTGTAAGGAGACAAGACATGTAAAACAAGAAAATGGGGAAAATAAGGAAAATTATCCTCAAGAAGTTCCCACAGGAAAAGACCCCAAATAAATCATTGCAGCAGGGAAATCATCACTGGAATTTTCACAAGGTTCTTGGGGAATGGAAGGACTTTTATAAACCATGTTTAAACAGGTCAGTTATCTACTTCAGCCACTCACAAATCCCATTTAGTTTCCCTTGTAAGCCTGTAGCCAATGATTAGACATTGAGTGTTAAGGTCTTTTTCATTAAGGAGGGTTTTCATTAAGGAGGGTTTTCAAAAGCATCCAATTTCAGACATGTTGCTGAGCCTCCTAGGTACATCTAAGAAGCCTACAGTCTGTGTAGGATCGTTTATTATTGATTAGTTGATTCCAGACAGAAGTAATGAAAGGAATGTGCTAGATTAAATAAGAGTCTGACCTAAAAGTCTTCACCCTTTAGTGACGTGAGTCTGATCATTTTGTCAGCCTCAAAAGGGTCATTGTTACTCAGTTCCAAAACTCTAAGCACCAACAACATCTGAGTGCTATTTATCAATGCATTGTATTAAATACATCTGTCAGTGGCACAAGATTATGAGGAATATTGCAGCCAGAGCAGGATTACTGATGTCTCGTCTGTTACCACAGGTAACTGGGTAAAGTAATCAACACCAGCCATGTGATGACAAGGAGAAATGTCCAGAAGTGAATTCCTGTTTAGTAAAAAGTTCTCTGAATTTGGCTATGTAAAAAATTGGAATAAAGCAAATGTTCAGCTTCAGGTTTCCAGGTTATGTTTTAGTCACACTGGAATTAATAGCACTTAGAAACAAAACATCTTCTTTCAGAAATACAAACTTTGACAAAAATGATACACTTTCATTGATGCAGGCATTGAACATAATCAAGAATAAATCTGTGCTTATCACATGAGAAGCCCACAAAGTCCCCAATACCTGCTTTTTCTGCGTTAGGGAACAAAAGCATCATACAGCCATAGGCACGGTGGGATTTCCATCACAGCAGACCAGAAGCCCATGTTTTCTCATCTCAACACAAAAAACCGAAGTGAACACATGCCTTGGAATTACAAAACTGTGGCTGAATTTCCAAGAAGGCTTAGGAGCTATGATTGAGCCAAAAGCCTCAAGCCAGGAATCCTGATGCGCGCATATTAGAGAAGGAGAGAGTGTTAGGGATGCTTGTGGAGAAGAATGTCTTCAGGCTCAGAGAGGTCAGAGGGGCTGCTCAGAGAGTGGGACAGGCTACTGTGCTGGTGAAAACAATGTGGAACTGAATCTCCTGCCAAAGGAACTACGTCAAAAAACAGCCAAAGTTGAACACTTACCTAAACAAAACAAGACCTCCTTGACATTTCATGCAGAACTGACTGATGTTGATGAATCAGGCCATCGGGACCCCTAAGACAGAGCATTCTGAAGAAAAGGCCCCAAATCTGAAAGATTGTTGTGAAATGGAAACTGATCTTCAAGAGAAAGCATGGGTTGGAAATGCATCTTTGAGGTGTGTTTTTCTTTGCCTCCATGTCCCTTATGTAGCTCCTTTTCTGACTCAGACACAGACACTCAGACACAGCTGTGAACAAAGGAAAAATAACTCTTTGTATTGAAAAATGGAGATGGGACTGTTGGGATTTCAGTTTGATGGTTCAAAGTGTTACCCCAGCAGAGAGCCAATCTGAATCGGGAAGTCCCCTGCTCACACCAGCATTTTATGATCTCAGTGTGAGATTCCCCTGGCAACACTGGGGTGTCTCACAGGCATCCCTTACTAGGTGATGATCAGTCAGTAGGCTTTCAGGCCATGAAATATCTGATCCATGAGCTGCATCAGCCCTTGGAGAAGCCCTTAGGCCATGCCCTACTACTACCTCTACTGCATGCCTCTACCCCTTCTGAAGAGGAACATCTACAGCTGGAGGAACATCCTCTGCTGAGATCAGTAGGTGGCCATTTTTCAGTTCTCACACCATTGATAGAAAGAAGTGTTGAGTTTCAAAATGTAACACTGCTACACTTTGTAGACTTCAGGAGCTGCAAGTGGAGGAAAGGATCTTCTCTCCTCTTCCCATACATCCTTCTCTTCTGGGTGTTTCTTAGGGGACTGGGACCAGATCATGCTGGTCCTTTATCTGTGATAGCACAAAGTGGCCTGAGGGTGCTGGATCTTCCTTTATACCACCTCACTCTGCAGCAGTATGTGACCTCCCACCCTGATGTGTCTTCTGTGCAAAACAGGCAATTGCTCCTGTGTTTCCTGACCCTGGATTGTTGCCATGACTTCACATCATCCTCCCTTTCAGAATGATTAGCTCTAAGGGAGGATAAAAAATATCAGGAAACACAGGAAGAGGCAATAGAAATATTTTTGTCAGGATAAAGTATTTCAAAACACTCTGTAGGTGCAGATAAGAAAGCATTGAAGTCATCCGTGCATTTGTAATAGTGGTGAAGCACCTGGCCCCAGATCCTCTGTGATTTCTTCTTGCAGGATGACAAAAATAAGCTTGCAAAACAAGGACTCCTGTTTGCTGCACAGGGTTGGTTTTGGGGGGGTTTCTTTTCAGTCACTTAAGGAAAACAAAAAGCTTGCATTTTCTATTGTGTTCTATTGTGTCTGCTTTGGAACTGGATAGAGGAAATATTCTTCTATTTCAAATTAACAGACTGAAGACTGAACATTTCTGCCTTGGCCTTCATGGTACAAGTGTGATTGCAGCCTCCACAACAAAATCTCCTCAAAGAGCCAAAGGTTTATGCAAAAAAGAAAACATTGCCGTATCCTTCCTCTTTTTCTTTTTTTCTCTTTTATACCTTTTATGCAGCAGTTGGTTCTAGCAGCTCTTTACTTTTCTTCATTGAGTAACAACCTTTAGTCCCAAGGATCCCTGAATGGTAGCTCAAGATTTTTCAGAGTTTTGAATGTCTGGATTCCTTCAGCAGAGAAATATGAAAGAAATCTCCATCTCCTCATCCAAAGGCTCTCTCTGACTCACCAGCTACTGGATGACAGTCTGGAAAGTTTTAAACTCCTCTGACAGTTTTGGCCACTAATGACTAAGATGATGCGTGCTTTTCTGAGGCTGCTAACAACCTCATCTATCAAGGCTTTAGTCAGGACTCCAGATTAGTTGTGTGTTACTTAATGCTGCTTCTGCAAAGGATGTTTCAGTTCATAAAGTTATTCACAGGAAGATTCTAAAAAGTGGTGGGGAAAACTGGGTATCTGTGGAGGGATACCTGGCTCCACAGCCCTTATCAGCTCATCCCAGTGCTGATGCAGAGCCTCCCAGGTCTTTCACTGAGATTGTCCTGTGGATCAGTAACCCACTTATACCCTCTGCACACGGATGTCTGTCCCCCTGTCATTGCCCCTGCAGAACTCTGGTCCTTCCTCTGCAAGAAGACAACAGCCAAGTTAGTTCATAGAAACATAGAATGCTTTGTGTTGGAAGGGACCTTAAAGCTCATCCAGTTCCAACCCCTGCCATGGGCAGGGACACCTTCCACTAGAGCAGGTTGCTCCAAGCCCTGTCCAACCTGGCCTTGAACACTGCCAGGAATGGGGCAGCCACAGCTTCTCTGGGCAACCTGTGCCAGTGCCTCAACACCCTCACAGGGAACAACTTTTGATGCTTTTGCCTCTTGCCCTGGTTCTCTCTGCACTGCAGCCACAGAGTGATGGGGGTTGGAGTTATGCCGCAGTTATTTCTGAAGTAGCCCTGGGCCAGGCTCAGCCCTGCATCATCTCCCCTTTTGTAAGGCTGGTGGCCTTTCAGTGTCAGCACATTTGTTTTGCCTTTCCCTGTCCACACCTCTCATGAGGGAAGACTTTGACTTGCAGTCAGAGAGATCTTTGCTGCAGGTTTCAGTGGGAAGAGCCCTCAGCTCTGTTTGAACCTCTGTTTTCTTTCAAATCACTCAAAGCAGAACTTCAGGCTGCTTCCAGGGCCAGACACTTTTTTGGCCAGTTGCAAGAAGCCTTCCTGATCTGGCTGTGGTACAAGTGGCCAGAATTTCACTTGGATGAATTGTTCTCAAACAATGTCTCCAATGTATTAGGCAAAAAAAAAGGCTTTTCTTTTGATGTCAGCTGTGATGCAGGTTTCTTTTATCTCAGCAGACTTTAGTTCACAGACCTATTTACTGCGGTGGATGAGTGAAAATGCTGAGTGGAAATTAATCCTGTTGTTTCTCAGGCAGCACTGCAGCGCAGTTTTAACTTGTTGAATTTTTCACCTATGCTATTACCATTCAATCGCATCTACTGCTCTTAATTGTTGCTCTCCGGGGCTGTGAATGGGACTTTCTGCAAGGCTCCGTTCTTTTAATTAGCACTGACTGACTCCCCAAGCACCTTTTAACAATAAAAATACTAAATTGGGTTTTTCCCTTGCCCTATTTTATTTTTCTATTCAAAGTCATCATAAACTGTGAAGTAAATTTCATAGCTCCAAGTTCCCCACAGAGCAGCACAATGAGAAGCAGTAGTGCAACTGCAAAGCACAACAGGTAGAGCATTCTGTTGGGGTTTGATGCGGTTAAGGACAGCACCACCACACAGAAGCCAAAAGGAGCGGTCACCTAGAGAGAAGAGGGGGACCTTGCAATGCACTCCCGCTGTTGGCTTTGCATCAGAGGCACAGCTTGAAGATGTGTGAAATTAATATGGACAGTATGAAGAAATGTGATAGAGTGGAGATAAATCTTTAGGGGTTAAAGACAAGAGAAAAAGCAGCTGCAGAGGGGAGGAAGACACGGGGCAGGAAAGAGACTGTGTGCTGGAAAGCTAAGCCTCAGCAGGCCAAGGAAGGGCTGAGGATATAGAGCAGGACTCTTCCAGGACAGCATTTCCTGTTGACTCAAAGCCTGTGATGAAACCAATATCAGTTGGGGAATGTGGATTTCTTGAAACACTTCTGTACTGGCAAAAGCACCACTGTTACAGATGAAAAGGGCCTTTTTTTTTGAGTCTCATGTGCAACAGGAGTGCTTCTGTAAAATGGGAATAATAAAAACTCCCCTCTGCTGACAGGAAAAGAAGTAAATGCCTCATATCGAAAGCTATAATAAAAAAGATGATTGACCTGATTGCTTGTGAAAAGTAGAGGAACATCTAAAAGAGACGTAAGTTGTAGGGATAGAAAACACTCGCCTTCCCAAGTCAAGGTCTGCTGTTGGGCCTTAAAAGTAGTAGCTGTTCTTGAGCATCATGTCGCACAACCTCTGGTGGGACACACCATGTATGCCATTATTCCACATGATGTCGTGGTCTGTAAGCACCATGTTAACTGTGTTTGAAGTGATGATCCTCAGCCAAGGGGTACTGTGAAAAATAGCATGTAGAGAGGGTGACAGGAGAGGAGGACTAACCAAAGGAGGTGAAACACTGACACCAGCCTTGGATCGCTTAGAACACTGGATCTTGCACTAGATCCAGCCTGGCCAGCATGCACACAACGTCAATGAAAATAATAAGTGGAAAGGCAAATTTCAACCAAAAGAAAAGGCAGTGTATTAAAGCAGTAGGTTAGATTTGGGCAGATCCCAAGCACCTGATTCCTGGGAGTCACCCTCAAAGCTTAGCTTTCTAATCTTCCACGAGGCTTCATTGAGCTGCAGTCTATGACACAATGCCCTTACTGAGAGCTAAGCGTAGGCCAAGAGGTCTATTTTTAGCATGCTGAAAGGTTCCAAAAGGTGGAAAAAAGGTGTAAATCTGGAACTGGATTCCAGGGTGGAGGACTGTGGGTTTGTTGTTTGGGGGGAGTTGTTGTTTTGCTGGGGAGAAGGAGGTTGAGCATTTGTGACATCTTGGCAAAGGAATAATTTGTTCCCTCATAAACACGGTCACCACTCTGAGTGCAACCAGTGTAAATCAGTGCAGCTTGCAGCCTCTGGCCCTGCTGGCAGTTCTGACTTCAGATGAAAGGCAGGCCCATTGCTTTCGATAGAAAGATCACTGCCACATTTAAGAGCTTCAGCCCTTGTTCAGGCATTTATTACCATGCATGAAAGGAGTGCAAAGTGCTCTGAAAGCAGGCAGGCTTGTGACTCTGTATTTGACTGTGTTGGCTGTGTCAGAAGCAAGCTGTCAGGCTCATCCTTTAAATGGCCTCATGGAATCTTGTCTCCTGAGACTGGTTGTCTCCAAAGATTCCCACAGGTGGGCATGCACCCCATGCATCGTGATGTCCAAGGGGTTCAGCCTTCATCTCGCAGCACAAGTCCTGGCAGACCAGAAGGCTGTAACAAACACTGTGGGTAAACAGAGTATTAGAGTCAGAGGAACCAGGCCATGAGACACAGCTCCAGCCAGTCTTGAAAGTCTTACCTCATGCCCACATCTTATGTAGTGTTTACCTACAGGACCTAAGGGTAGGACAATAGGTGTAGTAATATGCTTAGCTCCTTAGGTGTTGAGCTAGGTGTCTAAAGAACAGTCAGTATGGACCAAATGGGGAGAGAGCACAGGGATCTTTTCAGCACATTTTGGGAAGTGACTGCCTAATTTCTGATGCTGTGCCTCCCCAGAGTCCCTCTGTGGCAACAAAGAGAGAGGGTGAGGTCCATCATTCCCCTGCTGTAAGCATTTCTGGGAAGACTTCTACTGCCACTAAATGAAGTGCTGGTGGTCACCACCCCAGGCTGATCTACACCCCATGTGGCAGTATCTACCTGTCTCGTGTAACTGCCATACACTTTACTCCTTCTACAGTCAGTATTTTGAATTATAAACACCCATTTGAGGTGGGTTTTTTTTGCAGTTTTGGTCCATCTTGCTAAAAATCTCAATCTTCAGTAGGGAAGCTAAGCAAGAAGCTGAAATATCCCTTCACAAGTCAGTGAAGTGCTGCCAGTTGTGATGATGCTTTTCAACATGGACATCCACTCACTATGAAAGGGCCGAGGCTCCTAAATGAGCCCTGACCATTGCACAGATTTTGGGTGGGGTCTCCAAAGCCATAATGGGAACCGGGCATCCAAATTCCCTACAGGTTAGTGGTATCTGACTTACAGAATTCCTTAGTCAGCTTTGAAAAACAGCTGTAATGTTTTAAAATAGCCAGTCCCATCTGACTTTGGTACAGTGGCCTGTAAGATACTATCAGTTTCATTGACTTTTGCTCTCTAGCCTCTCTGTAGAGTAATTGTGTAGGAAGCAGATAAGATAAACTATTGAGACACTGAATCTCACATCATGATAGTAGAATACATGAGGAATAACAACAGTAATGTTCCAGAGGTAATGGGTTTAAGCTAAAACAGGGGAAGTTCACATTAGTTATAAGGAAGAAGTTCTTTACTGTGAGGATGGTGAGGAACAGGCTGCCCAAAGATGTGCTGAATGCTCCATCCCTGGTAGTGTCCAAGGCCAGGTTGGACAGAACCTTGGGCAACATGGTCTAGTGTGAGATGCCCTACCCATGGCAGGGGTTTGGAACTGGATGATTTTAAGGTCCTTTCCAACCCAGACCATTCTGTGATTCTATGGAAGGAGGTCTCCTTAAAATGATAAAATAACAGCTTTTGTAATGACTCAAAACCTGTGCTGTGAAATGTGGCATTTTCCCCACCCAGTTGTACAGCCAGCCTCCTAAAGAGCAAGTGAATTTAGCAGGAATCCTGATTGATACAGAACTGCCTTAATTCTCCTTGATGGCACATCAGCTCTCAGCTGAAGTTCACTGAGTTTTAGTCACTCATGGAATCTAAGGGTCTTTCTTAGGCAGCTGGAAAACTGGGAGAGGGAGCTAACATTGTCATAAGCAAAGGCTGTGCTAGAGGATTCACATCTCCGGAGGCAGAAACTAGGGACCGCTCAGCTTTGGGCCAGACCAACATCATGGAAATAGAAATTGAAAGCAGTGATTATAACACTTGCTATTAACCGAATTCTCTCACCACCTGAAACTTATATAAAATCCCTGCTAGGAGGGTGTCTGTTTCAAAGACCAAATGAGAACCATGTGGAGGATCTTTGGGTTTGTGATCATGCTTATTTGTTTAGTTTCATCTAGGGAGGAGTAATGGTCCACAAACCTGTAATTACTACTGTATAAGCCACGGCTATATATTGTAGCTGGGGCAAGCTAGAGACAATACAAGCCTTTCATATAATAGAGAGCATTGGTTGTGATGCTGCTACAGTGAAAGACTGAGTCACTAAATTTAGCCAAGAGAATTATATGATGTGGGTCCCTGCAATAGGAGGAAGAAAACCGTGATGTTCCAGCTGTATGTGTCAAGTACTTATGAAAACAATTAATGTTCCAGCATTTCCATTTAGTCAGTTGTTTTCATTCCAGCTCTGCATGGTAAAATCTTTCTAATACTCTACATTTATTTTTCCTGTTGTCTAATATCTACTGTGCAAATGAATCACACAAAATGCTGTAGGTTAGATATTCAAGCCTTAAAACACAACGTAACTCATCTCCATATACAAGGAGGTTCTGATGGCTTGTCTTTCAAAAGTTCAGATTAAATAACTTCATTAGAATTAACTTGATTTCTCTGTGTGTGTGTGTGTGTTCATAAGGAAGTTACAAAGGATGCTTCACTTTTAATAAATGACAGCTATTTCCAGTAGGAGGGATGAAAGCATGGCTCTACTCAGCATGCTTCTGCGCATTGTTTCACTACCAGATCACTGAAGTCGTTGGTATTTCAGCTTAAAGCACAATGACCTAAATAGTCTGAGAATGTATTTTTCTTACTAAGAATTGTATGTGGGAGCAGACTTGGCCTCTTGATAACACTAAAGCTAAAGTCTCCTGACCTCTCTGTCAGTCAGCCCACACATAGGCTTTTCTAATTAAATCTCCTTATTGGATTTGGCTGGGCTATTTCTAACAGTGCAGCTCCCCATAAGGAAGACTGGATCACTTCTCTTGCTGCAAAAGTCACTTCAGATTTCAAAGATACTTGAGCTTAAGGACCCACGATGAAAGATGGGTGGGATATGGGATTAGATGAACACATGGGATCTTGAAACTGCATTTGTCTGCATTAGAATGAACATTGGCAGAAGTGAGTTAAAAGAGGTATGGAGAATGAACAGGACTAGCATAAGAAAACTGGGAAAGAGTATTGCTTTTTAAAGGAGGAAACAAACAGTGGGCTATTGAAAAGAGTGTGAGGGCTTCTAGGAAACTTAGGGAGAGACAGGACAGTCTAAAGAACTGCATCCAGTGCAACAGGGTGAGTTTGCCATTAGTCAGCCTCTAATGAAATAAACATGTTTTACAAAAAAATCCCATACTTAAAAAGGTTCTTTTACCAAACCGACAGTCAAGCTGAATACCTCAGGAGGGGAGACCTAAAAGCCCTGTTATACCTAGCTACCTACCAAACCAGCTGATGACCATCATTGTAACGAGGATGCTACAGGGCTAAGCTGATGAGTTCCTAGGTCAAAATTAAAACCTTTTCTCAAATTCCAGAGGCATACCTTGGCTCAAGGGGTAGCTGAATAGTGAGTGGGGAAAGATTATGTATTTGGCTTTCACTAACATGAATCAATACTGAAGCCTTTTAAATCTGTCTCCTATTTACCAGCTCCACGGGCAACAGATTAATATTGGGGTTGCTGTGTACAATAATTAGTTCTCAAAGATATTTAATTTTGTACATTATATTATATGCTTTATGATACTGTAATACAGAAGACAGTAATTCACAGTATTATGAAAGGAACCCTGTTGAGCTGAGCATTTCCTGTTGGAGTTATTGAATTTATTGGACATGTTTGGGTTTTTCCTTAGAATTTGATGGTTTAGAAGCCAATTTAGATTAATTAATTTTTGGAAAGCTGGCCTGTTTGGAATGGCACTACCAAAGTTGGTATACACAGCAGGGAAAAATATTATTCATCTGCATTTTTATTCGTAAATACTCATTTATATAAAATAATAATTAAAAGCATATTTTTTTGTTTATAGGATTTAAATGATTTAGGCATTATATTTAGCACTCAGTGTACAATAGCTTTTTATGGTCTCTTTAACAGAAGCTATGGGATATTGGGTTGATTCTTCAAAACCACTAAGTCTCACAGTCCATCAGTGTAACAGCCTGGCATATGGCTATATCAAGGCCATTCCCCACAAACAATAGCCCATTTAACATCAGTATTTCTCAGGGATTTGGCTGAAGTTCTGGAGTCTTTCATTTTTTAGAAGAGAACAAAGGAACAAAGATTAGCTGGGAGAAGATGCGACTGTGTCAGGATTGAAATATAGGAGGACCAGTATTGAGTAAAGTGACCTAAAATACTTTTATATGAGTTATAATCCATTTAATGGGCAAACTTTTCACATTTGCTGAAATACTTTAATATATACATATATATAATCACTATGTATATATCATAAGAAAGATTCACAGGACTAAGGAGGACCAGGATGCTGTCATTGTGCAAACTGGATGACAGAACTAGAGAAACCCACATTTCTTTAACCAAACTCACTGTTAAATGAATATGATATATATTGCATATATGAATATCATATATACTGTATACATACTGTAGCTCAGTTTTACTGCATATGTGGACACATGTAAAATCATACCTGTTATTAAAACAAGAACTTTTGGGAGAGTGCTTTAAGTTTTAAATAGAATCGATTTGACATCAATTTCCAGGAGCAGTTTCAGGAAAAATTAAACCCAGTCTTGGCCAAGGAATGACAACTGCTGCATCTATAGGTAGTGCAAAGAAAGCATCCTCTGTTGAGCTGTACCTCTAAGATCTGGGCTTCTTAAAAAGTCCTTAAACCTTTTTCTATTACCAGTTAGCTAGGAAAAGTAAAGATAATGATGGAAAACACACTTCAATTTCTCCATTTCACTTTTTTATGTTGAATCAATTAACAAACTTCTTGATTCTTCTATTCTTTTGATTGTTTATTGAACAGGATATAACTGTATGAACTGTGAATGTCAGTTTTTCTTCTAGCTATGTAAAATCTGTGGAAACCTGGATACATGGCAGACAGCAGGAACTTCTCATGCACTGGCAGAGGTCCCAAGCAGCGAACAAAACCTTATGACTTGTTATATTAAATCGTTTCAACACTGCAGAAGAAATTTGGGTCCTATTGAAATCAATGGAAACTTTGCTGTTAGTTTCAGAGCAACCTCGATTTCACTCATAGTTCCTAAGTATCATGGACATGTGTGTGATAAACTGTCAACTGAGGATTATCTGATGCCAAATGATCCTAGCAATGTACTAACAATCTATCCCAAAGTACCTTCAGAGCCATTAGAGGTACCCTACAATGTGTTTTTCCATATACTTCCAAAAATATTCTGTACCTCACCTTACAAAAGAGAAATGTTCCAAAGACAACATATTCTAAACTTTAATTCACATATGCTTCATATTATCTCTCTTGTGTGTTGTGCTTTACCAAAATGGTCTTATATATATTTTCACAATCATGAGTTGAATATAGCATGTTCATGTGTCTGACTTCACATGAACACACACAATGCATACTCTTGATTCCCTTCTTACATCATTCTTCCTTGTTCCAACCCCTTCCCTTTTTTGAGGCTTTTTAATTTTCTCCAGAATACCAAACCAGGCTCCCACTCCTATCAGCAGTTTGTGATAGGGTGAGTAATAAAAAAGAACAAGTCAGATATGACATCTAGGAAAGTTGAGCCTCATCAGCTGAGGGACTTCTCAGAGTTTCAGTATACATCCTTTCTGGCTGGTGGTACTACAGTGTGTTGGCACTGGGGTAGTTGCAAGAAATAAAGTCCAAGTACATTTGTTTTGTTTTTACAGGTTTTATTGATAATCCATTATTTAAATTACCATTTCTTTTGACCTAAAATAATAGCTGTAGGGCTTATTTTGTGACTTATTCAACAATTTTCTTGGAAAACTACTTTTTTGAAAGGTCTACTTCAGTTATTCAGAAAGTTAAATGAAGGAAGCAACTTGTTCATCTGGTGTGACACAGTTGCATGGATATACAATTGCGTGACAAACCCACTGTGACTTTCTGTCATCTGCTGTAAGCCACCTCGTCTCCCAGTGGCTGGCTCTCCGGGGGGGTAAATCCTTCACTGGGAGCTTCACCAGGGCTGTTTTCTGCAGATGGTTCTCCATTACTTGCACTTCCTGAAAAGACAATATAATTAAGATGAAGATAAATTTCATATCTTTGATACAGCAGGCTAGAAGGGACATGCTTTGTCAATGACATTTAAGAGCCCTTTTCTGCAGCTATAAATGTTCCAGAAGCTATTGTTCTCGGCTTTAAGTCCATTTGCAGAAACCTTTAGGGTAATGGCATATTACCTAATGGTAATTAAGTATTATGGTTCCAGAATGCTTTAAATAACTACATTTGGAATGCACTCCACTTGTGCAAGATTTGTTCCTTCTTTTTTGTGTTATCTCCCGGTACTCAACTACCAGGCAGTAAGTGTGGGTAACATCATTTTTTTCTCTGTCTGGAATACATAAAGAAGCAACGTCCTATGATAGATGTCTTCTTCATTATTCTATACCTGTTATGATTTTGGTCTCCAACCCTATTTCAGTAGTGCAGTTGCTTCAAGAACACTGAACCGAGCCAAGAAAGTGTACTGATGGTGCTTATTTAATGTATCCTAGACACAGTGCTCACAATGCTGTCCCTCATACTGAAGAAATCTGTTTTCTAGTGGAGATTTCCAAAAGGAATGTATGAATAGAATGGGTAAAAGATGAATGTTAACCACAACATTCCCGATTTGGTCTTGATTCAAGTCAGAACTATGAAAAACTGTTGCTTTATTTGGGCTCTTACGTGGTTGCTACACATGGTGTCTCAGAGCCAATTGTGAAGGCTTCAGCTTTGCTAGCCATAGAGTTTTCTACAGGTGAGGTCCATTCTGGGTAACTTGGACACATAAAGTATGAATAAATGTCTAAATTTAGGCACATGAGCTAGCCAGACAAGATTTTGAAGACACTAAAGGTAGCTCCTTCCCAGTTGCAACACTGTTTGCAGAGGCACTTATTTTAAGAGGACTTGGTTCTGTTTAGATACCGGTTAGATGAGTAAGAGATGTAGACTGGATCCAAGTCTACCTGTCTGGGATGCAGTGAGAGGCCCCCTATAAAGGGACTCACTGTTAGGCAGAGCAGTCCACCACACTATGCAAAGGGAATTTTAGCATTCAGACATACTGTCTGAACATGCATAAATATTATGGAGCTCCTGTTTTCAACTGAACTTCAAGTTGTTAACACATTCCCTGGAAAAAGCCATCCACAGCTTTTTTCCACAATGGCCACACTTCTTGTTTCTCATTTTGATGTTTCCCATGGAAACCATCATGATTCAGAATATAAAGCATGTCTTTGAAATGCAACTATGGGAACTCCATCTAGTAAACCCAAAGCTTTTCAAGCATCATGACGTTCATAATTCCCCAGGTAAATTGCCCCCTAAAATGCCAACTTTACAAACTGCTTTTCAAACAGAACCTCAACAGATTTATAGATCATCTGCAATAAAACAGATTCAAACTTTCCTCCATATTTTGTAAAGTCACTACCAGTAAAGAACATGAAGAATCATTGCATTTATGCCACAACTTTTGTTAAATTGTCTTAAATTCCAACAACATAGATTTCAATTATGTGTCAGGAACAAGCAATACATTCTGTCATTAAATAGTGCAGTCTGATCACAAAATGAAACACCTACTTCAAAAACGTTTTTACTAAATGGAAAGAAAATTATGGCTAATAGTTAAGCTGGATCTATATACAACAGCTTCTAGATCCAGCAGTGAATAACCTAAAGGACATGTAACTTCAGCTGTATAAGAAGCTTTATTCCAGAAGCTTCAGTTTATGAGTTACCTCTAATTTGACATTTCTAAGTCAAGACATTTCACGTAGCAGTAAACAAAAGATCAAGAAAAAAAATATGAAACGGTAGTTGCAGTTAAATTTTATGAGCACTGGTTTGTCCAGTTAGTCTCCATTTTACTCGAATACTGTTTTCTTTTTGCTTATAGATCACAGTATCATCTGTGATCATCATGAGGCTGGAGAGATATTTATTTGAAGGAAGAGGTGAAAAGGCCAAAATCTAAGCTTCATCACAGTTGGTTGAGATTGCATCAAAATAGACCTGCTCTCTCTACAGTTTTGCACTTGGATGTGAAAATGATTGTTTCTTTAGCAATGCCTCTTGCTGACACACTAGTAAACTCCATCTTCTTCGCATGAGGCACCCAATTGCAACCCACAACTGAGATTCAGCAGTCAGAATAAACAGTGTATCATCCAGTCCAAAAACACTGTTATGAAACTATATAATTATTAAAAGGCAGGAAACTGCTGTTTTCTCCACTAAGTATGTGTTAGGTTGGATCTAACAGTAGCTGACTGACAAATAGTTCCCCCTCAGAATGCATTGCATCATCCGAACCCCAAAACCCCATTTCAGTTCTCTTGACTGAACTCATTCTAGAGTCTCACCAGCCCACTCCTGAAGAATGTAATGTCTGAGAGCAATGCAAGTGATGAACTTATACCAATGGACTGACACTGCTTTGGCATGAATTTCTGCACAATCTTCTGTTATAAAGAAGTTGAGGGTGCTCAGCCATTAGCACCATGCAGACCTTCTAGCTGAACTGATGGAAGTTATGAACCTTTTTTCACAAGGAGGAGGGTTCAGATCGTTATCAAGAGACTGACAGCACAAGACTCTGTAAGTTACCATCCCATGCTGTGGTCTGAGGCAGAAACGGCTTTCATGTGATGGTGATTTAAATAGAAGCCATATAAGAAGCTTCACTATTCCAGGGTCAGATGAAATTAAAGATGACTATCAAAGCAAGGTGACAAGCCAGTGGTGCTATGAGATGGAATTTAGCCAAAGTCAGCTATGTAGCTTCATTACCATGGTGCTGAGGCCAAGCAAATACTGGCTTGAAGAGCAGGCAGTATTTGCTTGCAAAATAACATCCTGACATGTACTTTTTAAACCTTCTCCTTGACAATCTATACTCCATAAATCTCAGACTGTGTGGCTTGTTTTTAAATAAATGACTCATCTTTGTGAACTCTTTCAGTGTGTTTTTCTCCTCCTTCTCAATTTTAATGTTTAACATCCAAGTTCTTGGTTTTGGCCAGTGATGGAGGAAGGATATTAAGCTAGGCAGACCATTGGACTGAAAAATACATGAATGTTCTGCTTTAATGAAATTTTGGATGGTTGAAACCTTCTCCATCTCAAAACCAATCTGTTCTGGTATGTATTTTTCCCACCTTTTTGGGGGGGGGGGTGTTCTGTAATCACTGGGAATAGCCTCTGTCCGTGGTGCTCGGTCAAGAGTTGTTCTGACAGAGCTGTGACTTCAACTCATTGTGACACACACAGTCATAATGATGTATGAATAATTCCCCAAAGATCTAGAAACTATAACCAGAACTCTCTAAACATCAGAATCAAGCTTTTCAAATTAGGAATATCTTGACCAGCAGAAAGAGAGATCAAAATAGCCCCTCTGAGCTTGAAAGACATCGTGGGATACCAGGAAATGGATGAAGAGGCCTACAGCAATATCTTGAGTCCACTTTTGAAGAAAACTGAGTAATGACTCATGTTTTGTCTTGACCAAGAGCATAGATGCTTTGTGCTTGTATCAGAACCATCAACTTAAATGTTCTGAGACATTGTAGTTTTGTGTCACTCAAACATCAGCCTCAGTCCATTCAAGATATACTGTCAAGCATAGATAGTCTAAGTAGCTTGGTGTCTTGGAGAGTACATTTTGTTCTCAGAAGTGCAACTGGCCTCCAGAGCAAAAAAGGCCTGGACTGTGTTCTCTGAGATGAGTCCTTAGGACATAAAAAAACACTTGTAAGCTTGCAGGCCTCCAACAATAATTCAAAACATCTCTGCCTGCCAAAAAGGGATGGTTTTCTCTTCTTTCCCTGAGGCTATCCAAATTTATTTACAAGATACACAGGCATGAAGGGGAGTTTATTTACCAGAATAAATTGAGTGCTCAGGACAGAGCAGCAGTCTGGAATCTTAGCAAAGTTGGTTTTATTGTCCTAAGCAGTAAGAAAACAGTTGGAGGAATCTCACATCTGCATTGAAATCCAAGGAGATAAATTGATATACAACGGGCATAACCTGCACAGCTATAAGAGAAACCAGAGAAGCTGATCCAGCGAGAAGTCGAAGCATGCAGGATCCATAATGAGATGTATCTAAAGCCTCAGTTACAACTTTACAGTTGGTAGATGTTATTGTGCTCCTCCTAAGTCATATTAATCTCAATATACTTATATTAGGTGCTTCCAGCAGACAAAAGAGGCCTGTATACCTAGTCTTCCAATTTAGTCAAAGTTTATATTATGACTGCAAATAGTATCAGAAGATCATTATTCATCATATCTTTTGTCATCATGGTAGGAAGACCTCTCTAGCTCTAAATCCAGGACAATGAAACTTTATTACACACAATCTGCTGTACTACATCCTTTCAGTCTCAGGAGAGTCTTAACTATATACCCTGGACAATGCAAAATGTTTAATTTATGAAAAGTATTTTTACACACTGACATAACAGGACTAAAGTCAGAGAAAATCATTAAGCAGAGAATTTAGGTTTTATTTAATGACAGAAAACATTCTGCTCACCTGTGAGTGCTCTCAGTCTTCTGATATAATCAGACCAAAAGGAACAGTCAGCCTTTTTTAATCCTTTAAGAGTTGGCAAGGAAACAGTGAACTCCTTGTAGTTATCGCCATCATCATTTGGCAGATACATAGGCCAGGGAGGCAGCACCTCTGACATTCTTCTTGAGAAATTATGAGGATAGTTTGGATTTCTAGGAGAATGGGAGAAATTATCATTAGAAAACAATGAGGTGAACAGTAAAATCCAGAAGGAAATTGGCTAGGTCAAGGAAATGCATATCCAGTCCCTCTGACCAGCAGGGTTGGAATTCAGTCCAGACTGGTGAATCATTTACAGTGTCTCACCTGCGGTAACTTGTTCACTTCCTAAGGAACAGGAAGTGTTTGAACAGACACAGGCTTATTAACATCCTCAACAGCCCCTGTCCCAAGCAACCCAAGGTCCTCTAAAAGTCACAGTTCCCACACTAGCTTTCCTGAGATACTCATTCTTGAGCATGACCATAGGGCCACAACACAGTAAAGCTGAGGGTTATTCACATAGTTGGTAAAGGGTGCAGTACGTCTCATATGCTTTCTTCTTTTTTCTGAGAATAAGGGAACTCTTAGCCAAGAGACTTCAGAACTGGGGTTCTAGAAATAAGCTCTGGAAACAACACCAAGGCCTTTGTAGCCTCCATGTATTTCAGTTGAATTTGCAGCTGCTATGGAGATAAAATCCCTATTACTTCTAGCTATCTGTCATACTACAGATCTTTAATATCTGCTTGACAACTTGGCCATGACTTCCTATCAAAAAAAGTCATAGCCAAGTCATTTTCGTTTCTTGATAGGACAAGAGGAAATGGCCTCAGCTGTGTCAGAGGAGATTCCCTGGAAGTGTTCATGAGTGTAGATGAGGCTTTTAGTGACATGGTTTAGTGGTAAACTTGACTGTGATGTGGTAATGGTTGGACTCGATGATCTTAAAGGTCTTTTCCAAACTAGTTGATTCTATGGTTCTTTGATTCTAAAAATACCACCTCTGTAAGACTACAAATTGCTAGAGGAAATGGAGGCTACCTGAGTGAGGGCAGGATCTGGACTACAATCCCTCTACTTCTCTTCCCTTCTGTAATCACAGCAATTCTTAAATGTCACATACTTACCCAGAGTTCACAAAATTGGAGATATACTGCATAATTTGCAAGGAAAGGCTCTTTTCTTGCAGCGTAAATTGTCCTTCGTACTTTGGGTAGAATGGCAGTCCAAATGCATACTGAACATCCAACAAGAGCTCCTGTCCTGAACTGAAAAAAATATTTATATAAAGATAATCAAAAGCATTATCTATTTATTTTGGGGGAGAAAGGGAGCTAATTAAATTCTGAAAATAAAGCAAAGTTTTAAATTAATGACCATTAGTTACCGTGTGGTTAGATGTGGCACTTCTTGAAATCAGAACATGAAAGAAGAGCAACAATAGAAGAAGAATTTCCATGAAGTTAATGGAAGGCAGGAGGGCACATTTTCTAACTTAACTGGAAATATAAGAGAAAGTGATAGAGGGAGAAAGCCACTTGACTATTCCTGAGATTCCTGTTAAATTTTGTACAGATTTTCACTAAAATTAATTTCAGAAAGTGGAAGCAAGTCGTGACATGGAACCTGGCAGCCATGATGGAAGGTTAATTATGGTTTATTTCACAGACTTGGAATAAAATCTTGGCCTCTCTTAACAGCAATTGGAGTTTCTCCATTGAGTTCACTTGGGCCAGGATTCTGCCCCAAATCTTTGGATAAGGAAAGAGGTAATAGGAGATGTTTATAAAGATTTCTCTTAGACATAGTTTTAATCTAATTTCTCTGCTGGCTGGGTGGTTTTGGTGCATACAGTCTGTTCTCCCCAAGTTTTATATGTCAGTCAAGTCAAAACCACTTGAGATAATTACCTAGGTCAGATTTAAGAAGGAAAATGTTGTGAAGTTCCATGTAATAATTAACACATCTAATAAGGAATATTTCAACAAGTCAGACACAAGACTGGCCAAGCAAGACAACACTTGTAGGACCTAGTAGCAAAGGTTACACAACTCAACATCTTCAAGTCCTGCAGAAAAACAGTGGCCAGCTTCTACTAATAAAGTTGTAACTAAACTACGCTCAACACATAGCTTTGAACCACAGCACAGAAGGAGACATTTCTGGTACGGTCCAATTCCATTTTCTGTATCCCACATCTAGACAAAGGTCTTATTGACTTGGTTAAAGGCAGACAACATCAGGGGACCTGGGAGAAGGAACAGATGTGAGACAGGAATAAACAAATCCCAGATCCACTCAGCAAGATTCCATCTGCAGTGGCTGCAGAGGCTGTTGTCAAAATGTGGCACAAATGAAACTATTTTATCTTTGAATAAATGAAACACAGCAGTTTTGATATGACTGATACTGCCTCTAATATGGAGCAAGGCTTGTAGTTCAAATGTTATGGGCAGGTGGGCTGAAAGCAAGACGACTCCTTTACATTTTATGAGTGGTGGCACCAAAGCCCCTGTTTTGAAAAACAAACACACAACCCTCTAAATGAAATACATCTTTGGTTGTATTTTCCTTGGTCTTATCATAATACCTCAGTAATACTTTGCATCTGGAAAGTGAATTATTCACAGATTATTCACCAAAAAAATGTAGAACTGAAACAAGATTAAAGCATACTTTTGTTCCCCAAATGTTTATAGAAGGATTAAGCAAGATCATAGTTTAATAATTTTGCTTTAAAAACAATTTGCTTGGCCCAGTATATTACAGCAATGTTTAGTGTCAGTATTGCAGCAAAGGCTCTATATTCTTAAAGGATCTATTTCCTTTTCAATGAAGAGTCACTTCTGAATAGAAGAGAGGACATTAAATTAGTTGAGATCCAATAAGGGACAAATGTACCCATTTAGGGAGGGCATATCAGAGATGAATTTAAATCTAAAATAAGTGAGCTGGGACTGAGGGTTTTCCCCCAAATGAGAGTGCATTCCCATGATTCTGAAGGTGAAAACTGTCAAGGTCACAGCCCAGAGTAAAATTCAGCAAACTCCTAAACACAGAATTTAAATTATCAGAATTTAAATTACCCATAATTATCCAAACTGAAACTTATACAGCTGCAATGGGCTTGATACAGAGACATAAGAAGTGGTACAAAACTCTACAATTTCATGGGCTGCTTTCAGTATTTCCAACTGATGGTACCACATGCCCGGGCAAATATAGATAGCAAGAAGATGAGAAAGAAAAGATCGGGTTAAGAGGGCAAAAAGGCACATAAATACATGCACAGATCACTAAAGAAAACTGTAAAATATCTAGATGGCAGCTAGATGGAAAATATCAGGGGAACACTTCTGCCTCCCCCCTCTAATTCTGACCATCATCTATTACTGCCAAAAGGGAATGCAATACGGTCAGATATACCCAAACAAGGATTCTGGAGCTTGTAGGAGCTCTGTGTGTACTCACTGGAGCACCAGATAGTTGACACTGTTTCCACTGGAAGAAATGTGGAGTAAGGGAAAGAGAGAACTGACAGATAAGCACGTATAGCTTCACTGTTGTACACTGCTTGCTCTGCAGGGAGGTTTTTATGTCCTAAGCTGCTCCAGACTGCACTTCTGACACTCCAGGGTGCCATACAGGTGATTTAACAGCATCATCTCTAAATGGAGAAATGAAGACCCCAGCAACTGGGGGGCTTCAGAGGAAAATGTGATAAAAGTGAGGACTGCAGAGACAGTGGCAAAAGAGATTTGAAAGTGTTTTTAAGGAAGATAAGCTAATAGCAACTAACTTCCCCTACTTCCCCTTTTCAATGAACACATCTGTCATTTTAATAACAGTAGTGTATGTAGTTAAACGTAAGGATGAAATTTTGGCTTGGTGACTTCACAGGACTCGCTTCACATCTTCTTTTCTTTATAAGATGTCAACAATTTTAGAAGGAGATTCCCAGCTCTTGTTCTGTGACAGTCGACAGACTGGTAAATTGAGCCATGGGAAAGCTAGGAGCCAGACTCTACCACTTTGTTCCCACTGAAGTGAGCTCTCCTTGGAGAATTATTACTTCACTTCAGAAGGAGGTGCTACTAGAGGTCAGTTATCCAGTTTACAGAAAAACAGGTGGTAAAATCTGAAGTTTTGTGACATTCAACAGCAGACCCTGAAATATCACTTGCTGGGAATTTTCATTATCCAGTGACAACCCATTTAATTGGGAAGGTATTGGTTCTGAGAAAATTTTCCTTAAGCCTAAGATGGAGTTTCCATTTAAATGTTTCCAAGTAAGAAAGAAAGGGATTTCTTAGCCGTCAGATACTCCACTGCACTCTCTATTGAACTGTGGCGACTTGCACATACAAAGAACAGCTTCAACAGGGAAGAGTAAAAGATGAGAAGGTCAGAACTTAGAACAAAAAAACACCCAGGTTATGGCTGATTTGGTTCAAATTCTTGTTCCAAGTCAAACAGAGCATAGATGTAACCCCAGATTTCCAACTCCTGAAGTCACTATCTTAACCACAAGCTTTTGGAACAGTGAAAAAATAAAAGCAATACCCCTTAAACCAACCCTCAAAAATTTTGTTTGCAGAATGGAATTGTCATTAATGGTATCCATAATCATGGCAGCCAGAGCAGAAGAACATGATCTGGCAGACCACCATGCTGTTGTACGTTACGTCTGAATGCACAACTTAGAGCTGGGGCTGCAGAGACCTCACACTGTGATCCATTGTAAATTAGGACATAGATCTCATTTTGAACTTTGTCCTTGTTCTAGATCTGCCTAATTATTTCATACTGGAAACTCATTTTGATGATTAATGACTGACTATAGCCTAAGACTTCTCTTCCCCCCCCCACCCCCCTTTTGTTGAGAAATAGTCCTTACTCTCCCAATGTAACAATTTCAATAAATCTCAGTCATTTGAGTCCCAGCTTCTATTCTTAGCTGGCTTATGTAGTTTCTGGTTCTTTTTAAAAACTTCACACACAGATAGAAGCCAATATAAATTAACTCAAAATTCAAATGACATCCTATACAGTACCAAAATACCAAACTTCCCACTGCTATCCAATCATTTAAACTTTAAAATAACAAGATAAACAAAATTCTAGCTAGAGTTCAGTCAGAGTTACCAGTAAATTACTCAGGATGAAAAAGAAAGCTGAAGAAGAATCAGTCTGTCATCAGTGAACACAACAATGGGATGCTTGTTTAATCATTCTTTTTAGCTGTGTGGGCCAATAATGATAGATATTTTATCCCTTGTAAAGCACAGATAACTATTTACAGAATACTTTTCTAATATGCATTTTCTACAACACAAAAATAACGTGTGGCCATGAGTTTCCTTTTCTTCTTGTGCTTTAAAATGTTTTACTGGTAACTAGGCAAAAGAACCACACAAATGGAAATTTAAACTCGCTGAAGAACTTGACACCACATCTTGAATAGTACATGAGAGGAATTTAATTGGTATTTTCACTTCAAAATCATTCTATCTTCATTGATACAAACGATGTTAGCCAATTCTTTTAACAGTCCTTTTTGTATATATTTTTACATTCAATCTACTGTCCATTTTATGACACAAGCACTCCCTTTTTTACAAGGACACTGGTTTGACATTCTGGTTTTTGGTTTGTTTTTTTTTTTTTTTAATGAATGACAAGACTGGCACAAATATAATCTAGGACCTATATTTTCCAAGCCCAAGTCTGAAAAACCTTGTGTTGTCTCTGTTCAACCTGTCACTTAGCTTTAGTGAAAATAATTTATATGCTGATTGGATTTAACAGCACAGGTGAAACCCAGCCTCACAGAGTTGATGATAAATCTCCTGTTGATTTGAGTCGAGATAGGATTTCATAACAACCATGTCCCTGGAGAAGAGAATATGATTTATCTATAAAATGCCACTGCCTGCGTCATCCTTCTGTGTTTATTTTCAATCAATTGATTTGGAATTAAGTTTTGCAAGAAGCATCGGAGATGCCGAATGTGGTATTTTCACACATCTACATTCTTTTCATATTAATGTACACATCTACATTCTCTTCACATTAATGTACACATCTACATTCTCTTCATATTAATATCAGCGGATTTGCAGACTAGCGTCAAGTATCCTAAGCTCTTAACAGGCCTCATGTCATCAATGCTGTGGCAGAGGAGCAGTCTCCCAACACTGAACTTTGCCTGGACTGAAATGTCTTTTTCAGTTAGAAGGAAAAATGATTATATACATATATATATATATGTATAGAACACCACACATCTTATGAAAGGAAATAGTACATTATTTCAGAGAGGAAAAAAGTAATCAAAGGATGGATATTTATAGAAATTTAATGAGCCAATGTAAGGCCTGGTGTGACCTCTGCAGTTCCTGGGATGCGTTTGGCTCACTGTGCCTCCTCACATTACAAAGTCCTGCCAAATAAATGGGGGAAAGCATGTGAAAAACAGATGAACATTTTTCTTTCTTTTCAGGAAAATCAGGACATATGGAAAAAGCTTAACTCCTAACAGGATTAAACTGCCAAATTTATCCACCTTTGTAGAAAAAAAGCCTTATAGATGATACATGTGACTTGCAAAAGTATACTGGAGTTTGCTGTGTCTTTTCCACTTGAATTACTCCCAGTACACACAGTGTTCTACTTTGTATTATAGCTGTGCCAATTGAAGAAAACAAAACTGAAGTAGCAGATAATAAATTCAAGAACCTGAAAGCTCACACTAATTGAAGAAAAAAGAAAGAAAATCATACAGGAAGAAAGTATTTTTATAGACTTGTCAGAACTCCTAAATAACACAGATTACAGAATTCTGTCAGGGAATTTCTGAATTAAAACCCTTAGTAATAGGCATGTTGACACTTGAGTGCATCTTTGGGGACAGAAACTCATGCATTTGTTCAGTATGCCTACTCCTGAGTTGAATGAATGGATGAATTTCTTTTAAAAGATGATGCGTCCATCCAAAGATACCAGAGCATCAAGGAAGGTCTCTTTAGATATATGGACTTTCCGCTTAGCTTCTAGATTTTTGTGGGAACAGCCGTTCCCAGTGTAGCACATGTGGTTCCTGAACTTTGGTTCAATTAAAGTTGAGGTCTTGGTACTTTGCCTTTGCATATTTATGGCTAATTTCCAAGATCTGAAAAATCTACTAAATTATAACTAAACCACTCCATGGGAAGACAAAACAAATTGTGCAGACCTCAAGCCTTTAGCAACACAGAAACTATCTAAAGACTTGAGAATGGTGTGAGGTTGAATCAGTGGGAGAGTGTTTTCATAGCTGCAGCTGACATAACACAATGGATAAGACCACAGGGATGACACACAATTCCAACAAGAAGAACAAAACAACAGCTTTTAGGAGATGATCGAGAGTACAGCCTTATAGAGAAAAACTACAAGCTATTGTTGCAGCAAGTGTATATTGCTACCTAAAGTGATTCTCATGCCTGCCTTTCTATGGAGGCAAGGTGCATCTTGTCACTGTTGTTACCACCTCACCTGTGCCCTCTGTGTTTAGGTAGTTTCTTTGAAGCCCAGAGACATAACTTTCTGCCTACCTCCACAGCACCAGCTGACAATGTGGCCCCCCAGCCTGTGGGGTGTTCGTACTCATGGACTAGCAGCTGCAGTCAGGAGGAGAGCCTCAACTGGACAGCAAGTTGTGAACAGATTAAAGGACAAGGATATGACTATTACAAAAGCAAAAGAGTAGAAAATCTCCTTTAATTAAAGGGATATTAACAACAGCCAGGATTAGCACAGCATATATAACAGATAGAAAATTAAAATACTTCAGATAGTTGAATGGGCTTATAAAAAACTTTTCTTTTTGTTAGTCACAATTTCTTTCCTTCAGTTACAGGAACCATAGAAAGTGTCACCAAAATCCAGCCAACTCTGAGCACTGGCACGAAGAAGTCTTTTGGCAACTCACACCAATGTGCACGACTGCACAGTCAGAAGGTAAAGACAGACCCAACTAAAATGGCTCAAAACAGACAGCAGCTCATGAATCTCAGATGAATCTGTCCAGTGCACAACAGTTAAAATCTTTTGTGACAATTGCAATGTTAATGACTATAAGATAGAGCTTCATTAACTCTCAGTTTAGACTCCTCAGTGACAACCATAATGCTTTGCCATCCTGCTGCAGCTGATGATCTGGCCTACTTAGTGAGCAGATCACTGAATTTTACCCACCATCTTTAACACAGCACATTTGGCACCACAGTGTGACTTGGAAACTATGCTGGCATGGCAAGCAGTGCTACTTCATATAATATGTCAAAATCACCCAAAAACCTCTTGGAGGGTGAACGAGGCAAATCTTTGTATGGTTAATAATATTATCCTTGTCAAAACATACTTCTGTTATCATATATTTCTTTACTGTAACTCCAGCCCTCCTCACTAATCCTAGGCAATGCTGAGCAGCCACATTCCTCCCACATTGTTTTGAATAAATGTTTACTCCGAGGCCTAAGTGTTCTCAAGGAGAGAGTGAGAAAATGGCATCTGGGTTATGTATATATTTTTACCACAGATCATTAATGCAGGAGTTGGCTACACATCCCAACCCTTATTTAAATGGGAACTGAAGACTAAAGCAGACACAGTTTCATGCCAAGGTCGGGAGAATGCTACCACGTGGAAGGAGGTATTAGTTTGCTCTCTGCGAGATCCATTCATCTATATGAGAACTGTCAGTCCACGGGTTTATGTGATTTTCCACATGTCACAGAAATCAGTTTAAAGTGGGCTTTTTATTCCTACCCCTGTATCTATGCATGCTGGAATGTGTGTATCTGTACACAGTATAGAAACATCCAGATGTGAGGCAAACTTTTGCTAATTGACTTGTAGTGGTAAAAATTCCTCCCTGTTTAATAACTTTTGGTTTACTTTGCATCATTGCAGTTGGGTCTGTCTTTGCTGGCTGACTTCCTCCTCCTCTCTTGTTTATCTTGCTGTGAGTTAATAGGGCACTGCTCTATGGGAAACAAGAGGAAATACCATTACTTTTTCATCTCTGCATTTTAACTGTTGTGTTACACATTCTGGGGGATGCACATAGAGTGGAGAGAGGTGGCAAGGTAGAAACTGGTGAACGTGTTGCTTATCTTAGTGAATGGCCATTTTCCCAGCCAGAATATTTTATCTAAGAGTAAATAGTCTTCCATTGTTGTAGTTATATGAGCACAATATTATTTTAATGTACTCTTTCCAATACCCCTGTGAGGTAGCTATTAGTAGTTATTACGGATAATTACATTATCACCATTATCTTTCTGATATCTGTAACAAACACAAAGAGGGAAACGTCCATATCCTGTGTGAACTGACATCTTAGGAAGAATTTAGACATTAAAGACCAAAAAAAGAATCATTATTTTATCTCTTATGTCACCTAATGGACATAATATTAGAGAAGTTTCCATTTTCATAAGCAGAGGTCTGTATCTCAGCAAAACAAGATGTGATTCAATATCAAATAGACTGAGAAATAATTTTTCTGTCAATTACCTATGAGTGATCAGAAACATCAAATGAGGTGTTCCTCCAGATACAATGCACTGGAGCGTGTCTGATTCAGTATGGTCTACTTACAAAGCATCCTATACATGACTACTATGTGCAAAGCATACTGTTGGCTATTGCATTCATTAACACAAAGAAATGGTGGTAACAGAGTTCTTCCATTCAGGAATTTAATAGCTAAAGTGTTTGCAGGGACCCAGATTAAATTCTCACTTCTGCTGAGCCAGTTCAAACCCACACCTTCCTACCTTCTAGCCTAAGCTGTACTTGGTACCAGTATCTGCCTCTGCTCCTCCTCCTAAGAAGAGGCACAGATTTCAAAGAACTTGAGAACTCTCAGGGCTTATTACCCCAGTGGTTAGCGAAGTACCTTGGGAATATGTGATATGGTTGTCAAATCTTTCCCTAGTATTGGTTTATATGTTCTACTTGAAGGCTGTTTCATGTGCACTGTTGGTTTGAGTCTGGTAGGGCAAATGGCCAGTAACATTCCCAAGCACTGTGCTTTGTTGGTTTCAGAAACTGATGGTTTCTCAGTTTATAGCAGTTCTCCCATGTGAAGCTCCTACCCTCAACATCATTACATCACTGGCATGCAGTGAGGCTGCTGGACAGCCTGCAATGCATGTATACTATATGTATTGGGAATTCTGTAGGGATGGGAAGTGAGAGAGGTCGCATGGAAAAACCATGATGAAGAATAAGGAAAGACTCATTTAGGAATGAATGACAACAAAGTTTAAACAAAAAGCTTGCAGTATAGTCAGCAGATGGCCTAGTGTGGGGTCTCTTGGGAAAACCAGGGTATCACTTAACAAATAGTCATGTCCTAGTGTCAAATGAGATCCTTCTGGACAGGGACAAGCTGAATTCTGCAATTCCTGTTTAAGTGCTTGTCTTTGCAAGCTAAACAACATTTATTTTAATGGTAGTTAAGCGTAAAGACAAAAGGAGTAAGAATGTAAATGCAGCATACCAATTCAGGCTCATTTCTCCTTGCAACTGGCTTAGCCTAAGGCATTTGAGCCTCTGCCTCACATTCCCACAAGTTTCAGACAGCATACCGGCTTTGTTTATTCTTTTAAAGAGGGTTATGAAAAAGCAGACTAATAAGATTTGCACTAAAATTAAAGTAATTAGCTGGGAAGACCATTGACAACATAAATGCTATTAAAGTGTGTAGCTAAGTGCTATGTAAACTACAACTGCACTGGAAAGTGTGAGGAGAGCTAACTAAGCCCAAGGAGATCTTGAATAAGGCTAGATAGAAAAGGAAACTCTCATCAGTTTAAAATCATTGTGTCAAAGTCAGTCAGTCTAAGTTGAATAACTACTATTTCATCTACTATTAAGGTCTTATCACAGATGACTGGCTCTCTATCATTCTCCAAAGCAAGAGAAAACTTGCTAGCTAACTTGAGAAGGCTTCTTTTTGTGTGGCTGGATTTTTGGCATACCGTAACCCAGCCCTGTTTGGAGCCTTGTAAAAGTCACTTATCTGAGCCTACCAGTAGCCAAAGGGAGCACTGCGAACATTCCCGCTGGAGCTGCCAGTGAAATAACGGCTCCCAGAGGATTAACTTCTCAGCTAAAAAGAAAGCGAGCCTGTGTTACCGCAGCATAATGGCCTTCATCTGTAACCTAGATCTTGGCTGGTTTCTTTCAAATGCTTTTCCACTATGCTATCAGGAAAGGGAACAACCTGCACAGCTCGCAGTATCAAATGGTGCCAGTAGGAACCCGCTGTCCCTCCTCTGAGACCTTTTGGAGAAAGCCTGAGAAAAAGGAAAGGGTTTCAAGAGTCTTTCTTGGAGAGAAGCAGTACAGGGAGCAGTGAACAAGCACTGCTCCCTCATAAAGGGACAGTTAGAAGAGACCATTCCTGTGTGCTGTGCTGCCCTAAGGTGTGGATCCAGGGAGCAGGAGGGCTATCGCCACTGCAGTTTCTGGTCACCTGGCCCTTGAGAGCAAGGGTCCATGGGGTACCATGGTGTGTCCCACAGCAGCACAAAGTGCTCAGCACTGCCTGCAAACATCAGTGTCTCATCCTGACTTTTGGGAGGGACTGGGTCTAAAATAAAACCAGGAAAGGTCACCTTAACAGCCTCTGACTACCAGCTTGTTCTGAGCCAAAGGGAACAAGACATCTGCATCTCCTGCAGGCACTTAGACCTTTCTGTCTAGAATTTAATACAGCTTGTCCTGCTGAAAGTTTTCTGAGTAGATTTCTACCATGAAGGATGACAGAGAGCCTGAGTCTGCAAATGCTTGTGCTCAGAAATATCTGTCCCCCCATGAAACAGTCTGTTGTCTGATCATAAGTCATGGTGCTGGAGCAGGAAGGAATAAACCCCAGAGCCCCTCCACACTGAAGGCCACTCAGTGTAAGTACAGTACAACTGCACTGACTTCAAAAGGGGGCAGTGTTAAATTATGTTGAGTCTTTAGAAATTGTTACCCCATTTATCTTGAGAGCTGTGGACTCCTGCCTGGTTCTTTACAGGAGATTTATCAGATGCAGAGTAGGAAACTAAAAGGCAATCTGGAACTGGCAAAGGTAGGTAAGTTGGAAAGGGGGAAATTAATTCAGATGTCTAACTTGGAAAGACTCAGTTCAGAAACAGCATTCCTATATAGTAAAGAGAGAAAAATAATCTGTTAGAGCTCAATCCCTCCCCTGTTAATCTGAACTCTTTATGTGAGGTACCTACAACTATTGATTTACTCCACAGGGTGCCCAAACAGACAGCCCTGTTTCTGGAAACCCTAAATCCAAGAAACATAGTAAAATACACCTCCTTACCTGCTCTGTGAGGAGCTTTCAGGTACATGGTACATGAAGACATTTCCTCTGGAGGCAGCAGCCCAGTGACTGGCCATGTTTATGATGGGACACGTGATAAACTGGTCACTGATAAAAAAGGAGGAACAGAGAACAGACACAGTCACATAATAGAATAAAGGAAAGACACCCCTCCTAAACCAATAGACCTCTCTCTATACTGACTGCCTACTTTAAATAACCCCAAACAGCTCATATCTCTACCTTCAAGTCCACTGCAGGAAAATGCATTCAACCTCTACAAACACTGAAAAGCTTAGAATTCACTAAAATTGCTGCATTATGGAGTGTTGAACAATGATAATGATACTAAATAAACCAGATCTGGCAAATAAGGAGTATCCTGGCCAAAAGAAATATTCTCATTTTAGTCTAGTTTATGGGAGCCTATGCTTGTAATAGTATAAAGCTCCTTCTTCTGGAAGCACTAGGTTCTGATGGCATCTACTAAAAAGCCATATTTCCTGGGTTAAGGATCAATAACATCATTACTGCATTTGGATCTGTGTGATTTTTGGGGGTAGAGTTTCCAGCACTGGAAGTGGTAAGAGACCACTTCTGGAGATACCCTGAAGGGCCTCTGGCAGGGTTCATCAACATGGAAAATCTGCTGTAGTGTGGCTGGGTGAGAAAGGTTAAACAAGAAGAATGCAATGAGATAGTGAAATGATAAGTTTATCACCAGGTATTCCAATGCAAAGGTATGAGTGATCCAAATGTATTTAAACCTTCCTAGCTCCAATTGCCCCAGAAAGTGAAGCTGGAAGGTGGGCAAGCTGTAGCTAAAAGGAGCACAAGCTCTTCAAGAGGGGCAAGCAGAAAACAGGACACCTTACTGCAATATATCTCATTATGACTCACAAAAGCAATATTATGTGTACACATATCACCACTTCTCATTCTACATGTGCCCGAAGACTCAGCACAGTCTTTGGGTGTTTATATATCCATAACTGCATGAGCACACACAAGCGTATCTGCTGCGGAAGTGGGAGGTTTCAGTTCTCAGTGTAGTGAATCTGAAGCAGTAGCTGCTCCTTCAGACTAAAAAAAGGTAAAAAAAGAATGACTGATGCAAGAAAGAACAGTGTCAGAGAAGCATAAAAACACATTGCTATATTTAACAGGTACGAATATGAAAGGCACTGTTTGGGTAATTATCTTTGTTCAGCAGAGTTTATTTTAAGCCCATCTGTGAGACCACAAGCTATGAGCTGACTGACCACAATGTTCTTTGACGGTTATGGTTGACAACACCCTTATGAAATGAAAATTACTGCTCTTCACATGCCTACCAGTATGGGGTTTATAGGAGCAGATGGCCTTTGAAAACTAGGGAGCCTTTGGAGAGCATTAACTCTTGAGAAATGTTTTGAGATACATTTCATCACTTAGAACTGATTCTCAATTGGTGCTACGGAGGGGGGAGAAGTCAGCTCTTCTGGGGAAGTAAAGAAACAAAACTGAAATGGCTGTTACTTACAGGCACGGCATACCAGAGGCTTTTGTTGGGGTATTTTGTTTGTTGTTTTTTTTTTTCTTTTATTTTAAATAAAAGGAAAGAAAAATAAAATTAAACTTGGTTTATGCCTGGGAAAAATACCAGACAATTGCAGCTAAAACAGTTTTAAAGTGGAAATATTTTAAAACCACAAGATATGCACAATGTGCGTAGTTTATAACAACCACTTCTGTTGCTTTCTCACACTCTGTAACCCTGTTAAAGCTTTAGCAGTCAGTTATAACTTCCTGACACAGAACTTTCCTCAGGTTACACATTTATTCTGGTAGTAATTTTTTATTCAAATAAATACAAAACCACAACAAACCAGAGAAAAAGCACACAAAAAGCACACAAAAAGCTCTCTTCTGCCCTACATGTATGTTGTAGGCCACTGTCATTCTGTAACTGCTGTCTCCCCTCCCATTCTGCTGTAGCTGGAGTGATTTCCAAAGTGTTTATAGCAAAGGATTTTAATCAGATGTCCTGGTTTCACTACTCATCCTCCTGCTTGCTCGTGGTGACTCTTTAAGATATTCTTGTCTTTCCTTAGTCAAGTCATTTGCCTCAGACCATAAACAAGAAGGTAATCCCTATGCCCAGGAGCCTGCTGCAGGGCTCTCACAGGCTGTGAGCCAGAGGAGCTATTTGTGTATCACATCCTCCTGCTGCAAACAAGTAGCTTGATGGCCGCTGTAGCTTTGCAAAAGTCAGTGTTTGCACCACACTGAGCCCTGGGCCAAAGGTGGATGATCAAATGTGACAGCCCTGTGTTATAGCAGCTTCTGATGGAGGTATCTCTGGATAGGAAGAGGAGTTAAAATTCAAGTCCTTCAGTGGTTTGTTATGGCTTAAAACTTTACTGATCTGACTAAACAATTATAGCCCCATGGGTAACAGTGGTGATGGGAAGAGACTGAAGATCAGTTCTGGCTTTAACACCCATGGACCACAGTACTGCATTCAGTGGCCCCAGATACCACAGTGATGGGTGGCCTGTCCCTGGGACAAACTTCACCTTTATGAAGACCTCATATCCCCGAGGTCCACGTACTTCATCTGTCCCCACGCCCTTCTCATTAAACACCTTGTGTTATGCAGGGAAGTGGTGGAGTCACCATCGATGAAGGTATTTAAAAGACATGTAGATGCAGTGATTAGGGACATGGCAGCACTGGGTTAATGGTCGGACTTGATGATCTTAAGGGTCTTTTCCAACCTACATGATTCTATGATTCTGTGAAATGCTGCATGGTGCAAGACTCGATAAATGGCACAAAGCTCAACCCACAGCCTTCTGACTTGTTTACTCCATGACCTCAATGCACCAGCACACCTGGACCACCCAGAAACCTTCCCCAAACAGATTTGGTCACCACTGTCTTGTATCAGATGTTTCCAAGTGAATCTTGGCTCCTGTTCATCTCCTGCTCCCTGAGGCACCCCTGGAGAAACTCTGCAACTCTGCAAGTTGCCCTGCAACTCTGAGGGAGGACTGAAAGGAAAATCTTGTCTCTAAAGTCTCATGGAGAGTCTCACAGTAGGACAAAAAGCTCCACCATGCAACTAGGTCTCTATGGCCTACCATCAGTGTCATGACCACTGCGTTCAAGAGGGCAATGAACTCTTCAAACCAACTGTTATTCAGAACTGCTGGACCTTGATGCCATAGCCAATTAAAGATTGATGCTATGCATGTAGACTAGGTGGTGGGAACATGGCCCACCACTCATCTTCCACTTCCTGATGGTCTCTCCCTGTAATGCTTCCAGGCAAAGGATGGGAACATGTACACTAGAGGTAAGTTGTTCATGTATCTGACGACATTTCACCCCAACTGTTTCCTTCACAAGAGGCCTGGAGTCACTGTGAGTCTATAGTGCATCTTGGTGGATCAAACAAGATGAGAGTCAGAGTTGTGTGTTCTCCTTTCACCTCCACAAGAAGACTTCCTACAGAAGCATTCCATTGCCCAATTCTGTTTTCTCTCACCATGGGAAATCATACACAAAAGAAGCAAAATGTGTATTGGATGACATTATACAATCACTGTACACTGCCATAAATGATTACAATAGGGTCAAGAAAATAGAGGAGTAAGCTTAAGGGAATTCTTCTGCCACAGGCAAAATGGAAATTAGCAATGGAGAGAATAGGGTTGAGAACCACTTTTCTAAACATTCACAAATGTTTCACCGTTTTACACAGGATACCTTTAGGAAGCCTGATGTTGTGAAACTTTTTTTGCAGGATTCATAATATAAAAATTAATGTAATTGCTGAAATCAAAGTTTTCAAATTTGACCACTCTCCAAGTTTCCAAAAACTAGAAGTATCTAAATGTATAATTAGGTGGCTATGAATAAAAGCCAGTTTGTTAGTTCTTCTACTGTCACAGGGATGAGAGGGCTCAAAGAATAGTTGATACAGCGTATACAAACAACCAAGTTATCTCTGACATGAAAGAGCTCACAGAGAAGCATTAGCATTCTGAATTCAATATACAGGTTAGGAAAAGATTATTCAAATTTTTTACAAGGCATAAAAGTCAGTTCAGTTTCTGTTTACCAATTACATCGGAAACCTCCTGGAAAATGAAATCATATTCCCCATTGTCTGTTCATTTACATAAGAATCACTCAAGTTTTTCAGAATATAAACGCACACTTGAGATAAGCAAAACAAACCTTGCTTAACCCCAATCACACAGCTGTAGTAGGATGAATTTCTTACCGGGTGGCATTTTCTAAAGCCCTGGAAAAGGATGAATAATCATCAGTTGAGTGTTCGAGGGAGTAATACCATGTAGCTGCACCTTCAATGAATGAGTTGGAGTCTTCTCCTCCTAGAGAATTTTGCAGAGCCTGATAAAAGGCTGTTTTGCTGTTGGCTCTTCCTTGACTTTCTTCAAATTTCTAAGGAGAAAATGCATACATGGGATTTAAAAAAAAACCACCAAAAGATACATTTTTAGTGGAACAATATAGGCTCAGATCCCTGTGCTGAAATGGGTTGCCCAGGGAATTTGTGAATGCTCCATCCCTGGTGATGTTCAAGGCCAGGTTGGACAGAGCCTTGGGTGACATGGTTTAGTGTAAGGCATCCCTGCCCATGGCAGGGGGGTTGGAGCTAGGTTATCTTAAGGTCTTTTCCAACCCTAACTATTCAATGACTCTATGATTTTATGATTCTATAATATCTGCTTTAGGCCGTGAAAATAAATCATCCTCCTCCAAATCCCAATGGCAGTAGCAGTCATGACCTCCAACATCAAAACCCCTAGGGCCTTTCAGTGAGACCTAGAGTGAAACACCCTTTTCCTGTGATATGTGGCCTGAAACCTTTCCTAACATAAAGGCATTTTCTCCAGAGCAGAGTGCCCATGTCACCTCAGAATTATCAATAGCAAAGGGACCACCTTCTACGCCGAGCCACCTACCTGATCTTAGTTAAGACTGCTGGCAGTTTTCAACATATCTTATTTTGTGTAATTTTCCCCCCTTTTTTTATTTTAATGATTTATTTCAAGCTCAGAAACAGAGCAACGTCCTGGGGAAAAAAGTAACCTGAACTTCCCTGTTGATCAAGCCCTTCCTAAAGAGGGCACCTTGCAGGTGCACACTGGCTGGATCTTGGTATAAGAACTACCAAGAAAAAGATCTAATAAACTACTTATACTATTTTGGGCAGTTAGTCTGATGCAAAATAAGCTGGTGCCTGCCCAGTCCAGTTACCATAGCTGCTTTACTGAATACATTATTTTGATGGCTCACAGCTGGTTTTCATCACACTGCTCAAAGGTCTTTCCACAACCCTATACAGAAAGTACAGAGGGAATAATTACTTTTCAACAGATTCACAGAAATGAAAGATGGAAAATAAGTCCCCATCTGCTGAGGCCAAGGCCTGTCCTTATTGACATATTCTAATCCTTTGTGCATTTTGATTAAGTGACTTTACAAGGGATTTCAAAACACTACCAAATATCCCAAGGTCTAAAAAGATTTTGGCAATTTCTCTGGTATTTGTAATAAATTCTTCTTGGCTAAATTTTGGCCCATGCAATGTTCAAAGAGTCACAGAGTGCCAGTTTCAGTTCAGAAAAGATTTGCAACTCACACATGACACGTCACTTCATGTGCAAAAATGCCACATATGAAATGGAACTCCACATCACACTTGCCTGTGAAATCATTCAGTTTAAATACAGCAAGGACACGTATAGTTTTCTGCAATAAATACAAATCATCTCTGAAGACTTGACTGCAAGTTCACTGCATTCTAAGCAATCTTTCCATCAGTTTTGGCATTGGCCAGTTCAGGTCCATATTAACCAGCAGAAGCATTGCTGTTGTCTAATTGGGAATCTCTCATTTGGAGACTGAGGCTGGTGGATTTGGCTAGTAGTTATGGATAAGAATAAAGATTTTTCAGCATCAGTGCAGAGCCCAAGCTCTTATGTGTAAAGCATCACTGTACAAAGCAACACTCATGCAATGCTTTCATTTTATTGTTTTGATTTGGGGTTTTTTTTGTTTATTTTTTATGGATTTTTTACTTTATTTTGCATTTTACGTGGATACTTAAAACAGAAAAAGAAAGAGAAAAAAAGTATATAGGGTATTGATTATGTACCCTAGGAACTGATCCTTCACTGCCTCATCAAATGCCAAGCATCGAATAAACATTATGGTCGAAAACCACTGAGAGGGAGATGGATCATCACACAACACATGGTTAAGCTGAGAAACTCCTTGGCACATAGTTTTGTTGATGCCAAAATTGGTGAAGATGAAGTTTCACGAACAAGTTTTGAATTAAAGAAAATAGAAAAGAAAATAGGTTGATGGTTATTAAATAAAGACTAACTCAGGCTAGGCAGTCCCTGGGCTTCAAAGTGCTAGAGGTTTGGAGAGCATTTAGCAGAAGTATCAGATTTGTTTACCCTATTCCTACAAATGCTCGCTCTTAGCCACTGCTGAAAACAGCATTCTGTGCTAAGTGGGCTTTTGATCTGACTCAGTGTGGTTGGTATTAGGTTTTTACTGCACCTGTGCACTAGTTTCTGTGATGTACACACTAGTTTCTGTGATGAAATACCCCAGAAAATTCTGGTGACCTTTCTCAGCAGTCATTGATAAGTGGGGTCCCTGAGGTGTGTTGAGCCAGGTGAAAGAGGACCCAAGAGGCAGAGATGGATGAGAAATAGAACTGGCATTTGTAAGACATCTTGAGATTTTTTCATCCCAGACAGCACTAAAATAGCCCAACCTAAAACACGATTTCTCAAGTATCGCTTTGGGTACAGTGTAATGTAATTTAAACATCTGATTTCAACATGACAGCACAAAACAAAGCAATATGTTCAAAATAAAACCCATGAAAGGGATTTAATAAAGCCCATAAAAGGGCAAAGCATTTTAAATTATCAGAAATTGATTCAATTTGACCAGATTTCCATGTCCGACAAATGATTCCCATTGGAAAATACATGACCAAGGAACAATTTTCACATAGCAGCAGATATAACAGCTGCTACCAGATTAATAGAAGCAGCTGCACGTTATGTAAAACAATTTACATTCTGTTAACCTTTAAGGATGTATCAGCAGCTGACCTTAGAGTTATAGTGGGATTTTCAACTTACTTTAGAAAGTAAGGAAGAAAGTAATTAAAGACAGCAGGTGTACAACCTTCTACTGTTCTGGTGATGCAAAGCTGTTCTAAACATTGCCTAAATGACGAGTTAAATAATGCTTACTGCTCTTGCTGCTGCAGCACAGCTGCTGGAGGATATGAATGAATCTGGTACAGTGTGTTATTTAAACAGAAATTGTAACAGTAGGTAGTACAAATATTTACATCTTCCAAGGGGCAGAATGTACTTTACTGACAAACCAGAACAGCGGTAACACCAACAGGGTATGTACAGATTTTAGGTCTTCAATGGCTTTTGATAAATGTCACAAAAGATGGTGAGAGACCTGCCAGTCATTCAACTGAATCTTTAAAGGATTCCAGTTAGTTGCAAGATGAAGTAAAAAGCTGATATCAGCAAATACTCCTCACTGATGGCATTTATTAGGACACTGCTCCCCTGGTCATTACAAGTAATATACACACATGTGCCATCTGTTATATGTTACTGAATACCATTATCCACAAAGAAATTAACTGCAAAATAGTACAGAATGAATGGTCTGCATAGATCCAGTTGCTTACATGAAGTACATAAACTATATTTCTATCTATCTCTTCACTCCACTGTCTTCTGCTTCTGTGTTCTGCAGCAGACTAGATTTGTACTGAGGAGGGAGAGAAAAACACATATATTTAATTCCAGTAGGAACCATTAGGTCCTCCCACCTGAGCATCACTTATTGCACAGGGATAAAACTTTGTCCACTGGGAATTGAAATCAACATTTTTAGAGGTTTCTGCTCAGCTGCTCTAATCTATGGCTACTCAAAGCTAATATCCCTCAAGGTCTGTCATGGGAATTGCAGCTAACAGGTTTGGGCTTAATCGCTCCATATGCCACATAATAGTGCATTATGGTACCACTTGCCATTCCCTTAACAAACTCTGCTTTGTTTCTCACTTAGTTTCAACCATTTGATGGTTGCACTGGAGATGAGTACAAAGTGCTCCAGGAAGTGGTAAATCTGTCTCAGTTCACATGAATAAGCATTCAAGTGAATGTCATAAACGGTCTTTCCATGGCCAAGACATTGAGCACAAATGTTCAGCATACTCTCTGCTGCAAGCACCACTGGGACACCTCAGCCTTCAGTTGTAAACAAATCAAACATACATGTTTTGCTAGCACATAAGTGGTGCCTTCTGTCTTTCTATTTCATTTTTAATAGTAAGGGTTTTAAAAGGCATAAGCACAGTGATGCAGTGGGAATACAGAGACACCCAACGAAACAAAATAAGCCTCACAGAACAATATGGTGCCAACTGGATTTACCATCTTCAGGTCTGGCTACAGTCTAGAGGTTTTATTCTCACTTGACTGCTATGAGTTTATAAAACTTGCGTGCAACTCCAGTCTAAGGTGATAAGATTCACATCACATCTCAAACTTGCTTGCATCCAAATGCCTAAAAGTGTCTCCTCACCATTTACTGGATCACTGTTAACAGAGCAAGACTGGAATCAATAGAGCAAGACCTTGCCTGAATTTTCCAGCACAAATTCCCAGGAACAGGTCAGCAGGGGTCAACTTTTTCTGTCCCCACTCTTTGCATGTGACTACACTGAAATGAGTCATCCTAAAGGAGATGGAAATGAAGGACTTTGCCAATTGCATACTCTTGCCAGAGGATCTTTTAACTGCATTGTTTATCTACCCAAACACATGCATGGTTCTTCCCTCTACAAAGTTGGAGCACATCCACAGATGGATTTTCACTCCAGAGAGGTTTGGCCCCTCTTTGTAGAACAGATTAAATAACTAGGTAGTAGCCAGAGGCAAGGTAGGAACTATTCTTTGGTTCCCCCAGTTGAGTTCAGTGCTCTGAGCTCTCCCACCTTCCTTAGTACATCAGTAAAACCAGCTTTCAGTTTTACCAGAAAAGTTCAAGTGAAGTCTACCTCAAAGGAACTCTTAAATCAAATAAAGTAGAACAGTGGGATATAGTGTGGGTTGTCTCAAATTCTTCTTCTACGTCTATTGTGGGGAAAGGACACTTAGCACAGATCAAAGGGCCTCTATGACATTATGACAGAGGAAATGGAGCACAGACTTCTCAGTAACAACCACCACCAGCACTGGTTTCTGCCACTGTAGCTAAATATGTTTGTGGCCTACTCAGGACTTTATCATCTGATTTTGACTGCAACTATGCATGGTCATGGCCATGAGGTACAAATGGCCTTGAGATAGAAAATACATGTTCTTAAATAGCTCAGTGACAAAGGAAGCATTACTGTTTCCCAGCAATTAATACACTAACTGCATGGACCAGGAAGAAATCACAAAACTTCAGCCTTGCAGCAGGTATTTAAGAAAACAATCTCAGTAATTTTTTAGTCAATACACATTGGTCAAAAGAGTCATATTCCCTCAAGCCCCAAATACCTGAAGACACAGGAAAATAGAGGAAAATGTGCATAAAGTTCTTACTGAGAATATGAAACCAGCTTAAGGACATCAAAAGGGAACAAATAAAATATAACCACCTGCCATGTATATTATGAATTTTCAGGAATAGGATGGAATCTACTCTATAGCAGTTACACCAAGTAAGGCAGTTACTATTGCCATAGCTAGTAATCAAGTTAACTATCTTTCTAAGTCAGGATAGTTAAACCCTTGCTGAAGGACATCATATGTTCAACAGTAGGAGATTTTAAAACAGGTCTCTCGGGGTGAGGTAGATATGACCATTTCTTAAGGTTCAGTTGCACCAGTTTTTGAGTCCCCTTCCAAGCTTATCTTCTTTATTTAAAGGCTTGCCGAAAGTATTCCAGATTTTCTTTTTAGAAAGGCAACATTTTACTGCCGAGCGCTCAGTTACAGGGTTTTTCCTTTTCATTTCAACCTGACAGTGATGGCCTTTAGTACTTCTGTCTTTCATTAACATTATGATTTGTTGCATAATTTCTCATACATCATGGCATTTTATTTCAGTTTTACAGACAACTCTCATATGTGGAAATAGTGGTAAAGGAAAGAATTTCACTTCCTAGTCTTTATCACATAAGGTTACTAAGGTTTATTCCCCTCTTACAGGGTCTGGATCATTATCTGCAGACTGCCAGCATCACAGTCCATTTCCTACGCCTGACTTCCTCTTTTAGTTGATTCCAAAAGAGCAACAAACATGAAATAAGAGCAAGAAAATTCTGATGGAGACTAAACAAGCAACATTAACTTTATTCAGGTGGGTCACAAAGCCTTCTTTCAGAGGGCTAATTTTGCCATTATTTCTGAATTAAACTGGTCTATGTCTTACTGGCTACCAGCAAAGAGAAGCTGGGATTGACCTTCCACTGCCTCCTAAGGGATGAGATTCACACAGTAACAGAAAGATAGCAACAGACCTGCAGCTCACTTAAGCAACCTTCAAAATAATTCCTGCCATGTTGCATTCTGTTATTGATTTCGTGTCGTATATCTGAGCACATTGGAGCATTTGATCTAATTTGTTAAACAGAGACATGCTATCATTCCCATCGTAGAGAAGGATAGATAGAAACCAGAAGGACAGATAAAACCAGAAGGTTTACAAGAAGATGTAAAATCCCTCTGGGTAGAACTCGATGATTTTGAGGACTTTTACATCCAAAGTACGGAATGGATGTAATTCTCTTTCATTTCACCAGTCTATGCCCTGAATCCTTAGCACACACATCAGGCCAGTGCTATTCTTAGTCATTCCTAGGCCATAGTCAGAATGATCTTTGCAAGAAAATATACTTCTTTCAGGCAAGAGAGAAAAAAAAATGCCAAAAAAGAAAATGTTGGCATGGAGAAGACATAGTCCTGCTGCATGGTGAAAAAACTTATAACCAAATTATGAGTTTGCTTTCTTCCTTGTGAGATACAACTGAGAATACAATAGAAAATAGGATTTTAGAGACAGTAAAACATATTGCTGCATATTAATACATGCTAAATCATTGCTAATCTCTGACCTCTTCATATCTCAGTAATGTCTATCAATAAATGTAATAATGCATTAATCAGCTTAAACAAGATGGCCTGGAGATGGGCAATGCCTTTGCATACCTGCATGTAATTCACCAATTGTAGAAATGGAAAAGCACCTGACCTGGCTTCATATGATAATTGCCATCACTATAATAATAGTAACACCATCAGTTCACTAACAGTGACTGTTTTCCTACCTTAATGGCCTTAGCTCTGGTGATCAACCCATCTTGCTGAGCACTTCCAATGAGCAGATCTACTTTCTGAAGTTGAGGACGCTGCAGGGCTTTAGCTAAAGGTTCTCGAAGGTAAATTCCATCCACCACTGGACCCCAGTACTGGAATGGGCCGCTTATAGCTAGGAGCTAGATTAGCAAAAAAGTAATAATATTGCATTTAAATTAGTTTACCCTGGTGATTTCCATTTTATTGATGCTTCTGACAACTGAGTTGATAGCCTTCAAGTGAACAACTGATCAGTAAGTGCAAACTCATCATTGGCAGGAATCAATGCCTCTGCTGACAGTTTCAGTAGGTGAAGCGAGGTGAATAGGCCAAGAGAAACACAATAATAAAATTACTGTTTTAAATTAGGGTTGGATCTGTGCTGGTCCTGATTGGAAAATGTATTGCCAGCCACTGTTTTAATCTGTGAGTAAAGGATCCATCTCTAGAAATATGTATACTGTAGCTTTCACAAGTCTCCCACTTCAGAGAAATGACATCCCTCCCCACTTTCTTTCCTGCAAAACTGAAGTTCTTTGCAGAAAAGCTGCAAACATTTGATTCTCCTAAAGTAACACCAAAGGGCAGATAAGAGGGGACTAAAAGAAGGCAAAAACTATATTTTGATTAATTTTGGGAAATGTAGTCAAAGTAGTGTAAAAAGAATTGAGTCTAAAGGCAAATCAAGCTGCAAGTACTCATAGGTCAGAGGTGGATATCACGGACACCAGCATCACTCCACCAAAGATAGTCCTGTTCCTCTTTCATAAGGATTCAGACCAGTTTATTTCCTAAGCTTCCTCACAGCTTTGTGTCAATGGCAACTTTCTGATTTCTTGCCAATGGCATGTGTTTTGTTGTGGTGTACCTTAGTCTGTGCATCATTGAGGACACGAGCAGGCAGCTGGCGGAGGCAGGCTACAATTTCCTCACTGGTGGATGAAGGGCATCCCACATCTTTAGCCAGGACTGCTGCTTGCATCTGTGCTCTTCTCTTAGTAATAACAGCTGCTGGAGAAAAAGCTGAGCCTCCCTGGAAAAGAAAGACAACATTAGTCAACCCATGTTGTCAAAGCACCTGGTACCTTGGTGCAGGTAAAAAGGGATGAGAAGCAAAATCAGCCTAGTTGCAGAATGTAAAATGCTGGTATTTAAAGCATATAAAGCAAGTTCAAATGATCCAAGCAAAGGGGAGGAGGAAAGGTTTGGCTGTTTCCATCTCTGCCATGGTTATTTTGGAAGATCTCTGAAAAGTGTCTATGTTATGTCTAAAACCAAGTCACAAATCTTTATAACAATTTTGCTGGAAGGCGAAACATTCAAACAGGAGCAGATAGGAAGAAGGTGCTGTGAGGCACACCTCACAGGATAAGGGTGAGAGAGTGGATAGCCCATCTTAGGAGAGCAGACAAAATAGAGTTTTACTTTCTTAACTGCGATAAACAAGAATCGAGAGCAGGCATGATCTTTCTAAACGACTACATGAAGAAAAGTTATTCATAACTTAGGACTTGCTAGTACAAGGCCAAATGGGCATTAACTGTTCATATTGAGTGACAATAAATTTAGGCTAGAAATGCTAAGATAGCAAACCCAAGGAGAAGTGAAGGCTTCGAAGAGCTATGAGCAGGGATTGTAGGAACAAAAGGCTAAACCCAGCTGCAGAAGATTAAGAGTCAGAGCACATCAAAATCAGAGCATAGTCCAATCTCTATCCCAAACTCTTTGTTTCTTTCCTATGGCTGTGCCAGCATGGAAGAAAACTTCACCAAGCAAACATGGTACAATATTGTTGAGTAACCATGAAAACTACTTATTGAAAATGCAGATAGAATCATAGAATCATAGAATAGTTAGGGTTGGAAAGGACCTTAAGATCATCAAGTTCCAAACCCCTGGCCATGGACAGGGACACCTCGCATTAAACCATATCACCCAAGGCCTCGTCCAACCTGACCTTGAACACTGCCAGGGATGGAGCATTCACAACCTCCCTGGGAAACCCATTCCAGTGCCTCACCACCCTAACAGGAAAGAATTTCCTCCTTGTATCCAATCTAAACTTCCCCTGTTTAAGTTTTAACCCATTACCCCTTGTCCTGTCACTGCAGTCCCTAATGAAGAGTCCCTCCCCAGCATCCCTGTAGGCGCCCTTCAGATACTGGAAGGCTGCTATGAGGTCTCCACACAGCCTCCTCTTCTCCAGGCTGAACAGCCCCAACTTTCTCAGCCTATCTTCATATGGGAGGTGCTCCAGTCCCCTGATCATTCTCGTGGCCCTCCTCTGGACTTGTTCCAACAGTTCCATGTCCTTTTCATGCTGAGGACACCAGAACTGCACACAATACTCCAAGTGAGGTCTCACGAGAGCAGAATAAATGGGCAGGATCACCTCCTTCTACCTGCTGGTCATGCTCCTTTTGATGCAGCCCAGGATATGGTTGGCTTTCTGGGCTGCAAGTGCACACTGAAGACAGCTCATGTTCATTTTCTCATCGGCCAGCACCTCAAAGTCCTTCTCTGCAGGGCTGCTCTGAATCTCTTCCTTGCCCAACCTGTAGCTGTGTCTGGGATTGCTCCGACCCAGGTGTAGGACCTTGCACTTGGCATGGTTAAACTTCATGAGGTTGGCATCAGCCCACCTCACAAGCGTGTCAAGGTCCCTCTGGATGGCATTCCTTTCCTCCAGCGTATCAACCAAACCACACAGCTTGGTGTCATCGGCAAACTTGCTGAGGGCGCACTCAATCCCACTGTCCATGTTAGCAACAAAGATGTTAAACAAGACCGGTCCCAACACCGATCCCTGAGGGACACCACTCGTTACTGGTCTCCACCTGGACACTGAGCCATTGATTGCAACTCTCAGATAAATTAGCATAAATCTGGTAACATCTCACCTAGACCAGAAAGGCTAGAACAGCTCTGACATGGTTGAAATGGTTAATTTTCAGACATTTACATCAGTTTACTATAATAACTGCTAAGATTAGCTTCCGTCTTCTAAAATAACATAAACCCTAGATGCCTGATAGGAAAGATCTCGATCTATTCAGACAATTAAATTCTTACTGAATTTGCTCAAAGCACAACTACAAGCCTGAAAAAGCATAAACACAGGAGCAAATCAAAACAGCAAATCTTTAATTTGCAGAAGTCTCAAACCTTTGTGCCCTAAGAATCTTGTGCAGCCCTGGCCAGTACCCAGAGTATTTTCATATTTCCAACAAGCAGACCCATTGATACTGATAGGACACCACTGTTCACAACTGGGGAAATCAGTTTAAAAAAAGAATTAGAAAGAGATTATCATTTGGATGTAGAGACAGCCTTTTTACTTCACTGTATGTAGAATGTCCAGTGCTACTGCCTTCCTGAAAGGTTTATCTTCCTTTTTAAGGGATCTGGAAAACAAGCACTGTTATTAGCTTAATGACTGAGATGTAGATGGTTGCAGATGAGCAAACGAAAAAGCTAAGGTTGTCAATCCTGAGGCACTAGAACAGTTTTCTCTGGTTTTAAGAGGGCAGAAGAACTAAAGAAGAAAGAAACTACTTGGATTTAATCCTCACTTCCACCCTTGATTTAGATGAGACCTAGAGTGAGCAATGGGCTTTATCCTCATGTGGGATTTGTGGTGGCCTATTTTGTGTTTGTGAGGCACGGTATTTGCCAGCTGCTGACTGTGTGCACTGACTCAATTGGTCATGAGAGAGAAAGAAAAGTATCCTTGATGAGAGTAATTCTGTGTGTGGGTGAGTCCCCAGGATGCAGAATAAGAATGCTGGGGGATTTGTCTAGCTTTTGGAAGAGTACACCCATCAGAACTAGGATGAATGAGACTAGAAAAAGTATAAACCTTCAGAATCATTGAGTCATAGAATAGTTAGGGTTGGAAAGGAGCAGCTTTTCACTTGGAGGAAGGAATTATGTGCTGCCTTGCTATATCAGAGAAATTAGACATGGGATAGCACAATATTCATCCAATAATTTAACAATATTCATCCAGTAATTTGGCAAACGTGCTCTTCAACATCAGAGCTGAGCAGGCCCAGAGTATTTTATCAAGTGACCATTACCCCTAAAGAGTGCGCATTTCAAACAAAACAAAACCAAACCATAAAAAATTAAAGGGTTTCAATTACTCAAAGCCTGAAAGCTTCACAATTTGGAAAGTGGCAGTTTCTGGAAAGTGGAAATTATGAAGTTACCTTATTAGAAGCCTGACTTGAGTAGGGAGAGTATTGACAGCAGATGACATACAGAATCCAAAATTCACTTGGATCAATCGTCCCACAGATTCTTTCTGCAGAGAGAGCCTGGATGGGCAAATATTCATGTCACAGCCCTGGGTACGTATGGGCTAGCATTAGACATGTTCTAAGCTTGACGAGTAAAAGAAAACCCCCAAACTTCTGCAAATGCATTAGCTAGGTGAGGAAAGATCTTGTTTGGAGCCTTACTTTAGCTGTGGATATTTTCTCTTCATTGCATGAGTGGTTAGAACAGGTTTATGTGCTCTTCTTTATTCTATTTTTTCTTTTATTTTCCATGGTAATGGCCACTTCCTCAGTTAGGGTTTTTTTTATAACATCCGCATTCAGGAAGCATGCCTTGTGTTTGGGGTTTGCAAGAGATGTGTTATCCACTACTGTTATTCATGTTCAACTTTTATTGGGACTGGAAGTGGGTGACCGAGGAACTTGGGATATCATTCAAGCAGTATTTGGAAGCAATACCATTGTGTTCCCTCCCCTGGTACATCAGAAATATGTTCCAGGCTCTGGAAACAAAGCTCCTCTTACTGAAGAAGTTAGGCAAGCAAAACTATACAGGTTCTCTGTTTTTCAAATTCACATCACAATTGAGGCCCATTATTTCCTCATCCCCACCAAAGAAAATCAGGAACAAATAAGTGAGAGCAGAAGCTGAAGACTGCCCAGAACTCAATTTCTTCCTTTTTGAGCCTGCAGTTTTCACATTTCAAAGCAATCTTCCCTAAATACTGTAGCCACATGAGAGGCAGACTCAGGGCACATAGGATAACGTAGCTGCACTCAGCATTTCCCTTTTTCCCTATAAAACCATAATTTATTTGTATGATTAGTCCCAGCAACCAGGAATGAAGGAGTTGTGTGCTTTAAAAAATAGGACTATTTAGGCAGAAGCAGAAATAGCAGAGGGACTGTTCATTTCCATTACATGACACCCATATTACCATCAACATGACAGAACCATGAATCAGGAAACCAAAAAAACCATGAGATCAACTACAAAATAACAAACACTCTGTTCTTTTTGTTGCTCCTCTGTTTTTCAGTTCTCCAGGAATTCTCCTATACCTATGAACATGAGAGCTAAAAAAAATCACTTTTAAAACTAGTGGCTGAGATCTTCAGATAATTGTGCAGAGCAGTTTTCTGAGAGCAAACCTCTAAACAATAGGGAATATATAACAAAACTATGACTGTTAACCATCTTGCTGTCACAGCCTATTTCCTATCTCAGCATCATTTAGAGGAGCTCGACAGGGAACTGAAGCCACGTGCAGTTCTTGTTTCAGTTGTCCTTATGGATTGACCCACTGTCATCAGAGGAAGTTCCAATGACATTTTTGACAACCCCCCAGTTGAAACGTTCAGTACTGCACTGCTGAGAACTGGTTGCAGCTGTGTTGCACAATCCACAACAGCAATATTACACTGTCCTCCTGCATTCATAGGAAGAGAGGGAAGATTATAGTATTGGCTAATAGTACCTACTGTAACAGGAGAAGGCATTGTGAATGGAAGGCAAAGCCTTAGTTCAACGACCAGCAGTTTTCCAAGTGTTTCTTTATTTTTCTTTTCAAAACTAGAGGTTAAGCTAGACAGCAGAAATTCAGATACTGCGAAATGTTGCAGCTCACAATGGTGAGAAGCTGATGAATGAAAATGTATTATGTGATGAATTCCTATTTTGCCCATGACGGTAGCTGGTGAGTGATCTCTCCCTGTCCTTATCTCAACCCGTGAGCCTCTTGCTGTATTTTCTCTCTCCTGTCCAGTTGAGGAGGGCAGTGACAGAGTGGCTTTGGTAGGCACCTGGTGTCCAGCCAGGTCAATCTACCACATTACTGCAAGTGCACCTCTGTCTCCCAGCGTACCTGGAAAAGACATTTGCCAAATAAGCTGCCATGGTGAATGTCTTTTTAATCCCTCATTTGCTCTGGAAACTCACTTCTGCAAAGCTTTTCAAAACTGATTCACAACAGATCTAATGATTAGAAACTTCACTGCAGCTAGTTTTTATCACCCACACTCTGTAAACCCAAAACCTTCATCTCCTCACATTGTGACCTCTGATTTTTCCAGCCTGTCTCGAAACTGAAAACCCTGCTTGAGCCATATTCGGCTCTTTGACACATGCGCTGCCTTCAAATTAATGCAGTTTCTCTGGTAGCTGCAAGGCTGCAGGCTCCTTTTGAAGTAGGTTTTCTGTCTGCCCAGAAGCATGCTATAGACAATACAAACAGCAATAACAGTAGCAGCACCCAAAAAGTGAGATCAAAAAGTATGTAATGAAAACGGTCAAACTAATGAAATGCCCTGACTATTTTACTTTCCCAAAAGAGCCATCTCTACAGTAATATTCTATTTGTTAAAGACAGGCACTTCTCCAGGCTCTGATACATACAGTTCCCAGCCAGAAATATCTGTCAGGCCATCTGGTTTGACCTCCAGGATAGCCAAAGCTCTTCCATTTCCTGACTGCTGTGCTCAAGTGCTTCCTATCACTTAAACATGGCTTGCATTTGACTAAAGCCTGTTCTTGAATCAAGTATTTAAGCTGGGATCAGAGATACTGAGAAACGGGTACCGCAATCTTCTCCTCTGCACTTTGAGCCTGAAGATAACCACTCCACTAACAGAAAACTGCACTTTATTTCTGTTTGGGGATATCTTCAGTTTCAGTTAATACCAGATTGAAGAGTCTGCTTATATCCTGTTTTTTCTCCCTGCAAATAAGCACAAAGTGTCAGCTAACTCTTCTTCCCAATTAGTTTAACCCATCAGTCTCTAAAAGACTGGAGTTAAAGTATTTTCAGAAGTTGTTTTCAGTTTGGAGCCTTTTGGGGTTTTTCTTACAGAGTTGTTTTTCAGTATCCTTCATTGCTTTTCTTTAGGCATCTAATTCTACATAGTGGCAACTGCTTAACAACACACCAGAGTTGCAGGGCTCTATGAGAGGACATTAATGTCAGTTTCCCAGGCTTTCAGACCAAGTCTGTTTTCAAGAGCATGGAGGAGTAGAAAACCTTCGGACCAACTCAAGATGTCTCTGTCACATCTAAGGAGCTATGTGGCAGACACGTGGCAAACACTAGCACATGGACTATAACAGGGAATTGGCAGGGAAGTCCAGCAATGGAAAGGGTGACAGTTTTTCCTCCATAACCATCTACTAGAACTGTGATTTCCAGACTAAAATGGGGGGAGGGGAGGGTTACCTCTCTTCTATCAAAAATGAAAATTTGAAGAAGATTTCTTTTTTTCACAAAGAAGTCTTGGTAAATCCCTCTTTGCTATAACCAGAGGTAGTCCCGCAAATGCAATGTTCGCCTCTCAGGCAACTCGCAGAAGGCCTGTGTCAGGTTATTGACTTGAGCAACAGGATATGAATACTTTTAAGATGACATATAAAGCCTTACTTAACTTTCTTCCATTTAGATGTAAACATTAGCTTGTCAATTATCTTATCACCTAAACCAAGTTATTAGCTGAATGAACTGAAAGGGTAAACTAGCTCTCATCATTACACAAGAATAAATAGCCACCAGAAACAGGCAGAAATGACATGGAAATGGAGAATTTTATTTACCTCCCTCCGCTGTGAACTCATCTGTTCCTTTACAAGCACGGTACAAACTGTGGCTGAGATTTATTGTGTTTCCAGTGGAGCATGCTCTATCAAGCAAGTACAATCTCTTCTTTAGCGTGACCAATCTTTCCTGCTCAGTCTGACACCTGTCCCATTCACGAGTTCATTTTAGGATGCAAGCTTACTTCTTACAGAAGCACAAAGACCATCAGAGACAGCCAAAGGCAGACATTGGTGAGAAGGATCAGGAAAAGGCAAAGCTCTCCCCCTGCCTGTTTCCACGTGTGATGAAGACACTCCCAGCCTGTGATCTTTTAGGAATTCCAGAGGCATTGTAAATCCATTCAATGAATTACATTAAGGAACATGCATATCACATCCCTTTGACTGGAAGAAAGCAATAAGATCCTAAACCATCAAAATATAACTATAACTGGTGGGGATAATCATGGGGTATTATGGCAAAACCAGCTTCCCAGAGGATTGCCTATAATGCTGTTAGCTGTGTGGTGTAGGCTGATTTCTTTATCAAGATCCCCAAATGCTCTCCAGTCCCTCCAGAATGAGGACTGTTAGCACAGCCCATCAAAAAGAAAGGATGTTGTCCTGAAATTACCATAGTTCCAAGTTTTGGCACAACTTTGGGAATTTGAACAGTGTCTCTTGCTTCCAATAACACTTACACAATGGCTCCCACACTTGTCAGCTTTAGTTTTCATCATCAAACACACTGGCATTACAACAAGCATCTACTCAGAGCTATTCTGGTGTGAAGTAGGAACTCTATTTGGGTTTGCATTTTGTTTGGGTTTTAGGTTTGGTTTGGTTTGGTTTTGTAATTTTAATATACAAAATAAGGTATATGAGCTTTTCAGATCACATCCTAGTTATTAAAGCAAAGGGCAAACCTTAATAAATCCCTTTGACTTCTATACATATATCTGCAGTACTATATTCCTGTGTGATTTCAGATACTGAGATGAGAGCTCCTGAGGGTCCTACTTCTGCACTTGGTACAACTGACACGAAAATGTGCTTTATAGACAGGCTTTCACTTGATATTCTTTCATTGTTGATGCTGATAATAAGCTTCAGTTATTTGCAGACAGAGGTATTTTGGGGTACAGAGTAAAGAATTAAGCAAACCTTGTATTCCCATTCAGGCTCAATAAGAGTGGAAAACAAAACAAAGTTTTGTGCCTCTTCCTGTCTGTATGAAAAAAACTAGCAAAGCTACTTAAAATGAAACAGTTGGGGACTGAAGAGTACCAGATAAATTTGGAAGAAGCAAAAGAGAGAGGAAAAGAAGCCTTTTTTGTGTAGATAATGTAAAACAGATTATTTTGCTCATTTTTTTTTATATCTGCTAAAACCAGCCATGCAACACGTTGAAAACCTCCCTGTTTTTCTCAGCCCACCGATAAAAAGTGTCTCGAGTAGTGACTTGCAACAGGAACCTCATCTGTTGCAAACACTTTGAGCCTTCCTTATTTCTCAGAGAGGAAGTATGTGGCCTGTTTGGCAAATGCTGCTCTACATGACAGCGTGAACTTCACAACACACTCATTCGACCGGCTGCTCCTCGACTTGATCAGCTAAACCTTGCTGGCAGCATGAAAGCAGTATTATGACTACGGCTTTTATGAGAGATACTGCAACCTGGAATAGCATGCCTAGCATTTAAAGGTAATCATTGCTCTGATACATTTTAGATTGTCTGGATATGGGACCAAATGTTTCAATTTTATTTATATAAAAGGGAGTTCTATTTAATTGACAATGACAACATTCAGACCATGGATTTCAAGTACCACCACAGGTAGAAATCAAGCCTGCCTTGATCCTTTTCATAAGGAGTGGTACTAAAGATAGAAGGGACAAGGAGTATTCCTGCTGAAAGCTTATAGTAAGAGAGATGCATAGGACCTGACGCTGAAGCAAATTGCATTGCACTATAACTCAAAATATAAACCCACAGATTAGTGGGCTTTTTATTCAGAGTGTTAGAAGTTTGCATAATGTGGTATTTCTGCGTTGTTTTGTAGTTGCATGTTTCTGTGAATTACCTTGATTACAGCATTATCTTGTTCTTTTAAGTGCAAAGGTATAAGCGCCTCAGAGCCGAAAGGATGCTCATTCTGATTTATGGCAAATTAAGGGAAATTCAGTAATGAATATACAGCTTCTGAAATCTAAGCTGCCTTTTTTTCCCCAAAAATGAGAAATAAAAGGATGCCGGTGCTTTCATTTTCAAGACATTACCTGTGAATCTTATTGAGAATTAAATTCTAAGATTCTGGTGGTATAGATGTAAAAAATGGATACACAATAAAAAACAGATAAAAAAAAATAGATACAAAAAAATGGGGTGTAGCATCTCAGGAATGATGAATGTCCTAATTTTACTAGTCTGCAGTATTCCATGAAGAGGGGCTTTACTCAGGTGCTTATCTTGCCTTTTTATTTCTCTAATTATTTTAATTTCATTTATTATTTTTAACCATTTCAAATATAACTTTTACAAAGTTCTCACAAAGCAATGCACTCTCCTATGTGCTGTGCTAGGTTACCCTGCTCTTGCAGGAGGGTTGGACCAGATGATCTCTTGAGGTCCCTTCCAACCCTTGGGATTCTGTGATTCTGTGCTATTTAACTGCTCCAGAAGCACGTTTGCTCAGAGAACAGATTCTGCGAGAGGAAATTCTTGCTACATGTGCTGCATGCAGGAACGGAAGGTGTAAATTGTACAAGTTCTTGGAACACACGATATAGGTCAGTGAGACTCCAGTCGTGACAGGTACAGAGTTCATATCTGCCGAGAGCTCTGCCACTGACAAACAGGACACAAAGCAGGACTGGGGATATAGTGCTTCTACACTTTCCTTTTGGCAGCAAGAATAAAGCAGTAAAGATCACTAAACCCCACTAGCTGTGTGCTTGCAACAGCTATGGCTGCAGGAACCAGCCTGCCTTAAGCAGCATTGCACAAACAGAAAGGGAAGAGGAGAAAGGACCAAAGTGCAACAGCCTGCAAACATGATCTTAATGGTTAAAATCACATTTCCACACAAGCCCGAGGAGGTGGCTTGTGAGTGGGGAGAGCTGCAGGTAGAGTTTGGTTTGCAGCCCAGCAGCACAGCGGTTCTTCTGAGCTGAATAGCAGCTACACTCCTCCATGCTGGGCTTTGGGTTGATAGACATGGTGAGCTCAGAGTCTATCATTCCTCCTTAATTCCTCCCAAATCTCCGTTGGTGAATGATTTTCTTTGGATCTGGCATAATTATCTGCTTCAATAACACACAGATGCCACTTCTACTCGTATCCCAGACTGCCACCAACTTTAAGTGAGATGCAGTGCCTGAAACAGGTTCCCCATTTCAAAAGAATATCATCTATAACACTTTTATTATTCCACTATTGATTTAAATGATAAAAAAACCAGCTCAGCCACAAGATGCTGGGCAGTTTTCTGTAAGTCCATTTTTGCAGAGTATCTCAAAATTTCAGAAAACCACCATAGTTTATCATCTAGTGATAAAATGGATTTGTACACTGCCAATATTCAACGCAAGCACAAGCTACTTAAGGCATTAAGTTCAATCACGCACGTAGAGTCATGTGCACTGTTGTTTTAGAAATAGAATCATAGAATAGGATAATTAGTATACTAATTCATACTCTAAAACCAGCGACACACCACTGACAACGAGCAAGGAGAAACAACGTTTTGCTCTCACCCTTTCCCATTTCAAACAAAACTGCCAATTTCTTCCATTTCCATCTAATTTTCAAATGTCAGAGTTTAGCCATACATCAGGGTGTTCACTCCACCACCTTTAACTGGACTACAGACACATTTTCTCAGCTCAAATGCATACTGACGGGTTAGTGGTAAAACAGTCAGATATCTGTCATTTTCTTTTTGATCTCTTTGGATAAGTGAATTAACAGCAGTGATCACAGCTTTCCATTTGCTTACTTTTATTGAACACTTCTGCTATGACTTTAGAGAACATCTTGAACTCTCTGTTCCTTTCAAGACTTTATGTGGCCACCAGTGGTAATTAGTGGCAGTAAAACAGCATGGAAAATGTAATGAGACACAGCAAACTGTCACGCTAGTGACGTCAAATACCAAAACTTCATTGCTCTTCACTGTTCCTGTAACTACTTTATAACACTTGTATTTTCTGTAAGCCAGATTCTTCAACATCTAAAGTAGCAGCACTGAGCTGCATGTTCTGTCCTGTTGACTTCAGAGCTCCCTTGAGAAGAATGATGGTTGGTATGGCAGAAGTGAGCCACTTCTGGATGTGTTCTGCAAAAAGTAGACACATCCCCATTGCCCAGTACTTCATCCATGTCCAATAGATAACAAGTGTTTTAATTACAAACTACATATAAGAAAACTTTCAAAACCACTTTAGGTGTTTTTAAAGCAATGTTTGGAGTTTTGACCCCTAGATACCATCTAGGAAAATGAAGGTGCCTTGCTCAACTATGCCGTGCTTTCAGGAAGCTTGTGTGACATAAAATTTACAGGTCTTTCCATCGTGTACAAAAGCTACGCACCACTTTCCAAAGTGACTCAGGCAACCTGAAAACTGTGCCCACGGTATCTTAAGAGTAGGAAAAAAAGCCCTTAAAAGCACTGTTACAAGTCTGGTCGCCAGTAGAATGACTGGCTCTCAAATACCAAGACCCAGATAAAGGGGTACATAGAGGTAGGATTTTTATTCTTATTTTTTCAGACTTTTGTGACACAAACTTCAAGCACAGTTCTCATCTAAATAACAATTGCATGTGTTAAATTTACAGATGGGCATAAGGTATTTATGCTGCCACGCTTGGCACCTATCTGGAACTGCACTATATTTTTGGTAACTGCAGCTTGCTTACTATACACTGAGCCAGATTTGAACTGCCCTTTTCAAGTACTGCAGAAATGCAGCTACTACAGCACAGAGCTCAGCAGAGGTTATCTCTCAAGGTGTTTATTCCACTTCTCTGGCTGACCTTTTCAGCCCCATTGAGCTCTCTATTGCCATGCCCAGGAAATTCTGCTGGCTAAGTTGAACACAAGCCAGGAAAATCTATTGTATCTGTAGCCAAAATGCTGGGATACAACAGAGAAAAATGTTAAAGAAATTCAAATCAGGTCTTCAAAAAATGTATTCATAATTAGTTCAAGAAATTATAATCTTGGAAGTACAAGTGCCTGCCAAAAGGAATTCTGATTTCAGTTTCAGAATCTTAGGTGCATTTAAGCAGAGAATGATTCTGTTTTCAATTGAGAGCCCCTTTTATTCAAATATGAGCACCCAAATAGTTTATTTAAATTTAAGGCTGTGTTTTTTATTTAGCTTCTAGACTACTTATATCAGGCCATGAAACAGTTTTTTGTTCTTGTGAAAGCATATTTCAGACACTTGTCAGAAAGACGCTGGCACAGCTGCATCCTACAGATGTGCCACAAGCTAGCTCCTGAGTGCAGTGAAAGGGTAATATGCCATTTGGCCAATGAAATAGAGACTTCTAGCAAAGAGCCTTTGGGAACAAGAACTAGGAAGCTTGAAAATCAGATGAGGTAGAGTCAAACTGTGCATTACCATCTGTTTTAGCACTGATCTACTTGCATTTGCTAGGATATGAATTCTCTTTCTTTCAAAAGGCATTTTATTCTGTAGGGTGTCTTCCTATACTCCCTGTAAGGGATTAAGCCATACCCTACATTCTGCCAATCTTTTAGGATAAGACAATTGGTAACAGAGTCTTATTGATTTCAGCAGTACTGCTTCTCGGGTTAGACACCTCTCCAGCTAGCACCATCAGGTTCCAGACTGTCATAAGTAACAAGCAGCATTCCAAAGGCAGTAATCATCTTTAAAACAGTTCAGCTAGAAAAGACTGAAAGATGCAGAATACCCACACGATGCTGCTGGAGCTCCTGTTATCATTTTCATAGGTCAACTGACATATGTTTAAAATAATTACCTATCAGATAGTGGTGTTAAGTGATATTGCTTTAATGTACAAACAGATACAGCTTATTTTCTTGTGCTTCTGAAAATAGCCCATAGCATAAGACACCTTCCACATCCAACGGGGTTTTTCCTCTGACCTCTGAAGGGAAGAATTAGGATGGGTGCAGTAAAGCCATGAGAAGGAACCCTTCCTCTCACAATATTTAGTTCCCAGAGTCTCTGATCCTGTTTGTTGTATATCCACCAAGACTTTCAAAGACAAGAATTTTCACCACTGGCTTTATGCTTTATTCTTTGTAGCTTCAGAGCTCCAAATGCTGAAAAGAACATTTTGTGTATGAAACTGTGGAGGCATGGCTTTGCTGTGACTTCCTATTGTGCTGAGGTACTGCTAATGGAAACTTTTACTACACTGCGTTCTTCTCAGCAACTTCCCTAGCTGTGGTTTTCTGCTATTCCCCTGATAAAAGCACCAGGGTGGTGAGAGTTTAGCAAGTATGTAAAACTCTCACATGAATTTGACACAAGAGCTCTCAAAAGCAAAACTGTACAAAATCGGAGACACTCAAACTGGGTCATTTCTCATCTGTCGGCAAAGCAGGTGTTATGCTGATGCTTCATTTCAATGTCTCCTTTGATTTAGTTCTGAAAGAGCTTTGACGGAATTAGAGAGCGCAATGGGAAATACCATGAAAACACCAAGAGCCTCCGAAGAGACAAATGTGCCGAGCCAAATGGGTAAGCATGCATTTAACTTCTTTCAAGAGACAAAGATGTTCAAAATACATGGTACATTCCTCCACATGTCTTTCTTCGTCTGCCTGACGTCGTTAAAGCATGCAAGTGCAATACCGCTGTGAGAGAAGGAGGGCATCCATGAAACAGTGGTTATTTTTAGGTATGCTCAAGCTCTTTTTCCAAGTAGTTTAATTAAAACCCCCAAATGTTAAAAACCATATTTACTGGTGCTCCTTGAAAGACTTTCCTTCCAATCCAGAAAGCACTGAAGCACTACTTCAGAAACCAGAAATAATGTGTTTTGATACACTTGCATGGGATATTTTATACAAACTTGTTCTTGAAATTCAGGGTTGCTTCATTTAAGGCTAAAAACCTTCATGTTAAGCTTGCACTAAACCTGAAGTCCATTTTTAGACAGCTGCATTAAAAGCAGCATACAGCCAACTTCTCATTAGGTTTATCAATAATGATTATACCAAAGCACACATTTCCCAGCCTGAGCTACCAAAAGAGGATGCAATGCATCTACCTTCTGCATCCACGTGAAAAACTCAGATTGCAAAGCCCCCTCCGGAGGGCAGTAGAGGTCATGCATCTGCAGTAGAGGTCAGTGACCTGCTACTTCCAAACTACCAGTGAAGAGGTGGGAAGTCAGTGCAGCCCCAGCTCTCACACTATGATACAAAAGACATTGGGTATGAGAACTGCAGTACATCACTCCCCAGAGGTGAGGAAGAGAAAACAGTTTTGATTGTTTGGGGTTTTGGGGGTTTTATTAGAGGGAGAAGGCATTAATCAAAGGTTTTGGGTTTTCCGTGAATGGTGGTCCAGTTGGGCTGCTCGTTATTGTAAGGACTGGGAATCAGCTTAGTTACATTAATACTGGAAGGGAACCCAGCCCTGCTTTTAACATAGCCAAGAACTATCTGATATGGACAATGAAGCACAGTCCAAGCACTACAGAGGCCCATAACATGAATAGACAATTTGTTGTTTTTTTTTTCATGAAGGAGTGTGTCTTACGCTGACATTCCCAACAACTACTGTCACAAATACCATGGCCATCAAAATAGAGACATGCTCACACTCAGAGCAGGGCCTTGGTGATGAACAGGGCAGTGAGGGGTCACTGCCACAGCTCTGATCAAGTTTGAATTGTTCCTGCTAAAAGTCAGGAGTTAACAAGGTTAAAACCAACTGCATTGTTTCTAGTGCTGTAAACAGAACATTCTCTTGAAACATAAGTCAGCAAACGTTGACAGCACAAGAATTGCATGGGGGAATTACCCATTTAGGAATTCAGGGCTCGACCTACGTGCACTCTTCTACACGTCTAGCACATCTGGAAAGGTGCTATATCAGGTCCTGCCAGACCTTTGGCTGCCACATGGAGAGGGAACAAGTCTCCCATAGTTGCAGTGGCATCTACCAAGGCTGTAGGGATGTCTCAGATGTTCACACAGCTGAAATTGCACCAGATACCTAGTTTAAGCAGCTTTTTGGTCATAAAAATGATCAGAGTGATGGATACCATTCTTATGAAGAAATAGGCTCTGGGGAGACCCTATTGCTGTCTTTTGATACTTAAAGGGGGCTTATATGAAGGATGTGGGGAGACTTTAGCAGGGCCTATAGCAATAACACAAAGAGTAATGATTTTAAAGAAAAAGAGGGTAGATTTAAACTATATATAATAAAGAATTTTTTTACAATGAGGGTGGTGAAACACTGGAACAGGTTGCCTTGTAGATGTCCCATCCCTGGAAACAATCACGGTCAGGTTGGACAAAGCTCTGAGCAATTTAATCTAGTTAAAGATGTCCCTGTTCCTTGCAGGGAGTTGGACTGGACACCTTTAAAGGTCCGTTCCAACCCAAACTATTCTATCATTATATGATTTAACAACCTACACAGCTCTTAGTCTGGATCAGACCAGTATCTTTCATAACAGCTTAGATGTTGCTAATTGAAGTTGGGAATACAAACATCAGTACTGTCATCCAAATCCAATGAAAACGGACTTTAGAAAAGGAACTTAGTACTAAATGTTTATATTGGGGCTAATACAATGAGGTTGTATCTATTTGTCTTCCTGAGCAGATCAAATTCCAAATTACATCACCAAACATTGAAGATTTCCCCCAGGCCATGAAGAACCACCATTAAGTGATGTGGAGGACTCATTCCACAGACTTAGAATAGTCCTAACAGTTATTAGAAAAAGCAGTGTGAATGTGTTCTTTAGACACGTGTAAGCACCTTGTGCTTGCCTGTGCTTCCCAAGATCTGCACTGAAAGCAAAACATGATACTTCACCTCCAGTGCATCAGTCTTGCTCTTGAGGAAGAAAAGAGTGCATAAGCTGCACATCCCAAAGAGGCATTTAGTCTCCAAATGTGACTGCACAGGGCATCCCATGCATAACCTAGGTACTCAGAGCAGCTACAGGAACAAGGGGTCATCAGGGGTTGTGAGCCTACCCAATGCTCTTTCCTCCCTTTAGCCTGTGAATCAAGGGTTAATACTCACTGAGCTGCACCTGCATAACTCTCAGTTCCCAAGCTGGCTGGTTTAGATCTAATTTGGGTATGACAGTGTAATTCTACAACCACACCTTATGGCTGCTATAGAGACAGCCTCCCAGACACACACCAGTGCTCTCCTTTACCCTCTCTGGTACACACTCTGCCTATGCTCTCCCTTCTGTCTTACAGTGCTTCATAGTCCATTCACAATGAATAATTTAAAGCATGCAGTGTTCAGTCTCACACTTTGCAAGACATCCAGGGATGCAGAAATACAGAGCTAGCATGTATTTCATATTCATTTTCTACTCCTAAAAAAACCCATCCAGATTTAACACCCAGATTCAGTGGAAATGCGTGTGCTTCGATCTTTCCACTCTGAATTGTTCCACTTGAGATGTAACCTACACTCACCCTGCAGAGGAGAGGCTCTGTTAGGAAAACTCAGGCAAGCCTTCTATTTTTTATTCAACTTAAAAGTGGGGGGAGCTCATCAGATCAAATCTATCAAATCACTGTGAACTTTGGGGGTGGAGAAACAATGTCATTTGTTTAGTCCTCAGTTTCAAGGCTTTTGTGTTTGAAAGGAGCTAGTATGGGTTCTGTGAAATGTTGTAGAATGGTGGGGTTGTAGAGTGGTGGGGTATTTTACATGACCAAAAACACCCAGTGAGGTTTGATTTAAATACCAATTAAAGTGAGAAGGTTGGAATGTCTTGGGTAGTACAAAACCCCTTTACTTTCACTCTAATATAAGTACATGCAGTTTAAGGGGTAACGTTTGTATAGATGCAGCAGCCAACGCTATGATTAATTCCTTCCTTTTCAGAACTACAAATTCACGTGCACAATTGAAACAAAAACTAATATAAAGACAAAAGTGTAAGTAAAGTAACACGGATCTTTCCAGAGTAGAGAAAATATCACATACCCTTCAGTGCATAACAACATGCAAAACACTGGTATGCAAGGGAGGAGAGCAGAAAAGCACTTTTCCACCCTTTCAATAGGGAAAAAAAAACACTTATAAATAAACAGCATACGTCTAAAAAAATCACTGCTAAAGGCATTGTCATTAAGCTGAAAAAAGCCTGACATTCTGTTTCCAGCTGCTGTCTAACAATCTGCTATGAGAAATTAGGCAATGGCACTTTATCCCTGTTCTGCAGTTCATACAGCATACCTTCTGGCATATATTTCTTGGAGTCCTGGGTAAAGATCTTGCTTTGTTGAAAAAGACTCAGCACCAATACTTAGGTCTTGTTAGCTTCAGGTACCAAGCAGTTTCATAGACAGAGAAGGTGTCTCTTAATTTCTAGTGCAGAACAGGGAAGCAATCAAAGGCATGTTTAGCACAGATCTTCTCCAGTATAGCTGAACAAATTGTATGATAAGTTATAGTAGACTAATCATTATAGTTGGTTGATTAATACAAAGGTACTGGGCTAGTCCTGTTTAATTCAGTGACGCTAATCAACTGAGAAAACCACAGCAATACTGATATTAAACATACTCTCAAACTGATGTCTATTCCAGAGTCATCTGTGCACCCATAAGGATGCTTACTTACTGTATTGTGGGGCTACTTTAATGGGTAAAGGCTAGCAAGACAAAATGCTTACAGTCAGTTTAACTATTAAGGTAAAATGACCCACTACTTTGCATAACACAGGTCCCCATAATGTAACAACAAACAGCTACATAAAATCAACTGAGAAAACACTCCTTTTAACCTAATATTTTCTGTAACATTTACATTGTCATCATCACTGCTGTAAGGATAACAAGCATAAAATCTTTTCTCTTGAAAATATTTCTTTCCTGCAGACTTGCATGTTTCCTTCAGTCTTTCATTATTATCACTGCGAGTTATTTCTAAGGCCCTGTGAGACAGAGGCTGAAAACAGAATGTCTCAGCATTCATTCAGGATGCTGCTTCTAGGTTTCCCTAAAGAACTGTCTTCCTTAAAGAAAAGTTGATGAGGAATTTATATTAAACAAGAAAATGTAAGTTACAGCACTGTGTCTATCTCTCAGGGCAATTTCATTCTTTCTTTCCCTGAATTCTTTCCCATTTTTGCATATGTTGAGCTTCAGAGAGCGGCCAAGTGCCTAGATCAAACTATCTCTGCATACATCCATACATACATACATTAGATGGTATTACTATGGAACAATGTGCTGATCCTGCTGGAGGTGGAGGGAAAGCTTTGTCTCCCCGTATGCTGGTAAAGCATACTGCGATGTGCAGAGGGGAGAGACTCGCTTCCAAGGGAAATGCAAGCAGCATATTGCACAATCCCTCTTGCCAGGACTTCTGCATTTACTGGGCACCACAGTGCTGGATGAGGAGCTCCTGATGGTTTTGTAGTCCCCATCTTGCGCAAGGTGCCTCCTCCATCCTGCAGAAATCCAGAACAGCAAGTGTCCTACACAGTGCTGCAAGGCCCAGAGTCACCCCAACTGATGTAAAAGGTCATCTTATCCTTTACTGATCTCAGTTCTAAAAGTTGTGGTTGTACAATGACTTGATTATAAACACCCATGTTGCTGCTTTCCTTTAATTGAAGATAAGGGCATCGTGTGCTACCCCTAGTTATTACCTCCCCCTCAATGGGGAAGAACAAAGCATGATGGCTGCTCATCAAGCTAATTTTTAAGTGATGGGAAGTGGGCAATAATGGCCATACTGTTATTGTTCTTGATCTAAATTAATTTCAGACCTTTGAAAACTATCAGTGGTGTTAAACGATGGAACAATTCAATATGCATCTTCCCTTACTCAACTGTACTGCATTAGTTTGGCTCAAAATTGTAGCTGAAGGCATTTAGAGACAGTGGCATTGATAAAATGGGGTTACTTCCTAATACTATAAATACTTACTAATTTTGCTAGTTTCAAACTGAATATGTCCTTTAAATATGGTAATTACTAGAAAAAAAAGAGGTCTAAATTTAGTTGTTTACAATTAACCAAATTACTTGCTTCATTTCTAGTATCTTCACATTCTTATAATGTTACAGGCTCATCTTTAGCAATTTATGTTTACCAAGTGACATTTCAGAGTGAGGTTTTTTTTCCCCATTTGACCTACCATGCAAAATGTAATATATATAACAAAAAAATCATTTCTGCTTCAGAGCTCTATCTTGGTTTAAGTGACATTTTCTTTCTTCTTTTAACAGGTCAGGAGAGTGATTTCCTTGCTGTCCTCTATGACTATCCTTCATCAGACATAAGCCAACCTATATTTCATGTAGGGGAAAAACTACGTGTGCTGTCAGAGTAAGTTAACCCCTGGGATTTTTTGTCTTTAAGTCAGGTTTTGCTACAATTGATGCAGAGCTCTTTTATGTGCACGTTGTCCAAACGGGATGCACTTCAGCAAAATGAACTGAGTTCTGAATTTGCAAGGAATGACACTTAGTCGTGGTGCAAATTTCCCTATAGTTCAAGGACTTGGGGCTTCAGATTGTTCTTTGATCCTCTCATTCATCTGACACAGTTTCTGAAGCTGGATTCAGGCTCTGTTCTAAAGTAGGACTCAAAAAAGAATTCTGTTTTGAAAAGTGATTTTGAGAAAGTATCCCCCATGTTAGTGGAAAGCAGAGTGAAAGCAAGATCAGTTTTAATCACATGGAATAAGGAATTTTTATCTGAATTTCTCTATGTCAATTGTGTCTCATTTTCTCTGTCATCTTTCTTCCCTAACAACTCCTTATGATGAGGTCTTAGGATTTCACACTAGGGCAACTCTAACAAATATAAAATAAAAAATAGTGTATTTTTTTCTTTCTCAAATATTTCCATTGAGTCTACATTTTCTCAGTGTGGAAAAAAAAAAAAAAAAAAAAGGTCAAAGATTTGCTGATCAGGGGACTGGAGCACCTCCCGTATGAAGACAGGCTGAGAAAGTTGGGGCTGTTCAGCCTGGAGAAGAGAAGGCTGTGTGGAGACCTCAGAGCAGCCTTCCAGTATCTGAAGGGGGCATATAAAGATACTGGGAATGGACTCTTCATTAGGGACTGTAGAGATAGGACAAGGGGTAATGGGTTAAAACTTAAACAAGGGAAGTTTAGATTGGATATAAGGAAGAAATTGTTTCCTGTTAGTGTGGTGAGGCACTGGAATAGGTTGCCCGAGGAGGTTGTGAATGGTCCACCCCTGCCAGTGGTCAAGGCCAGGTTGGACGACGCCTTGGGTGATATGGTTGAGCGAGGTGTCCCTGCCCATGGCAGGGGGGTTGGAACTTGATGATCTTAAGGTTCTTTCCAACCCTAACTATTCTATGATTTCCCAGGTAGATCCACTCAATAATTAACAAGCCCCAAAAGGGAGTAGGCTTAAGAGCACTAGTTCAGATTGACCTTAAGCATTGTGCGGATAATGCCGCACAGGAGTGAGTACACTTCTTGAAGAATGGAAGCCAGCAGCCCTGATATTCTTTTATGCACAACTTCTATCAGCACACAGTGACCTCCCAGAAGTTACTCAGCCCCACAGTCACTGTTTGCACTGATTAAACAGAAATGAAAGACTTCATTTTTGCAGCTGGTGGAGCAGATGGATTCAAGGGGAGATCAGACACATCTTAGAGGAGAAATCATCCAGGGATTTCTAAATTCATACAGAAAATTCTCTACCCAAGGAAATCAAATACCTGGAGAACTGAAGTACTCAAAGACTCACAGACAATTGATGAATCCTTGGACTCAGCTCCAGTTCACTATTACCCACAGTGACCTTTGTCAGCAGGAAAATGAAGGGCTATGCAGATCCTTGGTCTGATCCAGAATGGCTGCAGTTATGTTCCGCTGACAAAGTGCTTTCCCTGCCTCCCTGAACCTAGAGGTCACAAGGCTCACACAGTACCACTAGATGAATTTTCTGCTGATGGAGAGCTTCCCTAAACCAGGGGAATTCTTCTCTGGTAACACCAAGCTTTTTGACCCTTGCTGCAGTTTGCATAACGTACACGACATGGCACAATTGCTTTAGCTTGGAAATTCCAGGTTAAAGCCTCACTTCCAGCTTTCATCATCTACGAGCCCTCACAACACCACATAACTACATATGTGTGTATCAATGGGAATTAGATCTGTGACATATCATATGTGTACATGTGCTGCACAGTATGATCTACTGGATGAAAAGCTTCAAACAGAACCAGGCTTCTGTAGCAGCAGTTCTTATCATGTTTGTCTGTTGTGCAGTGATCAAGAGCTTCTCCTAATAGTAAGAGCCAAAGCAAGCCTGGACGGGAACTTTCCTCTTCCTGTTTTGAATCAGCTTGTTCACAGAAGACAAGACACTTCAATGCTCTGCAAAGCACAGTGCCCCAGTGAAAGACCTGTTCTTCCCTGCTGGGATATGCGCTGATGTTAATAGGAACTGTTTACCTACACTCCTGGTGCACATAGGCTGCAGGTATAAACTTCTCAAGTAATCCAAAGAAGCAAGTGCAGTGGAAGTGAAGAGCAGCATGGCAGGCATGACCACAGAATGGCTGATGAAGAGTCTCCACAGAGAGGATAGCATAAGCAGGCAGCACGTGCTGCTTTCGTAATGGCAGCTTTCATTTTCATTTCTACCAAAGCAATCGCATGTAACGGCAACCAGCCCCACCAGGAGCATGATATATGGATCCCTCATAGAAAAGAGAACTCCTCACAGATATCATGACTGCTCTGGCTCAGCAGGGTTAGATAAGCACCACTGGCACAGTGTCTCACTCTCCACACTCATCTGGCACCTTTCATTACCAAAGGAACAACTGTATTTAAGTGGCAGTAGTCAAACCAAATGTCCTTCAATGATCTCCCCAACCTACACAAGCTCGGTGGCTCCTGCCCCATGAGAGATGTGATGCTTTAAGACTTTTAATCATCATAGGGATTTTTCAGGATTAGCAGTATTAGTTTGAAGAGAGGGAGATGCTGAGACTATCAGGGGTTTTGTTACTGCAATTCTTGGTTCTGTCTGGGAGAGTTGTAGGAAAAAACACCCAAAATAACCTAAATGTCTTATACATCATTTCATGTCAGCTGGAAACCCACAAGCAAAACTTGTGGGGATCTGAAATTTCCAGCTCTGAGCACTAGACACTTCCCTTTTTCCCTTAGCATACACACTCTGGACCATGGTCCCAGCAGCTATAACGCAGAAAGTAAAACATAAGTGTTTTCACCTCAGTTGTTCTGATACTGAGACTCTGGTCTGAAGTCCAGGCATTATTTGGGAGCATTTATATGAATGTCCACAAAACCAGCATTCAAACACAAGATACAGTATTACTTGGATTCAAACTTTTACAGTAAAAGATGTAGAAAGCCCATCAACCATCAGCATCCTTGCACTAATCGCTAAATCTCCACAGCATCCCTATGAAAATATGTGGTACCATGCCCTTCCTAAGGGATTCAAAAGTCAAAACCACCTTTCAGCATCACAGCAAGAGCCTAAGATAGATCATTGGAAAAACATACATTTAGTCACCTAGTTTCAGCTATGAGATCTTATTTATTGTAGGCTGGTCAGCAACCCACTGAACAGAAGGAAAAGAGCAAACCATGACCCTGTTAGACTGAAAACCTGTTCCCAGGCAGACGGGGCGCTGAGTATCTCTAACCTGATGTTCCAGGAGTATCTAGAGGGCTATCCAGACACAGCATACCCAGCCATAAGCTGGATATCCTGGATACCAATACAAGTCTAGCTGTGGGAAGGCAAAGCACAGCATGGTTTAACCACTGAGTATTTACCCTTCCTCTTTTAACTACAGAAAAAATATTTTATTACTTACGTAATTTCAATGGAACAAATGGAGCTTGTTTCTGTGTCCAAATTTAATCCTGATGTACGTTTAGAAATGGAACTATCTTAAATGAGACAAACTTGGGTCTCTTTCTGAATACATAACTCAGGAACAAAAACAGAAAGTTACAGGCCAATCTGTATGTCTGAACTAATGCCTAAAATGAGGACCAAGTCTGAAAGTACATCTGAAAATATCCCTTCTCTTGCTTTCACACAGTGAAGGAGGCTGGTGGAGAGTCCATTCCCTTACAACAGGCCGAGAAAACTATATTCCAGGAAAATATGTAGCAAAGGTTTACCACGGGTAAGCAAATGCATTTCCTATAGCCTTTCAACACTGTACTTCTACATATACAGCGCTGATCAGTTATTCAGTGTTTTAATCAGAACAATGCCAATAGTGACTAGGCAGACAGAAGTTTTATTTATTGACAGTCTAAAATAGTTCCTTTGAAATCTCAGAACATCAAATCCACACCTAAATTTAGATTCTATGAGAAGGAAAATCCTAGTTTTAAATGCTGGAAAGGGTAAAAAGAACACCTCAAATGTAATATATTTTAAATACCTCTGTACTGATCTCTAATTTAAAGACATCACTAAAATGACCCTATTTAGAAAGAATTTTTAATATTTGCAAAAAGTAAAATTTAAGCTAGAGTTGCTCATGAAATAAACAGTCCAAAAAGAACAAATAGCAAGACTAATAAGCCATTCAGGAATGTAAACTCTCACACTGGAAAAGCTAAGGGTGGTTCAGAGGTTTCTTGTTGCCCTAGACATCAGTCAGGAAAAAAACATTAAGCACACTTAAGACCTTTCTGGCATATGAACTGCAAACTTCATTGTGATTTATGAAAGTACTCTAATTTTAATATGCTTTTACATCCTCCCGAAATAGACAAGCTTTCACAAAGACAAGGCGCAGATACAATGATGGAAGCTACTGTCTGAAGCTTCCCCAAGACCACTTTGCTAATAGCACACTGGATCAAACACACAAGAGCAACTTTAAAATAAAGTGCCAGTAACTCCTACACCAGCCGAGCAGCTCATTTACACAGTTAGACACTACCTGTGTCTACAGCAGCCGCATCAAGCTATGATGAAAATCAGTAGGGCTAATTCCACTTTCCCTTATCCACAAAGCCTATTTACTTAACTGGTTGGTTTTTCCCTTAGCATAAGCAGAATATCTGTATTGTGTATGGGTTTATTTACCATAGAATCAAACATTTTTTTTGGGTTAACAAAAAATGGTTTAAATGAAAAAGAGGAATTTAAGTAATGCCACAGATATGTCAGCAATATAGCACTTGGATATGTCCCCAACAATTCCGATCAAGGCAGCTTGAAATGTTTTGTTTTCTCTAAATCCAAACCTTCTTCACTCTTCCCTAGTCTCACACTTAATGGATCCTCAAAGAGAGCAAAATTTTCTCCATAAACTGGGAAAATATGCCTGGACACAGTTGAGAGAATAACTATAGAAAGCCACAGTGTTGTTTTTGCAGTCACTTTTCCTGGCTAACACTGCACATTCACAGCCACATGCTGCTCTCTGTTTCACTGGTGTCCAGACTTCAAAATTTGTTTTTTCCTGCTCCACAGCTGGTTATTTGAAGGGTTGGGAAGAGAAAAAGCAGAAGAACTTCTATTGCTACCCAACACCAAGGTCGGTTCCTTCATGATCAGAGAGAGTGAAACCAGGAAAGGTGAGAAAGTACCATTTTTACCCCTTGATCTTAGACATTAACAGTTGATCTCAGCCATTAACAGTTGTTCTGCTTCATACAGATCAGTCCGAAACCCAAAAATGTATGTACTGGGAAGGCAAAGGTACCCAGTGCAGCATACCAGTCTTCACCAGTCAGGGCTGGCAACAGTGTTAGCAATGGCCATGGAAAGTTCCACGGGCATCAGCAGAAACAAGACTCAGTTGTTTAAACACTATTATTTACTTTGGTCTCATGCAAAGCTTATTATGCAGTGGGACTTTTCAAATGGAGGAAAAGTTGCAGATTTGCCTTAGTCCATGAAAGATAGCCTGAAGAAGCTATAAAACACACTGAGCAGTGGGGTGGCTGATAAGTGAATTTCTTATATAAACAGGTTGTTCTTCTATTTACTTTTAAAAAATGACATGACTTCAATTTCACTTTCTTTCATAGCAATTCTGTTGCTACGTGGGAACTCTACTGAACACACTTTATACTTCAATGCTCTTCAATGGGAATACATCTCCCACTGTGCAACATATCATCTTCCCTTTTCCTGAAGCATCAGAACACATGCTGATACCATGATACTACAGTTAGAGGGGAATAATAAACCATTTACCCTGATCTTTTCCATACCACAGGCCAATTACTTTCATAATAGCTATGTTAAATTGAAAGAAATTAAGGATCAACATTCAATCCTTACCAACCACATGCTGAAAAATAGTTTTAAAACAAACAGTTTTAGACAAAGAAACAGGAAAATCCAAGTCCAGATTCAATCCAGATCTTAGGCCCTGATGCTGGTCCCTTTGTTCTCTTTGTTATACTTAAGTATAAATATGAAGTATACTATATAAGTAGAAATTAGGACGGCCACTCAGTTTTTTTTCCAGATCTTTCTGGAACCTTTTGGATCATTGCACCACATCTATTTGGTTGTGGTCACTGGTTTCCATCCAGAATTAGGGCCCTACTTTGGTGTAATGAGCTCTTCTCTTTCTCCAGGATTATATTCCTTGTCAGTGCGGCACAGACAAGTAAAACATTACAGGATCTTCCGCCTTCCAAATAACTGGTATTACATCTCTCCACGGCAAACCTTCCAGTGCCTTGAAGACCTTGTGAATCACTACTCAGGTAAGAAGAACTGCAGGATAGACATATTTTCCACTGGTAACTGTAAAACTATCTATCAAAGATCCAGAACAAGAAGTTTTGCCTTTGTTCAAGACTTGCAACTACTGCCACAGAACAAGTAATAGAAAAACTTCTGGTTGATATGTTTTACCTTATTTTTAGCCTAAATAAAATATGTTACCCTTAACAGTACAACTGAAATCAACCCAAGAAGTCAGATAAATAAAGACAGATGAGTTTTATCCATATTGGAATATGATATTGTATGGCCATGTCAACAACACTGCTTGGTCTGAACACTAGCATCTAGAACTTTGCTAGACAGCTTTCAAATACAATTTAGAGGTTAGCACAGGACAGGGATACCCAGTCCTTCAGAAGCACAGCTAAACTCAAAGTTTGGGTGTACAAAAATGTTATACTGTGCAGATGGAAGTCATGGTTCTGGGTCCCAAGGCCGCAGTTTACCAGCATTGGCATGTCTTCCATTTACTTATTTGCCATATCGACAAACAGATAGAATTAGGACATGCAAAACCAGCTTCTGCAATCACATTCCTCTTAGGAACCACTAAACCACACAACCTTATCTGCAATGGAAAATTCTCAGAAATGTTGTTACTTTCTTCCCTATTGGTTTAGAAGAGCATGGCTGGATTTTATCAGCAGAAGATATCTCAAGGGACTCAAGCTGTTAGCTCCAATTTGGATCGAGCTGTCACTTTTACTAACATCAGTCCAGTGGATGACACCCATTTCAATGATATTTTTCCAGATTCATGACAATTTAACCTATGTCAGAGAGATAATTTGACAAATGACACAATTAAATGGCTGCAGGTAGCATGCATTAAAACAAGGACATTTTAAAACGAGGAAGGAAGATTGCAATAAGTTAATTGCATAAAAGTTACAAAAGAACAATAGGTTCTATGCTTTAATTAGTAATGGGTACTCAAGCCCAAACATGCAAAAGAAACTTTGAACTCCAGTGATATAAACAATTTCTACAGGATAATGTTTTGGGTATTTTTTACATTCTAGTTAGCTGACACCTTTCTCCATTTAGAATTGCTCAAACAGTCAAAAGCTAAAATTTGGGGTGAGGAGAACTTACAACAATTTTTACTTGAGTTATATGTGTAAGAGGAGACATAATGAGATTTAGCTCTCCACCTTTTCTCACCATGACAAGATAACAGATTTTCACCTTGAAATAAGGCTCAGAGATGTAAAACACTAGCATTCAGCCATAATGTTCTCTACTTGAGCAGAAGGATGTTTGCAATGTTCCTAGTGGAGCAAGGAGAAGACAGAGAGAAGGAACTTAGATGAAAGTTACATGTGAATCCTGATTCATTCCATAGCCATGTTCCACAGCAGAATACTGCACATACAATCCAACCTGAATGGTTGCATCCTGCACCTATTTTACATTCTGTTTGCATGGCTGAGGCAATGGGAGGCAAAAGTAGAACTCACTGAGGACTCAGAAAAGATGGGTTTAAGTCCCTGCTCTATCACAGGTTTCCTTCCAGACTTCAGGCAAGTCACTTTATCTTTCCGTGTCTCAGTTTCTCACTTGTACTGTGGGACATATGTCTCATGATAAATCAAAAGGAAAAGGTATGAAGAACATGTCACAGCGACCTTGCTGAGAACACACGATTTATTGACCCTTACTGTTGTGCCCAAACTGCTTATTTGAGCAAGAATCAGGGAAAGAAAACAGTTGAGATGCCAGTGAACAAAGATTAACTGTGCATTCATTTCCCTCTTCAGAAGTTGCTGATGGTCTCTGCTGTGTCCTTACAACACCTTGTCTTACCCAGTGCACTAACAACAACAGTGTAATGAACCAAGTTCCTCCTGTGGTGATGCGGAATAAGAACTTCAACTGGAGAAATATTCACAGGTACCACATTACAACACAGGCTGCCAGAAACAACAAGGGTTCTTTTCCAGCCTTGTATATACTTTTACTTACAACACAGGAGAAGCAGCTATTTCCTTCTCCTGAGATCCAAGAGCAGACGCTCCTCAAAGCTGCCGGCAGCAGGTTAACCCATGAAAATTGGATGTCCAGCTCTCTAACTGATAATCTTGGTCTAACTTTGGAAGCATAGTTAACTATCATTTTTCCTATCCAGCCAAGAGTGTGGCCACATAAGCAGTCAGATGCACCGCCAATGGCACAGTAACATGTAATGTCTTAGAGATGAGCTCCAACAGTCAGAAATGGCTCCCCGTTGTTCACATGGTGGCCATCCAAGAAGCAGTACACATTCAAGGAACACATCCCAGTATAAATCTTTCCTGCTGTACGTCTCTCAATACAAAGCCCACCTCAAGGTTCCTGAGATTTCTAGTGTCTTGACTGCAACTAAAGTAGGTCAGGTTTCAGAAGCTGGTGAAACAACCACCTTTAGAAACAAAAGCATCTCTTCTTTTTGAAGTGTAAATTTCCCTCTACCACCCTTCCTTCACAAAGCATATTCATTTGCCTACAAACGCAAGAAAATTTAGTGGAGTATTGAAGCCATTTTTCCTACAGTTTAACAAGAAAGAAAGTATGTAGATGTTATTTCCTTTTCAGATGAAGAAAAATACTTAGATATTAAGATACCTCTGGTGCACTGACTGTTTCAGAAACCACTGACAGAAATATCTGCTGATTTATGGGACTAGATTTTTTTTTACACAACAAAATTAACCTGATTTGGTTTAACAGCTGCAAATATTATACTAATAGGCTCAGTTCAAGTAGCTGAAATGGTAACAAAATTTTCTTCTTTTAAAGGCTGGAGGTGACTGAAGATACTGAGAGCACCCTGGCAGCAATGGATGACTCTTGTCTTAGCTATGGATTGAGGGAAAGTATCGCTTCCTATCTGTCCTTAACAGGGGAAGACAACACTTCTTTTGCAAGTACCAGAAAGAAGAAAGCCCAATCACTCATATATACAGGGTGCAAACGCAAGAGTACCCTTCACTTACCACCTACATACTATGAGGACTAAATGTAAGACAACCAGGAGGAAAAAAAAGACAAAACTGAGGAGTCAGAAGAGAAACCCAGAGCATTCTTTGGTCCTGCAGTCCTTCAAAGACCGAGAGGTAGAAGCACACCAGCTGATGACCAAATACTGGCAATGCTTCTGCATTTCCTCTTCTGAATGTTAACCAGAGACCTTCTTAAGGATGCTGTCTCAGCCATGGCATATGCTGGGAACATCCTCAGTGCACCTGATATTAGAACCTAATCACAAGCAGGACAGACTCAAAGTCAAAAGCCAAGTGAGGCAGATGACTCTTCAGCATGTCCAGCATTGTACAGAGGTGATTGCATACAGAAGGACTAACTATAGCTCAAGAGCTTAAATTAAGTCTTACCCTGGTATGCTCCACAACACTGAAAACTGCCTTTACAGAGCTACTTACAATGAGAACAGGAACCTTTTTCTGCTCCATAAGTAGAATGTAGTGGCCTGTGGTGTCACAAAATGGTCATAAAATTAAGAACAGGATTCACTCACTGGTAAAAGCAGTTCCTGTTTAACCCTGAGCTGGGAGTACAGGCAAAAGCCTAACTCAGCTGCTCATAGTCTACCAGATATACAACAAAGAACAAAGAGACTTTTAATTGAAAAGTAAAATGTGGTAATATCGTGCCTAACCACAAAGGTAGGCTTGTAAAGGTGTCACCTTTTATGTGTAGAGGACCAGATTTTAACCTCATGTCCTGAAGGCACAGCGAAGTGTCCCTGCCCATGGCAGGGGGCTTGGAACTTGATGATCTTAAGGTCCTTTCCAACCCTAACTATTCTATGATTCTAAGGCACCCCCATATTTATGTACAATATTTATATTAATAGCAGCTTTTTTAATAATTAAACTAAGAGAGCAAATCAGCGACAGTGGATTTTAAAGAGTTTTCTGAATTTCTTGCCTGAAGAGATCTCTGTCAAAAAGTAACGACACATTTCATCAAACTCCGCCAAGATTTGTAACCAGGTTATCTCAAATTAGAGAATTTTCCTATATATATGTGCTCTTGAAGGAGCAGCTAGCATGGTCTTTTGAACCTGACTTGGGATAGTTTTCTAAATCAAGCAGTCACATCTGGGGGTGTAAATTGCTGCAATCCATGTTCTCAAGACAAGATCTTTCCAATCTAATATTCTGTCATACCTTTTTGCACAGAGTTGAGTAATGAAGGTTTTGAGATAGAGAATTTGGTTTATACATATACATATATATCCTCTGTAAATACTCCTTAGTACAAATCTGTGCGCCCTTTAGATCTTTTAACAGATCATTTGCACTAGGAAGACAGATTCAGAGATCAAAATAGTTCACAGCCTGTTTAAACATATTTCAGGACTTTATGGATGAATGTAATTTGACTGGCAAACATTGAAAATTGCAAAGCAAGATGAACTCAGGAACTCTAGGTGTTTGTATGATACCTGTTACTGATCATTACTATGTTATGGTGACTGCATTTTACTCAGTGAAATGTATATGGGGAGCATTACAGATTTTTAAGTCAAGTCATGACTTGTATTTATTCATTAAAATAATACCCAGTAGTGACTTTATGTTGGTTTTAGACAATGGAAAACTTCATGTACAGTTAATACAAACACCCAGTCTCACAATGACACTGACAGAAGGCATCTTTGATGGAAAGTAATAGAAGGATCCAAAAGCCCATGTAACTGGGCAGTGCTCGGAACATGGGCTGTAGGAAGGAGGTAAGACATGTCCTGGTGACAACAGGTCCACAAAGTCACAGACCAGTTCAGGTTGGAAGGAACCTCTGGAAGTCACCTGCTCAAGTAGGGCCACTGAGAGTCAGTTGCCCAGGACCATATCCAGACAGCTTTGAATATCTCCAGGGATGGAGACTCCATAGCTTCCCTGGGCATCTTGTGCCAGTGCTTGATCACCCTTGTAGTAACAATGAAAGATGACAAAAACTTATGAATTGTCCCATAAGGGATGGTTGGATTTCACAGATGGTGGGGGGGGGACATTCTGTGAAGTCTGGCCATTTCTCCCAGGTAACTGAAAAACTATACTTGGGACCTTTCGGGAAACATGATCTTGCAAGGGCCAATAGCACTGAGGTGATCCTATAAAAATCTGGGATTACCTAAGAAACAACATCAGAAATACCAAATTTGGGTAGAGACGTAAAAAACCTGGGGCCAACGAAGAGAAATCAGAGAGGTGGTTGGTTTGTTTGAGAAGGAATGAGGGTGGTAAACGGGGTAAAAAAAGAGAAATGGGAAAAGGGGGAAGAAAGGGGATCTAAAGGGTAGCTAATCATAGAACACTTAGGGTTTGTCTCAGCTGATTGCAGTAGTTTTCAGTAGGGCAATAAATCTCCTCTTTCCACCACTGGCTGACCTGCTTGCATGGCCAGGAGGGACCTGGTGTCTTCCCATGCACTGGGTGGAGAAGGCTGGGAACTCTCCTCCTAACACCCACCAGAGAATGCCTGGAGGGGACACCTAACAGATCTACCCTCCATAGCCTCCTGCAAGAGATGGAGGCAATCCATACCATTGATCCATGCTTCTACATCAAAATTGCACTGGTAAATGAAGTAATTAATCAAAAGATGAAGTCAAACACCAGATTAATGCCTTTCACTGATTTAAAATAAGACCATAATCACTGAAACTTTTTTCTAATCATACTACTGAAAGATGCAGTAAGTTACAAAAGGTCCTCATGACAGATTTGCAGTGATTTTGTACCACCTTTTTTCAGATCTATTCCAAACAAAATCTCTCATAGGAAGACACAGGAAACTCAAAACCACTTTGTTATTTCAGGTGCACATCTTGTAGAGAAAGCTTTGTGCATCACACCTTTCTACATGCTCAGAAACTGTGTTATTTTGTTATGCATGACAAAGACCAAGTAAAGAACACAAAACTAACTTTTGCAGAAAAGCTGTATTGCTTCATGGGGTTTTCACCTCTGGAAAGCCGTATCTGGTACATATTCTCACTTTCATGATTCTTAGTCTGTGTGTACCTCCTTTTTCACAGTAAAATTAAAAGTACGCAATGATTTTGGCATCTTGGAGCAAAACCAAGATGCATCCCTGGACAGGAGGTCTAGGTGAGAAATCTGAGTAAGCCAAGTTGCTTCTGCATAATATCATTACCAAAAAATGAATTAAAAAATCAAGCCACTGTTGTTACTGCTTGCTTTTGATTTCATCAGTGTATTTCACAAAAAAACTAAATCCACCATGACCCTTTCAGGATAAATACTTAATATTACTTTGAAATAAGTGGGGATGCTGCATTTGCCAAGACAGCAGTATGCACACTTCCAGGAAGAAAACTGTTAGAAACACTAGGGGGAAGAATTGATGCACCTGCCTGCTCTATGCACTGTTTTCCATTATTTGATGACCCGCTGTAGGGAAAAGGAGGAGTTCAAACGTTATTTTACAAAAGACAAGACATAATGTGTAACTACACTCCAGAATTAATGATAAACAAAGAGGTCCTTACATTCCCCTTCATAAGTTGCTCAACCAGTAAATTGCACTGTATCCTGCTACGTCTTTCACTGGGCCCCATTCAGACCAATGTCAGAAAAGGGTATGTGGCTTCAGAGAAAGGGTAGGATGTAACCGTACTCTGACAAAAAAGAACTATGGGTTTCTAGCAAATTAATTGCTATGCCAAGAGCTGAGTAAAGCTATAGGAACTATGTGAGGAACTATCCAAGAATGACACAGAAAAACAACTCTTGAACAGCAATTTTCATCAATTTCCCTTGCCTTCCCCCCCTAGAGTGATGCAATTAAAATACTCTTATTGTGACATGGGGATGCAAAAAATCATATTTTCTGGAGCAAGGGCACACTGAAGAAAAGTTACTGAATAGAGATGTCAGCATTTTCGAGTTAAGATTTTTTGATTTCAAGTCAACAGTGCTAGCAGAGGGATCATTTTGTCCACATGCTATTTCTGCTGCATATATAAACCTCCACTGAAGATTAAGCCTTATTTCATAGCACACTACTATTACCTGAGACTGTAAAGGTCAGCGGTAGTATTGATGCTGACAAAAAGTCGCCAGATTTGACACTAGAAGTGTTGTAAATATACAGATCACTTGGGATGACTGCGAAAATAGCCTGAGCTGACAGTGAAGAAGCCTGTGGGTAAACAGATTTTTACTCTTTGCCTGAAACTTGCTTTTTCTTTTAAATGAAAGCCGTTGTGAGATCAGATAAAAAGATTGCATACTTTCAACATGTGAATGTTGGGTTTATCAGTCTAAAAACTGCTGATCAACAATTGTATTTATGGAATGGAAACTAACCTGTTGTACCTATAAGTTATGAAACAAGACTATTTATATAATACACAAAAAAACCACAGTGACGAAAACCAGATTCTTAGTATGACTAAATCAATCAGCAAAGTGCATCTCTTGTACATCCTTGTGAAGCACCCAGCTCCTGGAGACTGCGATCACAGGTGAGATGAAAAATAACTATAGCAATAACAACCCTATTAACATTGCCAAGGTATGGATGAAATAAAACCAGCACCCACACACTGCCACATCCTCATATATGTAACATCCTTTCACAATGATTATGAAGTGGCAGGAATGGGACTTACCATCAACACCACCCTTCTGAAGAGGTCCATATCAGCTGTCTCTGTGAGCAGGTGGATGCTGGTAACATCAGCTCCACCACGGTCAGCTCCTAAAGAAACCCTGCTTGGGTCTCCTCCAAAGCTCGCAATGTTCTGCTGCACCCACTTCAAAGCTGCTAACTGATCCAAAAGGCCGGCGTTTCCACTTGCATCAGGAGAACCTATTGTAGGAAACAGTGAAATACATCTGAAAAGAAACCAGACTATAAATATTTGAAGTTTTGATTGAACATCACATTTTTAGCAGCTCTTGCAGCTGAACCTTGACAAAACTGATACCAGAGTTTCAGCATCAGAAGGGGTCTCCTCCAAGGTCATCACTTTACAGATTGACTCCATTTCAGTTTTTACCATTCCACCAGCCACCGCTGGAGGTGCCTAATTAATTGTCCGTCCTGGTGACATAAAAATAACACTCCAACTTCTAAGCTTCAGTTGGACAGCTCATGGCGGGAGACTTGAATCCAGGCTCAAGTATCCATAAATTCAGGGCATAAGAGTCTTTTTCTACATAAGCAGCTTGATCTTACAAGAAATTAAAAGCAAACAAAACAAATCAGTGTGTTTGCCAAGTTGGACGGGACCCATAAGGATCATCAACTGTTTCCCTTGAGTACACCTAATTGCATCTGTTTGCTTCCTGTATCACTTTTACACTTACCCTGTCTGACCAATCAGTTTTGTAACATCATCTTGCATTTCTTGAAACACGCACAGATATAATTTTGTATTTTATATTATCTCCACATATATCCTTTGAGATTGACCTATGTCTAACTGAGAAGAGATCTTATCTATATGTATTCATATTTTTGTTCCTAAGAAAATAAATAAAAAATAATGAATCAAGTACCCCCTATGCTTAGGTATTACCACTGAAAGGCTACTTTCTTTTCAGTACCAACCAGTGGTAACCTGATTTGAATAATAGGAAAGCAACGGTGAAAGCATCTAATGATACAAACCCCTAGACAAGCTTAATTTTTTTAACAACAAAAGCAGAAATAAGTAAGTCCTGCACAGTCTGTAAGAAAGGAATAGAAAATGATTGTTCACTGTCTGCTGCTTCTTAATCCACAATGAGGCATTCACTTTTAATGATTTTAAATTCTCCACATTTAAAACTTGGAAGTAAGAAAAAAAGACAGAAAAGCCAGGAACAGAAACACAGCTGAAACTATTTGTTTCTTCCATTGCCAAGACGAAATAGTACAATTTTAATGTGAGAGGCTCAGAAACTAGTGGATCAAAATGAACAGATAACGGAATAAAAAGATGCCACTTTGTGAACAGGTAGCCCTGCCTCAGGCAAAGAGTAATTGGAAGTATATATCCTGTCATAGATATCCATATGCCTACCATAATGAATTACTGAGAGATCACAGACACCAATTTAAGCAGCAGAATAGAATACAGAGGAGATTATTGATTACAGATTATTGACAGCCTTGCAGCTCTAACAGTTACGCACATCACAATACCCACCTCTATAAATGCCTTTGCAGTGGGACAGCCAAGAACTAAATGACCCCAGAAACTACAACCTTCCACTTATAGCCACAGTTTAAGATGCTCAGGACAAGCCACACCAGTGAAGCAATGGAGGAAGAACTTTCCCTGCTTTAGTTTTTAGGGTTGTTTTAGTTTGTGCTGCACACCCTGACCATTTCCCAGGGCTCTCAATCCAGCAGTAAAACCATTCTATGGTGTTAGAAAGGAAATATCATTTCAAGGGCTTGCTGTGTGTCTCATGAGACCTCCCCAGAGGAAGTGAAATCATAGAATCATTGAATTGTAGATCATTGAGTCCAACTGTTACCCCAGCACTGCCAAGCCCACCACTAAACCATGTCCCTAAGTGTCACATTTACATATCTTTTAAATACCTCCAGGGATGGTGACTTAAAAACTGCCCTGGGCAGCCTGTTCCAGTGCTTGACAACCCTTTTGGTGAAGAAATTATTGTATGCAAATCCATGGAAATGTTTTAGCAACACAATGTGCCCTGCTACTGGCATACTAAAAACATGACCAAGGAGAAAAACACAGCCAGTTCCTTCTGCCCTGGCAAAAAACACAATCATGCTGTGAAATGTACCACACTAGGGAACAAATGCATGCATGGGCATTCACAGTAGTTAAACCAAAAGAAACATGTCTGTGAGGAATATTTCCCACTGCCTTTTTGTAGGAAAAGAACACATTCCTGAGGACCACAGGACAATGAAAAGAAACCAGTGTTCAGAAAGAAGCAAACAAGGGCATACACATGCATTTCTGTTACTACTAAACTGGAGAAGAACAATAGTGCTAAATTTAAGCATGAAAATAATCCTTGTTTATATGAATTCATAGACTCTTAAAAGAATCAGGCTTAAAAACACAACTGTCTTCTCCATACTCCTGCCACCCATGTTACTGACAATTTACCTTAACTTTTTTGGGTGCAAAGTGGGAGGGGAAGGCACTAGCAAAAATGTTCATCACTTTTTGCAACATTAATGGATGATAGCAAATAAAATTGATATCCTTTATACTTCCAACAATGCGAGCTCTTTGCTTGCAAAGGCTGTCAACGAGACACCAAAAGAACTGCAGAACTGAAAAAACACCCAAACAACCCACCCCCTCCAAAAAAAAACCAAACCAAAACAATAACAACAAAAAAATCTGTTGTTTTCACTTCCCTTCATTCCCTAAAATCTCCATTTAACTCTTTCCTTTCTCATTTTGTAATTTATAACAAGTCAACATGAAAAGATTCAGCACTTTGCTTAGCTGGACCACGAAACTGGTATTGCTCACAAGATCATAACTTTTGTTTGTAACTTCAGGGCTCTCCAACAGTCCCTGCTGCTAATGTCCCTACAGTCCTAAGGGTGAGTTCCTGCCTCCTGTGAAATTGGTGGCAAAATTTCCAAGGGACTGGGATTTGTCCAGGTCTTTCAGTAAGAATGGAAACCACCCTGGCATATCATTAAGGATTTGGTTGAGTCTTAAGAAAAACCCTTACAGTATTTGACCTTCACTGAAAATCCCCAGTGGCTACTGGTCATGCACAGGAGTCAGAGGTATTTCATCGACCAAGAATAGACCTTGCAGTGGGAGCATTGCTCACCAGAATGGACATGACTGAAAATCCATGCTGATAGGGGGCCTGGTACAAACATACCACACTCATCATCTCTACATGGACTAAAGATGATATAGGGTAGCAAGGCACTGAAGGAATTTTTAGGGCTAACATGGAATTTAGGAATTTTTAGGCACATGAATGTGGTGCTTAGTTTGCTCCAATGACTCTTGCAAAGAGCTTTTCCTTCTTGCTCCTGCTCCTGAGCAACAGGATCTCCTCAAATGCACAGGAAAGACCACACTTTTTCCTGGCTGCAACTCCACAGTACAGAGAAGAGGGTCCCTGCATGCTCCTCACTCATAATGAACCACCTCTATCTCTAAACTCAGTCCATTCAGCTCATGCGTTGATGTTTCCAGACATACATGCAGATCCCTATGAAAAATCTCAAAAGCATGGACTACCATATAAATATCGGTATATAATATTCAGCCCAGTTAGCAGTTTCCACTTTGGAAGGAACCTAGGTGAGTTTTGTAGGGCTGAAGGAAGTTAGTGGGTAACGTGTGGGCAATGCTGCATAATGGAACCTCGCACAGCTCCACACTGCATTTGGCTCTAGCTAAAATGAAGCCACACTATCACTTTCATAAGCATCTGGTTTACACTCATGAAAACAGTGATTCTTTCCCCAGATACACCTATTACCAACTTCTTATTTAAATTACTAAGGAATCTGTAGTCCCACCAATCTGTTTACTGAATGAAAAACAGGCTTTCCTGGGAATGAGTTTTGAACAATAAAACAGAGAAGAGAAACAATAACCTGTAGCTGCAGCTACATACCCCACACTAGACAAAATACAGGCAGCATCACTAGCAGTGAATACTTAAAAGAACCACAAGGCAAAGTACTGAGTCTGGTATTTGCAAACATGGCAAATACAACTTCCTAAAGATTATATAGGTATTGAAATGTCCACTAGAGAGGTCAAGGATTGCTACCAGCATGATGGAACAAGAGCTCCACTTGCAATCATTGCATTTTCTCGCCATGGTTCTCTAAGCTCTCCTGTGCTGGGCAGAATTGAAAGGTGCTGGAGAAAACTGCTCCCTACTTGCTTAAGCAGGCAAATCTAGTAAGAGGCAAAATGAAAAAAACAATCCCAAAGACCAGACAACAGTATGGCAGAGGTTTAGGGAGAGTGAATGTGCATTTTCACGTGTACGTGCCTCTTTGCAGAAGACAAAATCCTGTATATAATGAGCATTTGAGTAGTTTTTAATGGCAATTCGTATTAGGAGGCAATAGGAAAGCAAAAAAAAACCAAATACCAGAGTATGGGAAAGGGATGCAAACTCAGAACATGCAAAATTTCATGGATGCAAGCATTGGAAGTTGAAGACATTGAAAATCATAGCCACAGTAACAAGCACTGCAATTAGCAGGAATACTGACGCCTAACTTGTCTTCATGTGTGTCTGCAAAACCCAATATCCACAGTTGCACCTGCAAACACAAGTCTAGCCGATGCTTTGATATAAATGCTTGGGCTTTGGTTTTGTCACTTTGCCTTCATAGCCTCTTCCCATTCTCTTCAAGTCCCAGTGGTATCCCCTAAAATAGTCAGTGAAAAATACAGGTTTTTCAAGTTTAAAAATAACTGAACTTTAAGAAAAAAAAAACATAGAAACAGAAGTGTTACAGAATGCAATTTAGCCCATAGCTGTGCTCTAGAAATTCATCACTTACCAGTACTAAGGAAGCCAAAAACACCGACTCGGTAGTTTGACATCACAACAATGATGTTACTGATGGCAGCTAGGTATGATCCATCTATGGATGTCTTTCCAGCCTCAGCACTGTAACTCCCTCCATTGTGGAAGAACAGCAACACTGGCAAGTTTTTGACCTGCCATGACAACAACCAGGTTAATATCCCTGTAGCCAACTCCTTTTGTAGGTTGGTGATGAGAACAGAAACATCTTCCCCATTAACATTACTGGAACCATTCATAGCTCTTTAACAGTGACCATAATGAGGGAATATCTGTCCATCTGTCTGAAATGCTAGGGGTAACTTGTTCTCAATGACCTATATACCATTCTAGAGGATACTATGTCCAGTATAAAGAAGATTTAATGGCACCACTGTGTTCCATCAGCCAACAACTTTACCAGGTTAGTTCAATGCAGACCCATCCTGCTGACTTGGCCATTGGGCTCATGGTGGGCTCATCTTTGCTGCAACATGTCTGCTTTACACAAATGCATGGGAAAAGTTCTAACAAGTGGGAAACAGAAGAAAAAGGCCTGTTGGGTTGCTTTATCTTCAGCAGGACTAACTCAACAGCTGTACAGGGCTGCTTCCAGCTCTCAAGTCTTCAGAATTAAATATTGCCTTATCTCCAAAATCTCACTTGACAAGAACTCCTCATTGCTCCTTCAATGGAGGTTTTCCCCTATTAGATATATAGAGAGGCATCCTGCAGAGTGGGCTTTTTCTGTGCATGGGAGAGAGTCACATCTCAGGAAACACAAAGGGCCCCAAAAGAGCCCATCAGGACTCCCGGGATGGGAAGGAGGTACAATGGGCTGCTGCCCATGTTAGAACTTCTTACAGAGCCACATGATTTTGCACAGAAACAGAGGCTTTTTCCCAAATCAGCAGCACATCTGTGCGGACCGTCTCTGTACGCACAGCAGGGATTCAGCCAGGCTGCTGCTGCATGAGCAGCACAAAAGCAGAAGTGCACCAAGAGACCTCAGCATTTATCAGCAGATTACAGCTCTGTTGAGATGACACTGAAGAAACACCAGTCTCCCTCTCTGGGTTGGCAGCTGGTGATGTTTTGCAAGGAGCTGGTGGCCCCTGCAGCAGCATCAAAGTACATCTGAGGTTTGTTTTTATCCCTGCAGCTACAGGGCATTGGGCTCTGCTGCTGTTGATTTCTGGATGAGGCTCAGCTAAACACAGCAGTCCCATCTGCTCTGGCAAATGATGTCTCTGGCTGTATGGGAGGAGCAGCAGGGAAGCAATGGCTTCAAAACTACAGGATAGGAGGCAAACTCCTCTCATCTGCCATTAATTTGTGATGATTGTGTGCACCTTCTCACTTATCAGTCTGGAGAATCACTTCAGAGGCTTCTAGTAAACATGACAGTGTTACCAAGAAAACCCAAGAAACTGGAAGCACTGAAACGTGCTGCTCTCTCTCAGTAACTTCTGCTCCTGAATAGAAATTGCCTAATTCACAGTGGTCCCTGGTTCCTATTTCTGCACTGCATGTAGCACAGAGAGAGAGGTAGGGGTAACGAAAAAACTGAAAGGATCTGTTTTCACACAGAAATTTGTTCAAAAATAGAACCTCATTGAGCCATGTCAGCTAAAATGGTATTAAACATGATGGTGAGCCTGCTCCATCCCCTCAGCTCAGCATAGTTAAGCCTGAGGTTCAAACCAGGCATTTCTGATGTCTCCACAGCCTGCATAGCACCCTGACCTCCAGCTGCCCTCTAAGTTGTGCCGAGTGCCTTTACTCAATGCTGTAATGATGAAAAGCTTAAGAAAGGCAAAAACAGGAGATAAAAATTAAAACCAGCAAAACAAAGACTGCTGTAACAGATACGGAGCAGTTTAGGGGAAGACTTAGTACTGGGGCTGTGCCTCATGCTAAGTGTCTGGACGTATCATTCCCATTTCTAGTCTGCAATGAGCAATGACAGATCCCTCTCCTATGCAAAGGTAAAATATAATGAAAAAATAATTTGGGGTTTAACCCCAAAGGATTTCAATCTCAGAGCTCATGGATTTGGACATTTTAGATGAAGCTGGTTTAACATAATTACCTTCGCATTTCTTGTTTGTCCTTTTAACAGCATAGTATAATGCTTTAGTTTTTCATGATTTGGTTGAACTATGCCTCACAATATGAGATATTTCATGTCGCCTACCTATCTTTCTCTGCATATTTGGTAGCCAAATAATCTTTTACTATATATTAGCTGCTGAATCATTTATTTTGGATATAAGTGAACTTCCCAAAGCCTTGCTCTCAACCAAATTCAATCAACCCCTGCAATTAAATCCTTGAGGAAGAAGAAACACAAGACCTTAAACGAAGCCTGATGGAGCCAATCCCTTCATCCACCACCCCTTGGTATCAAGCTCAGATGCAGCACCACCAGTGTCAATGCTGGTGGAGCACACACAGTAGCTGGCCAGAGTAGGACCAGCACATTTCTGGTGGACAGGCCATGGATACCACGTGTCTACTGGTCAGTGTATGGTTTTACTCCATACTTTGCAACGTAACGCAGGCAGTCACACATTGAGGTGTAAAATCTGTGTAAAGACTTCCAGCTGGGACATGGGCAGTTGGCTTTCTGACATGGCTATTGGGGGATGTCTTCTGGGGAGCCCAGCAAATCTAACATGGTCTTATGCCTGTAGGGGCTTAGGTCCCATGTGCAACAATTAGTGGAGAAAGTTCAGCATCCACTAGGAAGCTGCAAGTCAGCTGAAAGCCTGAAAGGTTTCCTCATATGCAGAACCATCTTCTCCATCTAACAGTAAAGCCCTTAATGAGCTATTTGGCAGGGCTAGATTTAAACTCTACCAAGCCAGGCAACCTCCAGTGCTTTAACTACTCTACAGTATTGCTCTTTAAAGAATTGAGTCCAACAGGGATGATGTGATAAGGATGGGAATAACACATGGAGGGGATGGGAGAAGAGGAAAGGGGGTACAGTTTCTATTCTTATTTAGGGGAGAGCTTCAACTCTTGATCTTATATTTGAACCCTTCGTAAATCAAGCTGAGGAACAGCTTTGCTTTGCCAGTGTGACAGGTGGTGACGGTTATAGGTGGAAAAAAGTCTCTCAGAAGTGCCAGTTTTACTTGGAGGGTTATGCGGTACACGTAGCTATGGAAGCAAAATGAGGTGATGTCATTCACCTTCTTCACTGCTTGACACTTAAACAGTCCTCTGGTGACCGGCAGCAGTACCTGCACTGTGCTCTTGTCCAGGCTCAAAATTCTCCTGAACAACCCTCACATTTGCTGCTCTCCAAGAGATTTTATATTCAGTATTTACTGGCTTATTTAACTTTCCATGGGTTGAAAATATATAACGATAGCTCTCTGTATGTGAGTAAAAAATAGAGCTCACCACAAAAAGAAACAGGAAAATGTTTCCTTCTGCTCCCAGATACTTCTGCAAAACCAGAAGTTTTGTTTCTGTCTTGGGGCAGACTTAATGCATGTGAAAGTGATTGACTCGATCACATCTACTTCTACCTTACACCTCTACAAAACCCAGGAGGGATTCAGTTGACAGTACCACTAAAGAGAAAAGACAAGCCTATTTAATCTATCAGATGGTAGAAAATAAAATGCTTTCAAATAAGCTATCTTGAAAGCAGCACTTAAGCGGAGATGGCAAACTGCCTGGGACAGTGACCTGATGTTTTCAATAAGCAATGACTTCACTCAAGGCAAAATGACAGCCTGATGCTGCAGGGAGAAAACAGACTGCTGGTCTTTCTGATGATTAAAATGGGCCTGCAAGGGACTCTGTATGCTGCTCTTGGATAACTAGAGTAGCTCCTTCTAGACATGCAGTATGACAGGCCCATAAATTTCTATTATAATGACCATCACCTTCAGAATATTGCCAGTACTCTGGAAAGAAAAACTGTTCCTGTGCTCTGGGCCCACTCTTCAATGGGATTCACATATTATTCGGCATCTTTATCCACAGTCCCCCAGGGGTTTGGCCAGTCATCTAAGCTTGGCTTAAACTTGGAGCTTTATTTTATATTTGTTTATGAGAAATGCAAGAGCTTTCAAATAACAGTTTCTCAGATTGTACCATTGGCCCAGTCATCTTTAAAACATCTGGTTTTATGCTTTGCGGGCTGGGCACAGATCTAGCATTGCTTGCTATGCTCCTTCCTCAACAGAGCTCCAACAGATGCCAATGGGAACAGTAAGGATGAGGATGAAAAACCCATCTGCTGCTGCTTGACCAGTGGTAAGCATTGATGTGATATGTTGTACTGTGTTATCATCTCCTGGACAAAGGGTCTCATTTCAGGGACACTGACATTTCTGTCCTTAATTTCCTCTCCTTTGCTACCACCTTCTCTTGTGTTTTGTCTTCTCCTCTGTCTTCTAACTTTTTAATTTGCCACACTTTCAGTTACCCAAGCACTGCTCACTGAAAGCTTATAAGGGAATACTCTTGCACCAGTGAAAACAACAGAGAGCTTAATTTAACCTTGTAGGCCTTTGTGAACAACACGCTAAAAAGAGTCATTTATGCCAATTAAATGCACTTTGAAAAGAACTAACTCATCTCCTACTTACAGTGGTGGCAGGAACAAAGACATTCAGATATAGGCAGTCTTCACTGACAGAGTATGACGGGGCCTCTCCATCTCCCGGCTGCCAACAAGCTGCCCTAGAGACATGGATTGGGAAAATGACAATAAAAAGGCTTGTACTCTCTTTCAACTGCTGCTATTTCCTTATATTTTGATGCATCAAGTTCATAAAATCATTAAACCTGTAGATCTCAAACATGTTTAAAACCATTCCTACCTCTACTTCAGTAACATGTATGTGGGTTTTATAAACCCATACAAATGCAAAACATTTTCATGTCTAGAATCCTTCCCTCAGAAAAATCAGCCTCATTTTAAAAGGATTAGAACTTGAAAGTAAACTCTCAGAAAACTCACACTTTGCATAAACTGCACAAAATTAGCACCAGATGTAAGGGCTGGGGATCCCAGGCCCAGGTCTCCCCTCGCTATTGCCTGCACACCTATGTAATCCACTCTGTTGCTGAAATGTCAGTTATTTGTTTTAATTTGTAATGGTCCTGCCTTGGGAAAATATGGTAAGTTTAAGATTTTCACACATTTTTAAAACCCATTTGCTCTAAGCATCATAGCACACCACTAAACAGTGCCAAGCACTGGTAAAAGTAACCTTTCAATAGGAATTCAGAAGCCAGCCACATACAGAAAATCCTTTTCTGGCCATCTTCTGTATGAGATTCATATGCTCAAGCACTCACACAACAAGAATTAAGTGGATGATTTTTGCAGTTCAGATCAAAGCTATTTTGAAGCCAGTTCCTTCTACTTCACAGCTACATTTATGTCACATAGTGAGTTATGGAAAAGCATGAGAATTTATTAGGGAAGAAGCTAAAAGAGGCTATGGAAAAGACAGTAATATATCAGAGATTTATTTCTAAATTATCTAAATTTTTAATGCCCTTATAAAACTTCACACTGAAGAATTTAATAGAAAACTACAAGGAAAAGGACCAGCTTTAATGCAGTTCTACAAAATCTTTCCACAGGGAAGGTTCCTAGGATGGTGATATCACTCAACAGCTTTCACACTGACGTAGTGAAGCACATCATATCCAACCAAAACTGCTAAAGCCATTTTAGGCAGACAAAATACGAATCCCCAGGTAGGAACCATGCTATTAATCACACAGCTTTCCACAGGACAGCAGGAATCATCACCCATCGTCATCTTCACCTTCCAGGATCTCCTCATGCCAAGACTGACTTCAGGGAAAGGCTGCCACCTACTGAGGCAAGTCCACAGCTCCTCCAGCAGCTGGAGACTCCAATAGCTGGGTGGGGGTTTTGGTCGGTTTTGCTGAGCTTGTTTGGGGTTTTTTTTAAGTCTTTTACCAGGACTAGGCTGATAAATAACTATTTCCCTTCCATCATAATGGCACTGTGCTAATGTGAATTTCTTATATACAAATATAGTGCAACACCAACATAGAGTCCAAAAACATATAGGGTCGTACACAGTGTATGGGAAGCATAGACCCTATATTTTTTTGGACTTGTGTATAGTGTGTGAGTGAGGTCCCCTCAATTCTCTTCAATAAGCTCAAAGAATTGTTTTTTTTAGCCTTAGATGAATACTAGAAGATAATGGCCAAGCTCTTCATTGGCCTAAGAAAGCCCTGAGAATTCACAAGATAGGAGGAGATGAACTGAGGCCCCTAAATTGCTTTGAAACTGTCAGCCAGGCAGCAGGTCCTGAAAGAGACTGCAGAGGCAGATGGCTCTTACCAAAGCCCTAGCAGACACCATGCTGTGGCTGCAGACAGAGGGAGCTGGTGGTGTGTGGGCTAACCTAACATCACCCTACACCTGAGGAAACAAAATCACATCCCACCACATCCTTCCAACAGTCTGATGCTTCATGGATACTGTGGTTATGCTGTAAACACCTCCACAATTCAGGTGCAACCTGAAGGATGAGGCTACCAAAGGCCTGGTGCTCTTTCAGCTCTTTAAGACAGCACCACATCTCTTTTCATTTGGTTCACCATAGGCTTTGATAGAAACTCCTGAAGACAAAGCCTGAGCAATGAAGGGACCAAATAGCTTCCACACAGCTGACAAGTGTCTAAATCCGTAGCCTTAGGTTGTGCTTCTCCTGAAGCAGGTAGTGATCCATGTCAGTCCATCTTCTACCTCCCTTGCAAAATCCACAATTTCCTTAACCATTGTAAGCTTTTGGAGATATCAGCTAGCTCAATTAGTTTGTCAATAACCACATGAGGACCACTCTTGGTGCCAGGAATTGAACAGGATGCATGGCTGGAAGGATATCACAGGGTCTCAGTAGGCCTCAGGTCCACATTAGCTTTCAGGGGAGCTCTTGGGTCACTAAACATCAGATTTCAGCCCTAATTTCTTCAACTCCCTCTATAGAAAGTTCACCGAGTCCTTCCACCAGACTCCTTTTGACTGCTCTGCACCTTCAATCTCCATTCAATCATTTGATTCCTCACATCTGCCTTGAAATAGTGCAGTGCTTTTTATTGATAGGAATGTGATCAGGTACCAGCTCTCCTGCATACATCTGTAGCATGGCTCACTCAGATGGGTTTCATGTGCTCTGTAGTTTGCTCTCTTATTACACGGACCACAGATGCATTGAGAAAGGCTGTATAAAAAACACTTGATTTCCATATCTTGTTTCTTGTTGTTGTTGCATTTCTATATGCTTTGGTTTTTTGTTTGTGATTTTGTTTAAAGAAATTCACTCTCCTAACACATTCCACAGCACAGATATACCGGTAGTGTCACCCAAATGCTTCTTTCTTTAAGAAATACACATCCACACTTTGTCATTTTGGTTCTGCCACACAACAAAATTAAAATTCATATCATAACACTAAATGAAACACAGACAGACACACAAGGACTATGTCCATAGAGTGCCTCCAATCTAAAATCACCAATCAGTGATGTCTGTACAGCGCTGGAGAGCCAAGGCCAGCTAATGGAAAACATTATAAACAGGGACTTAAGAGAAATTTAGCTTAGCTGCTAACATAGCTCCTAGTGCTAGTTTCCTCTTAAGGCATTACCTGAAACACTTAGAATTCCTGAACATCTGCCCAAGCAATTTAGCAAGTATTTGCCTCTTAATAGTTTTGGGACAGAAAATACTATCTGGGTCCTTCAGCCTGACCTAGACATAGGAGATTCTATATGAGGCCCACAGCTTCTGGTTACGTCAGTGTTAAAGTGCCCTTGTTTGGTTAAATATACTACAGATTTATTTCTATAAGTATGATATTTACCTGTATAAGTACTCAGAATGAGCAGGGATCGATAGCAGACAGTCAATGAGGAGTTATGCACAGATTTAAGGCAATGTAGTAGAATCCGCTTATATTCTTGAGGTGCTTGCATGCATTAACATACAGATGGAGTATGTGAAACAAAGCTCCAAACCTGTATTAATCTGTACCCTATTGCTTCTTTTGAAAGACGACATGAATATCATGGTGGTCATCATTCCAGCTACTTTCACACACCTGGATGGACAAGCAGTTCAAAGAGGTTTCTTACCTAGCCACGGTAGCATTCCATGTTTCCACCCAAGCAAATGGCTCTGGAGGACTGAAGCGCCTTGCTGCCAGGGGAGGTGCAGCATATGGGATCCCCAAGAACTGGCTGATACTTTTCCACTCTGAGCCAACATGGATCAGCTGGGATTTACCCATCAGATCTCCATGGGATGGGATGTACACAGATGGGGTTAAATCCGGTTCAGAAATGGGCAGGAATAAATCTGTTGGAGAGAGGAGGAGAAGAGGAAAAAGAATTTGCTTTTTTCAAGTTAGTACCATTTCAGAAATGAAAATTAATCCCATTTCCCTTAATTTTAAAATGTTTGTGATTATTTCACTTCCTTAAATGAAACATAGATAAATTTGTGTTAATTTTTCCCTATAAAATACTTAACGCTATGCTTCACATTAGCTACTAGATATGAACATTTAAACTTTCCAAACCCCTCAAACATTTCTTCCAGATCAGACATTACATTAGAATAACAAATCTGAGCACTTCTACAAGAAGGGAAAGACATTTGCAGGCTTCCCCTTGCCCCAAGCTCTAAAAAGCACAGTGTTAAACCTTTAAACTTTTATAGCAAGTCAGAGAGAGGAAAGATAACCACAACACTCATTGGTTTGGACTCTCAAGAGGAAAGCCTTGTACTTCACAGCCATTTCTAGTACCTGTTTCATCATGTGAGACAGAAGAGCTTCCACAGAAGGTATAACCCATATCCAAACTCTCTGCACTCCTGTGTAGGAATTGCTGATTTTGACAAGGATAAACCCCCTTTTCTCTTACAGAGTTTGAGTTTAAAAGGTTCTCATTAATTTGTCAGTTCTTTGCAAAAATTTCAGTGAACAGGAAATATTTCTTCCTTTATCTTTACTGTTACCTGTTTTATTAGAATTGCTTCTAATAAATGAAATAATCAATATCACACAAAAAGAAAGCAATCTCTTTTAAACTCAAGGGGGAAAAAACCAACAAAACTTATAGTTGCAATTAAGCTCGTAGCCAAACAATAACTTTTTTACCGGTCTACACAACCTCTATTTCTTTCTTAAATCATTTCCCTTCTTCAAAATATTAATTCAACTTGGTTTAGGTTTTTATGTTGTTTGTTTTATTCTGAGATGTTTCTTAAGACTTTCAATAGATGGTGGGTTTTCAACACTCCTTGTATTATTCTCAGAGTTCAAAAGAAAGAACATATAGGATCATTTTCTGCAGATGAAAAAGAAGGAGCTGGACTTTCATTACTGCTTTTTTTGTTTGTTTGTTTGTTTTGACCATTCTGCACTTTCCAATACACCTTTTGCATTTATTATACCTGCTTCAACACTAGATGGTAACACTAAGGTTTCATACATTTTATGGACATTTTCCCATCTCACTTGGCTGTAACTCCATTGAAATGGCAATGGACAGCTGTCTGGGAGATATCCATAGCGGTTTATGTCCAGTGGGAATCTCCTCACTCTTCCATTCACAAGAACTGGGCACAGGCCACCCCAGTTCCTTCCTCCACAGCCTTAACCTGCTCTTACCTTGTCTCCTATAGATATATGTAGCTGGCTCTTTGAGTAAAACCCGGCAGCTGTGTCCTTGAAGACCATGTGTGCATATCTGCATATCAGGGTAAAAAAGGCATCTGACTGCTGAAGGCTGGACTTCCAGTGTAACCACTGTACATGACTGGTTCTTTGAACAAGCTGTGAGGTGAATCATGAAGAAAAAAAGCAGGTAAAAATGTATTCCCAAAGTATTTTGTATGACACTGTTATAAGATGTTTAAATGAAAGGTTTTACAACAGGTCAAGCAACAAGAATATGAAGTAGCTATAAAACAGAATAATGGGACATAAATATTCTCAGATTCCCAGAATACTCTCCAAAACAGCTGAAGGACAAAAGGTTGTATTTGCTTTAAAATGGAGCAACACATCAAGAAAACTGGTTTCACAGGTTTTAGGAAAAGAAAAACATCTGATAAAGTACTGAGGACCTCAGCTGAAGAGAGCCCCAGGGAAATGTTTCAGAATAAGAAAAGTGATACTCTCGCTCATCCCAGTGTATAACACAGAGTAAAATTAGCAATGCATCAAATCATTACTGCATAGAGAGAACAGTGATTAAGAAGAAATTCATCACCAGTTACCACCTAATCATCATCCAGGCCCACACTTCAAGCTGGGAAGCCCCATTTCAGCCAATGTCTCAGGTAATCAGGAAATTCCTGTCGTGCATCCACCCACAGGTGAGGCCTTGGATTCAGCTACAAGAGGGTCCTGATTTGATACCATTAGAAAAATAACTGGCTTTATGCCAGCATTGTTTACTTGTAGCACCCTGCAGTTTCTCATGATCTCACTGTTGTCCATGTCAAGAGCACTGGCCAAGAATGAAGGTCACAGAGCATCTGAACATCTCTGTTTCCCTGCTTCCTTCCAACAAACACAATGAACATACACATATATACTTTACCAAATATACTGTGACAAAAAACATACTTTGTTATGTCTCTCAGTCATGAGAAGAAATCAACTCTCAGGCCTATCCATTATAATGTTAAAGCAAACAAGCACACTAGAGCAAACAAGCACACTAACATGAATCAGGCATATATCTATATATACAGTAAACAAGCACTATAAAGTTAATCACTCAGTTTATACTCGGAGGTGAGTATCCAACACTTCCCCTTTGGAAAGGCTTACAGGAAAAGGGAAAACCAGTTAAGTTACACTGCTCACCTTCATCAGGTGAGGACCATATAATACAAAAACCCACACCATTCAAAGGACTATCTTCTGCAGTAAGTGGGAGCATTTCTTTATTTCTAACATGTGGCACTGGGGATTTGCCAGTCATGCAAAGTGAAAGGACCTTTGCTGCTAGTCAGGCTACTGAATAAAGTAGTTCCCTTTGTTGTTACTAAAATAGGCTGTTGCTACAGCCTAACCCAATCTCTGCTTCATCCCAGCTCTCAGTTAACCTGCACTCATGCACACAGCTACAGGTTACTTTGATGACTGTAGGTGACTTCATTCGTCTCACTTGACGAGCTTTCCTTAACTGTTCTTTAGAAAGCAATGACATTGCACCTCTAATTATTCATTACAATATTCTCCAAGTTACCCAATGCCTAGAGAAGAGATCTCTGTGTCCAAGAGGTGTCAAAATTACACAATCACCCAATAACATTTTATGTCGCTTGTATCTTTCATTAGATAACCCATTTCAGATCCCTTCTTTCAAACCCAGAAACACTGGGGTAGTCTTTAAAAATAAGTAAAATTGGTGTATCTATGTCAGAAGTGGTGGTGGGAAGTTGTTCCTGGTTTTTCAGGCTCACAAGCTCGTATTTTCTTTAAAGCTATAAATTATCATTTCTTACCAGATAGGCAATATTCTCTGGCGGTGGAGAAGTAATTGGATATATCTCTACTAACTTGCACAACTTCAAAGTTTGAGATGGATGAATCCATGAGAACAGAGGACACATTTAAGGGTTGCCATATATCCAAATACTCTGCAAAATGAACCATACAAAATAATATAAATAGAGGAATCAGGAAAAACCTCAGAGAAAATAATACAAAAGCAAAAGCATTGGGGAGTTCCTTTGCATAAACAGGGAATAAATTAATGCAATATTCAAAGGCCTCTGATTGACTAGAGCATTCAGTCCCATTTTCAGATATCACAAGTCCATGGGACCCTCTGATCACCTTTGTGGCCTTCTGTGGACTCATTCCAACAGGTCCACATCCCTCTTAGTGCTGGGGACCCCAGAATTGGATGCAGTACTGCAGGTGTGATCTCATGAGACAGGAGTAAAGGGGCAGGATTACTTCCCTTGTCCTGCTGGTCACACTTCTTTTGCACATCAGGTTTTTTGAGCTTGTGCTCTTGGGAGATAACTTGTGTTTGCAGTTTACATTTCCTTGGGAAGGATTTACCTTGCAGAAGCAAAGCCTTTTAGCATCAACACAGAGTCAGGGCTTTGTCAGTTAACCTTCAATCATCCCATTTATTTGGAATAACATAATTCTGAAATCTGATTTAGATATTGCTATTCCCTGCTTACTTGCTCAAAGAACAATGCAACTAGCCTAGTCTGTGGTCTCTTTTGGGTCTTGCATTCTCATCCACTGGACAAGTATGTCAACATCAGGGCTTCCAAGTTGCAGGGAAGGCATGCCACAGCCCTGATTGTATGAACCTCTGACCTTAGCTCCAGATTTGATGTTGTGTTATGGTCACAGCTGTATTTCTGTGAGGAGGGGAAGGAAGGAAACTCTGGCCGTCTTTGCCAGTCACCCATTTCTCAGAAGACTAAAAGAAACCTTTAATGAAATGAATGGTCACAACTTTTGCATCTGTGTGGTAAATTCAAACAACAGGGCAAGATCTTCTCACCAGGAATAGCAAGGCAACAGCTGGCTCTGCTCTGTCCTCACCCTACAATTACATGGGGAGGGTAACACCAACCTCTTCTTTAGGACTTGCTGGCCACAGCAGGGCCCTTTTGCCTTGAGAATACATTGAACTGTTGAAAGGAGCTAAGGTAATTAAAGGCCTGTCCTTTCCCAAGCCTTCTTTTTTTGACTTCTGTGTGCAAAATTGAGAGCCTGCAGATATTTTTAGCCGTTTGTGTATGAGAAAAAAGGTTTGCTGCATTTTTTTAATTCCACTGCGAGAAGAATAATTCTTGAGGAATGCTAGAGACAGTATGCTTACACATGTACATGCATATATGTGAGCATGTATGCTTGTATACATGTAATACACGTGCGTATATACATGTGTACATATTTCTGTATGTGTACATATATATGAAATAGAATTAATTCTTGATTATGTAGCTTGTCCAGCCTGGAGAATAGAAGGTTCCAGGGACACCTTAGAGCAGCGCCCAGTGCCTAAAGGGGGCCTAAAAGAAAACCGGAGAGGGACGTTTTACAATTTTATGTAGTGATAGCACAAGGGGGAATGGCTTTAAACTGAAAAAGGGTAGATTTAGATTAGACAGTAACATGAAATTATTCACTATGAGGGTGCTGAGACACTGGAATAGGTTGCCCAGAGAAGCTGTGGCTGCCGCATCCCTGGCAGTGTTCAAGGCCAGGTTGGATGGGGCTTTGAGCAACCTGGTCGAGTGGAAGGTGTCCCTGCCCTTAGCAGGTGGGTCTCTTCCAATCCAAACCATTCTATAATTCTATGATCATCAGCACTGTATTCAGGAATCTGAACTAGTAAGGGAGCACTAACCTTGCAATCACAGCTTGACTTTTGCAACAGAGCCAGTGACCCTTAAATTATTTTAGACAAATGCAGTGATTTTAGTCATGTGGAAATTTCATATGACAATGGTTTCTCTATTTTAAAACTGTCTAATATGACCTGTTCCATGACCCATGTTAGAAAATTTCAGCCTCCACATCTAGGGTGACACTTGGTGGCATTTATTTAGAAAGATATTTAAAAGTATAAATCAGCTCTGTAAGTGATGGAGAATTAAAAGTGTTACATCCTCTCCAGAGATCATCTGCCTGCACTACTAGATCCCCAGGTCTTACTTTTCCAGATTATATCGTCAGTTTATGTTTTCAATTATTTGTAATTTCAATTATTTACTATTTCAATTATTATATATATTTTGTTTTGGAAAACATGAAAAAAAATGTATGTTATCAATATGACTTCAACTTTCTTCTACAGGTCAATATTGTCATCTTGCACTGTGTATAGTACTAGTAACTGAGGTCCTACTCGTGGAACAACTAATCTCTCTAGGTTCAGACACAAAGCTTTAAATTATTAGCTGTGATTCTTTCCAAAAAGAGCCTTGTCTGGATTCTACTGTAAGCCAACAAGTCTGGGTGCATCAGTGGTTTTGGAAGATACCTCACCAGACTGACCCTGGTCCTCTAGATTCCCTGACTCATCGAGTGACCTCTGGCAAGTCCCACAGTCCTCATATGCCTCCATTTGCCTGCAGATCAAACATTCAGAGCACTCTTGCTAAACTAAATTCTGCTCTCTCAGAGAAGAAACACAAAACAAATCCGCAAAAACAAAATAAATGAATTAGATTTACAGCTCTAACACTTGAACTCTGCCTCCTGTATCTATTTCCCTGAGATTTACTAGTTTACCACTACTAAAATCTTTTTAAAGTGCTCAAACTAAGCTTCTGAGTGCATAATGCCATTACATGTAATGTGTTCTACATTTGATCCCAAGCTAAACTTCCTCCTTCTATATTAAAAGTTCTGTATTTTATCCCTATATGTGGGACAGACATAAGTTAATAACATTCATTTAAAATACACAGAAGACCCAACGGGCACTCTGTAGCTTATGACAGGCACAGAAGAGTGACCACTCATGATGCAATCATCCATAGATTTTACATTCATACCCAAAACACATTTTACTTGCTTATTCTTCACCCCCAAATCTCACAGAAGTGACTTTTGCAACCTCCCAACACACAGGGGCTGTTTTCCAGGTTGGTTTGGGGTGGGTTTTTTTTATTCTTAGTCCTGGATGAAGCATTCATAAGCTCAGATTTATATACTGAGAGTTCCAGTGTTTTTTCTTTCTGATCTTGTGCCCAGCTGACCCTAGATGCAGATCAATGCAGAAATACTACTGCTTATTTTAATGACAAAGCAAAGCCCTTTTAGCCAGAGCCATCCACAGCACCACTGAGGACATTGCCAGCCACCAGTTAGCTGCAAAAGAGATTTAGCTATTAGATGCTTCCTTCTTCCCTTCTCCTGGAAGCAAATCCAGCAATGCCACAGGTATGCACATCCACTTGGGCAAAGCAGAGCTTTCCATGGCTGACCTAAACTTGCCTCATCTAGAAATTGCTCTTGCAAGGCACAAGGCTACAAACTGGGCACTGCTTTACTGCAAATGCATAGTGCACCTGATGGGCTGGAAGACATTCCTGGTTTATATATAGGTTAAGCTCTGACGTTCCAAACCACGTTTTGGCAAATGCCTTCATTGGATAATTACAGCATTCTGAATCCAGCCAGCCCTGTAACTTTTATTGCAAAATTATAGATGTGCCATACAGACATCCTCTCTATTCCAGATGTTCTTGCTTGGGTAGGCAAGGTTTAAGTCTGGATTTGCAAAAGGCCTCTCTCTTGTTCCCACTTAAGTGAGATTATAAAACCAGAATAGATTTCCTGGGGACACCAAGTTCAGCCTCCCACTTTCACAATGACTTTATAAACCCCTTTTCATAAAGTCAAGAAAAGTTTCATCACTGACTTCAGTGGAAGCAACAAGGGGTCAGTTCTGAGTTTGCTGGAAATTTTGGCATTTGGTATAAGGACACAGAGGTACAGAAATGCAGTAAAATAAATTAAACTTCAAAAGGAAACTCATGAACTTGAGGAGGGACTTAAATCAGATGAGGCTAAGATGAGGCTAAGGAGGTACGTAAATCAGATCTAGGGTTCAGTGTGCCTACTTTACGTTTGAAAGACAAATTCTGATCTTAATTCTGAAATTTGTATTTATTTATAAACAAATACAAAATAGCCATATTAGATAGCCTAACAAATAGCCATATTTATTAGCCCTGACTCAAGTCAAAAACATGCTTACAGACTGAACTCAGTGCTTTATATTCCTAGAGTTCAGATGACTTTTTTCCAATGAAGACTGTCTGTATACCAACAGCTTCTAAAACAAGAAAATCATCAACTCAGAGTGGACCTTCAGAAAACATACTCTAAAATAGTCGCTTCTCATTTTTGTCCATCCACTGAGATTTGAACAATTCAAAATGAGTAATTTTCTTAAAACTACTGCATAATACCTATAATCACACCCCAAACATGCCAAAACAGCAAATGTGTTATTTATGCCTTTTAGCATTGAGCAATCTATGCCTATGTTAAATGCAAACTTTCTGCCTCCTTGAGTAGTGTCAATTATAGCAAATGATAGAGTAATAGAATACTAAAAACATACCAGATATTTATCCAGGTGTAAAATAAGCTGTTTTCAAAAGGCTAAAATCCTCATGTTTGCAAATAGAATAAAAATCAAAATAAAAACTAAAGATAGAGAAATTCTGCACCAAAGCTCCAATATGCTGTACAGGGTCATGGTAGATCAGTTCCTGAGGGTGGATAAAGGAAGGCTGCCTCTGTTTCACACCAAAGATCTCTATGACTTATCCTCAGCATTCTGGGGAAACAGGAAGACAAATTATACTCCTAATCAACTAAGTCAGCAAACCAGTACCTGTACTGTTGAGAATGGAAATACCCCATGTCTGAGATAGTCAGATGGGAAATTTATTCCCACATCGGAAAATCCCACAGCCACTGCTCAGCACCACATTGAGGGAATGGCTATAAATCATTGGGGGATCACAGGAGGCAGAAACAAGAAGGGCCTAACAGATCATTACATACATACACCTCAGTGATTTCACAGTTAATTACTTGATTTGAATGGAATGGGAATGGAGCCTATAAGATACATATGATATAACTAACAGATGGGAGATTTAGATTAGATATTAGGAAGTTTTTCCCTGTGAGGGTGCTGGGGCACTGGCACAGGGTTCCCAAAAAGCTGTGGCTGACCCATCCCTGGCAGTGTTCAAGGCCAGGTTGGTCCCATAGGTTTGTAAGTCCAGCTTGTTACCTAATTTGATCTTCCTCCACCAAGGGTGTTTTCCTTGCTACAGTCTTCCCCTCTCATCTCAAAGGTCTGAAGGCTGGACTTGAGGTAAAGACTGAGGTGAAAAAGGCACCTCAGTCTTTTCCATATCCTTTGCCATCAGTCTCCTGCCCTGTTCAGCAGCAGACCCACAAGTTCTCTACCCTTGCATCAAAAGGAGCGTGACCAGCAGGGCGAACGAGGTGATCCTGCTCCTTTACTCTGCTCTCACGAGACTTCACTTGGAGTATTGTGTGCAGTTCTGGTGTCCTCAAAATAAAAAGGACATGGAACTGTTGGAACAAGTCCAGAGGAGGCCACGAGGATGATCAGGGGACTGGAGCACCTCCCATATGAAGATAGGCTGAGAAAGTTGGGGCTGTTCAGCCTGGAGAAGAGAAAGCTGCGTGGAGACCTCATAGCAGCCTTCCAGTATCTGAAGGGGCCCTATAGGGATGCTGGGGATGGACTCTTCATTAGGGACTGCAGTGATAGGACAAGGGGTAATGGGTTCAAACTTAAACAGGGGAAGTTTAGATTGGATTTGAGGAGGAAATTCTCTCCTGTTAGGGTGGTGAGGCACTGTAATAGGTTGCCCAAGGAGGCTGTGAATGCTCCATCCCTGGCAGTGTTCAAGGTCAGGTTGGATGAGGCCTTGGGTGATATGGTTTAATGCAAGGTGTCCCTGCCCATGGCATGGGGGTTGGAACTTGATGATCTTAAGGTCCTTTCCAACCCTAACTATTCTATGATTCTATGATTCTACCCTTCCTTTTGCTGCCCAAGTATGCATAAAAATCCTTCTCGTTGAGGCTTTTTCTACTGTTCTATGGTCCTACATGCCTCTACCCTCTCTATTTAAAAAAAAAAAAAATGAGTAAAATCTTCAAGATTGAAACTGAATCTGCTAATCTGAGTTTCTTTACAAGGTGTCTGGGCTGGAAACAACACAGACTTGGTATGGAGTCAACAGCCTGACTGCAAAAGGAAGGAAGCACAGTGCTGGACACTGAGTATTGCAAAACGGTTAACTAGAAAACGAGGCAGTCAAATGCCTTAACTGCCTTTTGAAATACAGGCCACGATTGTGTCTCAGTAAACTATGACTAACTGGACATGAGATGAACTTCACTAGATCAGAGACTTCTGGCAAAGCGTTCAAAGTTAAGTATCTTCTGATCTTTTGATATATATTTTTTACATGTGTGTATATACATATATGCTCACATGCACACACACACATATATACACACATGACAGTGCCCATTAAATAATAACATTTTCTTACACTCACCATCTGGTTATCACATAGGAGTCACAGTAATTCTTTTCCCCATGTAAAAGCAACACCACAACATAAGCAATTCAGCCACTGCTAGCTTTTCTATGATGCCCAAATCTCAAACAATTAATCTTCTATGGCACGTATTAATATAACATATTTAATCAAAAAGAGTTTGGAAACAGTGTTTTTGGAAATTTTCTCAAATGTCTGACATGACACAAACAGCAACTGACCTAAATAACCAGGCTGGTATTGGTACTATCACAGTGAGGCAGAACATAAGAAGGGCAGATGGTGCCCAGTTGCATTTTGAATGTGCTGCTGCACACACTGGTGTGAGGGACCCAAAGACCATAGGGCACTAGTGTTAATTTGACTTCCAGTCTAGCCATGCAATTTCTGACTCAGTGACTTCCCCTTCTTAGGTTGGATATGAGGAGGAAATTCTTTCCTGTTAGGGTGGTGGGGCACTGCAATAGGTTGCCCAGGGAGGTCGCAAATGCTCCATCCCTGGCAGTGTTCAAGGCCAGGCTGGACAGAGCCTTGTGTGGCATGTTTTAGTGTGAGGTGTCCCTGCCCATGGCAGGGGGGTTGGAACTGAATGATCTTAAGGTACTTTCCAACCCTAACTATTCTATGATTCTATGATTGCCGTCCTTAGAAGAACCACTCTAATCCAGATCCCTGCCCCTTCATGGGAGGTTCTGCCTTCTTGGGTGGTTAACCAGACCTTTGTAAACCACAGACATCCCTCATTGCTCTGTGTTCCGAAAGATGACCTGGAAATGGGTGTGGTAGATCTAAATTGTTACTAAGGGTAAGATAAGATAACCTCACTTGCTGTAGCTCTGTTATGGGAAGTCTTTAGAGAGAAAACAAATGACAGATAGAAAGGCCTAATTTCCTTAAGTGCTGCTTAGATCACTGTTTTCCTAGATTTAAGAATTTCACTAGATTTAAAAAAAAATATATAAAAATTACAAAATTACTACTTCACACTGGGAAGCTTCACACTGTGAAGAAGAAAGCCTCACACTGGGAGGAAGAAAGCTTTAGTAAAGTGGTTTTCGACGTCCCATAGGAAAAGCAGTGCAAAGGAGCTGAACTGCCCAACCTCCACATACCCCACTGTCTCCTGAAAGCATTTCACACAAATATTATTTCTGCTTATCTATAAAGATAGGAGTTTTATTACATTAAAATGGTCATTTAAAAAAGCACAAATTCTACTAATAAATACAAGTGGTCTGAAAATGATCATGACTGGTGTTCATAGATATGATGATAAAGCAATTATCATAAAGTCTGAACTCGATATTGAAAATTCATTGCAAATATTAACCATCTCCTGCAAACTCAGCTGCATATAGAATCATAGAATAGTCAGGGTTAGAAAGGACCTTAAGGTCATGGTTTAAGGAAAGACAGACACAAAACGATTAAAAACTGTTTAGATCAGTAGGAAAACCAAGAAGTGGACGACACTTCTCAATTTCAGTCTAGCCTTAGGGTTAAACTGAGTTATCTAATGACTAGTCAAGCTGCTTCCTTAACGATACCCACAGCACTGAGCGGTTATGCTGTGTATTTCTGGATCTCATCAGGGAAGCCTGAGTCTATTGACAATTTGCATATATTTTTTAGTGGGCAACAGACACAAAGACAGCACTTCAGTTTCATTTATTAAGAGGGTCCACCCACTTATAAAATAATGCATGTGTGCACCGCAAGGTTTACTTCCTGCAAGACTGAAATAATCTTTCTTCCCAAAACAAAGACAGTGTCATAGCAAGTTACAGCATCTCTTCAAAAGTGAGACCGAACACACACCCAAAATACTGCATTTCTTGTCATCCAGTTCTGAATAATCTTTGGGATGCTATTTCCATCCTTGCAGGAAATCACAAACAAGGAGTAAAGGCAGTATAGTTTACCATTCTTCTCTCTCACCACTAATAAAGCAGTATAAACCTGCACTAATTTCTGGAGGAATTGTCCCTTTCATCTTCTTTTTTTTGGGGAAAACTAGATTTTCTAAATTTGACTTTTCGACTCTGTTGCAATTGCTTTTATCTATTGAAACTAATATCTAACTAATATTATCTAATGACAACTCATTGTCACTCCTTGCATTCAGTATTGTTGACAGAAACTGCAAGCACCAGATGCTACAAGAAGGCACTAGAAACCCCACAACTGCGGACAATAACACAATAAACAGCTTTTCAGGGGCCTACCCTTGCCAGAGCTTATCTTCATTGGCCACTGAAATAAAATATGAAGTTTTATCCACTGAAAGTTATGTGACATCCACACTTACAAATGATTCATTTAATCATCAATCCTACCAAATATTTTGCCTCAGTGACCTCTTGTGGCAGTGAGTTGGAGAGATATTATGCCACCATCGTGGATGACAATTCTTCCATTTAAATGATACAAAACTAATAAAAATGAGTAAACACCTGAATGAGTAAGCTCACATGAAGAGAAACACTTCATTATAGTGTGATCTTTTAAAAGCACACAAAATAAATGATGTTTCCTTCTTTTTTTTGGCTTAACACATGAATACACTTACCATTTTCTGGCCTGAGAGGTGAGCTAACAGGCGGACAGAGGTTAGGCATGGTGTTCTTCAGGTCAGCTAAAAGCAGAAAAACCCAAAACACTTATAAACAGTTACAGTTGAAGGTTTAAAATGTAATCAACACCTCAGTATTTCCAGCATTATTGCTGGGATCTGAATGTTGCATCTTCTCACCACATATACCAAAAGTAAGGCTGCTGGGCTGTTTTGCTATCTAGAGCTTTTGAGCTCATACTTCACATCACACTTCCCTACATTTCTCAATTTAGAAACTTTCCTACACTCTCCAAAAATGCAGTTATTTAGGAGCAACTCATTTCAGTAGTTTTGTGGGGTTTTTTCCATGCCCCTCTCTGTATTTGGTTGTCTGCATCACAAGAGATGTGAGATTTTCCAAGCTTCCTGATTAGCAAATCGGAATTTCTCAAAACAAGAATTAAGAACAAGTCGGTTTCCAGCAGGAAACTTTCTAAATGAGAATTCTGATAATCATTCATATTTTCCACACAGAAAACTTCTCATTTGCTAATATTCCCCTTAAATATTTTAAAATTTTAAATATTTAAATCATTTTAAATAACAAACAAGAAGTTTCCCCTGTGCATTGATATTTTGTAAAATGCTTTGGCTAATCAAATCAGCTATAAATTCTCTACTAAGACAAAACACATTATGATCTCTACAGATTGAATGCTGTAGGGATTGTAAAGCTAAAGACAGATTGGATTTCCTGTTTGCTTCTTCCACTTTGCATTGCTCCTGCATGTAACCAAGGGACATTTATAAAGATAAAAAAAAGATCTTTTACCATTCACATTGTCAGGAATGAAGAACTGTGACTATCCAGAACTTTCTTTAAAATGCTACCATATATTCCTCATTGACTGAGCTGCAACCATGACTACACATAAGAAGTCAAATTGCTTATGAGTGGAAACGAGCAGGCAAACAGCTCACAAGTGGAGGCACAAGTATCTTCTTACAACAGGACTGTGGACTAAAACCAGCTACTCTGTTTCATGCTAATGCCTCACTACAGTAAATTCCTCCTTCAGATTTAACCCATTTTCCCTTTAAGGCTCAGAGGATTTTTGTTACTCTTGCTGGTTCCCAGACACCCAACACACCAGTACAACCGATACAAACTTTGTCTACAAATATCTCCATTTGCATAAACATCTGTGCCTTGCTCTGTGTTATAGTGGAAACACATCTGCAGTTCCTCACTAGATAAGTAAATGTCACCGACTTTCCTAACACTTCACTCTTTGCATACACCCCAGGTTCCTCTTCATCACCACTCTGCCCATGAAGCGAGCAACTTCCTTTATTTTTAGCTGGCTCTTTACCAATGAGAGGAAAAATAAATCCAAGAAGTGGAAGTGTATGTACACCTCCCATCTCCTCTTCAGCTTTCTACCATTCTTCATTCTTACCCCTGTTGCCTCTCAGGTCCCTCTTGCCCACCAGGCTCCTGATGTTGCCTACGTTATCAGGGCTGTAGTTCCCTTCCTCTCAGTGCTAGAACCTCAGCCCATCCTTCTTGCATGGTGCCTCCCAACTGCATGGTGTCTCTACTCTGTAACAAGGGTTTCCCCACTAAATGAGTAAATGGATGGGCTGATGAGCAGAGTACCAGTACAGGACTTGAAAAGCTCCAGGTTGAGTTCATATTTCAGCCACTCTAAATCCCATAGCAAACAAAACCTTCTGAAGTTATGCATACACACACACTATTAAACTGTAAGCCACGCAGTGAAAAACAAAGAATGACACCCTGACCAGGACTGTGCAGTGGGACAAAATATATTAGGGTCCCAACATTGGGCAGAAGTCTCCCTTACAAGCCAAGAAATGAAATTATACCTCTATTCCTTTTCTTTTAAAATAGAGATTAAATTGCAGCTTTCTCTCACTTGCACATACTTGCTGCCTTGTCTATTTGTGATTCTTGAATACAGGTCCTCCAGCTGAAAGCTGGAGCTTCTATACATTAAAGCTAATAAGCTTCAATGTACAGAAACCAGTCAAAAAAGGCCCTGATTCACTTACCAGGCTTTTGATACCAGCCAAACGGGTGTATTCTGACTTCAGCATTTGGTGAACTACAATTTGAAACTTGCCAAGCACTTCTTGTCTCCTCAGCACACGTCTGGATTCCTACGCTGTTCAGAGTCAGGCACATTATCTTTCCACCTGCCAGGGAAATAAATGGTTATAAAAATGATGAGGAAAATTTTCCTGTTCTAGATAGTGTTTTGAGGAAAATGAATACAGCACTGTTAAAAGGAACCCCATTGACTTGGAAATCAAAACAAGGAAATACCTGTTGCAAATAGCATTGCTGTTGCAAATAGTGTTGAAAAATCACAGTGAATTCAATGTGAAAGAAGGTGGGCGTCAACATTATAATCTATTACGATCACTAAGCATCTCCACAAAGCAAAGATTAGAAACTATTGTTTGAGCAAGCAGACCTTTCTGGCTATGGCAATCCTGGAAATTAAAAATCTGCATGTATGTTGGAACACAGCCCCTACTTACACCAAGATAGAAATTCTGCCTTTCAAGGATCTAGTGTAAATCTTCCTGTACCTGAAAAAATGGAGGGTTCGAAGCACATTTCATTGAAGATTTATACTAGCTCATGTCAAAATCATCACTGAAAGTTCCCTTGGCTATGTGAATGCCAGGCCTTGATGTCCGAAATGCCACAGATTAAACATATTAATCAAATAAACTAAGAGGTGTCAGTTTTGCATGCTTCGTGCTTGAAGATGCTTAATTTATTTTAGGACTATTTAAAGAAACTTACAGTATATTCAGTTAAGACTTCAAATTTCACACTATTCTATGGACATATGAAAACTCAACTATTCTTGATTTGGGCAGTAATTCCAATCTAAACTGCACTGGATTAATTTTCCAAGCTACTCAATTTTGACTAAGTGAAAATAATGTCTGCTCAATAAAAAAAGGGAATTAAAAATATGTATTTCATAAAGTGTTCCAAATTCCCAAAGGAACTGTAAAATCAGCACATCCTAATAGCCTCAGAGAGAGTTGTGAGATGTGTCCCTGCCCATGGCAGGGGGGTTGGAACTGCATGGTGTTAAGGTCCTTTCCAACCCAAACCATTCTATTGTTCTATGATTGATTCTATGATTAGCACTTGACATTTCCAAAACCAAAGTTAGTTATTTTAGTGGTCTAAATCTAAATTTGGAATAAAACATTAAAAACTATTTCATTGACTTTGGCCTAGGTAGCATCCAATTTTAAACACCTGCTAAAGTCTTTCTTTTAAAAATTTCACTTCCTTTACAGCAAGTGGAGCAAAAGAAAATTACCTCCAGAACAGGATTCAGTCAACCAAAGCTCTTAATGACCCCGTAGTTGTGTCTATACATCTCTCTGCTGACTACAGAGGGAGCATAGGGTGACAACATCCTGTAAATTAGCCATCCCAGGTGAGTAAATATGTTTGTTTGACTTTCTAATAGCTTTCAAGTCACACATACTTTAGAAGTTCAGATTTCCTCAGACTGATCAAAATCCTACTTGGGATGTCTTAAGTAGCTAAAATACTAAGGAAGAGACAGGAAACCTTTATCCACAACCAATTTCCTTCAATAAAGACTAAAATCTGGGAGCAGAGAAGTTCAGACATCCAAGAAATCCAAAAGGCTAAGCTGCTCCAAAGTATCCATGGACATTATGTGCTTAACACGCATTTAATTTCAGCAATATTTAGGTTTCTAAATTACTTATGCTTTAAAAAATCAAACATTTAAAAAATCACAAGAAAAAAAAGTCAACATTTTGGAAGAAAGGTTGATAAATGAGAAGTAACTGTTCCGAAGTTTTATCAGTTGGAATTCCATGCTGTTGAAACTGCAGCCTCAATGACTCATTACCATGAACTTTCCTCAATAATTTCTGAGATGTGGAGCATGTCATTGGACTGAACTAGAAATGGTTATGGTTACTCAAAAATGTGCTAAAGAGAGTTGCATAAGATCTGGAAAGGCTTTTAAAGTGTCCTTCACAGCAAAAGAACAGTGAAGTTGGGAACAATAAAGAGACACTAAAATGATTTTAAGAAATTAAAATAGTGAAAAAATACCTGATAGCTGGGAGTCATTAAAAAAGCCAAATCCTGTGCAACAGGGGTCAGCATCACACCAACGCTCACAATCAAAGAAGCTGGGAAAGAATAAACATCATTTCTCTCAGTACCATTAATAATCTGTCTCTGTTATGGAGAAGCGAAGACTGGATACTGCATAGGGAAGAGACACTGAGAACCTGCAGAGATGCCTTTCAGGCTAAGACTGTTCACAGCTCTTATATGTTCCATACTGCATAGACACTTTCACACATTTTCCATTTGCAGATGAAGTTATATTTGACTCCTGTCAAACATATGGTTGACATCTGTCAGACAACATCTAATAATATAGTATATTATTTTGATATCTGCCCTAAAAATATCAATATTAACTATTAAAATTGGTGCATTATTGCCAAGAGACTTAATTGACCAGCAATTTAATAGCAGGATAAGTAATAATTCACATATATATAAAAACTAATTATATACATTATTATTTATAACTTCTTGGATCAACATGTCTGATGCCCTTCATCTGCTTTACAGGGCCTTGGTATTCCAGGTGTAGTTAAAACTTCCAGTAAAAACCGTGTCATCCTACCCATCTGAAACAGCTTTTCTGCTCATGTCAGTCATGTTCCTCACTGAGATACCCATTGCTTTCCGGAATGGTATGCGCGTGTAGAAGCTCTTCACAGAACTTTTTAGAGTGACTGGAAGGAAAAAGAAAATTGGGAAAATCAGCTTAATCTTGTAATTTCCATATACTGGTCAAGTAATAACATGGTTAAGGGTAAAGTTTATGTTTCTATGCTACAATGGTCTTGATTGATTAAAGGATAATTTTACGTTATCACAGTAATGTGATAGTCAACCTGCGTTGCACTTTGGGATCCCTGAAAAGGCATAATTTAATAATGTAGTTCAATGGACCTTTACAAAGTATATGTTCTTGTACAGTGGTAACAGTCTTGTTTGTTCAGCTTCCTCACACAAGCCCTACGAGAAAAATCATTGAACTTCCCAGGCATTCAAAGAGCAGAGGTTAAAATCCACATGTCCATAACCCTGGATTCAGTAAAATAATTAACAAAATTACAATCAAGGACTCTTAATTTTTGCATTGCTTATCTACTGCTTAATGGTAGAAAATGGGATTTGTGACATCCAAGTGACATTCCCACTTCAGCCACATTATAAGATCTAAGACCTGGTATACAGATTTTCTGAGCTACCCTTGGCCTCTCTGAATTGGGAATACCTGAGTTGGAGAGTAGAAGTGAACTGAAAATGAAAATCCATGTGCAGAACAGCCTGACCTCCCCTTCCACCATCACGCCCCAGGACTCATTCATACAGACATACTTTTTATCTGAGAATCAAGAGCCAAAACACTAGCTTGCATTGCCAGGGTTAGAGCACACGTTATACATCCAAATCCCCAAACTTGCCTATTTTACGATACAATGTCTGTGGTTGCCAGGGTAGCACGGTTCGACAGTTTTCTGGTGTTTCATCAATGCTATCATCACAAATCTGTGCCTCTGGATAGAGGGTACACACAGTGTATGTGTCTGCAGCGTTTTGAAGATCTGCCATTCGACAAAACTCATCCTCTTGTGCACACCCTAGGAAGCAAAGTCACAAAGAGTTGCAAACAGCTCTTCACCCCTCTATACCTCTTCATGTCTTCAGTGCACTTAAAGCTGCCCATCAGCAAACAACTAAGAATTTCAATATTATCCTATTACAGTGTAAGGGAAACAGGGACAGATTCTGTTTCTGGTGACACTGAGGAATTGCCTGTGGAGCACAGAAAAAGAGCTACACCACAGCTGTTTGGAAAGATACACTCCCCAGTTGTGACAAGCATTACATTAGTGCATTGGTGTCACTAACTCTGTGATCCATAAAGATCTCTCTCATTTTCTTTTCAGTAAATCTGACATATGAACTGTTTAATCATAAAAGAACTCTGCATCAACCATGTGTCTTACTTTAAAGAATAAAAAGGACAATAAAGTCTACAATATCTTAGGAAGGTTTTTCAAAAGATGTTTCTGAAGTGTTCATACATCACACAGAAACATAAATAACTTTTACAATCAGTTGTTCAAGCCATTTGCCTGTAGCAATTTGCATTGAAGTTTGTCCCAGGGTAATACTGCACCTTCAGGAAAGAAACAAAGCCATAAAACCCATTTCTCAATTACTCTGGCAATTGCTTCTGTAAATATATGTCAGTTCTTAATTTTAAACAGGCATAGCTCTACTGATGTCTTACAGCGATGCCAGTGCACTGTTTAGTACGCTCGGTTCTGCCTTTCTGGTAGCCAGAGCTAGAAATTCTTCTCCGTTTATCAAATCAAAATATACTTTATCATTAATCCCAAGGTTTATTTTACTTTCTTTTTTTACCACTACATTATCTATCTATTTTGAGGGGTACATTTCAAGAACAGCAGAGTATTGTCTAAATTGTATCTTCACTTTCTCTTGCCCATAACAGGAATACCCTGATGATGAATGGCAGGTACCCTTTCTGCCACATCAGACAGATCATAAGGAACAAACCAGTGGCCCCATTAGCAACTTCCATGACAATTTTGTGGATTTTTCCAAAAAACAATCTCAAAGTCCAGAATTTATCCTTGTCATAATACCCATTCAAAGATTTCAGTTAATTATTTCCTACAGAACAACAGTCTGCAAAATGTCTTACTTGTGAGACACCAAAGCACAGCTTCCTCTGCTGAGTACTTCTGCCTGAAGACCCAGTACTGCTGGTAAGGAAGAGAATAGTTCTGGCCACTTTGTATTTGGCTGCTGTCCATTCGGTAGAAAAGTTCCTTTGTGGAATCTGAGACTCAAACAAACAAAAAACTGCTTAAACCCACAAAAAAAACGGACTGTGATCTGGAATAAATTCATTTTATTTACACATAAAATTCTGCCCTTCACAGTAAAAGACCTGCGACCATTCTGTAGGGTTAGCATACCCCAAAGGCTGCTTTTAATAACTGAACTGTCCACCCACAGTTATTGAAGCTTCTGTAGGCAATGCATCCTTACTGCACAACATAGCATTGTCAGGCTATTTCCACCATCTAAAAACTAGAGGAAAATCTCAGTCCCTAGAAATAAGAAGGTTCTCTCTACTCTGTCATGGAACACATCAACCTAACAGTGAAGTACAATGTCTCAGATTGTTTACAATACCTTAATGAATCTAGTTTTAGTAATCCATAATACAGCAATTTCCCTATTTTTCCCTTGAGAAGCTTTTACTCCTCTCTGATAAAAGTTTTCTTAAAAAGCGTAATACCTATTTCAGTCATATAACCTTATTTCTCCTAGTTTATGCTCCCAAAGACCACATTAAGTAACTCTTGTCACTTCCCTGTGATTTTCAGTCATGTATGCAATGCTTTACATCTCCTGAGCCCTCTCTGAAACATACAGCTATTTCAGGCTGCTTTCAAATTGATCCCTTTAAATAAGGATCCAGTATTGAAAGAAATGGTCTTTCTTTACTGATCAAATTTCTTCATAAACACCTTTTTATGTATCAAATACCATCAGCAGGTCTCATCGCCAGTTACTCCAATATTGTGAGGGATTCTGGTATTTAATCTTAGATGCACTGAAACAGCCAGAAGAAAATGAAAATAGGGAAGTAAAAACATACTGATGATTGCAGCTGAAATGCTGAAGAACCTGATGACATGCTGGGAGTGCATAATAGCTGTGGATTTGCTATCAGAATATACAAAATGTGCTTTAAGGATAATCATCAAGTAATAAAAGCTCTGCAGGCATTTTCCTTGATGCACTCGTAGCTTTTCGAAAGAGCAACTCTTAAGTCTTGTTGCCTCTCAAGACTTCAATATTCAGTTTCTCTTGAAACAGTTTGTGTCATGGCTAAGACTAAGTGATGGAGCAAGAAACTGCGTTCCTTGCATAGTTTCATGTCTAATGATATCACCAGCTGCAGCAAGGTAAAGGGAGAACACCAAGGGATGCTCTCATGCCTTGGCATGTAAATGCAAGATAATTTCACCCAATGCACTAAGCACAGTTTTCTCTCATTTTTAAGTCTAGACTTTAAAATACCACTAATTGTACAGGAGTGCCACTAGGTAAATGGGCATTTTCGTTTAGCTTCCTTTCAAATACATAAGCAAACCCAGCTATTCACTTCATGTTAGGATTTTACATGTATTGAATTCTCAGGTATTAATTAATACTGCTCAGCAAAGACAGCAGTTCATTATAGATGAACCAAAGTGTTCTCAATAGGCTCCACTACTCACTTAGCACTACAGGGCTGAAGGACCACTCTACTGAATTAATACAAATTATTTTGGATATATACATGACTTAAGTGTATGGAAGCACAGGCCCTGGAATAATGAAGAAACTAGAGAACTTCACAGGTCCCTCATGTCCATAATGCATGGAAGAAACAGGTGTGATTGATTGCAGTTTCATCCTGAGTTGCTCTAAGCATGATATTTACTGTCATTGTCAGTAGCAGTAAATATGCCCAGGTACCTAAGCTAAGGATTTGATTCCTAGGTTTATGTGAGATTTTTATTCAGACAAATAGTATTTCCTGAGTCTTTACAGGTCGGTAAGTCTGAAAGAACAAGCTTTCATAGAACATTTTAACACTTTCATTTCCAGCCTGTCCTAGGAAGGTAAAAATCATAGAGCAGAAGTCTTACATTTTGAACATGGTTCTCAAAATTTTATTGGACTTCCTACCTCAAAGAAAACCTGTACTTAACAGAAAACCTCTAGACTTCACAATACCAATATCATATGATACATATATGGCAAAATATGATTTCTTTCTGGTTAAACTCTGATATCTTCTGCTGCCTTCTCTGTCTACCCCTACTGTAATACCTGATAACTGCAGATCGTTGACTGTCTTCAAAGCAGTAGTATTGCATGCAGTGGTTTCAGTCCGAGTGAGCATATCAGAGCCTGGAATGAAACAAGAATTAAAGAGCATAGTAATTCCCTTTATCTTTCTTCGATTAAAACTACATCATCCTTAGTTCCCAAAATTTAATGTGCACCATTTAGATAAACTCATTCGATAGTTCCACCAACCGTTGAATCAAATGTGATAGCCACAATCACTGTGCATTCAGTATCAGTGCTCTGGAGGTTGTGTGCATTTTTAAAGCAGCATCACAAATCATTTAGCAGGTTCCTGCTATGTATGCTGTGACATTCAGAACATAAACTTGCAAAAATAGCACATGCAGAGTTATCATGCTCATAAAAATAACCTATATACAAATAAAATCTATATACATATATACAAACCTATACATATAAAACCTATATACAAATAAAAATAACCTATATACAAAGTGCCAAATTATTATGGTACCTGGAAAGTGATGGGAGAAAGATAAACGTCTCCATGATACTATTTTCACAGGTATTAAAAATTATAAAGTATATTCTCAGACACAAGAATTTACCCAAATATTCTGAAACTACAGTCCCAGAATTATTCCAGATTATACCCACCGCTGCCGGAAAAGACTTCTGAGTAGTGCTTCAGTTTGAACAATACAAAATAAACTGAGAAAGACATTTTCATTATAGACCACACATTTGCCACTGCCTACAGTTCATCATAAGCTTTTAGTAACAACTTCTACGAGATATCTCACCTTTCCATAGGTAAACTTGCTGAAAGGTTGTAAAATTTCTTTCTGCTTCTTCTACCAACCTAGAAGCTAATAGAGAAACAAGTTTATTAGAAGAGCTGCTCAAATTAAACAGGTAGTATTGAAATGCTCAGAAACAGCATTAAAACTACATCACTAGACAATGTCCCCCCCTTATTTATGATACAAGATGCTAAGGAAAAAGGTCCTGTGTGTCCTGGTGCTAGTCTGAGTCCAGGATGCCAAAACTTTATTCTATTATCCATCACTGTTTTTTTCTGTGCAGCTGTGGGTATCTCTCTTTTTATCTTTGCTCCAGACTTTATCTCTCTTTCAGACTACTGGCTTGAATCTGCCCTAATTAAGTACTGGAAGTATTACAGGGTGATATACTAAACACGTTCTTGACTTTCACTAATGTTCACAAAGGAAAATGTGAGAGGTCCATCTGTCTAACAGTGCATCCAGTTAGAGAGTTCTTATTCTCTTATGGTTGTATACATAAGGATTAACTTGAGAAAAAAGCACTGAAGTACAAGAGCAGATTGGTGAAAAAGGCAGGAGCTACAGGAGCTACACAAGAATTAAAGAAATGTAAATCATTTTAAATTTAATTTGAATCAAATTGAAGTAACCTCAAATGTAAATTGAGATAATCCATTGACATACTTCCACTGAACGTTTGTCCTCCCAGGGTGAAGGAAAACATCTTCTCTCTTTCGTCATAGGTCATGCCTTTACATATCTGATCTATGAGTGATGTTGGTGTTGGCCTCCAGCCATTCACATTGCAGATCAGCACATCTGGGTTGCTCATCAAACTACACAAAATGGTACCTAGACTCGGGAAGAGAGACAGTTGCATCACTCCAATGATGCTTTGCACCTACAAAGAGCTTTTCACCTGAGCATCCCAATACTTTCTCTAAATGCCAACTGGTCCTGTGTCACTGAGATAGGTAAGTTCTAGTATTGCTACTAAAAAGAAAATAAGACCCATATGCTCAAATTAGACTACTAAGGGTAGCCATTCATACCCAAACTTTGTAGCCTGCTTTTCAGAGGTTTCAAGCACACCCTATTACCACCTAATAAAATATTACTATTATCTGATAATACCTAACAGTGTTCTCAGCACTTTATAGCACCATGGAGACATATTCAAGCCTTTGGCGGTCTCACAATCTCAGGCTCTGAACCAAGAAAGCAATTCTATTTTTCCTGGATGGTTTCCTGGATTGGTGCCTGATTTCAGTCAGTGCAGGCCTGAGTCTCCTCCAGCACCACAATGTGAGGCAGGGGGACCAGCATGCTTAAAGCCAGGTGTTCTGGCATCAGTCTGCTACCATGACTTCTAGACAATACTCAGCTTCTTGCCCGCACTTGCTGTCACACGTTTCTATAGTTTTACAATGCTCTCACTTTTTTGTTTTTATGGACTGGGTATACTGAATGCAGAGGGACATTTTACAGGAGCATGTAGGACGAGGGGGAAGGATTTAAAACTGAAAGAGGGGAGACTTAGATTAGGTATTAGGAAGAAGTTCTTCCCTGTGAGGGTGCTGAGGTGCTGGCACAGGGTGGCCAGAGAAGCTGTGGCTGCCCCATCCCTGGTAGTGTTCAAGGCCAGGCTGGATGGGCTTTGAGCAACCTGATACATTGGAAGGTGTCCCTGGTCATGGCAGGGGGATAGAAACCAGGTGAGCTTTAACATCCTTTCCAGCTCAAACCATTCCATGATTCTATGAATATGCTGGTTTTTCCTTCCTTTTTTTTTATTTTTTCTTAAAATAGAATGCTCGTTCAAGTAACCCATTTACTTCTGGTATTGATCCAAATAGGTCACCCTAACTAAACAGAGAGCTGTTGTTATAGCATTCACCTTCTCCACATCTCCCTCTACTCTTACAAGTATGGAGAACCCAAAAATTTCATGGTAAATCTACAGAGAAATGGGCTTTACAAGATCACCTGGAATATTTTGATGAAAGAAAAAACAAAGCAAAACCAAACCATTAGATGCCAAAGAAAAAAATAATTTTCTGGAAATGTTTGCTTGGCAGCTTTCACAGACAATATATCCTCAATTCCAGGATCAGTTTTTCCACTCCAAACTGGAGAAGTGCTTGCCACATAGCAGCCAGTAGCACGTGCCTGGATTTGTAAGAGCCTGTCTTTAAAATCTTGAGACATCTCAATAGGAAATTCACTTTTTCTATAGCAAATCCACCTCCAAAGGGAAAGTTGATCCCACATGACCACGAAAAGAAACTACAAAAACCAGGCACTGTTTTTTTAAGCACATTAAATGCTTAAATTTTCTGGCAGAAATCTGGGCTCTGCCTAAGTCCCACCACTGTCAGACTGTCTATCCCACCCCACTTGTTTTCCTAGCTACACATCCAGATTTAGGAGATTGGAGCATTTCTGCATGCAAGAACTTAATCCCCTGTTTAGCATCCTCTTTTCCTGCTCCAAAAAGGGAGCTGATTTACATTTGCATTACAAGGCCTGTAGATACCACCTTAACTGTCCCATCACCTGAAAAGAACCTTCTTGCAATTGAGCTGCTCTACATAAGGAAAGAGGTGTTTTCAGAATTATTTATCTCATCTGGATGCAGATGTTTAAAGAAAGAATTATCCTTTCAAAATGTCCATTTCTCTCCAAGAGCAGCTTGCTACCTCAGGTCTTTATTTCTATTGCTCCAGGTCAATGCATTTGCATTATGCAAATTTTGCCTACACCAGAAAACATCACTGATGCAGAGGCAAGCTGCTGATACTGGTATGATATAAAATACACTGCATCCAAAACTGAGCTGTATTCAACTAACGTCGTTTTTCCACTGTGTATTTTTTTTTGTTTTGCACTTAGACAATACCTCCATCAAGTGCATTGAGACTCAAGATGAAGCCATCACAGCAAGAGTCCCTGCTGCATGTCTGCCGGCAGAAGAGCTGCGCATCAGTCAGAGATGCTCCAGCTGCTGAGAGCACCATGGAGCGATACACGCCAGAAAGCACATTCTGAAAACTGGTCCTGTCAAAGGTCTTGAGTCCAGATGAGTTAAATTCCTGTCCTGGGTAGAAAGAACAGGAAAGAAAGGTCAAAACCAAACAAGAGAATGCGGGATGCTTTTGGCTTGCCTTCAGACTGGTCTATCATGAAATGTTAAGATGAAAAAGTATTATGTCTTCTTAAATAAAGACGCTCCCCACATTTAGACATGATCCTATATAGAAGTAACTACAAGTTTGGGCATAGCAGTCTTACAACAGAGAAGTGATTTGTATCTAGTACCTCTCTTCAAATAGACCATCACTGCATCTCCCTCTGGATTCCTGACATGAAGCAGACAGCTGAGACGACCAATGCCAGTGGCAGCAGGGTTCCCCAAAACACCTTGCACCTGAGACAGAAGACAGGTGTGCACAATCAATACAACCTGATTGATTTCCTCTCCCTAAAACACATTTTCCTTAACCAGAAACTCAGGGGGAGGAATCAGCACAAAGATGTGGCCCAGTGTGGACATTTTTCATTGTCTCAGACTCAGATCTTGACTCTTCAATACTGCATTGATGTGTTTAAAAGTTGTGAATAGGAAGATGTTACAGTGCTAAAGAGCCCACAGTTCAAACCCTGGGCTAGAGGAAGGGACTCTTCAGGTGACCCGGTTACCAACTTGAGTACTTCTAGTTTGTATTACCCAGATTAACCCTCCTTTTAAGTTAACCCATTTTCCTGACTGCAGAAGCTCAGCATGTTTTAGGAGCAAAAGCGCTGTGTGATGTTTCAACCAAACACTGAGGCATTCAGCTGTCACTTCTGGAAACACCTGGGTGTATCTTCTTTACCATCTTGCAGGAATTTATTACTGCCACAGTGAAGAGTGATGTCCAAGGGCTCAGGTAACAGCCTGCCTTTCTTCTGGAATGCCATCTACTTACACTGAAGGTACAGTATTATGGTAAACACATGTTTTTAGATATCATCATTTTTACCAATCCCGAGGTGGTGCAGTTGAAGTTGACTTCAGCAGCACTGTATAATTCACACAGAACTTCAGCACCAGCAGGAGTTACAGCCACAAAACCACACGCGTCTTCCATCTCACAGCCTGAAAAATGGGAAAGAAACCTCCATTTTCCTAGCATTTCATGTGCAAAATTTCTGCTACAAATTCCACTGCTTACTGATATTTGCCTGTTTTTAATGTCTATTGCACTGCAAGCACATGAATTTCATCAGCCAGATGAAATTTAGTATTCAACTATTTTAGTAGAGGGTGAGGTTTTTCAGTTAAATTAATGAAAAAAGCTGTTCATCACCTAATGATACAAACAGCTGAGTTAGGTCTAACCACTCATCCAAATATTTAGTGTCTGCTGGATACCTTTGCTTGAGGGAGGACTCTCATGAACCAGCCTGCCAGCACATCACATCTCCCCGATACAGTAAGCCCATGGCAAACAGGTTGTGGCAGTATCAGAGTAATAGGAAGTAAGCAACCATGGAATTCAGCTGTGCCAGCTGTCTCTGCAGCAATCACCTGGCCAGTGTAAGGCAGCAAGCAGCCACCCCCCCTCCAGATTTAGGGGTGGCTGAAGATCCTTCTGCCCTCACGCACTCACCAATCACTTGCTCCCACAACTCTGCTCCTAGAACACTAGGTGAAATGGTTTCCAAATGTCTTTAGAATAAAGTCAACCAGCATAGATCAAAATATCATCAGAAGTGATCAGATGATAACAGGAATGTAAGCTAAGCTAGCTGACTTCTAGGAAGAAGAGGGAAAGATTAACTCTTACCCTTCAGTGAGTACCCCAGCAGGAAGTATTTGTAGAACTGCTGTCATTTGACAGTGGATGTAATTTATAATGAAAACACAGGCTGTGTGTCCTGAATCAGTGCTTGTCAAAGGGATGTCTTTTCTTCCCTAAGTTCATTCCCATGATTCTCTCAGCTTGGTGTCTTGCTCAGTTTCAGAGGAAGGTGCAAGAAACTTTACAGTATACAGGCAAGAGATTATCTGGTGCAGGAAAATAATTCTAGTAACATATAAGTCTTAATTTTGCATGGAGACCTCATAGGAGCCTTCCAGTACCTGAAGCGGGACTATAGAGATGCTGGGGATAGACTGTTCATTAGGGACTGTAGTGAAAGGACAAGGGGTAACGGGTTAAAACTTAAACAGGGGAAGTTTAGATTGGATATAAGGAAGAAGTTCTTTCCTGTTAGGGAGGTGAGGCACTGGAATGGGTTGCCCAGAGAAGTTGTGAATGCTCCATCCCTGGAAGTGTTCAAGGCCAGGTTGGACAAGGCCTTTGGTGGCATGGTTTAGTGTGAGGTGTCTGGGAGGGCAGAGGCAGGGAGGCTGGAACTAGATGATCTTAAGGTACTTTCCGACCCTAACTATTCTATGATTCTATGATTCTATGTATTCACATCTTGGCATGAGAGATGACTGCTCCATCTAGACCACGGTATGTGAACAAAAGCCACTGACTTTGTCACCTTTGTTATTTCTCGCAGGGTGTTTTTATTTTGAACATAACCCCCTTACCTCTTTTCACAGTCTGAGCATTAGGAGGCAGAAGGTGAGATTGCTTAAAAGCACCCTGAAAGCAGTGCAGTGATTCCTCTTGCTTTTAGATTACTTTGAACCAACATAAGCCAGCACACATGATGTGTCCAGATGTAAAATAGTATTTACACTGTAAGGTTTGGCAAAGGAATACCTCTGCCCTCCTTATAATACCTTTGTGACATAAGCAAGGATGATTATTCCTCTTTTATGTGCCAATCAGGTAATGAGGGAAGAGGGGAAAGCTTGGTTTTCACGTGTTCTGAACACCTAATCCATGTTTTGTCTGCACATCTGAAAAGTCTGATGAATGTTTCCTGATCTGAATCTCAACTCTCGTCTGTATTGCAAACTGTACCAACTGGCTTTAAAGTCAGATGACTTGTCTGAAGTGGTATGTAAAGTCAGAAGACTTCTTCCTGAAAGAGAGACCAATCTCTTCCCAGAAGCAGGGTCACCAAAAGTTGTAAATACCTTGCAGTGAATTGGTGATGAACTGCAGATAGTTCATTTCATTTAGGAACTTAACTACAAGCTCATCATGTTAAAGGATTATTATTTTCCATGATGGTTAGTGTTGTCTCCACAGATTTTCTGAGTTTTCCTCACCTGAAATGCACTGAAAAGCTGGATTTTGCAGGTCTCTCCCAAATGACCGAGACTGAAGTATTTGAGCTTCTTCTGACCCATAAACCAGCCTGGAGGCAGGAGCTCTCTCAAATTTTCTGAGCACTGTAAAAACACCAAAAAAACAACTAAGTACTATTATAGATTCCCATGCTGCAGGGAGACAAAGACTCTAGGTAGACATAAACAGTGAAGAATTCTGTAGGGAAAGAGGTTTGTTCATTGATGCTCCATAGCTCCACAGGTAACACGGGAGACAGGTGGACTGAGGATATCATTTCTGCTTTGCAAGAAAAGGTGTCACAAGATCTTTTAAAAACCAGTTAGCTAGGAGTGGGCTGGGAGTTTATATTCAAGTGAGACTTCTCTTCCAGCAGCAGACTAGCCATCTGCATTACCTATCCATGGCACTGAACCAACTGTTGAGTCAACAGGGGAACCAACAGCCATTGAAACAAGAGCTGATTCCAATATAACTTGGTTAGAAAGGAAATCTTGGAGCCTTATCCCTTATTTACAGGAGCACAACACCCTGATCTCCACTGACTTCAGGCTTAGGGATCCCCCCAAGGTAGTATGTCCTACGTGCCCCTTTTTAGCTTCTTCATTCAAGCTTTAACTCCAGATTGTCACTTTGCTTACCAAACCCTTTTATCTGCTCTCTCTGAATTGGACCCACTGCACATGAGTGTAAGGATGTCTGATACACAGACTGGGAAAAGCTCCTGGGGTCTAGAGATGGAAACCCCAAAGGTCACTAAATGGGGAGAGAAATCCAGTTTAAGCTGCAGAAGGTTTGGCCTTCACTATGCCCTACAGAAGATTATAGTCTGGTGAAGGGACACACAGTGGCACCACCCCTACCCTGCTAAGTTTGCTACTACCTGTATAGAAAGGGGTTGTGGTACAACATGTCCACATGTTGATATACCAGTGTCCTTCAGAGAGCATAAAGTATTAAGGAGAAGGAAAGAACATGGTGACTTAGCATCACCCCTGTGGGTACCAGACTTCTCTAAATGCCCCTCTTAGAAGCAAACCTCTGGCTTAATGCAGCCAATGCTTCGATAGGCCTAAAAGACTGTAGACACAGGACCCTTTGTCTGATCTCAGCCCGTGGGAGATGTCTGCACATGGAAGAACTGGAAGCTCAGCTCCAGCAGGACAATCCCAGGCCTCTCTCCCTGAAATGTCTGGATAAGCCACAAACAAAACAAAAGTTAGAGATAAGCTCTCAAAACAATCATTTGTACTCTTACAGCAAAACAGCCAGGACTAAATCAGAAGCAAATGTCCACTGTTGTCCGGGCTGAGCCAACAGGTGCTTTTGATAAAACCCTCATTTCTGCTCAGAAAAAGCATGAAGGCAAGCCAAACTCTTTACACACACACAAAAACCCAGCTGGGGCAAGGGCTGACTAATGGTTGTAAACAGAGGTGGAAGTTTTTTCCTTCCTAGAAATACAGAACTCCAGAATATAAGTGTTAGCTTAATTTCACACAAAACTAAATCCCTTCTACATCTGCAACTTGCAGTGATGCCTTTTTTTTTCCCCTGATTTCAGCTTCCTCCCACCCTTCCATTTTCTCTACAATAATATGGGAGAAAAAGAGATAAGAAAGCGCAGTGAAGCATTAAACAGAAAACACTGCATAACTGATAGAATAGCTGCCTTTTTAAACTCTCAAATTTTGTTTCTTAACATATAAAGGTAAAAAACCTGAATCTATAAAGCTACTTTATAAAAAAAAAAAGTTATAAGAAAAATGTTGTATCAGAACCCATTTTCATGAAGCTGTTAGTTCATGCCACCCTATTCTCAATGGTAACGTAACTACTCAGCCATTTCACAGGCTTAACACCCAGCAGAAATTCTCCATCTCACTTATTAGTGGAGTAAAACCCTAGATCCTAGCCCTGTTGTTGCAATAAATTATTGTGGCTTAAAATATAACAGGAGAGAACACTAAAAATAAGCATGGGTGGTTACAGCTTATTGCTGTGTATTCATACAAGGGAATTCTTCTTCTGACTAAAGACTCAAAGCCCGGAGAGCAGCTGGGTTATTTATTAACCCTGTCTTATCACCAGCCTGCTGTCAAAGCAAGATCCGTCTTCAGGCCCTGCTGTCTTGTTGCATATTGAATTCAGTTTAAGGGAAATAGAAGGGATGGGGGAAAAGTAAAAATAGAGATAATGAGTTTCACTTCATACAATGCTTTCTGGAAATGCAGCATCATCATTAGAAGAGAAAGAAAAATAGATCAGCCTGGAAATCATTAAAACAAACAACCACCCAGATTTCCTGTTCGTTGTGTACTTCAAACCCTGAATTATCAATATTTACAAGTATTTATTTGTAGTGAAATCTTCCAGTGTGATCCCCCAAACAAGCACAGAATTCTGCAACTTCTCCATCCTGGACAGAGCCAGAAATGCTCCTACAAAAGGGCTCAAGGTAAATAAGTAACAGGAGAATTAAGCTGCTCTGAAACATCCCAGCTACCCCATGACTGACAGCAGCAGAGGCCAACACCTCGTGTTCATAGCTACAGTATGCTCAGAGGAAAAACATAGCTGTTGTAACTGAAGATAGTTTTGCAACCTCCTCACAAGGGAGAGCTTTCATTTCACAATTCTTCCACTGATGGCACTTGTCATAAGACATTGTCTGATTCAGAGCACACCATGACCTCAGTTTCCAAAGTGAATATTCCATTAAATTCGATACCAATGATACGAGGAGTAATAAAAACTTCTGGAAAACTATTTTTGGGCAAGGCAAAAGCTTTGAAGCTGAGAAGTGTAAATAGACCCTACTCCAGGCAGGCTGGGGGCTGTTGGCTGGATGACTTCTTTTCCAAATCATTCATCCTTGAGAACTGGCTTTCCAGAACTGTTTTCAAGCAGAAGTAAGTTTGCAAGGATATGTTTGTAAGGATATGTTCACCAAGCCAGATACTGTATAGCAGGAGCCCAGAAGGTGATGTTAGGCCATGGTTGTGAGGACATCACCAAACACAGTCTATTTCACATGAACACACTGATGAGTGATTTTTATATATATACATACACATTTATACAAGGAGAAATTCATAATTCTGTTTCTTTCCCATTAGTCTTTTCATTATTCTTTTAGGTCTCCAAGCAGCAAGAAGGAGGTCAGCATACATCAAAAGCTGTCAGCCATCAAAGAGTGCAAGAAAGCTGCTTCTTTCTCTTCCCTTACTGGAAATAACTTCCCAATGTAGTCAAGAAATGCAAAATTAAGGAGGACATGCTGCAACTACAGGAAAGTGAATCCCCATAAGCTGTGGAATTATGAGTCTCTTCATTAGCAGATTTCACGTATGTGGTGTCAAAGCTTACTCAAAGTATTCTCCTGACACTTACCTCGGCACTGGTAGTCTGTAAGGAGATCGTCTGTTTCAGTCCAGCCCAGTGCTGCTCCAAAGCTGTCAACACAGAAGGATTTCTTAGTGTCAGGGTCTTGCTGGGAAGGTCTATACTGGCCCTCGTCATCACACTGCAGACCCGGCTCGTTGCTTTGACAGTATGTGATGCCTGTAACAAGCAAACAAGATAACAAGGTAATTTGATAATGCTGTCACTGGGTTTCACAGAATGGGTCTCGTTGGAAGGGACCTTGGGAAGCCACCTGATCCAACCCCCCTACCCAAGCAGGGCCACCTAAAAGCTGATTGCCCAAAACCATGTCCAGATGTCTTTTTAGCATCTCTAAGGATGGAGACTCCACAACACTCCTGGGCAACCTGTGCTAGTGCTTGGTTACCCTCAGTAAAATGTGTTTCCTATGATTCTATGTCCAGAGGGAACTTACTATGGTTGGTTTGTGCCCATTGCCTCTGGTCCTGTCAATGCAGTGGGACAGTGTTTTAATGCTGTAGGGCAAAAGAGTTCTAAGTAAAGCAGAGTTCACTGAAAATTAATCTGTAATTTGCACAATATTCCATGCTCTGAAACATGGCACTGCTTTGTTGTTACTGCAATACATATTCCAACATTTTTAGGATTCTCTGCTATAGATTAAATCTCCATTTATGATAAGTACTGTAAAGCAAAGAAGTATAGAGAAGGAACTGTATTTTCATACAGGGTTGCTGAGTGCTTGGTGCAATGGATCTGTGCAATTTCATGAACATCAGTAGAAGAGCCATCATATCAATTAATTCAGTAAATTCTTCAGACTTCGCAAGGAGACAGCAGGAAAAGAAAGTAGCAAGCTACATGTGTAGGACATGCCTTTTGGAAAGGGTCAGTACTGAGACTCAGCACATAGGTAAGGTGAAAACCAGGCAGAGAGCACGTTTAGTTGCTGGCACCTGCAATAAAGAAAACTGGAGCAAACCTCCAGCACAGGAGTCCAGTACCGATATAGGGAACACATATGGAAATAAATGATAAATTTAAGTAAAAGTTGATTGATGTCAATGTGCCTTACAATAAACCTGATCTTTTATCCCACCTCAGAGAATAAATAGGTTGAAATGAAACAAAGCATATATACTCTCTGATACTCCCTATACTCACTGATATTCCCAGGATACCCATTCTTATGACTCACTTTTATTTTTATCTGTGAGCTAATTCTGAAGACAAAACTTTATTTGGACTTAAAAACTGATTTTATTTATGGAACTTTGTACAAAAATAAGTAAATTAAACTGAATGTACCAACTTTAGTGAACATATCAATAGCTGCTTTGTGAGAAGTATTAGTATTTGCAGGTGAAAGAGCTGCATAAAGACTAATTTAGTGTTCATTTAAGTGACAACTCATGAACTACATAAGATGTTTCTCACTGATATTAAACACCCAGACACCATTCCTGAGGACAGTGAACACATCTTAAGGAACCACAACATCCTGGATGGGAATGACCACTCGTTTCTCACGCATTTTTGGTCAAAACAGCAGACAGTTTGTTCTGTCTGGAAAATGTCTTTGAGTGTATCCGAAAGGGATCATATCCATCCAAAAATACCCAGAGAGAGGATTGGGGTGGGGGGGGAAGGGAGGGGTGTTTGGATTTTTTAAAACTTAGAGATGAAAAAAAGGAGAAATCCATTTGTGATTTGAAGCCAGGATAGTAAGAACAAGGGAAAAAAATGAGTTCAACTTACAGTGATCAGCACTGGTTGCCCCATAAGAGTTGGTAGTTTTGCCCACAGGACACTTGATACAGGAGGAACGTCCTGTCTGATACTGATAGTAGCCAAGAGGGCAGGGAATGCATTCATCATTCTGGAAATGACTGCCTGGAGGACAAACAACTGCAAAGAGAACAATCACCTTATTACTCTCTGGAATCCAACCAGCTCAGGCATCTGCACACAGATGTGTGGGGTGTGCACGTGTATATATATATATATATATATATATCTCATGCCTGCATCTCATAGACTTCAAGATCTTAATATATTTTTATCTAACAAAGGTAAACACTCCTTAAATATTTATTAAACTCACCAGTGACCGGAATATAGACTGTGGCCTTTTTTTTCTCACTCTAAAAATGCTCACGAATTAGTGCACATCAAGCTGTTTAGAAATCACAGAATCATAAAATAGTTAGGGTTGGAAAGGACCTTAAGATCATCCAGTTCCAACCCCCCTGCCATGGGCAGCGGCACCTCACACTAAACCAGGTCACCCAAGGCTCTGTCCAACCCAGCCTTGAACACCGCCAGGGATAGAGCATTCACAACCTCCCTGGACAGCCCATTCCAGTGCCTCACCACCCTAACAATAAAGAATTTCCTCCTTATATCCAATCTAAACTTCCCCTGTTTAAGTTTTAACCCGTTGCCCCTTGTCCTATCACTACAGTCCCTAATGAAGAGTCCCTCCCCAGCATCCTTATAGACCCCCTTCAGATACTGGAAGGCTGCTATGAGGTCTCCATGCAGCCTTCTCTTCTCCAGGCTGAACAGCCCCAACTTTCTCAGCCTATCTGAAATGATAGAATTTCTATTCTGAAATGCCAAGTCCAGGTCTTATTTCCATTTGTCAAATGCATTTGTAATACGATAATGCACTTTGTGGGTAAGTTGTGAAAGAAAACAAAGAAACACAAGCTACAAGTAGAGTAACTTCTAACACTACAGACAAAAAAAGGAGCAGAAACTCCAGAAACATCATGCAGAAACCCACCATATGGTAACACTTTCATTCAGAATTCCTGGTAATGATTTTTAGTAAGAACTTCCAAACTAAACATTAATGGCTGGATTAAAAGTCACTAGCTGTGCACATGACAACCCAAACACAAAACAAAAGGATATTCTTAGTGTGTATACATATATATATACACCATTTTCAGAACAATCAGGAGCAATATTTCCAGCTGACCTGATACATATTACAAAGAAAAACTCTTTGTCTTCTGGAAGGTCATGAAATACAGTCTTTCCTTCCAGATCATCTGAATGAATATTACAGCAGAAGAGTAACAGACACATTTGCAGGACAATAGCTTTACTTGTTATTTCACAGCTGTTTTCCAGATGTAGACTTCCTTCAAAACACTATCAAATGTATATTTTGGGACTTTGACAAGGTGAAAAACTTCATTTATGTTTTTGCCTTACATCTTAACAGCAGATTAAGCTTATGTGAGAGAGAAACAGTAATGGAAAATTGGCCATCTGCACTACAACCCATATGATGAATTTCTGTTCTGGCCAACACACTGGAATGGTAATTAATTTCACTTATAGAAACACTTAAATTATAACAGAATAAAAAGATCCAATAATCTGATCATTTTTATATAACTAGTGTAAAACTGATCATATCTTCCTTCATCTGCTAGAAATGGTCCAATGGGAAGGTCTAGGATGCGACAACTGTGAGATGATATGTACTTAGGCAGAAAATTTCAAGACAATTACTCTAGGTATAACACATATCTAAAATCAATTTCAGACTCAGGAAATCCCGGATCAGATGGAATTCTACTGCCTTTAGCACATTATGTGTGTCTGATGTATTTAAAGACATTTTCCAACACACGTAAAAAGGACGATATTTATTGCAAATGAATGACAGGAGAAATTTAAATGAAATGAGTAATCCATGCCTCATCTAAAGACAAAACGCAAAGGATGAGGAACATTAAGCAATTAAAAATTAACAAGGGACAAATTAAGCTGTTAAGCATTCTCCTTGTTTTGTAGTTTTAGCCATGATGTGAAAGTAACATCTGTGTCTCCCATCATATTTTAAGCAAGCATAATCGCCTTTTGTCTCACACATTAGAGTAACAAAAGGGCACAAAGAACAGCAAAAAAAGTTGGGGCAAAACTTGTTTTCTATACTCTATAACTCTTGGAGGCACATAGCATGTCAGATATAGGTTACACAGTTGTAGAGAAGTTAAGGTTGAATCTAGAAGCCAGAAAAAACATCATACTGTACTTCTTTCAAGCTTCAACATCCATATATTTTAGCAATATAAGAAACTAGAGAACAGCTTTTACCAAGATCTCAGAGCTAAGTATTAGCACTGGGCTAAAATTTATATCCCTAAAATAGGAAAATAAATAACTAAAAGTATCAAAATAACAATAAACCCCAAATTTAATCCCTGCACATGAAATGTGTAACCTGGTCTCAATTCTAACTAGATTCAGGTTTCTGTGTACCAGGGGATCATCATGTTGAGTAGCAAATTCTAGGCAGAAGACCAACTCCCTGGAGCGACTGCATAAGGATACCACTCTTCAAGTTCTGTAATCAAAGGTGATACTCTTATTACTAGTCCCTATTATTAGTAGAGACTCAGACAGGATAAATGACCAAAATATATCCATAATGCAAATAAAAACTTATATATAAATATATATGATATATATATATTTATAATTTTTTTTTCTCTCTTAAAGGAAGCAGAAACGAATGAAATATGCAGTCCTACTGCACAAACCAGTGTCCACCAGTGTGCATACCATGACAACTTAGAATACAAAATCTCTGCCAAAAGCTCAAGCACAAACTGTCTCCTTTCCACATCTCTAAGATAAATCTGTCTCACTGAGTGACTTTTACTACAGTTAGCTGGTTCAAATATGTATGGACTAACTCACAAATTCAATTAACTCACTGCTTCCTAGAAGGAATTAAGCAGAATCAATTCACTGCTTCCTAAAGAGGCCTTTATCCTTGGCAGGAACTACAATGCAAAAAGGTCCAAGTAAGTTCCTTGTAAGTTACAAAGACCAAGTAAGGTCTTTGTAAATTCTTCTACCCTAAGTGATAGACTCAATACTGATACCTTAACTCAGTACAACAGTACATCTTGTTAAGTAACTGAAAGTCATTACAGAATCCGTTTCCTTAGTAGGAATTGATCTTTTTTTTTCTGCATGGTGTATTTAAATAACCAAACTCTGAAGTGTTTCGGATCATGAAGACGAACTGAAACTGGCCAACTTACCCTTAAAAGTCCAAGCTGGAAACTGCAGAAGTTCAGAACTGATTCATTGCTTGATTACTTTGAAGACTTGACCAGGCATTAAGGAAACTTTCCTAACTTAAAGAAGACCACTACACCAAGCTGGGAGCTAAGTTGTTTTCAAGTATTTTGATTTGCTCTAAGGTCTCTAACTTCAATTGCACAGTGCTAAAGTTTTCCCATCTGAAAATATTCCCCATACTGGCAAATGTATCCAATACCTGCTACTGTTGATTTTATACCTAGAAGTGGTACATCACTCCTCTGTTCCAAGAAAAAAAGCTAGACATAGTAAATACATCCCAAATCGACATAAGACAGACTCACTGACACTAACTTGAATGATCTAACAAGAATGATCAGGGTTGTGCTGTAGGAAGGTTGATGTTGATAGAAACAAGAGCGGGGCTGTTAAAGCAAAGGCTCTTTGGCAGCATGACCTGGTATACAGGACTGTGAAGCACAGCCATGGGGATCCACCAAAGAAGTAGGTTTGTCAGCCCTAAGCAGGTTGTTGGCAGAAAGGCAGCCTGCTCCAGGGAAGCCAACTCAACAGAAGGAAAGAAGATGAAAAGAGGACAGAAGTGCAATCAAGGCTGGGTGATGGCCAACAGTGAGAAAGCTTCCATCAGAGCTGGCTGAACTTGGCCTAGGCATTCACAGTCTCAGGACTTTTGCCATTTCTGCCTCTAGGTTTCTGTTCTCAGGAATTTATCATCATCTGAAGCACCAGTTACATTATCTTTGTGAAATCACAGCATCATAGAATAGTTAGGGTTGGAAAAGACCTTGAGATCATCTAGCTTCAACCCCCCTGCCATGGGCAGGGACATCTCACCTGAACCATGTCACCCAAGAATGCTTCTATTAAGGATCATGTACATTACGGAAAGACCTTCTAATACCAGACAGATCTAAACAAATCCCCCAAAACATTTGCAAAACCTTGTGTACCATGTCAGTGCCATGATGTCTATTTCCAAACTGTTGGTTCAATGCAAGGACTGAACAGTAAGCAAGGCGCTAATCGTCACCTCTCCTCAGATTTATCATTCACACCTGTGATTCATACCTTTCATATATTGACCATAAACACAAATTCACTGATGATTTTCTAACTTTAGATTAATACTAATCCCTAGCAATATCAAAGAAGGGAAAGATAAATGGAGACATACCACATCCTTGTGAATTTGGGACTGCTTGCCCAGGAGATGATATTCTTCGAAACCCGCTTAGACATCCCAGCTGCACACTTGGAGATAGATCTAACTCTTCATCCCGCAGAAAATGAACAAAAGAGTCTGCTAGGAACTGCTTGGAGTCCAAATACAGCAGGAAATCACCATCCTTAATCTCTTTTATAAATGCTCCAATGAGATTTTCTCCAACAATTGCATTTTCTAAAGAGGGGGGGGATACATCAAAATATCATGAGAGATTAACAATATGGGAACAGAACATAGAAATTGATAAACTTTAAGTTAAAGCCATAGGCAGATGTAGAAACACAAGCATGATAGTAAACAGCGGACAAGTTTGAATCTCTACAGTGTCTATCAGATTAAAATCCTAATCTCAGAATATGTAGAGGTGTTAAAGAGACAGGGGGAGAAAGCATATCAAAAAAATAAAGCATCAGTAAACAAAACTTCTGAGTAACAAAAATTCAGCAGATGAAAACCAGGATTATCTGACATTCAGATTTAATTTATTCCTGGTTGGTGTTTGGTTGTTTTGTTTTTTGGGGAGGGGGTGTTGAATGGGTATATTTTGTTTCTTTTTCAGCATTGTTGGTTTGTTTTTGAAGGCCACCATCTGTAGCAATATAACAATCACCTTCCATCACACTACTGATATTCACCATAACCACGAATTCAACAGACACTCTCTTCACAATTGCTGAAGCTGGTGTTTAAAGCTGGAAAGCAGTTACCACCTTTCTACTCTCTATATTCTTAGCTGCCCAAACAACTTCCCTTTTGATGACTTGTGCAAGCAGTTTTCAGTGCCAGATCAATAGCAAATTCCCCAGTTTGGCTGCACCAGAAGTACAAGAACAGCGTTCACAGCAGATTTCGTTTGCTGTTTCATTCTGTTTGTCCCTGCAGGGTTTATGACACTAAGTGAAACTCTTGATGTGGTTTACTGGTCCAAATTTGCAAGACAAGTGCCTAAGCCTTTAAATACTGAAAACAGTGGTGCCCTCTGTTCCTGAATGTTGGTCCATAGCTGATTGCTGTCATTGAGTTGTCGTTTTCACCTTTGCAAAGGAGGGACACAAGACTGTTCACTTATGGGCTAACGTGAATGGTCCTCACATTAAACCTGACAGCTGTGCCCTTGTTTCTCAATGATGTTTCTTCCTGTTTTGAGCACCCCATCCTTCCACTGCAGTGACACAACCTATAACCAACAAAACAGCACTTTGTTTTGGTCAAACCCAGGTAAAAATGATAAACTCACAAAGAACTAATTGGAGATCACCACATAATCAACAACACTTTGCATATATTTTGCCAGAAATTGTCTCATAACTGAAAGCAGGAATAAGCAGATTAGCCTTTTATTCAAGCAAATATCCTTCTGAATTGTCTAGTGACTAACTGCAGAAGAATTAAAAATAACCTTGGAATGACAGCCGAGGGAATTCATGTGTAGAAAAGAAGCAAAGCAGGAAGAATCCAGTTAGGTCTGTTGAATGTCCTTTAATCTAAAACATTTTGCTGCGTTGAGAAGTTCTTAACATTATCACTAAATGTGACCCTGCTATGACCACACTATATATCCATGCATATACAATATCCTTCACATTCAGAGTATGTAGATAAGTGTTTAACTGTAGCATACATGCTCATGCATTGCAAGTTGACAGGTACATCCTGGAATGTCTCAGCAGAGATGATGTTCAGTGATGGACATGCCAACCACAGACTTGCTGGTAACATCTGACACAAGCTGCCTTGATTCAGCCCTTCGAGCATGGGCCACACTTCACTGTTGACATGGGACCTAGCTTCTGGTCCAAGATGAGCTTCCTAGGACCTTCAGCAAGCTCTAAAGCACACCAGATATAATAGAGCTTCCCTGGGTTTGTTCCTGTTTTGCTTAACAGTTTTGGATATTCCAGCTACTACACATCTCATACATTGTTAGATTTACTGGAAGTTCTTACTGAGCATTTCTCCAGGGCCTAGTACATCTTTAGGAACTTAGACTTCCCAGGGGACAATACATTTTTTCACACACAGAAATATCCTGCAAATTGTTGCATCTTGCGTTACCTTGTGGGAAGAAATCTGATGTAAGATTTTATTCTGTTGAATGAAACGCTAATTTCAACAGGTAAGGGATCATCCTGTTACTTGGAGTTTATATCGGCCAAATGAGAAAGTGAGAGAAAAGTGGAAAAAAAAAAGAAAAGTAAATTTTTCTTTTTTAATTTCTCTTTAGGAAAATGTAGAGCACAAAGGCGCAGCTTGAAATAGCAGTTGTATAGTGCAGGGAGTGATTTCTTCTAGTCTCACTAATGGGGACTGTTTACTGTATGTTCATCCACTTCAGGCTCATTTTTATAATCCATAATGGTTATGTGTGTTGGACAGAAAAGAGAGAAATTGCTGCAAGCGTTCCTCAATATTTTAGAGGTCTAAGCTACAGATCCAAATGGTGTAAGATCCTACAGGAAGGGCTTTGCACACTGCACAGACTCAGAATTCAGTACATGAAAATATATGCCACAGAAAGAAGTAATGAAGCATTCACAAGTGATTTAGATTTGAGGCTCTCCACTGGGAACATATACCCACTGTGCTTCTGTTTAGCAATTCTTTCGCAGCTATTTCATAGGAGAAAGGATAAAAGCAATCCTTATTTGCCCATATAGAAGATAGAAGAATAAAGCTGTTTTAGTAATGTAGGTTTTCAGATCAGAGAGCAAATTTGTGCACTGTGTATAAACACACCAGAGAACACCTCAAACACAAAGACCCAAAGCTGCCTTCGAAGGTAAGGGAAGTTGGTGGTGCCAAGGGTATACAGAGAGCAGGTTCTGCTCTGCCTCTTCTGAAACCATGCAGTCATCCTCTGAAAAGGAATTTTAGTACTACAGGGAAATTGTAACGCGGAGCGGGTCAAAAATGTAATGCCCTCAAAGTGGAGCACTTTCAAGACTGAAGTTTCACATAAAACCAAACTGCTTAAATATTCACTTGTATGAACATTCACTTGAATTTCCCTTATAATCTGGAACAACTGAATGGATGTAAATACAAACATCCTGTAAAGCCAGAAACACACCACCACTTCAGCCACAGCATCCTGAAGGCTTTTGAATTCAGTTTTGATCAGGCAAAAACTGCTGTAGGACATACGTCTCCATATCCCAGAGTTAGAGGGAACAACACGTACAGACAGAGCTATTGATATTTAAAGCTGGGAACACCACTGCAAAGCAGTAAGGCTGGAGAAAAGGCGGCACAGAGGGCATATGAAATTGGGATGTGTCTTTTACACCTTATTTTAAAGGGAATCACTGACTGCTTTGAAAGAGTTTCCTTTCAACCATTCCCAGCTCTCTTGGAAACCACAGCAAAGATCTGCGAGTCAGTGGTCTCTGAATAATTCCACTAGGATGTCTGAGGTAAGGGTCATTCTTTGGTGTCAAAAGTAATGTAATAAACAGAAAAAGGGAAGATAGAGAATAAGAGAAAATACTTGGAATGAATTAGGTATATTTTTGGCAATGTGTGAATTGTGCCTCTCTGACAATAATGAACACAATCTTTTCCATCACTGAGGACCTGCCCAATGGAAATTAACATCTGGTAAAGATCAGCTCATGCCCAATAAAGTAATTTTCAGTCTCATTCAAAGAAGCTGGGAGAGGCGGTCCTATGTGAAAAAAAAAGCATTCAATTATAGCTCCTTTCTTTTCCAAGAGTAACATATCGACACCGAAGGCTCAGAGACAACTCCAGTGTTATAAACGGTTTCAATGGGCACTTATAATACCTTATCAGTGCCCTCTAAGAGCAGATACAGGGAAGCAAAACAATTAAAAGCAAAGAAGGCTTAATTCACAGAAATACCAGGGTGGAAACCCTTACCAATATCATGTAAGTCTGGAAGAGAAGCTGCTGGGATGTTTTCCAGCTGAGTCCTCCATGTGACATTCACCCCCAGGCGGTCCATGCCCAGGCATTCGACATAGACAGTGGAATCATCACAGACAGAAATTGAGCCCGTGTTTCCAAATGCATTTACCTTGAGTTCAAAGTTAAACCATGGTTAGTCAACCTGAGGACCTTTCCCTATTTGTGTGCACTGTGCTGTGCTCAAAAGGAACATTTTCAAGAGGGCCTGTAAAAACAGAACTAGGAAAGGATCCTTTCAGCAGGCCATTTATTCACAAAAAGAATATTTTTAAATATTCAAAACATATTCTTAATAAATATTGGACTGATGTGATAGGACTTCTATGGCTATAGTTAAGCTGATCTGCCAATGTGGGGTCAGTGAGACTAAACATCCTATTTTCCCAGTTATCCATATCAGAATGTTGCCAATCCAGACAGATTTCATGGCCTATTCGGCTCTTCAAACCAAACAAAAAAACCCACCAACAACAGATCAAAAGGAATTGAAATTACCTGGAGGTGACATAAACCACGAGCTTTCAATTCATCTAAAATGAATATCTGGAATGCCTGGAGTAATCCAGAGTAGTCAGAACTACAGGTCTTCTCAGGAGGCAGTAGTAGTTGAAAGTGTGCTTGAACCTGGGCTGTCTGAAATAATTGGAGCTCTAAAAAATCAAGTAGAAAAAAGGGCACTTAGTAGCCTCACTAATGTAGAAACTGACTTTCAAAGTCACTTTGGGAAAAGACGGCACTGATTTGGCATTTTGATTTTCCAGGTGAAAGCAGTAGCTGTTGGTAGTAAATAACAAGCAGCAAGGGACATGCTTGATAAATACATCTATGTTGTGCATTAGGGAAAAAGCCAAGTGATATCTTTATATAATAATAAAGAGATATTTCACACTACAGCACTCTCAGAAGGATAAGGAACAATCTGAACTATTAATGGATTGTTTAGAAGCTTTAGCAGACAGGAATTTCCAGAGAACTAGATAAAAGGTAATGTTATTCCAATAAGTAGAAAAGAAACAGGAAGACAGGAATTATTGACCTGTCAACAACCACTTCTCTTAGACACGCTTATGAAAAGGCTTCTATTTTAGAAGTAACTAAATGGTTAAAACAATTAATACCGATTTAAATGGGCTTTCAGGAACCTAGCTTGCCAAATTAACTGCGAATCAAGTTTTAGGAGAGAATAAATCTGATTGAATAATTATGGTGTTCACACAGACAGCTACAAGGCCCTTCCAATTTTATGATAGCAAACAAAAGTGATGCAAATCACACAAATCGATGAGAAATCCATGAGCTCATATGAATCTTCTTGGCCAGTTTTTAGCAATTAAAAAAGCTGCAGATTCTTGTCTCCATTGGAGTTACATGGATTCCAGGCTTCACAGAGGGTTTCTTACCTCTGGTTCAGCACAGAGGTCATGCTGTCATGCCACGTCCAAATGGAGTTGGCTGTTATCCCACCAACCTGGACAAGTGGCAGAGCTCTCCCTCATTCACCTCCTCTACAGACCCTCAGTGCATCACATACAAGTGTCACTGTTGGAGCATAATTCTCCACCCCTCATCCCAAAGGGAGTGAGGGGCGAAGTGCTTCCAAGGAGAATGGTGACAGGCACCAGGTGACACAAAAGCCTGCCTCATCCTGCACAGCACAAAGCCCTCTGTCTGTGTAGTTTCTCAGAGAGTACTTAAGAACTGACTTAACCACAGTCTTGAAATGTACACATAAAGAACAGGAAATGAGATTTTTAAGAGCGTGGGTAATTATTCACTGGAACAAACTACCAAGTGTTGTGGTGAATTCTCCATTATTGTGAACTTTATACAATTGTTTTTGTCAAAGAAGGTGATCCTGCCCCTCTGCTCTCGTGAGGCCGAACTTGGAGTATTGTGTGCAGTTCTGGTGTCCTCAACATAAAAAGGACATGGAACTGTTGGAACAAGTCCAGAGGAGGGCCATGAGGATGATCAGGGGACTGGAGCACCTCCCATATGAAGATAGGCTGAGAAAGTTGGGGCTGTTCAGCCTGGAGAAGAGAAGGCTGCGTGGAGACCTCATAGCAGCCTTCCAGTATCTGAAGGGGCTTATAAGGATGCTCGGGAAGGATTCTTCATTAGGGAATGTAGTGATAGGACAAGGGGTAACAGGCTAAAACTTAAACAGGAGAAGTTTAGATTGGATATAAGGAGAAAGAGCTCTATACTGTAAGGGTGGTGAGGCACTGGAATGGGTTGCCTAAGGAAGCTGTGAATGCTGCATCCCTAGCGGTGTTCAAGGCTAGGTTGGACAGAGCCTTGGGTGATGTGGTTTGGGGTGAGGTGTCCCTGCCCATGGCAGGGGGGTTGGAACTGGATGATCTTCAGGTCCTTTCCAACCCTAACTATTCTATGATTCTATGATTCTTTCTGATGTGTTTGATGTGTTGGGAATTTTTTCTTTCTCCTTAAAGCCATGCACTGTCGCAAACACAAATTACTGGGGGAAGTCCTTAGCTTGCGTTAAACAGCACCTTGTATAAGATTGCCACACACTCCCCTCAACTGCTAACAGGCAAAACCAAAAGCTACTTCATAACATGTTACAGAAACGTAGCACATATGATGACAGACAAACGTCTCGGTTTGAAATCCAGAGTTTATAAATGCTTACATTTGGGATAGAAGACCTCGGGTACAACTGGAAATATGTCAATACAGGGATTTCCAGAATGTGTTTAACCCATCTTAGAAATCAAGAGTAGATGCAAATTTGGCCTCAAGATTTACCTTTCTCAAAAGCTCAGCACTGCTACACATTGCCATTTTGATCAGAATGTATCTATGTATCTCTGTGTGAAATAATTGAAAAGGCCAACATTAATACCCAATTACTTGAGCTCTGAATGGACAGTCCATTCTCCCAAGATTTAAAGTGCCATTTTTTCCTTGAAAATTCCACAGGTCAGCCAACCAACACAGCAATAATCCTAAAGAACTGACCGCTGCAAAAAGATGCAGAAGTAACAGTGACTTGATTATGCAAATAAACAGTCAAGTTCTGCCAAAATCAAACATCTGGCGCTCATCTGTTCTTCCTAAGAACTAAGTGGCTCCTTCGGAATCACTTCATGGTGCCAGCATCTTTTGACTAACAAAGATTAATCATGGAACAGTTAGGGTTGGAAAGGACCTGATGATCATCTAGTTCCAACTCTAGATCTCCATATAGATTGAGTGAGTATTTACAGCTATACTGTAACAGAAAAGCAGGACTGTTTCTAGCATAGGAGCTAGTCAAGAGACAGATAAGAAGGTGGCAGAAGGCATAACTAATTCACCTTAATTTAGCAACTCCCATACAACCCTTGTGTCCTATTACTGCAATTCACACAGTAGCTTCATGATGAAAGCAGATTTTTGTACATGTATTCACATTGCTCTGCCCCATTCCCAACCCACAGAAGTTCAGACATACTCTGGCAGGCCTGGTAGAGTGGGGCAGTCAAGACCCATTGACGCTGTTGCACATCACACTGAAAGGACGTGTTGGAAGAGGCACTGTGGAAGCCCTGGCGACACACCAGCCAGCACTGCTGAATGTTTGGAGCTTCAGAAATGTTTGCACAAAATAGATCTCCATTGAGCACAGATGAGGCACCAAATGGCAGAGCACACTGTGGACCTTAAGGCACATGAGAAGGGGGATACGTTAGTGACATGCTAATATCAACAGAGAAAACCTAGACAAACCCTGTGCATTCCCACTCATCTCAACTTGGATCTGGTTTGATGTCAGCATGGTTCAGTTTACTAAAGCTGATGAAAAGACACATACTGACTTTGTTGGATAATGCACTGGGACCAGAAAGCTACGTGCACAGTTTCTAAGAACAGATAAGTTTAAAACAGTCATGAATACATTTAAGCAGGAAATGAGAAGGAGGTTTCTAACCATCAGCAGAGCAGACCTTTACAAAATATATTTGTGGGAATAGGCAGGGTAAAAAAGTAATAAAAATAATAATCTCAATTCCCTTTAAAGTGAAGCCTGAGAACTTTAAAATCAGGAGCTCATGACTACAGTGTCCTCAACAGGATGCTTCTGGTGACCCAGCAGGTCCTTAACAGTAATATACAGCTTTGGAGTTAGAGCACAGAGTTTACCCTATCAACTCACTCTACCTCAATACAGTCATTTCAACCCTGCCAGCCCACTGTAACAGACTAGTACAGCATGCTAATGATAATTAATTTCTATTAATCAGTACAAACCAAATGCTTCAGTAAATATAAGCCAAATCCCAACCTGATTACTGAATATATCTAGCAATATTTAAACACTTCTGAGAAATAAATTTAAAGATAATAATGTTCTTATAACATCCAATTCACTTGCATGGTGTATATGTAGATCATTTCCCAAATAGCAATGCTCAAATCAGTCCCAACCTCCTTAGTCCATGGAGGAAGGCAAACATTGCTGATAGTTCAGTTCTGAGCAGCCTCCCTGTCCCTCTTCTGACAGAGATATGAAGATTAATTCCTTAATTTAGCAGCCATTTCAGTTAAAGCTTAAAAAATTGCAGGATGACTCTGGGATCCAGTGAGCACAGTACATCTTTGTTCTCCAACCCTGAGCGTTTCAATGCCAAAATAAAAGGCTATCATATTTGTCTCACTGAATTGCCAAATCCTTTTTTTTTCCCCAAGTCTGTTTTATAGCATCTTTTCTGCAATAACTCTATAAATGGGGCCTCCTCCTCACTCACTGACTTGTATCCAGTCTCTTTTTTCAGTAAAGGTGGAAACCTGGCATCCTTGCACACAACTTTTAATAAACGCCCTGAGATTTTGGGACCAAAAGATATCACTGCAAGAGATGGTACTGTTTATCATGACCAATGTAAACTACATGCACCACTATGTGTAAATTACGCAACACATCTCTTTATACAAAGTATGTAAACATTAACCTGCAGTTCCTTTATTGGTGTAACACATTTCTATATCCACCAAGTCAAATCCAGTCTCAGCTGCTACCACCTTTTACTCTCTGCTCTAATGAGAGATGGTGTGTGACCTAGAGAAATAACCAGCTCCTAAAACTTAAGTAATGGACAATTTCCTGGTGTGGATCACACATACCAGTTCACAATCAGTAACATGCTCATTTATCCCCCTACAGATGTTATCTCACTATTGTTATCAAGCTTCCACCATTTTGTCATTCTATTTCTGTCCCAATTTCTCTGTCCTGTAGGAGTGAATCAGAATACAGTTGAATATTGGCCTCTCTTTCATTTTCATAACAAAATTACTGTGTCCAAGACCTTCTCTGGAGGCCTTTCTCTCCTCTATCTCTACCCAGACCTGTGGAAAGTGGGCATGAGGTTGGCAGATGCATGTGAGGACTGGTAGGATATTTGGCATCATCTGTCTGATGCATATAAACTGGAAGAAGTCAGATTCTACCTGATGGAAATGATTAAGCTAATAAAAACATCATTGCATGTACTGGGCACTGTGAAGTTATTACTTGCTGTTTACAGCTGTCTGTTCTGATGTTGGAAGAGAAGTTTATCATATTTTCTCCACCACAAAAGCTATTTTGTTGATAGACAAGATCTCAAAGATAGCGACAACTGTACTCCTCCTTTCCCTTTTCCTGATCAGTTATTAGTAGTTCCCAGAGCTTGAAGTATAGAGTTGGATAGACAGAGGGGAAAAATAACTTTTGCTTCTTTATTTTTACACAATAACTAAGTTGTTTAGCATGAACAAAGTTCCATTGCTGTTTCAAAATCCAGGAAAATCATTAAAGATCATTTCAATGGCATTTCTATGCAGAAAATAACAAATAGTTTTCAGTAAAGTCAGGTTTCCTCTATGTTTTCAAAGCAGTTCTCTCTCTCAGCTCAGTCTTTCAAAAAGAAAGGTCATTAATCATCCAGTCACTATCTCCTCTAGGAAAAGTACAGCATTACAGGATCCCAAAAAACATCAGATGTGCACCCAAAATGTAAAACCATCTTAAAGGCATATCTCGGGGTACACCTACACCCCCCTTGGAACATATTCCATAAATTCCCTTGGAATGTAGGGGGAAATCTAGAAGATAAGCTTTCATGGGGATAAGGAGGTATCAAGGACTTATATACAACCAGTTGTGACTTTTCTCTGCCCTACTTGAAACGCTTCCAGTTTTCCTTTTTTACCTTCAGAGTCTATGGGAACATCAATCTGTGCTGCTGAGTGCTGGGTGTCACACTGAGTTCTTCCAGATGGTCCAGGCAAAATAAATATCACCCAGCCCATGTCCTACAGATATACTACACCACAACTTGGAAGAAGGATGGCAGCAGCACTGTACTTGGTAGACTGATCAGCTCTGCTTCTTTGAAGAGACAGAAACCTGTATGAGACCATTATGCTCACAGGGCTACACCATCATCATTCTGAAGCTAATCTCTCCAGAGCTCAGTTGGACCATGGAACAAATACAACCCTGGCATCTCCTGGCTTTCAGTAAAATCCCTTCTACATATCTCCCTTGGCACAAGAGTTCAAAGAAGATTGTATTGGTGGTGGCTTCCAAGTTGGCTGAGGAGCCACCTAATTGGTTAAAATGCCTTACAGCCAGCTGGGCTGACACAATCAGGTATTTGATTGGTGAGCCTGTGTTGCTCTTTGTATAGCAGAATCACAAAAGGAAACCAAAGCAACCTCTTATCATGCAGTCTTGTTTTGCTAAATCTATCAATAGCTCTCATTAAAAAAGAACCCCAAATAACCAACAAACAAGCCAAAAGAAGTATGGAAATAGTAATGTCCTGCAGACAATAGTTGAAGGTTTTCTTTTAACATCTCTAGTTTCCACTAATCATTCACTTTGGAGCATAGCCTCGTAGAAAGTTTGTTTTGCTTCACTTCAGTAATGGGAAGATGCATAAAAGCCATTGCAAAATAAATTCATCCAAATGTCTCCCATTTGGACATCTCACTGGAAACCATAACTGAATTCCAGTGCTTCACAGCTCTGGTCATGCAGGAAATATGCTCTGAATATGTAGTGTTTTGGCACATCCTTTTCACAACTCTGGTCACAAGCCAAGAGTACGAATGGCAGAACCATACATTTTTCAGATGTTATTTTAGTCAGCTGAATGGTTTTTAATCCCAGAGCCAGCTCAGGCTAGAACAGGTTCAGGTTTGCAGCAAACTGTTCAGATTGACTTTTAGCTGAGTTTTATAGCTTCTCCCTGGCAAAGCACTTTAAGAAAACTGGACATTATGCCCAGGTAGGTCTGAAATCTGCTATAGCTTCAGGTATAAGTTATATCCAAAATTATATCAGATATATAAAGAGAAGACACAAAAAGATCAGCATACTGCTTGAGCAAGAGTCTCTATAAAGAATTGAACTAAGACTAAGATTATAAACTAAATAAGATTAAATACTACTAAATACTGGAAAAACAAAAGGATCTGGTCAAGTCCCAGACCTGGATTTGCTCAGAAGCAAAGTGCCTCAAGCAGGAACTCACTTGCACACTCAGGTCTTCCTCTGCTTACTCGTGTGCCTGGCGCTTCTTCTCCGTTGTCAAAGACACACCAGCAGCTCTCTTGATCCTGGCTGCACTGCATGGATGAGAATGCCCCGTTGTCCCCTTCACACTGTGGGATGTAGCCTTTGCCAGCTTCTCGTAAACCAGCTTTAGACCTCAGCATAGTACAGAAGCTAGGACCTTTGAAGAGAGAAGTTTATTGCAAGGTACAGAACAGAAGACAACAAACTGTGTTAGAGACTTTAACAGCAGTGGGTTCAGCCTGTCTTATTAGAAGGAAGAAAAATGAATGATCATGAAGCCATCAATTATTTTACTCATTATAGAAACAAGGAATTTTACTCCCACTAGAAAAAACACATTTTTATTAAAGAGCAAATTATATGGGTTTGCATCAATAAAAGGTGAAAAACTGCTGAGATTTTTTTCACATTTACATCATTTTTGGTCATAAATTGGATAATGTATCACTTAGATGCTGATATTTGAAATTAAAAAAAAAAGTGAATCTTTTTAGTAAGAGGTTTTGATCAAGTTCATTTTAAATGTAATAATGTGAACATTAACATTATAAGCAGCCAAAAATATCCCTTTAAAACTGGAAAAAATACCCAGCCACAAACCAGCAACATTTATGGTCTCCCACAAACAAAACAGGGACATGAGCGTGCAGAACGACCCCTGATAAGAAAATGCAAAAAATTCAATCCAAAATTGAGACCAAGTTGGTTCTTACTGATTTTGTTCATTTGCAATTGTCAGAATAAGCTTATAAACTTGTGTAACAAACCATTACACAACCAGTTCCCCAGTGAACATAGTATTACTTATCCCTGTTGCATATCCTCATGGACTTCTATCATTAACCCGTATATAAGAAGAGAGCAGACCTGATGGGTCAGATGAAAGTACTATCTAACTCACTAGCCTCTCCTCAATAGTTATTTACTGATATAGATGCTCTGGGAGAAGGTTTGTCTGAAGCCAGCAGACAACTATTCCATATTTTCTCTGGTACATGGCAGCAGAAAATCACTGCAGAACTGAAGAAACAAGCACAGGAGCACTGCAGGCTCTGGGGCTGACTGTACTGCTCAGAAGAGCATGGCCAATAGGGCACCTCAATTCCTGAAGGAATCTTTCAACTTTTTGGACCAACCATCTCTGTAAGACCTCAGAACTTCACTGTCTTTATTTGAAGACAATAAAAAGGTATTATAGATGTAATTGCATTCCATGGAGCAGTTGTGGACCATGCAAAATGATCTCACTGACTGCACATGGCCCGGTTCCCACAGTTCAGGATTCACTGCCTTAGGAAATTCATCCACAAGCCCAAAGAATTTTCCATGGTGGTAAGAAATGGAAGGTAAAAGAAATGCCTAGAAGCCTGTCCATCACTTTGTTTCACTGGTTTATTTCTGATGTTAATAAAGGCAAACTGTTTTGAGATACCCTTTAAATGCTGATGTGCTCGTATGTACCTTATCACTGAGGAATTAAACTGTAAGCTGTCTGTGTTTCACAGGCATCATTCTGAAAAGTACATATGCTGCAAAGCATTAGGCATTGCCGCCAGTGTCACTGGCTGTGGGTAAAGCATTACTCACATTCCGGATTGCCATCCAAATCTTTGCTGCCACGCTGAAATACTTCTCCTGACACGGGATCTACACACCAACTATCTGTGTTGGATCTCTGCAGCACAGCGTATTCTCCTGTCTACAAAGAATCAATTACATGTCATTGCAGAACAATGTATATTAATACAGACAAGCCAAAATGCATACCTAAGGGTTGGTTAAAATATTTGATTCTATTTTTTCCATTAATACAACATGTTGAAATGAAACACAAAAATATTAAAATGCAGTCTACCTAATTTGATATACAGACCAGGTCCCGAGAGAAGCAGTATACAGACTGAAAGACCATTGAGATGAAGTCCTTGCTTTGGTATAATCTTGCTTTGAAATGTCTGTTCCCTGCCCATCTCAGGGTTCTCTGCAGCTCACTGCCATGTTTTGAGAGCACCACAGACCCTATTTTAGGATACCGGCATTCAACTCCCTCTCATCCTAACATTCTCTCACAGCTCAGATGTCCCACATGCCAATCAATTAAGTTGTGGCTTACAACTACAAAAGGACTGACAAAGCCAAGCTGCAAGGAGGGAAACACAGGCAGGGACAAAGCTTTCTATTCCCAGTCTTCATCTCAAAGCTATTTAAATTCTGCCTTGTGCAGGGCATTGCCCGTTGTTAGCTTTGGTTTACCCTTTTCTTTCAATTCAATAGGAATGCACTAACGGATGCTTAAGGGGCATCCACTGAAACTGTACAAGCCTTTGGCATGATGTAAGCAAAACTGGGGAGGTTTTGTTTCTTCCTCCCTTGTCAGGTTAAATCACCTCAAGGCAGTAGGGGATGAATAGATCAGCTGTAGAGGCACCCAGCCTTGAACCACTCTGTCTCCAGCTGGAAATTAAGGCATTGGCTCGAGATCGCTGACATGATGTCTGGCCTGTAAGGCAGAAAACATACACGCATGTTAAATACAACCAAGTTCTCAAACCTAAGCTAGAGAAAGGGGCACATCCCTAGCTCCTTTGCACATCTCCATTAGGCTCTGCTACAGTGTCAGGCAGGGAATTCCTGATCGGTGTTTGATAACTACAGAATCACAGGATGGTTGATAATGCTGGAGAGATCAGGTTGGACATCTGGTCCCATCCTGCTGCTCAAACACGGCCACCAACAGTAGAGGGTCTATTCTCAAATCATAGAATCACAGACTGGTTTGGGTTCAAAGAGTCTTTAAAGCCACCCAATTCCAACCCCCTGCCATGGGCAGGAACACCTTCCACTAAACCAGGTTACCCCAAGCCCTGTCCAACCTGGCCTTGAACACTGCCAGGGATGGGGCAGCCACAGTCTCTCTGAGCAATCTGTGCCAGTGCCCACCCTCACAGTAAGGAGTTTCTTTCTCATACCTAATCTAAATCTACCTTGTTTCATTTTGAACCCATTATCCCTTGTCCTATCACTAAACTTAACAATCATTCAAGCCAGAATCACCCATAATGAAATTAAATGAGTTAGCAAAACAAACATAAAATCTGCAATGGTTAAAAACCAGCATTGCTTCATGTGTGTGCATCATACTAGAACTGTCAATAAATATTAAAATCTGTGTGAACAGGTAAAACCAAATATTTAGGAAGAAAAAAACAACTGACATTTAGGAAGTTCTGCTGAGCGTGAGACCAAGGAATCCATGACATAGCGTCCTCTCTCATCCACACACCAGCAGTGACCTGGCCAGGGAAGAAAAGCAGCTTTATTTCAGATGTCGTACTGCTTTGGTGCATACTGGGAAGATTTTCATCCTCTGCAGCACTATAGAAAGTGGTCAGTAAATCTAAGTCACAGTTCACTCTGCTATCCAGAACACCTGAGAGCAGTGGTGACAATGGAAATGTAGCAGCCTTGGGAAGATTCTTTCACTGCATCCTTATCCTGCAGTGCATTATCCACAAGCTTACTGAGAGTGCGCTCTATCTCATTGTCCTGGTCATTAATGAAGGCTTTAAGCAATACCAGCCCCTGAACCGATCCCTGAGGAACACTACCAGAACTAAGCAACTGAATGCTGATTTTTTGAGCCAAAATATGCTGCCACTTGAGTCCCCCAATCCAGTCAATTTTCCATCCAGCTTGTAGACCACTTCAGCTCCCTTTAGTTTGGCTGCAAGAATACAAGTTTTCCATCTGTTCCATTAGAATTCTGCTCAGCTTTTCTTTGTTCAAACAGGCCAAACTATCTTGTTGGCAATTATTCACCTGTGCTCTCATAGCACTGTGTTGGCTCCCAGTTCCCCAGGCCATCACACTGTGGGATGTAAGGAAGAAATCCCAGCTCTGTTGCTTCCCCAGGAGAACCTTTCAAAGCAAAGTGATTCCTCCAGTAGAAATGCAAGACTGTCAAAGCAAAAGAAAGCTATTAGTGGCCAATACAAGGTATTTTCAATGCACGTTTGCAAACACCTGAATGTTCCCTGTACTTCAGAAGGCAAATTAACAAACCTGCAAGCACATAAAGGCTGGTAAGTGTCCAGATCATATACATTCATCATGTCATACGTATAAGACAGCTGAAATCAGCCCTTGGGTGGGCAGGTTAATTACACTGATAAATTACACCTGCTGAGTTGCACCTGTTTTCAGCAAAATTACATTTGACATAGAGTGGTTTTGCACAGATTCTGGGCATTAATCCTTTTAATTAAGCTCTCCCCTTTCTTTCTCCTACCTGACTGTGCAGCCAGCTGGAGAGCGTAGTCACTGCCTGATAACAGCTTTTCAGAGACCACCACCTCTGACTCGTAGGGCTGGGCAGAACGTAGGAGGTCCCTGTCTGTGAGCTGTATTCCCTTTGCCATCAGGAAGCTCTCTCCAAAAGCAAAGTGGGAACGGTTTGATGCTAGGATGAGCTGTTCTGCCTCTTCCATAAATTTCATGGCTTCTTGCTTAACACCTTCACATATACCAGGACCTATAGGATCAAAATGTATATTAATGCCTTTCATCTAAATCCAGCAAAGATGTGCTTTGATGTGAAAATTAACTGGCCTTTTAATTAGCATCTTCTATTTCCTTATACACTCACTTTGTTTTGAATTGCATAATGAAAGCCATTTATATCACAGGGGAGTCCTGAATTTTCCATAGAACTCTTCATGCGGTGTTTCTAATTTTAAAATGTCCTTTGCCATCTGGATAAGTATCTTCCATGAAAGCATTATATGTCCAAATTATAAAGTCTACACAAACTTGATATGGAACTTTATTCCTCCTTATTCCCTGAGCTGAGAGACCACTTAATTTACTCAAAATGAGCTACTCCACCTCTGGTGGCCAGTGGCAGGGGAAGCATTGATGATCTTTCTGACAAGCCTCCTACTTCACAGCAATTGACTTTCTTCTTGTGGCATAAAAGCAAAGACCAGAAACTTGCTACTTAAATTCTGTTACTTACATGCTGGGACCTGGTTCACTTCTGCCTTTGTTCCTTGCAGTTCTTCTCCTCTGCTATCAACACACCAACAGTCACGAAGTTCAAAGTGGCTTAATGGAGCACTGAAGTCAGTGTAGGGCCCTGGGTAATATGTCAGCTGCTCATTCAGAAGCTGCCAGAATATATATGGATCCAGTAAAATGTTCTCAGATGCATAGGTCAAGTTTCCTTCCAGTGCTTCAGGTGGGAGCTCGGTGAAAGATGAATACGTGGTGAATGCTGGGAAGACATTCTGGTGTCCAGCCTCATACAAAGCTTTAACAAAAGCTGAGAAGCCTTTGGAAGATGCCTCTTTATATCCAGTTATGATGCTCAATAGATCAGCAATGGGCAAGCTTTTGCCTTCATTGCTCTCTGCAATCCACCTGTCGTACCATTCAAAGGCTTGCTCAGGAGGACCACTGCACTGCACTTGCCTCCAGGCACCCTCAGCATCACACTGAGGGAGGTAAACGCTGTAGGGCTGAGACAGAGCACTTGGTTTTGACAACAGGAGCCTCACAGTCTTTAGAAACTCCTCACCAGCTGTTACTTGGCAAGCACTTGGGCCTGGGGAAAGGAAAAACATGCACAGCATGTCTTAAGAGTGCACTGAAGATATACGGTACTCCTTGCCCCCCTAGTACTATAAACACTAAAACTCAGTCACTTATCCCAGTACTAACAACAACCTTTCTAGTCTGTTACTAAAAGGGTTAATGCTATCAAAGCAGCCATGCTGAACCATGGTAAGATTTCCCAAGGCATGTGAGCACTGAAAGATGCATATAAAAATATCTGAGCGCATTAAGTGCCTGTAGTTCTTACTGGAGGGCGCAGTTGCTTGATGCCACTAAAAGCCTTCCTGAATTTGTTCACATGCACAGGTTATTTTCAGATACATTTGGTAATCCAGTAATTAATTCTTATTCAACAATTCCTGCAAGAGCAACAGTCCGTATAGGAGGACAATACTGATTGTATTTCCTCTTGGACCCAACCAGAATCTTACAATTCTGTTGCCTTCTCTTCCTATTCCCTACTGAATATCGCAGCTGAATATAAAAACACAATCCCTCAAAACACTGGAATGAGTTTGTTCTCAAAGCCTTTTCTGCCATCTATGGAGCCAAATTGCATTTTGCCACCAAGGAGCTCTACAAACCTAGCAAAACCTAGGAGCTGATCGCCTTTTGAGCACCAGAGAATTACAAACCTGTTTATTTTTGACTGCACTACAGATGGGCTGATAGATATAAATCCCTTACCAATTCGGATCATTGTGATAAATTCCGCACTAATTCTGCAAACTGATACTCAAAGGAGCTGCTTCACTATGTACCACTGTCATCTGCTGGATGCTCTTGTATTCCTTCCAAAATGAGAATCAGGCTCTTGGTCTGCTCTCCCTGTTCAAGTGCGATTTGCAGTTCACAGAAACTTGAAAGACAAAGATACCCAGCCTATCTGCTTCCTTCTTCCTTTGTATCACAGTAATAGAAGGGCAAGAAAAGGCAGTTCACAGTCTGTAAGCAAGTTGTGATGCCAGCTTGATGTCTAACAAGCCATTTGCAACTCACTTCTCTGGATTGACTGCACGACCTTTAAGAGAAACTGGCCGAATCCCTCTCTTGAGTTTGGGTTCCAACATCATACCAAGTTGAGGATATATTCTTGAGCTAAATGACTGATTTAAAGCACTGAAGCTCTTTGGTTCTCAGGATGAGCCAGTGATCATGCTCAGGTGACTTCGTCCCACAAGTAAAAGGGCTTTTTCATCCAGCATGGGCCACATTCAGTTACATAGATGCTCCAGGTTCTCATGGGTATCACAGATGCTATACACACTAACTATGCACTTAGGTGGAGACATATGCCAATGACATGATCATTAACAAGTCAAGATCTCAGGCTCCTCTGCTTTGAGTGGGACTACCCTATGGACTGAAAGAAGAGGGAATCATCTTTAAAAATTCAGATATCAAGGTTTACATACACTATTTCCCTGCAACCGTAGGGCTGACTTGCTTGTCCTGTTGTTAAGGGACAATATTGTTCACATACATCATCCATACATGGAATCATAGAATCATAGAATAGTTAGGGTTGGAAATGACCTTAAGATCACCCACTTCCAACCTCCCTGCCATGGGCAGGGACACCTCACACTAAACCATGTCACCCAAGGCTCTGTCCAACCTGGCCTTGAACACCGCTAAGGGTGGAGCATTCACAACTTCCTTGGGCAACACATTCCAGTGCCTCACCACCCTCACAGTAAAGAATTTCCTCCTTATATCCAATCTAAACTTCCCCTGTTTAAGTTTTAACCCATTACCCCTTGTTTTATCACTACAGTCCCTAATGAAGAGTCCCTCCCCAGCATCCTTATAGACCCCCTATATATGTAAACATATATCCAGATATAATCAGATATGAAGAAAGAATTGTGGAATTCCAGCACAATAAGGAAGCATCTTTTAATTCCCAGTCCTTAGGACTTACACTGCATCATCTTTCCATCTTTTCCCCTTATTCCTGGAATAGTCTTGCCATTCAAATCAACACAGAAGCAATTTGTCCCATAACACTGGCGTGGAAGAAAGTCTCCATCCTCCGTACAAGAAGGAATAAAAAGATCTGATCCCGCAGGCAGGCTTTGCTTCAAGTTTTGCAGGTTTCTCCTTTGCTTCTCACAATCAGTGGGACACCTTGGACGTTTGCCTTGAGACCTTGAGCCTGGAATTTCTCTACCTGCAGTGTCCAAACACCAGCACTCTCCTGCATAGCACTGAACTTCCTCATACCTCCCCTCCTTGGTGCATGTTGGAACAAACAGATCCCTTTGCTCCTCACTACAATCTTCAGATCCAAGTGCTAGTTTCACTACTTCATCTAAATCTTCAGCAATGCTTTTGGGGACAGAAATTACTTGTTTAAGAAAAGTGAAGAACTCTGGTAGTTCCAGAATAGAGGAAAGGAATTTAAGCATATTCTGATTGTTCTGTAGAACTACTGTGCGGCCAAAGCTGTCCACAAGAGGCTTACTCAAAATGGAGCTCCCCTTTGAAACCTCCAATGAAAACGCCTCAGCTGACTCCAGGCCTTGGCTATTATCTGTCTCTGCCACCTCTTCCTCTGGGAAAAACTGGCTAATGCTGTACTTCCCATTAGTGCCAAGTGCCCCTGTGAAGTTAAACTGAATCAAATTCTTCAAGAACCTTCCTCCAAAGAGGTTCTCTTGGAAACGTTTTGGGTTGGTGGTAAACTGCAGTGCCACTTGAGCCAGTTCCCTTGATGGGAACATCCCCACGATGGCTTCACTAAGGGTGGTTTCTAGCTCAGGAATCTGGCTGGCATATGAGCTTTTTGTAATGGGGGATGACAATCCAGAGTCCAGAAACAGCTCCTTGAAGGAGGGAGGGCAGGGTCTTGAGAACCCAGCTAGTTTTTGTGTCTGCGTATCTGGTATAGAAAACAAATTGGGCTGACTGAAGTACCCAGCAGGGCCATAGAAGATCCTTGACAGAGCCCGTCGCCTCTCAGAGATGCACACTTGCTCTTCACCTAGACAGAGATTTAAAAAAAAATTAAATAAATGCACATTTTCAATGAATCTTAGAATGGTTTGGGTTGGAAAGGACCTTAAGATCATCTTATTAAAACCCCCTGCCATAGGCAGGGATGCCTACCTCTTGACCATGTCGACCAAGGCTCTGTTCAACCCCATGTTGAACACCACCAGGGATGGAGCATTCACCACTTCTTTGGGCAACCTGTTCCAGTGCCTCACCACCCTCACAGTAAAGAACTTCTTCCTTATATCCAATCTAAACTTCCCCTGTTTAAGTTTGAACCCATCACCCCTTGTCCTATCACTACAGTCCCTGATGAAATGTCCATCTTTGTTATCCTTGTAGGCTCCCTTCAGATACTGGAACCTCCAAACCTTGTAAGTCTACGGCTATCTTCCAGCAGTCTTGGCAGAAACCACATAAAAGTGTAATCCAACTTGTCTCTGGTTCCTCAACTAGAGACACATCATGCGCACGGATAAGGAAATCTGAACTGTTGTTGAATATGGTCTATAAATAAAATTCTCCAGTCAAGACAGAAAACAAAAGGAAATATTCCTTCACTGTGTCTGAGTTTTCTGCTCTGTGGCCTTTGCCTGTTTCTATTGTTGCCCAGTGTAAATCCTCATTCCTGTTCCTATGGCTGAAAGAACAAGTAAAGGCTTTTCCAAATACTTCAACTCCCTGGTAGGATGCCTGCTTCTAGTGAAAACCTCCAATGATCCAGGTGCAATATGTGAACCTAAGAAAGAGAAATTTATTTGAATTTATGGAGGCTTCTTACCTAGGTCTTAAGTTTCATTACAACAAGTGCTCATTACAAAAGGTTTGAAAACAAATTGGTGAATGTAGCAGTAATAGAGTGCTAAGAACCAGATGGCATTTAGAAATGAGTGCTAACAGTAAAAATAGAGTTTCAACAAAAATAGTCAAATGCCAAGGTTCTGAGGGTACCAACAATACCACCCATATTCTAGGCCAAGCTATGTCATAAACGTATCTGCATCCAGCCCATCTGTATGTTCGCACATGGACAGCAATGGCTCCAAGTTAGGATTGAACACATGACTGAAGGAGAACATCTGAAAGTGTCAGCTGAAGGCTCAAAAGACATCAAAAAAGGAAAGACTTGGTAGATATAAAGGCACTGAGAACCAAACAGACAGGACGGTTGAGGGCACTGACTGCATCTCCAGAACACAGGCAGCAGCTCGAATCATGTGCCACATGGTTACCTTGCCTTGTAAAGTAGGAGAATTATAGAGAAAAGATGCAAAAATACTTTGAGGACAGAAAAGCTTTCCCACTAGCAGAGACTACTCAGCTTGGACTAAATAATGGTAAGGGTCCTTAAAAATCAGGATTCTTCACATCTTTCAGAATAGACAACTGTTATTCAGTGTTTCTCACAGTACAGGAATAAGAATAGGTCAGAAGTAGAGCACATAATTAGGACCATGAAATGTATTGCCAAAGGATGCTTGGAGAGATAAAAGGTTAAAGGGCATTTAGGCAAACCCCTGGAAGATGATTTCATGGGGCAGTACTGAACACAACGACCTGGATTCAGCCTCCAGTTTGAGGCCTTGCCTGCCTGCAGGGGATATACGGAAGCTATATGCACTTCCCATGTTTCTCACTCTTTCTCCCTAAGCATCACTGCCATCCTTTTTTTTTCCTCCCTTGAGCTCACCCACCTCATCCCCATTTACTCCACATCAGGCAATATGATAAGACAGTCATAAATCCTGTTAATAAGTAAGGATAAAAGCTGGAAATCTTAAAAGCTGCTAAAATAGATGAGCAAATAATCTGAGGCTCTGTGATCAGCACCTTCCTCACTCCCCCTTTCACACCCTTCTACTGCTCCACAGTTCCTGGCTGGGGCTCAGGGTCCCTCACAGTGATTCCTTTGTAAAGGCATTTTCTGTAGGATAGGCCCCTTCTGTTTTCAGCATTGGATCTTATTAAGAGGGATGAAGAACATTCCTCTAGGGATCAATAAGTTAGGGTAAGCCACAGTCTCACAAGTAGGCTAATATGAAACAAATGTAGGATCATGCTCTTTAAATATTCTCCCCTCCTACCCACTGCTGAACCAAATCAAAGCAGAGTGAGAAGGAATAAACAGAAAAGCTCTGCTGGGGTGAATTTACTGCAAAAGGTCTGAAAAGAGGCACATCCCTCTCAGGATTACCTGGTGCCTCGGGTCATGGGGGTACCCAACGTGCTACCCACACCTCCATCTCCTCCACCTCCAGTCTTCACGCTGCTGACTGTGACAGCCTGAGATATTAAAGAGAAATAAAGCAGCAAAACTGGAGACTTGTTCTTGCAGCCATAGGAACAGGAATGAGGATTTACACTGGGCAACAATAGAAACAGGCACGGAGCTGCCTGAACCCAGACTGCGGCTATAGCCTCGTGAGATAACCTCCTCAGGAGTCAGCCTGCAGAACCTCTGCAGAGATGTTTCCCTGCTTACATTTCCTAAGTCCACCAATAAAAGCCTCAAGCAGCCTCAAGCCATTGCTCTCCCCTTTCTCTCCCCCCTCAGAAAATCATCAGGAGGGCTCAGCAAAGCACATTCAAAGAGCAAACAACCCATCCCAACATATGGTGAGGCCCCTTGGAGGGCTCTTTTGCAATATCCTTGGTGATCAGCCTCGGAGGCATGCTAACGCTTTCATTTCACAGTAAGCCTCTCTGTGCCCAGAGCACTCCGAGTGACTTGGAGCCTGACACCCACAATGGGCTCCTCCTTCTTTAACTGCTTGGTAAGGTAGACAGAGCATTACTTTCCCCAAAGGCAGCCCCTGTGTTAAGACCCTCTGCCCCAGCCCTCCAGCACAATCCTGAGGATTTAGGTAAACACTTTGGAGTGAAGGTTTTTAGCTTTCCTCCTCCCCTCTGGCCCTTGGACATTTCTGCTGTCATTTCCATTTGGGGCACTGATTTGATGGCATATTCTCCTTGAAACCTCTCGAAGCCCAAACCCATACACCTCTTCTGAACTGTTTGGGGTTTTTTAACTGGATTTAACAACTTTCATGGCTAAATATGCAGTGACAGAGATGAGAAAGAAATGCCCAGGATGAGAAATGCCTTAAAAATTCCACAGCATTCCACCAAGGGAAGGAGGCAAAACCTAAAACCACCATCACCGTTTTCCTTGTATCATCCTACATATTCTGGCTTACCACCCCCACTCCTGGGCTCAAGAGACAGATGTCACGGCTGCAAAGAAAAGCCTTGCTGTATATAAAACTGAAGAAAGGACATAATGGAAAATGAAAGGAATATGACATTTAATGATTTATTAGAATGTGGCTCTTAACCCCGGGTTTCAATGGCAGGTTTTGAACAACAGAATCTGTCAGTGCTGAGAAGGAACTGGTCCTTTGGGTTTCTTTGTAGAGACACCAGGAGATGAGCTCACTTTTCCTTCTCCAAACCTCATACGTACCACAGGTAGGAGGCTGTCCCCGTCTCTTTGTGCCCTGGACCTCTTGCCCTTTGGTGTCAGCACACCAGCACTGTCCTCCCTGCTGACACTGCACTGGTGCGTAGCCCCCATCAGCATCACACGATGGCACATAGACGTGCTGGTAGCGCAGGGCTGCGTACCGCTCTACTTCACACTTTGAAGGGCCTGGAAGAAAAACAGGATATGATAAGGAAGGAATGCTTCTGAATGTTAAAAGTTTCAGACCCATCTCTGCTTGACCCCATTGTTTGCCTATTTGGAAGAGAAAAAATAGGAAAACTGCTTTGATTTCCTGACTGTTTTCAGTGCCAAATATCAGCCCCAAATGCAAATTCTCCATCTTCTCCCCTGGAGAGTTGGCCCCAGTGTTTTCTACTGTAGGTGTTCTATGTTGAAAACTAAACACAAAATAAAGCCTCAACGCATTTTTCAGCCATAGTGGCAGGCATGGTAGCATCTTCTCTCTCAGGGAGCCATGCAGGAGGGTGGGTGAGCTCTGGCCCTTAATGCAAATACACAGTGGTGGTCAACAAAGATAAATGGGCAGCTTGAGAAACTGAGATGAAGGCAGACATCGATGTTTCTGAAGAGAATGAGGCACTGCTCCTGCAGAAGGATCTGCACATGACTGGGGAGATTTTGTCTAGGACCACCCAATTTCTTTATTGCCCTCCGCAGAGATGTGAAGACCCCATTCCTGTCAAACTGGCCTTAATGGCAAAGAAGCCAAAACACCATAAAGCAAATTTTCCCCAGTACTACAACAGAAATCTTTCCTGTTTATATGAACCTGCAGTCCTAAAGCCTAAACGTTTCTCACCTTTAAGAGCCTGCCAGCTACGTTCAGCTACCAGTGTGAGGCAGGAAGAGCACCACATCAGAGCAACCTGTTCATCAAGGAAGCCTTCCCTAATACATGTGGCAGTGGTAAGTCACCATAGCATCCCCCGCTGTGGCTGACACACGCGGTCACGTCTCCATCTTGTGGCTGTTAAGAGTTTCATCTTTGCTGGCATCCCCATCTAGACAGAGCTTATCCAACAGCACCGTGCAGGGAAGGGAGAAGATGCTTTCCAGATTCCTCAGAATGATCACCTTGTCCCAGAACCAGAAAAACCTTGTGCCTGTGTGGCTGAAAGACTGCATCAGTGTCTACTTAATATCCCTGGTAATGCAACCCCTTAATGAGGGCCAGGCAGCAATGTCAGAGGAATATGGATGGGAGGATGAAGGATCACACCAGGGGCAGTGATCCTTCATCCTTTGAACCAGGGGGTTCAAACTTCACAGTCTTCACAGTATGTTAGAGATTGGAAGGGACCTCAAAAGATCATCTAGTCCAATCCCCCTGCCGGAGCAGGAACACCTAGATAAGGTTACACAGGAACGTGTCCAGGCGGGTTTTGAATGTCTCCAGAGAAGGAGATTCCACAACCTCCCTGGGCAGTCTGTTCCAGTGTTCTGTCACCCTCACTGAGAAGAAGTTTCTTCTCAAGTTTAAGTGGAACCTCTTGTGTTCCAGTTTGTACCCATTACCCCTTGTCCTATCATTGTTTGCCACTGAGAAGAGCCTGGCTCCATCCTCGTGACACTCCCCCTTTATATATTTATATACACTAATAAGGTCACCCCTCAATCTCCTCTTCTCCAAACTATAGAGACCCAGCTCCCTCAGTCTTTCCTCATAAGGGAGGTGCTCCACTCCCTTAATCATCTTAGTTGCCCTGCGCTGGACTCTCTCCAGCAGGTCCCTGTCCTTCTTAAACTGAGGGGCCCAGAACTGGACACAATATTCCAGATGAGGTCTCACCAGGGCAGAGTAGAGGGGAAGGAGGACCTCTCTCGACCTACTAACCACCCCCCTTCTAATACACCCCAGGATGCCATTGGCTTTCTTGGCCACAAGGGCACAGTGTCGGCTCATGGTCATCCTGTTGTCCACTAGGACCCCCAGGTCCCTCTCCCCAGGTCCCTCTACCCAGGCAAGGCAATTCTCTTGGTCTCTGGTGTAGGAGACAGAAATACCATAGGCAGAGAAACTCTCTCCCATTTGCCTGTCCTGACCAGGAGGGAATAGACCCAGATCCAGAAGTCCAGCTTAATGCTGGCTAAGCCACTGCGAACTCTTGTGTAGCCTCCTGGGGACCAAGTGTGTTTTGCTCAATGGAAGATCCTTCCTATCTCTGGGTGTTCCAACATAAACTAGGGAGCATTTTCTCATGTTTTGATTTAATAAATAATCGGATCAGTCTCCACTATCTCAGGGCAAGTGGTATGGCTATTTCATGGGATTTCAACTAACGGGAACTGCAAGTGCATGGGAAAGTCGTGATCAGGTACAACCTGCTGATAAGAAAATACAATACACATGTTAAAGCCAGATGCAATTCAGGGATCTCGATTCTTGCACTGAACCAGTGATATTACATGCTTTTAGTGCAGGAGACTCCTAAAGCAGCTCTCTCAATGGCAGCTGTCACATACAAGTGCCAAAACTGCCACTTTCCTGACAGAGCATCACTTGGGTGTCACTTACATCTGAACTTGCCCGAGGTAGCGAGCTGGACCCCCAGAAACCGCCGCTGCAGGATCCGGTACAAGCTGCTCTCTGTGAACGTGCGGGCAGGCCCCAGCGCAGAGAAAACTGTGTCGTAAACCTCATCGAGCAGCAGTTCCAGGCCTGGGAAAGAGAGACTTTAGCACACAGCCTGGTTCTAAGACAGACGGAAGTCACCTGCTTTACACCAGAAGTCTATGAGGAAAGAGAAAACCAGACCTCTAAACAGGCCAAATATGAACCATGCAACCCACTGCTTAATGCCCAGTCACTAGCTTTATACCTTGACATCTACCAAAACAAGCAGGAAGAACATCCCACAACTGGCACTGTGCTGTGGTTTCATTAGGTTCAGCCTGCAGTACAGTAATTGATGGAATTTTGGAAACTGATGCTAGCAAGAAAAGAAATTCCCAATTGTTTTTGGTTGCATACCAAAAATCCCAGATGTGTAGTAGCTGCCATAATTGAGTAAATCTTTTGAGAAAGTCTCACCCTTGTGGGAATTAAATGTTGAAGTTCTCACATACCATCTAGATTTTAAGCTATGATGCTTTGCATTTTCCCTTTTTTAACTTTTAAAACCACAGTATCTATGGCAAAGGAGCTGGAATTCCTCATTCCTCCCTCTTGGGTAAACCATTAATTCTTCTAAAGTGCCCCAGCAATCATTAACATGCCAAAAAGTTATCCTGAGGCTACAAGAGAAAAGGAGGGACCATCTGATGTCCCCACCCATGGCAGGGGGGTTGGACTAGATGATCTTTAAAGGTCCCTTCCAAACCAAACCATCCTATGGTTCTACCTGAGCAAGAAGAAAACAGTTCAGTCTCCAGGCCCTTTATATTCCCCTGCCTTTGCTAACCGGATTTACTGAATAGGACACAGCTTTATAGTGTGGACATTCAGAAATCCTAATCCACCATCCCAAAAAGGACAGGATTAACTCCAAGGCAGCACCTCCACTTGCTGTTGATTCCTAAGGATGGAATTTCATTACTGAGCTCCAGCCTTTCCTATGGGCACTACACTGGTCACAGTGGTCTTACTCCTTGTAAGAATGAAACTGAAGTCCCAAAGGAACTGAAGACTGATACTTGTTGTTTGCCCTTTCCCTTGGGAATCCAAAGCCACTCAAGTTAAAGGATGAGATGCTGGAGGGTACTTACCAGTGCCTGCCAACTCCCTCCCCAGGCTGTCCGCACAGTAACAGTACCCGGAGACCTCCGGGAACGTCTCACGCAAGGAGCTGAACGTTTGAAAAGCCCCTGGGAACCTGGAGTGGAAAGCAGCCTCCTGTCAAGAGCCTGGGGACGGCCATCGACAGCAGCAGAGCACCCTTTGTGCTTGCCTCCCAGATTTGTACAGCGAGGAAGTCAGCAGAGCACAAAGAATTACAAAAGCCTTTGGTCTCCTTCTGGCAACCAGACATGATCCAGATCAGTGTTTGAGCATGGTAACAAGCCTCCTAAATGCCATTCTTTTAAACAAAAGCAGGACAACCTCCCTCCATGCAGATTTCTGACTGTTTCTAAGCAGGTACCCAGCAACTAACACTCATTTTCAATTGTATTCTCATGTTTGAAACCCTGTCAGACTGTAAAATAGACAGAGGTTGGCTTAAAATGACATGGTTTAGCGGTAGACTTGGCAGTTCTGGGTAAAGGTTGGACTTGATGATATTAGAGATCTTTTCCAAGCTAGTTAATTCTATGATTAATGTTATTACAACACCCGTTCATTAGCTTCTTCCACAAATCTGCACAGGATGGCAGAATGCCTAAACAAACAGGTTGCTTCCTCTTCCCTGCATGCTATGTACGCTTTCTGCACCAAGTTAAATACAAAAACTGATAAAAACCTCACTAATCTTTTTGATTTTCAGAGCATGGCTCAACAGATTCAGGAGAAAGTGGGTTTAAAACATATTACAAGTAAGATTTGACTCTTCTGGAGATCAACGAGATGCAAGTTTCCAATAATATTCTAGGAACAACAAGAGCCAGATTTAGGAAGGAAACTTAATAGGTCAGAGTTGGAAAAAACATAATAAATCTCATCTTAACTGACAGACACTGCAGGGTTTCTCCAAGCAAACAGAAGATGAGTTTTTCTAGATTCAAAGTTCCAAGTTCCAAACCAATCCTATCCTTTTACAGACACATACCCTGAAATACAATACGGTCTGGTGTCCCAGCTGCATGTGGCTTATTTGGGAAAATCTAGCAAGTGGAAAGTAGAATGTTAGAATCATAGAATCATAGAATAGCTAGGGTTGGAAATGGCCTTAAGATCATCTAGTTCCAATCCCCCTACCATGAGCAGGGACACCTCACATTAAACCATGCCACCCAAGGCTCTGTCCAACCTGGCCTTGAACACCACCAGGGATGGAGCATTCACAACTTGCCTGGGCAACCCATTCCAGTGCCTCACCACCCTCACAGTAGATAACTTCTTCCTTATATCCAATCTAAACTTCCCGTGTTTAAGTTTTAACCCGTTATCCCTTGTCCTATCACTACAGTGCCTAATAAAGAATCCCTCTCCAGCATCCTTGCAGGCCCCCTTCAGATACTGGAAGGATGCTTTGAGGTCTCCACGCAGCCTTCTCTTCTCCAGGTTGAAGAGCCCCAGCTTTCTCAGCCTATCTTCATACAGGAGGTGCTCCAGTCCCCTGATCATCCTCTGCTCAAGGCATTTGGAGAATTACTTAAGCTTTTACCAAGGAAGGACCCTTGGCAGTAACAGTAATGGTGAATTAGGCCATGATCAACGAGGAGAAAGGCTAACTTGCCTTGCTCTGCCAACTCCTGCCAGCAGAGCTGAAGATGTTACTGCTTCCTCAGCACATCAAAGCACAAGATAGGAATGCAGGAAGCAGCCCCTGGGAGATGAAGGGATTGGCAACCTCCAGTTGTCCCAGTGTTATTCCTGTCTCAGAGTCTGCACATCCCTGTGTAGTGCCGCTTTGCTCTGGCACTCTCCCACATCTTCAGATTAAAAGCCTACTGACTCCCTCCACTTTAGATCATCAAATCCTGCTCTGCTGCTGACACTGGCATGTGAAGAACAATCAAAATGTCGTCCTTCAGGGCACAACGAGATTTCTGCCAGCATGAATACAATGCAATTTGAGATATAAATACCTAAATACCATATTTCTATGGCTGCCTATGTACACATGGACATAAATAGCTTGGGATATTTCAAGAGCTTTCTGCTCCCTGGAATTATCATGCAGTGGCTACTGCCCAGTCGGGAATAAGATCTCTTCTTAGGAGAGCAGTGATCCTTATACTCAAAGGCAGACCTCTGCACTGCTCATGTCCTTGGAGCTCATCACCTCAGCATCAACCTCGTCTACTGGTAGGTGTCCCTGCCCATGGCACAGGGGTTGAAACTAGATGATCTTTAAGGTCCCTTCCAACCCAAACCAGTCTGCAACTCTATGATCTAGCTGGTTGAAACAGGATGCAATGAAAAAGTTCTTCATGCTGCTTTCTTTTGTTCTCAACGTTAAGAAGCCAATGCATAATTACACTACTTTTTATACAGGGCAGATGTGTAGTCATGTCCTGTCATCCTGGTTATTTTTGTTCTAAGTTGAGAGCACAGCTCGATAAAGTACAAACGGATACAAATTAGGCCCACACAAAGAAGAGGACAGAACTTTTCTCACCTTAGCTGGAAAACTCACTTCCTACCACATGAGAAGTTTTATTTTCTCAGCCTTTTTTTAATCACAGCCCTTGAGATGAGTAGCGGTAACACGAAGTACCTCATCTATCAGACCCAGTCTAAAACAATGGCTAAAGCATCTAAAACAATGGCTAAAGATAGCTACATCTAAGTTACAGATAAATATATAGTGTGTTCATGTGTTTCAGCAAGAATTCTTGCACTTAAAAATACAGGAAAGTAAATGAAGGTAAGGCTGTTGACCTTTCCTTCAAACTGTGGGTCTGTGCTCTTGGCCTCCAGCAAAGGCGACTCATCACTGATATTCAGAAGCAGGTTTGCAAGTAACCCTTTCTATGTTTCATATGTGCAGCTCAAGTTATTGCTGGCTTTTCCATTGACTATGCAGAAAGCAAGGGAGAAAGCCAAATCATACATAGTAGGGCAGAACCTCCAGGGAGCTGGATAAAGACACTGACACAAGGTCTTCAGTCTGATTAAGATTAGAGCAAGACAGTAAAAAGATCCTCCTTGATTTTTGATTTGTTGATCCTTCCCATCAATCTGCTACAGGGCTTCCTACATGGCTGCCCATCCAAGTAGGACCCTGGCACAGTTTGTATGAAAAAAGTAACAGCACCCAAGTTGCCGGAAAAATTAGGCTCATCTTTCTTTCCAAAAGTCTTCCTTTGGGAAAGTCTTGTCTCTAATTCTCCCCCTCCCCCTCTTTTTTAACATAGTAATTCATTCTGGAATATTTATGAACGTGTAAGGAAACAATCTGGGAAGGGAGTTACTGTGATATGTCTAGATTTCAAACATCAGCCTGCAGAACCAAAGAAAATTGTTCCACCTGCTCTACATGAACATACAATATGGGTTTAAACAGGAAGACAGGAAGGTAGGAAGGTAGGAAGGTAGACAGATGGGAGTGGAATGATCCTGCTGTGATTAATTACATGACGTGGACAGAAGAAAATCCCAACCTATTGGACCTTTGCAGACAAACCTCCCAATGGAACTAAAAAACCTGATCATTTAAAGCACTGCTTTCTCCTCAGCAATTGCTCTCTTAGAATTTCCACACTCCACAGCCCAACCAACCCAACAGACGGATTATTTTGCTCCTGCCAAAATAACCTCTCCTGAAGCTCTGACAGATGCGCACTGTGTGCTTGGGGCCTGCCTTTCAGGTTTGCTTAAATTAAGGAAGAAAATCCTCAAACCAGCAAAACTGACATTTAAAATAAAACGCCTTTGCTGTGACTGAGCCAAGACAGAATGAGACATTTCATTTACTCCACTGCCCTCCACTGGAGAAAAGCGTTGACTGAGAGGCCAAGATTAACACCACCAAAACAAAGTCCTCCCTCTGTGGTTCCCTTTGCTCATCCCTTACTTCTCCACCTGAGCATTATTTCCCAGCTCCTCCACAGGAAAATGGCTTCTTGCTCCCATGGACAAGGACTTGATACAGTGTTTTCCAGCCCTCTGCAATCACCTAAAGCCAGTCATATGCCAGCAAGCCTGCTCATCACACTCTGATTCACCTGTGTGAACAACCCAGGCACTACCTAAATGGATGAGCGTTTCCCGTCATCATGTGGAATGTGCTCTTTGCATGTTGCCACTTGTCTGTCTGTCCATCTTTCATCTCCAATATGGAATTATCTTTCCTACTTGATATTTACACCTGAATTCCCCTGTTCCTTGTTCACATGTCTCATTTGCTGTTGTGTGCCTGTCAGAAAAGTAGCCCTGGTTATTTTTCCAAATACAGATCACAGTCTGGTATCCACTGCTGTGTTGAGGACATGCTAATTGAACTGCAGGGAGGAAATCTCAGATTTCATCTTAGATTTTTCTAAATGAGAAAATTTAAGTCAGAAGAAATATGGTTTTTTACTTGTTCCAGTGACATAGAAAATAGCATCATGTGCAGTCACAGAAGAAGGGCTTCTTTGGGGAATAAGGATGCAGTAATACAGTGACTTGAAGAGGTTTGCAGGGTTGCTTCTGTATTCAGAAGCCTGGGCTCTTACTTGTTATAACTGTGAAGGAGGTCAAAAAACATCATGTCTGTTGTGTTGACAAACTTGCACTGGACAGGCAGAAACTCTCCGTCTGCTGAGCACTGCGGTGGGCTCTTGTCCCCAAACCCATGCAGAATGCGGCGGTCTCGGATCTCACAGTTCCCCGGACCTGATGGGAAACAAAGGTATTGTTTATTGGTGCTTTAACTTCCCACAAACAGCTGAACAACCACACCATGGTTTGGGATTAGATTCATTACATTGAATGCGGACACCTAGGTGTCTTGCATTGTCTTTTTGAGGAGAAGGGAGTTGGACTCAGTGATCCTATGAGTCACTTCCAACTTGGGATATTATCATATAATCGTAGAGTGGTTTGGGTTGGAAAGGACCTTACGATCATCGAGTTCCAACCCCTGTGCCATGGGTGGGAAATATTTTATGATTCCATGAAATAGGGACTTAAATACCTCATTTAAGCACGTATACTCCTATAGGATAAGTGTAGACTGCAGTGTCCAAGCTCCTGATCTACCTGCTACCTTCACAAAAGCTTTCAAACCTACAACCCCCACCACCTTGTTGAATATTACTTACACCGCCTTGGCTTTCCTTTCTGCCTTGTGCCATAAATCTCCATTCCTTCTGGATCCACACACCAGCACTGACCCAGCTCTGTGTCACACTGCACCACATCAAAAGCCCCTGAATCCAGGCACTGAGGGACATAGGAGATGCTACTGCTGTTGATGTATCGACTCACCAAGATCCTCTGCTTCTGCAGCTGGCAGAAGGATAAGCCTGTAGTACCAGAGAGAGGCACTGTCAAAGGAAAGTACTTGCTGGGCACTGAATCATTTATTAAGACATCATGTGAACCTTTTCAGAGCTGCAAGTTCTGGTTGCAACAGAGTCCATCAAAGCCTGGGGCTAACCTGCCCTTGATTCCACCACTTCAAATGCAGATTTAAATGGTTCTTTATACAATCTGAACAAAAATAGAAGCCTGTGACTTACAAGATATGGGATATCCGCTCTGTTTGCTACCAGGTACCTCAATGCCATTCTCATCCACACACCAACAGGAAAGACCATTCCTACTGCACTGTACAGTCCTGAAGGAGATCACAAGCAACATATTTTACTTTACTAATGAAAGAGTCCTGAGTCAGTATGGGACATTAACAAAAACATAAAGCAAGCCGAACAAGTTCAAGTACTTTAATGATGCTAATAATGGAATCAGAAAGGGCTGTGTTCCTGGTGACTTTACCTAATGGGAGCTCTTAATAGTAGTTCTGTGAAAGAACTGCAGGTAAGTGACTTGAAGTCACAAGCAAGCAGGTTGGATAGAATCCAGGTTCTCAGTATTTAAGATATACCATACATTTTGAGATATGTTCTAAGTCAAATCTAGAATGGTCAAGGCTCCCCACCATAGGCAACAATAGTAAGATAATAGTGGAGAACATTACAGTCCGTTCCCCAACACAGCTTTAGGTTTATCTCATTAACTTCCTGCATCTTCAAGCAACATGATGCTCTAAATCACTGCTCTCCATTGGCTTTTTTAGTTCCTTTACTGCCTTTGGAAGGAAACCAAACTGTGCCACTTACAGCAGAGTGGAAAACGTCTCAAGTCAACCTGGCTCAGCTGCACCAGCCAGCACACTGATCACAGGGCAAGCACCCATGAGCATATGTAGGAGAACACAGGTTCTGCACCATGTATTTAACATGCAAATAACACTGCCAAGATTAGCCTGTTAATGTCAGATTGACCTTTAAACCCAGAGATTACTTCCAGCAACATGGAATTCATTTAGGAGAAGCTGGATCTGCAACATGATTCAATGAAGTCACGTCAAGAGTCCTGCACTCCTCACCACCGATGTGGAGGCTCCTCAAAACAGAGGCTAAAGCAAAGCTTTCATTAGCAATGAAAGGTCACTTTGCATAGCAGCAGAATAACAGCAGGGATGGGTTACCTGAACTGGCCATCTTCTGAGCACTGAGGAACGTAGGTTCCTCCTTCTGAAAAGGCCTTTTCCCTCTGCAGTTCGCATGGACGTAGCGGTTGGGATTCTGTCTGATACTCTGAAAGCAGCAAGAAGGTAAACATGTAAGGGTGGTTTCACCACAAGCCTGTTCTTATCAAAACCCTGTTATTGCCAATGCTGCATGGTAACAGCTCCTGGGTCCTCTCAGTTGCTTCCCCATTGATTGATGTGTGCATTTTTGCATGGGGCAGCACAGGAGATACTGAACAAACTGACTGGTCTGCCCAGCTGCAGGGTAAGGACATGACAGAGATGCTCATGAACCCTTTGTGTGTGTATTAGTCTCAGCTCTGTTCTGGTATGACTATCATTTTCTGGAACCTGGGGTAATTTACTTAGAGCCTGTTGTGCTACCACCACAAAACAGCTCTTTGCCATAAACACACACACATCACCATTAATATTTCTGAGTATTTATTCTTTATTGAAGCTAAGTCAGTCACTACACCAAAGGACAGGTATTTTTTCTTAGGTCATGAAAGACAAACAGGATCAATGTCTAGCAGTTAGCACCAGAATAATCAATATTAGGAGCACTGCTCGATTTTTACTAGGGCAAGTCATCAACCACTAAAGCCACCTAGCAAGCAAGCCGTCAACTCCAGCTCCTAATGCATTCAAAATCACATTTGGATGCTGCTTCAGGAGAATGGCAAAATTCAGTAGGTTCATTTTTATAGTTGATCTGGCACTTTCCCCATCTTCAAAACCCAATGAACAACATGCTCTTAATTCCACTGACCAGTTCCATAAGAACACAGCAAACAAACCCATAGCTACAGCAATTTAGACCAAAGCATACCTTATCTAGTATTTGGTCTGAGCATGACCACACACAGTAGTGCAAATATGTAAGCATTCTGAATACTTTTCAGCCTCCATCAGTTTGCAGCTTAGGGACTTCTTCAAGCAGTGATGGCTCCTGTGCACCTAAGACCTCTCAATCACTTCTGTTCCTGTGGGTTTTCACTGTGTGCCTTAAGACCAAGTAAGAATTTTCAAGGGATTTTAGGTCAGCTCACCTACAGACATGCACATGTAGGAGCATTTTCGTCTCAAGCTCTGAGCCAGTTGCTGTGGGATGTGCAGAGATCCCTGTGTACAGTGCTACAGAGGGTCTACCAAACACATCTGAGTTAAGAGATTAACTCAGTGATTCAAATTGCTTGTTGTGCAGGACTGTCAGACTCAGACCAAAGAACTGAGGATAGCTATCAGATTATCCAGTAGGTTAAAGCCTAAACTAGATGATGGCTCACAAGATATAATCTTAGGACCTTCACATCCCTGCAGCATCACTTTTTCTTACCCAAGTTCCTTCTCTAGCCCAGCCTGTTCTTCCAGAAAACCTTTTTCTTTCCACCCAAAATCATCAGATAATCCTGACCATTTAAAGTCCTTATAGCTTGGTGTTTAACACAAGCTCAGTCTGCACAGCACACAATAACTAGCTAAGTCTGCAGAGTACAAGATTCAAGATCGTTGTTACTTCATCAGAATAATACACAGAGCAGCACAAAGATCACAGGAGCACAGCCACACAAAGGAACAGAACAAGAGTACTCACCAAATATATTGGCTGCTACTATGCTAACACAGCAGCAAAGAAGGGTGCAAAATGGGATGGAGCTCATCTTGCGATGGGAGAGCTCCATCCCTCTTGTGAGCACCACAGCCCTGCACACCCTTCCCCTGCCTGTTTATAGCAGCCATCCTCGGATGGGCTCACTTATGCTCTGGTGGACTGGAGACGAAATAGGGCGAGTGACGCATACAATGCTCCTGAGAAAGCAACAAGAGGCCCCTTCACCTGGAACAGCCCTCGAGTGCTCCTCAGCCAGTCCTCATCCCCGCTCCAGGGAGCACTGCTGAGCCCAGTCACTGGGAGGGGAAAACCAGCAGCAGGCACAGGGGGTGATGGGGGGGACTTAGTTAAATGTGCACATACATAGGGTATATTGATGTGACCCTGGCTGGAGCTCTGGCTCTCACTGAAGTGCAGCCAGAGTTTGTATCAGAAGTACACTTCTTTGTGTTTTAGAGAGCCTAGCCTGGGGACACAGGACAGGCAAGAGCTAGGCCTCCAAACATCACAGCACTAGGAGCAAATACAACTCTTAAAGTGGTTGTCAACTAAACATCAAGATGGATGCAGTGCCCCCGGACTATGAAGGGAACTGACTGTCAGACAATTGTATTCTGCCTTCTGGTTTTACTCTCACTTGCACCACACCCTTTAACAGAGCCAAGTATCCAACACGAAGCAGCTTAGCTTCTTGGGCTTCATCCTCAGGGGATGGTCTTAGGCTCATTTTCAGTGATAGCCGCACTCTCACTTGTGATTCATGGGTACTAGACAGAAACAGCTCTACTGATGCTCTCTTATGGACCATATCCTGGTGTCGTCAGTGATCCTTCTGTGTGACCACTGAAGTGCTACACTGTCTGATACGTATAGTAAATGTTATCCCAAAGAGCAGCACAAGCTTGCTTTAGCATGACTAGGCCTTATTAAAATAAGTGGGACTATATTTGGATTTTACTTTCAAGCAACCTGCTGTGTGCTTGAGGAAAGCTAATAGTCTGCAGAAAGACCAAGCTGGGGAAAGATGATGAAAAAGTCTGGTGTAGATGGCAGACCAAAAAAGGCAACTTTCAGAGGCATAAAGACAACAAATCATGTAATAGCACTGATTAAACAGGCATAGAAAGAAAATGACTTTCTGGATTACCATAGCATTTGTAAGACAACATATATGCAGAGCGAAGGAATCCGACTAAACAGAGAACAGCCAGCATCAGCACTGGGGTGGCTGTACCAGGAAGGATGAAAGGTTTGACCATGACATGTATTTGTGACTCAATTATGTTTCAAGAGTCTCTGGTTTCTGTCTGACCCCCAGAGACAGCCCAGCTCCATGGCATGGGCTCCCCAGGGCAGCAGGGTTGGTGCTGCCAGGTATGAGGATGTTTCCAAAGCACTGAAACACATACCCAGGAGATGTATGTGAGAAATACCAATTTAGCCCTATATTCTATAGTTAGTAAAATAGTGCCATTCATGTTCCTTGTGCAGCAAATGAGAAGCAAGCTCATTAAGGTAGCTATTCACTTCCCTTATACTTTGCTAGGTCATTAATAGCTGATAACAGAGCAAGGCAGACAGAAAAAGAGAGGCAACAAAAGGCTACTATTAACAGAAAGAACCACAAGTCCACGATATCTACATTGTGTTGATGCCCAAGATTACTGTTATTTCCTTCAGAATCATTCAGAAAATCACTTCTGCACTATGCATCTTGGGAAGAACAGCAAAGTCTTAAAAGTCTCTTAAAAAAACAAAGTGAGAAAGTGAGTTTTGGCAACTGGCATCACTTAAACCACACCTAAATGTGCGTCAAACCAAGACGGGTATCTTGGTACATGCAAGTTCAATGGGATGCAATAGCCCGTGGACTAAAAAGAATTAAAAAAAGGCCCTCGTCTATGGCTGGTCAAACTAATGAAAGCCTCACTTCATAACCTTCAGTGAAGTGACAATTGAACTGACCTTTATTTTTAGCACCTGAGAAAAGATAGAAGAATACCTTCAATTAGCTCACCAGTGATGGGGGGAAAGGAGAAAAGGTCCCTGGGGCCAGCACAGCCTTAAAACAAACGTGTCCTTAAAATCATTGCTGTGCTGCTGGAAATGAGGGGCTTGTGTATTGTACACACTGGCAAAAAGCTGCTCAAACAAGACTGTAATTGTTGGGGGAAAGAAAAACATCAGTGTGATGAAACACTGAAATCACAAACCTCAAGGGAGAAGCAGAGCATTTATCCATCGCTCCAAATTGGCACACACTTGCTTAGCAGAAAGGATGGTTTGTGCAACTGCAGCTTTTACACATCCAAAAGCTCGAGGGTAAATGATTCCTATATATGAATATACAAACATCTGTACTCACAGACAAGTTGCTCTCACCCAAATGAAACTTAAGCCTCAGCAGCCAACCTTTGTTTAACAGACGGATTTAAGGGAGCCTCTTGAATGAGGCAGTAAATGGGAAGCAAAAGTGTTAAGAACTGAAAACATTGGTAAATTATGCCCCTATCAATCAGTTAATTTACTTTCAAACAATAGCCTGCTTTTCTGTTGTTAAATCACCAGTATTGGACCATCCTCCCCACATTTTAAGAAAACTATGTAAGAATGCTATCTAACACCATTAGTTAGGAACTTACTACACGTACATAGAGGCAAACGTTTTACACTTGGTACAGTTCTTCCTAACCATGAGCCATTAGTCTCAATCTTCTTTGACTGATTTTGGCACAAATAACAGTAACAAGAACTTGTCATCTCTGATTAGGTTTTAAGAAGTCCTCATGCCATACAAAATTGAAAAATGATAAAGGAAAAAAGCAGAGCCCCAGCAGATAATGCAAGTTTCAGTCACTTCATACATGACATGTTCTTCAGATTCAAAGATCAATAGGTAAGTTACAGTATCCTCTACACTAAACTTGGCTAGGCCAGAAAAGTGGGCAAAGGGCTTCACAGTGGTTTGTGTTTCAATAAGCCAGCTGGCGAAGTGCCTTTGGTGACCACAGAACCTAAGAAGCCCATGTAAGAACATTTGAATTTGCCTTTGTCCCTGCAGAAATGAATCATTTCTAGGACAGGTAAATGACTTTTCTCTTACTTGTCCATTGGAGATCTCAGTTTTCCTTTACCTAATGGTACCACAGCGATGCAAGGCAGAGAACTACTTCTTTCAGTCACACTGCCTCTGCGATGCAGATTGCTTTGCAACCCCAAACAGAAGCCAGATCTGTAAGCCACAATGGCACGAAGGGCAGATGTGCACACTGGATCAGTTCAGTGTTTGACAGAGGCAGGCTAACACACTGAGGAAAGACATTGCCAGTCACACAAGGACAGCAACAGGGTGCCAGGCTTCTGGTGTCAGTAGTAAAAACTACTTTTGGTCTTCTTCATAACGCAGTACTTCACCTTCTCCAAACTGAAGGCAGCAGCATACAGCCAATGGAGTCAGAGAGCCAGTTCAAGGGCAAACCCAACTCCTTGTGCCGCAGCACAAGGCTGTGGAATTCAGGATGCTACCTGATGGTGAAATGAGTGAACAAAAGACAGTGAAGCCCATGGAGCACAGATCTGTCAGCGACTGATGAAACTGATGGTCTTTATGAGGGTTTTGGTGAAGGAAACCTCAGTTTAGCAGAAGTGAAAGATACATTAAGGGAAAGACCTATTTGTAAAGATCTGTTATAGTCAGATGCTTTTATAGATGCTGACACTGTGTTTCTACTGAAGATCAGACACTGGGCTGGGCAGATGTTTGGTCTGACTCAGGAAACCTCTTCTTTAATAAGCTTGGTAACTAGAAAGAAGTGCTTTGGTGTATTACTACAAGATCTGAATTTGGCCTTGTATCTTTAATGTGAGAGACATCTCTGAGACCGACCCTTCAATAATGGTAAAACTACCTGTTTCAGAGTTAAAAATTTATGTTTACATATTTATACTACATTATCATATCATTATATTACATGATCATATCTGTTTTTACTGTGAACATAATTCCTGTGCATTAGTAACTCGTTCAGCTTCTGTCCAATTTCATTCATCTGCTTCTCATGGTTTACACCCCAGATGGCAGGATGTCCACAAGAACTTTCTTACCATTGCTTGCTTATTTGTTTCCTACTACAGCAGAGTCCTGAACAACAGTTCGTAGGAAGTATTAAAAGCAAATCAATTAAAAGCAAATTGAAGGTATTTTGTAAAGACATTGTGCAAAGGCACAAAACTAGAAACGCCCTCAGAAGGCAGACATCTGCCCACAGAGATGCCATCACTGTGAACCACAGAGCCATAGAATGGTTTGGGTTAGAAGAGACCTTCGAGATCATCTGGTTCCAATCCCCTGCCACAGGCAGGGACACCTTCCACTAGACCAGGTTGCTTCAAGCCCCGTCCAACCTGGCCTTGAAAGACATCATCTTCTAACAACTGAGTGCATTCCAGAACTCAAACCCTGACTGAAACTGTTGAACACCAGAGCAGTTCAGGGAGAGAAAAATCTTCCAAATACTTTGCCACACAGTGTATAAGTACTGCAGATCATTTACTGACCGCGTAACTTGCTTACAGGCTGAAATACAACTGAAGATTCCCCAAAGCTTTCCAATGCATACAAATAAGTATCACCTGCATACAACTTGGTGACTAGAGGCTAAAAACGCAACTGAAGATTCCCTGATGGTTTAAAACACATACAAGCACTCACCAGCTCACCAAAACCAAAGTACACTGAACGGGAGCCCAGGCACATAACAATCTCAACAGACCTTTATTGTGAGTATTAGAATGCAGTCAACATTATTGCTACCGTAAAAAACAAATCACAGGAGAAAGTATTTTGCTTCTCTCACAGAAGATATAATAACAGTGCACTGCTGCCTGTCTCAGAGTGTTTAGTGACAATACACTGACGCACGCGGCTACAGCTGAATAGAGGTGTTAAAGAAGAGAAGGCTGCTGTTAGATGTAAACAGCAACTGAATTAGCTCTAGTTACTCAATTCATAGAATACGTCTGGCTCATCTAGCATTTACACACAGGCCCAGTGCGTATGGAAAGGGAAATTCACTCCTGAACCATTTGTCATGGAGTTCCTTTTCTCCATGTGGTCTCCAATTTTTCATTTGGGCTGCTCAGGTTAGTGCAGAATGGCTGCCAAATGCACAGCCTGCTCTTTGTGCAGTGTATTTTCACCATCATTACACGCTTCATACTCATTTTCCATATATAAACAGATATACACATAGTGTATAATACTTATTGCTAAATACAGACTCCCCCCCCCCCCCACACCCAGTGCCCAGGACATAGCACACTATAATAAAAATCATTACTGAAGTATTTCAAACATCCTCTGTAAAATCATCACCTAAAGCCATACACACTCAGTACAAGAGGGGAAAATACAGTGTCAGCTCATAAAATGTGAGAATACCAATGGGCATGTCAAAGGGATTAATCCTCTGGCCTTAATAAGCACTCCAAAATTAAGGTGCATGTACTATAATACTTCTAAACAGTAAAGAGAAAACCTACAGTTCCAGTGTCGTAAACCAATATAGCAAAGATGGGTCCTGTTCGCAAAGGAATGGCATCATTGCATTCACCTCCTTTACACATCAGCACCTCCACAGAACCACCACAGGACAAAGCAGTCCAGCCAGCCTCACTGCACACTTCTTCCTACGAAGCCCCTGTTTGCACAGTCCTTCTCATCCCTTTACTTTTGTTGTTGATATTTATATGAAGCTCCAGTTCAGCTCAAGATCCGCTTTGTGTCTGTTTCAGCAAAGAAAACAGTTGTAGTTTCCCTTCAAATACAAAGGAAAAATGTTCTGGTTTGCAAGCACCAAAATGCTTTCCTGATTTTTACTGTGATGTTTGAGTGACTCCTTCACATCCCTACCTTCAGTTTGGTAAGGAGTGCTGGACCTCAGCAGTGCCAGAGGGATTTTGCTGTCATAGTCATTCAAGTCCAGTTAAGTCAGAAGCCAGATGGGAGCAGAAAGAGATCAGGAATCTCTTACTAAAGGGAGGCACCAAGAATAACTGACCGTTTGATTATGGTACGCACACTCCAACTGTACTCAACTCATAGCACACACTGGAGACTGAGGCCAGAAGAGTCAAGACCTTCCTCTAGGAGTGCTTCCCACAGCGGCCATAAAGAACTGGGCACAAGAACAGGAATGAAACCCTCCAGGCATCATAGAAGCCAGTGCTGAAAGCTGGAGAACAGAAACAGATGCAAGATGCAGAACAGATGAGGAGCACATGGGGAAGCTCAGAGACAAAACCGAGACAGGTGGATGTCAGCCATACAAGACTGCACTCACGGTAGAACAATTTCAGTTCTTTGCCACCCAGCAAATACTTGAAACCTAACAGAAAGCTGCAACCCATCTTCAACTATTTAAAGAGGACCACAGGCTTCTACCACTGCAAATTATTGAACAAAGGCCTATGTATCTAAGGCCAGACTATCAAAATATGGGCACTACTCAACCTACCACTACCCAAAAGGGTTAGCAGGAAGCATCTTCCAACCCATTCCCTGCCATATGACTTGAACTATCTCCCATTTTGTGGATGAAACATAGGCAACCCATCCGATCACGTCACCAAGAGTACATTTCATTTATGACTGCAATACTGATGTCCTATTGCCATCACTGCAACTGAAAATGCAGAATTTCTATGCAGATGCCCACAGTACAGTCAGAGGAAGGCAGCTTTGAAACATATCACCCTGATACCACCACGAATAAAAACAACCCTCAGGCAAAAAGCTGGGCATTTAAAGGCTCCACAAGACTGCCATTTGGCCCTGTGAAATCACAAGAGGCTTCTGTACAACGGCACTTCCCTTTTATTTATTGCTATAAAGGACTTAGGTTAAAAGAAGGCTGCAAATATATAATTGTTACCCTTCTGTGCACACATATCAAAACCACTACTCACACTGCCATATACTTTTTCTTTCTCCAAGTGGGTCTGACTCCATTATACAGCACAAGTGATTGCAATTCACACTTCGATAAATGATGTTGCAAATACACTGTCTGTAGATCCCTGGCTTATTTACAGAGGAAGACAGAAACGATGCCTACAGGAAGAATATTCTCAATAAGGCTGACTGGAAGCGATACTGGTCTGAACCAGGTCACATCAGGTTTGACTGGCACACGAGCAAAGCAATCAACTGTAGGTTCCATTCTGTGCAAAACACTTAGCATTTGTATGGCACTTGACTTGTAAGTGTTCGAAGAAAATACTTCAAAAGCATCCCAAACCTTCCAATACTTGAGAATCTGGAGCCAAAACTTGACGTTCACACAGCAGAGACTAACATCACAGTTTGAGAAAGCAAACTCAGACGTCTGTGAAACATTCAAGCGACACATGATGTATCACAGCACGGTCCAAAAGGACACTGAGATTGTGCCTCAGAAGATATGAATGCTTGCAGGGATCTTTCTAATACGTGACTACATAAAAAATTAAGATAAAAGAAGTACTGGGCCGATTGCTTGTTCTTGTAAGCACAGTCCATCCCAATAAGGCAGGATCCTGAGGGATACAATTACATACTCATGTAAATTCAGAGACCATTACAAATACAAACAGCAGACAAAGCTTGCAGCAAACTTTTAACTTTAACCTTATTATTTCCTTTTCAGGATACCATTCCTTCATCTCTGCACTAAGAATGCAACCTCCATCCTCCCACTTGGAATCTCCGGGTCCACCTCCACCTTCAGTAACATTTACAATTATATTACATCACACACATTGCATAATGTTGCTACAGTGTATGCTCTATAGATTCTGTAAATACACTCCACTTTGTTTCAAAGTAATTCATCTGGATTTATACTTCTCTTACACAGTACCACATTCAAGGTTATGCAGCAAGTGAATAATATAGAAGAAAGTCTCACATATCCCAAAGCAAGTAGGTCACTCAACTATTCATATTGTTTGAAGCAGTTATTTAAGCATCCAACTACATAACAGAGTATTTCATTTATTAACAGTTTCTATAAAAATGTCAACAGCTCCTCAGCTCTTGTGTTCTTTCTGCATTACGAAGTTGCCAATCATTCCATAATTAACTTCCATGTTACCATGCAGCTCTGCAATGTCTCCTACAAGCTTGATGTGGCAAGACTTTTTAAATAGCAACCACCCTGTAACAGGGGTTTACATTTCGCTTTGGACATCAATAGTGATAACTCACTGCAGATACGACAGACAAACAGGAAACGTTGGGGTAGGTTTAGCTTAGCCATGAACCAGCCGTGCTGCTTGCTTCCTCAATAATGGTTCTGTCATAAAAGTTCAATGCACTGGCTGCAAAGTCTTTCCCAGATAATCCATCTTTGGCACATATTTCAATTTTATGCATCCTCAAAAGGCATTCCAAGATGATTTTTGATGGTCTGTACATTAGAACAATCATTACATTTGTATGCAGATCAGGAAGAACAGTGGAAAATGGAGAGTATGCAGAATAGTTTTAATAAACAGTTTTACATACAGTACCTTACATATAGAACAGTGTGTTTGCAAATTTAAATAGTTTTTTGAATGTACAGTGGCTTGTACTCTTTATCAAAAGGCAAATTCAAGTTTACTGTCTATCGGTTCTAAAATGCATTTATACAGATAACTAGAACTGATAAACAGATGTGAGGCATAAAATGTTCAAGTATCTTAATGTCACCAGTTAAATAGCCTCCTTTTAACAGTCATATTTTACAAATTTCAAAACCTGTACATACATTATTTTCATTTTTAGAAACTGCTTGTTAAAAGGTAACATTTCATGTTAACCACCAGTTCTTAGAGTCTGTTGTAACAAAACTAGACATGTGTAGATATAAATGTAGAGAGTATATATATATGTACATGTGTAGCTATACACATATACATACACATACAAATGTGTGTGTAGCACTGGGTACAGCGGCAACTTAGAAGCACAGGGAAAGTCCTGGGCTCAAAATCCAGCAGGAGCTAACAGAGCAAGTAGGTTGCCTTTGGTTTCATGACATTTCATTCACTGAAGCTGAAAGGTTTCATTAAAACATCTTGGATCACGTATCTCATGGGATTTATTCTAGTGGTTTAGCATATTCCCAGCCACAGCCAGATTCGCTGCTCTTGTAATTCCTCATCCCAGCTGAGGATGGTAACGTTTCAGGGGACCAACAACAGAACAGAGCTTTCCCAGGACAAAAAATATACCTTGAACCCTGAACACTGCAACAGAACATAAAAAAAATATAAACTAGATACAATTTTGGATGGATTTCTGGCACCGAGTAGGACTTTGGAAAAACCTTCACGTAAGTCATAACCAAATTCTCATCCCAGTGGTTTTAAGTATTATTTGGCACATCTGACCACTATTTGCCACTTATGTTTGAAAGGAGCCTAAGGGTGCTGTAATAAGGATTCCTATTTTAAAAAATAGTTTAAAAAGGAGACCATGATAAGTAGTTTCTTTCAAAAAAACAATTAAAAAAAGAAATCAAAGTTAACATGTTTGCTTTCCTGAACATTCATGAGAAGGAAATAATCTAAAAACTTCCCTTGTAGAGAGGATGCAGACCTCTCTGTGTCTATCTTTCACTAGCAAGACAAGAGGAATTCATTAAAAAAGCAGTTCCCAAGAATATCTAGTCAGCTGGATTCTGCTAAGTTAGATTGTTTTTGCCAAAGGTTTCCAAACCTTCACTTGAATTTTTGTTTGTTGAACTTCCTTGGGGGGGAGGGATTGTTTATCATGTTCAAATCATATCAGCATTTTTCAGTAGGAAACATGTTACATTTTCAAGTTTGGACATTGCATATTCAGATTTTCAATACAAGAGATTCCTTACTCTAAATTCCCCTCTCTCAAGCTTCAGGCTACTAATCAGCAAAGAACCAGAAAAATGCTCAGCTTTTTGCTGACTTCCTGTCAGTCTTGTGGCTAGTAAGAAAATTCACCGTAAAGATCCTATTTTTATTTCTTTATTCTTCCTTTTGTCATACAGAGCAAAGTGTCGCTATTTGCTGTACTTTCCCCATGTCAATTAAGAGCTGTTTGATCCGCCGCTTGAGCTGAGGCAATCTTGCCAGAGGATCTGGTGGTTCCAGTTCTCCAGTGAAATCAAGCCAGCTTTCTAAAACTACAGAAGGAAAAGGAAGGAGTTGATTAGAATAAGTCTTCAAAAAACAGCTTTCATAAAAAATTAAACTTCTCTTTCTTACTCTGTCTCTTATGAGAAGGGAAAATGTACTGAGGCTGTGATTTTTGCTTAGAAGAAGAAATTAGATATAAGGAAGAAGTTCTTCACTGTGAGGGTGCTAAGGCGCTGGCACAGGGTGCCCACAGAAGCTGTGGCTGCTCTATCCCTGGCAGTGTTCAAGGCCAGGCTGGACAGGGCTTGGAGAAACCTATCTAGTGGAAGGTGTCTCTGCCCATGGCAGGGGGTTAGAACTGGATGAGCTTTAAGGTCCCTTCCCACACAAACAATTCCATATAACACCAACTAATTCCACACTTCACTTGAACAATCCAAACGTATCTTCTAATTTGATTGTTACTATAAAAAGGTACTAGGAGCTAATTATATTGTAGCTAACAATTTATTATTCACACATGTAAAAGAAACCTCAGTTCATGATGATCTAACTATGACAGTTCTGCAACAGAAAACACAATCCTTAAATGCAAGGCTTCTGTCACTTTAACAGGCTCCTGTTTACAAGGTCCAGATTACAGAATGGTTTTCCAGTCTTCAACAAATGATTTCAAGGAATTTCTATGCTTGTGAAGACAGAGAAGGGCAAAGGTCAACCCTCTCAGCCTAGCAATACTGCCTAGTACTAGCAGGAATACTGAAAGTAAAACTACAGATAGAAATAAGACAATTTTATTTGTCAAAAGATAATTAAGGACTCCTATGAGTAGACTAAAAGCTTGCCTCGTTCTTAATTTCTGTGACTAGTGAGTAAACTTATGTGCTGCAATATGCTCTCCTCTGCTACAACTCCACAGGTTTTTCATGAAGCCTGATTTGTCTTACTGATATATAGCAAAGCAAAGATGAAGGCAGAATGAACACATATTTATCCCTAAATATTGTCAATTGCTAGAACAATCAGGCCAAAACCACTCCAGGCACAGGAAAATCCATCAACTTTATATCTGGATAAAGATTAGACTAGTTATCTCAGCTTTCTGAATTCTACCTAATAGCACAAACTTAAGCTAAACTTTCAGGGGTCCTGAGTGCTTAAGCTACTATATTGGGCATTCATAACTTGTGGAAGTGTGTGGGGCTGCAGGCTGTGATTATCATTTTGGTACCCATATTTGAATGCAATACTTAAAAATCCATCCTCAGTGCCTCAGATCACACAACACAGTGGCTATCAAAGATGCTGTTACAGATGTATTAACAAGTATCTAGCAATGCAGTTACCATCAACTTCTTTTTCAATCAGGTCCATTCTGCTGGTGACTTCATTCTGTACATTCTCTATATGGGTAAGGAGATTTAGCTGCCATTGAAGATGTGTGTCCACTTGTTCTTCTGAGCCTTTTCTTTCATTACAAACAAACACAGTGTTTCCTTCAGCAGAATTCTTCTTCATAGGAGCAACAGAAAGAAAAAAATTGCCATTTAAGAGGGTTTGTTTTATGTTTGCTTTGTTTTCAGATGTTGATTTCAACACTTGTCACACAACAAACTATGCTGGTTTAGAACTGTATTTCTGTCTACTTGACAAAAAGCATAGTCAAAAAGCCACGTACCATGATACAGCAATAGACTAAACCAAACAAAATGCAAATTCCATGCAAAGGAGTATATATAGTACTGAAGGAGTGAGGCAAGAGGTGAAGTTTACCAGCTTAAGCACTTTAATGCAGCAAGACAGATTGCATTTCTGCGTTCTTTTTATATACAGCGTGAGTTAAATAATGAAATCTAAATTGAACTGGTCTACCAAAACTGTGCAAAACCCTGTTTGTTTCTAGAGAATTAAGAGAAATATGCCTAAAATGCATTAATATCCAAGACATCAAAAGTCTATTTTGGTGGCCATTCCATTTGCTGGTTAAGACAAAAGACTTCTCTTCCTACCATTGCTATGGTTCCATGTGAACTGCGTGCACAAGTCTGGATCAGAACTGAAAATGTCTGGGGTTAGTTACAAGGGCAGTAATATGCAGAGCTATGCAAAAGGAGTCTCTGAGGAAGATTAACTGCTCTGAATTAATTCGTACCCTTATAGCAAGTTCCTCATCTTTCTGTATTTGGCATTTCAGCTAATGAAAATGACCAAAAGAAATATACCAGATTTAATGAGTTTAAATGTTCAGTATCTCCGTTAATTAGCAGGATTCAGAGTTTCCATTTTCTAACCACTGTGATTTCAGAGCTAATGTTTTTTCACTATTTACAATTCTATTTTAGGAACTAGAAACTGGATATGTGTGCTCACAATACTGGTTCATGGCAAGTGCCAGAATAAGAAGCTTATTTTACTGTATTAATACAGCACTCTGATTAAGTGCTCAGCTAATTCCTTCTTCTGCATTTCATAACAACACACTTAACACCATTTTATTCTTAAAATACGTCTTCTGTCAATAAGAGGAGGAGTGAGAAGAGAGGGGAAGAAGAAAATAGGGACCGATAGATTTTAAATTACTTATTCAGAAAAACACCAAAAACCAAAACCCATCAAAACAAAAAGATTTTTAAAATCTACTAAAACACCAGATCAAACTCGGGCCAACCTGCTGGCAACTTTATGAGAAAATCTGGAGGACAAGTACTGTCAATACTCAAAATATGCACTAAAGGAGTTATTTATCACAGAGAGATTTGAGAAGTCATATGAAGACTCTAAATTCTACAACCTTTCCAATAAAAATCTTTCTTCTCTCAAGACATCAGGTTTGTCTCCAGAATGTTTTCACTATTCAAACTGTTAATAATCTTACAGAGGGTAATTCAAACGTAAATAAGCGATGCCCTTCTTCTTACAATTTTCAGACCCTTTCCAAAAGCATAAGAGACAAATGTCATTTTTCCAGTGCTGTATGAGGACCCAAGTGCACCATTCTAAAACCAAGATCATAGAATCATAGAGTAGTTAGGGCTGGAAAGGACCTTAAGATCATCTAGTTCCAACCCCTCTGCCATGGGCAGGGACACCTCACACTAAACCATATCATCTGGTTACGTGAATCTTTTAGATGCCCACTGCACTGTCAGAGAAAATCTTAAAGCTAAATAACATCTAAATAACATCATAAAAGATTCCCCCCACGCACACACACCCTTTTAATAACCTCTGTATTTATTCAAACAGCCAGTAAATGCTCCTTGAGAAAAGCAACAAAATCACAAGGTCAAACACGTACTCCTCTAAGACCAGTGTAGGCAATCAGGGAGTGGTGGCAGTGGGTAGTAAGACAAGCAGAGTACAGGCCCAGCTTGTGAAGAAAGAAAGAAATGTGAGGTTCAGATGGGGAAGGCTCATTCTTTCCGAAGCAAGAACAAGGAAACAAAGTGTAATTTTAAAGGATGGGTAGTCCAAAAAGGAGCTTGATAATAGTCAATCTGAACACTGTTTATACAAAAGGATATGTAACAGAACTATAGATTAAGTTAAGACAAAACAGTATAAAAAAACCAGAACATTTAAGGCTCTGCAGGATGCTAGAAGGAGAAACCAAAGCAACAACCAAAACTTTGACATGGAGAGGTGAAGAACACACCTAACAGAGAACTTATTTCATGTAAAAAAAACGGCACTTCAATCTCAGTGTCCTCTTGGTTTTAAGGCAAGTACGAACAGGCTTATGGAAAAAACAAGGAGTGCTTTTAAATACATACTAACTCTAGACAGAAAGCCTCATTTAAGGTATCAAGGCTGACTACTGACAACAAGGAGAAGTAAGGAAAGAATACTCTGATATTACCATAAACCAGATCTCCTCTTGGTTTAAAACAGAGAGCACAAAGGTCTTTAAATATCTGCTTTAGTCTCTGAAGAAAACACTAGTTTTGCTTCACTGCTCACATATATTTACTTTTAATTCTAGATGAATTGATACTATTTATAATGACAATTTAAGCTACTGTTTGAAGGAAAACCTATTTCACACTGCTGCAAGTCCCCGTACTATACAATCATGCAATTTAGCATACAAAATTATTCCCATCTAGAATAAGCCAAAATTTCCCATTCAGACTACATAACTTACATGCCACATTTAAGCTAAAAGAGACACATCTTACTCATTTCTTCCACACAGAAAGTGTACTTCAAAAGGAGAATAAGTTGGGTGATTTATTCTCACACAGCTGGCATTGCAGAAAACAGAAAGGATTGCTTCACTTGGAGTTTTTGCTCAAAGAGAACTCTTCACTAGAACCAGACTAACAAGTTTCAGACCTTTTCCATTAGGCAGTGGATTTAAACGATTAATGCAACACGAGATGTTTAAATAGCCAAATACAATCCTGACTAAAAACCTGTGAAATGTTTAATTAGAAGAAATACACAATATAAAAGACTCAAAAGAAGGTGCACAAGGTGAAATTTGTTGGTCACTCCTTGTGGACATAACTGTAGACAGTGTTGCTATTAAAAGAATACAGTACAATAATAATAAAAGTAGTAGTTTAACAAACAACAGAAGCCTAAAATATAGAAAGCAGAACTGAGAAGAAAAAAAGAAACCTGTCCCATTTTCCTCACCTTGCAAAAACCACACAAGTGCTGTTCCAAGATCCTGTATTTTAAGCATAGGAGTTCCACACCACCTCCCCACAACCAGTGAACTGAGTATAAACAGTTTTAGCTTAGGCAATACTTTAACCACATTTCACATTTCATTCACCAGCTGAAATGCGTATACTTCACCTGAAACTATTCCAGTGATCCAGCTTTCTGCTTCTGATGATTTCTGCTGACTTACGTGACAGAATATGTTGACTTCTGGCAATGAAAGTTTCTAAATACTTGTATGTGCTTGAGTTTTACCACCTTGAGCATATTTGTCCACCTAAGATACTTCCCAGAGGAAGAATGATACTTACCTGCTCATTCATGCCACCATCTTTAAAAGAATATTGTAAACAGTGTCTATTCTCTGTGTGAAATTCCTGATCTTCATCAAAACTACTTGTATCTTCATCATCTGAGCTCATAGGGTCAGCGACTGCTTTGCAGTCTTGACCAAAACTCTGCGGTTTTTGGTAACTGTGCTCACTTGTGATGTACGTTTCTCCCATCTTCTGGGGTATACTGGGTGGCTCTCTATGGTTTTGACTGCGACATGTCCTTTCAGTCGGATTAACAGCATCTGGCAAAGTCACTGTTTTTTTCTCTGCCCCAACAGTTATTTGCTCTTGTTCTTTTCGTGTCCCTGAATAAGCCCAGAGATGAAGGTCTGGGTGATGCTTATTTCTGGAACAAACGGGAGGAAAAAAAGCAAATTATAGAGAATGAACTATTAAGTGTCCACTTCTGCTAGAAGATCACAGCTATCGGGAAGCACCATTATCAAAAACATAAGTATTCCTAGGTCACTTATCAGTTTAAAATAAATCCAGAATGTCCCTTTAACACCAAACTGACTATTAAAAAATAGGAATTAAAAGCATCACTAATAATCCTAATACACCGTGCTGAACACAACTCCCACTCAAGCTGAGGGTACTCTACATCTTGCATTTGAAGTGTTTATTATACAAGAAAGAACTTTAATGTGAAAGCTTATTACATATGGAATAATGGTAGTCTCTGCTACCTAAATACATAAAGATAGACAATAAACCCTGCACTGATACTTACTTTAATATCCCAATCTTCAGCTGCAGTCCATGCAGTATTTCAGTTACACCATATACATCTGCCAGTAGGTGATGTGTTGACACAATCTTTTTGGCATTAAGATGAGAGTAGTTCTCTTTCAGAAATGATAATCCACACATATGTCCATTGTTTAACCACTCTTTATCATAAAGATATTTGGCACTCCACCTCTGACCTGGGGTAAGCAAGGAACAAACTTGAGGGCCATCTAAAGCCACAGCAGAACTAGTCTTAAATAACTAGAGTGTAATAATTACATGCTGTACTCTCCTAAACATCTCCTAATACATGAAAGAATGATTCAAGATCTTGTTAATACATTAAAATTCAGATTCAGTTTTCATGGATTAAGAGGAAGCTCTTTAAAACTTACAAAACCAAATAATAAACCTGAAATCCCAAATCCTCTCTAAATGGCATTTGAAACTAAAATCTCATCACCTCTCCAATCTAAGTACAGGATACCAAGGACTGTGCTATGATCAATCTAACTGACAAAAAAAAAAAAAGGTTTAAATTGGCATTTTATTTATCTAATTACTGCAACTTACTTTAAAGAAAAGAAACTAAGTTACCAAGAAAATGTTAACAGAGTGGATTTTATATGGACATATCCAAAACAGAAAGTTTGTTTCAATACTGAAATCATTACCTATCTATCAGAAGCCAGGAGAACGCTACATGAAAAGCAGACATTTCAAAGTTATCTGCCAGCATTGCTCCTGCATTCTACTTTGAGGTGCCTTTGTACCAGACTCTACTAGACAGGGTATTGATGTAAGTGCACCTCTTGGTCCCCCATGCTATGGCAACATCCATAGTCTTAACACAACAGGCATCAATGAATATTTAGCTACTGCTTCTATAGTAACTTAATAGCCATTTAAAAAAACAAAAGCAGCAAAACCAAAAAACCAAAACTCAGGATGCATAATGCTAATTATTCCAATGCTCTTGTTTACAATGAGGAACCCAGACAAACAGAGTGACTGCAATATGTTACACTCGATTTCGTATCAGACTATCGTCATATACAGAACAAAGAATGGGTTGATGGACGCCCTTCATACCTTTCAGGAGAATACCCTATCTCCTTTCTGCCCATTATCCCAATACACTTTAAAATACTGACATTGTGAATGACCTTTTTCTCCTGACACAGAAAGAAAAGAAGTAATGGTTAGGAAGGGAGAGAAGATAAAAATTAGGGACGCAGCCTCTGCGTAGCAGGGGAAAATGAAACACCCAGTACAGCGCAGGGAAAGAACACAAGACATATTAGCTGGTTTTAATAAGAAAAAAGCTTGACTGCTCAAAGAGTACACCACACTCAACTATCAAACAACACTCTATGCCACCCTTTTAGATTCAGACTGGGGAAAATGGAAAAGTCACATCTTTCCAGGTCTATTTTCCGGAATTTTCATCTCAGAAATGACAAATCAGAACTGTGCTATTTTGCACTCTGCAAACAGTTTTCAGATTTCATTTCCTAAATTCAGAACAAAAGTATATTTTGGAATGCAGTCTCACCAGAAGACACGTATGTGCATTCGTACCAGTTGGAAGAAAGCAGTGTTCTGCCTGACAAATCGTACTTTTTTTCTCCAAGTAACTGCTAGGAAAAATGGGCTTATGGACAAAATAATTCCAAACTAGATTCTTCCTAATCAAATGTATTCAGTTTATGAGGAAACAGACCTTCCCTAATTCTTATCAAACTTATCCTAACAACCTTCAAGATGTGCTGTTTGTGCACTAGCCTTTACCATTAAAAGTGCTAATTTTTTCATATTTCATACATTATTTCTATGTTTCATGTTCACATTTCAGTTCCACACTTTTATTTACATAATACTGGACAAACGCAAACATATAAAATTGCAATTAAAATTAAATGGCATCCTCAGCACAGCTGAGTGTACCATGGGAACTGGTCCTCTCTAAACAGGTATGTAAATGAGCAGATGTGATTCCAAGTATAGGCAAACAGAGTGCAGAACAAGAATGATTTGTTTAAAAAAGGCTTTTCAGACTATACCAACATAAAAAAGCACTAATGTTAAGGAGTAATTAAGTTTCAAGAAGTAAAGTGATGGTAATTGAGATAATGAATAAGATGTAGCATAACTGCACAAGATGCTACTAACAAGAAAGTAAGTTTCTGCTCAGAAACAAACCTAGAATCACTTGCCCCAAGAAAAAATGACAGATAACACAAAACAGACAAAGCTTTAACAGTTTAAGCAATGTATAACATCTCTGCTTAAAAATCCCAAGCAGACAGCTGCAGATAAAGGTGGTTTGCTCGTACCTGGTGGATCTCTGCAGATATAACAGATGTACTGCTCCGGAATGCTGTCCTCCAACAGTCCCATGCATACACTGTGCTGCCAACACAAGCATTCTTCACACTGCCACCAGGAACAAAACAAAAACAAAAGGAAAAACTAAAATTGAGATAAGGAGATTCAACAATCAGAAGCTATTTCTTGTGGTCAAAATGCAGAGAACAGCAGTTTAACTTTAATAGCTGGTTTGAGTAAGATTATTTTAGTTGGGCAATTTGTTTGGGTAGGCAAAGACATCAAGCTAAAAAAGAGCTCTAGTTCTGAAAGTTACCTCAACCACAACTTCCAGACTGGGGGAGGGGGGGAAACAAACCATAGAAAAAGTCAAAGATATAATATTTAATAATATTTTATTACGAAATCCAGTATTTTAGCACCTAAATATTTAGTAGTGAAACATAAAACAGGAGTATAATATTACAGTAAAGTAGAAAGATAATGTAATACATTACAGCATAACAGTGAAAAGTAGAAAACTCTTCAGTTTAAATATATATATTTACAAAGCATCTCTCCAGTGCGCTAGAAAGATGTGCTTTTAATATCGCACCAATGGAAAATCTAAAAGAAAAAGAAAATGGAGAGAAAATGAAAGAGGAGAAACAAGAGAACAGGAGAGCAAAATAGAAGTGGTAAGACATGAGGGCCTAGAAATAGCAAATTGGTTGCTCTCAGTGAGACAAGGTATAAAGAAGAAAAAAATCAGGCTGTCACTTGGACTATAGAAATGGGCAGGAAACTCCCACTGAAAAATACATTTCAGTTTCTCAACTCAGTGTTTGCCTGTGTCTTAAAAATCTGCTGGTCCCTTCTGAAAGTCTCTCCTCTTTGCTTTGCCATGCTTCCGAGTATTCGAAATACCAAAGTCACCTTTCCTCTTGTCATACTGCAATGGCTACAATTTCCTCCCCCCCTCCACAGGTTTCTACACCACTCCATTTTTCCACATTATGACCATAGCTGAGCTCCTGCTTAGCTCCTCCAACACAGCAATGAATTTCAGTGTGTTCCCAAGGCCAGTCTTTGTGTCCTTCATTTTCAACTCCTGTCATTTCCAAAAGACTTTAAGTCCATTAAGTAAGGACAGGACAGCCATCCTTGCCTCCTTCAAATCTCAACTAAAAAGGCTCCATATTTTCAACAGAAACTGTACCACATTAACAGTTTAATACAAACCTGTTTTTTTAGTGGGGGGGAAAAAAAAAACCCACAGGAAGTTCAAGGCTTTTTTAAAGTTACTGACAACCAAGGTCTCCTCACTGTTGGTTGCATCTGATCTAATCACTGTATTATGAATTCCTTGAGACAGAGACTTTAAATTATTCATTACTAGATGGTAAATGCTCCCCTCATTGGAGTACAAACTAAAAAGCAGCAGGATCTACAATCCATCAGCACCTGAATGCTGTGCAGACACCGTACACTCTTCTTTCTATTTTTTCTATACCAAGTAAAATTAAATTCTTAGTCGTTTCTAAAATCAGCTAGTTATTCTAGTTTGAGAAGTGCTATTCTGAAGATGAAGCGTGTACATCATGCACACATCAAAGTTACTGACAATATTAATGTCTGTATAGCAGAGGTCCTGCATACAGCTGAGATATATTCACAGTGAGCAGAGTCACTTCTACAACCGGTACTGCAAAGCACAAGGGCCAAACCAGAAGGGCTGGTATAATCAGGATGGTTTGAGGACAGAAGCCATGATTTGGGTGCAGGAAAGGAGATTTTATTCCAAATTTACTAACTGGCTATAAGGAAAAAGGTTACCTTTTCTTACAAACCTGTTCTACGTATCAAAGTCTTAGAGAAAATACATCCTACAGTAATAGTTTTGCTTACACCAAACAGAGCAATGCCAAATGCAGATTGCACAAATATTGTTATTGTTCACTTCTATTTACAGCTCTCTATATAACTTGAGTTTCCAACACATCAAAAAGCCACCTTCACAATCAAGACATTCATACAGAAAACATACCCCCAAATTTCTTTACCTGAATCATAAAGCCATTTTCTTCATCCAGTTCACAAATGCATCTAACAATTTCATTTAGAGCATCATCTTCATCCTGAGACTCTTCAAAGTTAGTTGAATCAAAATCCTGATTGTATTCATCACCGCTAAGTAACAAACTCTCTGTAGAGGAATCATCCAAAAACTCCATATCTGAAAGGTCTAGTAAAAATAAACATGTGAAACTGGGTGTGCAGAGACACAATAGTTTACAGACATATAGGGGGGTCAGTCGAAAATCTTAACCTTCATATAGCAAAACACTAGCATACTGCATTCCTTGATGAACTCTGCAAAATACCTTTAACATGATCTCCTCAGAAGCAGAGTAACAACTCTTAACTGAAGCAAGTACAATGAAGAACAGCTTGAGTGGGAAAATTTTAATTTAAGTAGATGAAGTATAAATCAGTTACCATATTTATAGCTCCAATCCCAAAGGTAGACCAAATTACTGCCTTTACAAAAATCTCTCTCTTAAATTATTAAACCTACAGATTGAAAGCTGCTGTTCAGCCAACCTACTTTCTCCACTAAGGTCAACAGATAAGATAGCTCTTGGATACTGGTATGATGTATTCTTCTCTGAGAACATACTGCGCAGAGTCAGAGAGCTCCCCGAGGACCGTGTTAATGGAGAGGAGCACCTGTCCAAGTACTCAACAGAGCTATCTTCGTAATCTGAATAATCTGAAAAGGAAATAAGTTGCTGTTACAAAAGTAAAGTTTATGACAAATGGAAAAATATTAAGTATATATTATTAATTATATAATATATATTATTAATTTCACATAAACATATATAATTTCCATTAAATTCAGAAGTAACAGATATCAACATGAGGTATTAGGATGATGAAACTGTAAATATGAAACACAAAAGCTCTTCATAACGTATTTAGAAAGAATCTAGCATGAAACAATGAAGTTTAATAGCTAAGCCAAGCATTACCCATTTAACTTCCCCTAGCCCCCATCTCTGAATGCACAGAGCCCTGTCCAACCTGGCCTTGAACACTTCCAGGGATGGGGTATCCATAACTTCTCTTGGCAGCATGTCCAAATGCCTCACCACCCTCACAGTAAAGAGCAGAGCTTCTTCCTAATATCTAACCTAAATCTACCCTCCTTCCATTTAAAGCTGTTACCGCTACATTCCCTTGATACACAATCTATCCCCCATCCTTGCCATAGGCCTCCTTTAGGTATTGGAAGGCTGCTACAAGGTCTTCCCGTGGCCTTCTCTTTTCCAGGCTAAACAGTTTCTCAGCCTGTCCTCACAAGGAAGCTGCTCCAGCCCCAGTCATCTTTGCTCCTCTCCTCTGGACCCACTTGAGCAGGTCTATGTCTGCTTTCTGCTGGTCAAACGATAATTAAGAGTAGCTGTTTACTCCTCTTGGAACTTCCTACTTTGAGTATCAGTGACTAATCACATTTCTACACTTTCATCCCAAACGCGGATGCTACCACGTGTATTTAGAATTTTCTTGCAATGGGTCCCACAATACGCTTCTCTCCTAAATGCCTTCCATAAATCCACTCTTCATATTTACTTTCTCCTTCTGTCAAAACCAAATTATCTACCACATTTCCTAAAGTATATCCACTGTAACGGAGTTAAAAGTCAATGGGCAGTTGACTACTTCATCTTGTACTCCGGTCAACCTCACTGTAACAAAGAATAAAATGCTCATGTTTTACTCACACGGATTTCTGCATCTGGATTTATGACTGCTATTTGTTGGGCACTGGGAGGTATACAGTTTTCTTCTAATATTTACAAGCACTGGATATGGCCCCTAGAAGTTGGAACTTAATCAGGGTACTTCTGCCAAGCTTCCGTTTCAAGAAAAGCTGGCAAAAAGTCCTCAACAACATAAAACCAAAGCAAATACTGGGCACAAGAATGCAGCTCTGATGTTAATTTACAAGAGAAACTCTAACTGAATCAGTTTGGATGAATAGCATTTGCAGAATTCACTGCATATCAGAGCTGTAAGGAACCAGAGAACCAACTGCAACTCAGACAACACAAAGCCTTAGACTCCCTGATCTTAAGCACTTTGGGGAATGGCCAAGTGTCATATGCTCAGGTGAAGCCATAAGTCCAATCAATTCCTCCCGAACTTTCCAAATTGTGCACTACATCAACCTTTTCTAACAATTCACCTGAATTCCAGGATTCAACACCAAAGCTGACAGATAACTTCTCCATTTACTCCTTTCTTTGGAAATACGTGAAACAGAACGCTCAGGGAAACCCTGTGTTCAAGTTTCCCTACTACAAAATATACTTTCATAGTTGCGACCTTACTTCAAATCTGCAGCCTAACTTGTTACCTATTAAAACCACTCCAGTCCAAAGATCTTTTTTCAAATGCTTCATCATTACTTTGCTTATTTTTATGCAAGTTCTTTTTTAAACACTTTTACATGAACACTCAGTGTCATAAACTCAAAGAACAGAGGACCTGTAAAACATTGCTCTCACTCTTATCAAACTGCATTGAGAGTGTTGCCAGGGATACTACTGTATACAAGGTGTTGGCACATTACTTTTGAACATCCTTCTAAACACGGAAACTCTGGAGAGTATTAACTCACTCTCCTGTGTTTTAATAATCACAGATGAAGCAGACAGGACTGCTTCAGGTCTTGGGGTCTTTGTTTTATCCCTGACTTTTGTATACCTAGCACTTACCAGTATCTTACTGAAAATGCTTAGATGCCTGCCCAATGCAAGTGCTCAGAGCCCCATCCAACCTGGCCTTAAATGTCTCCAGGGATGGTGCATCCACCACCTCTATGGGCAACCTGTTCCAGTGTTTCACCACCCTCGAAATTACTGCAGTTCATATCCAAGCATTACACAATTTGGGAACATTTTTCATGTTATAGCACAAACTTTGGACAGAAAAACGCATAACCAGCCTAAAGATCCACAAAGCATCTTTGAAAGTCTGTGGTCAGAAGCTCCTTTTAATTCACAGGGTGTTTCCACATGCTCTTGAGGAAAAATTTCTAGGAAAGTCTTTGTTTGACAGGATTTAAAGTTTCACCTTCTCAAGACAAGAAGACAGAATGAGTCTGCATTTGGCCACGCTGTTATTTTTATTACCATAATGTTGCAACTAAGACTGCACTGGATGCTAAAAAAATGTAAACCAAGGAACCTGTATTGTGATCTTATGAGAGATTAAAAGAACCAGATGATGTGGAAAAGGGGAAGAAATACAACGAAACAGTAAAACTGTGCTGATCAGCAGGGTAGTTACCTTTTTATTACAAAAGACAGAACATTGTCCAATTTCTCCATGGAAATCATGCCAATGAGAATTACAGAAGGGATGGAGCTAAAACTTGAAACCATACTTACAGGAGTACTCTCAAACAAGGAGAAAAAAAGGCAGAGAGTTGTTTCAAAGGGGTTTTGGTTTGTTAAAGAAGCACAAGCTATCTAGAGCCTCATATCTAGAAACCAAATTATTTTTGTCCCCCAGGGCAATGGAAATAACAGAGAAAAGAAATAGATGAGTGACATGGTCAAAGAGTCAAAATAAGGAAGGTGAGATGAAGACAAATGGAATCACCATTTGTCAAGACCACAGACAAGGATGTTACAACAGAGATGCTAACCTCAGCAGTTAAGGATTAATTGTTGAGGCTGAATTTTATGCAATAAATCACAAAAATTCAGCAACACAGATATTAGAATAATTTTAATGTCCAAACAAAATAGGCAGGATGCATATACAGAGCTTCAGAGGAAGAATTTAAAGACATGAGAAGAGCAAGCACATCTTTTGAAGGAAGAATAACCACCTACGAAATATCTACATCTATCAGACAAAGTCAGGCTATAAGCACAAAAAAGAGGTGACAGACATCAAGTGTTCTTCCAACATTTAAAGTCAAAACTTATTCTTGGAATTTCTAAAATATGACATTCACAGTCTTTAGAAACATATTTTAACACCTAATGCCAGAAATACATCCAGTGGTTTTGCTTATTTAGGAGAAGTAAATTGAACTCACCATGCTGTTTAGATTTCTTCTTTTTTTTCTTCTTCTTTTTCTGCTTTGATTTATGATCTTTCTCCTTTTTCTCTTTTTTCTCCTTTTCCTTTTCTTTCTTTTTACCTGGAAGAGAAATGTAATGTTTTAACACAGCAGTACCATTCCACATTACTTGCTTCATTTAGTTTAACCTAAACATGTCATCCAAAATCAAGTATTCCAGCTGCTTAGTCTGACCAGAATGATTCCGTTAATTTACTTGATATCCTGGGCATGTCTCATTAATTGCTAGTAGAATGGGTCAAAGAAGTCTCTCTCAATGAATAGCAGTTTACCATTTTAAGTACTTCCAACATGAAGTATCATAGCAGAAGAAGACATAGCAAAGCACACAAAGTAAATGACATTATTTAAGCAGTTTATAACACTTATTTTACTTACAGCTTATAATAAAAGGCTTGGGCAAGAGAGAAAGCTTTCAAAAGAACAAAATCCCAAACTAAAAAGATAACATCATCTGAAAAACACGTATTAGGCCTGTTTCCTTTCTACAGGAAATTTCAGTATCACAAATCTGCTGATGCTGTCAGCACCTTTTACTGCACAGCAACATGCTCATAGAAAACCGATTCTGACTAAAATTCATGATACATTTTCTACACCATGGTTCACTTCTACCCACTGTTGGTATATGCATGAGGACAAGTAATTTGTCTCAGAAACATGCTATTTACCATGTTGATTTTCCCCAGACAAACATCCCACAACATTTTCACTCCATCATCATTTTCTAAGTAATCAGCAGTGAGATAAATAACGAGGAAATTGACTTGTTATAGAAAATAAATCCTTAATGTCAGTATTTAAGGATTTCCTGCACACAAATTTGAGTCATTTTATCTTCTAAGGAAATACAGAATCCGAACTGTTACCTTGTGGAAAAAACAAAGGAAAAATCACTTAAGAGTTCTTGCCCATCTCGAATAATTTTTCCTATTTTTTCAAACACAGGATAAAACTATGGCCTTCTTAATTTATATTTTCTTTCAAGAATTGCCAAATGGTTTTGCTACTAACATTGAACTGTCTTCTCCCCTTCCACCTCCCATCCCAACTGATCAGTACAAGGAAATAAAGGCAGTTATCATTTATGTAACTAAAAAGTCTTGTTTTTTATAGCCCAGGTCTCCCATAGGTCCTTCCAAACCCTTGTTATGGGCACTCTGATGTTCTCTTCTAAAAACTTATCATATATACAAAACCTGTTTTTAAGACCTAAACAATAGAAGTGCAGCTGGGCCTAGGAAATATTTGATGCTTTACATTTCCTCTTCACAGACATCGAGTGTTAAGAGAATTTTTCTTTTTCTTAATAATGTTATTGCTCTATACATACCATATGAAGAACTTTTCTCTTCCAGTTTCCCTTTTCTCTCCATTCTCACAGCACCTGCCAATTGAAGAAGAATATGTACGTAAGTGCAATGTCTGGCTGATGACCCACTTTCTTGTACAAATCATTAGATCATAAAAAGCCCGAATGGTACATAAGAAGAAACAGACAATATTTTTCATGCCACTTTAGAATTACTCTTATTGTCTAAAGCACTGGAAACAAAAAGTATTGTAGTTTACCAACTTCTGAATGCTTGTCCTTCTCAATCACGTTCTTTAATATTTGCTCCTTCAGACTCTCAAAACTTTTCTCCTTTATGGGCACAGAGCACTGTATCTCTGTCCCTTCAGAGCTCACTGATGTGGAAGACCTCTTTTTTTTACTATTCCCTTTGGGTAACTTTAGACTATTGGTTAAAGGCATTTCCAGCTGCAAGGCATGTACATGGGACGAGGGTGCTGAAAACAAGAAGACAGATTTACTAGGCATTCCGTAAGGATTGCAGCCAGGTCACTGGCTGGGTCAGATCACTGCAATGTCAAGTATTGGTAATAATATCACACACAACATATAATTACTGCACATGAATGCCTAGGCCTTAGTCTTACATACAAAAAAATACATGCCACAGATTTCTTTGGTTTGGAATTTGCACTTTTAAACTATTTGCACTGTTTAAAGTGTCCTTTTGCTGCTACATTTAAGCCTTTTTGTTTCCTTTTTATGTCACTGTAACATAAACCCACATGAACAGTGTTAAATGTGCTGACACTGTTAATATCTTTTAAGCTAACATTCCATGATATGAGCAGTGAAACTAAGCTTTGGTACATTTTTAGTGCTATAAGATTATACTTCCACTTACTGCAACTTTCATTTATTTACATCATTCACTGTCTTTCATGTATGTATTTAATCCATTTGAATTATATGCAAAATGCGGTGGTGATCTGTCAGAATCCAGTAACATACACTGACAATTCATATCTTGCACTATTCAGAAAAGCTTATTCAGTGAAACAGTTGTTTTTAAATCTTTATGAGATGCAAATTAGGAAAGAACATAGGAAGACCAAACTCAAATTATAATTTCATTGCTAATATTTATAACCAAGTAGGACAATGAAATTGTCAAATAATTAAACTAGAAGAGTTATTTATAAATAACATTACTGAGGTCATTCAAGGCTCTATTATTGTGTTTATCAACATTCTGAGCACTTCAAGTTTCATTTAAATGTAAACTTCATCAGACCATTGAGATCACTGACCATCACATTTCAGGCCCATGCCAAGGACATACTGTACAAAAATGCAGCTCTGCAGACTCATAAGGGGCTCAGGGTTTTGAATGCCAGCTGTAAACACTGGGAGGCACCAGTCACCTTTTGGGTATCTCAACCTTAGAGCCCAACAAAAGTACCTGCACGTAAAAAAACCCTTGTGGGTTAAAGCACTGAACCAAAAAAGAAATGTCCTGACAAATACCTACTAGCAGTCAAGATACTAAAAAAGAAAAAAATATGAACCTGATCTGGAACGGGTTCTTTGAGCTTCCTCTTATTTTCTCTTTGTAAAAAAAAATTCAATAATAAAACAACAAAAATCATTTAAATAGGCACTCTTAAGACAATTTAGTAAATTGATCAGTCAGAAAAGGATTCTGGGAAAAAGGCAAGAACATCTCAGTCGATTCTGACAGCAGCCTTCCAGGCTTGGACAGGCCAACCCAATTCTGCTATGATACAACACACAAGCTACAGGAAACTTGTTCAATCTCCTAGTCAGCCATCTCAGGAAAACAGTGAAAATGCCACAGAGAGAGAATGCAGGAGCAGCAAGAGCAATGGAAAGTGGTACCTCACCTACCACACCACAGAGCACTTTTAAATGCCAGATGTTCCCAGCTGTAAGATGCAAGACACCACCTTGCTAGGCAATCCAGCCAGCAGCCAGAAGCAGCTGCTCAGTTCCATGTGCTGGCTTCTAATATGAGACATAAGCTGCATGACCACAGCTGAGGCTACTTTCCACTATCTCAAGTCAACCACCCCACCTAAGATCGTAACCTTTCAGTACTGGCTTCCTATTCAGGCTCTTGCCTTTGCCTGTATTTCAAGCAGACTTAGCTTGTTGGGATACCAAATTATGGATAGTGTTATGCCTTTCTTGGGTTTCCTAATTAACATTTGTCTCTGTTACAGGATTGAACTGCTCTGCCATCTGTGGAGAAGCGAGTATATTTTAGCACCTCAGTAAAAGAGAAGTGACATTTCTTCATATCATCATGCTATCAACGTCTTGTCTTGTTTCTAAAAGGAGCACAAAAGAATCACCCAAATGCACATAATTTGGTTAGGTCACTTCCATATTGATGAAAAGATGTGAGAATACTCCATCCAAACTCTCTCAAGGGAAATATAGTCTCAGCATTAGATGAATCAGTATTTAAACTTCATTATTCAGGAGAAATCCTGACCTTGGATATTCAAGCATGCCCTGACAGCCACAACACAAGAAACTTCAGTATCTCAATTTTCAATACAAGCACATCTGACAAAGTAATCAGCTAGGAACTAAATAACTGAGGGAATATTTATGATGGGCAGAAATCTACTACAGTCACACAAATATCCCCCTCAATGACAAAGCTCACCAAACCGCCTTTCTATGGTAACCTGAGCAGAGAAGTCACTGTAGCCTGCATACACTGCACTGTTATTCTTTGCTTTTACTTTTATGAATCCGAAATCATTCTAGATTGAGAATCTCAAATTGTCAGATCCTAAATAAAGTGTTAAGACTTGCAAAGTCTGATTTTCAATCACTGTGCCTTACAAGTAACCACAAAATTACACAAAGCAGACAATCACAGTCTTAAAGGCAAGCAGCAAATACAGCAAGAAGAGTATCAGTTTATAAAAGATTTGCTGTATGGCACTATTACCATATTTTTAACTGTTACTCTTAATTGCAATTTTATTCCTTTTGGAGGCGTCAAGTCAGCCATCTCCCACACAGTGAAGCGTGGGAGCTCTGCAATTAACACTCGGCAGAGAGAAAGATGCTTAGAGATTAGACTTGATAAACTACTAATTATGTCTAATTATATTCTAATATCAATTTTATCACTGGAAGACTGGTATCAGATTGAAATTGAATGCAAACCATAGCACTTTCCAGCCTGGTTTATGACACTTGCCCAGTGCTACCTCTCCTGGTCTGGCATGGTGAAGCAACACAAGCCTAAAGCTCAAGCACAGCACAGGACACCGTGCTACAAGTGCAGCAGCACAGATGGGCTTTCAATGGGACTGCTTATTTCAGTTCAGCAAATTAAAATGTACCAATGTGAAGTGCCTTATTCTGTTGCATGACAGTCTGCTCCATGGCTTTTGATGTTTCAACTTCTCTATTAACAGACATATCACAATTTGCTTCAAAATTGAACTGAAATCATAACCTGACCATAAGAATTCATAGTTCTATCGTGATTAATTTTGTGGTTTGAATTCCCAGTGCATAGGATGAACTTTATATCTAAATGAACTTGAAATGCATACACAGATTAATACCAGATACTGCACAAAACAGTATGTTTAGGAAGGGTAAGAACATGGAAAGTTCTCCCTTGCCTTTAGCTAACTACCCAAAGAATCAGCTGGGAACTTCAGGATAGAGGTTAGAATGGCAGATATTAAAATCAGGGAGCAAAGCTGACTGTCAATGGGTATTTGGGGTAAACAAGCAGCTCTAAAGTAACAAGAGCTTTAGATCACATGACTCTGGATACCTCTCAAAAGCAGGGTAACCAAGAACACGGTCAAGAGTTTACTAAATAGCAACTGATCTCGTTTTCTGACAATTTTGTTCAACAGCCATTTTTGTTCCTGCTGCAGTGAACTTATCCATGAAATTATGTAAAAATATGTTCCTTCCTTTTAGTGTAAGTGCAAATTTCTCCTGTACAGCTAGCCTAATGTTACCCTACCAGTAAAGTCATCCAAACTGAGTTAGAACAAGAAAGAACAGCTAATAATAGTTATATTAGTAAACGTAACTATTTCCTTTTACTTCAATTCTAAAACCCAAACTTCTTGTTGCAATTCTGTTTGCTCAATACATAATAGTTAAACACAAATGGTGTAACATTACAGAAACCAAGACAGATTATCACAAATTTAAGGCAAATTACTACTACAGAAAGATCTGAACTTCGTGAAGTTAGAACTGGATAACTCCAGTGTTCTGTGTGTTATTTCCCACTGACTGTGATTGAAACACTATGAAAAGCTAAGTGACAGAAAGGCCAGTTGAGACAAATGAAAGCAAGGACTCTTAGCTATGTGTGGACAGTATCAGTTGATCCCAAGTAAGCCCATACAGCAGTGTAGGCAAAGCGGTATCACTGTTCAGTAATTAGCTGGTAGTGTACCAGTGCCTACCAACAGATGCAGTACTCCCAGGTAGCCCGTGAACTGAAGGAATTGATCAGTGTTGCCTTTAGAAGACGACAAGCTGTTCATTTTGAGCAATGATTTTGAGATCTATGTGTTAATGAGCTGCCATTTATGCTTCCGCACTTCAGTGCGCCTCATCCCTCCCCTCTGGAAACACTAAGTTAGTATCTTTTGCATTAAAAAGTCATTGAAATACATCGTTTTCAACAACATAAAATTATTTTTTCAACTGACTCAACTGATAGCCTCCATTAGAAGGCTAAAATTCCAAACCCACAAACCGCATGTCTGGGTCTAAAACACTATGGCTCTTTAACAGAAGGGTCAGTGAGCATGCACAGGCTGTTCCAGTCTATGTACTTGTTACTTCCCTAATTTCTGAACATAGCTACAGTTACCTACTTTAATGATTATGAAGACATCAAGCCTAATGTGTACATAGCAAATTCCATTGTGTTGTCAAAAGCAGATCTGTTCAGACTGTCAATAAAAGCCAAACAGCAGAAATGTCATAAAGACACTTTGAATACTTAGCACAAATTTTTAAGAAGCAGTTCCAGAATAGGCTGGATTTTACACAGAGTTCTCAAATTATAACAGCTAGAGTCACAGTGCCTTGACTAAATAATGCAATATATTAAATTACACTTAGGCAGGCAAATATTCCTGCTTAATGCAAGTTAACTTTTCTCAGCAATTTCAAGCATTAACAGGAATGAAAAAGGAAAGCACCTATTGGGCACCTCTCCTTTAGCTTGCCATTGTTTAAACATTGTTTCATTAGAAAAGTAGAGACAGAGCAGATTCTATTCATTCTCCTGAAGCATGCAAGGATTTGGCACAATTACGCATGCTTAAGTAACGTGACTTGAGAATTTGTGCTATGACAAAAGCAGAAAAATGCCTTCTAAAGCAGATAACACAAGAAAAAGCTATTCAAAAATGTAAAGTAACTCCAGAGGTTTCAAACCTGGGCTTAAAAGTTACATTTTAGTTTTTCTTCCTATGAGAAGACTATGAGACAAACAAGTTTCACCAGAGTTAAAAGACTGAGATGAACCCAAAAGACACAGGAACTTCAGTTAGAGTCCTAGAGGTACTACTGACAGAGGCAGCTAGCTCAAAACTGAATGGTTTAGTGGTGGACTAGACAGTACAGGGGTAACAGTTCCAGTTGATGATATTAAAGGTCTTTTCCAGCCTAGCTGATTCTATGAAATCTCTGAGTTTAAGATACCAGACTGTTTACATTTGTCTTCCAGCTCACAAAACTTCTATCACTCAAGTGGATGCTGGGCTGCATCCTTCTGAAAACTCTTTAAGATTTGGACAAGAAGTCAGTATAAAAGCTCAAGACAGAGTTATATAGATTACATGGAGGAAAACTGTAATATGTGAAAATTAGGAATAAAACAGATCTGTCCGGATGGCAAAAACCCAGAAGATATAAGGTAGCTGGCAAATCAGTTCTCTGAGAGCTCTTAAAATTACATAGATCCCAAAAATCTCCAACAAGCAGTATAAACTGTATTCATGAGCATAGATTGCAAGTGCTTCCATCTTCCCATTCTTGGGTTAAATAGTAATACCAGATAGTATTGTTAGGGAGTGGTTTCTCTGACACAGTGTGTGGACACGTCAAACACTTCAGAGTCATAAATAAAGGTGGCTATAATTGAAACGTAGTATTTCTTTAATTAAAAATTCAGCTGTGGCCAAGACCAAGACCCAGCTCAACTAATAAACAGGTACAAGTGTACTCATAGATGCTGGGTTTAGAACCTGCTCCCTCAGACTACAAGCCAGTCCCATGATGGGAGCAGGCATCAAAATAAATACCTGTCAGCATTACTAACTCCACACTAAATAATCCAGAAAACATATCAGAAAAGGTAGAAGTTAAATTCCTGGTAATTGAAATCAGTTCTAATAAACAAGAAACAGATGGTAGTTGGATGCCGTTAGTTTCTTTTACAGTCGTGTTCTAGGACTGGGCAAATACCCATCTCCCAGAAGCACTTCTCTTAGTGGCAGAAGACCCAGTAATTTCCCCAGGAATGTGCAATTCTACTGCTATACAATTTATCAAAAGCCAAATGAATATTGTCACGCGGTTTCACTTGAGAAATTAAGTAATTTTTTCTTAAAAGCTTAACTGGAATCTCATTAGAAATTCCCATAGCCCTTATTTTGACAAATTAGTTTGAGAGAGCAACAGATTTTTCGTGAGGGAGAAAGGATAATTACAATCATCCATTTCAATCTACGCAATATTGATCCAAGAATCCCACCCAGCTTTTGCTACAGCAGGTTAAATAGCTTTGCTACAACTCAGTAGCTATATCACTACCCAGTCCTATTTTTTGAAGTGAAGCAATCACCTTAACACTGTGAGTGTGAACAGACACCCAAGCAGGGGCTATACATACTAAACAGCGTACTTCACTGCCCTAGTGAGCACTGCAGCTTAATGCAAAGCTGTTATTCCACCCCCGAACAAGACTAAGTTATAGTTTGAGTGCCATAATTACATATTTCAAGGTAACGTTGTCGTTCCTTACCACTGATCAGATTAACCAAAACCTTCCTCAGCAAGGTACAATAATGGGATTTTTTTCTCCTCTTACTTTATTGAGCTATCTTCTCATTTAAATGCAAAATTACAACAACAACAAAAAAGGGCTTGTGAGAGAATTCTTTCTTGGAAGCCAATTAAAAATGGTATAATACTCACCCACATAAAAAAAGACTTACTTACGGAAAAAGTATATGGACATCTAACATGCAATGGATGAAAACCCACTTTTAGGGCCTGCAAACCACTTTCTCACACCCTCCCCCCACCCCCCCATCCCCCCCCCCCCAATCTCTTTATTGCCTCTATCCACGTGATTCACTTAAACCACAGTAGCCAGGAAGCTGTTACAAAGTGAGAGGCAGCACAGAGTTCCAGTACTGGGCCCTATGCTGACTCTGTGAGGGTGAACCAAAACTGCATACATAATTTTTAGGGTATTTTTCATAAATATTTTCAAGTCACATTTCATAGTAAACAAATAACAAAATTTCTACTGCAAACAGAAGCAAAGGTAGAGGAAAGCTGATAGTGTTTGAAAATGCCACAAAGTTTTAAAGGTGAAGCCACAGAGAAATGAGTACATCTGGATTTACTGTATGTTAGTATGTTAGTAACTTCACAAGTTATTTTTACAAGTTTTAACAACATCAAATCTTTTTTAACTAAATACTGCTCTTTATATTCCATAAACTCAGAGCCTCCTTAAAGTGTGTTAGAAAAAGTGCCAGTGCAGCTCAAAGCCAGTGGAAGATGAATATGCAGATGGAGAGACCCCAGGAAGAGTTGCAGGGCTTGCACGTTTTAACCCTACATCTATACACCTAACTGGTTGTATACTGAATCTCTTTACCTGACGCTGTTGTAGCTACTCTTCCATCAGTTACTGCTTTGGAAGAAAGAAATGTAATCATCTGAATATCTTCCTTGTCTTTACTGGGATACTCATTACGGAAAGTGGATTCTGTGGATAATGGTGCTGTAACTTCCGAACTACGGCTTAAATCAAGAGGGAGACATGGTCCACGCTTCTCAAGTGACATATGAGCAACATCAGGTACTACACAAAAGAAAAAATGTAGTATTAAAAAAGATACACAGCTCCAACAAACAACAGTTTGGATTGCAGCGTTACATAACATAGGAACAGCATTCAGCTTTAGCTATGGTAAGTCAAAATATCCCATTAGATGAAAACCGTGAAAGGTCTCATTTTTATGATTCTATTTCTCTTGGGCAGTTCTTTATTAGATTAAGATACATTACCCTCCAATTTTGATGACTGTTGGTTTTGACCACTGATGGAGAACACTTTTCCATCAGTAACTGAAGAGGGAGAAGAAACTTTTTCTACAGAATCATCAGGCAAGGAGCAAGTGGCTAAACGCTGTGATCTTCTTCTCCGTTGGCTATGTTTGTAGGATCTAGGGGAATTCACTGGCTGTGATGGACCTAAAAAGAGATCTTTCAATGTTCATGAAGCAGAGAGATATACCATAATCTTACCGCAGTATCTGAGATCTAAAGATGGGGAGTGCTTTAAATAGCTCTTATTTGCAAAGCTGGTAATCACAGCAGAACTGGTAAAAGTAATTAAAAGACTTGTGAGTACCAGGAGCAAAAAAGAGAGTTATGCTCCAGACATGAGTCTGCTTTTTGCTTATTATACATTATTAGGGCACCTACTTCCCCACTGATAAAGGCTGTTGATTTACAATAAGCAACCCCCCATATAACCCAGGAGATCAGGCTACTTATAATGGAATTGGGCAATAGGATTTAACAGTAAACAGAACATATGATCACAGTTAAGGATCTAAAATGTCATGGATAGTGTTAACATACAACTTAATAGAAATAATCAAAAGCAGTGGTTAATTTTATATCCCACCTCCTGTCTTCTGCTAACCTGATATCAATACCCCAACTATACGTCAAGCGCACACTGCCAACACATGGCACAGTGAGAAGGGTCAAGAACCTTGTACTTAAAAATAAAGGAGGAAGGGAGGATTGATATAGGTTAATATAGGCCTGATTCATTAAAAACAAAACACCTACACTGCCCTACACCTCTCCAATTTCACAAACTTTTGCCTTATTAAAGCATTTAAGTCATTATTCCACTGTAAATCCCTGTTCTCTCCTTTTCTTAAGCACTTTCTGGAGTCCAAGATGTACAGATTTAAAAATAAAGAGATAGCAAAACTGAATTTCCTTTAGAGATTGTAAAGACTCAGAAGCAAAGGACTAAAAGACAGCATAACAAGGTCTAAACTATTAATTAGCTGATTTTTAAACTATTGCTACAGAGAAGTCTAATTAATCCAAAATACAAACATGCTCAAGGAAAACTACTTACCATTGGTTTAGGGATAGGGAGGGAAGCCGTATACAAGAAAGATTTATGGGGACAAAATACAATCTATACCAGTGAATAAATAAAGATGGCTAAATTTGCACCCCTCCCACTCCCATTAGTTTCAAGCTATATGCGAGAAAAAAATTAAAAGAAACTTATTTCTTAAGAGAAAATATCGTAACAGGGCTGGAGGGGGAAACAAAAGATGCAGGTTTAATCTTCCATCCTCAATCACTATTCTAAAAGTGAAACAAAAACGTAGCTTTCGACTTAGTGGAACCCAAATTTATTTTCATTCTTGGACTCATCATTTAATGCTCTTCAGGGTAAAAGAGCCTAACCCTAACTAAATAACACTGAAAGCCTAGTGTGATCTCAAAAGAAGAAAGGAATATTTTAATATTGCCAAAAAATAGCCTATTTAAGGATGCAGCATAAACCTTTCCCTGTTCTGCTGATAACCAGCACTTTGGTACTTTGCAGATCAGTCACACATGTTAAGAACCCATGGTATTTTTCTGAGACAAAGAAACCCCACCACAGATCTTGAACCCATCTTCTCTTTCACATCGTATTTGGAGGATTATCCCCTAAGGTGAAGCACACCACAGCCAACAGCACACTCAGCCTGCTGAAGGTTGGATTTCTCAGAGAAGGCATGGTCCACAACCAAGGTGTATGTCTTTTCTTTTTAATGAATCAGGCCCCTTCAGAAGGGAGGGTTGATTTTTCCTCTATCACTGTTAACGCTAAAGTGGAGATTTAAGGGGGAGGGAAAGCCAACCATTAAAAGCCACGACTATAAATGTATTATTTAAATGTCTTATTTCCGGTAGAGTAATTCAGATGCCTTATTATGTGACTTGACTTTTAAAATACTGAGCTACCCCTAATTCTCCCAACTTGGCCCTTTAATTTAAAGCAGATTCATTTTTAAAAGCAATAGCCATTTACAACCAAAAGAAAAGTCTGTAGATCTCTTATAAGTAGTTACGGTATGGTTTTTAAAATGTCTGTGCTCACTAGTTTTATTTATCACAGAAGAAGGAAGCTGAGAGACCAGCGTCAAATCCTCGACTTGTATTAATTCTGGGGAAAGTGGTGATTTAGGGGGCTTTATACACCCAGAAGAATCTCCAGATTCTTGTTTGCATTTCTTGCTGCGAGCCTTTCCTGAAGACAAAGTTGAGGATAACAGTGCAGGTTTCTGAATGTTGGCAGAACTGCTAATATCAGCTTCATTTTTTTTCTGATTTTGTGGTTTAGGTGAAATCTCCTGAATAAATAATAAAAAATTGATACTTTTATTTCAGTTTCTTCGCTGTAGTTCTTGTATTCTATTTTGATCTTTTTAAAAGCAACTTTAGTATTCAAAACACATTTTAAAGCAACACTATTTTCAGTACAAATGAAAGCTATTTAAAATGCATCACATTAAACTCTCGCTTGCAAAGGAGCACTATCAAGTATTTTCAGTATTCAGAACACCCTCCTCATTTCTTACAATTCCTAATACCTGCAAAAAAGCCTGAAATCAAACAGTTTTCCTCTACTCCCACTTTAAAAATTCAACACATACTTAGTTCCTGTCTCTTTCATATTCGGTAGACCAGGACTGCCAGTGCTTCCTCAAAATGTAACTTAGAGAACACGTGGTTACAAGTGCACAAGTACACTGATGTACAATCACAGAATATCTCTAGTTGGAAGGGACCCATAAGGATCATTGAGTCCAACTCCTTGCTCCTCACAAGACTACCTAAAACTAAACCATCTGACTGAAAGCACTGTCCAGATTCTTCTTGAACTGTGTCAGGCTTTTGCGCTGCTATGAGCAAGCAATCCTCATTCAGAAGATTGCAGTTCTAAAAGCAGATGCTAAGACAAGAAGTTCCTCAGAAAAACTAAACACAGATTTAATTTTTAGAGCAGAACCTGAAAAAGTTGATAATGCTCCTTTAAGGAATAGCTGAAAACAATAAAAAGTTTCCAAATACTGAACACACTCTCCCCACAACCCCTTTCAGTGCTGGGAGTCTGGATTTCACATTATACGTTTGTGCAAACACAGGAAGAAATCACAACCTCTAGCACCACAGGGTTAAACAGTTTGCTAACTGTTGGGAAAAATGAGCAGATGAAAAGTTAAAACAGTGTCTGAAGGGGGGGAAAGAGACAAAAAAAAAAAAAAACACATAATGCAGCTTTCCAATTTCATCAATTTTCATCCTTCTTAACACACGTACTGAAGTATTATTTCAGACAACTAGCATGCATTGACAGACATTAGCATTATAGATTTTTAACTGCATGTTCTTCCTACTTGACTGAATAAACTGTGCATGTGTTACAACCTGCCCAATAATGGCAAACTACAATATCTGAACATAATTTCTTAACCTTTGTTTAACTTTCTTGCCCCAGTTACACCATACAGCATTGTACCATCTAATAAAACCAGACGAAGTGGAAAGACCAAAGTAGAAAGATACTTCTAGAACATGTGCACCACTTTATCCAAACTAAAAGATCACACTGATAGTTTGAGGGTATTATTGGGTTTTGTTATAAATCACAGTTTTATTTTCCACTGGAACTTTCCATGTTCCAATGGAGAAAAAAAAAAAATACATGAAAAAAAGCAAAACAAAAAACCACAAGTGCACATTCTATGTTTGTAAAAGGGCACCCCTGAATGCTGCATGAATAGCTTGCTGGAAGTATCATGTAAAGATCCGGTGCAAAACATCCCATTCAGCAGGCATCAGTTCTACCTTGAATAACTCAATTACACATGGACTAAATACAGTTTATTCCATGAACTGTAGAGAATACCTACGCTGGTTATGAGAGGTATTACCAGAAATTAATTAGAGTCGTAACTTGTAAATAAACAATTTTATTGGTCATCTTCACAGATGTGAAAGACATTACTACAGCATCCATTACTTTCAAATTACAAAGTTATTTAAACAAGATTAAAAAAATTAAATTAATATTTTGATAAGGTGCTTAACCTCTTAACAGGACAACTTAACATTAAAAACCTTAATGAAGTAATGTTATTCATCTAATCAGGTCTTGGTCAAAAGGAAATATAACATGACATACCCTAATACAGTTAAATAAACTACTGCATCTGCCACTAACCGTCTGAGGTTTTGGATTTAAGACAACTGTAAACTAAAAAGATATAAATAGAAACAAAATAAACTTCCATCAACAAAGTCAGTTTTCGGCTATTGGCCTGAATACTTCTACCATGTTCTGTATGATAGTATTAAAAAACCCTACAAGGTATTTTACCCATTCAATTTTATAGCAGTGGCAGACAAAACCTCTAAGGAATGTCAGCTTTGCTACTGGAAAACCTTTTGGGAAGGTTTTAACTCGGCCATTTTAATTGGAGTTTGGGAGGAACTTAGTGAAAAAAGCTTGAAGCTCAAAAATTCTCCCCACAGTTAATCATGTAAATGTTTGCGAGGTTTCTGGTTTTAGTTGGAAGCGAAGGAATAGGACAATTTGGGATTTTCGATGCCTCTTTAAAGGAGCTTCCTAAGTATTTCCAAAAATGAGGTTTTTCAGACCATTAGCATGTAAACAATCACAGAGACATCTTTTGTATATCTTATCAATAAAACAGAAACAGCCGAGTTACTAAGTCTAAGAAGTAACAAAAAGTGTTTAGTAAATATGCACTGTAGTTTATACTGTTGCATACACAGTCTATGTAAACCACAAAGTCCCATTCACCACAATGGGATTCTGCATGGTAAGATTTACATTGTAATGATTCTTCCAAAAACAACATGCTGTAAGCCATTTCACAGTTTTTTGCACATTGAAAATATCACACACAGTAGCAATAAAAATCATAGCATCTTTAATATGCAAAAAATTTGAGAAATGGAATGTCATGTCAATACATTGTAAACCTTTATGCAAAATATCAGTCAATGCATTGACACCGTAGTGGCTCGGTTCGCCGTTACAGTGACAGCATTAAAAACAGAAAATCATGTTCCATTGACAAGACTCGCATCCAATGCAGTGCCAATGGAAAAAACCACAGCAATGCAATTATATATCAGCTCTAAAGAACCAGTACAACCAAAATAGCTAATAAAGATTGGGGTAGGGACTGTTCATCATAGAGTGTGCCGGGGCTTAAGAACAGAAGTGCTCTTTTAAGAATTGCGGGCAGCAAGGCTGGTTTATTCGCATGCTGCTGTTAAAGAAGAATGAAAATGAATACAAAAAAGCTGTATTAAAACTACATTAAGGCTCTGATTTAAATCACTGGAAAACAAAGATGTCCTGAATCAAGACTACTTGTTCATCCTTAGCTTGCTTTACCATGCTTAGGCATTCAGCCCTTTTAATATGCAAGATAATGCACAACTCGGAGTCAAGCAATGCCTGAACACAATGGAATAAGCCAAAGACAAAATGGCAGCCTTCAGGTCCTGCAAATATGCAGGTTTAAAAATCAGACCCTTAACATTATTTAAAAGTTTCTTTTTTGTATTTATTAAAATACACACCCTTGCAAAATGTATGGCTCATTGAGCAGTTCGTAAAACACATACAAGCCTACAACACCAAATTCTTACAATAGAAAAGAAACTTCCTTTAAAAGAAGTTCTACAGGATGTCTCAGCTATAAAACTGGACCTTGGGACACTGGTCTCCTCACATTTGTTGCATGGAGACTTCATTTTTTCTCTGTTTCCTGGGGTTTTTTTTAAGGCCAAGTTGGACAGAGCCTTGGGTGGCATGGTTTAGTGTGATGTATCCCTGCCCATGGCAGGGGGGTTGGAACTGGATGATCTTAAGGTCCTTTCCAACCCAAACCGTTCTATGATTCTATGATTCTCTTAAGTTTTCTAACACAAAAGCTCATTATTGAAATTCAAGTCAACACTGTGTTTAGAGACAACTAAATTCCGTCCTTCTGGCTCTGCCAGAAATGTAAACATAAGATCAATTTTCAGTTCCCTGTTATACCTGAAAGGGTAAATTTTAATGTTGTAGGTACTACATCTCCATGGCACACTCCAGTGGGAACTTTGCAAAAGAATCAAACTCTACCATTTCATACCTGCTCCAGGACTGGAGCTGTTTCTTTGTTGCCTTCCTTTTTTTCAGCACCATCCGCAACAACAGCTTTGGATGCCAATAAACCTTAGGAGAGAAGTTGCAAAGATTTATAGTTAGAAGCAGCTTGCAACAAGAATCTGTAGAAAACAAAGCAAAACCAATGAGACAAGAAATATGAACTGCTTATATCTACAATATAATACCCTCTGAAACAGCTCCACATAAAACTGAACACTTTAAATTAGAAGAAACAAAAAGGTGAAGGTCATTCCCGTGATGGTGTCCTTTCACAAGAGGCACTTCTCTTGCATTTTCACTGAAGGGACAAAAATCAACTTATAAATTGTAAACTAATGCCTCACCATCATTCTCCAGCCCAAGCACTTGGGCTTTTAAACCAAGCCTATGATATGTAAGTAAGTTTTGAGCGATTCAAATTATTTATAAGACTTTGCTATCTCTCCCCTTTCTAAGAAATTCCCACCAGAAGTTGTATTACTACTTCTTAACACATACAGACCTTTCTTAGACAGAATGTAACAAAGGTTTTAACTTTCAAATTAACATTGTCAGCAGTGGAGCTCCCCAGTTACCTCAATAAGGACACTGCACTGGGAGCAAATACATCAGAATCTGTCACTTCATTAATGAGCTCATACTATATCACAGTTACTACAAGAGGAAATAAACCTGTAAAGCACGAGACAACAAACTCAATAAAGTTTGTTGTTGGCTAGGAGTATAACAATAGCTTCAGTTCTACTTCACACCATAACTTCAATTACCAAGTATGAAGAGAAAGAAAAAGTTCTGGGCCATAAGACAAAACAGAACTAATAAAACCTGAAAAAAACAAATCTGAATAAAAGCTAGTCTTTAATCCCTGAGAATGTCAATGTTGGAGGTGGAGAGTTTAAGTTCTCAAAAATAGCTTTAACTGAAAAATCCATGAGAAATTCCTATTGCTTTTCATGAAAAATTAGGTATGCTCAAAATTCATTTACAGTGCACAATATCCATGGAATTATAGATTAAGGAAGCCTGGGCTCTTGGGAAGCATGTAGGACATTAAAAACAAACACGCACACAAAATGCTGTGGTATTTTGTTAGAGAGCTATCACATTTCAGCATTCCACAATAAATAATGGGTGATTTCTTTCATTTATTCTTTACATTAGATTAAGTTATACTCAGTTTACTGGAAAATAGTTACATTTTATTTAAAACATTTTCAGAACACTCTGTCCATAAGAACAGGTGTAAACTAACTGATTTTACAGCTAAATAGGTTAACTGAAAAGCAGAAGCTTACTTAGCCCTATTACACTACTATGAATAAAATTATCAGGTAAGATATGAATTCTGCATTAGGCCTCATAAAACATATAGGCTTTATGGACCTAAATAAACATCTGTGACTCAAGTAATCCTGTTTAAATCAAGCTGCAAAATTAGCCATGTTCTTCATACTGACAATCCTGCATCTACAATAAAAGGATGAAATAATTTGCAAACTTAAGTGAAGCAGAGTTTTAAATACTAAACAAAAAATTACAGTCCATAAGGCGGCTTTTGTGGTTCTATGAAACACAGGCTGCCCAGAGCAGCTGTGGCTGCCTAATCCCTGGCAGCGTTCAAGGCCAGAGTGAATGGGGCTTAAAGCAACCTGGTCTAGGTGTTGCCCCTGCCTGTGGCAAGGGGGCTGGAACTGGACGAGCTTTAAGGTCCCTTCCAACCGAAACCATCCTATGATTTTATGATTATCATTTCTAGCTTGATTTTCAGTGCTCACAAAGTAAAGCCCTGAGATGAACCTACATTCTGTCAAACCTGTCAACACATAACCCTTCTTATTTCCTTCTTTTCTACCTCTTTAGGTTCCTTTCTAACCAATCACCATGCCTGTAGAAAGACAAAACAATTCCATAATCTCCTACAGCAGCAGGACTACAGGTTCACCATCCTCCATCATTAACACCTAACAAATAAAAAACATGAGCTGGCATATTGAACTAGAAGCTTTTCTTTCTGTAAACTTGCTGCAGGTGTTAGCTTTTAGGTATCAACACTGCAGCAGGAGATGTCGAAGCAAGCATTCCAGCAGAGGTAAATATACTGTGAAGAAGACACTAACACATGCTTAGCAGGAGACATCCTTCACCTTTGGGAAATATAATTTCCCCCAGTGACAGTAGCAGAAGAAAAAGGAGCAAAGGAAGGAAATGGTGAGCAAAGAGCACCAGATGCAGCTGTGTCCCTTGTGGCAGACAAGGAGAGCTTTCTGCAACAATAACTGAATGTTGAATTGAAATTCAGAAGGCAGTACCCTTCAGACAGCCTATTGCTCTATTTCTCCAATACAGCCGTAAGACAGTACATGAATGTTTTCCTAACAGCTAAAATGCTTTATCACTCTTTGGTAGCCATTCCGATGGGTATACCAGCATGAATCCCAACCTTCCCTCAAATCTAAAAACTCATGCCAGAGACACAGATGGCAACTTACAAGTATTTCAAAGCATAAGAAATAAGCATGTAGCAAGGGAAAGTTTGATCATCAGCAGTTACGTTTGCAAAATACTTCATTATATGCAACAATAAAAACAACTACTATGGTACAAGTTGCAAAAGTGTTATTTTCAGAACAGTTAAGCAAAGTAACTGCCACGCATGACAAATTTCATCTTGTAATTAGAAGGACTATTTAATTTCCATTGAAAGTTAACATATTGTCTGCTAGTGGAACATGATTTCACAGATATATAGACACGCTGGTTTTAGAATGGCTGCAAGATTATGTTTACTGACTATGAAGCGCAGTCTACATGAGCCTGCCTGCCTGATAGTATTCTCATAAAGCTCCTTAGGAAGGAAGAATCTCTCCACAAGCAGATACAAATATCATTTCTAAGGTCACAGATTTTTCACCTGGTTTAGGTATCTTCTGCTACTAGCTGCTAAAGGAAAGAAATTAACAGGGCTACATATATGTGAAGGTACACACACTAGTGATACGTCTTTACAGTCTTACACCTCTGCCGCTCATGGCAGCAACTGAAACTTAACTGAGGGTGCATGCAGTATGGGCAAAGGAGTGTAGCAATGAGGCTGATAAACCAGATATCTGTTAACTAAACTTGGTACCAAATAAGAAGACTTCCAGGAAAGAAAATCCTGGTGGCAGAACTGTCATTTCTGAAAGCTGCTTCCTTCATATCATATTCCATACTAGTCCTTTCATTTGTTTTCTCCTTTAGACTGAAGTACTGATTGAGACACTGAAACAGAACCACACTCGTAAGAGAGCGAAGTGTCCTCCATGCTGACTGATGAAAGGTTGGACCAGCCAAACCAAATCTGAGAATCTCATCACACAGTTTACTAAATTGGGGGGGGGGGATGTGGTATCTTATAAGACTTTTTCTGTGAATTACAATACCCTATCTACCACAATAAACAAACAAACAAAGCCTCCTCTCTCATCTGCAGCATAGAAGTTTGCCAGACTTCACACAAAATTTTAGTTACTAGAATAATGAGAAGGATGTGCTTGTATCTTACCATCTGTCCAAAGGCCCCCCTGTTACAGGGGGACTTCACAACTTTTATCCACCCATCTTTTTGAAATGCATCTGATACTTTCCCAGCACAGGTGCAAACACATTGCCTCATCCTGAACAGTGACAGAATTAATGCTGACAGCACAATTTGCTTACTGGGGAGGAGGGATACAAACTGAAATATTTTTTACTGCTAAGTAAATTCCTATTGATTTTTTGAATAAAATGCAATTATCTATTAGTCCATTTCCTGTTACATAAATTGTATTCAATAGCTGTATACTTCTTTTTCATTAACACCTTTGACTAATAAACATAGAGAATGAATGCCTTAAGACACTGGAAAAAGTTTCAGATCTCCATTGCTTCAATTTGTAGCTAGGCTTGTACACTTTTAAAAGACAGACTGTAAACTCTTTCCAGCAACAGTTTTATTTTATGACAAACTGACGACAGTTTTTCCACAGCCAACAAAAGCTTTACAATGGTTATGACCCTCTTAAGGAGTTGGACAAACCCCAAATTCACCATAAAGTGGAGAAAATTGTGCAGCTGGAGTTAAAACCTACTCAAGAAATCCATCAGTTCCGGATGGCAACCTTCCTATGAAACTAAAACAACCAAATCAAGTCTGAGACCATTCTCTGAAATCATGAACTATGTAGATTTCATTACCCTTTACAACTTCCTTTTAAATTCCTAACAAGTAAAAGACTGTAGTGAATATCTGCCTCATGAACATGCTTTTATCGATCTACTTCAGTACCTCAGATATAAACATGTATATTTCACTGCATTAAAAAGGAAAAAAGTCAACAACAAAAGTATTTTACCAGTGATCTTGTTAAGACGAGCTCTCTTTGCCTGAAATGAGTTGCCTAAATTACTTTTCCTCTTGTGCGATAACGTGCTTTCTGCCTGCACAAAGGCCATCTTTGGAACATCCACTACAGGAAATCCTACTATTAAACAGAAGAGAAATCTAATAAACTCACATTTCATAAATACATAGGAACACCCACAATACTTTAATATTTCAGAACTGCTATTTGATTACCGCTGTAAAGAAACTTTAAAACTATTAAAAATGAAAATTACACAATGTTAAGATTTAGTATTACACAACGAAGCATTAGATGCAGACTACCTCAAAAATGCAATTTTTACTCAACAGGATGAGAAATCAGTATTAAAGACTATTAAAATGAACAAATTATAATCAACCCAGAAATAGTTTCAAACATCTCTGAATATGTATATATCAGTCATACTGGTTTGGGATTTTCTTCTTAGAAAAAGATCAGGGATTACCTTACAGGTAACAGGAGATGCAGGAACATGAACCAAAGTGTACAACAAAGTCATTTAAAAAAACGTATGTTCTGCTCTTGTTAGAGCTAGTATGAAGATTTTGCACAAGGATTAAATGATGACCAAACTAGATTTACCTGATAAAAATTGTTTCTGAACTATTATGTATCATAAAGTTATTATAGCAGCAAATGAGACATCTTCCTCAAGAAATACTAGTTACGACTTAACAGCAAAATTAACAACAGGAACCCGACTTCAACATTACAGATAAGCCTACTTTTATCTTTTACAGAATTTGTCTTTACCAAATGTATCACTAGATGTAGGCTCCTCTTCCTTTTTTTGGACTTCCTGCATGATTGTAGAAGTTGAGGTTTCTTCCTTTTTTGAAGGAACTTTTAGCCATTTTCTGTCCTCTTTATCTTTATTGCTGTTTGCGCTGGTTCTAGGTTTACTTCCTGCTTTGTTCTTGGCTGCTGCTGCAGCAGCAGCTTTGACCAAAGCTATCCAATCCTCCAAAAAGGAAAAAACGGTAAGTAAGTATTAAAAAGTGTCTGAGATTCAAATAGAAAATACCTATAAACCCAGTGAAACTTCATCTAGAAATGTTCAAGAGCAGTTGAATTCCTTTTTAGGGCTACTACTCAGAGAGCGATGAAGTAAGTTTCCCAAACTGCCTAAATAAACTTGAAGTATTATCAGTATACCACATGGATAAAAGCAAAAAGAAAACACCTTCAAAAACCCATTATGCATAGAATTCTGGCTGCACATGTTCCCTGCTATCTATTCTCATGTGTCATAGCTGTAGAAACCCAGGAGCTCCCAAACCCAGAAAACTGACTTTGTCTTACCCTTCTGGCTGTGAAATACACCAGTTCCATTGCTGCTCAAATTTAATTATTATTCAAAACTACCATCAACTCAAAGCATGGTCCAGCAGAGTTCTTCCCAAATTAAACTGAAAAAGCAGGGTAACTCTTATTTGATTGGATCTGTGTTTCTAGAGTAACTACAGGTAGCACTCTTTTTGCATACATATTACAACTTCCATTGACCAACTTCAATACAATGCTCTATAACATGACTGAATTTCACAATCCACACTGAAAGTAATAAAAGTGCCATTTGAACAATGGCTTATTTGACCATACAGAAATGTTCAAGGAGTAAACAACAGAATATACAGCCCAAATTAATTTATTTTGGCATGTGGATGAAGTTTAGCCACCCAACAAGTCGGAGGGATCCAAATACTTCCAAGGCTGAGCCAAGCAATTTCCACTAGTTTGGACTGACCAGACTCCTGCCTTACATCTCCTGAGTGTCAGGGATAAATGTGATGGCAAAAAATTTAAACTTGATCCTTTTTACCAAAGTAATTCTCCAGATTTTCCATGACATCAGCATACAGAATTTTTCCATGGAGAAGTTACATGTGATATAAAAACCAAGAGTAACGTTCATCCTCCACCAGTAAGAATTAAGCATCTGAGTGGTTTTAATGATACCTAATTTACCACTTGACAATTTGGCTACAAGAGCATTTGGAGGTTTGTATTACCACATGTAAAAAAAGATTTCATAAAGACAATTTTTGCTTAGCTTCACATGTGCACTTTATAAATAGCTGGGGTATTTTCCAGCTGTAGACAGACCATGCTTTATGCTGGACTTTCCTTGTTGCTATGGTACCTAAAGGATCTTGGTTTTATAAATCTTGTTTCAACACAACTCTGTCCCACTCATTACACATTGTAAGTCTCCCTAATTTCTGTTCTACTGAGGGTTTGTTTGCCTTCTTTGATGTGTAAGACAAGTGTAACACAAAATACAAAGCATTACTTTTCCTTGTTTTATGCTTTTCCTTTCCCATAGCTCAATGCTTTTAAATCACTGCTTTACATAGGTTATGCTTCTACTTTCCATCAAGTTATGTACTTATGAACACCAACAGCTTTGATTTCTCTAAGATAAAGTGTTTTGTGTCCAAATGATCAATGCAAGACACATATGCTCAGTCTAGCTAGCAGCAGCAAAGTTTGGAAGTGCTGTGGCAATGCTTACACAACAGGCAACCATCAAGGTCATTTGGTGACATGCCAGCCACAAAGAGTGTGTTTAACTGCCAGCTGCATAATCAACCAGAAATACACATACCTGGTTTTGGCCAGCCAAAACAAGCACACACAACAAAACAAGCTCCAGTCCATCCAGAGCCTTGCCCATCCAGCAGGACAAAAATAAAGGATTGAGCTATTTGTGTTGGTGAGGACTTAGGAACACCTGAGAGAAGTCTTACACTGTACCCTGGCCAAGGGATGAAGAGGACCAGTAATATGGCTGGAGCTTGATCATATAGTAAAAGTGGGAAGCAAAGGAAGTGCAGCCTGCATCAAAACACCATTTTTATTTTCAGTCAAGCTAAGCACCCTTAAGTCAGAAGCTTTCAGAAGACATCAAGCTTCCAGGAGCATGCTGAACTAAGCATCGTGTTCCAATAGTAGCTATTCTGGTACAACATGAAGCGTTTTGCTTGCATTGTATTTCATTGTTTGGATACTTTCCTTAAGACATGAAGCTTACAAAGGGCAGCAAGACACAAAACAATGAAGCAAACCAAGGTTAAACATTCAGAAGCCAGAGCAGCGAATCATTAATTATGGTGATAGTTATACTTTTTTCTGCATTAACATACAAATTTAAAGTCAGAGAAGGGAACCTTGAGCAGTGCATGGACAAGATTATCTCAAGAGGTCCCTTCCAACCTCAACAGTTCTGTGATTCTGAACTGGCTGGAAAGTCTGTGGTTCCATTTTTATTCTGGCTCCAGAGTGAACACATTCATTACAGTGACATAGGTAATTCCTGTTTTTCAGCCTTGAACTCCTGCTAACTGCTCACCTGCACAGCTCCTGATGTGCATGAACTATTCAGCACCTAAGATGCTAAAGGTGACTGTATTTCTTTTGAAGAGCACAGGAACTTGTCCTTCAAAAAGATGTTTGTGCCTTTTTCAGAATTTTCAGAAAGAAATAAAAAATGGGGAAATAACAGTGGGAGAATAAGCACAATGAATTCACAAATATGTCTCGGTCACTAAGGTATCTACTCTATCAACCACAACAGCAGGACACTAAATTCACAGAAACCAGTTGCAAATCCTTAGTAGCAGGACTTTTCCCCAAAGCATTCAGTATACACAAAGCCAAGGGCCCAAATATGAACACATTAGAAATTAAGTAAAATAAACATTCTCCTAAGAGAAGTTTTCCCTACTCCTCCCTCACGCCCTGACATTGTTCCTCTGTTGGCTGTGGTTTTGTAACTCCGCACTAGTTACTCTGCACCATCCAGCCCGATTTCCCACTTCCCACAGGATCTCACTCCAGTGAATTTCTCATTTACATACACCATAAAAATATAAATGCACATTTCCTTTTTTATTCTCACTAAAGGTCACCTTTCAAGTAAGCTGAGAAAATTGACAGGAGAGAAGTTATGGGACACTGTAGTTAGAAGACAAAACATTATCACTACCGAGGAAAGCTGTCATTTTGCTTATTAAATTCACTAAATCAAAGCACAGGAAATTGCACAATCAAGAAAGACATTAGTAGAAATTACCCACAGCCTTACACATCCATTGGCTAAAACACTTGTATTTTAAAACATTCCTTAAACCTACAAGAGTAAGAAGGCAAAACCAGAATGATTTCTAACATCCAACCCTTATACCAATAGCAGAATGCACACACACTCTTCACCTGCCTACAACCACCACCTTTGTGCTTCTCTACAGTACTAAAGATTCAGCTGGTTTTCCTCTCCTGACACCTCACAACTCCCAGCTCCCACACACTCATACATACACACATATAAAATATCTATTGACCGGCTGATGCCACAGCAAGCCTGGATTCCTCACCTTCACCTTTCAATTCTAAACAGTCTGCCCCACCTACATCTTGGCTCACATTGTCTCCTGTCACATCTTCTTGTTTTCCTCTGTTCCAATCGCAAATCCATGTTTTTTCCTCAGCTTCCTCTTCCTGTGTGCCAAGTCCCCTCCCTCTCCTTCAAAACCCTCCTCAAAACTCACTTCTTTTGGTTCGATTTCCGTCACTAATCTCAGCTCCGGCGCTATCTGCTCCCTCTCGCGCGCCTAATTACATCGAAGATAAAACAAAAAACATGAAACAGAAAAAGTAAGTTATCCGAATACTTCACATGTGCTCTCACAAGGGCAGTCTCAATATCCCCATCTTTTATTTTCTCTCTGCATTAGCCACGTTTATGTGCAATTTCAATGACTTTGCACTTATCTGCACAGCAACTTAACCTATAGTCTTATTGCATTGAACCACACAAATTTTCCAGTCTTTAATCCATCCTCACAGCTGAGTCTTAATAAAACACACTTCTGCTGAAACCTCAAGAGTTTGAGTGTTACAGTGTTTACAGTCTTTTCCTTTAAGACACGCTAAGCTCAAATCAAAGAATTAACTAGTCAATATCTCTCCACGTAATTCAAATTCTGCATGCTTAGCACAAATCTTCCAAACAGATCTTACATGTTAAATTTGCTAATGCACTAGAACTTGAAGTTCCTTAAGCTTACACTCATCTCTTGAGATGTATTTTTCCGCCCTTTGGAAACAGACTAAAAACCCAAGTCATAGGTTTAATGAAGTGTTGGATCTGTCAACTTCACTATTTTGCAAATCAAGTACAGTCTTGGCATCTTTTTAAGCTTTAAATGAATTTTAGTAAATGTCCTCAAAAATAAATGATGGAAAAAAGCAACAACAGCCATTTGAGTTCTACTCTTAGACAAAGTTCAGTTTTAAATAACTGATTTTTCAACCAAATCTTAGGTATTTATTGGAGCTAAATGATCTCTAAGCTCCCTTCCAATACATTCCATGACTCTATGATTATGGTTTTATTCCACCACAGAAACATCTTTAAAAACAAACTTTTACCATAGCACGACATATGAAATGCTGCAGAAAAAAAATAGCTTTGCCTTTGAAAGCTACAGAACTTCATGCTTATCCCTAATTTTGCAAAAAATCAATCTCAGAAAGTGCAGATTTGGCCCCCTTGTTCTTTCTCAAGACTTCATTGAAGCCCCTGCATTCAGTCGCTGAGATGCATGAGACTGACACTCTAACTTTTAATAACGAGAAGAATTAGAAAGAGCAGATGAGCTGGGCTGCCACCAAGCATGTCTGGACATCAAAACAGTTGCTAAGAAACAGATTTACTATTTATTTTAAAGCTGAAAATGCCTGTGGCCTAAGAGTAGTAACTCAAGATTAGACACAACACAGCTTCCTATAAAAAGCACAGGACAGAGTAAGGGACTTCTTTACGTTGTCACAGAAGGGTTATTTCAGTTCAGTCACAACCACATGAACCAAGTTTTCCTTTTTATGGAGTAAAGTTGAATACTCTAGCTTCCCATCTTACTGTCATATTAAAAATATTGTTGAAATATTATATACTGGTTCAACAGTTATTGTAAGACTGCAGCAAGAAGTCAGTGTTAGTGTGACTATGGATTTCAGTTTAATCTTAGTCTTCAATGCTGTTTTCCTTTGCAAGTGAAGATATTCCTAGTGACTAAATCATGTATTCTACTTCACAGCCTCCCTCAGCTCCTACTCAGCATCTCTTCAAGAAGCTGGACATTATCAGAAATAAAGAAATATTTAACTGTTTGAATCCCCAAAAGTTCTGATAAAAGGGAGAAAACCCCACTGAACAGTCATGTCAGTAAGAACATGTGGCCAAAAAGCTACCAAAGTAGCAAACAAAAGAGCACATACTGACAAGCTGAACCTTTTTACTGGAAGGGCACCAGAAAAAGAATGTCTTTGGATGCCCCCTGGTTTTCTGAACTCTGCAGGAGGAAACTCTGGGAACAGATTAGTTGGCAGTGGAGTGTACAGCAGCCAGGCATTTCAGATAGAGGCAAGACTACTTGAGCAGCACACTCTGGGGCATCATCCATAAAACTGGTGAAGCAAGGCAATGCAGGACCTAGAATAAAGACTGTAATCTAAAACTAGTTGTGCTAGATGACACTTTTTCGAACTCAAGATATTAAAGAGAAAGAATCTATATAAAACCTAACAAAGAGATACCTAAATTATTCTTACCTGTCCTTTTGCATCCTCTGGCATAGATTTGATATGCATCCTCTTAAGACATCGAATAACACCATCATAGAACTGTACTGTGAAGGTTCCTAGAAAAGGAGTGATGTAATCACTATGAGTAGTTAAGAAACAAAACACACCTTGTTACTATGAAAGCTTTAGCAAAATATTCTGTAGGCTGGATGAACAAAGTAACCAAGCTACCTGAAGTCAGGATACAGAATTTAAAGAAAAAAATAAATCTCAAAGAAACCCTGTTCTTATATTGTTACTTTTTATCCACTTGGACAATTTCAAGCAGGTTTAAGCTACTGTGTCACTTTTTCTTGTAACTCATTGAAAGAATTATGTCATATTTAAGTTGCCACAATATGAAACCAAGTCAATTTACAATCAAATCCTTATTTAAACTACAGTAAAAACTTCTACTTATGTTCCATTAGAAATATCACCCCATGTGAAGTATTGCATCTAAAGCATTAAACTTTCTTTCCCTGTTTCCATTGTTTTTGTCAATAAACAGAACTTTAGAGATCTACCATTCCTAAAACAAGGATGAACTTTTAAAGATATTATATATTATAATAAATATACAATATAATTAATACATAATATGTAGTGTGATACACAATATAGATCATATATAACATATAATATACAAAGTATTGCCCTGTTTTATTTATTATATATTATTATTAAATCAAGAATAGTATAAAAACATTTGTAACACTGTGCACAGGACTTTATTCTCATCACTGAACAAACATAAAGCATTTTTTCTTCCAGAAGGAATTCCAATTTTCTAATTTTACACAGATAAAAGACAAACATCTAACTCAACTGCACAGAACCGAAACATTTTCACCGAATATTGAGGCAGTGAGGAAAACTTTATATGCACATCACATAAGCAGACTACAGCTACAGCATACCATATGCAAAGAGTCCTTACCAACAGATCATGCACAAATACATACCCTCTTTATTAATTGCTTCAATCTTTGCAGGGTAGTATCGACAGTCTGTCCAACGAGCTAGTACTTCTTCTCCAGGTTTAAAATCCTATTTTATACAAAGTCAATCATTAATATTTCTAGGAAAAATATCTAAAATATTAAAATAATTAAACAATTAATAAATAATATAATAATAATTAAACAATAATTAAACAATAATTAAACAATAATTAAAAATCTGGGACAGATTTTATGTAAGAAAACAGGTAGGACAGCCTACAAAAATGAGTCAAAGACTAAATAAATGTGCCACTTACAACAAATTCTTCATCATCTTTTAGCCCTTCTTTCCTTAATGCTGGTCGCTCCAAGGGTCGCAACCTATTGCTGTCCCAGTAAATCCACTCATCGTAACGATGACTCCATCGTTCAAAATGGACCAACATCTTCCCCTCTTCATAATCTATCTTCTCAATACGAGATGGATACCTTGAATGATAAAGTTAAACTGATAAATCTCAAGTATTTTTTAAAGATTCCAACTTTTTTTGCATACAACAGTGCTTACATGACATTTGAGAAACCTATATGAACATCTTGGACTGAGAAATCTCCAAGTCTCAAAAAGATGAAGTTACCAAATTGGTGGTAGGAGACCATTTAGTTAAAGAGTTATCTATACACACCAGAGACAGGACATCAGCTTCATTCTAGTCAGATGATCACACACAAATTTAAACCTCAAACTCCCAGACCAAAACTGCTGGAACTGGCACTAGAAGTTAGTGCTTATCAGTTTTAAAAACTGTGTTTGTCTAAAGCAAAATCCTGTAAGGGTTTGTGCTTGCTTGGGGGTGGAAAGAGTATTAAACAGTTTATAATAGGAGTAAAACATTCATTACTTTACCATCAATTCTGGACAAATCCAATCAACTAATCAAACCCAGAATGTTCAACAGAACGTTCTTAATCTAATTTATAGATCAGCTTCTGTGATTTCACTGCCATTCAATTCAGTTCATAGTTAACTATGTTTTAGCAGTCATTAACTCCACATGCACCAAAACAAGCACGTCAGTCTTATTTAACACACAGATTTGACTTTCAGCCAACACTGTCTATGCTCAGCAGAACTGATCAGGAATGAGCTGCAACCAGTACAAGTCTTAGGCATCTAATTTTGAGTGTAGAATAGGTATAGATTTGGAACCATAAAGGTTGAGATTGTATCTGCATGGGGAAAAAAGGGCAAACTTCTCTGACTTCAGCAACTGTTATTATTCAGTCTCAGTATTTCTGTTTCCTCAAAGTGATGTAAATCATAAAACTGCAGTAGTGCAGTAAGGCACAAACTGGTTCTGTCACACGGCTTGCTTCACCAGTATTATTAGATCTCACTATTTCCACTGTATGAAATGCAGAGAATTGGAATGAGGCAGAATTCAGCTCCTGCTGCCCTTCAAAGTATTTAAATGGATTCAAAAGCACAAAGACTCTCCTAAAAGAAAAAGTTAAGTACGTGATTCAGCTTTCTTCAGTTTGTATTAGTGATAGTCTCAAGTTAAAACATGCATTGAAAAGGAAGACTACAGGGAAGGGACACTTGTCTTTCATTAAGAGGCAACTTGTTTTTCTAAGTGCTACTGTGCAGCAGTAGTAAGAGAGCAGAGCTTGAGCACCTAACTTCCGGTCCTACTGCAAATTCCCTATGCAAACTGCCATATACAGGAACACTGTCAACATTTTCAATTTCTAATACTTTCTCTCCTGACCAGTGATGCTGCTGATAAAAGAGTTCTGGACACTCTGTTCTGATTAAAATGCAAGTTCTCCGCAAGTACAGGCTTTCCTTATTTCCTGGTGTCTAGAACAGGGCATTAAAAGAAAAGGTGTCAATCTCAATTTGCTCCTTCATTTCGCCAGCCATACTTCTTCGGCTGCAGTGATGCCTACAGCTTCCCAACACCTAAATATCTCAGCTGTGCCTAAGTGAGAAAAAAACTCTTGATTTTCTTGGTTACTCCTGCAACTACTTCAGCCACAATTCACTCTCACATCAGAATGCACAGTCCAGCCTCTTCTGGGTTTCACTCATCCATACATTTCAGAAACACAAAATATCTTCACAGCCATCCTTTTAAGCTCCCAACTTCTCACTGTACTTCAAAATAAAGTCTTAGTCTCGAATTGCAGACTCTCATTTGCCATTCTACTAACAAAGCCTTTTTCAGGATAGAACTACTCCAAGCGACTTCTGTCAGAGGAGCAACAGGATCAATTCCCATTCCTTTCTTATTACAGTTGGAAATTTCAGGTTTATCACATTCCAGACGGGTAGTGATGCAAAATGGCACTGATTTTACTAAGTCGAGGAACCATCGGCCAAAAAATACAATTCTCCTTTCCCTACACATCTACAATGCAAATGCTCTGTTCCCATTATGGTGCTACATTTTTATTGCTGTTATGGCTGGTAGCTTTCACCAGGCATCACCAGCAAAGTCACCCACTATTCCTGCGTGTAGAAGACAACAGAAGGGACAAACTGGCAAAACATGGTAGAATGGTCTGGAAACGGAAAACTGAGTAAAAGGGGGGAATAACACATAAAGTATAGTAAACATATAGTAAACATTTGTAGGCTAGAGACACATATACACAAAAATGGGAATTAAGGAAAATTCAGCAAGCCAAGAATGAACACACTAATATATATGAGAAAAAAATAAAAGAAGCAAAGTCATCATCAGTTAATATTAAAAGACATACAAAATACTGTCTCAGTAGGAATCACTCAACAGAGGAAATGTAACACCAGACACTTACTGGCTAATTTCTCTTTGATATATTACAATTTCTGCTCTCAAAGTCTTTTTAAAATATCATTATCAGCTCTAAATCTAAATCCATTATGTTGGTTTGGAACAGTTAAAGCTTATAATAATCATATCATCGCATAATAGCTTTATTCTAATAATTTGTTTCTTCAATGTATATTTAAGACAATGGTTGTAAGATGAAGAGAGCCAAAACCTACATTCAACTTGGAGACAGAAGATGTAACAAACCTCTGAACCAACCAAGCTATATATGATTGGTTCTTAGGCAACCCCAAAATAACTTTATATGGATTTACTAAGAAGATACTACCCTCAATACCCACTAAATTTAGCCACACAATGTGCCACAAATATGTGTAAACAGTAATATTTCACAATACTGATCCCACAGTGGAAAAGAGCAGAGCACACATATTGCAGAATTTACTATTTCAAGTTTCACACTGCACAGAAATGTTTTTCTGGTGTTACAGTTTGAGCTTGGGCTGAATATAATCCATTCCATATACTGCAAGGTTATACAAATATTTCAAAGGCAAGTATGCATTTCCTGATAACATAAGAAAAAATGGCAACATATTTTTTTATAATCAGTCTTTTTAAAGAATTCTAGTTACAGTGAATACAGGAAAGCTTTTAGTGTGGCTAAAAGTGACGTTTATATTTATCAGGTACAGAGAAGATGTATGAGCTGTAACCATCTTCATATTCACATGAGAAATTTGATTCAGAAGTCCCTTCCATGGCAAAGCCGCAAGTAGGCATTATGAAGAAGTAATAGAAAGGAGAATACAAACATTCTCTACAGCACTGAAAGGTAACAGTGTCTAAGGTCCAAACAACCTTCCAGTCAAGTTAACTTCCCCATTCACACCCAACAAGCACTCCACACTAACGGATCAGAATGGATTTAGTATACAAACAGATTTACCAACATTTTTTCAGTAAAAACCAGAAAAATGTACTCTAGAAAACTGAGGAAAAAGTCTTTACTCTTCACAGGAAAAAACCTTAACCACACCACCAAACTCCTGTTCAATAATGACAGTGTTGCTTTTGTAGGAAGAAACAATAACCTGAACATTTTAGGTGTGTTTTTTTAACAGCCTGCTGGAAATAATATTTAATCATCCCAAATAAAGTCTCATCCAAATTTCAGGAAGTTTTCTTCTTGTTTTATCAAGAGAAAACAGGAAAACTATTGTTAGCTGATGGTGTTTGCCCATCTTACGTACAGCATGCTCTCCATGCTCATGTTCCAGTGATTCCAACCCGTAAGAATTATTCAACATTTCTGTAAAGCTGCGAAGTTTAATACGGCTTACAAAAAGTACACTATGAAGCACTGGTCAGACAACCATAACACTCCAATGTTCATCTAGGGAAAAATAATGGGAAGCTTCCATGTTTTGGTTTCTGAAAGTGTAAAAAAGAAAATACCATTTTCTCCTCCAACACACTCAACACATTGCTGGCCACATGGATGGTATTTTTCATTTTTATATCATCAGCTTCCTTTTGATCCTTCACAAGTGACCAAAAAGTAGTGAATTGTCCTGTGAGATGGAATTAAGTTATTTCAAACTGTAGAAACTGATATAAGAATGTTACTAAATTTGCCCCAAGTCTGCATCTACAAAGTCTGAAAACAGCCATGTACTTCCTGCCTTCACAATAATGGTATAAAAAGTCTTTCCTTAAACCTCATAAGGGATATAAAACCAAACACCCTCCATTCTGACTCCTCCACAAACAGCCTTCAGACATCTGCAAAATCTGTAAGCCCCTATTTCTAACTCATTTTTAATTATACATATTGTACTGTATCAACATAAAGCAGTCTTTATAGTCCTTCCCAATATTTGACTGTCAGGTAACTCAATCAACCAAAATCCAAAGGGCTGTACAAAGAAAGATTTTCCAAAGTCTTTCAGAAAAAAAAAGCTTCTTCCATACTTAAAATAATTAAAATAATCTATCCAAATAATCAAATATACTAAGTCAAAGTGCTGTTATTCTGATAACTAACCTATTTTAGTAAGCTGTTTCCATTCCAGAACTGCACAAAGGACCATGCCTCTCTACTTCCTTCATTACCTAACTTAAAAGTTCAGATCAAGCAGATTAACAAAGACTATGGGCTCAGAAAAATTAAGAGGGTTGTTTTTTTCAAAGCAGTATCTAGCACTTACAGGACAACCAGTAGATAGCTAGACCCACAAAAAACAGTGAAAAAAAGGGAAGAGAAGCTTATTTAAACACAGTAACTTTGAAAAGGCTGTGTCCTGCTTGGGGGAGCTAACAGCTTAAAACCCAGCCTTCCACATGGGCACCTACTTGCAGACATCTGCAGTTCTACTGCTGCTTCATCTCTCAGAGGCATGGGGGGTGTGTGTGCACATGTATTAGTTTTTGGATGAGATCATAGGATAATTCAAGTTGAAAGGGACCTCAGAAAGCCTCCTACCAAAAAAAGTCCAACCTCCCACTCAAAGCAGAGTCAGCTATGGGATCAGACCACGTTTTCCAGAGTTTTAGCCAGCCCAGTCTGGAAAACCTCGAATACTGGAGACTCCGCAAACTCTTTGGGCAACCAGATCCACTGCTTGACTGTCCCATGGGGAAATGATTCGCCTTGTACCCAGCCTGAATTGCTTGTTTTCACTTGCACCGGTTATCTCTTGCCCTTCAACCAAACACTGCTGTGGAGAGCTTGGCTAAGCGCCTTTGATAACATCCTTTTAAGTACTGGAAGGCTGATACTGAGTCTCCTGTACCCTTCTCCAAACTAAGGAAGTCCAGTTTCCTCTCCCTTTCTCCACTGGTCTTTCACACTAGGCCCTGATCAACTCATATATATTTAATAGTTTTCTATTACCGGCCAATCCCATCTCATTCACTAACTGCTGCCAGATGATCCACTGTATTACATAGTTCGCTTTACTGAACTTAAATTTATGGTTTGTGTTGGAAGGGACCTTAAAGCTCATCCAGTTCCAGCCCCCTGCCATGGGCAGGGACACTTTCCACTAGACCAGATTGCTCCAAGCCCCATCCAACCTGGCCTTGAACACTGCCAGGGATGAGGCAGCCACAGCTTCCCCAGGCACCATGCCAGCACCTCAGCACCCACACAGTAAAGAATTTCTTTTTTAAATATAATCTAAATTTCCTCTCTTTCCATTTAAAGCCATTTCCTTTGCCCTACCACTACATGCCCTTGTCAAAAGTCCTTCCCCAGATTTCTTGCACGCCCCTTTAGGTACCAGAAGACTGCTGTAAGGTCTCCCCAGTGTCTTCTCTCCCTCAGGCTGAGCAAGCCCAGTTCTCTAACCTGTCTCCATAAAACAGATGCTCCAGCCCTTCTATCATCTTGGTGGCCTCCTCTGGACTTGCTCAAACAGGTCCAGGTCCTTCCTATGTTCCAGAGGTGAATGCAATATTCCAAGTGGGGTCTCACAAGAGCAAACGGATAGAATCACCTCTTCAACCTGCTGGTCATACTCCTTTGGATACAGCCTGGAACACAGCTGGTTTCTAGACTGTGAGTGCACACTGCCAGCTCATGCTGAGCTTCTCACTGACCAATACCTCCAAGTCCTTCTCCTCAGAGCTACTCCCTATCTAGTCTCTGCACCACCTGTAGTTGTCAGGGCTTAGGATTGCTCCCACCCAGGTGCAGGACCTTGCACTTCCCTCTGTTGAACTTCATGAGGCTGGCACTGGCCACCTCACAAGCGTGTCAAGGTCCCTCTGGATGGCATCCCTTCCCTCCAGCGTATCAACCGAACCACAGCTTGGTGTCATCAGCAAACATGCTGAAAGTGCATCAATCACGCTGTCCATGTCACTCACATGTTGAACAGGACAGGTCTCAACATGAACCTCTGGAGAACACATCACTGGTCACCTGGACATTGAGCCACTGACCACAGCTCTTTTGAGTACATCCACCCAACCAATCCCTTATGCACCAAGAGGTCCATCTGTCAAACCCATGCCTCTCCAGCTTAGAGACAAGGATGTTGTGGAAAACGTTTGACGCTGTCCTGCACAAGCCCAGGTAGATGACATCAGCCACAATAACAAACTACTTCCTTGTGTAAGATGACCTCCCCCTGCAGCAGCACTCTGGTGCACTTGATAAAGAAGAGACTTGTTACATCCAGAATAAAGCTTACTGAGCCTGTCTTTGCTGATCAGTTTGACCAGGCTTTCTTCTGCTCAGTAATTGCTCATGCCAAATGATACCTGCAACCCAAACACTGCCTGCAAAAACTACCTCATTTAAAATTACAGGGGTTTTAAGCAATAAATAGTCAAGGCACACAATACCCCCTCCAAAGTTCCAGAACTCAAATGGAACACTGGATTCCCTGAGGTGAATTTAAGCAAGTACTGCACAGATGAAAATTTAAGACCTGCAAAAGTGCCTCAGAAAGCAAAAACAGACTTTGCTACACAGTTTCCCATCCTCTAGAAGCCTTTCTTGATTAACATTTTAACTGGTCATGAACACTTTACATGACAGCAGGCTTTCAGAAAAATGGAGGACAAAAAATAAACCACTTTAAATGCTATTTTTCAGCAAGTGTTCTTAATTTGTCACTCATAGAAAGACTGAGCTAAGCAATACTACTGCTATTCAACTGTGGTTTTGTTAAGAAATATAAAGAGATTTTATGTGAGTTCAGCAACTTTTATTTTCTTTGAAGTATGTATTTCTGCATGCAGATGAAGGGAGTGCATACAGATCATATATAGAAAGAGTTTAGAAACATCCATCACCCCTATATGCAACAGAAGGCTAAGAAAACAAATCACATTGACTATTATTCCAGCCCATGTCACCCTAATAACAACACACCAGTGGGCTTTCTCTCACAAGTTCTTTGGTTACATACATGAATATTACTTCATTTGAAATAGTCTTGGTTTCGGTGTTGCTGTAACTGCAAGATTGTAACATTAACTTTATATATATGGCACCAACAGAAGTTTAGATTCATATGAACCTGACATGTTCTACCTGATGGTGCAGATGAAGAATCAGTTCCTAGAAAGCTGAGGATAAATTCTGTTCTGCCTGAAAATACCAAGTAACTCAGCTGCAGAGCTTAAGACAGGGCCACGACCAGGCCAAACCCAGACAAGCACTGCAGAAGTGACATCCGATCCTTAAGGCTGGGCAGACTTCATACAAATTACACACTAGATATTCAGTGATGGTTTTTGGATACAATTAAGCCAAAATTATTTTTACATATTAACTTGCATCATTTAGCTACTTTAACCAGTTATTTCTATTCCCAAAAGTTGCTGTCAAAAGTTCTGTTAAAATGATTTTACTTTTATAGCACTATTCAGCTAATTTCATGGTCCTGGCATTCAGTTATAGAATGGGTATGTTGAAAACCCATACTACAGCAACAGGTCAGAACAAGAACTGTTCTGTAAACCACATTTTCATTTAGAGACTGTTTATTAAAACAAACACTTGTGTTGTAACTAAAATCACAGCTTTCCTGATAAAAAGTTTAACCCACTTTTTATACAGAGCATGCAACTACTGGAGTAAACTTGTAAATAATACACAGACTTCCCTATCACGTAACTTGGGAGTTAGCAGAATCAGGTATTTACATGAACATACATCTCCAGGAATGCAACTGGAAAGCAGGTACAGGCCTCTACATTTCCTAGCCCTAATTAATCCAAGAGCAGCTAAGACAACACTTCTGGGTAGAAGCATCAACTTCCTCTGTCATCTGCTTAAAACCAGGGATTCTTCAAACTGAAATAGCACGGCCAGCACACACCATGACATCAGCCCACTTACATTAATAACATTTGGACGAGCAATGTATTTCAAGCTAACAGCTCCTTTCACAACACACATGCTGTGTAGCATGGTCCTTGCGTCCAAATTTCCATTTTACAGTTTGACTCCTACTCATGATATGAGAGGTTCCAGAGGCACCATTTGAAGCACTTTGTTTCTCCAACTGTTTGATACAAACACAATCGTACTTGCCTAGTCCACGAATTCCAATTAAGAATGTTTTCTTTTGTTAACATCAGCTTATGAACTTATGGAACTAGATGATCTTTAAGGTCCCTTCCAACCCAAACCTCCCTATGATTTGAAGTTTGATAACCAAATACAAAACACATTAATGCGCTCACCTTTAAACTAAACCAAAGTCTTTAGTCACAGAAGTTTACCACGTTAACACACCCATTATCTCACACTTGACACCAAATTCCACCCCACTTTAGAAATGGTCTTTGCTTACCAGGGTTGCACAAGCAACTAAAAGCAAACAAAGAAAAACCCACAGCAAAGTTTAGTTTGGTTTCTGAAGAGAGAATTTTTCCCAAAAGCCAACAAGTTTAACAGACTTATGTGGAAATCCATAGTTCACATGTGAAGCAGCCAGTTAAAAGGTGCACAAGGTCTTATAACTCGACACCAAAACATGATATAGAAGGAACAATTATGCTTTTAGCACATACTGTGCAAGGTCTTCCATACCATTTCTGTAAATAATCCAGTGCCTCCAGGCGAGCACCAATCTCAAATGTGATTCCAGGACGATTGGGAGGCTTTTTACTCATCTTGAGGTTTTCTTTTTCACTACCTTTGGAGAAGAAGAAAAGTCATATCAGAACCTGTAACACTGCCTAAAGCATGTCACTGACAGCAAATACATTCCAGTGCATGGAAAAAGATGTGGCATTTCTATCCCAATTTCCCATTAAGTTTTCGGAAGTATAGTAAAGGTCCTATGAAGCCATAAAACCCAAAACTCATGCATTTTTAGTCAGACTTATTTTTCTTTGAAAACACCCAAAACAGTCACCAGATTTAAGTTAAAAAATAAAATTGAAGTAAAAAAAAAAATATGGTGTTCATTCTTGAAGCTGTACTACACTGTAAGAACAGGGCACTTTGAAGCATAATGTTATGAGAGACATGGAGTCCAGGTGCAGTCTCTCCTCTGCTGTGGAAAAGGTCAAAACCAAGAAGAACTTACCTTATCAGTAATAGAAATTTAAAGACAAACATAGCCTTTAAGGACAAGTTAAGAAGAAATTAACGAAAACAAGCAAAGAAAAAATCCCTTCCTATGTACTCTCAATTCATAGTTAACACTAAGGAAGTTTCAAGAGCGCCTTTTAACGCCTTTCCTTAACGCAGTCACTATCAAACAGATCACCTCTCTGCCCGACTGCCACCACTATTACCGTGACAAGCCGGTGTCCCACCACGGCACGGACCGCCGGGACCGCAGGCACTGCCGCACGCCGGCTGACGAGCGAGGGTGCCGCCGGCGGGACCGGACCGCGCACACCCGGACCCCGGCCCTCAGGCGGGGCTCAGCTGCCTGCGCCGGCAGCGCGCCTGGGGGCAGCTGCCTGGGCGGCGGTACCCGGCCCGGGGAAGCCCAGGCCCGAGCGCGGAGCACACAAAGGGTCCGCCCCAGCGGGGCCGGGAGGAGGGCCGCGGGCCGGTGGGTGCTGCGCGCTCCGGCGGGCCCAGGGGAGGACGCGGGCAAGGCCCAGAGCGGGGAGGGCCGCGGGCGCCGCCCCACCAGGCCCAGACACCGTGAGGGGGGAGCCGGAGCCCCGCGGTCGCGCGGGGCCCGACCGGACGGGGCCATGGCGCGGGGCCGCCCGCCCAGCGCCGCGCTCCTTACCGCCTCCTGCGAGTCGCACGGCAGCGGGGGGGCCTGCGGCGGGCCCGGTGCGGAGCCCGCTGGTCCCGCTCGGCGCGGCGCGGGGTGTCCGGCGCCCTCACAGCCCCATCCTCCCCGCGCCCCGCCGCCGCGTCACCACCCCGCGACGAACCCGCGAGGCGCGGCCATGACACCGCCCCCGCCACGTGACTGCGGAGCCGCCGCCGCCGCGTGACCTGGGGGCGGGGGTAGAGAGCGGAGTGAGGGAGACAAAGAGGGGTAGAGGCGAGGGTGATTGACAGGCATTGATAGCCATTGATAGACAGACATTGAATGACAGCCCAGCTATCGATAGCCATTGATAGACACCCATTGATAGCTGTTGATTGCTGGCCGTTGAATGATAGCCCAGCTATTGATAGCCATTGATTGACAGCCATTGATTGATAGCCCAGCCATTGATAGCCATTGATTGACAGCCTGGCCATTGACAGCCCAGCCATTGACAGCCTGGGCACCATCCCTGAGCCTGCCACAGGTGCAGAGCAATGGCTTCTCCTCACCTCCCTCCTGTGCCCATGACACCGCCTTTACCTTGACCCAAAAGGAGGGATCCCCATTTTTCATACAATCATAGAACCACAGGATGGTTTGGGTTGGAAGGGACCTGAAAGCTCACCCAGTCCCAACCACCTGCCACAGGCAGGGAGGCTTCCACTAGAGCAGGTTGCTCCAAGCGCTGTCCAACCTGGCCTTGAACACTGCCAGGGATGGAGCATTTACTGCTTCTTTGGGCAGCCTGTTCCAGTGCCTCACAGTTAAGGATTTCTTCCTTATATCTAACCTGAACTTTGCCTGTTTCTGTTTAAACCCATCACCACTTGTCCTATCACTACCGCCCCTCCACAGCATCCTTGTAGATCCCCTTCAGATACTGGAAGGCTGCTATGAGGTCTCCACACAGCCTTCTCTTCTCCAGGCTGAACAACCCCAGGTCTCTCACCCTGCCTTTGTATGGGAGGTGCTCCAGTCCCCTGATCATCCTCGTGGCCCTTCTCTGTCCTTTTCGGTCTGGGGCTAGAGGTAGTGATGGGTTTGGTCGGGGTGTTCTTGGCTGTATTTACACCTAATGCAGCTGTTGAGCTGGTATGTACTGCTGCTGGTCCTAGTGCTGACTGACTTCATAGAATGACGGAATGCTTTGGGTTGGAAGGGACCTCAGAGCTCATCCAGTTCCAACCCCCTGCCACGGGCAGGGACAACTTCCACTAGACCAGGCTGCTTAAAGCTTGCACCCTTTCTTACTGAACATTGAGCTCCAGGGCTTCTTAATAGCTACTGTCAGCTTTTGCTGCCTGCTGTGCTGCTTATCGCTGTGTTTTGCTTTGCCTGGGAGACGTCTGATAAAAGCAGTGGCCTGCAGCCAAGTCTGGCACTTGGCCCTGCATTGCTGTCATCTCAGCACTACAGGAACCATCTCATGGGGACCTTCCTCCTCTTCTCCAGGATAGATGTTTCCAACCATTTTGTAATGGCAAAATCAGCATCATCACATCCCCATGGATGTGGTCACTAAGATAACAGCCAAGTTTCCACCAGCTAATAAAAAAGCTTTCCTAGGCATAGTGGGTTTCTGGAGAATGCAGATCCTGGGTCACAGTCAGCTTGTGAATCCTCTCCACTGCATGACCTGAAAGAAGAACTTTGTCAAGTGGATTGAGTTTGCATGGCAAGGTTTTGGTAGTGGGGGGGTTACAGGGAAAGCATCTGTTAGAAGCTGCCAGAAGCTTCCCCCACATCCAGTGGATCCAGTTCCAGCAGGCTCAAAGATGGACCCACTGCTGGTCAAGGCTGAGCCCATCAGGAATGCTGGTAGGGCCTCTGAGATAACAGATTTAAGAAGTGAGGAGAGGGAGCAACTGCTCAAATGCAGCTAGAAAGAGTAAGGATATGTGAGAGGAACAGCTCTGAAGGTACCAGGGTCAGTGCAGGAGGGAGCAGATGCTCCAAGCACCAGCACAGAGATTCCCCTGCAGCCCGTGATGCAGACCATGGGGAGGCGGGCTCTGCCCTGCAGTGCATGGAGGTCCGTGATGGAGCAGATATAAACCAGTGTTGTGGCTATTGCTGAACAGCATTTTCAGAGCATCAAGGTCTGCTTTTTGTTATCATTCTGCCCCCCAAGCAAGTAGGCTGGGGGTGAGCAAGAGACTAGATGGGGGAACAGCAGAGACAGTTGACCCAAATTGTCCAAAGGGATATTCCATGCCATAAAACATCAACCTGGGCAAGAAAACCTGGAGCAGAGGAGGAAGAATAGTGGGTATTTTGTCTTCCAAGGTGACCATTGCAAGGAGATTGGCTGAGAATGGATCTGCTGGTGGGAAGTGGTGGATGATGATTGCCTTTGCATTGCCTGGGGATTTGGGGGTTGGGTTGTTTGGTTTAGGGTTTGTTTGGGGTTTGGGTGGGTTTTTTGCCTTCCCTCACCTATTAAACTGTCCTTATCTGTGTCTACATTCTCACTTTTGTTCTATTCTCTCCCTCATCCTGCTACAGGGGAGTGAGCCAGTAGCTACGTGGGAGTTTGGCTGCTCTCCGAGGTCAGCCCATCCGCTGTGGTTAGTTCCTGCGAGGCTTCCTCCCACTTGAAGACTTTATAGGGAGTCTGTGCAGTGGGATATTTTAGAGTATAGATTTGCTATGGATCTTTTTATTCCTTCTTTGATTTTTCCCTATTCCCATTTTTTCGATGGCAGTAGCAAGAAGGAAAGACTGAAGAAGGAAGCTTGAAGAAAAACAAAGCAAACAATGCAAGAAAAAAGCAAAAAAACCCCCCCACATTTTATCTTTTTTTAGTACAAAGTTGCCATTGCATTCAGTTGAAGTCTCCAGCTCTTTCTATCCTGAGCATCGTTTTGATGCAGGCTTTTGTTTAGAGGAGGGTTTGTTCGAGTATAGTGAGGGCTGTTGTGTTGGCAATGAGACCTCACAGGGTTGCAATGAACGTGCAGCATCAGGATGCTATTGGAAAAGTGAAGGTGCTTCTGTTCAAGGAGAGGGAGATGGGGGCAAGATAAAAGAGGCAGCAAGGATGAGACCAGGTATGTGTGGGTTGAGTCATGCTTAGCTGCATGCTGGAGGCTGGCTGTGCAATGAGAAGGACTCAGAGCAGTGTGTGGCACCTTGAGCATCACCTCACTGCTGAGGCCATCAGGAGAGGGAGGCAGAGCAGACAGCAGATTGGAGAGGTGCTGCAAGTCCCAAGTGATGGTAATCAGGGCTAAAAGTCCATATGCACCACCACAAAAGGAGCACAGAGAGACAACAGCAGGAGAGGAAGCATAAATAGTGCCCTGACCCATGGCTGCCAAGAGCCATCAGCCCATCAGAGGCCCATTTCCTCAAGCTCAGAGGAGGACAGGGGCACAATGGCAGATGGGAACACAAGTTAAGGATTCAGAAGAAGGGATAACCCAATGCAGGTTGCTATGTGTGACTCCTACCATGCTGCCTTCAGAACAGCATTGAATGTCTGCCTTCCATTCTCCTTGTCTCCACTTCTGCCTTACTTCAAGCTTGACACAGAAATAGAGGTATCATCACATTATCCTGACCTGTTATGTTAAAATGCTCATCTGGGAAGAGCAACTGTGTTGACCTGTCCTTCAGACACCAGAACATCACTAGGCAGAGCTGCAGCAAAGGAGCTTTCATTACTTCTGTTCCTCACAAAATCTGGTGCTTAATCTTGTCACGAAGCATGTCTTTAGCATTGCAAATATTGTACAGACCATAAATTGGAGACCAAACTGGATAGGAGGTTTTATCTTGCCAGTCAGTGACTCACAAAGACTTGGAGGGGGAAGAGAGTATTTCATAATCAGCTGAGCATGAGCTCATGATGTGCTGTTGATGCTGAAAAGAGTAATGCAGTCTTTGCAAAGCACATGCACATGGAAATACTGAGTAGGAGTAGAGAGGTGACATTATCTCTGCACTTGGCACCAGGACATTGCTATTAAAATAATTTACTCTTCAGAAAAGCCATCCAAAAACTGGAAAGGTTCAGGAAAGATCTGGGAGAATGATCAAACACCTGGGAAAAAAAGGTACCATGGTTAGAGCCATCAGTTTGTTTATTTTGCTGTGTATTTTTCCTTGTGGGTTAGTCCATAAAAACCCACTGTGAATGTCAGATATTGCAGTCATGAGGTGACACTCAACAGAATAAAACTTCATCATTGTTTTTTAGTAGGAAGATATATTTAAAGGGACTGCTGTTGCTTGTAGTTAAATGGTGCCTGCACAGTCTCAGCCTAGCAAACATGCAGCAGCCCTGCTCTATCTGTCAGTTGAGATACTTGATCACAGCCTGGCTCTGCTCTGTAATCATCTGTGCTTGGTCCATGTTGACATCCTGTCTGGCATGAGTTCCTGGGTACAGTTTCTCTGCCTTTTTCTTCCATCCCAGAAACTCCCTGCCCTCCAGAAATTTCCTCCTCCTTTTGTGTAGATTTCCACTATCTCACCAAACACTTCTTTCCATTTTAGAGCCCAAAATTTTCCAGATGCTGGGAATTACCCTAAAGTGGCTGAGTTCTGAAGCATCTGGTGGTGTAGGGGAAAAGAAAGTAGCTAACACTCATTGCCATGGACACCAAACAAAATACTAACCCAACGGGTTTGGGACACCAGTCTCCATCTTTTTCAGTTTAGAAAGACACTGAAGCTGCTGAAGGACATTTTTTACTCTATTGCTCACTGCTTCTTTGCAGAATGCCTTTAGCTCAGTAAATGGTTTCTCTTGGAGAGCTGGCTATTTGCTGACAGGTATTGCAGCCACAGCTCACTGTCACTGCATGCTGGAGAGGTGACATGAAGCTATAAACCAGACATAAGGTTCTCTACTAGCAGCATTGTAAGGGTGAAGTATGGTAAGATGAGGATGCCGGATGGGTAATGAAATTTGCATTTCTACAGGTAGCTCCAACATTACTGAAAGAGTCCCAAATACATAGAAAGAAAGAGAAGACAGAGCAAACACTGAGTGTTGATGAAGGCTAAAGGAAATCCTGGGAGGCAGGTGAAGTTACTGTTTGTCAGAGTGGTACCTCCTAATGCTCTGCATGGCTGCAAGGGAGCAGCTGCCTGTTCTGGATGAAGACAGCTTTGCTGTGCCATCATACAGCCTGGTTAAACCACTTTCCATGTATCCATTTATATCCTGGGGACATACGCAACATTCACTGTGCTATGAATATTGTTTTGCAATGAATGTTAGACCTCTTGAGATTAATTGTGCTTTTGCTTCGGAAACAGTACTGTGCAATGTGTTGCTTATTTCTTCCTTACATATTGCAGCCATATGTCTGGATTGTGTTTTGTGTTTGGGGGAGGGTCTGTAGACTGGGACACACCAGTAAATATTGTATGGCAGTTTCTCTTAAAGCCTTGAGAACAATATTGAACAAAAGCTGTGCTAATACCTGCTCTGATTGTGCACTGATTTCCTAGATTATTACCTTGTGAGATTGAAATTCAGCATATACTTTATGGTGAATCAACTCACAAACATATCCCAGTGGTAAGCTTTTCATGGTCTGCCATGAGACCAGTCCTCAAGTGGGTTAGGGAAAAGGACAAAAGGAATGTCCTGCCAAGACAATGACTGTGCTGGAGTCACTGAGCATTCAGCAGCAGGATGTTTATCATCGTCATAATGATACTGGGGAGTACCGTAAGAGGAAAGGAGAAACTAATAGACAAATCACTGCAACCCAGGGAGTCTAGCAAGGACAGTTTTGGAGTCAGGGTGCCAATATGAATGTGTAGAGAGAATTTTCAACTCGGACTGAAGGAAAACAGAACTCCAAAACTCACATCTGTCCAACCTGGTTGGAATCCAGGAGTGAGAATGAACACATATACATCACATCTACCAACAGGCAATACTGTTCACTTGGTAAAACTACTGTGATCTATTCCTGTCTGTGGCCCTGTGAAAACTGGGGCTGAAGGATGGTTGTCAATAAAGACATTAGCCCTCAGTGCCCACCCCTGCCTGTAAAGTGCTTGTAAATCAGTTGCTTATGGGAGGAGTTCTTGATATTTGGCCATTAGCTCTGTGCTGGCATCGCATGGGCAGGTTCCTGGAAGGCTATCACAGTTCTGGTCTCTGTCCTCAATTGCCTTGTAGGCCACATTCAAATCCTTGATCTTTATGCAGTGCTGGATAGCATCCAAGCTATAAAACCACTCTGCCTCTAGTGTATCATGATCCTCCACTGGATACCAAGGCTGCCTGTGCCTTTTCCTTTCCCCTAGCAGTTGAATTAGGCCAGGACATCAGTTTGAATCCAGCTGGAAATGCGACAAGTAAGAGTGGCAAAGGCATAGCTGGAAATACTGCAAACAGTTCCAGAAAAACCTGTGGATTCTCAGTGCAAGCTTCACAAGTCTGAACTTTGCTTAAAGGCAGAAAGGAACTCGGCCACTGTCTGACTACAGTGGTTATTTACATACAAATGCAGACACAGCTGATAAGGGTGCTGTGTAAAACAGCAGGGAAGACAGGCACTTTAAAAAACGTTATTAGAGTATCACTGTCAATTGTTGGCCTCATTTATGCATCGATCAGGATGACATGTTATAGGAATTACCATGACCTCAGTGTCACCAGTATATTGCCAGTACCATTGTCTCAGGAACCAGTGGTACTGATAGCGGAATAGACTCCACAACTTCGTTAAAGTTGTAAAGTAGGTATGCTTTATTCAGCTGAAGACGCACGGGGGATTGGTCCTCCAAAAGTCATGCGTGCCTCAGTGTTGTTTCCCTCTACATTTATCCTCTAAAGTTACAAGGTTGCACAATACACCTATACATATTCATATTCTATCCCCGCTTCGTATTATAATGACCTAGAAAGTCCTCTGCGCCTGCGTAGTGCCCCATCTGGTCATGGGCAGGGGTCTCAAGATGAAGTAAATGAGTCTTCCTCCTGTGGGTAGGGGTCTTCAAGATGAAGTAAATGAGTCTTCCTCTTCTTGAACTTGTCACCTTTTAGTCTTTACACTTATGGCCTTAGGGTTTGGTCGGTGCCCCAGCCATAAACCATCTGCTTCTTCCCGTATCCCGCGCCTGCTTTTCCTTATCAATAGCTACTTATCATTATAATCAGGTGTCTGCTTATCAATACAACCAGGTGCCTGCTTTTGCTTATCAATAGGACTTGGTGTCTTTGTTCTGCTTAGTAAGCACTTACAACAGACAATACCTTGTCTAGGCAAGTAAATTCCTCTAACACAAGTAAATTCCTCTAATGCAAGCAAATTCCTCTAACCCCCCTGTACAACCCCCCTGTACATTGGTCAACCCTCTGCATCAGTACCAACACCTTCCCAACTATAGATTTTCAGTATATACAACTGTTGTGTTAAGAGAATAGAAATTTGGCAGAAAATAACTCCCCTTGCATTCCAGTCACTCCTCAGGGATCAGAGGGGCTGGGTGCAGCTGGGCTTAATTCCTGATTATAACCAGCTCAACACCATACATCCAGTTGTGTTCAATGAGAACTTTCACAATTACTGATTTCCAAATAGTGTAGTTTATTGGAGCAATAGATCATACAGATTCCAAAACCAGATTTGGAATGGCCCTTGATAAATTTACTTACTGCATTAGCACTATAATCCAAAGCTACCCAATGATTAGTGGAGCTCATATGGCTAATTCATTAAGCTGACTTCCACCCAGGTATCATTCAACATAGTCAGAGATGCAAATCTCATCAAAGAGTCTTTGGGGAGGAGAGAGCCATCGACTTGTCTGCAAAATAGGGTCCTATACTCATCCTCTGCCATGGAGGAGTTTGAATGCCAAATTCATACTTTTGAGAACAGTGGAAATGAGACTGCAGCCAAACTACCTGTTGCTGCCCTCACAGATTGGGGGGGGGTTGGGGGGCGGGGGTGGGCAGCCACTTTCTCACAGGTGTATTTTTTATGTGTAAATGAGGGATAACAAGAGTTTCAATGACATCCAGTTGGGCTGCTTGAGGGCTGTGGGTCTTGTGCAACAGAACTGTGGAACAATAGCATCACTCCCTCTTTCACCCCATTGAGGCAAGCACTAAGGACCATCAGGTCTCCCTTTGCCTGATAGCTAATCACCCCCATCAGCAGCTGATCACCTTTATCAGGGTGTTGTAACTACCATGCCTCCCTAATCCCTTCACCACTTATCTCCGGGTCTCAGGCCTCATTCTTACAACAGTATATATAAAGCATACTGTGATCCTTTAGAATGATATGTTAACCAAAAGCCTTCACTGCATATCAGTACAAGACCCTCCACCACTGGTCCATGCAGGTTACAGAAGCCATTCAGGGTCTCATCTATGCTGATCAGCAGTTCATCACCACCTCCAGAGGAACATTCCATCTGGGACTCCTGTAACAAGGAAACTCCCAAACCAAATGTTCAGAATTTATGTGTCTATCTGAGCAATTTGGTGCTACCCAAAGCTCTGTGTTGTCTAGGTGGCCTGTCCAGCTCTCAGCCACCAAGGTGTTGCTATGCAGGTGATCTGTCTGCAGTGTAGTGACACAGAAGACAAGGAATGTGGGCAAACACATCTTCACCATGTCTTATGGGTACTTCCTACATTTGCCTCATTGTTCTGGGTTTGGATGTGCCCTTTTATGCCCTTTAGAGCTTAAAGTGATCGGTCTCCCATACTGTCCAACCTAGTTTAGTCCCTGTCATTTCCTTCTCAGTCTGGATGTAGATTTGTGCTGGAAGCTTGATGACCTGCAGGCCTAGGCCCCATGAACACATGCCATACATACCATGTTTCCACTCCACCTCAAACCCCATTCCCACTCATTCTCCATTCAGACCAGTCATCGGTGTCTTAAAGTTTCTATTCTCCTCAAATAAGATGCTACTAGAGCACAATAGGCCAACAGCTGGCTCTGTCCTGATGCTTCCGGTCACTGCAAGTACAGCAGAGTGCTAATTCACAATATTTTGTAATCCTTAACATAAATAAGTCAGCCAGCTTTTAGCATAGATGCATTTGTTGCTTTTCTTAGTGTTCCTATCTTCTTGTTCAGTAACAGTCAGATCTTGTGATGAAGTGTACAAAGAACTCCAATGAGGATCTACTCAAGGTCTGTTAGGGACCGTGGTTAAATTCTGCCTTGACAGATGGATTTGAATATTATCCTCTTCCTTTTGTTTTATTTCTATGATAAAATAGTTTTTAAAGGAGCAGTATTTAGGGATGCAAGGTGGGGGAGCTGCAGATTCTAATGGAAGCACCTCTTTTCCCCTTGTGTGCTTTTCCACTGCTCTTATGTGACACTGTACAAAATTCCCGTCAAGCAAATTCCCATGTCTACATCAAGTTACAGACAAAACAAATTTCCTTCCGACACCACCCCCTTGTATTAGAAGGGGGGTGGTTAGTAGGTCGAGAGAGGTCCTTCTTCCCCTCTGCTCTGCCCTGGTGAGACCTCATCTGGAATATTGTGTCCAGTTCTGGGCCCCTCAATTTAAAAAGGACAGGGACCTGCTGGAGAGAGTCCAGCGCAGGGCAACTAAGATGATTAAGGGAGTGGAGCATCTCCCTTATGAGGAAAGACTGAGGGAGCTGGGTCTCTATAGTTTGGAGAAGAGGAGATTAAGGGGTGACCTTATTAGTGTATATAAATATATAAAGGGGGAGTGTCACGAGGATGGAGCCAGGCTCTTCTCAGTGGCAAACAATGAAAGGACAAGGGGTAATGGGTACAAATTGGAGCACAAGAGGTTCCACTTAAACCTGAGAAGAAACTTCTTCTCAGTGAGGGTGACGGAACACTGGAACAGGCTGCCCAGGGAGGTTGTGGAATCTCCTTCTTTGGAGACATTCAAAACCCGCCTGGACACGTTCCTGTGTAACCTTATCTAGGTGTTCCTGCTCCGGCAGGGGGATTGGACTAGATGATGTTTTGAGGTCCCTTCCAATCTCTAACATACTGTGATACTGTGATACCATATAATCAAAGAGCAAGGAGATGCAACACAGATTGGTCATGGCTTGGCTTTGCACAGAAAAAAAGTGTCATTGTGCATCCAGATTTGCTTGATTTAGAACCTTTCTAAACACTTTTTGTCTATCTATCTGTACTGTGTGTGTAGCTGACGTAGCATTATTGCAGGTAAGCTTTTGTTGACATCCAAGCAGTGTGGATATATCAGCTAACTCAGAGCTGAATCCAAGCTTTACAAGTCTGTGCATTGTACTCCACCATGCAAAACAGAAATAACCTTTGTTACCTGTATGCAGGAGCAATTAAACTAAAACAGTGAACTTGGAAAAGAAATCTAGCCTGAGGTCTCTGATAGGGTGAAGTGGGATTTCCATCTGATAACATCTAAAAGTAATTTGCTCCTCTTTTAAAGCAAATTGATCTCTGTTCATACAACTGACCTGATAAGGTTATTAGAATCATAGATGATGTGTCCATTCTGTAAACTGCAGTGAAATACTAACTTTATGAAGGATCAGCCTTCTCTTAACATTGAAATAAAGTGTCTGGGTTTGTGAGGACTTTTTTTTTAACAGCCACGGTACCTCAAGCGTTACTGAGTGTTTCTGCTGCATAAAGGGATGCCCTTAGCTTAAAATCCTGTCATTCACAAAGGTGAATTAAAATGAGTCTTGGTTTTCCCTGCAGCAAGACTGCAGGCAGGGAGTTTCATAGACCTTCAGTTTGACCCTGAGTGGCTGCTCTGAAGTTCTCATTATCTGCCCTTCCCCTGCTGTTTTTTTAATGTTTCAATTATTTTTCAGATATCTCAGAGTATTTTTTACTTATTGAGTACTATATAAACAGCATTAGCAAAGAGCCGTGATGTGGGACAAGTGGCTTCATTTGATGGCTACTGAAGCTGGTGGGAATGCTAAAGACTGTGAGCTGAAAAGAGTTAGAGAAGCATCAGATCACTCTCAATCGCACTCAATCAATAAGCACTCTACTCCCTCCATCATGGCCACTCAATTCACTCTACCACACAAAATACGCTTTCTGAGAACTGTGTGTTTAGCATAATAGCATGCTGCACTGAATTGCTGTGAGTTGCTGAGGTGGCAGGATTGGGGTGTAATGTGGGCTAAAAGCTCATCTGCACACCCACAAAGGAGCATAGAAAGACAACAGATGGATGGGTAGCTCAAATAATAACCTGCCCCAGTTGCTTCCAGGCCCATCCCAGGAGCCATCAGCCCATCAGGGGCCCTTCTGCATCAGTCCAGAGGAGGACCAGGGCATCAAGGCAGGGGCAAACCAAATTAAGGACTCAGAAGAAGGGGTGCTCTGCCTCTGTCCTTCCTAGGACTGTCCCAGAGGAGGCACAGCCCCTGTGTACAGGAATGAAACCCACTCAGATAAGTCAATGCCGTAGAACCCTTGGGGGTGAGGGGAGTTGCTGCTTGGGGACATGAGACAAGGGTGTCTCTAAGTGTGATGCCATAGGGAGGGGGCTGCTGAGGACCATGGGAATCCTCACCAGCTGTGTGTGATGGTCTGTACCAGCAACTGGAGTTGGACTGTGGCCCTGAGAGCTCTGATGTCCAGGTGCCAACAACTGGGGAGATCCAGGGGCAGCTATAGGACAGACCATGTGTCTGAGCCCAGCTGCTGGAGGGACCCACCTTGTACAGATGTGTATCACAGAATCATAGAATGGTTTGAGTTGGAAGGGCCCTTGAAGCTTATCCAGTTCCAACCCCCTGCCATGGGTAGAGACATCTTCCACTAGAGTAGGTTGCTCTAAGCTCCATCCAACCTGGCCTCAAAAGACGACTGGTAATATGCTTTCCCTTTTATTTGTAGTATCAAAAGTAGAGTAAGCCTGGGACAAGAGTAGAAAGATAGGTGGCATTTAGTTTTGTAATTTTTCATTTCCTTCCTTTTGTGGGTTGAGCTTGTAATGTATGCAATAGGCATGAAACTACTGCACAGCAAGCTTGTTGGTGTGTTCATTTCCTAGAATTTGAAATCTGATGGGGTGGGGTGGGATGGGCAGTTTGAGGAGCAACAGGAAAGGCAACAAACATAAACTATATACAAACCATTCTGTGTGTGTACATATAGTGTACATATAGTCTAGCACCTACCTGTAAAATATTCACTAATGCACAAAGCTTATGCATCAAAAGCTTGGGGAACAGTGAGTTTCAGATATGAATGGTAGTGATTAAAAAAGAAAACACCTCTAAGTCTAAATATGATATAGGTACAATACGTTTTAACTATACAGACAAACATGGAATACCAATATTGTTCAAAACAGCAACCCAAGCTCAGAACTGCTTCCTGATGAGAAGAATTTAAAAGAACCAAAATATACCAAAACCCCAAAATACTTCTAAGAAGTAAATTAGTGTATGCATAGAAATTCTTCAGTAGGTGACCTAGTTTTAAAGACCAGGGGGAATTTATGTCCATTGCCTGTTGGGAGAGAGGGTGGCCAGGGAAATCCTGCTGTAATGAAGCCCATGCGTCCATGGAAATAGCATTGGACTAAATTTCCTCATTGGCATAATTCCACTAAAGTAAAAGAAGCGAAGAACATGTTTTCATGTTTGAGCAAAAGGACCTTAAATACTAATTCTAGTTTAGCTCCCTAACAGAAGGTCTTTTGTAACATCCTAATTGCCTAATTCCTATTCTTGTGTCCTTTTCTGTGAGGTGAGATGGTTACATTCCTTTTTATCAGTGGAAATATTTTTCGTTCTCCAGGGAAAACAACTCTATCATTAAATCAAATCAATCATATTTTACTAGATTTATGCTTTCTTTTTGTCCGCGCTACATACAGCCATCAGGAGAGATACCTACTATCATGTGTCACCTGTTTGTTTGAAGATGAAGTTTTGCTCCCTAAGGTTGTATAATTCTTCAGTGTCAAGCAGCTGATTTATACTACTTTTGCGTGTAAGAGTTCTACAGCCTAATCATTTTGATTGCCAGGACACCTTGTTCAGGCTTCATTTCTCTTATGTGCATTTGACTTTATTTTTGTGTACTTACAAGATGTGATGAATTACCTTGCATAGTATGAAACGCCTACAGTGGAACAATAAGCATGTTTACAAATGGCTTTATTCCTTTCTCCTTTCAAGACAATTTATCTTGATGTTGCATGGTATATATTTGCAAAGATGTTTTTGACCATGAAACAAGCAACTCTGAACTCTCAAGTGCATCTTCCCTATAATAATGCATTTGCAAAATGCCTTGTTATTATACATGGATTTATTTGGTACCTGGACCATTTTTGTACATCAAAGCCCATCAGGCTCACAAGTATTCCAACAAATAGAGTGATTTGGGACTTCAAAGTTTTCTGAGTGAGGTAGAAATGTAAAGCTGAAACAAAAACCTGTGTCACTGTATGAGAAAAGGTTCTGTCTTTGTTCTCTGTATCATTATTGGAGTGAAACGTTATTCAGTGTATCTTTTCTTTCGCAACAGCCTGCAAGAGCGTTCACTGGGCTAATCTTAATCTTCAGTTTGCTCTTCAAAATGAATGCTTCTGATGTGAGGCTGCTCCACAGGAAGCGTGACCTCATTCTGCCTCTGTGCCGCTGATTGCACGGCCTGTTTTCAAAAGGAAACAGGGGACTTCATAGACCTGCCTTTCTGAAGCCTCAGAGCTGATCTCTTCCAGGAAGCTGCAGAAGGAGCACCTTCCACTTAACATCTCAGAGGCGCTTGCGTGGACGAGAAACTCTTTCACATACATGTGTTAATAGTGAAATGGATTTTCCAGGTTTGGAAGATTTTACACATATTTATCTCTTAATATATTTGTCAGCTGAGGAATAACTAAGCTTTGCACTCATTTCTGTACTGCTCTTCAGGAAGTTTTGTATTTCTGTGGATGTTGTTATCGTTGCCTGCAGGGAGGAAAGACTAGACTGCTCTTCAGAAATGACTGATATGTGTGGACAAATAAAACTACCTTTGTAGACACTTGTGTTTGGTAGGTTCAATAGCATAAAAGTGGTTGCCTGGGCTCCAGCTATTTTAGCACTTAACACTATATTTTGGTACCTGCTAATGTAAACATTTAGAACATGAAGATGGACACAGGATTGCTGGCTACCAATTAAGGGCTTCATTGGCTGAAGGAGTAATTTGATTTTTGGAGAGACAGGTAATGAAAACTGCCTGGTTTGAACAGTGACTGTATTACAGCACAGGGGTTTGGGTGTTTTGAAATTCAAGGGAGGGGGATTGCTGCCTTAAACTTTTATTTGAATTCTCTACATAAAATATTTCTGTGCTCACCTCAGATTCATTTTTAGTGTGATTTTTTAAAGATATTGGGCTTTTCTCATGCCATAGTTTAAAGGTTCTGTGTTGATGCTCAGTTTGTGGATTACAGATATAATGCTACTGCTTCATTGTACAGTGGTGGTTAAGATGCTTTGTTTTGGCTTGCTTATACTGTTACTATAGCTTCTCACACTATTAATAGCCCCAAACCAGAACTGAATATGAAATGAAAGCAGAACACTGCATCATTGCCTACAACATGGTATTTGCATGTTTTCCTCAGCATTGATTGAATTATGATTTTTAGGAGCCCTCTTCATTAACATTAGACAAAAATTCTCATGATCAAGGGTAGCAAAAAATTCTGTTGGACTGCCTGTTCTATGACTGTTTATGGAAGCTTGGAATTATCATTAGTTAAAAGCAAATTGCAACTGCCTATTAATTCTTCAAAAGATAGAAAGTCATCTTCTCCCCAGCAATACATTGCATAGGTATATATCTCTCTTTCTGTTATGAATCATAGAATCATAGAATAGTTAGGGTTGGAAAGGACCATAAATCTATGTATATACGCTATTTGACCTTACATTTTATTCCTGTGGAAAGTGGCAGATAAAAAAGCACCCAGCAGGCACATACCTTACACATTTCTGAGACAATTCAGATTAGTAATGGAAGGACCGCGGTTTGTTCTGCCACTTTGATCAGTATGTGCCAACACTTTCTAATAAAAGCTCTACCCATATGTAAGCTACTGTTCTTAAACATTATTCTGTTTTAGTGGTTGCTAATCTGTATTATCAAAACTGAAAAAAATCACATGCAAAACAACTGTGTTGTGGGTTTCAGCTGCTGAAAAGTTTCACACGGGTTATTAGAGAGCTGTAGTACGTATAACTGATGCTGAGGTGTACTTCTGTATCCCTTTTCAAACAAATTTGCCCTAGAATCAGTAACTTTAGCTGAAGCAAGTATAGATTGCAACTAATAGAATCATAGAATAGTTAGAGTTGGAAAGGACCTTAAGATCATCCAGTTCCAACCCCCTGCCATGGGCAGGGACAACTCACACTAAACCATGCCACCCAAAGCTCTGTCCAACCTGGCCTTGAACACTGCCAGGGATGGAGCATTCACAACTTGCCTGGGCAACCCATTCCAGTGGCTCACCACCTTTACCGTAAACAGCTCTTCCTCCTTATATCCAATCTAAACTTCCCCTGTTTAAATTTTAACCCATTACCCCTTGTCCTATCACTACAGTCCCTAATGAAGAGTCCCTCCCCAGCATCCCTATAGGCTCCCTTCAGATACTGGAAGGCTGCTATGAGGTCTCCACGCAGCCCTCTCTTCTCCAACCTGAACAGTCCCAACTTTCTCAGCCTGTCTTCATACAGGAGGTGCCCCAGTCCCCTTATCAACCTCGTGGCCCTCCTCCGGACTTGTTCCAACAGTTCCATGTCCTTTTTATGTTGAAGACACCAGAACTTCAGACAGTACTCCAAGTGAGGTCTTAGGAGAGCAGAGGGGCAGGATCACCTCCTTCAACTTGCTAATCATGTGATATATATTGATGATACTATCTTAGGCATCCTCATTTTCAATCAATTAAAAATAAACCACACTTCTGTTTCTTTTTAAACTCTTTTACAGATAATCTGTATTACCGATTATCCCATGGTGTGTGAAACAGTCCCTTTCAAGATGTATGGAATATCGCACGTTGCATCAACACCAAGAACAAGTAAATTTGTGCACATTTGTCAGAGCTTTTGATTAAAACAACCCCAAACCTGTTGTGGGGGGATCTTGTTTGGCTGATAAGATTTAGGATTTTGATGGGTTTAGTTTATATCCAGATCTGCAAATCACCTGTCAAGTTCTTCTGTATTTTCTTTTCAAGTTTGGATTAATTTATTGGTTCTGAGAATGTTTTTGCACAACTAAGAATCATGATTCTGCCTAAAATGAGATCTAATTCAAGAGCTAATTGCATATGGAAAAATATAGGTCTATAACATGTCAGTCTCTGAAACACGACACCACTCTCGCTTCTTGTACAACTTGCTATGTGGAATTCTGACCCATGTTACTTATCTGTTTGCACCTCCACTAAGTTTCTTCCTCTTATCTCCTTAAGTTGCTTTTGCAAGGGTTAGAGCAGAGTTTTCTTATGGTAATTTTTTTAATTGGCATTTTTCAAAGTGTAGGAGAAACAGTTTGTATGGGAGTAGGATAATAGGACTGGAAGGTTTTACTTCTCTTCTTTGGTGACCCTGCCTGCTCCCAAGGCTCAGTTAGCCTTCACATCCAGGTTGTGGCTGACACCTGAGCTCCAGATGAGCATAGGCAAGATTTCCAAAGTGGAAACACTGACTTTCATGTCTTTTCTTTGCCTCTGTTCATAACTGAACATAAAAAAAAAGAATTGTCTTGGACCCATCTCTCATAGCTGCACGATGGTCATTTACTGATGGTGTTTTAAACATGGTGCTCTAAAGATACAGAAGAGGCAAGATAAGATAACATAAAGAGAGATCACACCTTTTGTCTTTCCATGTATAACATAAGTTTTCCCTATAGATAGCCATTGTTCATATTTTATAAGACTGATTCTGTCAGATGCTGAACATCTGGTAGCACTTTGCAGACTTGAGCCATGGTAATCCAGACAAATCCTATTTCCTGAGTCTCCTGTCACAATATTATTATCAAACCTGTGTCACTGTTTTTATTCCAGTGCCTGTTATCTGATGTCTGTCATTTTAAGCTGAAAAATATATTGTAATGGTTATGGTGGTCCTTCCATTCTACTCTGTATCTATTGTCAGTACATGTTCTAGTTTTGACCCTAACACCATTAAAATTACTGCAGCTATTGTGTTTGTGGCCATAATTATTTCTCTCAAGGTTGTGAGCTGTGCAGAATACAAGTATCTGATGAAGATTGTTTCTGATTCTGCATCAAGATGGGTTTCCTACAAACACCATTTTTTTCCATGACTTTTTCACCTGTTTTATCTCCTTTTATCTTTCCCTTTTCTTTTATTAGCTTCTATTATGATCTCTTTTTATATGCACAAGGTACCTGTCAGTGAAGACCTGTCAACTGTTTAAGCTGTCAGTAGATATGATAAACACTCCTTCTTATTTGCCCTTTGCCTCTACAGGTTCAACAGAGTTTAACGGAGAGCAGAGACACAGCCTCTCACAGCGTGTTTTTCCAAGGTATTTAGGAAAATTTTACTCATTTATTTTCGTTTGTATTTCATTGTAGATTTTTTAAAATCCCTCTGGGGGCACTCAGAATTGTAGTGCTTATGTTAACTTAATTACTGCTTTAAATGAAAGTTGACAACTACTGCTGTAGAGACTGGAAGCACTGGCTTTGCAATTACAAGTTTTTGGAGTATTTCTGTTCCACCTGCTTTTCTGTCCACTGAAATTATGGTATCCCTCAGCAACGTGCCATATGGGATAGTGAAACATGCTACTGAAACCCATGTCAGCCACTGAATCTATCCAGTGTCTGACTTTCTTCCATGGATGTCACTACGTGGTCCCTTGGAACTGAAAGGTGTTGAGGAGAAAGGACTAACCATAAATTCAGTTTTCTTGAGCTAAATAAAACGTCCACAGCGTTTAGATTCTTTCACCTTTGTCACTACTCATTTCTATTTTAAATACCACATAGTATATTTTTCTGTGATATATTTAATCTCAAAGCCAATTGTATTTCAGTGTTGGATGAAGTTATCACCATGGGTAGACTTTATCTCATGTTGTTCTAGATGTGTGGTGTTCTAGGTTTGTGAGAATGAAGTCATGTATCTTTAAGTCTTCATTCAGTATGACTAGGTTATAAAAAGCGAATATATCCTGCCTGGTTTGGAGGCACTCAGGCTTGTGCCATGCAGAGTAACTCAGAGAAGGAAAATAATGGAATACCTCCGTCGACGCCAAGTAGGTGTTCATCTGGCAGGACTCCTTGGCCAAGAGCACTGCCACAGAAATGCATCATGCACATCTGCATTCAAGCTGGCTCCACACTCACATGAAATGCTACACCTGGCATGAAGCCCTCCAGTAATCTGAAGCTCTGGAAAGTGTGATGCAGTCACACTCCAGCTGTCTGAAACTCCCTAGGTCCAAAAGTAATATGATTATAGCCACATATTCTAAATCTGCGTCATTACCAGCCCCCATCAGTTGGTAATGTAAATTCATTACTATTAAATCATGGTTTTGCTCTGTCTAGACATTCACTAAATTAGAAACTTTATTTCTCCTTTTCAGTTATGCTTGTGCCTTTTCGGACGATGACCCTGCTTATGAATATTGTTCCACAAATACTCCACCAGGATCCCTTTCCATATGTCGCCACAGCCCTCGACTGCTTTCTAATGGGTATTACATTTGGACAGAAGACAGTTTTCTGCCTGATGAAGAGGGCAACATAACATTGACACCATCCCAGATAAGTGTTACATACAAAGAGAATTTAGTTCGGTAAGTGAACTATATGCAGTTTTTACTCAATGTTGGCAATTGCTTCTACATCTCTGTACTTACCTAGAGGTATCTGTGCGACTTCCTATACTTTGGTTGGCATAATATCAGCATTGCTTCTTAATGGGAACATCTCAATTTATTTAGAGAGTGCAGTGATTGAAATAACTAGATTTTCAGTCATGTCTGATCTTACTATCCAAAAACTCTTGAGTACACAATTGTTGCTGTAACTGGAGTTGTGTCCAATAAGGAAAAGGGAAAGCTACAGCTCGTTTTGCCAATGAGGTGTTGCAATGATAAGGAATAAGGAAAAAAGTAGATATGTGTGTATATATACAAAAAAATAAAAAAGTCTGGTCCTGAAATTCTTCCTCATGGAAAAATTTCTCTTGATTTCAGAACATCAATTTAGGAAGGTATCTAAAGTTGAAGTACAATGGATTCAGGCTGCACCAAAAGGGTTATAATAGGGTGAAAGTTATGGGTAGTGGGAGATCACTCCTAAAAGTTCAGAGCCCAATAACTATAGTATAATTTGTTATCACAATATCCAGTATCGCAATGGCATGATACATTGCCATATATTGCTGCTAATACATCCCTTGGTATTACTGCACTGAGCAGCAGTCATTCTTGGTGACATACCCAGGGTCAAGAACAGCACTCAGAACATGGTTCCTCCATGTCAGTCCTGCAAGCTTTAGAGCTCTGTCCCTGCTCAACGAGAATGATTTAACTCTATTCCTTGACAATGTGTCTTTTCTTTCCAGTGTATTCAGGCGAAGGAAGAAAATCCGTCGGTCTCTTGCCAGCTTGTTCAGTCTCAATGCCTCCACTTCTTGGCTCAGCAGCACCGTCCCCAGCAAAATGGATTCCTCCCATTTAGATGATCCTTGGACTGATGAATGCAATGAACTAGAAGCCAGTCAGAGTGATGCTGGTAAGCCCTGACCAGGCACTGAGTAATCGAGCCACAACATTGCAATCTATATTTAGTGGGACTTGGGAGTCTCTTTCTATAGGTTTTGTAGGGGTTGTCGGCCAAGTTGTGCAGGTAAAGGTCAGATGAAAGACAGAACTGTAAGTGGTGAATTAAGCTCCTGGCATTGAAAGAGTATGAGTCCACAAAGACCTTGATGCCAAAGACATTCTTAAGACTGAATTTGAATCCAAAGTCATCACAGTAATGTTTATACTGGTGTCATTAATATATGATGGTTTATTCAGTTTTGACTTTACTCTCTGTATTTTCACCTGCATACATTGAACCATCCAATTCCCGACCCTTACCAATTTGGAACCTCTCTGTGTTTAAATAATTAACCTCCCCCAAAGCAATTCATTAACACAAGTCTCAAAGCTCTTCCTTTGTGCAGTCTCAGTTATATTTACACTTTTTGTAGGTGATTCAAATGTTTCTTCTGAATATAACAGCTATGACAACCATGTGCCACAAAAACAAGCTCCAGCACCTAACAGAGTCTCTCTCAGCAAAGATGACAAGTTTCTTCAGCCTGAGAAATCATTTTGTGTATCAAAATCTAGCTCTCCATTTATGATAAATGCAAATGAAGAGACTTGGAGCAATGCAGGTGTGTTACTTTCTTATTCTGATATGTCTTATTTTCCGAGTGAACTATAAATGCATTAAAAATATTGACATGCCCCCCTTGCAGAATAGAATTTATTTCCTGAAACATATATTTAAAATGACTGATTAAAAAAAATTTGTCATTTACTGTTTATCCCCCTCTGCCCACATCTTTTCCTCTCCTATTTGCAGTGATAAATGGAAAAAGAAAAAGGGGGCTGAAGAGGAAAATGGAGGAGAGGGCATGGGAACAACAACTGAAACGAGCAATTATTCATCAAGTCTTGTTTTCTGAGAGTGTGCAGGGCTCAGTGTCTCTACGGCTGTGGGGGAAAAAGACTCTTGAGAGACACCCAGAGCATGAAAATTAGGTTTCTGCTTTGAATCACTCTAGGCGAATTCTCTTAAAAAGAAACCGAAGAGACTGGCCTCACAGGCTGAAGGTCTTTGCAAACACCTCCTGTCATACATTTACTTCCTTGAAAGCTCATGAGGATTATTTTCTTGGCTTTTGTTTTAGAATCCAGGACAGTGCAAAGTGTCCTGTCTCAGATGGTTGCACTGATCACGTGTTTAATCATTTCAATATGTACAAGGTAACTTTTATTTCTTTTGTTTCTGATATAAATGCTTACTGTATTTCAACTGTTGGATAACGATAAATCAAGGGCCACATTTTCAAAGTTAGATATATCTTATTATGAAAATATATTTTCACATTATAGTTGGTGCAGGCAAAAATCTCAGCTATACAAATATGTACAAAAATAAGAAATATGTACACAGACATGGAAACTACTTTGTCAAGTGTGCCTGGACCAGCAGTTTTGAAAGGCTGAGAAGAATCAGAATGGATCTATGTCTTTCTATCTGACCAGCATGGGTATTTCAGTCTGGGAATGCTGATGTCTTCCCTTCTAGGATATTATCCTCAAAAGCTGATGTAATTTAAAGTCTTACATTGTAGTTCATCTACCAGAGTTCAGAGGGTTCATCAGCAAGAACCTTCTCTCCTCCTCCCACACAGGCTTCACCTCTATTAATCCAATATGCATCTCTTGTTTTTTTCTAACCTTGAAGGGTATTGTTATGTTCTCAGATATTTTCTAGGAGGACTGTCTGCCACTTTTCTGCTGATAATTTTAGTTTGTAAGTACATAGTTTCTTTTTATTCAACACACAATATTTTACTAAGTCACATCTGAGGACCAAAAGCTATCCTTGGATGTATATCCATGGCTCTTGTTGATGCTAATAAGTGCAGTATGTGGGCATATGGGGACAGGGTGTAGCCTTCTATAATAAAAGGATTTTGCATCTGAATTTCACAGTTCTTTTGTCCAAAGATGCCACTGTGTCATCGTTCTTCAGTCTTGACACATCTTTCAAAACAACTAAGTTTTGGTAAGTGCTGCAGTGTCACGTGATGACTAGAGAAATTTAGAAATCTTATGTTAAGAAGAGGAAGGAGAGAATCATTCTGTTGTTTCCATGTCAAAAGATAGAAGGCATCGTCTGAAGTTACTGGTGGAGGATATGGCTTTTCTATTGCTGATTTATATACATATAAATTTTCTGTTTATTTTGAAAACCTCCCTTTTCATAATGTGCAATAAATTACACCCATTTCTTAGCAGAAAAGGAAGGTAAACCTAATATGCCATATCATAAAGATGCAAAGACAGCCCCATCACCACTTTCCAGGGACTACAGAATTGATATGACTTGGCCCCACTACCCCAGTCTTCCATGAGCTTCAGGACAGAGCTTTGCCTTTGGCACATACTGTAGTCTGATAAATGTCTTAACAGTGAAGTAGTAAGTCAGTCTGATCAGTTGCATAAAGGTGCTGCTGTTGTTGTTTCAGACTGTTTATTTCCAAGGTTTGAACAGAGCTGTAGTTTCTAAATCCTTCTGGAGAAAAAGACTTAGATATTTAGATGGTTTGCATTATATATTATGGGCAAGGTCATACACAGGCCTCCATGCTGAAAGCATGTGTGTGTGTGCTGGATTTATGAATTACCATTCTTTCACTCTTTATGCAGCAGAAAATTCTTCTGGACTGTGCAAAATCTAAAATGCTGCTGAAACTAAAAACATTTGGGCTTATCTGAATTTTTATGTGGTGAAAGTGAAGCTCAAAAAGGACATTGTTTCTGCAACTGTGTCAGGGTTCAGGAGTTCAGTATATCCCAAGGGCAACAAGACAAGCTGGCAGACCTCTTAGCCTTTGAATTGAGGGTAATGGAAGTCTGAAACAAGACGGTCCAGCTTGGAGAGCCTTATTACAATGACAATCTTGGATTTGGAGCATCCATGATCTCAGTGTAACAGCCTGGGTACTCAAGGGTGGTATGTTACACTTTGTCACTGTCATTAGTCCCAGTGAAATCAAGGCCAACAGGTTAGGACTAGAGTGTTGCAAATGCATGCTTGAAAGTTCTCTTTTCTGACTTCCTGAATAGTTTAGCCCTGAGTCATAAACAAAGCTGCTCTTCAAAAGAAGAAAACAAATACACTCTGAGAGCTTTTCAGTCACTGGTGTACAAAGAATACCTCTTTTCTGCTCATCAAAACTGAGAAGCTACCTGCTCAGACAAGTAGTCCTACAGCTTAACTAAATTTGGCAAACCAGGACCTACATAAACCCTCATTACAATAAAACTGTGGTTTAAATCAGGACATCAAAAATGCATGCTTTTTTTTTTATTTTCCCCACAGAAAATGATTGGAAGAAAAGAATAATTGGTGAGTATATGTTTAAGTTTAGAAATAATTCCATACTTTTTGGGGTGACCTCTGCTATGAAATGAGGTTCAAGCATGCCAGGAAGGTTCCTTGGACTTGTCATTAACAGAAGGTTTAGTGGCAGGACACTTGCCAGTTTCCACTGTGAATGACTCCACTTTGCTGTCTAAAACTCTTTTTTCATTTTCTTTGGATTAAATATTTTTTATTGTTTGACAACAGTTGCTGAATAGTGTAAGCTGTTAAACAACTGCTGTGCTTCAGCCCAGAGGAAACGTTTTTTAGCAACAGGCAAAGCAAGCTTCCTTTTTCCAAGTTTAAACTGAACAGTGCCAGGTGCTGTACTGCTGTGACTTGGTACCATTCCACTGAAGGAGTAAAGCAGCATCAACATGTAACAGCCCAGAATATCTAGAAAACACTTATAGATTCTTATTTTCCCTATTTTTTTGTCAGCCAAGCCTCACCTTTCTCCTCCACTTATTATCATGCATTTCTAAGTCTTGGTGCAACTTAGAACCTTTAAAACAAGAGTGCTGATTTATTTGTACTTGGAGCTGTCCATCCCCATCCTGGCTCTGTTATTTCCCTTATCTCTTTATTTTGAAAAGATAAAAATGAAAGGAGGGAACTAAATGGAGCGGTGCCCAGGTTTTTGTTCCTTAGAGTGTGGATAAAACAGCCTTGTTCTTCAATTTGCTGTTGAGTGCAGTTCAGCTTCTGAGATCTAAGGGCATCTGCACAGCTGCAGACACAACCGCGGAAACCTTACAGTCTGCCCTCAGAAGGCGGACGTTCATCCTGAGAACAAAACCACAACAAATGATAAGCAGCATTTGGTCCCTTTGCAGACTTCCTAAAGCCTACAATGAAATATACATCCTACTCATCCAGTCTGCCAAGCAGTGGACACCAGATATGGCACTTCTTAAAGTCAGTGCAACTGTTTATGTAAGGGTGACTCTGATTTTGAAAGCCAGCATCAATATTAAGTGAAGCAGGTACTACAGGATGGAATGGAGAACTTGGGTTTTGTTGCCTAGCAGGAGTAAACTAAATACAGACTGGCACAGGTTACTGACAGACACGATCTCCAGCGTTTCAAAACATGCTTGTCTCTTGCTTTTCATAAAAACCTAAAAGCAGAGTAGTTACTTATGTATATTTTGAAATGAGCTCACTAACAGTTTTCATTTTTCCTCCTCCTCAAATTTATTTTCCTCAGCTGTTCAGCATCAAACCACTGAACACCTCCTTATGGCCATCGTTACACATGTTCCTGTGGAAAAAAATAACAGAATTGTTAGTGTCCTTCCTTCAAAATACAGTTAATTTTAGCTTTGTTTTTACTTTTATTCTGCTCAGAGTGTGAGTGAGGCCTTAATTTCTTAGTGGCTATTTGAAAGCAGTCATGCGAAACAATCACTCTTATGTCAATGAAGTCCTTTGCAGGCATGGGGGTCCTACAAGCCTTTTGATAACAAATTAATGGTAAAAAGTGTTTTGTAATCCATATTTTTTATAAAAATTGATGTCTTCCCATGCTTTCTGTATTAATTCCTTGTAACAACATGTTGTCAATGATAATAGATTTGGACAATGGCTCAGTACACACGGCAATATGTTTCAGAAGCTTTATTATACCATCTGTGTGCACTGCCTTTTGGCCCTTATGCTGAGCATTAAGAAAAGAAAAAAAGAAGAAGAAAGATATATTACTAGAAGGAAAGCACTCCTCAGAAAACCAGGAATCAGAATACGGAGAAGCAATGACTAATCTGAATTACCTGGATTCACGTGCAAAAATATGAGATCTGCAGGTATTTACTTTGGAAACACTGAGCTCTAATTTTCAGCTTGGATCTTTGCTACAGCAGACTAAATTGCACATAGAACCTGTGGGTAACCAAAACCTGCTATCTTGTGACTCCAAGCTTTTAATAATCTGCTTCTTGAAATATCTCCCTCTATGCCAGTTTAGCTAGGACAGGAAGGATTTCATCTTCCTGCACAACAAAATGATGATAATGTCTGAGGATACTATTGCTTACCAAATCATTCTATAACTAGCGCTGCTTCTAATCTACTTGTCCCCTGCTGTGCTCAAAGCCATGCTGGTACAGCCCCAGCTGGTAAATCAGACATGGAATGCTGCCTGTGGAAGATCTAGGTGTGCCCATGGGGTACAATCAGGCTGGCAGGCATAATGGCAGAGGTTTGAAAACTCTGCAGTAAAAGTGCACAAATAAAAGGTTTTGGTGGAAGAAACCTTACTGTCCGACCAGCTCTGTGTTAAGCCAAGCTCCAGCATGTTGTAACTGTTCCTCTAGCATCAAAAATCTGAACAAATCATGCCATAAGGAAAAAGGGGACTTGAAATTAAGTTAAAATGCACATTTCTCTTTCAAAGAGTGAATATATGCTGGTTATGTTTTGAAGATAGCATCAATAGCTCAACATTAAGAGCTCAAAAAGAGAAATTTCACCCAAATCACCAATGTTGTGTAGTAATTTACTTTTTTCCAGTGCATTAAATTTACTTTATGTGAAGACAGACCATTTGATGTAACAAGAGGTTTTATAGTTTCAATAAATGGTGATGATAGAATATACTTCTTCATAAAACTGATGTATTATGTCACTAAAATAGTAGTTATCCTCATATTTATTTTCAGTTAATGCTCTTGAATAATTTTGTTACTATTAAATAATTCTGCTTCTTTATTTACTTGATGGACGCAACGGAGAGTATATTTCATTGTTTAATATGTATACATATTTTATTACTTATTTTATTGCTACTTATAATAGGTCCATTATTTAATGCACTTTTAAAACTAAAGGATTATAAAGATTTTTAGTGTATAAATAATCTCCTAGAATAATAAGACGGAAAATTAAATGCCATACTGAAAGTTCTAAGACTGCAATTACTCTGCAGTCATCAAAGTGATTATGCTGAAAAGTAGAAAAACCTGAATTCACTGTAAACTAGTTCACTGAAAGCTAGTGAAGAAAAAGCTGATTCAGCTTGCCAAAAGTTTGGTCTAAAATGAATTGCTATAATCTGTTTATGGATAAATATAAACTGTAAATTAGAATTGTTCTGATCCTGAGAGAGGGAAATTCTGGGACAGTTTGGCAATTGGAGTTCAAGGGTTAAAAATAAGATGCTTGTGAACCATTGTTATTGTCCTCCATATATTAGTGTTGAATTAACAAAGTTTTATTCAGTTACCAGCCTGGTTGGCTTTGGCAGTTCCCTTCCATATATTCCAATGGACATAAAAGCAAGCCTTGTATTGTCTGTCTGAAAAGAGGTATAATAACATGTTCAGTCATGTTGGATGAAAAAATTGAAACTAGGGTCTGTCTGGTGAAAAACTGAAGGGAACATTTTCTAACCTAAATGTTTAAATCCAGACTTTCAGAGGTAATTAGCATTTGCAGCTTCTGTTAACTAGAGTACCAAACCTAGGATAATTGTGAAATGTAATTGCAGCAAAGCAAAACCATTGTTGATTAACGATAACTGACGTATTTACAGAGGAAACAACTAGAATTTTATGTTTCTGTCCCCAGTGATTAGACTCTTACTCCACTTTAATATAAGATGTTATTTAGAAAAATAAAAACAACAAAGAATTTCAAGATATAGGTTTATAACCCCCTGTGCGTTAACTCATACTGTATGTAACTATTATTTTTTTGTCATCACACTTTGTCTTATACTCTCTTATTAGTTGCTGTGTTCAGCTGAATTTCAGGGTCATTCTTCAGTATATATCACATAGTGCTTTATAGCAGGAATATTCCTGTTGTAGGCAACAGTAGCAAGCATGATGATAACATTTATGGCATCCCTAATCTTGTAATGTTCCTAATCTGTGAGCAAGTCTGATTTGTATTTATCCTGAAAGCATTACTCATAGAAGCCAAACCATACAAAGATTAACATTTTTAATTTAAATAATAGGGAATAAACCACACTGGTACAGAATACAGGTATGGCCATTTAGTCCAGCTCTGCAGAATCTACTCTTGATATATATTTTTGTGATTCAACTGCAGTGTTTTGTAAACCTCGTTGTACCTTTTAATATACACTGAGTAAACTGGCACTTCATTTTTCATTTTATATTATCTCATTTTTATGTTTCTCATGCTGCTTATCTTTGGTATTTACCTAGCAGTAAAGTTGTTTCTGTTTGAGTTCTTCCTGTGTTTGAGGGTGTTAATAATGAAGACTATTATTAGCAATTGCATATATTTCAATTAATTTGTTATTCATGAGTTAATGTCCTGCCTTGTAGGTTATGTACTGTTTGGGAGAAGATTTATTGGTACTTTGGTGTGAATATGAAAGCCTTGTTTTATTACAAAGTAACTATTACTACCATAGAATGTAATAATAGTAATAATAATAATACTCTTAACAATAACAACAACAAACCAATAATAATTCTTTAATAGGAAATAGAAAGACACAGGTTCAGATTCTCAGTGTGCATCAAGTCAGTTACTTTCCACCAGACAAGACTCTGACCTAAAGCAATTTTATAGCTAAGGTTTATCCTTCTATATCAATTTCCTGGGTCTTTAGCACCTTATATGAGTATGTACTGATGGAGTGAGTACATACTCAAAGTACTTCTGACGCACTGTAATAATAATGCTATAAAGCTTATTTTTGTCATGACGAATATATTTTATTGCATTGTTTTACACATTTAACAAATAAACTTGTATTAAAGCGGTGCAGTGAATTCCTTCAGGGAGGGCATGCCGGATGGTACCCTTTGTCTTCTATGTCACTCCATCCTCCTGACTGTGATGTGGCTCTTTACATTACCTCTGTAATGTACATTGCTTCATGCCAAGAACTTGAGCTTGTGCTGCTTAAAGCTCGTAGTCATAGGGTGACTGAAGAGCAACTGCATGAAAATAATGAACACAAGGTCAATGCATGCAAATGTCAAATTTGTGTTTAAGTTGAAAATAAATGAATGCAAAATTTTCCTGAGAAGTTGTGCAACACCATGAGTGTGAATCACACCAAGTTTTGTGTATGTCTATTGTGCTGATGTTGCGCAGCTTCAAATATTTTGTTCAGTGAAACATTTTGAGACATAAAACATTTTAAGGCACATAGGCCTTCATGCTGAAAGCACGTGTGTGTGTGCTGGATTTATGAATTACCATTCTTTCACATTTTACACAGAAAATTCTTCTGACACTGTAAAATCCAAAACACTGCTGAAACTAAAAACATCTGGGCTTATCTCAATTCTTATGTGGAAAAATGAATCTCAAAAGGACATTGTTTCTGTACCTGTGTCAGAGATCAGGAGCTCATTGTGTCTCAAGGGCAACAAGACAATCAGGCAGACCTCTTAGACTTTGAATTGAGGATAGTGGAAGTTTGGAACAAGACAGCACAGCCTCATCATGGTGACAGTCTTGGATCTGGAGCATCCAAGGGTCTTAGCACAACACCCTGCCTGGTCAAGGGTGGCATGCTACACTTTGTCACCGTGTCATCAGTCCCAGTAAAATCAAGGTCATGGATTATAAACCTCATCCTGAAGAGCCTGCAGTTTTAAGGACAAGGAGCCAGCGCGATTATTCTACTTCAGCATCTAGCTTTGCCCCATGGGCTCCAGACCACTGGGTTAGGACTAATGCCTGCTTCAAAGTTCGGCTTTCTGACTTCCTGCGTAGTTGAGCCCTGAGTCATAAACACAGCTAAGTGAGGAGGAGGCCTTTCGTGCATGAGTGCCCACGGGGTCAGGAGCAGTCAAAGCGCCGTAGCGAAGCCGTCTTACTTCATGGCAGGCAGAGCAGTGCCTCAGCGGGCACACACAGAGCACAAACCCGACCGAGCCGCAGGGCGGCGGGGCCTGACCTCACAGCAGCGCCTCCCGCCCGGCCCCGTCGCCATGGCAGCGAGGCGGCGTCTTGTAATGGCGGCGGCGACGGGAAGCTGAGAGGGGCGGTCATGGTGCGGAGTGAGTGTCACAGACAGCTGCTTTCCTCCCCTCACGGGACCTTTCCTCCTGTCCACGACGTGCCCCACTCCCTGCCCGCCATGCTCCCTAACCCCACGCTTGCCTCCTTCCCTGACAACCCCGTACTCCCCCGGCAGCCCTTCTCTCCCACGGCCTCTCGCTCTCCTCACCTTCCTTCGTTGTGTTTTCCCTTCTCCCTGGTAACAACGACCCATTTTGTTTCACCAAGCACAGCCCAGGCGTGCTCTTGCCTCTGAAACAGCCCGGCAGTGGGGTGGCCCAAGTGGGAATCCCTCGGTGTGCGGGGAGATGCTTCACAGGGCGGCTGATGCCTGGGCACTGCTGTCCTGTCCTTGCAGTTACACATTTCCAATCCCAGATTATTTTATTTAGGTAAAAGTACCCAATGCAGACACATGAAAAACCCCTGTGGTGTTAAAATACACCACACCGTTACTTATGAATCCATAATCTTTTAGAGCTAAAGCAGTATGACCTAAAAGACTGAGTGCTCATGCATATCACTCAGGAGAAAAAAGCCACTGAGGAATTCCATTCCTCTGCCATTTTCCCTGTAATCTATTTAGATTGTATACGGTCATTGGACAGCCAGTCCCTTGCTGGGTAAAATAGTGCTTTGGAAAGGAGCTCCCTTCGCTCTGCATGAAGCTGGCAGATGGAGCAGGCAGTGCCTGAAGGTGAATGGCTTCATCCCCACAACAGTATGGCATGAATATGAGCCTTAAAAGTGCATACTTCTTTGAAATGCATTTTCCCCCGCTGATTCTTGATACACCTGCAGCTGTCTACCTGTTTATTTTTTCCATTTATTGAATGCTTTTGTTTGTATCTGCTCCTTTTGGAGTAAAACAATGGTTTTTTGGAAGTCCAGCTGTTAGAGCTTCAAGATCGGTTCTCTCCAGTTGATTGACGCCATCCCTCATTGCCTCCTGTGTTCATGGGAGCATGGGAGTAGCTGTGATCTCTCCCATCACTGGTCCATTCTTTTGTTACTGCACACATAAGCTGGTTAATGAACTTCTCAATGGGAAGAAATGTTGCAATGTGTTTTGTCAATGTCTTGGAAAAGCTTTTATTTAAAATTTGTTTTCTCTTGCAACTTTGTTTCCCTCGTTCCTCTTAAATGAACCAGATAGCATAGAAAATGACAAATATTCACTCAGTTTCGTACAGCAGGTCCCCAAAATAGGTCTCTAAAGCTCCATTGTAGCTTCTATTGTGAGTGATTGTTTCTGCTTTGCAAACCATCTGGTAATGAAAGTGGACGGTTTTTTGCATAAACACTGTAACAATCACTTCCATTTTCTTTTCATCAGCAAAGGGAAATCTGGCTGTAATAAAACTGTCAGGAACAGTTTGTATGACTTTTTTGTATAAAGGGTACAGAGCATGGTGTCTCCAATGGGTATGCATGCAGATTGGAGAATATTGTTTTCTTGCTCAAAACCACTGTTTGCACTGGAAATACTGGCACTGAAAAATCAGCCATCAAACATGTTAATAAGCAGGCTTTTTAGTCTATTTTTTACTTATTTTTTTATTTCTAGCAGATTTACCAAGTAGCTCAGTACTAATGCCAGTGTTTCAATATTTTCTGTGAAGACTAAAATATTTAGTCACAATATTGCCATTCATTTTCTCTCCATTAATTGAATCAGGCTTAATCAATGGGCTGTTGAAGGAAAGGTGGTTGTTCAGATGCAGCAAACCTGCCCAAAATGATTGAAAAAGAGAAAGACATCTTTCCCAGTATACTTTATGTACAGACAAGATCCCCTCTCATATCAGTATCAGTATCACCATTATATAACTCTCTAAATCATGTTAGAATCATAGAGGTAGAGGTAACTGTTGAACAGAAGGGACTTTTAACTGATCATCTGTAAATAATGTAATATATAAAAAAGCAGTTTCACCCCTTTCCCAAAGGTTTTAGATACAGGAGATGCATTGACATATGTGAGTTTGGATTTAGTTTGGTACATAGTTTACCTAGCTTGTAACAAACTAGTCTGTGTGAATATGTGCAATCATTCCAGGACCACTAATAAAACTGGATGAGTTCCCAGCAACGGAAGAATACTTTTAATTAACTCATGGTAGGAGCAATTTGTTTTCACAGATCTCTATATTTTTTCTTTTTACTTACTTTTCTTCAGAGTCTTTTTGAAAGGCTTGTTAGCCTTTTTTTTTTCAGTATTAACAATCATGAAAATACCTATGCCAAGTTGATAAACCCCTAATTTTTTAATCAGTACTTCACTGTAGGTCACTGCTTGTCAAGGTGAGGAAAATGCTAGCACTTATTTTTTGTGCTGTAGACTGGAAATGAAGTAATAACATCTAGCTCAAGAGTAGCACTGTTTCTCATAGAATTTCTTTACCTTCATCATACAGAGCCTTTCACTGTTTGAAAGATTGCATGGCACTAAATTTTACTATGTGATAATTCTGAACCTAGATCTCTTCTGGTGTTTTTTTGGCTACTGAAACTCCTATGCTGGCTGCTGTTCAGCTTGTAGTGCCTAAGAAATACCCAGTATTAAATTTCATTCTAGCATAAACGTTTATAAGCATGAATTGGTTATGACTTTGCTTCAAACATAAAAAAAGTAAAAAATATCTGCCCTCTTTCAACACATACCTTGATTATTTCTGTGCACACTGTGCTGGTGGAAGAATATGATAACAAGCTGTAGCTAGTTTACTCCCCCACTGCCCTGATCTGTGATGTGAACATCTGGCATCAGGAAATAAAATAACATAAAACACTCCCTTGCTTTGTCTAGATGAATCAATCTGCAGCCCAAGCTATGCTGAAAATAGTGGATGCTGGATTAATTTCTGGAAGGGTTGTATCACACTCGCATTAGCAGTTTTCATATGGATCTTTCTAAATGTTACAGCTGACGTGAGTGTGTTCCACAAATGATGTTTACCGTGGCAGACTGGTCTGAAGTCATTTGGTACTTGATGTCTTTTCTAGCAGATTTTATTTTTGTTGTTCCTACCAGATATCTATTTGGTTTGGTGGAACAAAAAATATTAATGATTTTAGAAGTTGCTTGTAAGTCAGATGGCAGAAAATGACTAAAGGTAAATATGACATCTAATATTTCTTTCAGTCACTGAAGATCTTGTTAGAAGACGTGCAGAGCATAATGACTGTGAAATATTTTCACTGGAAGAAATCTCTTTACATCAGCAGGAAATAGAAAAACTAGAGTATCTTGACAAGTGGTGTCGAGATTTAAAAATTCTCTATCTTCAGAATAATCTAATTCAAAAAATTGGTGAGTATTTTCTAGGTATGTTTCTTTCTAAACGCTTTTTACACTCATAGTTTTGAAATAGCAAAAAAAAAATCTTTTGTGCTATACTTCAAGGGAGTGTAGAGTCAGAAATTACAGAAAAATTCTTTGGAGATCTCCTACAAGATTTTATTTCCATTCATCTGATCCAGAATGTCCATTTGAAGCACACAGCAGTTTCAAACACGCTTCAAGATATCATAGTCAAATGGTTTATGTTGAGTCTGTTGGGATGTGTCTTTTCTCTTCTTAAAGTAAACCTTTATGCAGCCCTTAAGATCAGACTTACCTACTAATTAGACAGAAAGTTGTAGGTATCTGCTGTATGGATGAGTCTTGGTTCTTTTCTATAAATGGGAGAAAACCCTCAGGATACCATTGGCTTCAACACTTGTTTCTCTCACATCTTCATGTGTATGGGCATTGCTGTTACAGAAATGCTGGAAGAAAAATGAACAGCCAACCTAAGCAGCATAAGTCTTGCTGAGAAATTAATTTCAACAGCTGTTTGTGAATTCTGAAGAAAATATCTCTCCAAGGTTTCAGCAAACTAAGTGGTAGGACTCATGTCACCAAATTTTTAGACGTTTCTGTCTTAGATGGTTACTGTAGCCCCCCTTTGTAATCCATGATGAAAAAAAGGAGTATTTTGGAGCAGGTTCACTGGTTCTAGACAGACAATTCAAGATAAGACAAATTGCACCTTGAAGAGCCTATTTCTCCTTATTGATTATAGAAGAGCCTAGGCAATTAAATCAGCTGCTGAGATGTTGGTGTTGGTCAGATGAAGCTCCCTCTGCTTGAATTTCTTTCTTTCTTTGAGCAGGGTCAGTTTGTACAGCAGTTAATGTGGCTTGTGAATGAGAGTTAGAGGTAAACTTTATGACTTCACTGGAAAGGTTTTCCAGCCAGATCTTTGAAATCATACAGTGACTGAGGAGAAATTGGTGAACTGTAGCACAAGTTATAGTGTATCTTGTCCCAGATTTATGTCTCTGACCTGTTGTCATGTATCCCAAGTAGTATTGGCATTTTTCAGTCATTTTGGGAAGGGATGAACATCCTATTCCCTTTTTATGTTCAAAAGAGGAAATGTTAGCCATTCTAATACAATTCTCCACAACCTGATAATTTCAGTAGTCCATGGTGAAAATAATCCAGGTTAGATTCCAGACTAGGGGTGTGTTTGGCTTTGTTTTGTTCATACTGAAGCCATAGAAATCCTTATTTGCAAAATTTTCAAAGGGAGTAAATGTCTTGTATTAACCTTGTAGATAAAAGACCTTTAAACATTAAATATGTACTACCAAAGCCAATCTTTTCTATATAAGTGAGTGTAAACTCTAACTTTTTAAAGCTTGACTATGTATGTCCTGATCCTTTCTGAGTTTCATGACAGATAGAATGTTTTACTGTGCTTTTTGGCTGGTCCTCTTGCATTATAAATGTGCTTTATAATTTGTGCTAAAAAATTGGTTAAAAACCTTATTTATTTTACTTTTTAATTTTAGATGGTGTTTCAGAAAACTTTTTTGGTTTTGTCTTTTTATTAATACTAAAATATGAATGCTCAGTAATCTGTTACCTATTCTGATTTGTCCTTCTTATTTTTCTGCTTTACTGTTTCACTGAAGTGAGCAAGTAAAATGATAATACCTTTTCCAGTGAATAAAACTGAAATAATAGATCTGTTTTGTTACAGAAAATGTGGGCAAGCTGAAGAAGCTGGAATACTTAAATGTAGCTTTGAACAACATAGAAAGAATTGAAAATTTGGAAGGTCAGCTTTTAAACAAACCATTTTTCCTTTTCATGTTGAAACACTTGAGTTGTGATTTAGTGTAAAAGAGTGTTTAAGAGAACGTATAACAGGGTATGTCCACCAGTGAAGGTACTTTGTTGACACTCAGAAAGAGGCATTTTGCCTGCAGCCTTTCCACAAATGCTTCTTTGTAGCAAGTGCTTCTCGCTGCTGAAGCTTTGACATCGAACTTTCTTAAACATATTTTAATTCACTTTTTGCATACACTGTCACTGGTGTTGCCAGCTATAATAGCTCTGTTCTTTAATGCTTTACAAAATGGAAATCCAAATTTGTTTTGAAATTGGTATTTCTCTACCATAGAAATAAGAACTTGTTATTCAGGTTAACTGGAGCAATGCCGTTTATTAATATATTTATTTAATGCTATGCAGGCTATATAAAGTCTCTCTTGTGTCATGTTTCAGCATTCCAGTTCATTTCACTTGTCAAGTGTTACACACAAGAAGGTTCTACTCTGTGTACAGTTTGTATTGACAGTCTGGGGTATTTTTAAAGAGCTGTTCAAATGATTCTTTGTCTTTAGATGAAGTTCAGTCTGGTTTATCTGTTACTATTATTGCGTGTTCAAAAGTCTAGCATTTTCCAAGTTCAAAATCTAAGACTTCGAGCTGCCCATAAACACATTTCATATTACTTGAATAATTTCTGACTTCCTTGCTTCCTCTTTCTTGATTTTGATTAGGTCAGTTGCTAAATCTTTACAATGTCTACCCTGACAAGGGAACAATAATAAAAAAAGCTGGAGTTTTGGTTTATTTTTTTTAGTTTGTTTTGGGGTTTTCAGTTTGGTACTTTTCAAGTCTACAAGCTGAATCAAGAGGTTGGCTTAAATCAAATAAAAGATAAACAGGCTAAACGCAAGTCTGTAAAAGTTGAAGAAACAGGTAGTACGTTATGTATTTGGCAGTATATTGAGAAACTTGCATCTGTTCTCATAACAGTAAATTTTAAGTTCCTTTATCCAGCTGCAGCCTTTATTACTGTGATTTGTCATTTTCTGATGAGTCAGAACCTTTAGGAGTGAGCTTTGAAAACATTTGCATTATTTAAATTCCCTAATAAACCTCTTGGAGTTGCTTATTTTCTTTGGGCTCCAATGTGCAGAAAATACTTGCCAAATAGACCTGCAAAGGAACACAAGTGGTCACGATAATGGGCATTAAGGCTAAACTTTTTTACTCTTAGGGTCATGCTTATGCTTCAGGGACAGATTATGATAAAAGGAGAGGCTGATAATTTTTTGATCTGGATTTTCCAGAGGATTTTGTTGGCTAATTAAGAGTTTCTGTTTATAATGAACTGTTTTGGTTAACAATATAAGAAGGACATGGAGCTGTTGGAGCAAGTCCAGAAGAGGTCCATGAGAATGATCGGGGCTGGAGCACTTCACGTATGAAGATAGGCTGAGAAAGTTGTGGCTGTTCAGACTAGAGAAAAGCTGCGTGGAGACCTCATAGCAGCCTTCCAGTATCTGAAGGGGGCATATAGGGATGCTGGGGATGGACTCTTCATTAAGGAAAGGACTGCAGTGATAGGACAAGGGGTAATGGGTTTAAACTTAAACAGGAGAAGTTCAGGTTAGATATAAGGAAGAAGTTCCCTACTGTTAGGGTGGTGATGATGCCCAAAGAAGTGTTAAAGGGGAAATGTTTAAAGGGGTAATGGGTTAAAACTTAAACAGGGGAAGTTTAGATTGGATATAAGGAGGAAGTTCTTTACTGTAAGGGTGGTAAGGCACTGGAATGGGTTGCCCAGGGAGGTTGTGAATGCTCCATCCCTGTCAGTGTTCAAGGCCAGGTTGGACGAGGCCTTGGGTGATATGGTTTAGTGCGAGGTGTCCCTGCCCATGGCCGGGGGGTTGGAACTTGATGATCTTAAGGTCCTTTCCAACCCTAACTATTCTATGATTCTAAATGCTCCATCCCTGGCAGTGTTCAACGCCAGCTTGGACAGCGCCTTGGGTGACATGTTCTAGTGTGAGTTGTCCCTGCCCATGGCTGGGGGGTTGGAACTGGATGATCTTAAGGTCATTTCCAACCCAAACCATTCTATAATTCTATGGTTACCACTATTTGCAATTTAAGTAGTGATTCACAATGATAGCTGAAACAAGAGTTCATCTAGTATACCAGCATTGACCACAACATTTTAATAGTGATATAACCAATAGTAAGCTTGATATTTTGTATCTTCTTGAGAATTTTCTGTTTTCTACAAATACTGTGACATTATAAGCTTAAGCTCTGAGTCACTCTTTCACTAGTGGCTTGGAAAAGACGTATTCTGATTGGATGAAATTAGTAGTAAGACAGCAAATGCAGACAGTTTTATAGCCAAGTGTGTGCACCTGTGTGTGTTTTATGTGTGTATATGTCATGTACATTTATTTTATGTTCAAGTTGAGTTAAGTGTTTTTCAGGCTGTGAAGAACTGAAGAAACTTGACCTGACAGCAAATTTCATTGGTGAACTCTCCAGTATTGAAGCCCTGAAACATAATATACATCTGAATGAACTGTTTCTAGTGGGTAACCCTTGTACTGAATTTGAAGGTTACAGACAATTTGTAGTGGCAACTCTGCATCAATTAAAAGTAAGATTTTAAAAATTAAATGTATATTCAAATAAATAATGAGCATTGTTGACTTAACATACTAAAAATAAATGCCCATGACAGGAAAGCTGGTAGCATTTTTTACTGTCCACAGGAAATTAAATTCTGTTATGAAGAATATGTGACTACAGTAAATAATGTATATTGCAATGCCTGCAGTTATATAATGATTTCCTGTCATTGAAACAGGCAGTCTCACAATGCCCCTTGTTTAAAATTTCTCATATATCTGTATGTTTTTTCCCCTTGGGAAGTGTTTGGATAGTAAACAAATAGAACGTTCGGAGAGGATTCAAGCACTTCAAAACTATGCAGAAGTGAAACAGAAAATCAGAGAACAGGAAAAAGCTTATCTTCTCAAAAGGGCTAGAGAAAAGGAAGAGGCTCAAAGAAGGATGCAAGAAAGAAAGGACAAGAAACAAAACCCAATGGAATCTAAACTTGGATTTGACAGGTAAATGCCACTCTTATCTTTCTTTATTAAGAATTTGCTTTTTCTTTGTTAAATAGTTTATATAATTCCACTTCAGTATTTTTGTTTGTCTTTATTGTTGATTCTAGCAGCATTATTTTTCCTCATGCATGTTACATCTAATGAAAAATATAATTAATTACAAACATGATTAATTACTGACCTGCAGACAGTACAATAGAATTTTGGTTCCAGAACTCCAAACTGGGTGCCAAAATAGTGTAATTGATAGCTTCTTTCAGGAGTACAGATGGAAACTGCTGTTTAAGGAAAAGTAGGGGTTCCAGAGAAGCAGCTGTTCACCTGTAATTTCCTTTGCTTTATAGCTATTAGATATGAAGACTGAAATGGAATATTGCAGATCTTTTGAGATGTAAAAGGGTATAGAATGTTCATTTCTCTATTCTTCCACCTAATATAGCTGAGATTACCTAGACAGCAGAAGGATTTTTGTCTGGGCTCAGCTCCCAAAGCAGTTGCCATCCGTCTTAATTTTATCCAATAAAGACTAAATTCCATGGAGCTGGCTATGGAACTTTGTCCTCATCTATCACAACTGTATCATAAATCTAGTTTTCTCTCTATATTGGCAGAGAATTTCTGAATATTACAGAGGCTTGGGGCTAGGGAGAAAAATGATTCAGGTTCTAAGGTTGCATTTGAGGAGATGCCCAAGTAAAATATTGCTACCTTATAAATTTCTAATCTGCCGCTGCCTGATATTGGGAATGTTTAAACTTCACGCAGACTGAAGGTTTCTTTCACTTGTAAGTTGTAAGGATATCTTGGTTCTGGTCCTGCAATTAAACATGTTGATCTATCAAGGTTTTCAGAGAGTTAGGCATAACCATAGTATCACTGCTCAGTTAAGTCAATGAAAAACATTTTGAAATGCATTTTGATAGTTGATGAAAGAAGCATAGATATATCTATCTAGATATATATTGTTCTTTGTAGGAATTATACAGCTATTAGTATTGGGTTAAAAAACATATTATTGCAAGAATTCATTAGCAAGTACTGTTACTCTTCCTTTGTTACATTGGTGTCCTTGCCCATGGCAAAGGGGTTGGAACTAGATGATCTTAAGGTCCTTTCTAACCCTAACCATTCTATGATTCTATGATTCTATGATAACATTCCATGTGATGTTGTGTAGGCCAGACTCCCTACAGGAGAAAGAAAAACAGCGGGCAGAAGGAGGTGAAGAAGAGGAATCATGGAGAACAGTTGAAGATGATGAAGACAAAAGATTTTGGGAGGAGCCTACACCATACACACCAGAATCTAGATTAGAAACCCACAGATACATTGAAGAGAAACGGAGAGCTAAAGAGAATGTAAGGTATGGTTTTATTTTATTATATTCTATGAATTGAAAAAAGGGACATTTTCAAAGGTACAGAAAAGAGGAAGGTGACTGCTTCACATTAAATGTTACTGAGAACTGGCAACTTAAATCCCTGTTGCCTGTGCAAATATAAAATATAAGCAGAATATTCAGACTCTTCATTTTGTTTTGCTTTATTTTCTAAAATTAATGGTATTTTTTCCCCTCAAATAGAGTTTTTAAATAGAATTTCTCTTTTCAAATCCATTTTATGGACTTCAGAAGTTTCACTTTTGTGTCAGCTAATTAATGTGTTTTGTGTAGTTTGATGTTTCATATTGTTGCTGAAAGGATTTATCCAGGGTGCAGATTGCATTGTACAGATGCCCTACAGGCCACGCTACAAGTGGCATTTCAGGCACCTTTTCTATGTGACTTAGGAATCTTTTCATGTGCTTTATCAAAGATGTTCATCCCAAGTAATAAGATTCTTCATGCTATCTATGCTATTTGGAATCTGAAGACGTCTGGCCCGTCAAAAGCCCTTCGAACTTCCTAAAGTTGTCACTGGTTTTGCTGAACATGGAAAATTAATGCACATGCTAGCAAAAATCAGTTATTTTATTGCTGCTGGGTTATCAGTTCCACAAACATTGTAAGCAATGTCTTTTTTTCCCTTCTTTATTTTTTTGTTTATATAACAGCATTTGTGCCAGAGATTTTTCTAGCTGTTCTTTTTAAAGGCATGCTTTTAAAAAGATTTATGAAGCCCAAGTATTGAAAAAGTCAGTCCCAGGGAACTCTCCCAGAAGTCTGAAAATCTGCATAACTTGTTGCTATTATTACTTCAAGGTCTAGCACTTTCTCAGAAGAACTACTGTGAAACCCAGAATCTAGCTAGTTAGAATTTTGCTGTGTTTGGGGATGCCCTGCTCTACTCAAAAGCAAATGTGTTCCAAATGCTTCCCTCTAAATATATTCAAGGAGATTTTAAATAGTGTTGCAATAAAGATACAATAATTAATTTCTGAATTTAATTCTGAATTTCTGAGTCATTTAAAGAAGTTAAAATTCCTGTCATGGTTCATTTTATATTGGTTTTGAGGTAGCATAAGAAAGGTGAGAACAGAAAAGTTCCCCTGACAATTTCAAATCTTGCTGGTGCACAAGAGCTGAAATATAACTTTAATGTAAGTTGCTCAGTATAAAAGGATGGGGGTTTTGGTATGAAACGGTCATGACCTCAGTCACACTAGTGCTAAATTGAAGCCTATCTATGACATGTTAGCACACATCAAATTTGCCAGCTGTGTTAAAGTTGCACAGCTGATAATAAATTGAGCAGCTTTGGTGGTTACCAAATGATTGAGTACCTGCAGTTTCATCCAAAGAAACTTCAAAAAAGTGTAAAATCAGTTGCAGCTGGAGGGTGCCCAGGATCTCTTTTTGCAGCTCATTGCCAGAACAAGGCCTTTCATCTCAGCACGAAGTTAAAGAACTTACCTTGAATTCTAGTGCTTGTGACATAACCGAATTTACCTTGAAATAGTTCACATGAGCAGACAGATTTCATCTAGACACAGGTTATTAACAGCTAAAAGGTGGTAGGATACAATTTTCTGAAGTATTTCTGAAACCTGCATCTTTAGAACAAAGTTCACTTTGCATTTCAATGTCAAAAGTAGATATTCAGGTACAGAAAATGCTAGCCCACAAATCCCATTAAACTTCTGATTTATACTGTGGAATAGTATTGAACGCAGGGGTAGCTGTGAATCTTTCTTAAATAGAAGTTGTTTTTATGTAGTCATTACAGTAGCTCCACTTGAACGTTTTTATTTCTTCTTCAAATCCATCATATTTATAGACCAAATATTTTTTATGCCTTTTTTTCCCCAAAGTTGGTCTAAACGTTACATACTTTATTTCCCTCATTAGCGATTTACCTTTAGTGTTCTCTTAATTTTGAATTTACAGTAAGAAAATAGTTTGGGAACATAAAAAACAATGAATTGCTGTTGTCTTTTTGAGAAATACTTTTTTTTCTATGCCAGCTGAAGTAGGCATACACACTAATTGACCAGCTGAAGAGTGGATTAATGAAAAGTAAGAATTACAGTGCTGTATTTTAAAGAGAACGTAGCCATTTTTTACATAGGTGCCAGCAGATATTTCTTTTTCTAAGATTCTTTATTCTTCCCCTCCTTGCTCATGATTTAAACTTTTATACAGGAAAACACCAGTGCCACATGACTTAATGAACTTGGCAGATAAATTTAAGACAGCTCATTTTTGCACCAAATGAAAGTCAGTTATAGTTTAATTGATGATAGTTGGACATGGATAGCGAAGACTGAAGTCTCCATCACTGATATGTTTTGCATGATTTGAAGGAAGAACGGAACAAAAAAATGCAGTAGATTTTTTTTAACAAATAATCTGTATGTTATGTCTTTACAATTGCTTGCACATGCATTGAATCAGTTAACAGTAATGATGTCTCATGATTAGTATAGAATCATAGAATAGTCAGGGTTGGAAAGGACCTTAAGATCATCTAGTTCCAACCCCCCTGCCATGGGCAGGGACACTTTGCACTAAACCATATCACCCAAGGCCTCGTCCAGCCTGGCCTTGAACACTGCCAGGGATGGAGCATTCACAGCCTCCCTGGGCAACCTATTCCAGTGCCTCACCACCCTAACAGGAAAGAATTTCCTCCTTATATCCAATCTAAACTTCCCCTGTTTAAGTTTGAACCCATTACCCCTTGTCCTATCACTACAGTCCCTAATGAAGAGTCCCTCCCCAGGATCCCTATAAGCCCCCTTCAGATACTGGAAGGCTGCTATGAGGTCTCCACGCAGCCTTCTCTTCTCCAGGCTGAACAGCCCCAACTTTCTCAGCCTATCTTCATATGGGAGGTGCTCCATTCCCCTGATCATCCTCGTGGCCCTCCTCTGGACTTGTTCCATCAGTTTCATGTCCTTTTTATGTGGAGGACAGCAGAACTGCACACAATACTCCAGGTGAGGTCTCACGAGGGCAGAGTAAAGGGGCAGGATCACCTCCTTGGACCTGCTGGTCCTCTTGATGCAGCCCAGGATATGGTTGGCTTCTGGGCTGCAATTGCACACTGAAGACAGCTCATGTTCATTTCCTCATCAATCAGTACCCCCAAGTCCTCAGCAGGGCTGCTCTGAATCTCTTCTCTGCCCAACCTGTAGCTGTCTCTGGGATTGCTCTGATCCAGGTGTAGGACCTTGCACTTGGCATGGTTAAACTTCATGAGGTTGGCATCAGCCCACCTCACAAGCATGTCAAGGTCCCTCTGGATGGCATTCCTTCCCTCCAGCGTATCAACGGAACCACACAGCTTCGTGTCATCGGCAAACTTGCTGAGGGCGCACTCAATCCCACTGTCCATGTCAGCGACAAAGATGTTAAACAAGACAGGTCCCAACACCAATCCCTGAGGGACGCCACTCATTACTGGTTTCCATCTGGACATTGAGCCATTAACCACAACTCTTTGTGTGTGGCCATCCAGCCAGTTCTTTATCCACTGGGTGGTCCATTCATCAATTTCATGTCTCTCCAATTTAGAGACAAGGATGTCTTGCGGGACAGTGTCAAACTCTTTACACAAGTCCAGGTAGATGACATCAACTGCTCTACCCCTGTCCATCAGTTCTGTAGCCCCATCATAGAAGGCCACCAAATTGGTCAGGCAGGATTTCCCCTTAGTGAAGCCATGCTGGCTGTCACCAAGCACCTTGTTGATTTTCATGTGCCTTAGCATGCCTTCCAGGAGAATCTGCTCCAATAGTTTGCCAGGCACAGAGGTGAGACTGAGTGGTCTGTAATTCCATTTATAACTAGAAAAACATCCCATTTCATATGTTTAAGTAATCCACTGATTTCTTAAGATATACAGATAAACTTGATATATTGCTGTTCAATAATGGGTACTGTGACATGCAGAAGAAGTTATTATCAATGCAAGACGTGATATTACAAAGCATTTGCTCATATTTAAATGATGCTTTTAATGTGCAATTGGACATTTGATAGGACCTGATAATTCTTACCTCTTGCCATCCTCTTTTTTTTTTTTTTTTTTTTTTGCTACTGAAATAAAATATGAGAATGTCAAATTTTAAACCATTTTTCTTTGTTTTGTTAAGGGAATCAAAAAAGAAAGAGAAGCCTCTTTGGACATTTTTCACTGCAGAAGGAAAAGTTCTGAACGTGAATGCGCCTAAGTATGTAAGGTTAAGAGGTTAACTAACCTATCCTCTTTACAGCTGGTATGGGCAACTATTTCAAGATATGTGGCAATATAAAATTAAGGATGCTGACAAATTCTTGTTTCAGAATTAGGTTCCTGGTGTGGAATCTGACTTCTGAATTTATATGCAGATGCTGGAAAAATAATTAGTTTTCAGTGAGTGAGGTGTTGAAGGTTGTTTAATACCTTGGCCTTTGATGATGGAAGAACTTGGTTTTCTGTAAAAGATATACGATGGTTTACTCTTTTTCCTTCTATGGTAAGGCTCTCTTGGAGCATCTTACTAAGAGTGGAAAAAGTTTAACCGGTTTGACTGTTGAAGAAAGATAAATGTGTATGAGTAGCCACTTTAAATGTGGGAAAATACATCCAAGTAATATTTCTGGACAGAATTACTCAGTCCTCTGATGACAGATGAAACCCTCTCAGAATTGGGAAGGGTATGTAATCAGCTTCTATGGCATGAGGTCCTTTGACACTGAATGAGGTCTGTAGCAACAGAGGCAGGGAAGTCTTTGTATTTTATCACTGACAAAGGCACCTGAGTATTACGGAATGAGTTTCCAGAGTATCATCTGTGTGTTACCATTCGTTTCTCTTGAATCAACCTTTTCTAAAGGAGAGCAGAAGACAGAGTGCAAACATTGTTTCCTTATAAATGGCTCTCCCAAGAGCCTTCTGTTAGAGGAGTGATCAAAAATTGGCATACAAAGGGTCACGTACCTGTCTGCTGTCCTCTGAATAAGATTTTCCATCTTAAGACTGATCTAGCTGCAAAATCGAAGCTCAGAACATGCTCATCATTTGTGTGAAGAATGCTTTCTAAATCTTGGAAATTTATAAATCCATGGACATTCAAGGAATTTGAAAACCTACTTTATAGGATCAGTGCATAATTTTCAGTGTGATAGAGAAAACTAAAGGTAGTGCAGACCTCCTGTTTATTCCATCTGCACCAGGAGATACTTACCATTGTATTGATGCACTTCTTTTTTTAACTAATGTGTTGATTAAAAAAAACTTTAAATTATTTTCTAGTTCAAAGAAGTCTAAAATAGTTTAATTAAAATAGTTCATAGAATTTGATTATACTTCTAAAAAGTAGAGACATTTAGAATAAAGGTCTAACTATCTTTTTAGAAGAATTAGTCCCTAGACTTCACTGTTAGTAGCAGTCCTGTTTGTGTCACCCAAGTTTTCTGCATTAGAATTTAGCCTGTGGATGTGCCCATGTAAAGCCAGATCAATGATCAGTTTCTGTCATGGCTTCAACAAGAATATCACAGCTCTTCATGCAATCTGTCAGTGTATCAGAGAGACAAAAGTAAAGAGATACAAGTAGACAGGTCGTGTTCTCCAAAGCTTTTGCTTCAGTGCAGAAATCGAATGCCCATACCAGTGTCCAAGCTTCTGGGTTTTCTTTTGGGAGGTTGGCAAGGGAACACTGCTGAGAGCAAACTATTTTTCTTCCTCAGTTCTGATTAGGTTTGCCCCTAGAAAATTTTACAGTTTTCTCTTTTTCACCCTTCATATTTTAGTGATTTCTCAAAGTTTGCAGTAAGATGCAATAAAAGAAAAAAGCCTGAACATGATTCTCTGCAGTATTCCATTAAAAAATACCCATAACTCAAAAGCTCCATAAGCTTTCTTGCAAATTGACTGTACCAGAATACAATATCAAGGATATTGTATGAATCGTGTATTACTTTGGAAATGCACAGGCAGATATGTATACTTTAGCAAATTAACCGCTATCAACAAAGATGCAGAGGTTTTTTTAACATATGATAAGTTTAGAGTTATCAAGCTCCAGGCTTTTCATGCTTTTCATGAACTGTTTTTGCTATGAAGTTGTTGGTAAAGCAGGGAGATTTCACCAGCAGATGTCTCTCTTTCTGCATTGACAGACTGAGCTTAATTTTAACTGACCTTCAGCAGTATTTTTGTCTTCTTTTCCTTGTGGGTTGAGTGGGAAAAACAAAAAATGAATGAAAGAATGACTTTGGTTCAGATGCCAGTGTATTTTTGTGTTCATGAGGCAAATTGCAACTGTTTCTAAAATGATCATGTGATGTATTGTCTCAATGATATTTGTATTCATCAAAAAGTGCTAGCAGTGAAAGGATGCTGTGATGTTTGCTTATTCACTCCAATTGTATTTATCCTGAAGGTTTTCTTGTTATTATTATTAGGCTTCATTTCTCTTTGAAAGATGATGAAGAAAACAACCAGATCATCTTGGATCTTGCTGTTTACAGGTCAGATTTATTTTCTCTTAATTTTTGCCATTCTGAAGTTTCAATACGCAGTGTTCTATTATATTCCTCTTTGTAAGTGGAAATTTTCAAGAGGAAAACAAATAATATTGGGGGTACCGGAATCAATCTTGAAGTCTGTGCACAAGAAATGAATCTGAATAAACCATAGACCCTTCAGACTGTTCTGTCACTGTGAATGAGGACTCTTAAGAGTTGTTTTTTTGCAGCTGATGTTCCCTGCAGTCCACAGACAGGTTTCCTCCACACCTTTCCTTTTATACTTATGTAAAACCTTTTTCGTTCTTTATTTGCAGATTAGGGTTGTAGGGATTTTTTTTTTTCCCAAGTGCTCCAGTACAGTTAATGTCCTTCTATCTTAATTATTTGCCTTCCTCTGACAGAATAGGGTATCCTTGTCCTACTTTCCTTCCTTACTGGAGAGAGTCCATAGTCCATGCTGTTTCCTGAACTGTGCCAGGCTATTGGCTGGAAGAAATATGCTTGAACCAGGAAATCTGATAACTATTTGCTAGTATATATTACTAAGCCTTGCCCAGGCTTCAGGAAGGGGTTGGAAACCTAAAAGCTTGTTTACCCATTATAGGAATTTGTTAGAGTAAAGCTTGAACTAGTATTATAGCACAGAAACACAATTCATGCCAGGTGTTCTTCCCTTAAAGCTTATTGGTTTCCCTCAAAAGAGTCCTGCTTTTTATCTCTGAATTCTGAGAATTAGCTTTTTCAGAGCTTCAGAAAATCTGTTCAGGTGCAATAAGATATTGGACATGTTATAATATTTTGTGTTCACTTGTAAGACATGCAGACTAAAAGGTTCGAAAAATTCACCTGAGAGGTAACTTTATAAATGAAGGGAAATAAAGAATATGTACTTACACATTCACGAGGGTATGTGTCACATGATGAAGAGAAGATGTTAAAGTGGAGCTTTCATAGGTCCGTTTTATTGTGTTTGACCTGCAATTGTGTTTGACCTGCAATTTTCTGATTTCTAGAAATGCATAGTATTTCTGTTCATGGTTGTCCAGCAAATTCTGTGCAAAAGAAAGATCTCTTACTGTATATTTGCTTGCTAAGCCTTCAGAAACAAAAGTAGCAAAATAATTTTGCAACTTTAAATAGATTAATTTTCATAGTAACGTACAGCATGAAACTAATAGAGGAAAGACCATTTGCCACAAAGATTTTGAATTATTGCAGTTACAGAATAGCTGATGTGGTAGACTTGACAGAATTCAGATGTTATTTTAATTAAGATTCTGAGAACACACGGGAAGATCAGATTTTTCTTCCAAAGGCATTAACACTTTGAAATATATACATATTTCACACAATAATTAGAATTGAAGTTTGTGGCTTATAAACTGCAAAATCACCATTAAAGAGCTATATGGTCTGCACTGCTTATTTACTGGACTGTATTGTAAATGGATTCTTTTATTTGTATTACATCCTGAAGACATTTGGACACTTCTCTGCTTGATATTGATGTCCAGCCAACTTATGTACGTGTAATGGTGAAGGGAAAGGTTAGTGTTTTCTTGCTATATTCATGTCAAACCAAGAGTTAACGTTGACCATAGTTACTTAGATGACTCTGGGTCTGACTTCTGTGAGTTACCAACTGTGCACCTATGCAGAAGAAGTTCTTTCATACTTGCATTATTTTAGACCACACATAAACTGTGGAAGTCCTAACCAGAAGATGTGTAAAGCCTGAAATGAAATTTCACTCTCTCTTCTTCTCTCCTCCTCTCGTTTCTCCCCCACACAGTGTACCATAATTCATTTAAGAAGAGAGCTTTCTGGTTGCCCTAGGCTAGAATTTAGCAATTTCACAATCTGGAGTTCATAGCTGACAGAAACAAATGGATGTATATTCTTTTAAAGGGCATTTAAAATGTCATTCCACTTGTCTGTCTTCTTACTGGTTTTACCATGAATTTTTTGAAAAATACAAGTTACTTAAACAGTAAACCAAAATCCCTATTTTTGACTGTACCAACTACATAAACAAAACTTCAGGAGTACTTTATACCTAAAATAGACTGGATAATCTTTCTTATTTAATTGCTAATATAAGTCAAGTGTCATTTCATAACCTTCTTTAGAAATGTCACTTTGGGTATGACAGCAGGAATATATATGTGACTATACTTGTCAAGTAAAAGCTGTTCAGCATGCTAATAATTTATTAGGGTTAGTAATATTATATATAAAGTGAGAGGATTTAGACCTTTACTGTCCTTAAGATCAAAGGATGTGATAGTGATGTTTCTGCATTTGTTCTGTGCAGGTAAAAAAAAAAACCCAAACCAATAAAACCCAGACATTGTAGCATAATATACTTCAACCCCACTTTTTCTTATAGCCATTTCAGTTTGTGCTCCCTGAGGAAGTGAAGCCAGACAGCAGCTCTGCTAAAAGATCACAAACAACCGGTCATTTAGTTATCAGCATGCCAAAGGTATGTAAAACAATCTGAGGAGCCATTATACAAAGATACTTAAATGTTGTGAATACTTTGGGAATGTTACAAGTAAGATCTGGCAAGCTAAAGTTATTCAGTCCAGCCTTTCCCATCAGGACGTATTTTCCAAGGAAGGAGAATTCCAAAAAAATATTAATCATAGAGCTAAACCTTAGGATTTACGATCCCTTTAAAGGAACATTGTGAAAATCAGTATTAATAGAACTATTTCTATTTCCTTTCTTTTCAACAAACCAGCTTTTTATATATGAAAAGAGATTCTGCAAAACATGCAGTGTTGTGCAACTGTATAAGAAGGTTTTTAAATAATTGAAAATAAGCAACGTACCTACTTTGCTTTTTCACCTGTGAAATAATAAATACAACTCGATTACTAAAAAATTATGTGGCACATATATGTATAAAGATGATGTTTTGGTTCAAAGACAGGGATGATGTACTCCTCTCTCATCTCAGGTGATCTTCATGGGAAGAGAATCTAATTGTGGCTGTCCTATCCCTGGCAGTGTTCAAGGCCAGGTTGATTTGGGCTTTGAGCAACCTGGTCCAGTGGAAGATGGGAGAGGTTAATAAACTTCAACATCTTGCTCCTCCTTTTGGAAGGTTGGGGGCTTTAAAGTCCTCTAAGGACTACATTGTATATTTTTGGTTTTCAGAAATAGAGTAATAGTTTCCAGGAAAAAAATAAAATCTTGGTACTCTAGCTTTACCCTTGTGGCCTCTAGGAAGTTTCTCTGCTGTGTAGTAGCAGTGGAACATGGTGCCACAGATTAATTTGCCAAGATATATTAATTACAGCATTTTCTTCTGAAGGAGGAGCCTTCAGCTGCTATTTGGGGTCAGTTCTTTGTCTTTGTGCTCTTATTTAATTCTAAGACTGTGCAACTAGTAGCTAAAACTGAAGTAAAAAAGTAACTGAAAACGCAGGTTTCGGCTTTTGTCTTTTCCCACTTGTGGTTCTATACCTTCTATGTTTTCTTCTACACCCCAGTCCCATGCCATCTGTCTTCCCCTACATGGACTGCCTTTCATTAAATCACAAACTGTCTCTCTAGCATCAAGCACACAGTTTCACCAGGAGCTTGAAGAATGATGACAATTGTACTCATTTGGTTAAAATCCATATTTTGTTAATGTTCAAAATTCACTCATATGATAATTTAGGCTTTCCTAAATTTATTGCTTTGAAACTGAGGCCTTGACATTTGCCATTTTGGATAATGTTGTTTTCAAATGTTGCTGAACAGTTTTACAATTTAATTGTCTTTTGAATATTTTAAGTACTATCAGTTTGCTGTCTCATAACATACTTTTATTACTCGTGCATCTTACTAGTCTCTTTATGGATAATCAGTGTATTAGAAAATGTAAATGTTTCAGAGAATCTCTGGATATAATAAACTCTGCTGCCTGCCTAGAAAGTCATACCTAAATCAGCAAAATGAATATCCTTTCTTCATATTGTGATTGAGAACTGCCTGTATTCCATTACTAACTTTATAATTCATCTTTATTTCACCTATATATATTACCTAGTCTGAGAATCTGAAGCCTGTTTCATCTCAGAATGTCATGATTCACAGATAGTTGTGAGACCTGAGGAGAGAGAATAGAATAACTGCGTTGGTGTTCTGAGCTTTGCCTTGGTTTGGTCAAAAACTGCTTGTGTAGCTGGGACACAGGGAGATATGCATGAATGGAATACTGCGTGGTCTAATATCTTCATTGTCAGTAGATCAAAAAACTTAGATCCTGGTAAGCAGCTTTGAAGAAAAGGACCTGGGAGCATTGGTGAACACCAAGTTGAACATGAGCCTCTTGTAGAATGTATGCCTCTTGTACAGGCAGTGTCCTTTTCTGGCAAAGAAGACTAATTGTACCCTGGGTGGCATTAGGAGAGTTGCCAGTAGGTTGAGGGAGGCTATTCTTCCACTCTATTCAGAGTTGGTGAGACGCACTTGGAGTACTGTGTCCAGTGCAAGAGAGACATGAACAAAATGGAGAGAATTCAGCAAAGGGCCATGAAGATGTTGAAGGGACTGGAGCATCTCCCCTATGAGGAGAGGCTGAAACAGCTGGGACTGCTCAGCCTAGAGAAGAGAAACCTCAAGGCGATCTTACTAACACATGTAAATACCTGAATGGGGGTGCAAGACCATGGAGCCAGGCTCTTTTCCAAGGTGCCTAGTGACAGGACCAGAGGCAATGGGCACAGACTGAAACATGAGAGGTTCCCTCTGAACATCAGAACACACTTTTACTGTGAGGGTGACCAAGCACTGGCATGAGTTGAGGAGTATCCATCTTTGGGGATATTCAGAAGCCATCTGGACATGGTCCTGGGCTCTAGGTGGCCCTGCCTTGGTTGGGGGCTTGGATCAGATAACCTCCATGGATTCTTTCCAGCCTCAACCATTCTGTGAGTCTGTGATCCTGTGAATTTCGTGGATTTGCTGGCCAAGGTTGGGTTCATCCTACATAACAGCAATTGCATGTAACAGATGCTAGCTTATTGTTCTTCCCTATTACAGTCAGAGAGTCTGTTCTCTTTCTCCAGGACTGAATTAGAATGATTGAGTTACATTTTTGGATACATATCCTTTTCAGAGGCTTTCTATCCATAGAAATTTTATTGGCATTAGTAGGATGTAATCTGGGAAGCAAAGTGTAATGAATGAAGATTAACAACAACTGGTCAAGAGATACTTTTCTTCCAGAACATTATGGCTGAGGTTATCAACAATGAGAACACTAATTTGATAACAACTTAATATGAAACTTCTACCAAGGTACTAAGATACAGAGTTCATGCAACTTCTTTCAGGTTGTATGAGTGTTAAGACAAGCTTAATGACTATATTGCACCATATATAACCTTTTTGTTTCTGCTAAACAACTATTATCAAAATAAAATTATTTGCAACTAGATAAATGACCTAGTACATTCCTCAGGTAACTAAAATGCTAAAAATGCTCTTAAACTAAAAATAGTCTTTTACAATATGCTTGCAATACTATCTTGACAAGATTTCTCTCAGTAACAGAACAGAAAGTGAACTGAATTCAGTAGGTGTTTTTCACTTGCTTTAGTCAGTTTCTGATCAGGTTACTAAACCTATCACCATTCATCTTCCAGCCAGATCACAGCTCCCCAGCATTTAAAATGAAAACAAAAACCTCTTTGGTTGCCTCTCAGATGACCTTGCCATAGCACAAATGCTGGAGATCATAAACTTGATGTGAAGTAAAAAAAACCAAATAATTTTCACCTTCTTTTCTGGAGACATTTTTCTTAAATGTGCTATTTACTGTACAGCAAATCACTGCTGAATGGGTGTCTTTCTGAGGCAGCCATGTTTTCTTGCAAGGTCAGTGAAACAAACTGAAGGACACAATACTCAGTGAAATGATACAGTGACACTTCTAAAGTGTAGTGTTTATACTGTAATAATCATCTTACAGAGATTTTGCATGAATAAGGAGGTGATAGTGACTGCATTGGATATGCCTCATTTTCTGGGAAAAACATTTGTGACATGAAGCTTTTCAAATGTTGAACCTCTCTGCTCTGGCAGTGTCACCATTGCAGATGATGCAGGAAAATTAAAACCTGAGAGTTTCTTTAATAGACTTTGACCAAAATTGCATATTAAATCAATGATTTTGTAAAATGTCATCAGTAGATTACACCAATAGCATTTTAATTAACATCTGAGAGAAAGCATCAAACCCCACGGTTATTAACAAGCAGTTTTCATTTAGGGCTCTGAAACATTCCATGACATGTTTTAAAACTTCACTGTCCTTATTTTAATGAATCAGAGAGAAAATTTTGGACTTTTTGATTAATTTTTTGTTATATAAGGAATCACAAATGAATTCTGACAGCTTTTTATTGCCTGGCCCTTCAAAAGCATTTAAAAATTTAGAGATCAATGAGAGCTAGATTCTTTAATTAATTTAAAAATAGGAGTGGTATATATTATGCATGTCAGTGGAAAGGTTATTTGATAGAATTACATTATGTAATTTTCTCTTATCTAGGTATGGTAAATGCAGTAATATTTCATTACCATCAAAGACTTGTGGAGATACACAGCTGCGGAACACTAGAAACCTATTCATCTTTCAGAATAAATGTGTTTCAGGGAAACTATTGCTCAGTGGAATTCCTGTTGTAGAAGAGAGTTGCTTTTGAAAAAAGATGCAGAGTGAAAAGGTGGCTTAGCTTGACTTAGCTTAAAAATCTAGGGTTTTTTATTCCTTCTGTTTACTCATTCCAGATTCTACTTAACACATCCATTTCTAGAATTTTCTGATAATGATGTTAAAAGGGATCTTCTTTCTGTTTTCTGATTAATACAAATATTAGAAAGAGTTGCATAGAATAGCTTTCAGGAAGTTTCATTATATTAATTTAGTCTATCTTCCTGTATATCACAGGCTTTAAATTTCAGACAGCTATCTTTCTGCTAAGCCTAAAATCTTGGTTTTGGCCACAGTTGAAACTATGGTATTTCTGTTTTCCAGAGCAGCTGTCCTCACTTGATCACCATCACCATCACTAAGGGATGTCAGTCAGTCAGCTACTGGTGTGGTGAAGCTCACATACCATTGCTGTATATGGAGTTGTGTTTCAAAAACAAGAATAATTAGAGAATATCATTTGTATTTTTTTTCTTGAATAGGGGTAAGAGGGCATCTTTTGCACAGGAGAACTATGTTAAGCTACTTGATAACTGATAATAGAATTTTTAGTAGGCAAATCCTAACCCTTCCGTAAGTGCCAGGATCACTTCTTGTCAAGGAAACCTTTTCTGTTGGTTTTGGAATCAGCAAATTTATTCACCATCCTTGCTGGTGTGCTCTGAGGGCAAAGTAAGAAACATTAATCTCAAGGGGATCAGAGGAATGAATTATTGTTAAAAGAACAGAACACTAGAGGGCCTCCCGAGAAGAGAAGGAAGATCCAAAGAAATAGGCTTTCCCTCAGAGTAAACACAGAATCAGAGGGGATCAGCTTCTTCCCAATGGATTTCAGAGATGAACAACAGAAGCTACAGGCTCTGTCCTATTTCTTTTATATTTCAGAACAGAGACTTTAACTTCACTGGTCTTCTAACCTAGACTATTTTCAAATCAATTACAGTAAGAAATAGTCAATAAAATTTACTATTTGGAGTAGTTCCTGTTCTCCTTCCTGTCAAGTGCTTAAGGGGTCCCTCTGCTATGATGTTAAAGAGGGGAAAGAGATACGGTTTTGCCATAAAATTCCCTTTTGTCAACAACACGTCTTCCAAAAAATGGTGATGGACATGTTTTCTTTGAGAAGGGGAATTCACTTGGATTTTGAACTTGAGATTCTGTTTTAGCAAAGGAGCTGAGGGAATTCCTGGTCCTTTGTTCATTTCTGGTCACTTGTCCTTTTTTTAAAGTGTCCAGACTGCAGCTGAGTTTTTGATTAAAATGTCTGAACTTGCACATGAATACCAGAAGTGAAATGTGAGAGGCACATCATGGATCAGTTAGTTATTGTGGAGAAAATTAGTAATGTGCATTGTTAACATGGTACTAAACAAGACAGCATATATTTAAATACAAATAGATGTATATATTTTAAAAAATTATATATAGACTCATATATATATTTGAATATAATTCCATTCAGATGATTTGGTTAAAATTGCCTTATGCATGTGTTTCATGCTGAGTGAAGAGTGTTAAAATCTGACAGAAAAGTAAATGTCACAAGAGAAAATGTATTCAGACTATCTTAGTTTTTCTATTTTTGAGAGATTATATAAATGCTTGTGAGCATAAGTATCAACTTTCATTAGAATTATTCTTCTATTTTTATTTCAGGCTAAAGAAATAATCCTGCCTAAGCAAAAAGTAGCAACTCCAGTTAAGCATTCTGACTGCAGTGCACTGCAAAAAAATGCAAGAAGGTATTTCCTTTTTTCTTCTGCATTATTTTTATTTCATTTTTTCTCCATGTGTTACTCACATGCCAGAATGTATGCTTCTTATTATGTTATTGTTGAAAGTATGAAAATATTGATTTGTGCAGAGTAAAACTATGTCTAAAAGCTAATAGCCTGCCTGGTGCTGTTTATAAAGCGATCTGCTCCAGCAGCAGAGCCAAAAAAACACTTATTTCTGCCTATCAGTTTTGTTCCATCAGTTTATTCAGATTACTAAGATGGTGTATATTAAAACTAAATAACCAGCTGAGAATTATATCTGCAGAGCTCCTTGCTGTGTAACTCAAGTCTGAAAGCCATTTAGAAAGCAATGATTATGAATCCCTCTCATGAACTGCTTCTCACTGATCTACTGGTTGAGATACTGCAATAATAAGTACATTTGAAAAGGAGTTCTGCAAGGTTTTATAACATATATCTACCCTTTTAAATATGATGTAAACTTCTGCTCTTGAAGTCTCACAGTTAATGGCTGCCAGAATCATATATCAGTGACACACTATTTTTTGTTTTTACTCTTAGCAAGTGTTATTAGCCAACACTGTAGATATAGACTGGGCCTAAGTACAAATACGAAGATATATCTCTTAATCTTCCGTTTCCTCTTGCTATAGGCAATGGTATTCATATCAGAATAAGATAAGGTAATAACAAAGTTTGTTAAGCTGTTGCAATTTTTGTCTTGTTTGATTTCTTTGGTGTGAGTTTTGATGAATAGGCTAAACCTAAAAAATAGCATTATGGATCATGGGTCTCAATATCAAGTATACTGCTACTGTGTCTTATTTTTAATAAAGATCAGTCATGAGTTCTTTTCTTGAATGACCTAGATGATGGGAAAATGACAGGGAGACTGCAAAAGTTTGTTGAGATTCTTCATGAGCACGAGCCAAGCACTGTATCCTTTCCTTAGGCAGCAGTGACACACCTGAGGGATAGGATGTCATTTTGAAAGACCTGGACAAGCTAAAGAAGTAGTCCCATATGAACCTCATGAGTTTCAGGAAGGCCAAGCGCGAGGTCCTGCACACAGGGTGGTGCAATCCCCAGTATCAGTACAGGCTGGGGGATGAAAGGATTGCAAAAAGCCCTGAGGAGGGGGACTGGTGGGGCTTGGACTAGGTGACCTATAAAGGTCCCTTCCAACCCAATCTGCTCTATAGTCCTATTCAATGAATCTACTTTGCAAAAGGAATAGTTCTTTCCCATAAGAGTACACCTAAAGCATTAGATACATTAAAATAAATAGGTTCTAAAAAATAAATCTTAGCTTTTTTTTTTATTTTCCAGGAGAAAATCAGATTTTTCTTTGTTAAGTAACTAACATAATTTGTTTTCAAAATGGATTCTGCTAAAAAACAGAGTTGGTAACCTGTGATTAGGATTATGAATTTCCTTTGAACTGTCAGTGTGCCTTTAGCTTTAGCTACACAGTAAGTGTTTGAATAGTAGTAATAATGGGAGTATAGAAGTAATGGAAGTAATAATGTGAAATGGTCTCTTTTCCTGCTAGGTGATGAACTAAAGATAATCCATGGCATGGTGATACTTCATGAATTTCTGTTTGATTTCAATGCAGTTTTATGTAGTTATGAATATGCTTACCACAGATTTTGAAGGAAAAATATAAGTCTTAGTGTTAAAATATTACAGGAATATATATCACAAAAATAGAAATAGGAAAAAAGTCCTTTGAATTACAGTTCGTACTAAAAATAGTGAGTTTTGACCTCTTTTTAGTTGTAAAGTAGCTGACTATCCAGATGTTCAAAATTTGCTGAATAGTTGTCTCTTAGATTACAGAAGAACATTCATTACAGTGATTGCACTTGACAGCTACAGATGTCTTAGCTAAATGCTATCAGACGTATAATCTGCTAAACTATAATGCAGTGCTTTAAATCTCTTTAACTCTTGTTAGCTAGATTACATGATGATACTATTATCACTTCTGCCACATGAGAGAAATTCTTCTGTGGCTGTATAAAAAATTGTATTTCAAACCTTCAAAGAGACAAGTTCCTATGGGGGGGAATTTGACAGATTGATTTATTATACTTGCAAAGCCTCCATTATGCAGTTGCTGAGTATGCCATTCTTTATTGTAGCTGGCCTCACAATTCGTCTCTGAGGTACAGAAGTTGAGTTCATCACAGTTGCATAGGTGAAATTCAGGTGTAGGCAGGAACTGACTTTTCTGAGGGCATAGTGGAAATCTCAAGATGAAGTCAATAATTCTTGTCTCATACCCTTGGGTTTAGGCTATTCTTCCTTTAACATTAAAAATAAAAAGAAAAGAAAAATAAAAAATGTCTCTAATTGTAAATATACATGCATTTGAATTCCTTCAGTCAAAGAAAGATACCTAAAAATACATGAAAGATACCTCTTTCTGTATCAGGTTTTCTGGCTACCAGTTTGATAACTGTCATGAAGATATTGAGAATTTTTACAAAGCAAGTTACATTGTGTGGGAAAGGAGGACTTATAGAAGTTGTAATCAGTTCATTTCTTGACCCAAAAGTGGAGTTAGGTAGAACTAAGCAACATTAAAAAGGTGTTTTTACTCATTAAAGTATAGACTGATTTATGTTCTCATAGAGGCCTGGAGCTGATCAAAGCAGAGGGTATACATCTTGATCATCTGACAAATGAGGAGAACAAAAGGTGGGGTGTCTCTTAAGTGAGTAAAAATTACTTTGCACACAAAGGCATCTAGCAATCCATAACTGTAATAAGGGTGAGGAGACTTCAGAAACGTGCCCTTCTGGAAAAAAGTATTCTTACACATTCTGTTCAGTTAACTCTTGATCACTACAATCTGAAGTAATTTCCAGTTGTGCATACCTTACAAGGACAAAAGGCTGAGGGAGGAGATGTACTTTAAAGTCTCTTTGGAACACTCTGTAACTTTGTAAACAAAGTCTTGTCACCTTGTTAGAATGGAATGTGTTTTCACTGTAAGCTTCACTATTTTTTGCACATTAGGGACTCAACTTTGACGAATTTAACAGTGCTTTTTATTTTTCTGGGTTAATCAAGGAGTGAAAATAAGATGATACTATAGCCAGACTGAGAAATTCACGATCAGTTTGCCTATGCAGGTGTTTGTTAGAGCATATCTCTTGCTGACAGACAAGACCAGTTCAAAATTCAGTATCTTGAAGTGATTGTGCAAAAGAAGCTAAAGGATGGACGAGTGAAATCAAAAATGTCACTGTGACTGTGATTTTCTGTCTAACTTTGAGAAACATAATTGCTAGTATTATATATACATTCTCAGTCTGACGAATCCTATTTGTGAGAGGCAGTTGCCTTTTAGAACAGAATGGCCTAGATATCATCAGCCTTTCTTTAATCAGAATTCTTTACCAAGGATTTGTTAGTTCTTCTTAACTGTAGTTTAGTCCTTGAAAAAAGAATTGAAGTCTACCAGTCATGTATTCCCATCTTCCCAATGATCCACTGACTGAAGACTCCAGTCATAGCTTCATTTCAGACTACATCTATGTAGGGAGATTTGAAAGGCCTCTTATGCAATGAAAGATGTATTAGTATTCCAAGTATTTATAAAATCATAACTATTTACTTAGATTACCTAATAGATTTTTCTAATCCTGTATTTTCAAAAGCTGAGGCCAGACTATGGCAAGTGTCACACATTCATGGTCAGTTTTTAACATACATAACTAAGGATTTACTTTCTTGAAGCTCCCAAATAAGATATAATTCCATTTACTGGAATAACTATTTTCTTATTCAAGAAAAGGATTTTTTAGCACTTTTTCTAATATGATAATGACTTTTCTGCCATTTCATTCACAATGCTAGAAGACTGGAATAAGTGTCTCTCCAAAGCTGTTGGCTGTGACTTGTAAATATCTTTGGAAATCCTGATGCCAGAAAGGAAACTTTCAATCAGATGTCAAAAATTGCATATTCTGGATCAAGCATATGAGAAAGCTTTAGTAATCTAAATTTTATTGAAATTCAGAAGCTGAAACAGGGGAATGTAACTGTCAAGTCATTAAAATAGCAAATATGGGGATTAGGAACTGTGTGAACAAAAGTGTAAATTATCAAGAAATATCAAATTATCAGATATGTGCTCAATCACACACCAGATTGTTCAGCAGCCTGCTATAGTTATGCAAAATGGAAGGGCTGACTTTATTGCGGAGTTTTTTCATTTTCTTTGTTAAAAGAATCACTGAACTACGTGGAGATAGAAATAGCCTTCCTAAGGGGAAAAAATGCCAGGAAAAAAGAAAGGATTTAATCCAGAGTTATTTATTTTTGTATGGAGCTCTAATCTTGAGGCCATAATTTTCCCTTGAGTGGAGAACACTCAGCTGCAGGTAACAGTGCCAAAAACTGTGAACTTCTTTTTTCCTTTTAACCTGACATTGAAAATATTTGGGAACACTGAGATTTCCAGAGATGTGCTGTAGCTGGTCCTTCAAGAAGTGTTATTGTTTTCATCACTGTTATTTTACCATTGCTCATTGAAGAGTTTCAGCGACATGATTAGTTCTATTCTGCTAGGCAGAATTATACATAAAAAGATGTTTGGATGACCTATAACTCATTCTTTCTTCCCAGACGTTTCAGGTGGTTAGTCTTACGTCATCAATACCCAGCCTCTTTTTGCACAGATGACACTAAAATAGGAGCAGATTCTCAGCAGAGAAAGCACTTGTGCCTGATATTCAGTCTTTCCTATTGTCTGTTGCTAATAGATGTTTCTAGATAACATGTGCAAATTACATTTTGAGAATGACACATGTGTATAATCCTTTCATGCTGATGTGGATTGTTACTGTCAATGGTCACTGTTAGTTAATTTCTCATATACTGAATTTAGTCTGCTCCTAAGCAAAAATCTAGTCAAACTCCACAGTTTATTGTATATTCATGACTAGCAATTCGTACAATTTTAGAGTTGTAAAATACCACTACTAATTAAAATACTTTAAGGAAAATATTTTCTAACATGAGTCTAATTCATATTTATGCTTTTTTAGCTTTTTCTGAGGTGCCTCAGATTAGTGATTAGAGTAAGATTATGGACAGGGTGTGCATTTTTTGTGATTTCCCTCAAAAGCCACTGATGCAGTGATTCCGGATCACAGCACATATCATAAATTACACAGGAAACAAAAATGTCTCTTATGTTTTGGGGATGAACATTTTATAAAATGTTACTACAAAGTGAATCCACTTTTGCTTCAGTAAACTGTGTAGTATTATAAATAGAAGAACATTCAGGGTAAAGAGAAAGGAGTTTTCTCGTATTTGTCTTTGTTACCCATAAAATTCTCTGAGTAGTTTTCATTTGTGCCATGTAACTATTGTATAATTCTATGGTTATTAAAGCAGGGTGCTTATGTAATTGTTTGCCACTCAGCAAAATGATCAAATAATTCCCATAACACAAGAAAAATCTAGTGGCATAAGGCTGATGAATAAGGTGGCTAGGCTGATGACTGCTTCTTCTGTTAGTCATGCTTTTCTCAGTGTAGCATGGGAGGAGAGGATGAAACCTCCCTGGAATCCCTCTGCATCTCTCCTTCTCTGGGACAGAGATCCTGCACACAGATACGGGCTTGGATGTCTGCTCATATATCACAGAGCCTGGATGGAGAAGCACTGGCAGCATTTGGAAGCTGCTTTGCAAACCTTTGTTTTAACAGCTGAAGATGGGGTATTTTCAGTTAAAAATCTTTAAATAGATGTTATTTACATATTTTCATTACCTGTGTTGTCATCAAAGAAATGCATCCTTTCATCCAGTGACTTTGCCACTTTTTTGTCGATTTGAGTTCTAATAATGCACCTTTCTGATCTCTTGGGTAAACATGGAGTTTTCACACGTCTTTGAAGAGTGACTCCCTGTCTTTCATAATGCTGAGCTTGGAACTTTGACCCAAAGCAGCACTCAGTATGAAATGTAAATTAATATGAAGGTGCACAAATAGTGTTGGAATTTGAAGAAATGAGAACATTATTATACAGCCAGATTTCCACTTTGCCATTTTTCAGGTAAACAGTTACAAATTACTTGAAAACAGGCTACATTTTTCCATTTCGTTGTTCAGCTCCTCTACTACAAAAAAGCAGTGGCTTTAAATGCTGGAAGGCAGAAAGTATATTTCATATCTTTGATCATCATGTGCTGTGGAAGGCTTGCCTTAATGAGTGGCCTGTACACGTTTCTAAGTGTGGTCTAAAAGAAAACCCTTCATAGCAGTAGAATCTGGAAATGATGTTATACCTCTGACCTGTCTTATACTTTCATTTAGGGTTTTGTTCATACTACAAACATGGTGAGGATTCATATTGCTAAAATAGAAGAGTTAGCAGATAAAAGCAAATAATTCCATATAATTACTTTTTCTCACTATATAAAAGCATTTCTGCTTTCAAAGATGAATCTGTCACATAGAAATGAATAGGCAGCTAGCGGGAAGGAACTGTGTTAAAAAAGGAACAGAAAGAAAAAAAGAACAAAATACCCAATTAGATTAAAACACCCCTGTCTTACATCCAAAGACAACCTTCAGTAATGTGATATCAGCAATCACCATGTTCTGATATAGACAGAGCAAATTAGCTAAAAAATGAACTTCTCATGTTTGTAAGATAAGGATTCTTTTGTCTAAAATCTCTGAGATTTTGTAGTACTTCCTGTGTTTACACTGAGATTTTTTAATAACAATCACTTTTCAAGTTACAATACCTTTAATCCTGGTTTAATTGGACTCAGTAACAACTCTCACACAGAAGCCAACAGGTTTCCAAACAGGCACACAAAACAGTTCTGCTGTATCTGAAATTAAGTTCTTTCTGTTTGTTTCCCTCTTGTTTCAGGGGCAGACAAGTTGAGAAATTAGAAGTGGATCCTAGTAAATATTCATTCCCTGATATAACAAAGATAATCCAAGAAAAGGAACGAATTGGACTGGGACCTATTAAGCTACAACCAGAGAAGACTGCAGAGACTAAGAATAGTTATGTTGATTTTGAAAATAATGAAGATGTTCCTCTCTTAATTTGAAACATTCTGAAATAGTCCCTCTGTATGTAGTGTTTATGCTTGAGGTGTTTCCATGACCCTCTGTGTAAATATAATATAGCTGAAGTTGGAAATATTATTACATTTCTTATCAATAACTTTGTCATACCTGTGCTTGCTGTGGCATTTTCTGTTAGTATATTGCTATATAAATTCTTTCTGGATTGTTTACTTAGTCTCAGACCAGAATGGGATTCAGACATTGTCGTCTCTTCAGAGAATTTACAGTCTAGATTGAAAGAGGACATATTACTGTAGAAAGAGAGAGAAGGAAGGAAGAAAGCACTTGTAACAAGATTTGTGATTATTCTCACTAAACTGAAGATACCAAAAAGCTCTATGTATTCTTCTGGTGTTTTCTTTTTTTCATGAAGTACAGCAATAAAAAACAATGATATATTCTGAGAGTGAGACACATTGCTGTAATTTATCATACAGAAGTGAAATTTCCAGCATAATGCACAGCTCCTGGATTCTGGATCTGGTATAACAATGCCACTTCTTGAAGGCTTTGTGAGAATAATGCTGAACACAGTACCTCAGATGTGACACCATAGGAGCTGGGAGAAATCAGCCAGACCATTCTTGCTCTTCATCATGCAGGGGCTCTCAACTGTTCAGTCTTTTTCAGGGTCCCCTAAAAATATCAAGGCTAGTTTTTAGCTGTTGAATGAAATAAGGCTGAGGAGTTGTGATGGGATGAGCTTCCCCTTCCCTGCCTTCCAGACCTTTCTTAGCAACCAAAGACTCCATTATATTTTTTTCCCTCAGCTGCTGGATTGCTCTATGAGTGAAACAGGCAGCATCAAAGAACAAATATACACTGAATTATATTAAAAAATTACTGCAATGTGCAAGACTAGGTTTCTTTGGTTTTCTTTTGGTTTTTTATTGGGTTTTTTTTTGGTCTGGTTTCCTGAGAAAACAAGGCTTATCCTATTCTCATCTCGGCTCTGCTTTTGAATGCCAGTTCTGCTATTTTCACCCTATTTGACAGAAAAGAAAGGTAAAACAAATACTCAGCTCCTCTAAATTTAGTGAAAATTGTCACTGAGCAGTAAAAAGTACTCCTCAGTAACTCCTCACCAGAAAAAAGACATCGAGGTGCTGGAGCTGGTCCAGAGAGGGGCAGTGAAGCTGGTGAAGGGTCTGGAGCACAAGTGTGATGAGAAACTGCTGAGGGAACTGAAGTTGTTTAGTCTGGAGAAGAGAAGGCTCAGGGGTCCTCATTTTCTACAGCTACTTGAAAGGAGAATGGAGTGAGGTGGCTCTCAGTCTCTTCTCCTAAGTAACAAGAAATATAATAAGAGAAAATGGCACCAAGTTGTGCCAAGGGAGGTTTAGACTGGATATTAGCAAAAATTTCTTCCCTGAAAGGATTGTCAGGCACTGGAATGGGCTGCCCAGAGAAGTGGTTGAGTCACCATCACTGAAGGTATTTTAAAGATGTGTAGATCTGGTGCTTAGGGACACGCTTTAGTGGTGGAGTCAGCAGCGCCAGGTTAATTATTGGACTCAATGATAGTAAAGGTCTTTTCCAACCTAAATGATTCTATAATACAAAAGCATAGGAAATCAAACCTTGTTAACTCATCTACAAAATGGTGTAATGATATACATGTGCTTGAATGTCTTTTGGCCTTTTATTTGGGCAATTAATTATACAGTAAAGAAATATGTTTTGATTTTTTACCAATTTTAAGGCCACAGGTACAGAAAAAGAAAATCAAAGAGAAACTTCAAGCAAAAAGCAAGTTGAATCACTTGCATTACCTTGCTAATGGACTTGAAATGGTTTCTCTGTAAAGGAAGACTTGATTTGGTCCTGCAGAAAGAAAACACTTCCTATTCAAACCAGCTTTTGCTTCTAGGCAAATTGCTAGAGCAAGCAAATTCAAGTCAAGAAGCCCCAAAGAATATTTGTCGATTAGATCATGTTTTCATCCTTAAGACAGAGAATTAATAAGCTGCATTTGTAGCTGAATCACTAATACTGCACTTAAAATACATTAAGTGGTACTGTAGATTCAGATAGTGCCCATTATATCCCTCAGCACATAGTCAAGTGCATGATACATTCGTTGAAAGTGCCGTATCCCTAATTGTGAAAAACATAACGCAAAAACCTCAGCAGTTAGAAACAAAATAGTGCTATTGAATTTTGGGATTTTTAGCTGCTTTAATGGGTTTTATGATTCTCCACAGATGTTTAATGAGAGATAAACAGTCTATCCTGAAGTGCGCTGAAGAAAAGCAGAACATACCCATCAACTTAGGCTGATGGGTTGAACTGATGCATTTTCTTCGGTTGCAGTTAGAAATGGATATAGGATAAAAAAAAAAAAGATATTTCATACCAACACTTCATATATTGAGTGCTGAAAAGAAAGTTTATGTATCAGAAAGACATAAACCAAAGTTGCACTTGGGCATCATCTGATCTACTGTAGTATCATCTTAGATTTTTCCTGTACACTGACTTGATTTTTCCAATTCCAGAATAAATTATTCAACTTCATATCAGGGAATAAAGCCTCTCAGCCCTGAAATCTATTTAATCATCTCTACTCTGGTAAATGGCGTATAAAAATAGGAGCTTCTTTTCCAATATACCCCTATTTGCTATAAATACCTAATCATGCCAGCTAACTATAGAAAAGATGTTTTACTTCTGGATGTTACTGAACAGTTATATGCCCGTAGGGATGAACGTGGATCATTTTCTGGATTTAACATTAAAATGTCTACAACTGATACTGAACGACATGTCCGTGCCCAGGCATTGCCTGTGAGATAGCAGGGCGGCCTCCATAGCGAGTTGGTGAAATTTAGTGTAACTGTGTAGCTCTAGCAGGAAAGCAGGCAACAGGTAGTGTCATTTTTAGCACACAGTTGGATAATTAATGTTTTGATGCCTTTCAATTCTGCTTCCTTTTGTTTTTGCATGGAAGTATAAATTTTGATGACCTTAGGATGGGTGAAAAATAAAAGCTCCACAACCTTTTTAAAGATAAAAATCAGTGGATTTTGGTAGCAGATGAAACCTTTTTCCTGTAGTTTTACTGTTTGCTGTGGGGATTTTCTGATGCTTCTAAGAGGTGAACACATTGAACACTTCCTTTTTCTTCATTGCTTATTTCTGAGAATCTTGTTGGAACAACCCACCTTTCAGACCTTCAGCCACTTTGGATGAACCTGTCAAGAGTTCCAGAAGGTTGTGGAAAACAAGCATCCATACAGCCTGCTCATATAAGATGATGATTATTATTATTATTATTTATAAGTAGAAAGCTACAAAATTTGACCTCTGCTGTGAAATCAAAGGATAATACAATTACATCTTTCCCCATTCCAACTCAGTTCTCTTTGTCATCTGGTTTCTAGTGGATAGATGTTGCTGAGTTTTGGGGGAAGAAAAAGAGCTGTATTGAGCTACAATTACATCTCATAGAAAAATGAATAGCAGGTACCAAACCAGAAATACTTGTTTCACATGGTACCGTAATCTTGGGATCCAGTCTGAAAATGTCTGAAATAGAGTAACTCAATGTGTGCATTGGCCATGGAGAATACAAAGAGAGGTTGATCACAGAGAAAGAGTGTACGAGCACAAGATAATGCCAGTGGTCCACAAGAGCATAAAAACAGGTCACAAAGTTACCGATCCTAAGGTGATGCAACTTTAAGAAGACATAAGAAAGAGGACAAACAATATACAGCCAAAACAGACAAAATATCCCCTGTATAGTGAAAATGCAAAGAAGATAAGTAATAAAAGGCAGTCATGACCCCCAAAAGAAAAAGGAAGAGCAAAGAAGGAATAATGGCACCAGTATTGTCTCCCTGCTTGAGGACTTGACAACTGATCAAAGCTATCAGGAAAAAAGTGCTGCTTTTTGATTTGCCACTTGCCTCATTCCACCATTGCAGACTCAGCACTTGTATGTACAGCATTATCTCTTACTATGTAATTGGGTTAAGTAGATTAAAATTGCAGAGAGCACTGTGTGTGTGTATTGTGTCATTTCATCTCTAACTAGATGACTGGATGAATTTAAGCAGTATGCACTGGATGGATCTATTCATCATCCAGTAGACAGGAGATGGATGGGGTTAATGACAAATCCTAGCAGTACTGAGAGGAAAGAGGATGTACAATGGCTCAGGGAGGCCCTTGGATTTGCCACGAAATCTTCTCCTTGCTCTAAAACTGGGATGTAAGTTTTGGATTTGCACATTCAGAACATGAGAGTTTTGTTGCTGATGCACAAGACAATAGGAGTCCGGTTTCTTCCAGTTCCGGTTCAGGTGTTGTTGATTCATCTGGATCAAAAACCCCAAAAAGCATAAGAGAATTCATTACACAATTTCAGGGTAAAGCTATGCTTACAATTACAGCTGCATTGCAGAACAACCAGCACTAAAATATCAAAGCTTGATTCAAAACTTGATTTTGTCTTACAGTCTCAAATGTGGATATCTGAATATACCCAACATGGGTAACAGTATTGGACATGTAAAATGTGTTTTTCCACTGCATGTTTCAAATGATAATTCCCATAATGGCAAGCATGTGAGTAATAAATACACTTCTTAATGCTTAATGAATAGAGAAAGCCATAGAATTGACTGAACGTAAGCCCTTTTTGGAGCAGTTACTAAAAATCAGGTGTTGTCAAAGCTAGACTGTGGTTATAACTACAACTTCACCCAACAAAATCACTGACACTCACAATGGTTGGGGTTGGAAGGCACCTCAAGAGGCTACCTGGTCCAATCCCCCTGCTCAAGCTGGTCTATCTAGACCCAATTATGTGATGGTGCACCTAGCATCCATATTCTGCATAAGGCTTGTTGAACACCATTTTTTCACAAAGATGTAATAATTGCTTTTGTGATTGAAAAGTAACCAAAGCAATAATCTAATTATGTGTATTCCCTTTGTAGGGTGAGGAACTTTGTTGTGAGGCAACCAACCACGGATTTGGATTAAGAAAGAACTTGTTTTCAACAGCACCTTATGTTAGTGGGATAGATAGAATGGCTGGAGTGCCAGATCTCTGGGTACAAAATACCAGGTAGAAGGCTAGTAGGATAAAAAAAAGGTAGAAGGCTAGGGACAACGTAGGACCCCTCCAAAAGCTATCAGGAGAACTGGCTACCCTGGATTTGGAGAAGGCTGAGGTTCTTAATGACTTCTTTGCCTCAGATTTCACTGGCAAAGGCTCTGACCACACCACCCAAGTCTTGGAAAGCAGACGCAGGGACTGTGAGAATTAAGACCTTGGTCCCACTGTAGGAAAGGTTATGGTTCGAGACCATCTTAACCTGAACATGCACAAGTCCATGGAACCTGATGAAGTCCATCCGTGGGTCCTGAAGAAGCTGGCAAATTAAGTTGCTAAGACACTGTCCATCACAGAATCATAGAATAGTTAGGGTTCGAAAGGACCTTAAGATCATCAAGTTCCAAGCCCCTTGCCATGGGCAGGGACACCTCGCTCTAAACCATATTACCCAAGGCCTCGTCCAACCTAGCCTTAAACACTGCCAGGGATGAAGCATTCACAACCTCCCTGGACAATTTGAAAGATCATGGCAGTCAGGTGAAGTTCCTGACGACTGGAAAAAGGGAACTATAACCCCCATTTTCAAGAAGGGGAAAATGGATGACCCAGGGAATTACAGACCAGTCAGTCTCACCTCTGTGCCTGGCAAAATCTTGGAGCAGATTCTCCTGGAAGGCATGCTAAGGCACATGAAAACCAGCAAGGTGCTTGGTGACAGCCAGCATGGCTTCACTAAGGCAGGAAATCCTGCCTGACCAATTTGGTGGCCTTCTATGATGAGGCTTTAAACTAGATGTGTTGGGGGTGGGGGGCATCATTCCATCCCAACACGTCCAGTCAGTTGCCAGAACCTATAATAAATCCTCAGAGCAATGTAGATATATTCCAGCTGCTCCAGCCAATGGGCCAGCTTCATTTGGAGCTTGGCTCAGATGCCTCTATAAAAATGCCCGTAGCATGGGGAACAAACAAGAGGAATTAGAGATGTGCGCACGTCTAAGGGGGTATGATATAATAGGTATCACAGAAACATGGTGGGGTGGTTCCTATGACTGGAGTGTTGGAATGGAAGTTACAGGCTCTTTAGAAAAGACAGGCCTGGCAGGTGGGTAGGGGGAGTTGCCCTTTATGTTAGGGATAGGCTGGAGAGTATCAAGCTCTGTCTGGGGACAGGTGATCAGTTAACAGAGAGTTTGTGGGTCAGGGTTAAAGGGAAAACAGCTATGGGAGACATTACTGTGTTTATCTGTTACAGACGGCCTGATCAAGAGGAACCTGCAGATGAAGTACTCTATAGGCAGATAGGAAAAGCCTCACGCTCACAGGCCCTCATTCTCATGGATCACTTCAACCACCCTGACATCTGTTGGAACGAGGGTACGGCCCGGCACAAGCAATCCAGGAGGTTCCTCAATTGTGTGGAAGACAACTTCCTCCTGCAAGGAATAGAGGAGCCAACAAGAAGAGGTGCCATGCTTGACCTCGTGCTCACCAACAGGGAAGGGATCATTGGAAATGTGACTCATCCAGCCTTGGATGCAGCGATCACGAGATGGCTGAATTTGAGATCCTTAGGACAGTGAGAAGAGCGTGCAGCAAGCTCACTGCCCTAGATTCCAAAAGAGCAGACTTTGGCCTCTTCAGGAACCTGCTTAGTAAGGTTCCATGGGATATTGTCCTAGAGGGCAGGGGAGCCCAAGACTCTTGGTTGATATTCAAGGATCACCTGCTACAAGCTCAGGAGTGTTGCATCCCAACCAGAAGGAAGTGCAGCAGGAGGGCCAGGAGACCTCCTTGGATGCATAAGGAGCTGCTGAGGAAAGTTCAAATGAAAAAAGAGTTTTATAGAAAGTGGAAGCAAGGACAGGGGGCCTGGGAAGAGTACAGGGATGTTGTCCAGGAAGCTAGGGACCAGGTTAGGAAAGCTAAGGCCCAGTTAGAATTAAACTTGGCTAGGGATGATAAGGATAACAGGAAGAGAATAGGGAGAATGTAAGCTCCCTCAGGAAGCTCTCAGGAGAACTAGCTACACAGGATTTGGAGAAGGCCAGATTGGACAAGGCCTTGGGTGATATGGTTTAGTGTGAGGTGTCCCTGCCCATGACAGGGGGGTTGGAACTTGATGATCTTAAGGTCCTTTCCAACCCTAACTATTCTATGATTCTATGACATGGACAGTGGGATTGAGTGCGCCCTCACAGCAAGTTTGCCGATGACACCAAGCTGTGTGGTTCGGTTGATACGCTGGAGGGAAGGAATGCCATCCAGAGGGACCTTGACATGTTTGTGAGGTGGGCTGATGCCAACCTCATGAAGTTTAACCATGCCAAGTGCAAGGTCCTACACCTGGGTCGGCACAATCCCAGACACAGCTACAGGCTGGGCAGAGAAGAGATTCAGAGCAGCCCTGCTGAGAAGGACTTGGGGATGCTGGTCTATGGGAAAATGAACATGAGCTGGCCAACCGTATCCTGGGCTGCATCAAAAGGAGTATGACCAGCAGGTCGAAGGAGGTGATCCTGCCCATTTATTCTGCTCTCGTGAGACCTCACCTGGAGTATTGCATGCAGTTCTGGTGTCTTCAACATAAAAAGGACATGGATCTGTTGGAACAAGTCCAGAGGAGGGCCACAAGAATCATCAGGGGACTGGAGCACCTCCCATATGAAGAGCTGCTGAGAAAGTTGGGACTGTTCAGCCTGGAGAAGAGAAGGCTGCATGGAGACTTCATAGCAGCCTTCCAGTATCTGAAGGGGGCCTATAGGGATGCTGGGGAGGGATTCTTCATTAGGGACTGTAGTGATAGGACAGGGGAAGTTTAGATTAGATATAAGGAAGAAGTTCTTTACTGTGAGGGTGGTGAGGCACTGGAAAAGGTTGCTCAACAAAGTTGTGAATGCTCCATCCCTGGCAGTGTTCAAGGTCAGGTTGGACAGAGCCTTGGGTGGCATGGTCTAGTGCGAAGTGTTCCTGGCCATGGCAGGGGGATTGGAACTGGATGATCTTAAGGTCCTTTCCAACCCTAACTCTTCTATGATTCTATGATTCTAAATGATTGGAATCATGGCACAGCCCTTTCCCCTGTCCACCAGCCCATAGGTCATGTTATTCACCATTTAATTGAAAATTATTTGAGAATAAATGTATTTTTCCTCTTAGAGAGTCTTCTGTAGGATGTTGAAGCTTATTGCTCTCATTTGAACGAAGTGAGCTATACTCTTCTTCCTTACAAGCCCTGCCTGTAGACAGCAACAACCAGATTTTAACATGATAGTTTGCCCTTTTTTGAGTTTAGATCTGTGCACAGTAGCAATTTTTTTATATAGAGCACTTTATAGAATGGATCATAGAATCACAGAATGGTTTGGGATATAAGAATGGAAGGGACCTGAAAACCATCCACTTCACCCACATGCCATGGGGAGGGACATCTCACACTAGAGCAGGTCACTCAAAGCCCCACCCAACTAGGCCTTGAACATTGACAAGGACAGGGCAGCCACAGCTTCTTTGGGCAACCTGTGCCAGTGCCTCACTACCCTCATAGTGAAGAACTTCTTCCTTATATCCAACCTGAGCATCCACTGTTTATTATCAATCTATAAGATACTTTTCTCCCATTTGACAGCATTTTCTAGCATGAAAGCATAGGAAAATCATAATAACCAAGTCCATACTGCGAGTTGTACTGCTTTTACTGGAAATGCAACTTTAAGTGTAGTAAAGCCTTAGTGTCTGGGGGAAAAAAATCTCTGAGGTTACAGCCTGTATCGTATGAACAGAAGCGCTTAAAAGCTCCACGGCTCCAAATTGGAGCATTTTTCTCTTCAGAAACTTCACAGAAAATATGTGAATAGAACAGGAGACTGGTGAACATTTGGTTAGAAAGATGTGAGCTGCGGCTATGCTTTGACCCTTGTTTCTGTGTTCTCAGTGCTAACCATCTGCAAGTCTACCGGCAGTATAATTATGCCTGTTTTACAGTGTACATAAATTAGTGTTGGCTCCTCTGGTTTTGCAACCAGGCAGGCAGCCATCTGATTTTTTAATTAAGGATTTCACTGAGATTGATAATAAAGTTCCAATATGCTTCCATATTTAAATGGAAGTGCACAAGGAGTAGAGAACTTTTAGAGAGGAAACATCCACAACAATTTATCAGTCACCTATGAAGTACAGCCAATGACATCAGATAGGAAAGAAATCCCAGCTGACTGATTTTCCTGCACAGAACTCCATTCTGCAGTGGAAATCCTCTAAGGGAATCAAGCAAATCTTTTTCACATGTTATTTTAATTTACATAAAGTGGAGACTTTGTATTGGACTTCTGACCATTTAAAGATGCTGGTATGCTTTATCATTTTCAGAACTTCTGTGCGCATATGCTCAGCATCTAGTTACAACTTCAGATATTTAAATGCTTAAAAAGAAGTATCACCCTCCCTTATGTCTGCAGTAAAAGTTGCATTCATCCCACCAAAATAATTTTTCAATAGAATCATAGAAGCATAGAACAGTTTGGGTTGGAAAGGACGTTAACTTCATCTACTCCCAACCCCCTGCCATGGACAGGGTCAACACACACTAAACCATGTTGCTCAAGGCTCGGTCCAGCCTGGCCTTGAACACTGCCAGGGATGGAGCATTCACAACTTTGTTGAGCAACCCATTCCAGTGCCTCACCACCCTCACAGTAAAGAACTTCTTCTTTACGTCTGAGAGACAATATCTAACCTGAGCTTCCCATTTCAGTTTGAACTCATTAACTCTTGTCCTATCACTACAGTCCCTAATGAAGAGTCCATGTAATTTTCAGTTCTCCAGGTGAGCCTGGGGCGTTAACATAAGGACATGGACCTGCTCAAGTAATTCCAGAGAAAGCCATAAAGGTGATCTGAGGGCTGGAGCACCTCTCCTATGTAGACAAGATAAGAGAGGTGCTCCAGAGAAGCTGTGGCTGCCCCATCCCTGGCAGTGTTCAAGGCCAGGTTGGATGGGGCTTGGAGCAACTTGCTCTAGTGGAAGGTGTTCCTGCCTGTGGCAGAGCGGTTAGAACTGGATGATCTTAAGGTCCCTTCCAAGCCAAACCATTCCATGATGCTATGATTCTAAATAAAAATATGTGTCTGTTAAAAGGTATGCTTCCAGTTTAGTTCAGTCTGGGCATTCATGCATGAAACTAAGCCACTGCCCAGTATCCAAAACTTTTCTGGGTGTGTCTGCAGTGAAGGTCTATAGTATTTTAGACAAATCAGTTAAACTTCTTCAGTTTCCTTCCCACAGATCTGGACATTCAGTCTGAACATTCTCAAAGTGATAGTGAAACGTCAAAGGCTCCTGAGACATGTTAGCATGTACCTCAAAGATGTGAACATGTAGTGGGATTACTTTGTGCTAAATGCTGGGGTGATTTCTGTGGGGCTGAAGGTAATTTCTCACACTTTATCTGCTGTGATGAGGCACATAATTACTTGTCTTTGATCTGTAAAGCAAATTCTCCCTCTTTATCAGTGTTTGACAGTGGACATTTAACAACCTGGTTAATCAAAACCAGATTATACTGCTAGAATTAATGAGTCATTGAAGGGGTTTAATGATTTAGGGAAGCTTTTTAAAGCCTGTTTCAAAGAGATTACTTAGCTTAATATTTGTTAAATGTGTGGCATGGATGTCACAGTAATTCAGTCAAATGAATTTCTCTGCGTTAACTTTACCCTGATACCTCATCATTGAAAATCTTAGATCTAGTTCATGTTTCTTTTGATAGACAAAAAAGCTCTTTCTTGTTTCCCATTATATTAGTTCAGGATTCAGTGTAGAGTATTGAAGGACAGCTGGCAAAAATATCCATTTAAATCCTCCTGGACTAAAGTAGAAGAGATTTTATTATTGGGAATAAGCTGGATTATGGTATCTGAACAACAAGAATAAAGCAAGTTGCTATGCATAGAGACAGAGAAGTCTGCCTTTCGTATGAGGTATTGAATTAGATTTAGCACCTGCCAGTTCTTGAGATGTCACACCTTAAATTCATCACTGGGCCCTTGAATCAGGAGCAAAGCTCCATGTCCTTTAGTCATACAGACCTGAGGTTCCAGGTTTCCATCTTTGGCTGTAAAGACTTTGTGTGGTATCCTTTGACCTGGAGCTTTTCTCCAGTTGGGAAAGCAGATGCAAAATGTTGTTCGCTTTATCCAGGGAACATATGGTATATGAACACAAGTATAAATGTCCTCCCCACTGCTTGTGCGGCAGAATGGACACACTGTTTCTGTACTTCCTTGTGTATTCTGGGGCATGACAATAGAATCATAGAATCATAGAATGGTTTGGGCAGGAAAGGACCTTAAGATCATCAAGTTCCAACCCCCCTGCTATGCCCAGGGACACCTCACACTAAACCATGTCACCCAAGGCTCTGTCCAACCCGGCCTTGAGGATTGCCAGGGATGGAGCATTCGAAACCTCCCTCGGCAACCCATTCCAGTGCCTCACCACCCTCACAGCAAAGAACTTCTTCCTTATACCCAACCTGAACTTCTCCTGTTCAAGTTTTAACCCATTACCCCTTGTCCTATCACTACAGTCCCTAATGAAGAGTCCCTCCCCAGCATCCCTATAGGCCCTCTTCAGATACTAGAAGGCTGCTATGAGTTCTCCACGCAGCCTTCTCTTCTCCAGGCTGAACAGCCCCAACTTTCTCAGCCTATCTTAATATGGTTCTAGGAATCTATTGCCTGCATATAATATATTGCCTGTATATATTTGTAATATATACATTGCAAACAAGGGCATGGCAAATGGACACAAGCAGGAGACTCACTTCAGAAGCACTGTCTGTTTCTGAAATGTACAACTCCAGGGGTCCATTTCCAGGCTACTTTTGCTTGTGAATGTGGTGCTGTATCATTCATGCTGATTTCAAAGTTCTTGTTTTATGTTTATATGAACTTGCCATTTGCTTTTAGCCAAAGGGATTTGAGTAAACAGCTCAATGTGCAAAGTAACTCTTAAATTCTGCATATAGCATGGTTTATTGTCATAGTCACTCAAGTGAAATTCCTTTGCACTGAGAGGTCTCCAGCACTCAGATCCGTTGTTCCAGGACTCACATACCATAACCTGAATTTTCCCAGAAAGGTCTGATCTCTACTGTTTTACCTAATCTTTACCAGCTTCCCAGGGAGGCCTGGAAGCTTCCCTCACACGGCTCAGCTCCATTGATACTGAAACAATGGTGAATCGTGAGTCAAAAGTTGGAAAAGACAACCTCATTGTATGGGTGAGCAAATGAAGACTCTTACGTAAAGTAGCACACCTCAGTCACTCGATCCAGTAGTGACAGAGCTGAGGATAGAATTCACAAACCCATCACTAGAGGACAGGATGTACAAATGCACTGATAAATATCTTCTGCCCACAGCAGTAGGTGCACTGAAGGCCAGATGAAGCCAAATCAGAAGTCTATTTAACCCAGTACCACTTAGGACATGCCATAGGCCAGCAAAATGCAGTGAATAGCAACATACCACCTCCCTGTGTGGTGTGTTGTGCACTGTTGTGCATCTGTGACTGCCCCTCCATGCCTTCTGCCCTATAGGGGAGGCAGGACTGAGACTGCGGTTCTCTTATACACTCCAATCTATTCTAGTCCCTTCTCCCTCATTCTGGGAGAGGCAAAATTCAATTCTGCATACCCTGTTGATAAGTATTGATCCTGTTCTGTATGAGAGATGTTGAAAATAACGATCCTGCCCAGACACAATCTCAGTCAGCAGCTGTAGGATATGACCAAGTCTTCTCTGCAGGGCTGCTCTGAATCTCTTCTCTGCCCAACCTGTAGCTGTCTCTGGGATTGCTCTGATCCAGGTGTAGGACCTTGCAGTTGGCATGGTTAAACTTCATGAGGTTGGCATCAGCCCACCTCACAAGCATGTCAAGGTCCCTCTGGATGGCATTCCTTCCCTCCAGCGTATCAACGGAACCACACAGCTTCGTGTCATCGGCAAACTTGCTGAGGGCGCACTCAATCCCACTGTCCATGTCAGCGACAAAGATGTTAAACAAGACAGGTCCCAACACCAATCCCTGAGGGACACCACTCATTACTGGTTTCCATCTGGACATTGAGCCATTAACCACAACTCTTTGTGTGCGGCCATCCAGCCAGTTCTTTATCCACTGAGTGGTCCATCCATCAAATTGATGTCTCTCCAATTTAGAGACAAGGATGTCGCGCGGGACAGTGTCAAACTCTTTACACAAGTCCAGGTAGATGACATCAACTGCTCTACTGCTGTCCATCAGTTCTGTAGCCCCATCATAGAAGGCCACCAAATTGGTCAGGCAGGATTTCCCCTTAGTGAAGCCATGCTGGCTGTCACCAAGCACCTTGTATTTCATGTGCCTTAGCATGCCTTCCAGGAGAATGTGCTCCAAGATTTTGCCAGGCACAGAGGTGAGACTGACTGGTCTGTAATTCCCCAGGTCATCCATTTTCCCCTTCTTGAAAATGGGGGTTATATTTCCCTTTTTCCAGTTATTAGGAACTTCACCTGACTGCCATGATCTTTCAAATATGATGGCCAGCGGCTTAGCAACTTCATTTGCCAGCTCCTTCGGGACCTGTGGATGGATTTCATCCGGACCCATGGACTTGTGCACGTTCAGATTTTTAAGATGGTCTCGAACCAATTCCTCTCCTACAGTTGGCCCAAGGTCTTCATTCTCACAGTCCCTGCATCTGCCTTCCAAGACTTGGTTATCTTTCACTTTCCTACAGATTATTAATAGTCTCTTATATTTTAAATAGTATCAAGAACTCAGCCCACATATTTATCAAACTCTCTTCATGGAGCTCAGATTTTCTTTCCTGGGTTTCAATAGCTAGACAAGAACCTGTCACAATGTACCAACAGATCAAGCTGGTTTAGGTAGAGTTATTTCCCCCTCATTTAGAGACATTGAACTCTCGTTTCATTCAGTCACCCAGCCACTTGGGATTTTCAGGAATGTTTGCACTCTTCTCGGGCAGTTTCAGATGTGACTGCGGCAAGTCATTTTATCACCCACCTCACAATTCATTTTAGTGAATGCTATCATCTCACTACTCATATCTTTTTCTGGACCATTTGAGAAGATGTTGAGCAGCTCAACTTTGAGTAGAGGTCTCTCTGGGGATCCTCAGATAATCCTCTATTGTGAAACTGCCCATCAATTCCTACTATTTTCCTGTCTTTGAGAAATTCTTAACCCTTGAGGTGACCTTCCTTCTTATGCGATGACATCTTAGTTCCCTTCCTAATCTTTCAACCTGATCTAAAGCTTTTTTAAGGACTGAGTGCATTAGATCAAGTAGAACATCCTTCTCTGCATGCTCTCTAGAAATATTTCTATTGTGTCAAACTATTGGCAGTAAGGCTTTCAAGTGGCTGTAGTTCAAGTGATTTTTGTGATTTCAGTTGCTTCCATTTTTAGTATCCAATGTGAGATGCCTTTAGAGGGCAGTGATTTGTCACTCTCAGTGATTTTTCACCCTGCCTTTAGTCATTCCCTTGGAGGAGTTTCACCTTGAACGTATAGGACCCTGCTTAAAAACTTGGTCTGGCTCTGTGGAAATACACATACAGAAAGTAGAACACAGTGGCATTTCTGGTTATGCTGAGGACGAGAGCTGGTCACAAACCAAAATGAATGGTAAGGCATTTAAAAAACACGTCGTCTCTCAAAAAGCACACAATAGACACTTCTGGCTTCTCATCCAGCTTTTGGCAAATTAGATAAGTGAGCAAGAGTTTTTCCCATGCAGGCAAGTAGGATGAAAAAAGAAGCTATCACTTGAAGAGAAAGAAGAGGAGAGAGCTAAAATCCTTCCTCCTCTGGACTGGAGTTGAAGAGGAGGCAGAACAAGAGATGCCAAAGGCACCAAATGCAAAAACTCTTCAAGCCTTTTTGTGCATGTCACTTCCAGACAGTGAATTGCTGAGACCTTTGCAGCATATTCAATGCAGCAATCTGGATGTAAATGGTTTTTATAAGATGCCATTTTCAATTGGAAGGTCATTCCAGCAGGGAAGTTCTCCAACAGCCAGCAGTGCATATTTTTACTTTTACCTTTAGAAACCCATTTCCACATTCTTTTCTAACTTTTTTTCTCAAACATAATGAACTCTTATTCTACGCTAGAACTGGAATGAGCTGAATGTTCTCTTATTCTGTTTAGACTTGAAAGAACATAACATTTGCATGTCAATAGTCTTTAGCAGATCCACTCTGTACATCATCTGCATGCCTTTGACTGTCTGACAATTAACAAATTAGTATCTGCATATGATGTATCTTTCTGGGAAATGGTGAGAGGTTGGTGAGAAGCTTTACCATATTCATCACATTTATTGGCATTTTGGGGAGAAGCAATTACAGTGGCTCCACTAAATTTATTGCTGCACTCTGTCAGGGATTCAGACCTTGACAGTTTACCCTTGTATATTCTGATAGTGTAATACAGAAATATGGCTGACCATAAAAACTGCAAGAGTTCTTTAGACCTTAGTCAAGAAACTCATTGCGTATTCCTTTGTAAAGACTTTTGGAGTGAAAAGTGACTTGGGAGGCTAAATATAGCCCTTTGAATGGCAGTAGCAAATATATCAGTGGACCTGGGAGCATCAGTCAGGAGAAAGAATTGTGGTCACAACATAGGACTTGCAAACAGGTGCTAATTCTTCTTCCACTACATCCTCATGAACTTTGGTTGTTTTCATTGGTGCCCTCCTTCATTTTCACATTTCAAGACAGGAAAGGCCATGCAGTCAAGAATCCATCTCCGTGCATAGGTGCTGAATCCTTGGAAACAAATCTAATACGGATTCTTGCAACATCTATGCATACAAATCCATTGATGCACCAGTAACTGGTGCTAAGGGTGAATGTGTCAAACCCTGCACAAGTGGAACAAGAAGAGTAGGATAGGATAGGATAGGGTAGGATGGGATGGGATGGGATAGGGTAGGGTAGGGTAGGGTAGGATAGGATAGGACAGGACAGGACAGGCCCGCACAGGACAAGACAGGCCCTCTAAGTCCGTGGTACAAACAAGCTCTTTTCTGATTATGAGCTGGCTCTGGTTTTTCCTAGTTGTCGGATTTTATGTTTCATTTACAGAAGGACTTTTGTTATTAATTCATTTTCTCTCTTATTTTTTGCAGTTTCTGGGATGAAACTCATGCTCACTACAGATAGTTGTGAGTCTGGGATCAAGACGAGGTGTTGTAAGTGCTAAGAGACAGTTTGACACCAAATGTGTCAGTAGAGTGCCAAAGCACATAAAAGCAACGGTCCAGAGAGTTCTGGCTCCTTCCCTGGGGATTGTAAAAGCTAAAGACTTGGTTTCTTGGGAAAAATGACTGCATGTAACCTGCGAACTGATGTCATCCTTGTTGCTCCAAGCAAAATGCCATCTTGAGGGCTGAATGCAGCCTATGTCTGAGATACATTGCTTAATATCAGCTCAGATACTGCACTCACTGCATAAATTATGGGAGATAACTTTTTCTTTTCTAATAGGCAAGACATGAAAAAAGAGATTTAAGAAAATAAAATATGGTCAGAATGTCACTTTCTGAAGAGGGTTGGCATCAATCCCCGCCAGACGTCCAGCCCCAGAGCAATCATGGCTCTTTCAGGGAACAAACAAATGTCTACCTCACTTAAGTGACAGACTGGGGTCCCTCACAGGCAGTGGAAACACAAAAGAACTTCTAGAAAGTTTCTCCATAGGGTGAGTAGGCCCTAACCTAGACACTTGGATAGGCATATATGCCTAACTACTTATGCAGGCAAACAAAAATACTGTGTAATTGATTTTTCCCTGATAGCTCCACACCATCTTTCCCATCATATAAAGTTTGATGTGAAAATGTCTGGAGATCTCCAGGCTGCACCTTGTGGCCAACAACAATTTTGAAAGAAACAAATTTTCCAAGATCTTATTACAAATACAAAATGAACAGAAATGCATCAGCATCATCTCCTTCTGACATTTCCATGTCTAGCAACATGAGTTCTAATGCATAAAATTGCTGATTATTATTCTTCCCTAGCCATGATTTTATAACCTTGCACCAGGAGGAAGGATGAGTCAATATTAGAAGCTGACCTGAGAAACATTTAGCTGTATTTATTGGTCCAGCAAAGGAAAGTTTTATAATCCACACAGTGGTGTTTCTCTTCATCCAGGTATTTTTCCTCTACGTTTATAAACACATTTCCAGGCTGACCTCTACTATGAGAACTTCTCTCCCTGAGACATAGCCAAGTGGTTTAAGGACTGAGACATAAAAAGAAAGACCTCCATGCCCTCTTTGGTTCTCATACTACCTTTGTTTGTAGATTGTGAGTTTGAAGAACAGACTGGACCAAGTTGGAAGGACTGGGTTTTATCATCTCTGGGGGCAAAAGTTAACATCTTCTACATGAGTGCAGAGGACAAAATTAAGGGACACTGGAGGACCTTGCTAGGGATGATCCTGACAGCCTGGAGGACAGCTGGAGCAATCATAGGAAGCCCCAGTTTGGCCATGCAGAGGATGAGGATGCATAGAAAGGTTGAAGGTAAGTAGGATGGGAGTTGTGGGGACTTGGGTGTGTGAGCAACCTCCAGATGGTTTATGCTGGATTTCATATGTAGGATATGGTTTTGATGAGCCATTCCTGGCCTCTCACAAGCCTCCCACTGCTGTATCCATAGCATCACATGCTAATAATGACAGCTAGCATTCTGGTTTGGGGCTTGAATGAGTGTTCATATAGGAGAGGTGAAGGAAGTCTGCAGCATCCCTGGTGCTTGTTGGAAGACATTTGGCTGGTAGCAAGGGAGTGAGTCTGACAACGGGTGCCTCATCCTGAGCTCTTCAGGCAATAGCTAGTGACACCAGAAGCCTGAAACCAAGAGTTCCACAGCATGTGGTACTCAGCCATTGTTAGCATCCCTTGCTCTTTGATAACAAGGGAGCATTTACATGACTTTTTGCTGAGATTAGCTCATAGAAAACAAACCATTGCTTGTTAAACACATGACACATCAGTTGTTTGTACGCACATCTAATTAGCACATGATTTGATGACATCTCTTGGGGGAGTCAGAGGGTAGGAGAGGCATCACGTTGTGCTTGTTTGTCATTTTTTCCTTTGTCAAAACCATGTCATTTATGTTAAACGCCTGATTAGCCAGAGCCTGACTTTCTGACATGCAAAAATGCGTCCCTTCGAAACTAAGCTGTCCGGATTATGCACGACCCAAGACACATTTCTTCCAGCTTTGCAATGGATTAGCTTCTGTTCCCAGCTCAGTGAACACTGACTTCTCTTTTGTTTGAGAGCTCTGCATATTTAGTTGCTGAGCAAATTCAGATCTCAGGGTTCTTTCACTCTCTGAGTGCATTTCCAAAGTGCGCTCAAGCAGCAAAGAATTTCACTCAGGTATTTTATGGGTGAATATGAATCTGATTATGTCTTCCATGTATTCAGCCCAATTCACCCTTGTTAGTTTAAAAACCTAAACGGCCTTTAAACTGGACATGTGAAAGCATTCCATTTCAATCGAGGACATATACTTTCCAAGTGTCTCTTCCTACGTCAGCCAAATTTTATTTATATGAGAAGTACCCTCAACAGTCAGCTCTTTGCACAGGCTGCACCATGTGCTAAGAGCTCTCCTGAAGGATTGCCATGCTCAGTGCACTCTCAGGTCATGCCTATGCATGACCTACACAAGGTCACTTCACCAGCTTGTCTATCCTGTCTCCCCATGTCTCAGTATCTTCCAATGATGGACTGTCTGATGCGTGCATTACCATAACTGGCAGTCTTACAGAAGTCAAACAGTTTTCAATCTCTTTTCTTCTGGAAACTGTAAAGGGACTTCTTTGCCATTGAGAGCAGCTATTGTAAGACCCAACTGAACAGGACCCAGTGGAAGAATGGACAGAGGAGCCAGACAGATTGGGAGTGTGGAAAAGGGCACCTCGAATTCTCAGTCACCTTTAGGAATATAGCCCTACAGAAATGAAGATCATCCAGGAAACGGAGGGGTGAATATGTGCTGTGGAAAACTCATCAGAAAGACCTGGGCATACTTTCAGAAGTTATTCATGGAGCTGTTGTAGTCAGAGGGGTCATTATAGATAGAGGACTGGCACTTTGCAAGCAGGACATATGAGGATATCCCCCAATCAGTGTATCACTGGTAACATGCCTTCCAGCACCTTCAATCTGTTGACCTGTGGGTGCAGTCAGATAGCATTGATTTATCCTCTGACTCTCTACAAGTAAGGCTGATTTACTTCACTGCTGTCCACATGCTTGTGCTAGTGCAAAACAGGGCAGGATATCACCATGACCATGAAGGTTTGCTTCCTTTGCATGCAGCTTAGAAGATGGTGGGAAGTAAACCAGCAAAAGTCAGCAAGCCTGAAGGAGCTTGGGATCAGTGTACCTATGAATGACACCATGTAGATCAGGTTCAGGTTTTGAGTAATGTGAAAGGCAGAACTGACATTTCACCACATTCAATACAAACTTTCAATGACTCCAAAGCTCCTCCAGCTCACTGCAAAGACTGTAGTAACTTCAGATGTCAGGGTAGCACCAAATTGCTGAGCAAATAAAAAGCCACAAAATGTAGAGATAAATGAATGGAATATCAAGCACTCCAGAGACAAGGAACACCAAAAGACATGGTTGCCTTAGAAAATCAGCTCTTCTCTAGTGCACACACCTGGTAGTGTTTATTCAGTCTTTCTTGTTTTCATGTAGGAAGAGAGAGAGAATGAATATATGTGTAATTAAAACATTGGGCCGAATTTGAACTGAAATGAATCATCATAACTGCAGGAATTCCTGATATTTTTTTTTTAATGTGCCTAAAATATCTTCTTTGAATTATACTTGCTTTCATATTATTTTTAATTTCAATTTATTTAATTCTAAAAACTGATTTAAGCTCCAGAGATGCCTTGAAAGAAGCCACAGACAATTATATGCTTCTGCTTAATATTCAGAAGAAAGAGAAAAGAAGCTGTTAAAACTATTCCTGGTTTGTGCCAGAGCTCCAAATGTCTTCTCTGAAAACTAATTACATCTTGGCATATGCAGCCCTGGCAAAAGCGTTGCAATAAAAATAGAGGACAAGAAATGAACTAATTCTCTTCATTTAAAAAATAATTCATAGAGAAAAATCCCTCGGTTCCCTGCTGCTTGCAAGCTGTTAATGTAGAGCAGAGAGGAACGTTTCCTAATTTAGTATGGACTTTCTTCTAAGAGCTGCCAATCCTTCAGATGCTGGGGGAGAGCTGGAGTAGCAGAGCTGTCCAGAATGTCTGATTTATAATTGTTTTTATCAGTCTTTGCTGCCTATCAGCAGAGACACCAGCGAGTAATCCAATTAAAACAAGCATCTATTTGGAGAGTTGAACCCTAACAAGGAAATTCAGGCTCCAATGAAGAAAACAGGAGTTTGCCATCAGCTTCAGCTAACCCAGGACTGAAAAAACTGGCCTTGACTTTAGAAATTGTTGATGCGCAAGAAGGACATTTGAAGTATATGCTTATATCTAAACTATTAACTAAGTCCCATTGACTTTAATACAGGACATTATGTCGGAGGTGTAAGTGTTAGACCCATCAGGGAGATTCCTTTAGCTTTCTGCCATGTAGATGTCTGTCTCCCTCCTAGTCACTCTTCACACTTTTATAGTCATGGAGAGAAATAAGCAGCTTAAAGATGTGAGTAATCTACTCTTGTTGTTTATGACAAGGTGCCTGTTTCTCCAGATTAACTAAAAGGACTCTTGGGCTACATCTATGCTATTCTGTTAATAGTGTTGATTTTCCACACAGGTCATGGATATTGGTCCTAGTGCATTATGTGCCTGGGACCAATTAGTCCCAGTCGCCCTTTCTATCAGATGGTGAGGATATAGACATGATGTAGACATAGCCTTAAAGACTTGGTCCAGCTTACAGGTTAGCTTTGGAGATGTCTGCATTCAGCCACATGAATGGCTTTTATACATCTGACAGTAGCTGAAATTGTTTTGTTCTTCATTGTATAAAAGTTATTCTATGACACAAAAATTTCTATGATGGCAAGGGCAAACATGGCAATCAAGCAAATAGCATCGTGTGTTGTAAAGTGAGATTGACAGGAGAGCACTGTCAGCAGCAATAGAGCTGTACTTCCTTGCAGCTTTTGATGCAGTAGCCAAACCATACCAAATCCATTCTCTGATTCTATGATTACATGTAAATATTTTTTTCCCTCTGTCGCTTTTCACCAGGAGTCAGTTGAGAAAGATGATACTCCTGGTTCTTAGGCTATTTTCATGATGTACAATACAAGTATATAGTGCAAATATGTTACTTTCCATTTCAAAACAAAACAAAACATACATTTCAGTAAATTATTATTGACCATGCTTCTGGTGATTAGAAAATGCTCTGTTAATACTTGCAATCTTTGCTTGTTTAGTTTTTGATCTATTACTCAGAATTACTGTATGTGGGTCAGGATTCATTTAGGCTAAAGCTAAGAGGTGAAGTCATACCTGTTAGGCTTGGAATTAAGGAGGTATTGTTTTATTTAGCTTAACGACTTTTTCATTAATGAGGATGACATGATATCTAGGATCACTGCCCTGGGGAGAGCAGCAAGAAGCTAATCCCTTGTATTGATTATGCACACACACAGAATTATTCAGATTTAGTACATTTTTATAAAGATCTTATTATTTCTACAGCTTCACCTTGTATTTCAGTGCCAAGGATAATTATAGCAAACTATCAAAACATTCTCATTTATGCTAATGTTTCTCTTTTATTTCGCTTTTCATTCAGCAGACAGGGTTGTACTAATCTTCCTCAGCAACAGGAACACTTAGGCCTATTAATAGAACTAGATGTTCAATATTCAGCTACCAAATAATGTTAAGCATATTTCTTATCCCATAATTAAACAGTAATAAAAAGGAGTAGAAGGTAAAACTTAATTAAAAAGAATTAGGTTTGCACTAACGCAGTGACTGAAAATGATGAGATTTGTGAATATTTTATACGTAAGCAGTGGTTTCTCCCATGTTTGCAAATAATAGATAATAGGGCACCAATCACAGTCAGAGAATGAAATGCAGTGTTAGATTCACAAGCCTAAGAATTGGGTTTTAATGAGAGCTGCATATGGTCATTTAGGGAAGAGAAGGGTGGGCAGAGATGCTTCTGTAAGAGCTAGCAGCACAGACTGAGTGTGGATTGAGCCCTGGAAATCACACACTGCAGAGACAGCCCTAGACCCAGCCTCCGCATGGGGAGCCCACAGGCACTGCTGAAACACTGGTGGGCAGTCTCTAAGCAGCTCCTTAAAGACCTAATAGCCACAGGGCCTCTAATCCAGCAGGTAAAAGTGCATTGAAACCCAGTGACTATAAACTGCACTGACAGCAATGGGAAAATGAAGCTAATATTTAACTAAGACAGTAATTAATCATCGTAACTTCATGATACATCAGATAGAGTCTTCATCGTTCCAAGCCTTTAAACCATGGCTTTCCACTATAAAAATTATAGGTCAACTAACTCTAAGTTATGGTATGTGCTGTGTCTTGTGGTATGATATGATGTGGTGATATGGTTTACAGCGAGGTGCCCCTGCCTGTGGGAGGGGGATTGGAACTTGATGATCTTAAGGTCCTTTCCAACCCTAACTATTCTATGATTCTATGATTCTATATTGACAACACAACAATTGATCCCTTCCCAATCTCTACATTGAAGTAATTGCTTCATTTTTTGAGGGAGATGATTTAAGGTTCCTTATAACCTGATTTAAGGTTCCTTATAACCTGAATTTCATCTTTTGCTCTGCTATCCTATTTCCTACCAATGACTCCTCTTGAAGACCATCATGAACTTTACTACCTGGCAGTGCAGACAAGCTCCACTGCTTCTCTGTAGTCTGTTGTAGATGTCCCTTCCATGGGCAGAGCAGGAGAAGAAATCACTCCTGTTTAAACAGGGAGAATTGGGTCTGTGGATGAAGGTCAGGTAAGCCATGTTAGGATTCTCTGGGAGCCATTCAGTCCTCCTACCAAAGTAATGTAAAGACAGAAAGAGATCTGGTGTGAAAAAGAAATGTGATCGATACTGAATGGTGTGATCGCAGCTCAGGGCTCTGTGTTACTTCCGAGTTAAAGCTTAGACTATCAGAAACTTAGACTGTCAGTGAAGCTCAAAGGCATCTCATCTTGTTGAGAGCAAAATTAGGGTTGCTGTGCATGGCGTTCGGAAATAGCACAGTATGTAAATGCAATTAAACCAGCACCACTGATGACTCTGAGAGACTATGCCAGCAGAATAAGCTTCAGCAAAGCTACAGCTGCCTGTAAGGCCCCCCTTCCACTTCCCTTGTGGAGCAACTACTCCCTAGTGAATGAGATATGAACAACCATAAAGACTGCAGTCTTTGCCTTTCATGGCTGATGTAGCTTTTAGGCTGCACCCCAGTGTGGTCCCACTGCCAAGACCTTCCTGTGCTCACCTACACTCCATTGGATAAGCCCAGTGCCTGGTTCCCAGCATAGCTGTGGGATCCTCTGGAGCCATTGGAATTAGGGCACTGAGGGCAAATAAACAGGGTTTCAGTTCCTCAAGGTCAGAACTTGCTGGAGGTTAAGGCATCACCGTTTGTTCTGCCTTCAGTGAGTGGAAAGTACTCCTTATCCCTTCCACAGTAACCTAGTCTGCATGCCATGACTCCTAAAAGGCTCAGCCACATTTTCCCACTGCTTCCCAGTCGACGCTTTCTCTGACCCACTGCTCTTTGTTGGCTATCTTTATCTAGGTACACTTTCTCTTTCCAAAATCTTGTGTTGGAACTAAACATGATTTTAATTTGAATTCCAGATACTGTTTTTCCTAAGGGCTATGCAAATGTTTGTGGAAGGCAGTCTCACCTCAGCAGCTAAATTCAGCTATGTGCACCCACCTGCGAGTTTCTTCTGCCGCCTTCTGAAATGGTACCTAAGGAAGATGAGTAAAAGGTTTGTCATGTTGAAGAAGATGAGACCAAGGAGTTCCATCTTCTTGGGTGATTTATCATTATTGCTAGCATTCAATCACTGTGTGGGAAACAGAGATTTCCAAACCCACAGAATTAAGGAGGTTTCTATAGACATTCTAACTAACTGACAGCCAGTACAGAGAGAAGGGTAGCGTGTGAAGGCAGTGATATTTTAATAGCCACCCTTGCCAAAGATAAAGACCAGACTGAAAAGAGCTGTCCTACTTTGGAAATGTCTTTCTAGTACGCAGAAAGAGTATAAGAAAAGGAGTTTCAATTAGGATGCTTTACTTTTGTACTCAGTTTGGGAAATGCACTGACAGCAATTGCAAGTACTGATGAGATTACAGAGAAAACTGGAGAATATGAGGGTGTTTAGGGCCTTGTTGATCCCAGTGATGATAGCTGATGGGCATACAATAGGCACAAAGGACAGACTCTTAACTGGTTAAAGCTTTCTTAGAAGTCAACAAAAGGAACAGAAAAGAACAAAATGACACTTGGTGATAATGCAAGTGGATTTATGTGGACAGAAAGAAATAAGGTGGCATACTGAATATGAGAAAGACACCGAGAAAGCAGTAATGGTAAAGGAGGCATAAGGGAGCCGTAAGCAGTGAACTAGATATGAGTCTGCAAAGCAGTGGGAAAACTCCACTTTTAACAGAAGCCAGTATAATTTTGTACTGGACACCCAGGTTTCTCTCACTCCACATTGCATGGGAAGCAGTTGCAAAACAGCAGCTCTTCACTTCCAACCTTTGCAAACTTTGTTCTCTCTAATGTTCTCTTACTCTGCCTTCCACTTACCCATTTCTGGCTCAGGAACCTATTTGCATTATCAAACTTAAGTTTGCATCCCTCTGTTCGAAGCTAATGATATATTGATTTCACTTTACTTTTGAGATTATTTAGGCATTTTTAATGTATTCAGTTATAAGGACCAAGGGCCTTGCTGAATGTTCTGCTAGCATGCAAGCCAAATTCTTATGAAGCTTACATAAATGATGTTTAGAAGCTTTAGATGAAGTTTGAAGGACTTTGATGTTCATAAAACATTCTCAAAACACTCTAAGAAAGTTTCTCACCTTTGGTGCCAGCCTTAATGGAGTTCTCTTGAGTGTATCATCAGGAATATGTGTTATTGTGGACTGAGCTTGATCAGCTCTGAAACACAGAGGATGGATAATGGTGCCTTTTCTTGCTCATTGGTTATGCTCTTCTATTGCTTTACTTCTCAAACTGAACTGCATCCAACTTCAGAAATTTTAGGCAAGTTGGAAACAAGTAATACCCTAATGCTGGAAAGAGTTTGGCAGAGAAATGAGTTTTGGAGGAGAAGGCAGTCACAGTGGGAATAGATTGAAGTCAGAGTCTTAAAGTCAAAACACGTAAAATAATAAAATCCTAAATCAGTCTGGTCCCCTGCAGAAAAGCCTCCAGGGATCTCCCAGGCAGCTGTTGTAGCAATGGACACAGAAGCATTAAGAAAATGAGTTTCCTTTGATTTCAGGAGTGCCAGCTCCTAAACTGCTTTTAGGGTTTAAGAAAACATGTCAGTATTAGATTCCATGTCAGTTTATGTGGTATATGATTCTTTGCAAAGCACCTTTAGGCTCTTAGTAACACTTGAGAAGTGCTGTCCTAGGTGGATGCAAAGGGATGCAGCCTGGAAGCATCACCTCCTCACATTCTGTTTTGAAGGGATGAGAAGAATGTCTTATATCTACTTTGATTCAAGATTGAGTGGTAAAAACAAATAATAAAACCTAATGATATGACAAATCAAAACCTAAGTCTGGCAACAGGACTTGTCCAGGTTGAGGTGTTCACTTCACCTGTATGTTTGACAGTTATTCTGCATAGTATGGACAACCAAGTATATATAAGCTTGCATACATATATAAGCAAATAAATGTATACATACATACCTATTCTAAATCACCAACCTGTCTGCCAACAAAACTTACCAAATACAAACATTGCAGTGTTATCTCTTTCTCCTGCAGGCAGCCCCAAACACTTCCTCTGAATGATGTCTGTACCTGCCACTCATCATTATCTTGGCTGATAACAGCTGCACTGATTTTCTCCATTAGGGTAGTTAGGATTCACTGTGCCTTGCAGATGCAGGGAAAAAAACGTGGTCCCTGTGCTAAAGAGCATTGAAGGAGTGTAAGTGTCATCAGACATGTTTCCTGTTTGAGGCCTGGAGCTGACTAACAATTCATAGAATCATAGAATCACAGGATAGGTTGAGTTGGAAGGGACCTTCAAGGGTCATCTAGTCTACTCACCCTGCAATGAGCAGCGCCATCTTCAACTAGATCAGATAAAGCTTGATGTTAAATCTGGAAGACAATATTACTAAAAGCTCTGCATTGTGAGGTGGGGGTAGCTAGAGAGACTGCAAAGTGGGGCAAAAATGGAGAGGCAAAGGCATCCAAGCCAGACTGGAAAGGAGGAAAAAGCAGGATGATGTACTGCAAAGTATGCAGGATGATGTACTCCTTTGCAGCAAGTGCAGCATATTAGAAATCACAGAAGTATTTTCAGAGTTTACTCATGATGGGAATGCTTTCTTCTGTCCTTGACCTCTGCGCAAATTTCTTCTTGACACTGGTGGGAGGTCTCCTTGCTGTCTTTATGATCACTAAACAGGACTTTGCCTATCACTTCCCAGTGTCAGTCACTACCAAATGAGCATTACTCTAATTAGAAATAGTACTCTTCCTGGCCATCCACTTTCCCCCCATTATTGATACATCAGCTTAATGACAGCAATTGTTGCCAGACCTACCCTGAAGGCTCCAACTCTTCTTCTTTTAACCAGAAAACTATAGGCAGCAGTGGTGCAGCTTGTGTCTGTTCTTCTAATACACCTTATTCTGCAATGCCAGGGACCTGCAGGAGCAAAAAGAATTGAATTTCTGCCTTCCCTGTATTTATGTTGCTGATGAAAAAGGCACATGGATACATTGTGGGATACAGACGCCTACTTTTTGAGGAATGGGGCTGAGGGGACAGCTCATTTCATCTGGGTAACTCATCAGCGAAGACAATCACATTTGTGATCAAACCTCCAAGCTGCTTGCAGCTTCCCTCTGGGAAAGAATGAAAGCTGTGTGACAACATCAGCTAATGCAAAAGCCTGTGCATGACTCGTTCCTGTCTGGGAAGAGGACCAGGAGTAACCAGAAGGTGCTGAGACATAAAAGGATGCACTGCAGGGTTAACCGGCATATACAGACTGTATATAGTACATGCCATACAGCTGGTGGGCTTTTGTCGAGGTCTTTTGGACACTAAGTTGAAGTTTCTATTCCCACACCAGTGTGCTGAATCAGCCATGGTAGTGGGAGGGCACTGCGAGACAGTCTAAACCCCCTAAACCCCAGTTCTCCATACTAGGTAAATGCTTGCTTGGATCTTTGTTTTGACCTATAAACATTACTTTGCCTTGTTTCATCACTCTGATTCTGATGTATGCCTCCATCTCAGCTGCATACTGGGTAAGCCAATGTCTACAGTGCTTGCAAAGGGATTTAGGCTTACGCAGTAGAGGATCTTCCTAATAGGGAAAGCTATGGCTGTGAATACAAAAAGCAGGTTTTTCTATGTAGAATATAAAAAAAACATTCCACTGAGACATTCCTCAGATCTTTTTCCTTCCATCGCCTAAAAACCAGGAGAAATTTTTCTAAGAACTGTATCTGTCAAAAATGTACATGAAAAATAAATCACTGCTTAGTATGCATGTGGCTGGAGTGGAGGGGTGCTGTCCTTCGATGGAAGTAGTATGTAGTGATAGTAGTAGCGGTGAAGATGGTATTGTACCCAGGGTGGCACAGCAGACTTCTGTCAGCAGCCTCTGCCACCAGCACCCTTTGGAAAGCTGCTTGGAAACACGCACCTGTGATAACCTAACCAGCCACTGAGTGTCATCTTTGCTCCACAAACCCAGCTGACAAAACACGCATGACAGAAGGGAGAAAAGATACTTGAGTGTTAAGATTTCGGATATTAGAATTGTTGTGAGCTAGGCACCATCCCTGTTGTAAACTGGAGAGCTTTAACTCACTTGCTCTAACAGCGTAGCACCCAGCCTCTGTGATCTGCATTTTCTCTCTGAGGTATTTGAACTTAAAGATCACAGCTTGCTTATGCAGAAGAGAAAGACTAAATTTCTTTGTGCTGTTGACTCCACTAACAGCAGCCATATTTAACCAGGGATGGATTTGACCCAGTAACTCACAGGGCAGTGGACGCCAAAGCAATGGTTTTATGTCTTCCTCTTCATACTTGGTGGCTGGGTCTCACAATGCAGCAATTGTTTTGTTTCCTTCCTCATTAACTACTTGCAGTATATAGTTCTCTTGATTTGGCCTGTGTCTCTTTTGTATTGCAGCAGATAGCCTGCCTCTTCTATTTCCCACTGGACACTGGCTGAGGTTTTCTGTTCAGGGATCAAATGCTACATCGTTTGAAACAAGACTCTCTACCCAATGACCATAATTCTCATAATGGGCTCAGCCCCATTCTTAGCTCTTGCTGGATGGGCTTCTAGGGAGCTCCAGCTCTTCATCAGGTCAGAGAATGCTGCCAAGAACTCGGGGACCTGCAACACATTTCATGGCTTGCCAGCAGACAAGCTGTGCTAGTTCAGGTTACTCTCAGATGACCTGGGACTCTGGGCAGCCTCCAGCCTGTCTCTCCCACACTCTCTAGTTATAGTTCTACACAGGCAAGGCCATGAACAAAGACATTTCCAGCTGCTCTGAGATGTTCGAAGTAATTTTCATCTATCATTAAATCAAGATCTTTGTCTTTGCTCAGCCATGGAACTCCTGGCACCTTGGTTCTCACTTCCTAATCCCTCTCCTTTGCCGTCTCAAGATGATCCTAGACAGCACCTCCTCTTTGTTGCTGTATCAAGAGGTACAGCTGAGCACCACTGCAGTAATCAAAATGTATTTATTGGCTGCTTGCTACTAAATATAGTCTGTTAGGAGCTTTGAATCCCTGCTGGGGCTGATCAGGAAATCATTAGACTGAAGTAGAAGAAAATTAAATTCTAGAGGATACTGCGCTTCCTAAACTGTACCATAAGGATGCAGAAAAATATGGAGATTCATGCAAGAGAAGGGCCCTCGATGCCAGGGGAAATTCTCCCCAAAAACTCCTGATGGAAGAACAAACAGAAGCATGGCAGTGTCTGGGGGTATATTTGTCATTTCAGTTTGATCTGTGCACCTTCTGTGCTGGTTTACAAAGAGTTACTGTGTTGAGGCATCAGATGGACAGTGTCTGGTTTCACCCAGAAATTTATCCATTAAAACTGTAAAATCAGAACATCCTTCTGCTGTTCTGCAAGAGAACAAATCTTGCTCAAATCTGAGCAACAGCACCTGAAGATGCCTGAGTTACTGAGCTTGCATTTCAGCCAGCTGACAATAGAGTAATTGCGAGAACATATCCCACCGTCAGATATACTGGTCCAGCCTCATAGGTGGAGCTCTGACCTTAAACTTGAAGACTGGCTTTAATTCCTAGGTCAGCTATTGACCCATTTGTTTGTCTTGTCTTGCCCACCACCCCAGTAGGACTGATGAGAAGTCACATGTTTAAGGCTTAAGTAACACTAGTATGTGTGCTAAAGATTTGAGCACGTCAGATCTATACTACAAGTCCTCAGGTCTTAGCTGGGATGGAGGCAGTGAACCTAAAGTGTGACTTATGAGAATTTACTCTGTTAAAGCACCAAACAAAACCCTCCTGTCTCTCCTTCTTTTATATATCTCCCGAATGTAAGTTACACAGTGACTGATTTTCAACCAAAGAATATGTGAATGCCTTTTTGCATCCACTCACCGACAGGTTGGGCTGTCTGTATTTCACATAATCACACAGTATCTGAGGTCAGAAGGCACATCTGGAGCTTGTCTACTCCAATTCCCTGCTCAAAACAGGGTCACCTGCAGCAGGTTTCCCAAGGCAACGTCCTGTTGGGTTTTGAATACAACCTCTCTGGGAAACACATTCCATGTTCAACCACCCTCACAGAACAAGCATTTTTTCTTAGTTTAAGAGGAATTTCTTGTATTTCATTTTGAGACTTTTTTCTCTTTTGCTGTCACCGAGCACCAGTGAGAAGTCTCTGACTCCATCATCTTTACTCCCCAGGCAGGTACTTATACACATGGAGAAGATCACCCTGATCCTTTCTGCTTGTGCCTGAATAGTCTGAGCTCTGTCAGCCACCCTTTGTGTGCCAGATGTTTCAATCTTCTCATCATAAGTAGAGGGCAAGTAGAGGGCAAGGATCAACTAATTCAACCTGGTGGCAATACTTTGATGCAGTCCAGCAGGCCACTGGTCTTCCTTGCTGCAAGGACAAATTTCTATGTCATGGTCAACTTGGCATCCACCAGCACCCCCAGGTCCTATTCTTCAAAAATGGTTTCCAGATATATTCACCCAGCATATCCTGGTGCATGGGGTTGTTCCTGATAAGATGAAGGACTTTTTGTTTCCATGCATTGAATTTCATGAGGTTTCTGTCAGCCAATTTATCCAATTTGTTGAGGTTCCTCTGAATGGAGCATAACACCTGGTGTATCAATCACTCCTTCTGATTTCGTATCACTTGAATGCCTTCTGAGGCTATAATCCAGGTCAATAATGTAGATATTAAGCAATAATAATACTTCTGAGTTTTGCATTCCTCCTGAACCTAGACATAACACTAGGTGCCATAGGAGCACAGAGAGCCAATGCCATGCAATGTGCAGGCCTGCTTCCAATTTGTAGATATCATTTCCTTTCCTGTCAAGCAATTCTTAGAAGTATTCATCATCTGCATGAATCCTTTCATACAGATTTAGGAGATGATGAAGAACAATTAGGTCGCTTTTTAAGGCAAGAACTAGAGACATGTCACTGATCCAACAAGACAGAGCCACCCAGTGTGGAGTTAAACACCGCTTACCTTTATACCCAGGCTGTTTTCCCTGGAGCATTTTTTCACTATCTCTTATTACTTATAAAGATTTAAGGAATAAGGACAAAAAAACTGTCTTCTTGGTAAGCCTTAAAACTGGTAGGACTTGCAATGCCAATATTAATAAGGGGTTGAAACAGTTCAGCTATTAATACATTATCACTGGCAGAGCTTAGCAGAATATGATGAATTCTGGGTAGATCATGTTATGTTAATTAACATAAATATAGGAAAGACCTTTTCCCTTCTGAATATAAGAATATTCAGAATGAATACTGTAGTTAACATATGCACACAGGAACATAAGATTTCATGTATCACTGGCAACATTATCTTATTAGCTATGAACATATGTTTTGTAGAAGGAAAGGTTCTGATTGCTAAAGTAAGGGCAGAATACTGGCAGATGAGGTGAGAAAGGGAAGCAAGACATGGAGCTATTTGGATGCAGTTCATAGAGGTAGGCTGGGAGACTCCTTAGGTCTAAACTTGTCTCTTCCTTTACAGCATATACAACAGTGTCTTCAGTGTCTTTTGGGGAAAAAACTAATGACCCACTCCCCTCCTCCCCATCAGGTTTATATCAGTTAATTAATAAAGACTGCTTCTGCCTCCTTTTAATGAGAGCTATCCTGCAAAGAAAAGGGAAAAACAAATGGCCAAAAGATATCTTTCCCCTCAATATTCCAAGAATTCAGTTCTATGGCAGTTAACTGTCTTGTCTGAAATGCCTCCCTGTATCATTCCAAAGAATATAACAACTCCATAGGAATGAATGGTTGTGGGGTGGGGCTTTTTTTTTTTGTCTTTTCCTTTAAAAACTGTGTTGAAATAAGAAATGGAGAAACTTTCCAAGCCTTTGTAGTCGATTGACAGGATTGATGCTGTGTATGAAATACTTCTAGCAAGATGACTGGGACCGTGTCACAGTGGGAGCTACAGTAGGATAATGAAGCACAATCCTCCTAATTACAAGACCAAAACAAAACAAAATGCTAATGCTTCTCAAATCACACGTAGTGCACAAACATAGGAGATGTTATTAAAGTGGAGGTCTTTATATCTTTCTCTTCTCTTTTAGTGTCCCTTTAAGACAACAAATTGTTCTCCACTATTGTGGTTGTTCACGTAAAACAGAGTTTGGCTCATGTTTATTGATGGCACTGCTATAAAGTGATTTAACCACCTGAACTAAAAGTAGGGATTTAATGAGCAGTGGAAGTCTGGGATTTGAAAGCAAGTGGAGCATAAGGTTGGGGCAAGGGTCTCTGTCACCACTGATAAAATTTGTTCCTGTTAATACTGCACCAAGTTTACTGTGGATTTCAATGAGGCAGGCATCTGATGGAAAATTCCATTAAAAAAGTGGAATTATCAGATGGCTTTTGGGTCAGGCCTAATGAAGAGATCTGTCTAGTTACCTGAGGTTGAATTGTAATTTCTCTGGACGCGCACGATAAATCTTAGATAGGAAAGTAACAAAGGAAATAGAAACAAATTTAAAGCAGAAGTTCCTTTCATTTTTTCTTTCAGAAACTGCCAGAAAAATCTGCTTTCTTCATCTGAAGACTAGAAAATGACATCACATGCTATATTTGAAGGACTCTGAGCAAATAAAGGTATGAGCATCCTGATCCTGCAAAGTTCACAGAAGTCAAAGCAAAGTACCCCACTGACTTCCTGGAATTTTACATGTTTGTTTTTTTTTATTTTATTTGTTTCTATTATTTGACCTGTATTGTGGTGCTGCATCATAAAAATATAAGATGACACACGTCTTCTATTATTCAATATTCCTCTGAAGATGCATCAAATGGAGCATGTTTTCCAAACACAGGGTGGCCCGTCTGCTGTTACTTGTGTTGCAGTAAATGCTCTGAGGGACACATTGTATGATTCAGAATCAGCCAGTCCCGCTTGGTTCCTGGTAATCACACTGGAGATGCACTTTGCACCATGCTATGCACAGAACGTGTTGTCTTACTCAGACCCGTCCTTTTAGTCTCTGTTTTCTTTCAAGCACACAAAGCATCGGGGTAGGTCAACAGAAGTTCAGGTTTTGGTGATCACGGTTCTATCCTGTGTGCTTGTTTATAGCAAAAAGATATAGATGCATATATAGCTACAAGATAAGCCTGACTGCTCCTGATTCATCCTTTCTTTTCCAGGTTGAAGGAAGAAGGAAAAGGGACGCAGAATTGAACCCTGCTATCCAGACAGAAAATGCTAGCACTATGTTCTTACATTAAATCTTAGATGCCCTTATTTATGAACTGTCTCTATCACTTATTCTTGACCCACTCAGTACAGACTTTAATATTTGATACAAAGTAAGTGTGATAAAGGCAAAAAAAATCTCAAAATTGTTGTGTGGATTAAATATCTCCTTAACAGAAGTGCAATACCAATATTTGGCAAAAGGTTTTGGCTACTAAGACAGATACTTCAGAGAAGAAGTATTTCTTCTACTCCAGCAACAGTTTATTGAAGGTGTCTATTTAGAAACATATGCAGTGAGTGTCTTGATGAGGGCCATAGAAGTGTACCTGTTCCAATCATATTCTGTATATTTGTGATTATTGGGATCCAAGTGTAAGACCTGCAGTGCATGGATACAGTCCTTTGAGCTTCAGGGTAGACTCCTGAAGTCCTCAAATTAAAGGGTCTAAGCTGCCTAATAGTTCTTGAATTTAATCGCTCAGGAGCACATAAGGGTATTTTGCATGTTACAGAGTTAGAACCATAGAATCATAGAATAGTTAGGGTTGGAAAGGACCTTAAGATCATCCAGTTCCAACCCACCTGCCATGGGCAGGGACAACTCACACTAAACCATGCCACTCAAAGCTCTGTCCAACCTGGCCTTGAACACCACCAGGGATGGAGCATTCACAACTTCCCTGGACAACCCATTCCAGTGCCTCACCACCTTACAGGAAAGAATTTCCTCCTTATATCCAATCTAAACTTCCCCTGTTTAAGTTTTAACCCATTACCCCTTGTCCTATCACTACAGTCCCTAATGAAGAGTCCCTCCCCAGCATCCCTATAGGCCCCCTTCAGATACTGGAAGTCTGCTAGGAGGTCTCCACGCAGCCTTCTCCAAGCTGAACAGTCCCAACTTTCTCAGCTTCTCTTCATACAGGTGGTGCTCCAGTCCCCTGATCATCCTCTGAATATTGTACTTTTCCTTTACATGGGTTCTCAGTCAACCAGATAAAGTTTCCTTTATCTCACTGGTGCACTCTAAACATTGGTTAAGTAAGTGAAGAGCTAAAAGTATTTAATTATTGTAATAGTATAAGGCCATTATATTCCATTGATTGTAGGTAACTGTCTCAAGGGAATGCACTGTATAAGCAACTGAAGTGCTTTCCGGATACTAATTATTGCCACATCATTCCCATTTAAAGATAGGAAAATTAAGGCATCTACAAGTAAGCACTGGGGCTTTCAAAGACAACCAATCCCTGTTTAGATACTGAAATCCATACTGAAAATTTCCAACTAATTGCAATGTTTTTCCTTTTCCAAGCTTTTCTGGAAATCTGATGGAAAAATACAGATATGAATAGATATGAAATGTCTATTCAAAAGATCTGAATGAAGCTTTTTGGTTTGGCTAAGTCGTCCTCACCTTGAGCTTTTGATCAGTTCTGTTAGTGCAGAACTGAGGATTAATACATCTTGTGCCTAGGTGATTTAAGGGCAAATGCTGGAAACTAAATCCAGGATGCCAGCCAAGTGGCTTGCTCCCTGCTGTGCTGTGAGCTGCTGAGGTGAGACCTGGGAATTCCAAATTCAGCCTCTCAGATCTCCTTCCCTTCCCTCTTTCAGTCTCCAGCAGCAGCAAGTCACATTTCTGGTCCAGCACAGCGAAGCCACAGGCGGAAATGCCAAAAGGCAACTGAGGTAGCAAGGAGGAACATGGGCTCCTCTCCAACGTGCACAAATATGTAACATCTCACTAATGCATTTAAATTAATGCTCTTGTAGCTTCCTGGTGAGAACAGATATATCCTGTGGTGCGGGCACTTTCCCTCTTAGCGATGCCTCCAAAGAATGAGCTCTTGACAGCCTGAAAGAATTAAGTGTCTTTTCAAGCAGAAAGGTCAGCTACAGGAGAGGGAGCTGCACTGAGAATACCTTTAAACTGCTCCGTCTCTTCTGTCCATGATGAATTGCTGGGAGCTCTTTCACCAAGGCTGGATATATTTAGACTTTCTCTGATGGATCATTCTTTTAAGGGCAGATTGATTGGGCCAAAGTATGAGCAGATCAGCTGTAATTTAGCCTGAAAGTAGACAGTGATCTGGCAAGATGGATCCTCACTTGCGACTCTTCCCCTTAACTCTTTTTCCTGTAGTAAATTTGTTCTGAAATCTGGCCTCAGGGCTGAACTCCACTACATTCACAGGTGAGACCAGGACTCAAAGGAACAAGAAAAAGCCCAGGAAGACATTTTAACACATTTAAATCTCTTAAATTGGGGGTTGGAATTAGATGATCTTAAGGTCCTTTCCAATCCTAACTATTCTGTGATTCTATGAACCTGGTGGGGTTCAAATATAGCCTGCAAGAGTCTGCTGAACTGGACCTGTAGCATGCTCATCTGCAAGCAATAGCAAAGTATTGGCACAGGCTTTGGTCCTTGCACTGTCCAAAGCCTCTGCTCTGCAAGTGAATGCAATTTCCAATACCCTACATTATGGAATTAAGAGAAAGAGATCTTTTCCAAAGCAACCTGAAAACATATTCTTTCAAATGGACTAAGCCTATTCCTTTTTAACCTGTTTTTTTTTTAATCTCATTAAATTGGAAAAGTGTGTTTGCAGTACTCTTCTGAAACTACAGAAAGGTGTTTGACCCCTGCTCCAGGAATTGCACCCACTGGGTTCACACATCTGGAATGGTAAATCCCTGTGGCAGAAGAGAGGCCATCGGATCCACCAGGCTCTTAACATGTCTTGTGTGTTTTACAACCAAGAAAAGGATGCCTTTTTACCTTAATAGAGCAATGACCAGCTTAGGTAGACAAAGCCTATAGATATAGTAGTCACAAATCATTGCTCTGTAGGCAGAATTTAGTTTGCTTATGCACTAGGGAGGAAACCACAGCACCCTGAACTCCAGAGGCTTAAGCAACACCCATCAGTCATCATCAGTCTTTGGTGGGTGGAGTTTTGGGTATCTGAGGCTATAAAATGGAGCAATCACATTGTTTTACACTGCAAGCACAGGGAGAAAGAGATGCTGCATAGGAAAGGAACAAAAATGGGGTTTTGGCTGCTGTGAAGTTGCTGAATTCAGTGTTGCTGAATACAGCAACACTGAAAAGTGATGCAAATTCAACTCCACTAAAAGCCTCACACAACTTCAACAGTACTGCGAGCTATCTCAAGGCTTTACAAGGACAGTGAGACTGCTTTGTCTGTTGAAAATGTCACATTTTGGCTCTGGCCAGGTTTCTAATTTTATTACTACTGTGTTGAACCTCTGGAAGAGAGCTTTGAACTGGTCAAACACACTTCAAACAGATCTTAAAATGGACGTTCTTGACTCTAAGCTTCTGCAAAATAGGTAGAACCCCTCCATTCACCCTTTTCATCACTTTCCTGTTAAAGCGTTTTTAGTTTGACCAACAAAGATTTTCCCCTCAGCTCAGCTTGAGGCCCCATCATGAACTCAAGAGGCTGAACCCATTTGTCTCACAATGCTTTTGTTCTCACAGATTGCTAGAAACGTCCACCAAACACTTCAGCATCAGGGTTAATAATGAACGTGGTTATCACAAATCATCTGCCTGAAACAGAGAATGAAGCTGGAATTAAGTTTGAGTGATCTTCAGTCTGGCTTCAGCCCCTTACAAAGCAATCTCCAGCCACAGTCAAAGCAGAAGCATCTACTGAAAATGAGATGGGACAGCTGAAAGAACAGACAAATATGCAAGGAAGAAAGATTTTGGTTTCCACTAAAAACCAGGGAATAAAACTGCTGTTGGAAGCCTGGAAGGTTGTGACATCCTCTTCAAAAGGTGACACTTTACAGCACTTAGCACGATTTCAGGCTGTCTGAAGATGCAGACAGGCATGGGGATATGTGGCCTTGCTACTGAACCACAGTTTAAAGTGCATCAAATCTGCCCAGTTTACAGGCTCCATGGAGCAGCAAGTAGACATTTGATTGACTGGGAACAGTGGTCCCTGCCACTCAGTGATGCTGCCCTGGCCGGCCATGCGTGTCTGCAGTGTCCACCCTGAGGAGAAAGCAATGCCCTGGTTTAAACCTCCTTGGAGCTGTGAGCACGACGAGCTGCTCAGACACTGAAACCTGGAATTACTGTTTGCTCATCCTCCTAACCACGTCTTACCAAACTTCTCCATTCTGTTGTTTTCATTTTGTTAAACCGAAAAAGAATCATCTTCCGAGCTATTTTTAGTGAACAAAAAGGGTCTGCTTTCTCTTCTAAAATGTGTTTCCAAGGAACAATAATAATAAAGAGCTTAACTTAACACATATTGATAAAAACCCTTAATTTCTCTTCTTATTGAGTTCATAGCATTGAAAAGAGACAGTCATTTATTGCTGAAGGGTATCCATGGATTTATGTTATCCATGGATATCCTTTAGCAATAAATGATGGATATCCTTCAGTGATAAATGAAAGACTCTCTCTTTCCAATGCCATGAAAAGTTTTCAGGATCACTGTTCTCACCTCTGGGATGAGTCCACCCCTCAGCAAGCCCTGAACTGAATTACTGATGAAATAAATGACACTAACTTCAGGCGTTGAAAGAAACCATCTGGTGGAAATGAGACTAACAGATGTGCTTTCACTGCTGGTACCTCAAGCCATGTACTTAAGAGCTCCACTGCTATATGCCTGCTTGTTCACCTGCTTATTAATAACCTAGCATTTCTCTTCTTGTGGTGCTGAGGGATCCCATTCATCGTGCCAGGCCCTGAGTAGTTCCAGACATTGTAGTCTTAAAGCACTAAAGCCCTATTGCTCCAGTAAACCCTGCACCGGCCTTGGAAGAAAATGAAGCACAGGACCAAGTCCTAAGGAACAAATAACTGCTCCCTGAATGGGACATGGAGTAACATTGATCACAGCCATACAGGGAATAAGTAATAGCAGGAAGAGAAAGCAATATCTTTTAAGTGCTACACCTACGTATTAATTGCCAAATTAACTCTCCTGAACATACTGAGAGCACACCTTTTTCCTTCATGCTGTGTCTCCTAAACACACTGTCTCTGAACACAATTTCTTTGGATTTTCCATTATGAACTAAAGCTAAGCTAAGGAACTATTTAAGAATCACATCCATATTGTTGCTGGGCTGGTATCCTGGACTCACCCAGACTCACATTTGCAATATTCTGCGCTTGATGGACAGGCAGAGAGTTTCTCCAAAGCACAGCCTTGGGACCTTGTTATTGTGGCTATTTCCTAATCATCCCTTTTCAAGAACAGCAAAGGTAACAACAATAGAAGCAAGATGGTCTGATAGTGCAGGGTCACACATCATTCAAGGTGGGAGGTGTGGACATTAGGCTGAGAAAGTTGGAGTTGTTCAGCCTGGAGAAAAGAAGGCTGCATGGAGACCTCATAGCAGCCTTCCAGTATCTGAAGGGGGCCTATAGGGATGCTGGGGATGGACTCTTCATTAGGGACTGTAGTGATAGGACAAGGGGCAGTGGGTCCAAACTTAAACAGGGGAAGTTTAGATTGGATATAAGGAGGAAATTCTTTCTTGTTAGGGTGGTGAGGCACTGGAATAGGTTGCCCAGGGAGGTTGTGAATGCTCCATCCCTGGCAGTGTTCAAGACCAGGTTGGATGAGGCCTTGGGTGATATGGTTTAGAGTGAGGTGTCGCTGGGCATGGCAGAGGGTTGGAAGTGGATGATCTTAAGGTCCTTTCCAACCCTAACTATTCTATGATTCTATGATTTGCTGTCCAGAAATGTGGAATAAATACCCAATTTGGCATATTCCCAGAGCATCCCTAAGCTGAGATCCCAGAGCATCACCAAGCTCACTAAGCTGTAAAAATTATGCTCTACATGGAAGCTGCAACACAGGTATAGCCACACTGCAGTTTCTTGCCTGAAGCTGACTTTGGTGCTGTGCAGGTTGATCAATTTGTGCAATAAAGTACAGTTTTCTCCAATCAGTGATAATCCATTTCTCTTACTGAAAACTAGCACCCAGAAGGTGCAAATTGTGAAATAGAAAGGCAACAGTTGAGAACAGAAGCCATAGATTTGGGAGCATCATTCAAAGGGAATGTGTGTATGAGGGCAGGTCTGTTCAGCTGCAAACCAAGTTGAGACACTTGTGAGGTCCTGGCCTTCTGCTTATTGTTTTCATCATGAAGACACTGCATGGGCTGAAGAGCTGTGCCTGTCTGTGCAGAAGAACATCTGCCCTGAGAGAAGCCACCTGAAAACAGGGGTATGTGTGTGCTGTGGACTTGAAGGCTTTTGCTGGTCCTTCAGAGTTGCAGTGCTCAGAAAGCCTTCGAGGAGCTGCATACCAGAGACTGCTTCTGATGAGAGAGGGAAGTTGGCAATGGGTTTTCTGTCATCTTAGAGACAACTGGGCAAGGAAAGGGAGGCTGGAAATAAATGGATTTTCACTTCTACATTTGTGAAGACAGAAGTTGTCCAAACACAGCACAATTTCTTTCTGTGCTTAGGAAGGTGATAAGTGGCATCCTTGGAAGAGTGGAGTGGAATCTTTCTGCTACCAAAGACAGTGGACAGAAACTTTGTCCATAGGATCATTGCCAGCCCACAGGATCTTTCACAGGATGTTCTCTTCTCAAGGGCTGAATGTAAAATAGGGATGGAATAGCTTTGCAAGCCAGAGCTGAATTCCACAACAGAAAGGACTGATAGCTGTGAGTCATAGTGTGGTTCTGGGTTAAATTCATTGAAATGCAATTACATGTCAGTTACTTCAATCAATCCTTTCTGTAGCTGGGTCTTCAGGAGCCAGAAATTAAATAATACTTAGTTGTGGATGCTTCAGGCTTGGAGATATTCAAAAGACACCTGGGCATGGTCACAGGCATCTGGAGCAGAGGGATTGTACCAGATGAACTCCAGAGGTCTTGTCCAACCTTAATCAGTCTGCAATTATGTGATTCTGTGAATCTATGAATACCTGAAGACTGCTTCTTATCCATGAGAGAGAGCTCCAGCTGCAGTTATAAGGACTCTAGTGGAGCAGGGATATTGAGTGTTGTAAAGCAGACTCTACCATGATGGGCTGACAGCCAGCACCACCGTTTCAGGTTATGTGGTGCTTCGTACAACCGGTTATGGAAGTTGTACTAGCATTTAATCATGCTGTGCTTTACCAACAGTGATGGAGCCCATGTCATAGAGAAACAAAACTCTGGCACACAAGACACTCACAGCAAAGCCTTCTCTTGTCTTGCTCAACTAGAAGTGACTTTGACTGGGGAATTTGCAACAGATCAGTTTATAGCTATTATAAATGGGTATTCAAAGGTTTCTTCCATATGCAGCCATTCCCCCTTGTTTTCTACCTCAAATCATATCATGTGGCCATTCCTATTCTGTGTAAAATAAATATTTGCAGAAAATATCCAAAAGAGATATTGTTTTGCTAAGCCAGGCTGCTTCCTTTTTAAAAACTAGGTAGCATAAAGGAAAGCAGCAGGTAAGTTCCCTGCAAAACACATCATTGCAAACATGGCTTCTTCAGGCCTGAAAGCAAAGAGGGAATTTGATGGAAGCCCTTTGCAAAAGCAGTCACAAGCTGGACTTCCTAGTAACTCTATAGTGACTTTTTTTGTTGTTGAACCCATAACATGACCAGATATCCTGTACTGACATTTCAAGCCATTATTCTGATGTTAAGGGAAAATATCCAATGGATAGACTCACTGTAATGGGAGAGACTATGATATATTAGACATAACCTGGAAGCTTAAAAATTACCTGGAAAGAAATTGAAAAATTTTTTCAATCAGCATTGACTCCACCACATATTCCTCAGAGCTGCCAGCAGATGAGAGTTCTAATGTCAAGATGCTGGGTTGATCCTGTGATATCCCAGTACTTGGAAGTGAGAGTCTCACCTCACTCTCATTCACTTAGGAGTGAGGAAAGGAGAAATTCCATGCAGCTCACATAAAGTTGTAAAACATGAGATTACATGAGAGAAAGCAGAAGGCCCATGAGGACCCATCTTCATTTGCTTGCTTTCCTTCCCTGAAGAATTATGTTATTTTTTTCAGGCAGCCCTTTGACTTTTAATGTTACAGTCCTGCCCTGCCTTGTGTGCAAAAGGGGCATGCCCAAAACTCAATCGTGATGAGGCAGATCCAACAACCTGAGAAGGTTAAGGATGTGGATCAAGGAATAAAGAAGTTTAGGATGAATACTTTTTCAATAAACTCAAGGACTGGGTTGGTCAGAGCTCATCGGAGTCCAGGGTCTGGAGTTGCTGATACAATACATGAACCTTGCTGGGTGAAATCCCTCCTATCTCAAAGACAAGGACTGTGCAAAACGATGAGGCAAGATTATGGATGCACATGTGCTTTCTGCATCGTGCCATGGATTCAGTAAGGTGAGCATGAGTGAATTATAGATGGTCTTTTGATTGGTTTGCAATGATCTTTTAATGACATTGAGACAGTGTGAAGTTAGTGTATTGATTTTCTTTTGTCCATGCAGTAATTTGTAGTGGTGGAGATTTATTTTCCTCTTTATGTATGTTTTCAATTAAGCTAGTAGGCAGCGAGGCCAATGGCAGCTGGCAGTTGGTCTCCCATTTCTATGGATGGCACAGGGAGATGCTCATAGGATCATGGAGTGCCAGGGGACTCAATGCTTAGGAGGAGCAGAGCTGGCATGGGTGACATCTATGGACTCATTTCTACCACTGACAAGCAGTGATATTTGCTGCAGTGGCAATCCAGGGTACATTTGACCTGTCAGCTCTCAGACCAGGGAACCCATCCTGGTAAGTCTTTCCCCTTGTCCTGGTTTCACGACACCCCTAAGTGAGCACTATAAAGGTATTTTACAGTTGTTGTTTTATCTTGCGTTTAAAAACTCATAATGAATTTTGCCCAGTTTAGGACCAGCAGCACCAGCCCCACAGTTACACTCTCCCTGAAGAGAAGCTACTGTAGGCTCTGGTTTCCAGATGCACTTTGTCATTGCAGAGAAAAGGAAAACAGCTTGAGGCAGCAGCTACTTTTCATCAGGATCATCTGCAGTCTAGGGAAGGAAGAGCTGGCTCTCATAACTATCTTTTATTTTCCTGCTCAGCTTTGAGATTTTATGGGCATCTCCACCCTTCTTTCATCAGCAGATTTAAGGAGCAGACACTGATTTCAGTCTCCCCAAAAAGACTCTTGCGTGTCCTTCTGCTTTGCCTGGTTTCATGCAGTTCATGTAAAGAGCTGGAAGCCAGAAGGTAACATTTTGATCCCTTTGACCATCTGCACATCACAGATCGTAGCTTCATGATAAAGTAGGCCATAGCTTTTCAAAGTAAAGATCAAACCTGCAACTCTGACTTGAGACCAGGTCTGGGAGTGTTTCATGCTTCACTAGGCTGTTCCATTGCTTGACTGTCTGGCTTCATTTTGGGTTAGTTTAGCAGGTAGAAGCAATAGCCACAGCTTAGATTCCTTCAGAGTTAAACCCTAAAAAAGAATGCCTAAAAAAGGGAACTTAACCTGCAACTATAAGGAATAAGGAAAACATGGATGCACAAAGACAGGAAATGCTTGAGCATATCTGTGCTGCTGAACACTCAAGTTCATGGTACACAAGATAGGTTGGGTGCATGAACAACGCAGCTGTGGCAGCACAGTGGCTGGGATAGCAGCCCCTTAAATCAGCCCTCCATGAGGTTTCAGGTCTCTTGTATGGCTAGACTGCTCTCACTGCTTGGATTAGCTGGGGTGTAAGTGCTGCACTCTGAATTTACACTGTCTCATCAGTAGGTGCTTCCAAACTCTGTGCAGGCACACTGGTAGAGTTTGTGGGCATCCCAGTAGTGGGTTGTAAAGACATGATTGGAAGGGGTCATGAGGTAGGTTTGTGTGCTGATGGAGTCCTCCTCAAAGCCTTCAGAGCTTTGCAGAAGAAAGCACAAGAATGTCTGAGGGACCTGCGACCAAAGGCTGAGTAGAAGTTAGGGTTAGAGACCGGACAAAAATGGGATTAGATCTTGTCACCCTAAATGAGAAACAAGAAGCCTTGAAGCACTGCAGTAATTTTGCTTGATAAGATAGAGAAGCCAGTTTTATTCAGAAGGGCAACAAAATTCAACACCACTTATGTGCTTACACTAAAACTGAGATCCCTGCTTACTTCTATGGTGATATTGCTTCACCTTCCATGCTCTGGGTCTTGTTATGTATAAAACTGCTAGGTCAAGAGGTCCTCAAGCTTCAAACCTTTCATCCCAGGAAATTATATCTGTGGTCCTGCTCTTCAGCACCTTTCTCAAAGCATGTTGTACTGAAGTAGGACCTGATATTGTAATGACAGTTTCACTCACACTACAGACACTGTCACTTTCTGTTCCTGATTCCTAGAGAGCACCCTGATCATTTTTTCAGTTAACAAATCTCAGTTCCTCTGCCACTGAAGCTCATGAGCATCCCTTTGTTCATTTTGCTCCTGAGACTTTTGCAGAGTAACTGGTTTTCCATTTGCAGTTTTCCTTCCTGTAGGCATGATCCATATAGTCTAGCTCAATGTTCATGTGACTCTACTAAAACACCCTCTTTGTGTGTGTGTGGTTTACCAAGCACTTCTGTGCTTAGAATCAAGCTGATCTATGAATAAGCCAAAATAAAGCCATGCTATCTTGACCAACAGATACAAAACCTTCCTGGTTTCCTCTGGTTTTAGACTGTAACCTCTCTGACTGACCAGTTTTCTCTTTGGCAAGGGCCAGCAGTACTGAATGGGAGCTGCTTATCATCAGTCGCTCTGCATGCTCCAGTCAGAGCTTGTTACATCCTGGCTGCAAACTCCAGCTCGGCAGAAGCATTTGCTTTTTGATGACAGAGATCTCCAGTGTCAGCCAAGGAGGTGAATATCAAAGCTGGTTGGGTGCTGCCAGCAACACATCGTAAATAATAGTAATGGAGTGTAATTGCTCATCAAGCCAAATCAGAGCCTGGAGTGCTCCATCTGGCCACACTCCCTTCAACATCAGTGGGAGTGCTGCCAGCAGGTGAGCTATAGGACTGGGGTCCCAAGCAGCAGTACCACCAATGAGGGACTGAAACACTGCTATTAGGGTTTGTTATCAGACCCCATGAACCTGCTGTGTGTCTTTGCATTGATTTAGAAGATCTTAGCTAACTCCCATTGCGTTACACTGCTTCCCAGCCAGTACAGCTACATGCGCATCATAGTTATCCCAGATGGAGCAGAGAGGAAAATCCCTGCCAGTGGGAAATGGGATTTTAAATTTAGAGAAGAGATGGAATCTCTTTCCTGTTGGGTCTTAAAAGGTGGCTTATTAGGGGGTGATTTGAGGCTTGGAAATGTTCCAGAAGCCCACCTTTTGGAGGAGGCAACTGAAAACCCCAACATGTAAATGGTATTGGAAAGTGATGTGTCCCTGGTGTAAGGCGTATAAAAGCCAAACAAGCTGGTGTGCATGCCTATCAATCACCTATTGCTATTTGACATCGCTACAACACTTTGCAAGTGAAAATAATTTACAGCCTTTCCCCCCAGACCCTTGGAAATTATTTACCATCCCCATTGTGGTTTGAACATTTACTGTTGCGGTTCAAAACTGTGATGAATTGGTTAGCTGTAAATTTTCTTTGCTTCTGCCTTCTCCTCCCACCTATTCCTATGTAATGCCGGGATGAAGGTTAAGGCATAGGGTGTTATCTGCAGTAAGTGCTCTATTCTCAGTGCCCCATACATCCTCGCTAATGCTTATGGCTCCCCTGTGGTACCGGGAAGTATCATCGCTATTGTACGAGGTAGAACAGGAGCTGGAGAGAGATAAATGGCCTAGTTATCAAAACTTCCTAGCCTCCCACAGCCCTCCTTGGGAATACGGCTATAAATGACTTTCAAATGATGCTGATAGATGCTAGCTGAGTGTGGAGCGGAACGCTGATAGTGTCATGGAGATCTCGGCAAACCCAGCACCGGCAGCTGATGCTATAGCGGGTGGGTGAGATACCGGGTTGTCTGCTCACATCAAATCCCTTGGGGCTGCCAAGGTTCAAAACCAGATGGTGACTGGGGCATATTCATGCTGGAGTTTGCAGAGCTGAAGGCAGAGGTGGTTTTAATGCTTTGGCAAAGAATCTGCTCAGTTTGGACCTCATATGGTCAAACATTGGAGGGGAAACAGCCCTTTTTCCACCCAGCAATGCAGTGACAGAAGTGTCATTTCTGAGACATTTCCAATAGTGACCTATAGTCTGGTCTGAAGCAGTACAGCCTTTGCTACCCTGTTGTGGGTCCAAAAATCACATCCAGAATCTCCCTTTCCATCTGTTGTCCCTCCTGGTGTGTGAAAGAGGAGAAGGACTGCTCAGATCATAAATCCCTCTGGGAATGGAGTGGGAACAGCTAAAGTAGGTGGCAAATCTGCTTCTCTATGATTCTGGAAGGGTTCTTGGGTGTCTTGGCATCTCTTCAGGAGATACCAGGAAAATTCCCCCATCTGGAGGAGGAGGAGGACCTCCCATGAAAAAAACCAACAATCTGTAAGGCTTTGTCTTTATTTTAATTATTATTATTTTTAATTTTTATTATTATTTGGCAAGAAAAAATGGCTCCATCAGACCCTTTGTATCCTCCCAAGGTGTAGCTATGCCAACACTCAGCCTTGCAGGCAGGTGTTTACTCAAAAGCAGCTCTAGGAGGAGGGGGGATGTTTCCAGTGTGTTGTGGCAGAGATCCCGGGGCACCAAGGGTGCAGGGCACACAAAAGCTGGCTCTTCCCATCCTCCTTGCAGCCAAGGAGCTGAAAGGGCACAGGGCTGTCAATCACATCCCTTCAGGATTTGGGTCCGAGCCCGCACCAGGGTGCTGGTACACACGCTGAAGCGGAGTGGGGGGCAGCTTTCAGGTCCGACAGGTCAGGGCAGAACCCACAGCACTGCTACCGCGGGGAGAACCACAGCCCGGGCTGCGGGAGAAGTAGCATCTCCTTTAAGAGCCCTGTGCAAAACGCTGCTACAGGCAGGGCTGCGGCTGTTGCGTCCCTTCCTCGGTACCCGAATCCCCCTCCTCGTCGGGCGGAGGCTCCGGTTCGGCTCGGTTCGGCTCGGCTCGGCTCAGAGCGGCCGCACCGGCAGCAGCGGCTCCAGCCGCCTGCCCGCCGCCTCTCCCGGCATCCTTCATCCCCATCCTCCGCTCCTTCCTGCTCCGGCGGTGAAAGCAGCCCCCCGCCGGGGGCCGGGGATGCCCTCCCCTCCCTCCCTCCCGCCGCAGCGGGGAGGGGGGCTGTGATGCTGCAAGGGGGATCCCCGGGTGTCGAGCGGGGTCTCCCCTTCCGCCGGCTGCCGGGATCTCCCCGCTCGGCGCCGGCGGCCCCAGAGGCGGCTGCTGGGGGTTGGCAACCGGGAAAAGGGGGGTGAAGGGGGGGGGGGTTTCTCCGGTGTTCCACGCTCCGTGGATGACTGGACACCCGGGGCCGGGGGAGCGGGGGGCGGGCGCCCGGCTATTTGCTGGCTGCATACAATGGGCCACTCCCTAACGTGAGGGCTTGGGGGGGGGGGGGGGGGAGGCAGGAGCTGGGAGGAGGAGGAGGAGGAAGAGGAGGCGGGGGGGGTGGGGGGGGGGAAGGAAGGGGCTCGGGCATCGGGCTGGTAAATAAACTCCGCGATGATTTCCCTCCCTTGCGCCGGCCCAGGTGCCCGCCGCTCTCCTGCCTCTCCGGTGCCGCCGGCGAGGATGACCTGACGGGGGTGTGATCGCAGCCCCCATCCCACCTTTTCGCCCCCCTCCCTCCCTCTCTCTATATATATACATCCGCGTGTGTATATATATAAATACATAAAGAAATCGCTTTTGGGGGGGAGGGGCGGGGAGCTCGGATCATGGCCCTGGGGCTCCCGGGGCTTGCGCCGCGGATCTGCAGCTCTCCTCCGGGGCCCGGCGGTGACCATGGGGCTGAAGGCACGGCGCGGCGCAGCGGGCGGTAGCGCTGCCGGCGGGGCGGCGGCGGCGGCGGGGCGGCGGGCGGCGGCGGCGGGCGGCGGTGGCGACCCCGAGCAGGGCTCGCTGGCCCTGGGCACCGGTGCGGACCGCGACGGGACCCTGCTGCTGGAGGGCGGCGGGAAGGAGGAGGGAGGCAAGAGGAGCCCGCCGGGGCTGGGGCTGCTGGCGAAGACCCCCCTGAGCCGCCCGGTGAAGCGGAACCACGCCAAGTATCGCCGCATCCAAACTTTGATCTACGACGCCCTGGAACGGCCCCGCGGCTGGGCGCTGCTCTATCACGCCTTCGTGTGAGTACGCGGGCGCGCCGCGGGGCGCGGAGCGGGGCTGCCCCGGGGACACCGTTTTGCTTCATCATTCTCGGTGTAAAGCGCTCCGGGGAGCTCGGTGCAGCCCCGGTGGGAGGCAGGTGTCTGGGGATGGGGGGTGCTGCTGAGCGGACGTATTCCTTCATTTATTTACTGTCGGGGGTTCCCCAGACGAGCAGCTTCTCTTCGGTCGGTGTCTCGCTGGTGTGCGTACACCACCACAGGAGAGCCCCTGTGCTTTACCCCTTAGGAAAGGGACCGATGCTGGAAAGATCAAGCTCCGAGCAGTTTTAAGCCTCGGAGTGCTTAAGGGAAACACTGCCGGCTTCAGTTCAGCCTGGAGCACGGCGTGCGGTTGAACTCGCAGTTAGAAACCCCGAGGGAATCCGCTCCTGCAATAAAGTGTCAGATGGAAAGCGCCGGGTTTTGGTCCAGTAAAGCATCGCCCTGCGGTGGGTGAAACCCGAGCGTTGCAGCACTGCCAAGCAGAGTTAAACTGACCACACGTGAGCTGAGGTGCAACAAACTCCTTTGGTGGCCCAGGGGTGACAAGTCAAGCTAATGACCACTGGGTTTTGTTCCTAAAAATTCTGTTCCCTTAAGTTTGCATGCGGAATATAGAAAATATAAATCTGCCTACAGCGTAGAATGGAGTTGGCAGAGTCCTATTAAAATAAAGGTGGGTTTTAGTGTTGTGAATTGTGTTTGAAAACCCAAGGGATTAGCATTGATCACGGTGTTACTGTTTTTCTTTACTGCCGTAGCGTGTGCAGCGTGATAAAGGACTTGAGCAGTGATTTCTGAAATTGGTTGGCTTGCCACAGACAAGCAAAGTGCTGTAGGCTGCATGGGCTGTGAGCCTGGAGCTGGGTCTGGGGAAGTCCTGATCACTGGTGTAGTCTTTGCACTTGCAAATACACACCTTGAATGCAGGGCTATGATTTTACCTTCAGGCAAGCTCCTTGTTGGTGTTGGCAGGGATTTAGCCCTGGGCAAACAGTGACAGGCAGTGCTCATTACTGAACCTCTGCTGTGTATCGCTCACTTGTTTCTGCTCCCCTATTCTCAGTGTTTTCATAAAGTGCATCTTGGGACATGGGTGCCTGCTTTCCAGCTTCATTTCTGTGGAAATATGGACACCTTGTCAGTTCTTTTGCCAGGGGAAAACTTGTGCTAGCAGGCGGGGAGAAACAGCGTTGGGCTGTGTTTTGCTGGGAAGACTCTTTGGTCTGGAGCTTGCTCTTCATTGTGCTCAGTATTGCATAATGCTGCCTCTTATTGGGGAGATCCATGTCTGGGTAGAGGAGCACCTCCTTCTTGCCTTGGTCAGCCTCCCCACATGCTGTACAAGTGAGGGTTTAGCACCTTGAGCAGTTGGCATCTCGCCATAGCAGCTGGGTCAAATCCATGCCCAGGCTCATGGGGTATAAGCAATAGAACAGAGGGTGAGTATAGAGAAGATCAGACAAGCAAAGAGACTCACATTTATTTGCAATGGTCTAAGAATTTCCAAGTTACAACATTCATTTTAGGTAGCTCTCTAGGTGTGTGGTTAGCCTGGAGATCCTTGTGCAACATGGATCATAGAATAGGGAAAAAATTCCATGTGTTTGTAAGGTTTCATCCTTCTTAGGAGAGGATGCGATGCTCTGTGTGGCCAACTTCTGTTTGGTGACTACTCAGTCCTGCAAAACCGGGGTGTGAGTCTGACCTGCTTTCACAGAAGTTAATAACAGTCTTGTTAAGAGAATCAGTGCCAAATTCAACATTAATGAAAAAAGACACCTTTAGGAGTCCTTATCCTTGAAAGCAGTAAAATACACATGTCCTGGTGTATCAGCCCACAAATGATAGCCCATATCTTCACAGGATGTTCAGGGGGGCTTTGTAGTCCAAGTCTGCTGTTGGCTGCTCTGTGTCTCTGTTCATTCTCAGCTTCTGGTGAACTCAGGCGAAGCTGAGGGCTCTCACCTCGCTCTAGGATCAAACCCTACTAAAGAATTCTGCTGAAGATGATGGAAGAGTGTGCTGAGATCTTGCTGACAGGCTCCAGAGCTTGTTCCTGCGACTGGAGAATGATGACCTGCTTGGGAGCGGGAGCAGTGCTGTGGGGATGCAGCACCTAAGCTGATACCCAGAGTCTTTGTTCTTGCTTTCAAATGAATTGCCTTTTAGCTTTATTCCTTCTGAAAAGGATTCTCTCTCGTGTTGGAGGTGCTGCGTGGCACCGTGTAGTGCCATCCCAGCAGTCCCCAAGTGCCTCTTTTCACACTAGAACAGTTTACAGTTTCCCTTGGGTAGGTGAGAGCTTGCCAGCCTTTCCGTATAATCTACAGATTTGATGCTGGTTTAATTTTGAAGAGAAGTCCCATTTATCTTGATGTCATTATCTTAATGACGTGTTACACTTTGTCTTCTGAGTAACTTTGCAATAAATACCATGCAACCAAAATTAAGAGTAAGAAGGATGTTCTCACGCAAGCAGCCACAGAGAATAGACAGCTGATGGATGGATCACGGATGAATGTGGTGAATTCCTTACAGATCCAAGCATTTAGGGGTATTTAATGAAGAGATGATGCAAAAGACTCCAGTGCTGTGTATATCCCAGGATACAGGAGGTGGGAAGCTGCTGATGAAAGAGAATTATGACTTTCAGGATGCACCGAGGGTGTTGTTTTCGGGCAGGAAAGGGCTTTGCAAAGGTCTTTGCAGAAGCTTTGCCTGCCAGAACTTTGAATAGGGTGGTGCAGATGGGATCGTGTTAAATCGTACAGCAATGCCCATATGGCTGCAAAGGGGTCATGATCCTTTGTGTATCTCATGGTTACAATGTGCACATAAATAAGGTTTGATGCAGTGCCTGTGTAAACACTCTTTTTAGGTTAGTTGGGGTTAGATCTACTGAAATGATTTAGTCTATTGAAATAATTGAATGATGATGCATAAACATGATCAGGCCCTACCTAGCCCTAGGGACAAAGGTGCAGGGGAGAAAGGGGCAAATTCCTGATGCGAATTTCAGTGTTTGGCTCTCACTGGCAGTGATTTATGGAAAGCAGCACCAGATATTTTCCTTGCAGTTCTTCCCTGTTCTACACAAGTGAGCATGTCCAAGCCTATCCTTATAGCAAAGAGGAAGGCAATTTGGTGCTAAAGAAGCTGACTTTGTTTTCTTCACCATCTGAAAACACATATTCTCTGTCAGCTCTGCTAGACAGGGGATCTACATAACACCCATGCATCTCTCTTTTGCTAGAACACCAGAGTTCACTCTTGGCAATATAGCAATATCTTAGTGGTGTAGTTGGTAAGAGAAAATTGATTTTCCCATGAAGAAATCTCACCTCTGTAAAGGCAAACAACATTTTCAGTAAAAAATATTAAAAATAATTAAAAATGTATGGTTTAAGCCTTGTGGTATTTGGCTTGGAAATGACTCCTGGGGGTTGCAGGTCAGGCTACAGTCTAACCCTGCTCTTTCCATAGGTCGTCTCTCTGCAGGTACAACTGCTGTTCCCATGCTGTACTGTATTTTCCTTCATGTTGAGCTGTACAATATACTGCAGGAAACCCCTGCAGCTGTGCCTCGTGGGATGTGTACTTTGGCCAGGGAGACTGATTCGAGCTCTGTTCACCTCCACCAGCCATCCAAATGCTTTATTTATGCACAGACGCAGAAGTGAATCGAATGAAGAATTGCAAACAAGCACGATTTTGTTTTTCCATTTTATTTTTAATTGTAAGCACAAAATATTTGGTGGATAGTGGAGAGAGTCCAGAAAGAGAATAAAATACAGAACATCAATTTGTGGAAAATTTTCAGTCTCAGAGAAGAGAGATGCTGAAAGAGACGTAGCTAGGAGATATTCTTATTTTCATACCATCCTCTGAGACAACTGCAGTCTTTACTTTCAGGGAAAAATAAGGCTAGGAAAAGACTTGGGATTAAATTGTCCTTTTTTTGGGAAAGTCTGCAATACTGGCTGCACTCTGCTGGTGTAGATCACCAGAGCATACATGCTCCTGAGGGAGGAAAACCACGGGGAGCGCTTGAAAACCCTTCCCTATTTGCTGTGCAATCTTCTTTCTATACTGCTTAATACCTGGAATAAAAAGAGAAGGCAGAGTCATGCGATCCATCAGATTGTGAGCATTTCTGGGAAGCACCTCTTGCATGACTGATCGTAGGTGTGTTGTTTGAAGAAGAGTTTGCAGTGGGACTTGGGAGCAGGTTGAACGTCTCGGGACTTACTGTTGTTTTCCTCTTTGCCCTTTGGGAGATGCTCCATAAGGTGTGCTGATCCACCAGCCTGTGTCAGCCATCTGGGGTGAGATAGGAACAGGTTTGGGGTAGAAAGGATAAAGACAAATCCTTCCTTGGCCTTTTTGGCATGGCCTTGTCTCTAAGTAAGTCCCAGGAGCAGCAGAGCAAGCCTGGTCCATTAGCAAGTGCCCTTTGCTTATGTGTTCACCGATGCGAGCTCTGTTTTAATTATTTATGCTAATTCATCGTAATGCAGGGGTAAATATTCTGCAGTATACTTTGTAAAAAATAATGAAGTCTTAGTCATTGGAGACCTCACCACACACCTCTGCTGCTGCATCTCTGCAGATGCCTGTGGAGTCTGCCCGGGGTTCGTGTGTGGTTTAGTGAGATCCGACTGTATCTCAGTGTATGGGATCAGCCTTTATTGCAGGCTGTGGTCACGGGCTGCTGGTGAGTGCTGGTAGGAATGAGAAAGGGCAACAGAGCCTGGGCAACCCACAGCCTGTGTAACGTGAGTGGCTTGGGATCCTGGGTTGTAGCTTCACAATCAATTCAGCAGCTTAGAGGTGCCCAGCACTTGTTTAGGCACCCAAACTACCTCTGAAATGACAGACCAGGACCTTTGGTGGGGATAGGAGTGTTTTCACCTACAGCCTCATATCTCCTTGCTAGGGCATCTGTCCTGACAGCGAGACCCACTCCCAGCATGGGTACCCATGGTTGGGTTGATCAGCCTGTGCTCGGTGTTGCCATGGTTACCCTGCTAACTTGCCGAATTTTGGTGCTGCTCACTCAGGAGCTGCAGGCACAGGGCTGTTGGCACCAGAGGCTCAATATCCCCAAACCCCTTGAGATGGGGGTCTCTGAGCACCACTCTGCAAGTGCAGTCCCCCTCGCACCATGCGATGCAGCCTCATGTGGATGGTCATTGAGATCCATTGTGGCTGTTGATGCACAAGGGAGGGTGGAAGTGTGAGCAAGCATTGGTGCATCCAGTGGCATCATCAGCTGGGCTTTCAGTGGCATCAGCTCAGTTTAGGAATAAGCCCCTCAGAAAGAAGTCACAGCCCCCCTGTAATTTGCATTACACTGAACAGCCCCAGATGTCATTGTTTTGGTGAGCAGTGATACAGCAAAGCTCCTCCAGCAGCCAGGAAATTGTGTTTTTCTTCTCTGTTGAGAAACTTGGTAGTGAAGAACAGCACCATCTTGGTGCTACCCTAGCGGTCTTTAAGGCACTGTCAGCAGTAAAGCCAAGACTTACTGCAGTATACTCAGCATGGAAGATGGGTGTCTGGAGTCTCATTGGGTCTAAAAGTCATCTCATTTCCTTGTGCCACTCTTTGCTTCTTACAGGAACCACCAGATCATTTTGGGGAGCAGCAGGGTCTGGGTACCTCTGAATGGCGAGGCCACATGGGTTTTACTTATTTCTTTTAATCTGAGATGGAGTTTAGGGAAATGTTTTAAAAATTATAAGGGAGAGACGTTCCAAACCCATTTTGCTCATTTTGGTGCAGAATGTAGAAACAGTCAAAACAAATTTATGGCAAAAATAGTAACCAAAGGCTGTGCATATTGAAAAAATCTGGATTTAAACCCCTTACATAGATGTAGTATCAGTTATAGGTGTACCACTGTGTGCTTGAGTGCGTGCAAGTGATCATGAAGGTACCCCAGCAGTTCCTACTCTTAAACATCACCCCCAAAGTAGCCCCAAAGGATACTCCTCTGGCATCTTTCCGTTCTTTCTTTGGGACTCCTTGTCTTCAAATATCATTTGATTAAATTCTCTTTATTTATGTACAAACCTGTGTGTATATGTAAAGCACAAATCTGTACTTCATGGTCAGTGAAAACTCATATCCTGCATTGAGAGGCATGTGCAAGGTCAGGTGGTGGCATGAATATTCAAGGACAAGGTCTGAAACTGGGTAAATTTGATCTCATTTAACAGCTGTAAGAAACTTTCCAAACAAAAACCAGACAAGTGTGTGTTAAGATCATTTATATCTTGTTTAAAAACTTAATAGATTGATGACCTTAGCCATAGCCAGGCAGCTGGATGGTTGGGTACTATCATGATCAGCCTTGCATGGTATAAATAAATGATAATGTGTATTCTGGTATTTAATAATGCTATATTCCCTTCTTGTATTTAATGTAATACATTCCCTCCTTGTATTTAATGTACTGTATTCCCTCCTTGTATTTAATAATGCTATATTCCCTTCTTGAGAGTGGAACTTTACAGAAGGAATGGAGCCATGGAGACATTGCATCTGCTATTGCTTCTGGCAGATCCTGTATTAAATGGGATAACTTAAATATTAATAGCTTTACAAAAAGTAAGGTCCACAAGAACCATTAAGTATACGCTGCTTCTGTCCTAGGATGATAGGTGGGAAACGTAGCATTTTCTGGGAGAGAGGCATGCCCAGGGATATTTAGTTTCATGGTAACCTACTTTAGAAAAGAGCACTCTGGGAGAACTTCCAGGCTGGAAATCTGTAAATTGCCTTCCCCAGCCTTCAGTGAGCAAACAGCTTAAGAGCATGTTTAATTTGGAGCAAGTCAGAGGTTCCACTGATGTCAGGAGGAAATTATCCAAGGTGATGTTGGGGTCACCCAAAGCACAAGAAATAATTGAGATTTGATGGAAAGCAGCACTAGGTATCATCATCTTCCTCTGCACAACCAGCTTGCTGCTCTGCTTGGGCCTGCGGAGATCCTCCTAAGCTACAGTTCTCTACAGGACCTGCCACAGGCCTTCATCCCTTTTGTACCTTAATAGCTGCCTTTGGTTATGATCACCAGGATAACACCTTGCCCTCCTTAGAGGTGCTGCCTTTTGCTCATCTGTGTAAGTTTTAATAAGCATGAACTGGAATTGCCTATCTCCAACACTGCTAAATCTCAGTTTGGAGAGATGCTGAGACCCTGACATGAGAGGCACCCAGTGTCTCTTGAGGTGGTATGTCCTCTCACCCTTTTGCTACATGCATTAATATTGCCCAAGTCTTTCCTACTTTGCTTTTTCTAGCTCGCTGGTACACGGTAGTAGAGCATTACAGGTCCATTAGCAGCAGCAGTGGAGGAACCCTAATCCTGTCTGGGCTGGCTCTTGTCTTTTGCTTCCTTTAACTTTACAGGCTTGACTTCATTTTATGGATACTTGAATCTCACTTGTCCTCCCTGGTTTCAGAGCTGCTGCTGAGAGCTGTGTTGCAGCGTGCGTTCTGTGTTCCTTTGCCAATCCATATTAGTTTTTGATTGTCATGTTGGCTCTTCGGTGGTGTTTTTTCTTTAAATCTCAGATGCTTTTCTTGTTTATTTTCTTCTGTTGCCACTGGTGTTTTGATCACCTTCCAGATTGGTACTTCATCGTTTTATTAACATTCAATTTAATTCTTTTTATAGCTCATTAAGGAAGCACTTCACAAGACCAGAACTAAGAAAATCCATTCAGCGTTTCACTAAATAACAACTTCCCCCCTTCCTGTGTAACTTGATGCCATTTGTTATGGCTTTCTTTATGGCTCTGAAGACAGTTTTTAATCCCATGTAGTTTCTCCTGGTCATCTGGATTAGTACTGGAAATACTGGCTACAAGACATTGCACCTATGTCACATCAGAAATATTTCCTCATTCCTTTTTGTTCAAAATTGATTGTTTGGCTCTGTTTATTTAATTCAGTGATAAGCATTTAACTGTTATCTTCCCATCTTAGTTATCTCATGCTTGTGACATGGTGTGCATCTCCCATAACAAAATAATTCAATGTTCCTAATGCTGTTCACTGCTAGAGTAGAGCTAAAGCAGTGCTGAAAGCTTAAATGCCCTGATCCATCCAAGTGGTAGTTCTTATATATTTTATGGGAGCTATTACATTTGGGTTACACCTAGCATCCGGTGAACAACAAAGATGTTAATCCTAAGCCAGAAGATGCTTTACAAGGCACTCTCACTGGCTGCAAGTACAGAGTCTGCAGTTTTCTGGTTTCAGTGGGGATGGAGCAGAAGCAAGTACAGCTGCTGAGGGACTGATAGTGAAATCCCCAAAGCGCATGGTGGGGAGCTGCCCACCAGGCTCTCAGCAGTGCATCATCAGCTCTGCTTATCTTTGCTCCCCTCGCGCCTCTCCATGCGCTGATCAGGGTGCTTATGAGGAGGGATTACACCCTGAGGAGGGAAAGTCAAGAGCAGCTGATTGAAATTGCAGGGGAATTAATTTAGGAAGGTAATTACATGAACTGGAATTTGCTCTCCTACCTTTGCTAACACCGCTGCTCTTGTGAGACATGCTGGAAGAATTTCAATGCACACAACCGGCTGAGGCTCCCAGAGCTGACCTCAGATACCGTCTGCACAGTGGCACCAGATGCATTGGGCCTCAGCTCAGAACCAGTCTTAGACTGCAGCTACGGCAGCAGCTTTTCTCATGCCAAGAGTAGTCATTAACTATGTCTAGACTAATTGGCAAAGCCCTGCTGGGGATGTTCCCAAGCAGTGACACGTGCTGGCCAATAACAACATCTCTGGATGACCTCTGCTGTGGTTTTAGTCTGAGACAACCAAGCGACTGGGCACTGATCAAGTGCTGCCACAGACCTGGGACTGCTCCCAGTAGGAGGCTGTGTGTGGCTTCCTGCTTTGGAGGCAAGGGAGGTCAGTGACATGGACATCAGTTATGCCAGCTGGCCTCATGGACAGACAGCAGGACTGAGCATCTTTGGGTTACCACAGTGGACATAATTATCATATGTAAGATCTTACCGCCTCAATGTCTATGCAAAAAGCTCCTTTGCTTTGGGATAAGACCCTTCACTTAAAGACCCAAGAAATCCTGCCCCACTGAAATAATACAGGTTTCACCCTATGTGTATGTCCAATAACACATTTTATTTTCTACATCTTTGCCTTTTTGTTCATGGAACTTTGCCAAGGCTTCTGCCTTTTCCTTTTCAAAATTCCTTGTGCTGATCAAACTCCTATGGAGGTTCAAACACTTCACCCCGACATCTTTGGCATATTAAAACAAAAATGATCTTTTTTGGTGGCACTGATCCAGGAGGGAGAGCCCTCTGACCATTCCCAAGCTTCTGATTTGTGTAAAACACTAAGGAAGATATTGCTAGTTGCACTGGTGCTGGTATTTGGACATTTCTCACTTGGATTGCGTCTCACTCCTTATTGTAGATGTTGCTCCATGACCTTGTCAGGTTCTGGGTGCAATGGCTGTGCAGGGGTGGTGAGATCTGGCAGATGCATACTCGTGGCAGTTTCTGCTCTCAGAATAGTACATTCTCAAATACATTGCTCTCTTCAGTGCTAAACTACTTCAAACAACTTTATTTCCCTGCTTTTTCTCAGGAGCTGAGAGGCAGTCTCTCAACAGCCACAATGGGACCTATCCATCTAGTGCCTTATCTGAGGTAGTTGTCTAGACTCCTTTTGTAGCTGCTGAAGAAAAACAGGAAATAGAACTTTCTGGAGTACAATTAATCTTATTCCAAAGATGATTCTAAAATAGGAGAGATTAATCATCTCTTGCAGTGCCTCAGACTTTCCACAAAGGAGACCTCAGGTGACTAACTTGAATTTAGGTATTTACATCGAAAACATCCGAGGGATGGGAAACTTTTTGCCTGACCTGAGAGGCAGGATACAAAGCCACATTAAGATCACTAAATTTAGATATGTTCATGTACGGTTCTGTGTGTGTAATAGGTATTTAAGTTCTCTTTATAGTCAGTCAAGATTTAGTCAATACAGTCAATAGATTTTATGGTGCAATTCATCCAGTCAGATGTAGGGGTCTGCTTTAGATGGAGATAAATCATAACTTCAGCTCCACTGAGCAACTCTCCATTGTCTATAGCAGGAGCTGAGGTGAGCTGATCTTTGGTAAGTGACTGCAGTAAAAGCCACTTTCAGACAGATGAGTCCTACCTTTAAAGGCAAAAGGAGTATGACTCGTTATTACGTAGGCTTTTATTAATATTAGGTTAAACATAAAATTCTAATTCTCTTTCCTCAAGACCTATACGCATGTGGTTACTTATTATCCCAGGCCATGACAGGACTACAGTCATCCCTGACATTATGCCAACGGAAAATGTGCTGGTGTAGGTGATGTCCTTCACCATCCTACTTACGCTGCTGACTGGCAGCAGCTTTAAGACCTTTCAGTTGTTGGGAGTCTTAACTTTGCCTTTCCACATTCCCTTTGTTCTTTGGTTTGCTATGGGGTCTATCTCCCTGAGCCCTCCCATAAATTTGCTCTTAATTTATAATCATAGCTGCGGTTGATCTTGAGGTTATGCTCAAACCAAGACTGCACCAGCTCTTGTACTAAGCCTCGAACTCAAGAGCTGTGATAGACTGTTTTCCCTCCATCTTCTTGTGACCACTTGGGATTTACCTGGGCAGTGGTGTAACTCTGGTGGGACTTGGCCAGAAGCAGTTCTCCTCCTTCCTATTCCTGAGTTTCTGTCCATTTGCATTGGTCCTCTTGTCTCTATCACCCCAATTGGCCCCCAAATCAATGGACAGGAAACATTGCTTTCTAGAACGTGCCATTTTAGGGACCAGAAAGCACTTTAAGTGGCTTGAACACTGTCTTTTTGAAGCCTGTAGCAAATGTTGAAGGTCAATTTGAATGTCATGTGATGAAGGAAGGTGATTGTGAGGGTCATTCATAGGCTTAGGCTGTTTTTTTCTGTGCTATAGTTTTCTCTGTAAAGCTTTATAGATATGTAAGCACCATTCAGTATTTTAGAGGGCATACTCACTTTCATACACCAGCTGAATCAGTAAATTAGCATAATTGAACCTAATGCTGAAATCATCAGAGAACTTTACAAAATCTGGATGCATGAAAACACCCTGACATAAGGAAGTGCTTTTGGTTGGTGGTGTATTCCTTTAACAGCTGCTGGTTTGTGTTTTGCTTGTTTTTGCAGAAATACTGAGCCAGCAACCTCTTTTAGGCATGTCAGTACAAATGTAGGGTAAATCTATTACAGTCAGAACAACAACTGGATTTGGCTGCTGCACCACAAGCTTGTTCTGGACCCTCTACAAAATCTCATTTTTTATTGGTATTCTGCTAGTGCCAAGGGCAATGTCCTGTGCCTCTGGTGAGGTACTTCCCTGCAACAACAGTCGTGCCCTCCCAGTAAGGTAAGGCAGCTTGAGGAATGGGGTAAATAGGAGAGATGCAGAAGCCCTGGCAAGATAACAAGTGAGCACCAACCTGTCCCATAGTTGCCAGTACTCACACCACAGTGTTCAGGGCTTGTTTCCTTCGCAGTGGGAGCTGGCTTCATTGTAAGCATGGAGTCATTCCTTCCCTCTCTGTTCCCTGAAAGGGAGAGAGGATTTATTTTTCCTCCCTCATAAATGCAGTTATGTAATTAACAAATACAATTATTTAGGTAGAATCATAGAATCATAGAATAGTTAGGGTTGGAAAGGAAATTAAAATCATCTAGTTCCAACTCCCCTGCCACAGGGGAGGTTAACAAATACAGTTAACAAATACAGTGCAGCTGGAGAAGGTAAGAAAGCAAAGCACTGTCTTTATGTCCATTTCTTGGTGCAGGTCATAGAATTATAGAATCATAGAATAGTTTGGGTTGGAAAGGACCTTAAGATCCTTAAGAACCTTAAGTTCCACCCCCTGCAATGGGCAGAGGCACCTCGCTCTAAATCATATCACCCAAGGCCTCGTCCAACCTGGCCTTGAACACTGCCAGGGATGAAGCATTCACAGCCTCCCTGGACAACCTATTCCAGTGCCTCACCACCCTAACAGGAAAGAATTTCCTCCTTATATCCAATTTAAACTTCCCCTGTTTAAGTTTGAACCCATTACCCCTTGTCCTATCACTACAGTCCGTAATGAAGAGTCCCTCCCCAGCATCCCTATAGGCCCCCTTCAGATACTGGAAGGCTGCTATGAGGTCTCCACGCAGCCTTCTCTTCTCCAGGCTGAACAGCCCCAACTTTCTCAGCCTATTTTTATACGGGAGGTGCTCCAGTCCCCTGATCATCCTCGTGGCCCTCCTCTGGACTTGTTCCAACAGATCCGTGTCCTTTTTATGTTGAGGACACCAGAACTGCACACAGTACTCCGGGTGAGGTTTCACGAGAGCAGAGTAGAGGGGCAGGATCACCTCCTTGGACCTGCTGATCATGCTCCTTTTGATGCAGCCCAGGATACGTTTGGCTTTCTGGGCTGCAAGCGCACACTGGAGGTGGCTCATGTTCATTTTCTCATCGACCAGCACCCCCAAGTCCTTCTAAGCAGGGCTGCTCTGAATCTCTTCTCTGCTCAGCCTGTAGCTGTGACTGGGATTGCTCTGACTGAGGTGTAGGACCTTGCACTTGGCATGGTTAAACTTCATGAGGTCGAGTCTGATGTTGGGGCTGTAGCAGAGAGCTGACAATTACAACCATAAAACCATTTAGTTTGGAAGGTTTTAGAGGTCTGCAGTCTAGTTCATAGAGCAAAACTAACTTCAAAGTCAAATCAGGCTGCTCAGGGATGTATCCAATTAAGATCTGTGCATGTCCAAGGTATGAACTACTTTGTATTGTGAGGAGTGATAGATTTGGTTGCCTTTCATGGAATACGTTGTTTTGTGCATTTCTTATAATAGGCAGACTTCTAGGCCCAGAGTCATGGAGTCTTCCTTTATCCCTACTTCATTCAGTCCTGAATATATATTCGGACAGAAGTGAGATGTAATATCTGGACTGAGATGCTGGGCAGGTCAGCCCTCTGTGTATGAAACAACACTTATATTAAACCACAACAAAAGTTGCTTGCCTCAAGGCTGACTAGCACCAACATTATCTATGGAGTGCTGACACTGGGAAATGCTAATGGATAATCTTTGGTGTAATCACTAGAGTTCATTGAAAATATTTAACCCTTCTCAATGGCTATTCAGTTTTTTTACTGATATTGTTGCAATTCAAAATTTCCACAATTTTTTCAACATTCAGAAGAATCATTCAGTCTCCAGCAATTTATCCCTGCTTTACATCTCCTCCTGACTTTTCCATCTTTTTCTTCGTGTCCCCTCCTCATTCAATGCCATCTTTTCTTCTTCCTTTGGTGACATCCATCACCTCACTAATGAAGCACAGCACCACTCATTGATGCTTTTCATGTGACCCCTTAGCCTTTCTTTTGTGCTTTACATGACAACAACAGTAGAGTTCACTTTGACTTCAGTTGGCGGGTTGATGGAGCTGACATGACAATTTGTTTCTTACCCAGACATACCTATGTTTACCTTTTGGTCATTTCTATCTCTTTTATTTAACTTACTGGATTTTTACATTGAGTTCCACTTATGTCAGGGTTAAAATTGTGCCTCTAATTCCATCAGAGTAGGGACTCAATAGGAATTACTTTGTCCACATGGAGCGAGGTGCAGAAATCATCTCTGAATCATCTTGTGTATCATTACCATCAGTGTCCCCTTTTTGGTTGCACGGCTCCCTGATATTGAATCCAGCATCCAGTGGTAAGGTGCTTCTGCTGGACTAGTTTGTGACTTTAGGGACAGCCCGAAGTTAGAGTCCCTGCACAAACAGCATCACTGTAGGAGAAGTTCTTAGGGTTGTTGTGATTCAGACCTACACACTTCTGAGTCACTGATCCTGATCACTCTTTGCTCTAGGGGTGATGGTGGTGTTAGGGAAAAAGCGATTTATTGCTGGCCTGTGTATTTCTTGTGGTGACTCAGCTGTTCTCTTTGGAAAGAGGGAACATGAAGTGGAGGTGGACACCCATCTCTCTTCCCAGAAAGGGTACAGACTGTCACTTGAGTTTATCCACATTCCTGGTCTCAGTGGTAGGAGGAAGATTAGCCACATACAGGTTAACCCAAGATCTGTCTGATACTTCATACACAGCCTGAATCACATCTGCAGCTGTTGTTCCCAGAGTTGAGATAATAGTACAAGGTCTTGGTTTGCGGCTCCATTTGCTACCAGTGCTGGTAACCAAGAAAAATGCAAGATGGGAGCTCTTGGTGTAACAACAAATGGACAGCAACTTTCTCTAGTGAGTTATAGACAGGACTGAATGCTTTATCTTGCTGCCTGAATCACACATTCCCCAGCAAATGAGATGAGAACAGAAGATTGCTCCCATGCACCAAAGCAGGGCATAACAACTTTCAAAGCAACCTTTTACTGGAGACCATAGGGAAGCTTTTCTGTTATAGAGTACTATCTTATAGTTTTCTGGAAAGAGCACTCTAAAGAAAACATTACTGCGATGAGTGAAGAAAAGAGATTTTGGACAGATGGAAATGTGTCAGTGCTCATCTTCATTGGCGGTGCTTGTTTTCACTCATTCTACCAAGAGTTAATTTCCAAGCAAGCTGAAATAGATAATGTGTTCACAATCATTAATCTGAGTGCTCCATCAATGTTCGGACTAAGAGTTTCTGTTGTAGTAGAGGGCTTTTTAATTGCATAAATGACGATATAGCAACGGTTGAAAGATGATTCAAGATAAATTCATTTATAGATATAGATGATGATAAGGTCTAATAGGGGAGTGCATATCTGCTGGAAGAATTTGCACAAGAAATCATTGATTTTCCACTTTTTAAACCAAACTTTGAGAATTTTCCAAGAGACAGGCATAGCCTGTAGCTTAGCCGCAACATATGGGCTTATATCAATAATTCTGGGTATTCATGACTGGGATAGAGCAGGACTTTGAGTTATAACCACTAATATGTTGGGGTTTGGGGTTGTTTTTTGTTTAAATTTAGCAACAGACAAGCAAATGAGCTATGGAGTAACTCAGAAAAAGAGATCCACTCATTTCTTAAGTGGATTACTAATATTGTAACATAGTGTAAGTAGCAGCAGTAATAGTAATTGGGCTGGGATTCTTGGAACTAAATATGAGCGTGTTCCCTGTAAATGTCTAAATGTGGCTGAGTCGTTTCAATCTCCTCAGTTTCCTGAATAGACCACTACTATAGGAGTACTGGTGATTGTTCAACTCATCCTGAATGATGACACTAATAAATCACATCCTGGTTACCAGAGATAATACCAAGTAAATAGGTATTCCTTGATTATAACGGAAACTTCAATACATGGCTGAGATGGAGGCACCTACATTATAAACATTAAGTTTTAAGTGAGATGAACCTTACCCTAATCACGCTGTTGAAGGCCTTGCTGGGATAATAACTTTACAAAGCACTCTGGACAAGAGGTTGAAATCGAGACATCCTTTTTCTCCTTAAGATGACTGTAAAATGAAAATCTTACAGTCTTAAGTCTGGATCACCTTTCTCAGATAAAAAGATAAACCAAGATCACTAGATTTCTGCAGCGTCGGATTTTGATAGTTTTGTACCTAAATCTTGTTGTGATGCCTCTTAGGTTCAACTCGTGTTCCTGTGGGACTCTGTTGGTGTCCCCGGGCTCCACATGCATGCAGAAATGAAAGCTTGTCTAGCATAGCTTTGCAAGACTAGGATCAGAAGTTGTTGCTGGTTGCCAGAATGTAAGGGTCCCTTCCCTTCCCTTCCCTTCCCTTCCCTTCCCTTCCCTTCCCTTCCCTTCCCTTCCCTTCCCTTCCCTTCCCTTCCCTTCCCTTCCCTTCCCTTCCCTTCCCTTCCCTTCCCTTCCCTTCCTTCTTTTTATTTCTGGAAAGGGCTCCAGGTCAGTGTTATCCCATCCAGAGCACAAACATATAGCTCTATCTCTGAGTTATTTAACAAAGTAATTACAATATGGTCATGCCTTCAGAGCTGTCATTGCTGTTGAAGAGTGGGATGTAATCTTTAGGTGTCCATGCAGTCTTTTCGCCACTGATCTTGTAAGGAGAACAGATGGACCTGTCTGGTTTCTGCCTTGTCCAGAGGGAAAGAAGAATGGTTTTCAGCCCACTTGGTTAAAATAAGAAAGACAGGGTGGGAATAAGCAATGAAGCCAGTGTTTTTTAACACTGAGGTAAGAGCAGCAATGGTGCAGGGAAGAAGCCAGCAGCTGTGAACACAGCTCCAGTGATGATGACAAATGGCAGCGGAGCTGGAGAAGGAGGCAAGGGAGATGTTACAAATAAAGCTGCAAACGGGAGGAGGAGTAACTGTGCTGTGAGAGGTAAAACAGAAGGAGGATGAGAATTAAGGCTATTCTTGTAGGTGAACATGTTAGGAGCTATTTAATGAAGGTGCTCTCTGTGTAGAGAAAACAACTTAATTGCCCTCCTGGTGCTTTGGTGCCTGTTACAGGCAAGTTGCCTGTTTAGCTCTAATTGCAAAATGTCTTCAGTGAAAGGTGTTGCTGTTTGGCTGGATGGGAGACCCTTTGGCAGGCCCAAGACCTGGTCAGCAGTGAGGTATCTTGGCCAGGCAGTGGTGGAAAATAGCTGTTTCTCGCTTGAGCTGTTCCCTCTCTGTGGGCAGCCAGGGGACTGTGATTTCTGTGGTGCATCCATCTCTGTGCAGGTCATAGTTGTCATTGTCACTTGGCAGCACAGAGCTAGGAGTTACATGTTGGCACCCAACCAGCAGGAGAGTTAAACTTCATTTGTTATTTTAGTGCAGAGCCAGCCTTCAGAGCTGAAACCCAGGGGCAGCGTGCTGTGTGGCAATATGGGGCTCATCCTGAACCTTCTTTTTGCCCCTGCATGCTCATGTTTTAGCTGCAAAACCTGAAGAAGGTCTAAAAAATAGAGACTAAAGGAGTAGCATATTCAAGGCATGTTAAATGTAACTTCAACAGGGGGAAAAAGTGGGAAAGCTGTATCTACTCTTGAGCTATAAAAAGACATGCCAATGAGACACAAGGCGGGTTACACTTCTGCTTAAACACCTTTAGGAATAGTCTCCCTGTTACCTCAAATAACAACCACGCAGGGGTATCTATAAAGAGAAAGCAAGTTTAGAGCTTCAACCCTTGTCCCAGAAGTAGGCCAGTGCTGGGTCTTAGGCTTGACTGGTGTAGCCATGTCTGCCACCATTCCTGCACGGGAAACCAGCCTCATGCCATATCAGGCCTGAATAGGAGACATTGCTGGTCGAAATGATTACCCCTGAGAGGGTTTTCTGTATCAATCAGATTGCGGTTCTTCAGGCTGCCAGCACACAGTCAGGTTTTCCAGATTTTCTTTGTAATAATGAAGCAAAAATTGCATTTTTTTTAAATGGCAGCTGTGTTTGCCCTGTTATATCCTGACTGCACCAGCTGGGGATTAAGAGAAGCCACAAAACCACAGTAACGTAAGAGTTTGCAGCACTGTGAAAGGCACATAAGTGGGGTGATGATTTTAGCCTATCTCTCTGTTCTCATGGCCTGACTTCTCTTCAATAAGTTTCTTTACTACTGTGACTCATGTACTGCTGTGCCCTGCAATGTGGTATCAAGACCTGCTGTAATTCTCTGTTTATGGTTTCATATCGTCTAGAGGACATTCCCTGCAGGTTGGTGGGTTGGTTTGGTTTTTAAGTTAAAGCATAGGAAACTCACTGGCTTTGTTCTGAGTGAGCAGATCCAGCATCAGGCTTTTAGTTGGAGATTATTCTTCATGTCATGACACCCCTTTTTGAGCCCCCAAATAATATTCAGTGGAGATAAGGAAATTATTAGCAGTGCGCAGTCATGTGGCAAGCTGAAATGAATGGTAGGTGAATGTGATGGCAAAAGTTATGTCCGACACAGCTATGAATGTGTGTTTGAAATAGCAAAGTACCACATAGTCACCACAGCTCAAATTCCTATTTGGAATGTGCCTTTTTACCAACCCAGAAATTGTTCATCATGTATTTATGCAAACTATAGAAATACCTTCAGGGACAAGCAGAGATGAAAGCTCTTTGGGCTATGCATCCTTGTACCTCCCATAGTACTGCAGACTCCTTCCAGCACCTTTTAGGTCCCATCACATTGCTTCCATAGAACTTCCAACCTTGTCCTGAGAAGGTGGTGAGACACAGACACAAATGACCTCCTCAGTGTGACGCAGTCCACTCTGACCAGCTGTGCCTCTTGTGCTGTGCACTGCTCATACATAGAAAAGAGGATCCTTACCCCAAGATGTGTCTGTGTTTGTACATAACAAGACATAGAAAATGGCTACGATTACCAGCAGGGGCAGGTATAATTTAACAAGGAAAGAGTTATGATTCCTGTAATAATCAGTAGTCTCAGTGCTCCAGTACTATTAGCGTTCTGCATTCATGGCACGGAAACAAGCCTCTGGAAGGAGCATAGTGCTCTATTTGCTTATTCTCACAGACTGCTCCTTCCTTGCTCAGGGGACAGAGTGAAAAGGAGTGTGAAAAGAGTGGACCAGTAAGTCGAAGTTGTTATCCAGGGGTAGCAATTGTTCAATATTAGCAACTGTTCTCCAAGAACTGGGGTTTCAATGCTTCATGGTGTGTTCTGGGAAGACACTGGGAATGAAAGGTCAGGGATCACTGGAGAGACTGTTTCCTCTAACCAGTCTTTACACAAAAGCCACCCCCAAAGCTGACATCCTCACTGGCAGTGTTATGCCACAGATTAAATGACTTTCTTAGGGTGTCTCTGCTGTGTCACTGCTCCTGAGAGGGTGGACTCCAAGCCTCGGAGTGTCTTATAGGTAGTGGAAGGTGTGGACACACAAACTGTTGTTGACAAACTAATGAAAGGCTGTCATGTTTCAGGGCTGCTAATTCATCTTCTTTTATATCAATTCAGCTCATCAGGGATGAAAGAGCTACCGACTTTGGGACTTGGTGACTATTGTGCTCATAGTGCTGGAGAGAGTGGAGTAAAGAAAGTGATGGCATTCATTCAAGAACATCTATGGTTTTATGGCTGGTGCCTCATACATGGTCATGCCACTGTCTGTACTCCTATGCAGCTGGCTGCTCATACACAGCATGTGGTGGGGTGGAGTATTTGCATCCTGTTTGCCAGGGACAGCTGGGTTTGTGTTTCTGATGGGTCTGGAGGTACCATCCATCCTCATTCTCAGCCTTATCTTGCTCAGTCACATATAAGCTCCAGGTAGATTAGGGAGATTTGTTAAATTCACTTAACCTGAACTCTGCTGTTCCCTCCTGTTTCCCTGGCCTGCTGACACTGGAGAACTGGAGAATTTAAGAAATGCAGCTTATGTGCATCCTCTGCCCCTACCTGTGCTTTATCTCATCTCTGCCCTTCTTGGATTGAATGCAGAGGATTTAGGGAGGTGGTTGAGAATGGAGAATTGTATATCACATTTTCTTCCTCTCCTGGGCCACTGTAAGCTGGTGTGCAAAAGTATTTCATGGCAGCTGCTGCATCCTGGGAGATGTATGGAGTAAATTCCATGCACAGATCTCAAGGTGGGTTGTGATCCTACTGATGACAAGTGCTCAGCTCACATTTGTTGCTTATGTTGCTGATTTATGCAGGTAGCCTGCGGTTGGCTTGCTTTGTGTCAACTCTGGAAAGCAAAGCCTGTTTTCATAAGTCTGTATCCTGTATGTGGAGCTGCTGTATGCAGGCGATGTGGGCAGCACTGATACAGGTCTTGGATTTCACCTGCCTGTCTAGCTCTTGCAGGCAGCAATCAGCATCTCCTCAGCAAGCGGGTCTTGTTGTGACGTATCTGTTTCAAGTGGAAGGAAAGCTACAGTGAGGAGAGATGGGCCAGAAGGGTTGGAGAAAGAAAGAAGAATTGTAATTTAATGTCCAGAACTTGGTACAGTGGATGACACTGGCAATTGGGAGTCAATACGGAATAACAAACCGGTCTTTGCCCCAAACACCGTATAGTTTCAGTGTAATAGAGAAGAATTAACAAGTGGATCCAGAGGAAGAAAGGTAGAACAAGAAGCATTGGCAGTATTCCCAATTTGCCCTCAGTATAAACTCTTAAAGGGGAAATGGGTACAAATTGGAACACAAGAGGTTCCACTTAAACCTGAGAAGAAACTTCTTCTCAGTGAGGGTGACGGAACACTGGAACAGGCTGCCCAGGGAGGTTGTGGAATCTCCTTCTTTGGAGACATTCAAGACCCGCCTGGACACGTTCCTGTGTAACCTTATCTAGGTGTTCCTGCTCCGGCAGGGGGATTGGACTAGATGATCTTTTGAGGTCCCTTCCAATCTCTAACATACTGTGATACTGTGAATACACCACAGGAATGGCTAATTTGAAGAAAGGCTATTGGAAAAGTCAGTGAGATAGCTTCCTGCATCATTGCATCTTCTAGCTTATGCCAGTGCTACTAATGCATTTGGGGTGTGCACAATGAAAGGTTTGACATGAAACCAATAAGGGCTGGCACAGATGTGGGAGAAGCTGCTATTCCCAGCAGGAGGCAAGAGAAAGCACAGGAATTGTCATGACTCAGGTACATTTATCAGTCAAAATGGTCTCCTAGCATTTGTGCCATGCTCTGGCATCAGCACTGAAGCCCAGAGTGTAATGGTTAAGCTTTCTTAAGGACAATGCTCTGTTTTGAAAAATGTGGTGGTGTGCTTCTAACGGGGCACCTTCGCTTAGAGCCTGCTCCTCGGTCTGAGTTGCAAAATAGGCGATCCTCAGTGAACCTTGAAGGCTCTGAAGAGCTCCCTTCAGTAGTATACAAATTAGCACCTTCTGCTCTAAGATGTTGGATATAAGGAAGAAGTATGGATATAAGGAGGAAGTTCTTTACTGTAAGGGTGGCGAGGCACTGGAATGGGTTGCCCAAGGAAGCTGTGAATGCTCCATCCCTGGTGGTGTTCAAGGCCAGGTTGAACAGAGCCTTGGGCAATATGGTTTAGTGTGAGGTGTCCCTGCCCATGGCAGGGGGGATGGAACTGGGTGATCTTAAGGTCCTTTCCAACCCAAACCATTCTATGATTCTATGGTTCTATGTTTGTTGTGTCTCAGGAAGAAAAACGATGAGCCCAAGAACCTCCCTGGGTTCAGCTGCAGATGGTTTGTCCAGAAGGATCCTTGTCTAGTGTGCTAACGCATTGGAGGTTATCACTGACAGCAGGCATGGAGGAAGAGAAATGAGTTAGCAGCTCTAACAGCACGCTGAAGGGCTCCCAGAAGAAACAGTGGCATTTCCAGTATCATGAGCTGAGCTGGAAGTTGGCTGCATCTTCTGGTGAAAATGAAATAAACTAAGACATAAACTTGCTGCAGAGAGGTTGGTAGGGCATAAATGGACAGAATATGCTTTTGACAAAGCCATGAGACCTTCTGCCTATCAGCACCCTTCATTGTTGTGCCCTTTGGCTCTGTAGGAGCAGAGGTTGGAAATCAGAAGCGTGCAGCTAATTTTAGACATGTCTATATGGCACACCAGTGCTCACTGATTTATTTAAATCTCTGGCTAGAAAACTGCTGGTTGTGATGGAATGAATAGAGAGAGCTTATTCTGGAGACAACAGTTGAAAAACATTAAAAGTGAGCTGGATAAAATGTCTTTTGGATTTCCATTATTTCTTGTAGTTAGATATTAAAAAGCCCAAACAACTCCCTTCCAAAATGAACCCCAAAGAACTTCTAAGGTAGAGGAAGCTTTTATGCCACACTTCTGACTTTGCAAACTGAAGAGATACTAGAAGAAGCTGTTCAACATATCTACATATTTAGCGTGGAAGTATAACCATTTTAAATGTCACCATTGATTTCACAAATGACTCTACTGGTGTTGAACAATGTGGCTGGGTAACATACAGATTATAAACAAGAAAAATCTGGGTTTTCCTCCATTTTGGAGTGTTAAGGCAGTGTCATTAAAGAGCCATTAACCTCCACTACTAAACATGATGTAGGTAAAAGTTTTCAGGCCTATAGTCAATGCTAATATCTCACTATGGGCAGTAACTATCAAACTTACTTCCTGGTGTGTAATACACTTGTGTAGACACCATCACTGATAGGAACAGTGACTCCTGGAGCTCACAGACCTGCAAGGCACAGATTCAGCCTTTTACATCTCAGGAGGGAGAAGTGTTTCCAGGTTGTCATCTCCCCTTATGCACTTCTTTTAATAACCTCTAGCTACGCATATGGCTGCATTATGCTCACTTCTGGGGCCCATTTCTGGATGTGGTGGGTGCAGGAGCCAAAGTAGGGTCATGGTCCCACTGAGCAGTCCACATCCATAGAGCACCTTGCTGCGACTCCTGTGCCTTCAGCCCTACCTGCTGTGGGCACATGATGCAACCCAGGGTAGTGCTTCCTCATAAGCTTCTTCTGTTTGACAGGATGGTTAATATAATGATATTGTTGCCATGGCATGAAGAGCTGAATGGGTGGTTATGTGAATGGTGAGGATTTGCTAGCTCTTTCCACTGTAGCTGATGTAAGCCTCCCATGCGAGGAGTGTTTTACCCAGAATTTTTATTTCCTGCTTAAACTTAGTGCTTTTTCAAGCATAAAAATTTCTATATGTTGATTATTTTTTTTCTGGATACAATGTTTTCTTGGCCATGAGGTATTTTGTTTGTAGGGGGGAGTCTTTGCCTGTTTTTTAGACAGAATAAACCCTTTAATATGTGAGCACCTAAATCCAGTGTAAGGTAGAATATTGTTAACAAAAGAGGTTGATAATCCAAATTTGCTAGACTACCTGGGGAGCAGCAGTGAGTGAAAAATGTGGTTACCAGAGAGAGGGAGAGGACAGCATGTAATGGAGCACACATCTTTCACTGTTGTGAACTGAGTGATTACTAGGCAGGTAGAGGCTGGAAACAATTGACTGTAATTGGTCTGCTGGGATTTTAATAAAACCTTTAAAGCAATTAAAATGCTTTTATTGAAAACAGATTTGGGCATCTTTTCTAAGGAGGTCTTAACTGCAACTGCTGTTTTAAATGTTAATTATGGTTTTGTAAAATGTCTTTTCACAGCAAGTGATACCACTGTGGTGTGCTCTGCAGTCAGGACTGGATGCTGTGGCACAGATCTAGGGTAGTAAGCCCTGTGCCTGTGAGATTGCTGCCCTTTGGAGCACATGGTTCCTCTGTGGTTCCTTCTTGCCCATGCCCATGCCTATATTCTTCTTGAAATTTGGACAGCTTAGGGATGTGTAAACCCTTCCTTGGGGTATCTACAGCGTGTAGAGATGCAAGGGAGCTGTGTGTATGCTGTGTCATGTGAGGGAGGACTATTTATAGGCAGCAAAGCTGAAAAGGTAAGTATTGAAAATAAGCAGATTATATAAAGATCAGTCAAATATTCCAGCTTTCCTCTTGGTTATAAAGCAGACTTTGTTAAAATAGAAAAGCACAGTTTTTAACATATGTCTCTATTCTGTCGGTACTGCCTGTATCTTAGTGTTTGGAGAAAGCACAGAAATCAGTTTCATAGCTGCTGTTGTTAGCACGTATTTAGGAGTTAAAAGTTGCAAAGCCATCTCCAAACAAGTCTTTCTTTTGTATGTGCTCATAACCAGGAAAAAAATAAATCCCTTTAGACCTATATTGTCTCCATTTTGTCACCATTAGGAAACACACTTTGAAAGAAATTTCAGACATTTGTCTATTGAATTTTGAGTTGCAGATGACCTGGGTATCTTTTAAGCAGTGTGTCTTAGTGGTGCTGACTCCCAGTTTCAGTATAGATCCCAAGATACTTGCAGTCCTAACCACAAGAGCCTTTTGTGATAATTATAGCAGCTTTTTTACATATATGTTAATCTTCTTTATTCATTCTTTCTGCCTTTGGAAGGTTTACATTACCAAGCAGTCGCAGAGACGCATGTGTACGTATAAGCTTTCCAAGACTCAAACTTTGAAATGGATATTTCCAGCTCTTTCAAATATGGGTTTTTTTCCTTTAAACTTTCATGATAAAGAAATCACGATCTTCTAATTTATCCTAGGGACTCAGCTCTGGTTTTGCCTGTGGAGAGCCACTGCTATTGTATCTTTCCAGAAGAGCAAAAATGCAGGTTTTTGAAACGTAACAGGTTCATAGCCTAAAAAAATTGGTGTGGGTGAGATTATGAGGGCAGAAGGAGAAAGAGCTGCTGTAGCTAAGTGCAAAAAGTGACAAGTCTATTCAATAGGTACTCCGTGAGACAATATCCCATTTACTTGTGTGATATTGCAGGAACACATGGCAAGTGTCCTTGTGACTGGGGATTGCATTGGGACGCACATTGTACAGCCACGCGGTAAAATTGGATCCTTTCCTCATGTGCTGAGAAACCTCTGCCTTCATTTGGACATCAGGAGAGACTTCATAGCTCTTGGACTCCCTTGGCAAGCTAATGACAAAAATGTTGGGATGAAGGAGGTTTTAATTTGTCCCTCTGAAAAGAAGGAGCCAGCAATGTAAGAATCCAGGACAGGAAGAAAATCTTTGCAGGGACTGAGTTCTGTCCTCTTCTGTCTCAGTCAGGAACATGATGTGATCTTCTCCTTAAATGAATTAAGTCTTTGTGAAAGCTAATTAGAGGCTGTCCATACCAGACTTGGAACAGGACTGCAGTGCGGTTCTGGACTGGCACTACTTTTGAATGATGAGCTCAGGTGTCAGTAGCAGCTGAGAATGGAGCTCTACAGGGGCTGTGAAAAAGGCTGAGAAGGAAGCAAAAAGGCTGAAATACTTGGCAAATTAACCTGAACTGAGGTCCTTGCTTCTTGAGGCAGGCAGTTCCCAAGAACGATCAGTGCACAAAGAGCCTGGGCACATCTGCACATCACTGCTGGGTACACGGATCCTGTTGGTTTGCTCCCACGGCTGCTATTTGAAGGCTATTCAAGGCTTTTGCTATTTTAGTGGCTCAAAACCTTTCAATTCCATATCTATATTTATGCACAGCCTGTGTATATTCATCTCTGTCTTTTGCCAATGCTGGTTTTCAGTTCAAACAGCTCTTCTGCTTCTCCCATTCCTCACTTTCCCAGCATAATTAAAAAGAGCTGTCATCCTCTATCTTAACAGCTTACTGAAAGGATAACATTTGTGAATCTAAGAGGAAAAGACCCAAAAAGCAACCTTGTGACTTTTTTTGGATGTCTTTGCAATTTTTGCCACCTTGTTCTGTGATAAATGAGCCAAAAGTTAACTCAGATGGACTCTTACTGTCTTGTGATTTGTTGACATCAGTGTTTTTAAGTCCTTAATCAAGATCAGCCTTCTAATTTTTCTAGGCACTGCATAAGAACACAGCATGAGGACCCTAATTCCACCTGCCCGGTTTATGATTGTGATAAATGAAGGAGAAAAGAGAAATATGGGGCACGAGTGACTTTTTGTTAATGGATGTTCTTGTTCCTCTTAAAGGTTTCTCGAAAATAGTTCAATTCGAGGTTTTTTTTTCTCCTTATGATTTATTATAGGAAAAGTAATATAGGCAGGAAGAGTGCCTAAAAATATACAGATTGCTTTTTTTTTCTTATCCCTTAGAATATTGGAAATATCAAAGCTAATCTTGCTCCCTTGGAAGAGGCTCTGGCATTCCAGCCCAGCTGCTGGAAACTCCTGAGATCTCCATGTAGCTCTGTTACCTGAGTTCTGGGAAACTGAGCCAGTGGCACTAAAGAGTCCCTCGCTGGCACTGGCTCACAGACACCTCACCTGCACATCCAGTAAAGCCTACACATCTTGGTTCACCTGCTTTACAAAAGCAGGCTACAGTATTTGTTACCTACCAGTCCCTTGAGGTGGTGTCGGTGAGTTTGCCTCTGATTAGCAGTCCCTCATGAACTCCTTATGAATTCCCGCTATTTCCCACATGTATTCTCATAATTTGCCTTAGGAATGCCTCCAAACTGTTTGAAGAAGCTCCAGACATAATTCTGATACTACTTTTTGTTTAATCAATCTCTTTTAACATCTCCTCTTTAGATACTTCTATCCTCGATTTTCACTTTTCCATATTCCTTTAGAACAGAGTATTTCCTCTAAGTGATAACCTTGATGGGACAAGTTCACTTCTTTTTAAATCTAACATCACATCTGAGGGATACAATGTGTGGGGTTATTCAGTGAATGTAAGCCCCAGCTTTAGGAAGGGATCAAACAGATTATCGTTGTACAGATGTCAGATTCATAGCCTCCCTTTACCATAAACTGCAGAATTAATCCCAGACAAGGCAAAGGTGTGACTGAGATTCACCAATGATTCATGGCCAGAGCAATCCATGTTTGTAACTATGCTGCGTTGACAGTAGAGATGAAGCTGCATGTTTGTGACAAGACTGGGCACTGACTTTGCGGCATTAATTTCAGGTGGTGGAAATGCATTAATTACAGCCTCCTCCTTGATTTCTTCTTGTTCTTGTCACAAGGTAGTTGCAGAGGTGGGGAAAATGCATAAATTATTTTGCAGGAGTGCTGAAGACTCCCGTCAAAGATTGAACAAGAGAAGTGCGACAGGTGATGAGAGCAATGCACAAAGGGGAAGCATCTGATGCTGCCACGTACAGCTTTTGTTTTTAAAGCTGTGCCGATAAATGATGACAAAGAGATCAGATTAAAATGACTGTGATTGACTGGCCCCTTTGTGTTAAGTTTGGGGCCAATGATTTGATGGAAAAGGAGGAGGAAGAAACCCCAAGTAACTAATAGGCATCCAGGATATTTTAATCTTCCTTTTTTTTTTTTTTAATAGCTTCTAAAATTTCATTAGGATCCAGTGGATGATTATCCTGTGTTATTAACAAGCTTCACTAGATGTCATGTGGAGTTTAGGAACATTAAAAAGCCATTGTAGTGATGTAAGGCTGAGAAAAAACATATGAAAAGTAACCTTTAATCTCCTCTGGAGTCTAGTTTTATTAAACCAGCTTGGAGGGGAATTTTTCCACTTTTTAAGGAAATGGACTCTGGGAGGAAGAGTGTGAAACCCTGAGTGTTTTACCTTGTTATTGCACTTTCTTGAACTCCTTTCATGTTCTTCTGAACACTATGGGTAGATATATTCCAGAGATATATGTGATTCCAGAGAATACAGATGGTCTCTCCTATACTCATTATAACCTCAGAGTATAAAAATGGGAGAGACTTTAGCTGCTTGTCTTGTCCACCCCTAAACCAGAAACCTAAGTACATCAATGTATCTGTATCATTTGTGAAAGGTATTTGTCCAGTCTTTTCTTAAAAATCTGAAATCATGTTGAGTGAATAATGTCTTAGACCATTTACCTCTGTTTCATTACCTTTTCTGTTGGACAGCTTTCCCCCATGACTAATGGAGGAAATTTCTTCTTATATGTATCTGTATTTATATCTATCAATATCTATATATCTGTATCTATATCATTTATATCTATATCTAGATATCTATATCATCTATATCTATATCTAATCTATCTATATCTATGTTCAGTCTTGTGAAGTAAAGGAGACCTGATAACACCCTTCCAATATCTGAAGGGGAGCTACAAAGATGCCAGAGAGGGACTTTTCATCAGAGACTGTAGTGATAAGACAAGGGGCAATGGCTTCAAACTTAAACAACGGAAGTTTAGATTGGATATAAGGAGTAAGTTCTTTACTGTAAGGGTGGTGAGGTGCTGAAATGGGTTGACCAAGGAAGTTGTGAATGCCTTGGGCAATGAGGTGTCCCTGCCCATTGCAGGGGGATTGGAACTGGATGATCTTAAGGTCCTTTTCAACCCAAAACTACTCTATGATTCTATGATTGATTATATATGCATATACTCATTTTTGTTTGATATTCGTTCTTATAAATCACACATCCCCTGCTCCTTTTTATCACTGCAGCAAGAGTTCATGTTGTGACAATAATCCATGAAGAATTTCCATCTGAATCACCTTATCTGGGCCCATGGTTGGTTTTGCAGCTGTGTCAGTTGATGTATTTTGTAGCAGTGACTTGTCTTATTACTTTCTACCTACTGATTTGTGTATCACTGCAGACTTTACTAGTAAAGGCAGTCTGTCAGTGACCATAGTGATAAAAACAAAAACAAGGACCAGGTCTTGGGAACCTCTTCTAAACAAAATCCCCCATTAACATCTATCTTCTGAGATCTGTCACTAATCCAGTTGCAACCCATTTATTATATGTTACTGTAAGTTTTTAAAGTCAAAATGTTGTGTGGTACTAAGTTGTGTGCTTTTAAACACAAGCACAATAATTAATCGATCGATTGTTCTTTAATAAGAAAAAAAAAAAGGATAGCTTGAAAATCCACCTGCCATGAGATCATGCTGAAGGGTTTCATTGTGCTATTGCTTCAAGATTTCTGTTGATACAGTCTAAAATTCAGCAAGGAGAACCCATCAAACTACAGGCTACCCAGTTTCACCTCCAAGACCAGGAAGAACCGAGACCTCACCTGCAGTATTGTGTGCAGTTCTGGTGTCCTCAACATAAAAAGGACACGGATCTGTTGGAACAAGTCCAGAGGAGGGCCACGAGGATGATCAGGGGACTGGAGCACCTCCCGTGTGAAGATAGGCTGAGAAAGTTGGGGCTGTTCAGCCTGGAGAAGAGAAGGCTGCGTGGAGACCTCCTAGCAGCCTTCCAGTATCTGAAGGGGGCCTACAGGGATGCTGGGGAGGGACTCTTCATTAGGGACTGTAGTGGTAGGACAAGGGGTAATGGGTTAAAACTTAAACAGGGGAAGTTTAGATTAGATATAAGGAGGAAATTCTTTCCTGTTAGGGTGGTGAGGCACTGGAATAGGTTGCCCAGGGAGGTTGTGAATGCTCCATCCCTGTCAGTGTTCAAGGCCAGGCTGGACGAACCCTTGGGTGAGATGGTTTAGTGTGAGGTGTCCCTGCCCATGGCAGGGGGGTTGGAACTTGACGATCTTAAGGTCCTTTCCAACCCAAACTATCCTATGATGCTACAGTTCTAAGATTATGCAACAGCTGATCCTGCATGTCATCTCTAAGCATGTAGAGGAAAAGAAAGTTATCAGGAGTAGTCAGTATGAATTCACCAAGGGGAAATAATGTTTGACCAATCTGATGTCCCTCTACGATGGAATGGCTAGCTGGGTAGATGAGGGGAGAGCAGCGGATGTTGTCTATCTTGACGTTAGCAAGGCTTTTGGACACTGTTTCCTGTAACATCCCCATAGGTAAGCTTCTGAAAGTGTGGGTAAGATGAGTGGACAGTCAGGTGGACTGAAAACTGGTTGAATTGCAGAGATCTGAAGGTTGTGATCAGTGGTGCAGTGTCTAGTTTGAGGCCTGTAGCTAGTGGTGTTCCCCAAGGATAAATACTGGGTCCAGTCTTACTCCACTTGTTGATCCGTGGCCTGGATGAATGGACAGAGTGTGCCTTCAGCAGGTTTGCTGGTGATACAAAAGTGTGAGGAGGGGCTGGTACATCAGAAGGCTGTGCTGCCATCCATCAAGACCTGGGCAGGCTAGAGAGTGGGATGGAGAGAAACTTAATGGTGCTCGACAAAGGCCTGGGGTCCTGCACTTAAAGAGGATTAACCCTATGCACCAGTACAGGTAAGGGGTTGACCTGCTGGAAAGCAGCTCTGTGGAGAAGTGGATATGTTAACCAAGAGCCAGCAACGTGGCCTTGTAGCCAGTGATGTCAGGAAGAGTATGGCCAGCAGGTTGAGGGAGATTATCCTCTTCCTCTACTCTGACCTGGTGAGGCCACACCTGAAGTCTCCAGTTCTGAGCTTCTCAATGCAAGAAAGACAAGGAGCTACTAGAGAGGGTCCAGTGGAGGGCTACAAAATGATCAGGGAATGGGAGCAGCTCTCTTATGAGGAAAGGTTAAGAGCTGGACCTATTTAGCCTGGAGAAGAGATGATGGAGAGCAAGTACGTTAAGGCTGGATGGGGCCAGATCCTTTTTAAGCGGTGCCCAGAGACAGGATAAAGGGCAATGGGCATAAACTGAAACACAGAAAGAATATGAGGAAGAACTTCTTTACTTTGAGGGTGGCAGATCACTGGAACAGGCTGTGCAGGTAGGTTGTAGAGATCCTTCTCTGGAAGTATTCAGAATCCACCTGGACGTGATCCTGTGTGACTGGCTTTAGGTGAGCCTTCTTTAGTAGGGGAGTTGTACTAGATGATTTCCAGCAGTTCTTTCCAACCCTAATGATTCTGTGATTCTATGATTATATTATTTACCCAGATCAGCTGGGTTGGTTTGTAATTCCCTAGTTCATCCCTTTTATACTTTTCCATATTCAACTGATGTTGGTAGTCCTGGAGTGGTTTTAAATTCCCCATGTTTCCCAAGATCTGTTGAAATTAACTTTACTGAGAGTTCCTCATCTCTTAAAGGCTCTTGGTGCAAGATATGTGTCTGTTGTTTTTAAAAAAGGTTTAATTTTAGCAAATGCTACCTCACATCCCCTTTTCCTCACAGATGGCAATCTTTCTGTTCCACCCTCGGTATAAAATTCCTGCTCGGTTTGATATACAGGCAAAAATATCTATCCTTTGAAAATTTCTACTTTTTCTACTTGCCTAAGAACCCTTTTGCTGTGTGCCATTAGCAATAACCCACATGGAAATATATGCTGTAATTATTTCTAGCTCTATTGGTCATTTCATTGTTCCCTTCATTTCCCTATTATCAGTCTTGTGTTTTGTAAATTATATTAATTGCCATTTTCTTTCCATTTTCTGCCTGCCTCTACAGATCTGTACAAATTAATGCCTTACTGCCACTTCCATATCCCCTTTCAATATTTAAGAAGATTCGTTTTTCCTTCAGCAGAGCACTGCCGTGACTGGGGGATTCTGGCACCTCAAATGAATATCTTACCATGTGCATGATGTGTTGGGCTGGATTACGCTGTTGAAGCAACAGCTAAACTGGAGATGGACTCTTCATTAGGGACTGTAGTGATAGGACAAGGGGTGACGGGTTCAAACTTAAACAGGGGAAGTTTAGATTGGATATAAGGAAGAAACTCTTTATTGTGAGGGTGGTGAGGCAGTGGAATGAGTTGCCCAAGGAAACTGTGAGTGCTCCATCCCTGGCAGTGTTCAAGGCCAGGTTGAACAGAGCCTTGGGTGATACGGTTTAGTGTGAGGTGTCCCTGCCCATGGCAGGTGGGTTGGAACTGGATGATCTTAAGGTCCTTTCCAACCCAAACTATTCTATGATTCTACGAAACAAGGCACCCAAGCTGGTTCATTCATACAATCCCTCTGTTTTGGGGGGCAGCAGTTAGTGAGTTGGGCGATGCATTCTAACCTATAGGTCATGAGATATCCAAGGTCATACAGAAATCCATTGCAGAGCTACTAGTTAAACCTGGGTGTCTGGGTCCATATTAATGCAGTATAAGCCTGGAGTATCTCTTCTCTTGTACGCCTCTTTCTTTGCCCTGTCTGTTGCACCTGACTCATACAACTGTGTTTTTGTATGTACTTGAATATGCCACTCTGTCTTATCCTTGGCACACTGGGGATGGAGAAAAGTTTTACTCCTGAAATTTCACACGTATATTTAAACACAGGTTTTTTTTTTTATATATTGGATGTTAATTAATGTTATGGATGAGGGATTCTAGGGGATTTTGGGAGGGAAATGATCTTAAATGGGCAAATCATTTCATTTGGAAGTACATTTACTATACAGAATAATGGATAGCTTTCTTATGCTGCTTTGCAACTTCAAAGTGCTTTGCAACTATTAACTAATTAACATGCATGCTCTTTTGGAGGTAGGAAACTAATTATTAACAGCCCTGTCTTGCACACAGGGAACTGAATGATAAACATTCATGTATTTAAACAATTTATCCATTGTGTCGCATGCTTAATTTGTCTCTGCAAGTACCACTTCTTCATACATAATGTGGATTAATGCATATGCAAATGATTAAGTTAAATAGCTGCATACAATGCATGGCGATCGGCATGCATAATTATGTGCCCATATATGTCCACACCTTAAATGTTAGGACTCCCTTAAAATGACAATCAGTCATCCTTCCTTGTATTTCCTGAAAGTCCAACTCAGACCGTTCTGTGATAGGACAAGGGGTAATGGGTTAAAACTTAAACAGGGGAAGTTTAGATTGGATATAAGGAGGAAGTTCTTTACTGTAAGGGTGGTGAGCCACTGGAATGGGTTGCCCAGGGAAGTGGTGAATGCTCCATCCCTGGCAGTGTTCAAGGTCAGGTTGGATGGGGTCTTATGTGGCACGGTTTAGTGTGAGGTGTCCCCACCCTTGGCAGGGGGGGTGAAACTTGATGACCTTAAGGTCCTTTCCAACCCTAACTATTCTATGATTCTATGACATCAGCCAAAGGTGGCCAGGGAGATGGGCCCTCATGGAGCAGGCTCTGACAAATCCTGTATCACAGTGGAGAAACAATTCAGACTGCCTGGAGGTAGTGCTTCACAGAGCTCCACATACTTCTGTGCCACAAAAGCCTAACACAGTCCCAGGTAAGACAAAGGGAGAAAGATCAGCAAAAAATTCAGCCCTGTTTTTTTGCAGGCTGACATCCATCAGGGGACAGTTCTATAAAGATGGATGTGACAGATGATTCTGCTGGAATGGGGACTGATCACCAGGCTTGTGTCCCAGCCAGGAAACTATGCCCCTGTGGGTTGTTTGAGGAGGGTGCATTATATTTCATCCTCCAGGAATGCCAGGTGATCAAAAGGGTGCTTGTGTGAAGTGTGCACAGGCACACAATCCAGATCCAGGTTGGCCCTGAAGAGCACCACTGGCAAAGCTGAAGTGGAGTGACTTGCTCAGGGTCCAGCACTTCCACATTTCCACATTATTTGAGGCAGGTGCCTAATGTTTCCTCCAAACAGTTGTCCATTTGGGGTTTGAGATGCTGGTGATGGGAAGCGATTTGCAGCACAGACATGAGCAAATACACAGCTTATCCTGTATTTCAAGCATCCTCTCGCTGCCAGGAGCAGAAGGCAATGTGTGTAACTTGTGATGAACTTCCCACCTCTCTGTGATGAGAAGAGAAGCTGCACTGTAAGATTTGGGATTCACTGAAGAGAACAGAAAGGGCATAAGGAAAGCTGAGGAAAGCATCCTTGGGAAGGCACAAAAGGAGTGTGACAGCTGAGGGAGGAAAAGCAACTGCTAAGTAAGCAGAAGTGTTAGCAGGCTCAGACACTTGGAGAGCTTAAAAAAGGCAACGGGAACAAAGCACCTGGGAGTGTGTGAGAGCCTGTGGATCATAACAGAAGTGAACCTGTGCAGACCCTCCCCAGGCTCCCAGGACATCCAGTCTGTGTGTTGATGAGAAATCAGCAACATGATCTTCTGGTCTCTGCATGGCTGTGTACTTCCATAAGGTTATATCTGCTGGTAGGTCCTTAGCTCAGCTCCTGACTGTTCAACTAACAATTCTCTTCAATCTTTCTATTTGCCAGTAATCCCATTTCCTCCTTTGTGGTGTTTTCTAAGTCAGCATTGCCCCTCTACCCTTTGGAGTCCCTCTGCCTTCCCAGGAATGCCCCACACTCTTTCTGTTTAGCCCAGCCCAGAGAGAAACCTATGATTCATGATGCTTGGATGATGCTTGTATGTCTCCTTGCAGCTTTTCCTGCTCCCTGCTCTCCCTCCCCCATATTTTTCTGCTTCTTTCTATATTCTCAGCCCATTCTGGTGTTTAGTTCCCTATCCTCTATTTGTATAGCTCCTGGCATGCTTGTTTCTGATCTGAGCCGATGCTTTTAGGCCTTGCCTTCACATCATTAACAATAATGACCACATAGCTTTTTAATTTCTTGATGTGTTCTTAAGAAAACCTATGTTTAGTTCTTTATCCTACTGTAGATGGTGTGTTCTTATCAATAATTGGCCTATTAAGTTATGGGTACAGCTGGGTAAATTTCATGCTTATAAAACTGCTTGAGCAGGCAACACATTTAGCTGACTGCAGACTGGTATTTATGTAGTTCCAGGGGAGTAAATAAAGGCTATTCAGTGGCCATCATTATAGCATTATTTTGTCTCCCTCCTTCTTTCGCTCTCAATTTGAAGCAAGAGCCCAGACTCATGCACAGAGTCGTACCTCACAGAGGGTATTACATTTCTTCAGCTGCTACTGAAGTGAATGGCCCTGGGGGTGTTCCCTGGCCTCCAAGATCCTTCAGTTCCCAAGGTATAAGACTGAAAACTTATGGGTCTGTTTCTAACTTTCATTCCCATCACAACTGATGACATTAAATGCAGAAATGATACAGCCTTTGCCTGTCCAGCCCCTTTTGTGGGCTGTACTAATAACAGTTATTATATAATTCATAAATGAATATACACACCATGAATGGAGCATTCTTGAATGTTGGGCAAAGTTGAGATTTCACATTTTTTTTCTTCTAATGACATTATGCTTGGAATAACTTCTCTCCTTCTACTTTCCTTATCTTGTAACTCAGTTACAAAACAGCTTTCTATAGGAAATACTAAGTTTGAAGTAATTGAAAAGACAGCTACATCCTTCTGTAACCCCTAGGACAAGTATGTATGTTTGTTGATATTAGTGTTTGAGTGCCAGCTCTATAAAGCACTCAATTTGTGCTTTGCTGTCTTAGTAGCTTAAGTTGAAAGTGTAGACCTCTTCAAAACTTACCTGTATGTTAAAATTAAGCAGATCCCTGTAATTAATATCTGCTAGGTTGGGGTCTCCAAAGAGTGGAGCCAGGCAAAATGTGAGCAAGAGGCAGTTCCCAAGAAAGTTTATAAAGTTCCTGTTTATAAAAAAAACCAACTTTAATTATATAGGACTTCTTCTGTCTTAATGCTCAAGATAAGATGATATTGGCAGAAACAAAAGCACATACATGTACTAAAATTCATTAAAATGAGATTAGTAGTGGCACTCAGTGTAATTATAAGAGACTGACACCGAGATGTGAAGGGTTTGTGGAGCTAATGGGACCCTGTCCGTTGCTGGTATTTTGGAATGACTCTTTGCCATTTCCCAATGGAAATCGATAACTTCTTAGCTTATAGCGGAGCCATTGCTGGTTTTAGAGTTGCTCAGTACCCAACTGCACACATATTTGCTTGGACAAATAAACTGAAATTAGGTTGTTGTGTCACATAAGGTGCTTGTAAAAGAATATGTGGAGCCTGAGGAAAAATGAGAGAGTCAATCAATCCCTCTGCAAAGAGGAAGACAGCTGGAAGAAGGGTGAGCCTGCAGAAATACCCATCAAAACAGATAAATACATGACAGCACAAACAGCACTTCTGCTGTAGATTACATATACTTGATTTTATGGCCCCAGTGTTTCCCTGCATAACGCATCCTTTTATGAGGATTCCCTCTGCCTTTTGCCATGTTGCACTAAAAGTGCAGCAGTGATACTGACTAACTTAAAACTTCCTGGCTTCCATCAGTGCCCGAATATTTTCCTGTGCATTTTTGTTTCTGCTTGAAGTTTCTCTTCTGTTTTTCAACAGGTGGTGTATCACCTCCACCAGCAAGTGGGGAAGTACCAAGCTGCAATAAAAGTAGAACAGATGTGGGGAGTGAGGCCCTTGCACACAGGGACAGGCAAAGTCATGTCAACACAGTTTCAACTGAAGGAAAGGTCTATTATGTATTGAAAGTGTGAGTGATTAACTGCTAGGACAGATTAACTAAGGAGGTGCATCCAAATGCTGTCTGTCAGCAAGTCTTTTCACTGACAATAGCTCTTTCCTATTTTGCTTAACCAAAAAAAAAAAACAACAAACGGATTCCAGAAAAATGGTGTGTTCATTTCTGCATTACACCGTGAAATCACAGCTGATGATCCTAATAGTCCCTCAGAGATTTTCCTGCATTCCCCCATGGTGATCGATTAGCCTGACCTCTTATGTCACGAGGATTGGGGATTTCACTGCAGAGATTTTCCAGCATCAACCCAGTCCCTTCTGATCTCCAAATCAATGCCTCTGACTCTCTCAGGCTGACACATGGAGGCAGTTGGTGTTTGGAACAGAGTAATCCAGATCTCCCCACTCCCACACCCCTGCTGTGGTGCTGTGTTCGCCATCCCTCATTTAGAGCGGAGCTATAGGCAGCAGAGCAAAGGATCAGCCATTCTGGCTCCAGGGAGCTGGTGGTTCCTCTTTGGCTGCACAGGCTTAGAAAAGCCAGGGTGATTTTTTGTGTGATGAATAATTTAAAGTGAGCCTTTTTGACCTCATTTTCTATATGCATCTCCTAGCAGAAAGTTGAAGCTAAAGTCGTTTGTCACGGCTGAGTGTGAATCCAAGGGGAGCAGATGGGGGTTTCCCTGCCATGTATCTGTGCAGGCACAGTGTGCATGGAAATGGACTGCCTGGGACGAGGCAGGCAAAACCTCCACAAAGGAAAATGTAGTTGCAGTGAGATGTTTCAAAATCCACCCCCTGGGTTTCCTGATGGGGCTTTGTTCTCCTTTAACCTGGCCTTGGTTTCAGTCAGATAGGAGGCAATGTCCTCATCAATGAATTCAGCTCATTTGCTTAGTTTTTTCACTTCAAATATATATTTCTGCCCAATAAACTTATTTTTTTTCTGGGATCTGCTGGTAATGGCTTTGCAGCACACCATGGCAATAGCTGAGGACCCTCCCCAGGATTGTATGAACCAGCTCCATATTGTCATTACTAAAAGATGCTGAAGGGGTCTGGGTGCTTTTTTAAGAGGGCAGAGGCTGCAGTGCAGAATTACTGGCTGCTTTTGAACGCTCGGTTAGAAATAGTACCAAGGGGGTGAACATCTTTCTTCTGCCATTATGTGCTCATTGTGACCTTTGATAGTCACTTCTTTGGCTCTGAACTTAGTAGTTTGTAAAATGGGTGCAATGCAGCTCATCTGGCTGGAAGTGTCTGGGGCTCAGGAAGAGTGTGGGAGACCATCTGAAATCTTTCTCATCCAGGCCAGTGTCTTCTCAAAAGATGCATTGTAGCTGCATTTGCTGATTCAATGAAGAAATTATTATCATATTGTCAACAACCCTTTACCAGTGGGGTCCTAATGGTGGTAGAATAGCTTTATGTTTTCCTGGGAAGCCCCAGTTATCTTCTTTTAGCTTTCATTACTGTGCATAACTGCGTAGCCTGCCAAAGAGCAATATTGATTCCAGCGTATCGAGCAGATCAGGGCTTTGTTTGTTGTTCAAATAGCAAAACAGCAGCAGTACTGCAGACAGCAGGAGCAAAACGAGACAGCGGTCTGTCTCAGGCGTTTGGATTTATTCACAATGCCTGGTGTTTGCAGTGCCGGATGACGAGCTGCCTCAGCCTCAATGCACAATTTCCATACAGCTTTGTGCGCTGCGGGGACTCGTGGCTGTTAGCTGCAGGAGGCAGCTCCTGCTGGAACGTGCCCTTGGAAAGGCTGACATGAGCTCTTAAAGATGAATTATTTAGACAGCCTCGCAAGCATCTTCTAGCCAAAACTAAGGCTACGTCTGCTTGTCATGGGCAGCCATAAATCTATGACGAGAGCAGAGGGGTTTCCCCATGACACAGCCCAGCCTGTTGCTCACTGCTGCAATGCTGCGCATTCCCCATAGGAGTGATTTGCATTGGATCACTGTTACAATAGGATATATCACAACATGATCTTCCGCTGGATCATGATGCTACACAATTAAAGCAGGATTTCACTGAGATTCTGGCTGATCAAGCACAGGACTGTAGTCTGATGTGGTTCTGAGTGAAAGGTGTTGGTACAAAGAGCTGACACTTGTGCCACCCCTAAGGGAGTTTGCACATACAGATGATGGTTTTAAGCTAAAAATAGACCATAGTGGGGATTGCAGCAGTTTAAGCCCTGCCCTGAGCCAGTGCAGACAACTGCATAATGGATTTTCTACTGATGTGGTCACCTTGTGGGGAGTTTCCTCAACGTAAACATGGCCTCAACGCTTTAGGCAAATCATTTAGCATCCCTATCTCCTTTGGCTGTCAGATTGACAAGCTGATACCTGTCTGCACTGAGTGAGGAACAAGCCACATAATTTTAGCTTTAGCTTCCAAATAACAAGAGGTTAGAAAGAGAATTCCCTTGCAGTTAGATTCCTCTCGGTAGCTGTGAGATTACTTACCCCTTCCTCTGAACTTTCCTATGGGAGATGAGATGCTGTAACTACGGAGACCTAAGGATTGATCTGAGCTGGCAGTTCCTCCTCTCCTGCTGGTAATTAATTAATATTTTTTGGTGCTATGTGCAATCATGAAATGGTTAAGGAAAATATGGTGGCTAAGGGCTAGAGTGTTTATCACTGAGCTTGTTTTAAAGGTATTTCTTGGTATAAAACCTCTTTTTGTCTGCTCAGTGCTGTATTGTGCAGTGCTATTGATTCTGTCCAGAGGACTTCTAGTAGTAGTAATAATAATGATAATGCTAATAATGATAGTGATAATAATAATAATGATAATAATAATACTAATGATTTCTAGCTCTTATATAGCCCTCTTTTGCAAGGTTTCCCAAAGTGCTTTTCAAAGGAAAGTAAGTGTGCAGTATGTAAGAGAGAAAATTATTTTCCTTGGGTCCCTCCAAGCTTGTGTAATGCAGGTAGGAGTAGAAGTGCATTTTTAAAGGTTTATATCTTGGCAGGACACCAGCTAGTGTAGGCTGACTCCAGAAGTTAAAGCTAGGTATCTCAATTGCTTGTACAGTGGGTTTGGGCAGTTTGTGTAGACAGTTTTGGAAAGGGTAAAAAGGTTATAGGTGTCTCACCTGCAGGACTATGGCTTTTGGGGAAAGAGCAGCAGTGTCTCTTGCATGTCTCTTTGCACATCTCCATCACTGTGCCTCAGTTTCCTTCCTTATGGCATGGGTACTTCCATAGCTGGAGTCATTACCATCCAGGGTGAGAGGCATTAAGTACAGCAATAATGACTCTGATGCCTGACTCAGTTTTACACTGGTTGTCAGGAAGTGGTGTGTTTTCATTGGGAAATAATGTATTCTTATTCAAAGTTAGTCTTAAGTAGGATTAACTATGACATGACACTCCCTCCAGTACAAGGACCTTGGGCTCAGCCCTGCCAGTGCTCCTGGACTGAAATGATCAGCACATTTCAGGAATACTTGCAGACTAAAAAAAAATCAGAGGACGAATCAGGCCCAATCCTCATCCCAGGAATAACATCTGTATCCCGGAGACAAAGTACTTTCAAAGCAGAGACCATGAATGAACAAATGCCATGCCTTGAGATCTGAAAAAGAGACTTTGCACAAAACCATTGGAAGCCTTGAAACCACAGCTATGACTAAGGTTATCGGATTCCCTCTATCATGTCTAGAGATGCTCCCTCCCAAGGTCCTGGATGCTCGCCTGTGTAGTCAGAATGCACTCCATTTTGGTTTCATTTAAAAAGAGAAATAATTGGTCTTATTTCAGGAGATGATAGTTTTTCATTCATTGAAGCCCAAAAAAGATGGGTTGCTGGTGTGGGTTACAGGAAAAAAAAGATCCTTGTAGATGAGAAGAGTGGCAGCAGGCAAGGGAAGAGGGGGCACATGTGGATAAGCACAAGAGACAAGCTTGAACCCAGTCTGGTGGCCCATAACTCTCTTGGACTGTTACAGTATCATAGCGTTTAGCCCAGAGGAGGGTTACCTGAGCTGATGACTCTCTGGAGGAGAATCAGGACTTTGTGGACATGAATCAGAGTTAAGCAGGTTAGTCCCTTGGGGGAATGTAGTGCTAAAAAGAAGCAGTTCTGACCCTGTGCTTGGACTGATACTGAGTTTCTTTTAGGGGATATAACTCTGGATGCATTTTGGGAGAATATCTGAATTCAGCTAACTCAGATCTTCAATTTTTCACCTTTATTCAATACAGATGTTGGCACTTTGAATGCTGCATATTAAATGCTATGTGCACGACTTGTAAATGCATCATGAGTCAGCATTACCAATACATTCGTTGCAGAGTTCACGTGGAGCTCTTTGTTTTTTAAGAGCTGTCCTTTCTTCTTCAAGTAGCACATTCTGGTGAGAAACAGTTCCTGGCTCTTCACAGAGGAAACGAAGAGGAGTAGATTTCAGGATTCTAACTTATTGGGAAGATAAACCAGTTTATGGCTTGTATCTTAGAATTTCTTTCCCATTCAATAGCAAAATATATATGCCAGCTCTTGCTGTCTAGAACAAAAGATGGAATAGTTTCTCTGAAGACTGAATATGTTATTTTAAAAGACATTTGGTTTTGATCTTTTGAGGAACAGGGAATGTACATTTGAGGAGGGTTTAATTTTGTTAAAGGATATTTTTGTTTGCTTGATCTTGTGTTTTGTTTTAGGATTTTGCCAATCTTGTGTTATGCATTATTAAAACAGATAATGAGGTACAACTCTTGCTCTAGGGAATTTTTAGTCCTCACAACCGCAGATTTTGCAGCCAAAGAAATTGCAGTTAAGAAGACAAATGGTGATAGGAAGAAAAACATTGTCTCTGTTCTTGAGGTGGGGAGCGAGTTATGAGGAGATTCAAGTTTTAGGTTAGCAAAACTCTTAAATGGGTTTAGCATGTGCCTAGATCCAGCCCACAAAGGAAATGAGGATGTCTTCAAGTCCTGTTTACCTTGGGTGGCTTCTTGGGCCATGGAATCCCAGTAACACAGTCAGACATGCATTTGTTAGTTAAAGAGATGCCTTTAGATGCTTGGTCTTTATTGCTTTAATATTAAGCTTACATAAGGTCTAGAATGAGTCAAAGACATTTAGGCAGAGATTAGCTGGAACTGAATGGAAGATTTCAAGTTCTGATGCTGTTTCAGGTAATGACCTCATTAGTGCTGGTACCTATTTTCCAGGCTCCTCTGACAGTAAAACTGAAAAGTCTCCACCTTCTTAATGTTTTTATCCTGATCTAAAACTTCCTGTTACTCCTTGGTCCATGGAAGGATGCAGTTTCATAATTTTGAGTGACCATGACTTTAAAATCTCTACTGATGCAGGTAGTCTGAGATAATACCTTTCTCAGGCATGCAGGGAGCATGGCTGTCCACATCAAAAGGCCCCCTTTCTAGAACAAAAGAGTCACATGAAATCTCTTCTCCAAGCACCCAAAGTGTAAGTCCACCTTACAGTTCTTTTCAATTTGCCAGTCCTGGATATGCACTCTGTCTACTCACCTCTTCCAGAACCTTTAAATCTCTTTGAAAATGCCTCTAAAAAGGATGGATTACTGTTTTTTGTTTGTTTGTTTTGTTTGTTTTTTTTTTTTTTTTTTGGTGTCCATTAAATGATATTATTCCATCTGGATCCTTTCTGGTCTTGCAGAGAGTCTGCATTGGATTTTATATTTCTCATTGGGTCTGTAAGCTTTATTTCTAAGCTTTTATCTTCTATGCAAAGGGTATATTAGCTGCACATCTCTGCTGTGGGACTGGCTGAGTCACCTCTGCATTCACAAATAGTCTCAGACCTTCTGTGAATTAATGATATCTGTGCTCATTGATGACCATAATTGGAGCCTATGTATCTGTCTCCTACTGGTGTTCTCCCTCTTCCCTTTCAGACACTGCACAATATGCCTGAATTTTCCTCTCTCTTTGCACTTTGGGGTCTCAGATCTGAAGGATTTTCTTCTCCACAGGGTGCAAATGCAGTGGTCCCTCTGAAGGACCCATGTCTAGCCAGGCAATGGGAGAGTGTCAGCAGCGCAAAGATGTCACTGGGAAGTGAGACTGAAGTGGGGAAAATGGTCCACCTAGAAGGCGTCTTCTGAACATGAGGTCTTGTTATATGCCATGCTCCCCTTCTGCCAAAAACACCTCTTCTCTTAAGGTCTCTTCCCTTACATGCTGATGGCATGCAAATTGGCAAGACACTTTGGCTTTTTCAATGGTGTCTGGGACAAAAGAGGGGTGATAACCATACACTGGAAGGAGGTGAGGTCGCACACTGATTGGAGAGGAGGAAGCAGTTGTGTGAGCCTGATTCTCAGTGTCAGATCTGTAATGGGTCCGGGTGTGCTGTGGGACAAAAGCCTTTCATTTTCTGTTTGCCCCCTCAGACCTGCGGCATAAAGCAAACAATGCAATGAGACCTGTTCAGCATGGCAATGCTCTGCTGGTGCACATACCCTTCACAGTCTCCTTCAGAGACCAGTTTGAGCAATGCAGCTTTCACTTGAGACCCGTACTGATGCTCCCCTTGCTGTTGCTGCCTATGCTGCTCTGGGTTAGGCAGTGATAGTTCCCAAATTCCCTTGTTAGCTCAGAGGAGTCTGCTCCTCAGCATATTCCCTACAATATTGCCTCAGGAGCAGTGGTGCAGCAATCTTGCTGGTTGTGTCATTTATATAGCTACCCTTCACCTTGTTTTTTTACCCTATCTTGCAACTTGAGAGCTTCCATCATAATATGGGCTTGTGGCCATTCTGCTAATATCTTCTGTAGTTTTCACTGGCTTTTATCTCCCACTTTCTAGAGCTCTAATCAATCCCTAAAGATGGACTAAGTAAGTGAAGAAAGTTAATTTCAGTGTGCCCTTCCCAATAACCTCATTTGCAAGAAAATAGCTCAGATATTGCCATTAATCATTCTTTTACGCCATCGGTTGGCCAGCTGACTTTCTTCTGGGTTTTTAGTCAACAATTCTATAACTGCTCAGTTCACCAAAGAGCTGTTTCACTGCAGACTGCAGGCTGGCTTGTGGGTCACTATCACAAAGAGGGGTGAGCTGTGCTGATGAATGGGGTAATATAGGGAGTGCAAAGGACCAGCGAAAAGTTCCGTCCTATGGTAGTCCAGTGGATGCTGTTCACTTGATAATTAGCCTTTCCTACCTGCAGATCAGGCACCTGAGGAAGTATTTGGTAATGAGTCATGAAGGATTTGCCTGTTCAGTTGGAGGGACACCATTGCGCTTAGTGATAGTAAGCTTGGCTAGATTGGGTGTAAAGTCTGAAGAGAGCTGGGCCAGCACCAGTCCTTGCACAGAGCATCTGAGGCCAGGGGAGCTGGCTGTAAATAGGCTGGGTTTTTTGTTTTCCTAAGTGCAAGCACAGGGATTTGTTTTCTCACTATCTGCATAATTCCAGCACATATTTGGAGAAATCTTTCCCTCTTCCCCTCATTTTAATGAGCTTCTTGGTGGGAAATGCAGAAGATTTCCCAATCTGTTGTTACATGACGTACAAAAGGGATAACCTCTGTATCTCAGTTCTGTTCATTTGGAGATGCTTGCTGGTTTCTATTCAGCCACAGATACAATGAGTTGTTAGCATCTGGCTGTAAATAGTGTTATGTCTGGCTGTGGTAGGGAGACAGGGAGCCCAATTAGCACAGCCCTGAATATCTGCTACTTTGCTTTCCAGATCCATTTCTATTTTGTGTTAGAGGAAAAAGAAGAGCAAAAGAAATTTTAGATATGGTATTGTCTCATTTAATATTAATTTAGTGAATACAGTATGATAAAGGATGTTAAATTCATGAAAAGACTCTCCCTTCTCAGTAATACAGTGATGGCAATTACATGTGCAGAATGGAGTAAAATACTTACAGGACTTCCTCTAGTGAATTACTTTCATAGTCATTTGCTGGGGATTCTTAGTCAATCAGTAGATAACAGGAAGAATAGGATCCTGAATGTAGGAGTAGGAGAATATCAAGAAGCTTAATCTGGTGGACACTGTAATGTGTCCAACCTTAAAAAGGTTTTGAAAAAAAAGAGAAACGTTTTGTCCAAATGTAACAAGACAAATCTGGGTTTTCAGAATATCTGACTGTGAAAGAGGAAATATTTAATATTTAATTTAACCAGGGAAGAGTTCTCTTAATCTCTTAAATTCATTTAAGTGGAGTTTGTGGGAAATTACACGAGGAAGACATTGCTGAGAGTAGATTGCTCTAGCAGAAAAGAGGAAATAAAAGAGCCAGTGGGTAAAAACTGAGGCAACTGCTGTTAAAAAATACACAGAGAAGCTGTCTTGCTTTGGTGGTCAGAATGCCCTAAATGACTAAGAGGGTTCTCTCAATGTGACTTAAATAAGGTATTGTTTCTCTCAGAAACAATATGTGTTATAACAGACCAAGGCAGCATTTTTGGTTTTCTGTGGAAACAGGACCTTCCTTTTTCCCCCCCTTTCTATGTTTTCATGAATGAATCACACAAGTTTTGGACCACAGTATCAACCACCACTCTGTGAGATAAAGGACATCATGCATAGCACACTTGACTTGTGCTATTTAAATTCCATTATGCCAAAGGGCCCAAGATGATCCCTGCCACTCAAAATGAAGTCCCAGACCAGTAAAATGTATCAGGATCATCATAAGGGCTCAGAAGGAGCCTTTGAGAAGTCCCAAGTGCCCAAGCATGACAAGACTTCCAAAAGTCAGGAGATAACAAAATGCACGGTTATTCTGTACCAGTGTTTGAGCCATTAGACTGCACTGGCTTCCTCTTTTATGGAAGCTGTGACATTAGCAGCACAGAGCAGATTAACCTTAGAACAAGGTTCATCCCCATATATTTTCCTTGCAGTCCCAAATTACAACATATAATGGAAGGTGCTACTCTCACCTCCTTGGCATGCATAAGAAACTGTCTGTGCTGCAGGATCAGGCTCTTCAATTGCAGTTTTAAGTCACAAAGACCTTTTTTCATTTTGGACATGTACTGTATTTGCAGCATGACCCTGGATGCTTCCTGTTAAGTTTTGTGACACTCTTAGACCTGGTGCGGATATTTCTGAAATGAGCAATTTTCACACAGCAGAAGGAAAGTTTCATGAAGCATGTGGGGTTTTGGAGAATGCAAAAAGAGCTGTCGTGGTTTAAGCCCAGCCACTAACTCAGAACCACGCAGCCACTGGCTCACTCTCCCCCTTCCTTCCTCCGGCTCCTGGATGGATGATGGGGAGAATCGAAAGAATGTAACTCCCACGGATTGAGATAAGAGCAGTCCAGTAACTAAGGTATAACACAAATCACTGCTGCTACCATCAATGATAATAATGATAACTATAAAGGAAATAACAAAGGAAGAGAATACAACCGCTCACCACCCGCTGACTGATACCCAGCCCAACTGAGCAGTGATCTAGCCCTTCCAGGTACCTGCCCCCAGTTTATATACTGGGCATGACGTGCTGTGGTATGGAATACCCCTTTGGCAAGTTTGGGTCAGGTGTCCTGCCTCTGCTTCCTCCCGGCTTCCCCTCCTCCCTGGCAGAGCATGAGGCTCACAAAGTCCTTGGTCAGAGTAAACATTACTGAGCATCAACTAAAAACATCGGTGTTATCAGTGCTATTCCCAGGCTGAAAGTCAAAACCACAGCACTGCACCAGCTACTAAGGAGAAAAATGACCGCTGCTGCTGAACCCAGGACAATATTGAAGGAACCAAATATTCTAGGAATCAAATCTGGCTTGAACCTTTCCTGTAGGTGAAAACATCGGCTTTCTGCATGTTGGTGCACAAAAGTGGTGCATGCAGGACTAAAGCAGTTTTGCTGTTACATCTGCTCCACTTTCTGTTCACTGCTTGAGAGCTTCTCATTAAAGAGTGGGAGCTGAGCCTAGGTGACAGTGGTTGAGAGAGTGGGAAAGTGCATCCTTAATTACAGCTGAGTGTCAGCAGTTTATGAGAAAAAGGAAAGAATTTGAGAACACAAATTGTTTTGTATGTTCGGAGATTGTTAAATTCACCATCATCATCTTCTCTGCCAATTTCAACTGCTAGTTACTTTTAATTCTTTTTCTAGGCTTGTTAACTATTCCTCAGTCAAATAAAGTTCATTTACCTGAGCAAGAAGACTGCATAACCTTATACCAAATGATATCAGCAGCTGAGCTGGAAAAAGACCCCAAAACAGCCCCAAATTTGTTCACTGTGACAAGCTTCAATGTTTTTGTGTATTTGTCCATAACTGTAACTTAAAGTGAGTTACTTTTTTTTTTTCCTTTTCCTGTTCTGTTTTTTTTTCTTTAGTTTTCTTTTTTTTTTCTTCATTTTAAGAAGCGTTCAAGAACATTTTGAATAGGAAACATTAAACCAAGAAGTATCAAGTTCTTATACCAACCCAAAAAAGATTATTGACTCATCACTGAGCATTCCAGATCCCACTTTAAAAATGGTTTTCAGTTAAAACTGACATTCCTAAATTTAAATCTCTTTGACAACTTGAGGGAAAAACATTAAAGGGAAGAATAAACTGATACCACATCAATCCTGCTTTGCTTGTGTAAATGTTCCCAAATCAAAGGTTTTTAAGGTCTTAAATTCCTCTTAAGAACTTAAAACCAGGTCTTTAAATCTTGGCAGGCTGGCAGAGTCCTACCAGTACGCAGCAGAGACATCCCAATGTAAATCAAACCACAGCTGAAGTTAAAGATACCAACTCAGACATCACTGCTGTTACTGGGTTTCAAGCTCTAAAATCTGATCTTTGGCTGAGAAAAGCAAAACCAAAACACCTTGGCTATGGGGATTTATTTTTATTGGCAAGAGGGAAACTCTCCCAGTGTGAACCAGTTCACTGATGTTGTATTATTTCTGTGTAGCTTGACAGAGATGTGTAGGGTGGGATGACTGTATTTATGTCTAGAGTTTTTACTCACATGCACTGTCATATTGATTGCGTATGTCAACAAACATAATATACAGCATTAAATATCTCATTTTAGCATCTCCAAGTGACTGCAGCTGGGAGCAGTACTGAATATCTGGTTTTCTGAGTGAAGAAGGAGCCCACAGACAGGACATAGAAGTTCTGCCCTGGAGAACCAAAGCCCCAAAAGCTCTTCAGAGCTACACTGAGCCAACCTTAAGGGCTACTTCTACACTGCTGTTCCAGGTAGTAGTCACCTGGGTATGAAGTGTGGTGCTAAACTATGTGACAATATAAATGTACCGAAAGCAGCAAACAGAACAAGAACACTAAATTTTCTGGATGTACAAGCTGCTTTTTGCACATCAGTTGTTTGAAACTGATAGCCACCTCCCCTCCAAATCCAGTGCCTGTCTTCCTGCTCTGTTCAGCCATGAATAGGACATTGTGCAGATATAAACAACTGCCTACACACATATCCTGATCAAGATTTACAGTACAAAACATTAACATGTTTTAATAAACCAGAAGATCAGACTTTTCTTCCCACCTCTTCCCAGTGACGGTCTCTTAGCTCTAAGAGTTAACACTGAGGTGATGAAGACAAAAAAATTAGGTTGCAAAATGGAGGTGTATGTCTGGGGTGTTACACAGGCACTTTTTTCCCTTTCTGTTTGGGTGCCCTTCTCTTTTCACAGCCTGTGAAAATCCCCAAATCTTAATACAAATAGAGATGAGTAAACAGAAGGTTCTTGCCAACAACCAAAGTACAGGGGAGGCACACTGAAACTAGTGAACCCAAACCACTCTTTTTTAAATGAGTATCCTTCCACCGTATTATTTATCCCTCAATATCTAAGGAATGTTATTTTCCTGAATATTTCTCCCATCCTTTGCTAAAGCTGCCCCATGCCAACTGCCTCCCCATGTAAAAGATGGACACACAAATGGAGAGGCAAAGCTTTGAAACTTTAACATGGGGAAAGTTATAGTGCAAAGGGGTGCACATGGGAATGATTTTTAACTCATGAGAGGTGAGAAGGGTGTTCTTTGAAGGCTGGGCACTGGAGAACACTGCACAGATTTGGCACGGGTTCATTCTTACTGAGCTATCCTGTTCAGTTGAAGGTTGATGTTCAAGTACTCATAAGGAGTAGCCCTTAATGCAAACCCAGAGCTCTTTGGGCATATTAACAAAAAAAAACAAACACCCCACAGTTAAAAAAACATTGCCAGCCAAGCAGTGCAGCTGAGCAGCACAGGTCAGTACTCTTGACTTGAAGAGCACCTTTCAGTGTTCAGCTTTGCCATTGCCATGCTGGCTTGCCCAGAGCATGTCTTGGCTTCCCCAGCATAGGTGGGATATTGACCTTTCCTTTTCTTAATGCTTCAGATGTGCTGATGAATAGAGCAGCATGAGAGCCCACAGACGGAGCTTTGTCCCACCACAGGAAGGTGGGAGTTGTTTGCTCAGCCTTATCTGACTGTGCATCAGCCATCTCAGCAGGCTTCTTAGCTCAGGTTTGGTGCCATGCTAGCTACAGCTAGTCAGATTCTGCTTGTTGTACAAAGTTGTACCAAGCTGAAAAAACTGTTGACAAACCCATACCTTCTTTGGTTCACAGACCTCTCCATGCTGCCTTTGCCTAGCATGTTATGAAGGCACAGCATCCTGCAAAACACCAAATGCAAGTTTTATCTAAGCTCTCATAGCAGACAACTTCCATGCAGAGTAATTGACCCAAATGCAGACTTTTTAAATGTATTTTACTGACAGCCCTTTTGTAGTCCCCTTTTCTACCCATTCTAAGGTGGTTCAGGACATGCCCTCCCTGACCCTGGCCCCGCTTCCTTGTGAAACCAATCATAGAATTGCCTTTGCAGTGACAGCTGGAAGCAATGCCTCAACTGTTAATTAATGAGCTGAGCCTTGAGTGCCTGAAGCAAAAGTCACACGTTGTATTTTGGGGGGATTGCATCAGCCTGTGCAGTAGCAGCAGGCAGAGCCTGTGCATGGAGCGAGGCAGGAGCAGGCGGTGGGAACGCAGAACTCACACAGCCTAGGTGCAAAATCCTCCTTAAGGCTCTGGTGCTTTGGAACTTCAACTCTCAGCTGTTCTCCTGCAGCTTAAAAGTTGGGTAGCAGGAGAAAAGAGAGACTCAGTGAATACAGGAATCTGCTTTCCCCCCCTTCCCCCCCCCCCAAATCACTGCACTCCTGTATCCTCTTGTGGCTGTAAGCAGGCAGGTCCTTTCATATCAGATACAGGCAGGACTGGCACTGAGGTCTGTCATTAATGCTAATTAGATAGTACTAGCAAAATTTTGACCACTGACCCAGGCTGAAAATCTGCCACCAACACTTGTTACATTTTCAACCGAAACAACAAGCCATTTCAGAAAATGAAATTAGGAAATATTTATTCTGCATGTTAAAGAAGGATGCTGCATTGGAATTTATAGCAGCTTTCTGAACGTGGGTTTAGGACTTGTAAGAAATATTGTCTTTATGTCTGGTATATTCCATTTGTTCTTCCTGTAGAAGTGTCTGTATATGGGGAAACTGAGATTTGGAAAATTCTGATCTCTCACAAGAAACTTACAGCTCTGATTCTGCTCAAGCTGTAAGGTCTCGGCTGGACTTCCCTAGAGGCAGCTTCTAGGGAGCATCAGGAGGCTGTAGGAGGAGAACAGGTTTACTTTCCTCCTTGATGCCCCAGGGAGGATGGGGACTGGGTGTGTACATGGGGGATAATGGGACAGTGCATCTAACTCACAGAAGTGCTCATCACTTCTAGCTGCAGCCAAAGTCAGAGGGAGCTGTGCTGTGGGCTGATAAAAACCCTGAGAATAGAAAAATGAAATCTGGTCTCCTTATTCTGAGCCATCAATATTAAATTGTTCTTTTGACCCAGTCCTCTGGGGCTCGGTTCCTCCTCGGTACAATAAATCTGGGACTGCTCTGATGTCGCAGCAGATTTGTGCGTGTCTGTGAAGCTTGCAGGGGTTTGTAGCGTTGGGTGTGAGGAAACAGTCTCATTTCCTAGCAGGATTTTGAAGTATGCAGCAAGGTTACACACAGCACAGACACAGTGTGCAGATATAGAGAAATACTGTGTAGAGGTTTGCCTAGGCTTCCCCATTCTCCTTGTGCACTGAGTTGTGCAACCTGTAAAAACACCCCTGTATGTTCAGTTGTAATTAAAGGCTTCATCATAATGCAGGAGCACAGGGGAGGCACATGAAGCTTTGTGCATGTGCAATTATTCAATAACTTTCTAAATTACAGCATCTTGCTAAAGCAGCTAGAGAGGATCAGGCTAATTTAGTGAGTGATGGAAAAGGTCTGTAATACCATTCTGTGCAGAAATATTCTTACTCCCTACAATATGCTTTTCCTTTCTTTATCAATTCCTGATGTATTTACTTCATTTTTTAACCTTCTGGATTCGAGAAAGGGAATGTTAAATTAATTCTTAGTTTTTTCTCCAGGGCAGAGACCACTTGTGTTGCTTTGCATTTGTACATGGCCCAACACCAGGGGCACTGCCCTTGGTGGCTGTTTGGTTCTGCCCTATCAAACGTAATAAACATCGTTCTGAGCTCCAGATTGCAAAGTGGTTGTATGTTTATGCATATATGTGAACATGTGTGTTTCGAAAAGCCCTATAGTACAATTTATTCTATTAGGCTTGGCTTCAGTTAAATGAAACATCCTTGTTTTCTTTTTCTGTGGCAATTTCTAACAAACCTTTTCTCAGGGTGTGTGTTCTAAATCTAATAGTGAGGCCTTTCTAAAGTCTCAGAAGCTGAAAACATTTCCATGCATCAAATAAGGTCTATTTGAATTTAATTTCTGCTTTTAGATGAAGTCATATTATTGGAGAAAAGAGATAGAGGTGAAATCTTGACTCCACATAAATTGAATTTTTCCATAGCTTTCAATGAAAATGGAATTTTGCCTTAAGGGTAGGAAAGAGCATTTAGCTGTAAACATCATGCCTTTGCTGCATTTAATTCTCTTGAGAAGGTTCATACAGATATTTTTAGCCTCACCTATATATTCTCATGTATGGCTTCTAAAATTGATGCTGTTATGCAAAAGTAGTACCTGTCTTCAACATTTCATGCACAGAAACCTTCACAAGGCTGACATATGACTGAAAGGATAACTTAAGTAAGAAAGTTCACCCAAACACAGTGGAGGGAGTGAGGTATTTTGTTCCCTCTAATTCTTTGTAATCCTTATCCATACAGAGCCCACCATAAAATCAGTTACTGCATTCTGGTACTCTCAGTAGACATTGGAGAAGTCAATCTGTACTCTTATTGAGAAGCACGTACTCTCTTATTGGGAGTTTGAAACACTGCTGTTTTTCTGGACCATTTCAGAGCCCTGGGCAAGGTTAAGTCAGCAGAAGGAGTTCTTGTTTTTGTCTGCACTGACCTTTCCTGAGCTCTAAGAGGAAATCACTGTGCTGAAGTGCAGGTGAATTGGGTGCAAATGCCCTAGCCTCACAAAAACATCTCTTCACTGATGCAGCAACCCAAGTACAACATGGACAGCTTTCCACAGTGCTTTTAGTCTCCAGCATCCACCTCTCCAGTTCTATTCCAGAACAGCTGAGAAAAGCCTGCTGGGAAAGAACAGTCATATGGAAAAGTTCTAGTGCATCATGAAGATAGTTTGCAATTCCCAGTGTGGGGAACAAGGCCCACATAAAGAATATAGAAATTTGGGATCATCTTTGCTCAGTCCTTTTGAGACATATAAGATGCTTCATCAGGCAGCTGTATTACATTATCCTCTGCTCCTATTTTCAGATTAGAGACAGGAAGAGAAGCATGTGGCAAAGAGGAAAATAAGATTTCTATGCCTGAGAGTGATGCTTAGATTCATTAAAATAGTGCCTAGTAACCTTTCTCAAGGATAAAGACCTTCTCTACCAGGCACTGTGTAACAGTGCAAGATACATAACACAGCCTCTGCCCCAGGGATCTCATAAGCCAAACATGACCAATAGGCAGCGCACGTACCTGGAAGGTGAAGAGAAATAAGGTTAAGCAGAAATTTTCTCTGACTCCTATCCTATCTTATGGAAGTAGGCAGTTCAGGAGAAGCAATTTTAAGAGTCTTTACGTTATATTGTTGGATGCTACTTTTTTCTCTTAGGTACAGGACATGTCAAAATGTTAAGTAAAGTTTCTTCTGAAGTATTCCTTTGCTTAACTTAATAAACCATTAGAAATATAAAAAATGTAATAATAGCATAATTTTATTTTTTTAGTTCCAGAGGCCCCAAATCTAATAAGAGGGGAACATTGCTTTGCATGTTATTTACTTCTGTTGGGCATTTGGTCCGAAGCAACTCTAGCAAATAAGATCAGTTCACAGCAAAGCAGACAGAACAGCATAAAAGAAGAAGAAACGTCCTGCAGGAAAGCAAATTGATGATCTGGTCACAATCATATTTATTAGATTTATAAGGGTTATGGACTTTGAGCAAAACAAGTTTCAGTCTGTGCAACTGTGGATGGTGGGCTCATTAGAGAGATCCTGTCCTTAAATCATGCAAATGGACTTGCTACAGAGAAAACTAATTTTTTAGAGGCTAATTAAAAATACTCATGTTACAGTCATGAGATTATATTATGATGACAATCCAAACAGCAGGGTTTTTGAATGCCCACACATTATTAGCACTGTTTTTTTTCTTTATTATGGTCCAGCAGATTAAGACATAAGTAATTACATATTCTCACTCTAATAAAGAGGGCAGTGAACTGGAATCAGGAAACCTGGTTTCTGTCATTCAGTCTTTCCTTGATTTGTTGAGTATTAGAACTTATTCATTATCTCTTCTGGCCCCAGGCAGGAGGTAGAGACTCATGTAAGTAGTTGTGGACCAGACAACATGACACTGTCACCAAAAGCTGCTAAGTGGAGTGGCTCAGAGCTCTCTGTATTGTATGGACACTTCTACCAACCAAAAGAAGCATTTTAATCTAGATATGAAAATTCTTCAGCCCCAAAATTCCAGAAATTGAGAGCAAAGAGCTCTTTTGGAGCCTTGAGTTTTCAGATGGAAGATCAGATTTTCCTCAAGTCTCTTTTTCTTGACTGCAGCCCCAGTTTGAAATCAAAATGGGGTATTTGGTGGCAGAGAATTTCCTACCAAGTGTTCCTCAGTCTCACTGAAAGAGGCAGGTAGCATCTGTGAACAGATGTTAAAGCAGAAAACAGTAGGAAGGAGACAATCATCTATGTACTTCCTGTGTTGTGCTGCCTCAAGGAATTACAGCCAGCTCCATGCTCCTCTCCTTATCCTGAGGTGTATACATGTACACTGAGAGCAGAAAGATGAATTACTCTTGAGGTACCAGACTTTTGCAAATTCCTTTGAGCTCACTTTCTAAAAGATCTGATGAAATTGAAGCATTATTTGTATTATGATATTATACTTACTCTATTTCATTAATCAAGGAGTTCTTAGGTTCTATGCATTGCTGAGTGTTTTATTGGTTGTTTTATTTCTATGAATAAGATCCACTTTAATAGGAGCAGGATATTTATTTTCTCGCAGGGGGATTAATATGGCATAATATAGTACAGGTTTTATCACATTGCTATATTCAGTGCCACTATAACCTGATTTGGGATAAAATATAGGAGTACATCATGAAACATCCGATTTTATAGCCTTTAAATTCAGTGTAATATAAACTCAGCTCTCTCACTGAGAATTAAAGTCGTTGCAGGACAGAAAATTTTTGAACAAAGAATGAATCCATTATTCAGTATGCAGAGTTCCAGACATGGGGTTTTCCTTTAGGTGCATTGTCTTCATGTAATGCTGCCTTTTTTTTGAGAGAGGTTGGAGGGCTTTTTTAGTGAAATGAAAATAACATCTTTCAGTGGTGGGTTTTCTCTTGAGGTTTTCATTGTTTGGGTTTTTTTTTTTTTTTTTAACTCCAGGACTACCTAAATGTTTTCAGGAGATTTATTGACCATGCATTGTGTTACTGAGGAATTAGAAGAAGGAACAGTAGATCTGAGTCACAAACTCTTTGCATGTTTAAGACAAATCATGTGTTATGGATGACACTGTAATCCACACAGTAAATACTTGTAACTCATGAATTAACTCATTCTTAACAGAATTGGATGTGAAACATCTTTTAAGCCTGGTAAAAGACCAGTTTTTCAAAGCACATCAGAAGAACAAAACATTAGGAGTCAATACTAAGTGCTCTAAAACCAACACCACCACTACTGTCTGTGGGACAAAGACTATGTAACTTGGGGACCGAAGTGGACACAGTTTCTGGAAGCTTCAGCATCTATTAAGTACAGAATTCTTCTGCAAACCAAATGCTTGGTTTCCTGAATGAGACAATTTTGACAGTTGTGGTCCCAATCCAGTTTTCTGTCTGGACTAAGACCATGCTAGACCACAAGGAGAAGCTATGGGCCTTGATCTCCGCTTCTCAACCTAGCCCTACCACTCCTATCAGCCAACAGATGTTAATTTCTCATCCAATTCATCTAACCTAAACTTATATCCTAACCTCTTTCATTTAAATAGAACACAATGTTTGTTAGTCTGCCTCATCATTCCTTGTGTTACAAAGGGAGAAATGATATCTCTGAGGAGAAATCTTTGAAAGGGAATTATTTTGGAACTAACAAATAGCCAACAGCTTCCTTTATGTATTTCTTTCTGGGTTTGTGCTACTTGCTAAGATGGATGTAGCCTCCAAGCTTGTTTTGCTGTTTGCTGGTACTCCCACATTCATTTACATGAGGGTCCTTGTGCGTATTGGACCTTTTATATTTCAGCATATGTTAAGATATTTTCCCCTCTTAAGTGAATAATGAAGCGTGCAGTGACATCTGATCCCAGGCATTTGTAGGCAGGCTGAAAACAGACCAAGTTTTGAGACTCCAGGTTCTGTTATCCCAGGTCACTGAGAAACCAGGTTGTGTCACCAGATCCTTTAACCTCCATCACACCCATGTTCCTTTAGCTCATAGAGCAGACATTCTACAATGTGCAGTGCAATGTGCATTTCCAGTATGAAGACATGGGATTATGGAAATTTACATGTACCATACTGAAAGAAAACAGCTTGTAATAAGGGTATAAATGTATTTTGGATACCTGCACAGTAGGATTGTCACTACTTTGGGACACTGCTATATGTGTGGTATATCCAGGGATGCATTTTTCCCTGTAGATACAAAAGTGGGGGAGGGAAATCATGGTACTAGACTAGAAAGACCTGATACAGCTCATAGCATAAGCCCAGAAGTGCTCTGTGGACCAGTGGAAGAGAAATTATAAATGGCATCTGTGCTGCCATGAATATGAAGCTCATTATTTTGGCAGTACATATTTCACGGCCATTGCCTGTCTGGTTGTTGCATAACATGCATAAATAGTAGTAGTAACATAAAGGGCTTCTATAGCAAGTGATGGAGCTGCCTTTGACACTGGAAACCACATTTGGGTGGCTGGTGCTGATCAGCTTGTCTGAAGGTTGTTTAGTCTGAAAGTAGCTGAAAATTTGCTTAAAAACCTCTTTCCACAAAGCAAGCAGACAGCTGGAGTCACTGCTGTTCAGTGGGCTCTGGAAAGAAACTTTTGTTGTGATTGATCTGAAGAGGGCTCTGTTTTCTCCTGTGATCGCAGCTTCTGTTTCTTCTTCTTTTTGGTTCCATCACTGAAAAAGAAAGGGCGAGACAGAGATAAAAGACATGAAAAGGAAAGAGAGATGTTATTAATTTAACATTTGCTTGGAAACCTCTTCATTTCTGATGATGTTTTCTTTTGACACCCAAAGGAAATAGTTCATTTTTAACAACCTGCAGTGCACAGACTATTGCTTTCAACTTTTTCTGTGGAAACGACTATGGTAGCTCCTTAATATGCAAATGTACAGAAAAAAATTCACAGTGCTTTACATTAAAAGATGAAGGGACCAAAACCTCCCAAACAGAAAACTTTGGGGTAGCTCTGCACCTGGCCTCAATGCTCACCCCACTGACCAGAGATGCTAGGGGCATTTCAGCTCTCTAAGCCATCAGAGCTTCTTTGGGGTACATATCCCAGCCTCCAGCTGCCTGCCCAGAGGGATGTGGCTCACTCAAAGCTCTTCAGACACTTCAGAGCATCTAGATGGCACTAGCAGCCTATATTTAGACACCTGAACTGAGCCCTAGGAGTACTCTTCAGCTTCAAATTCAGACCTCTGGATGTCTACAGTGTTGTAGGTATCTGCACCCTCATGCTGAATAGAGACCCAGGTCTGAATTTAGCCCTTGGATACTGGAAGCATCTCTGTGGGGCTGACAGATACTAGTGTGGGTGAGCAGAACTGCTTCGTAAGCTCCTTCAGATGCACTGGGTTTCTGCAGGTTGCTCCTGGTCAGACACCTCCACTGTAGATGTTTCCATTGAGACATTTCAATCTGAAGCTGGCAGCCCCCGGGTGCATCCAGGCTCTCACACCCTGTGTGCTCAGCCTGGAACAGACGGGGGAAGTGCCCATGGTACAAACCAAACCGTGGTTGCCCAGGTGGCAACTCGATAAAATCACAGTCTTGTCCTCTTGTTTAGCAACTGTTCCTGAGAAATCACGAAGGAGGAGAGCCAGGATGGCACTCTGATGGTCTCATTGTGTTGCAACAAGGGGACATCACTGTTCCCTTTAATTTGCTGTCTAGTAACAGCCACGGCTAGGTGATTCCCACTAGCTCTGAGTACGTTTAGCACTGCTGCTGCCGAGTTTGGCAGGCAAGTAGTTCATAAAATTGATTTATAAGGGAAGAGGTCACAGGAAATCCTTCTTGTACAAGAAGTATTACAACTTAAACACAGTTATAACATGGTTCAGCATGGAAATAACTAGACCAGGGAAAATTTTTTACACCTGCTCCTTGTCTACTTTTTGGACTGGTGAGTGGGTAAATCTGCATCATTCCCTTCATTGCACTGAAGGAACACTGCACTGAGCAATGATCTTGTGGAAGTGGAGGAAAAAAGTGAAAGGTGTGAAAAAAAAGTGTGAAAAGTGGGGGAAAGTTGATCTTTAAGTATCTCAGAAGTGGTTTCCTAGAAAACAAATTTATTCTTCTATTTGCAAGGAGAGAAAAATCGTCTAGACATTTAGGACTGGCAGAAGACCATGAGATGGTCTCAAACTAACCCAACGCGTAATCCAACCCTAGATCAGAATGATTTTCTGTGTTTCTCATGAAACACGTAGGGAAATTGAGGCATGGTACAACTGCAAGCTTTCCCTGCAGGCCCACAGCACAAGATGCTGATGTAAGCCTCACATGAGTACCTTAACACCATCTATTCTGTTCAAGAGTCAGGTAGGACTGTGTTATGATGCTGTCCTCCACTAAACCCTGAAATGCACTGAGAGAGTGTGTGCAGTTAATCACTGAATCTCAGTTTAAAGTTCTCCAGCTAAATTTCCTTAGTGAGAATGCAGGAGTACTCCAAATTAGGAGTCCTAATGAAAGGAAGTTCATTCCTTTACTCAGTGGGTGAAATAAAGTGGTCACTAGCTCTCCTCTCCACTAAAATCTGGATGAAGAAGAATAAAAAGCAACTTCACAACCAATTTTCTGAGTTTCCAACTGTGAAATATTGCACACTTAATATTTTTGTAACTCTGTAGCCCTCCCACACAGGGGAGGAATGACACCTTTCCACACCATTCCTGATTTATACATGTCAGGGATTAGAGGCTCTAGAGGCTCGTAGTGAAAGTGCTGACCCAGCCACTTGTGGGGATGTGATAAATATTGCATGAGATATCCATGCATGCAGAAATCTCTTATTGAACATTAATCACCGCTAAGTTAATGCTGTGGGATATGTTACTATTTTTTAAGTACTAAATGATTCATTAAAAAAGCTGATTTACTCTGAACTCTGACCCAGACTTTTGGTAGGGTGAGAATGCAGAGATGCAGGAGCAGAACTGTTTGAGCACGAGCTCTTTCAGTACTGGGAATGGGCAGAGATCAGCTTTCCTCTCTTTTTTCCTGTCCCTTTTTCTTGCCCATAAAACTTATCTGGAGTTCCCAACTAGAAAGGCTCATGTACCACTTAGAGCTACAGAGTGTGGACAATCACCCCTTTAGTGTATAATGCTGGACCTCAGACACTCCAGCAGCACTTCTCATTTTCCCTTAGTTGTAGATCTTTACCCTTCTCAGTACCTTATTCTTGCCCCAGGCTTAGACGACACCTTGGGCAATATTCGACTGAGTGAATGAAAAGGCATGATTCATTTCAGCAAAGGCAAGCATCTACTTTGACATGTATGACACTCTAAACTTGCTGGTTATATGACAAGCCTTTCTTCAACTAGGAGGGGAACATAGAGATGAGCCTTCACATTCAATGGTTTCAGTAAAACCATTATTAGCAAACAATGTTCAGAGGATGTTATGCGCTTGCAACTTAGAAATCCCAGTTTTAGTTAGTTTTGCATCTGAACTTCCCATCTAATCAATGAAAGAGAAACGGGTCTTCTGGGGAAGATTTCTCTCACCCCAAAATAGTACAGAGAAGCTGTGAAAGCTATGATCTAAATGCACCTGATGCTCTTCATGGTCTGTAAAAGAAGGCATGGCAATTTGCTCAGAAACAGACTTGATAGATAAATAGATAGATAGATAGATAGATAGATAGATAGATAGATAGATAGATGTGATCTCATCCATTAACATCAGGTTCAGCCATATGGACCATGCAAGATGTCCTCATGCATCATGTCTGCCCCCATTTGCCCCCTCTGGAAGGCTCTTGCAGATGTCTCAAAACCCTTGGACATCTCCATTGGCACCAACAACCACATATGGGTAACTGACCTTGATGTCATTTATTTGTACTCTTCCCTAAACTTCACATGATTTCTATTTGAAATAGGAAAACAATTCCTCTTGTCCACATTTTAAAAGAGAAAGAACCTATTTTTACAAGTCCCTGCTGCAAATATGGGAAATTACAGTCCAAGTTGTACTTCTGAACTGTGGTCCTCAAAAATAAGGATTCTTCTTCCTCTTCCTGGCTAGCAGATCAACAGCTCATGCAATCCAATTGCAGACCAGTGGCATTTAGGCTAGAAGTGTCTTGGCTGTTTGTTGCTGATTGGGTTTGTGATTGTGCAGCTCACAGGCATTTTCAGCATCCTGTGGACCACGGGTAACCTTCAGGTGTCTGTTTCCTTCCTTGGCTGTTTAGTTGCTTCCCACAGTTTGATTTCCTTGGGAAGTGTGGAAACTTTCTCCTTGCTTTTACTACTGCCCCAGCGGGTAACATCTGATGAGCTGTGTGTGTCTGCCAACTGTAGCTGCTGGAACAGATCTCTGCTGTTCAGGTGTCTTCATCACGCTTCCATATTCAGCATGAACACCTGTGTGGCGTAAGACATTCAAGGACTTATGGAAAGCAGGGCTGTATTTGTATGGAAAAATGCCTCTGCTTCTTTTATTTCTCCTCTTTAATTTATTATGTTTTTCAGGGGGCTTTTTGTTTGTTTCACAGCATCCTTACCAGAAAACTGTTTGTGTAACTGAAGCAACAGGAGTTTGTGACTGCATCAGAGGAGGAAATAGACCAGTAGGATGAACAGAGCGGGTGGAATTTCTTCTTTTTATAAAATGACCAGTATATATCACAATTTAGACTTGATTCTCCATACTGAGTGTAACTTGACCATAGAAAACCTATGACACAAACCCGAATGCATTGAAATCCTCTTATTTGATGGTGGAGAAACAAAACTTAAAGATAGCAATAAAGCCAGCTATTAGAGAGATGAAAATACAGAAACCCCACACTGCATTTTAGCAATGCTGGAAACTCTGTGTTCCTTTCGTTATGCTTCCCATTTTCCTGTCAATGTCTGTATTTTTGAATTCTCTTAATATGTAACTGCATAGAAAAACTCATACATTATGCTGGCTTAGTAGAAAGGTAGCCTTGTAAACATCTTGCTGGAGGTTTTAAATGCTAATGAGCCAGAGTGAAGTTCTTGCTGTGGGCAGCCCATGCACCTCTGAAAAGTGTAAACAGGAAGAAGGAAAGGGAATTATAGAGGATGGTACGAGGTGGTATAATTATCTGTAGCAGGCTGGAATTACTGAAGGGAAGATGTAGGCATGTTGTAGGGGAATGACTGTGAGCAGAGCTATTGTGAAGCTGTGGAGCAGTCCCCTGGTTTGCTTGGACCAGTGTTGTTGCAGTGGGCAGCAGAGGACCTTGCTAAAGGACAAGAAATTGTCAGTTATGAAAGAGCTTTGCAGAACAAAAGTACTGTGTTTATAGAGTGGTCTATACGACTTACAGAGTGGTGTATGCATCTAGCTTTCTTTGATTCCACCCTTGCCATGTGATAGGTGTGTCTGGCAACCTGGAAAAAGGGGATTGAGAAGCTGGTTACCACTATTGGAACAGTTCATATGACCTACTGCTTTCTGCCTCCAAAATGCTCTGGAGAACAAGGTTAACTGATCATTTTTTGTTCCTGAGGTCAAAACAGAACTGTTTTGTACTGTTGCACGTACAATTAAATGTCCATTGGGTATCCAGTAAATTCAGCTCTTCTAGGAAACCTTTGGTTTACTTGTCAGATTCACTGTGTTGTTCATGTACTAGACATCTAAGCTATCCATTAGAGGAGGAGCTATAGCTTAGAGCCCTTTCATGCCAATACAACTTGTTGAGCAACCCAGGCAAAAAAGTGTTATTGGTCAATACTAGACTGTTTTTAACAAAAGTCCTTGTTCTTTGAGATGTTTTGTTGTCATGAGGAGAAAAGAAATCAAGAGCCATATGAATTTCATGTACATTTCTTAAGTGAAGAGAAGTTGTAATGGCTCTTGCTAGAGTAAAACAAGTGGTTGTGCTCATAAAAAATTACACAATACTGGAAAGAGCATCTTGAGTCTGAAATTAGACTACACTGGTATCTAACTACATTGCTATCTAACTCTAGAAGAAACCAAAGCTGTTTCAGAAGGGGAAGGGAAAGCCCGTGAGAAGCTAGACTTCCTTGTCTCATACAAGAATTAACAAAGCCTTTCAGAGATGGAGTCTTCTCAGGTGATGGGAAGATGATAAGAGAGGGGGCCTGAAATTCTGCTTCGTGCTCAGTCTGGTTCAAATCATGGACCCGACCTTCAAGCTTTAATTGTATGGTGAAGTATGGTGAAGTATGGTGGAAATAACCCTAAGATAAATGTTGGAACTGTGGAACCATGTAATGGGTGGTGGCCAAGTGTAACAGACCTGGTGTTGATGGGGAACAAAAAAGGCCACTGCACAGCATCTCTTGTCTTTGCATTTGCAGTGATTATGCATGCAAATTGGAGCAATTCCCACAGGAAGCTGGAGAGACCGGGAGAGACTGGCTGGTGGAGGGGTTTCTAGAGCAATCCTTTTGTTCTGTCTCTCTTTATCTTTTTCATTTTAATCAAATGTTTTGTTTCTTTGAAATTGGTACAGGCATCCCTTAAAAATGGCTCCATTGTGAACGCTTCTCATTTTCCTGCCAAAAGTCATTTTTGTGGGATATGCTGGAAAATCCTTTTGTTTGCTGGCAATCCCTCCTCGTTGGAAGACCAGCTGCTCATTTCTTTTAACACAGTAGGTCTTAATTCCTTAAGGGGAATACACTGTACTGGCAAAGCCAGCCCAAATGCAAGTGCAAAAACATAGGAAAGCCATTAGGGAAGAAGACCAAGATTGAAAGTTGATGGGTTTTGGCAGGAAGAGTGTCTGGCTTTGCCTAGGGAATGCCTCATGATCTTGCAGAAGCATGCACAGCAATACTTCCTCTTATTAAGAACATTTTTGATCATGCTGGGTCCCATCACATCGACCTCTGCTGATTCTTCGGGCTTTTGCTATTTCTCCTCCAAGTCAGGAGCTTCTGAGTGACACCCAATTCACCCATTTCTCTAGAAGGGGTGTGAGAAACACACCTGCACAGTCTGGCTTCATGGGGAGAGACACAGATGGTTGAAGCCATCTGTAAGGAAATAGTCAATAATGCACAGAACTGTGAGTACTTCAGCCTTGTTGACAGAAGGTTTAGTTACAGGCACCAATACACCTATGACACCTAATGAGGCAATTTTCTCACCAGGGGCTATTTCATTCCTTTCATCTAGTGTCTGTATTCATGTCTGCTTTTCACTTTTCCCTTCAATCCCTTCTTTTTAGTCAAAATAACCAGAATACACTTCTTTAGTATAGATGTTCCTTGTCTTGGGTAAAACCTATTTTATCTGTCTAGGTAATGAACCCTCCATTATGAGCTATGGTATTTTTAGGAGTTGCTTGCATATATAATCATGCTTTGCATTGCCAAGTATTTTATAGCACACCAGATTTTTCAACGTTGTCAGACTCTCTTTATTTCTTTACTGACAAATAGGCATATACCTCATTCCCAGAGATGATAAGCTTAGCTGCAGGAGCTACAAGAGTGGAAATCAGAGACCAAACATGGCTTTTTCGTCACCAGCGATCCTGTTCTCCATCCTCCTGCTAATGCTGGTTGAGAGGCTTTAGACTTACTCAGGGGAGTTTGAACAATACAGGCTCCTGGGAATCTAAAAGGTGTCACAGACAGTGGCAGCATCTACCCTACACTTAACTCAGTGAATGCTGGACTGCTTTGTTTCTTAGAGGCATTAGCTGAATGATTAAGTAGCTGCCTGCCCCTACAAAAATAAAATCTAATATGCAATTAAAATGAAAAATTTTCCTTCTGAGGGTGTGGGGAGCTGCTAGATAAAATTATAGGAGGACCAGATGTGAAAAGTACTGTTGTTTCACATGCTTTAAAATGAGGATAATTAAAAGAAGTGAAACATAGAGAGTCTGTCTTGAAAGGGGAATGCAATTGTAAGGCCCCATGCTACTACCTGTATCATTAGAGAGAATGGAAGGAATAGTTATGGCATGTGGCAGATAGAAGACTAATTACAGAACACACACTTGGATTTCCTTTATATAATAATGAGAGTTCATTAAAAAGTGGCAGGGAACCGCGAGATCAGTGCTGCAACCTTATTATTATTTATTTCTGTTACAGTGCTGCATGTAGGAATGAAATGAAATGGGAACCCCTGTTGTTCTAGGTGCTGCGTAAGCACAAATTAGGTGACTGACTCCTGCAGTCTAAACACTGCTCTCTGTAGCCATTTCCTGTGGGGATTAGAGCCCAGTTCTGGTGGTGTTGAAGCAGGTGGCTCTTCCACTTGAATTTGTGGGAATTAATTTTCCAGTAGGTATGTCAAAGGTTTGGCCGGTTGAGCACTAGCAGAAGGATCATGTGGAGCTGAGGAGGTACATGAAAAAGCTGAAGTGGAAGAAGCAGGGTAGTAGCACAGGCATATAAATTGAACTGCTCATAACCCCTGGGTGAAGAGGTTGGATTATTGCAAGAACTGCTTATTTCAGAAGAAGAAAAGGAAACTGACAATTTCAAAATTCATGGAGCTTCCTATGTGTCTCAGAGACGATGAAATACCCAGTGTAGTGTCTTTATGGTGTAATGAGTTCCTAATCCTCTCCAATTTGTAGGAATAGGATTTCCCATTTGCAAGCCAGCAGACTCCTCTGCTTTGGAAGTACAGTGTTACGTTCTCCCTGGTCTGCTGAAAGCCCTGCAGCAGGATGACTGGTCAAGACATATCAGAGGTGTCCCACTGGTTGATGCACGTACCCAACCACTGTCACCTATGGCAATGTGCAGAATCTCACCTGTGGGTTCAGAAAAATACCAGGAAGTCTGTTTACAACTGAGACTTCTGTCAAGTGGTGGTATTGCCTTCCACCATGGTTTATGTTTTCTGATCTTACTCAGTTGCACTCTATGGGGAAGGTAACATAGAGTAATAGAGAGGAAAGGAAATCAAGACATATTTAGTTAATTTTTGTTACCAATATTTCTTGCTTCTGTGTGAACACTTGCAGCATTTATTACACATGCACATTTCTGAGACTCCTTATTATCAGAAAAGATCTACAAGGATCTTCTTCCCAATACTTATCTGAACTGGGTGCGAAGAAAGGTTTAAATTATGATAACCTATCCCTATATTTTTCCAGGATAGTTTCCCTTTTTCCTGAGACTTTTGGCTCAGAAATTCCTGGACGAAAAGGTACCTGCAGGATGATTTTCTTTGTAATGCCCACCTGATTTTTCTTCCATTATTTAATGTCATCTACCTAGAGTTGCCTGTAAACTTGGTATGTAATGAATTGTCTCCTTTTTTTCTTTGCTTATTTTCAGCTGGCACTTGCTGTTTCTATGTTATTTCTTCTGAGACAGCTGTCAGTTGTCCACCCTTTCATTGTCTCCATGCTGCTTAGGATAGATATCACACACCTTTTTCGCATCAGTTGTTTAATTTCCAGGCAAAGAAATTAAGTAGTTCCTCAAATGGAGACTGTAAGTGTACTTTGGGAGATACAACTCTGTGCTGGAATGAACCATATTTGTTTGGGATATTATAGATTTCCTTTGTCAGTAATTGCAGTGTATATGTAATTGTTTTTACTTTGAAAAGTTTGTCTGCAGTAATCAGTTTCTTTGGTTAGGAACCAATATATTAGCCTTCCAAAAGCCTTGAGTCACCAGCGTTTCCTGAAGATGCAGTGATGGAAATGATTCAGCTGCCTAAAGATAGATATCTAGTTTAAGAAGTCCTAGGTTATCCAATATACACAGGGTAGCAGAAATTGGATGGGATCTGAAGGGGACCTAGGCTTTCTGGAATTTGATCCAGGCTTTCTCAAGGCCAGGTCAGATAACCTAGGACATGTCAGGTGATATTTACTGCCTCCTTTTAGCCAAATGATTCTTCTCTACACCACTTCTTTATCATAGAATAATTTGGGCCAGAAGGCAGCTTCAAAACTCATCTAGTTCAAGCCCCCTGCAAGGAACAGGAACATCTTCAACTAGATCAGGTGGCTCAGAGCCCTGTCCAGCCTGGACTTGAATGTCTCTAAGGATGGCGCATCCACCACCTCTCTGGGCAACCTGTGCGAGTGTTTTATCACCCTCATTGTAAGCAATTTTTTCCGCACATCCAGCCTGAATCTCTCCTCTTTTTAGATACCCCTTGTCCTGTCACAACAGGCCCTGCTAAAAAGTCTTTCCCCATCTTTCTTTAGTCTCCTTTTAAGAACTGAAAGGCCACAATAAGATCTCCCTGGAGCCTTCTCTCCTCCAGGCTGAGCAACCCCAACTCTCTCAGCCTTTCCTCATAGGGGAGGTGCTTCATCCCTCTGATCATTTCTATGGCATTGCTCTGCACCATCTCCAACCCACTTAAGGAATTAGGTGCTGGCTTTCAGGTACTTCAGTTCAAGAAAGTTCTTGCCATAATTTTCACTTATACACAGTGATAATATTTATCTTTATCTATATGAATATAAAGGGAGCTCCAGCTGTTCTGTATACAACTATTTAATGAATCCTCATTTGGTTAGCATTACTGTCATTTCTCTGGATGTTCTTGTGTGGCTTTATTTGTATGTTCTAATTAAAAGAACTTAGAAGCTCTTGGATGTTGTCTTTATTTATGCATTTTTTAATTAGAAAATTCAATAGTTAAGAATTGGGGCATGTGAAGATACAACCATTTCATCTCCTGCTGTGATCTTGTTATTTGTCCCAAATTAATTGGTATCAAGCCAAGTTAGAACTTGGATAAAAATGCCTTTAGGGATTAATCCTGGGTGTATTTGCAGGTCAGGCTGATGATTTAATATGTGTCAGCTGCACAAGACTGCTGAGTCTTGCATTTGTTGTCATGTAGTGACAGGCATCCTTGTCCTGGACATATACACTCACTAAAGGTCCTGGGATACCTTTTCCAAAGGAGGAGTTTTTGATCTCGATGGTCCAGTCCATTTCCAAAAGCCTTGTAACCTCCAGAGTTACAATCATACTCGTGTCAGTGGAACATGCTCTCATTTGTCACTTCCAAAGCCAAATTTTCTGGGGCCAAGGAACACTTCCAGATGAAATGGGTGCAAAACAATCCAGTCTAGGTGGGTTCTACAGATCATTCCACAGGGGCCGTATGCAACTCCTCTACAAATAAATAACCAAATAAAACAATTGTATCCTTGAGCAAGGTTCTTAAAAGCACACATATGATGTTATTTTCTTACAGAAGACTCTCTGCCCCATTTTTGTGGTTGTAGGAAGGAGAAGATGTGTACAACAGTGATTTGGGCACTTCATTTTTTCTGTTGCCATAGATGAGTAACCTTCATGGAATGTTCTCTCAGCTGCCACTGTTTAGTTGGAAGGAACAAATGTATGGACAAACGACTTGGCTGGTTGAGTACCTGTTTACTCCTGGAAGAGTAAAAGTGGGAAAAAGGCTGGGGTCTCCCGCAGGTTTCCAGCCCTTTCATTTTCTCAGTCTCTTTAGTGTGAGGTGTCCCTGCCCATGGCAGGGGGGGTTGGAACTGGGTGATCTTAAGGTCCTTTCTAACCCTAACTATTCTATGAGTCTATGATTCTGTGATTCTTCTTTCACTTCCAGCTTGTGAAAAGGAAACACGTTGATAAGTATCATGAAAGACAGCATAATTTCACAGTAGTTTTCCTAGGGAGAGATGAAATGAAATTCTTTAATTTTCTCTTGTGCTGCCTCTGAAAAAAAAATGACAAAAGACCTGTTGTTTCTGGGGAAGCAAAGATTTTCCCCTGCATTCCCCTGACAGTGATTCTGTATAGCATAAATAAGAAATTATGCAAGAAGAATGCCTTGATATTATACTATTTATAGGTACGTAATGCTAAATGAATAAGAAGCTATATATAGATGATTATAACGTGTCAGCACTTAAGAACTGACAGAAGTAAATGACACCCTTACTCGCAGACACAATGCAGAGGCAAAGGCTTGAATATGAAAAAAATGTGAGGTCCCCATTTTTCCATAAGGAGAGGAGGGCTTGGAATAAAGTCCATGGGGCAAATCTTTCATCATGATTAATACTGCTGTATCTGTTGTAGAGCAGTGTAGTTGCATAGAGGAGGACTTGATTGCAAATAGTATTTACCGTCAGAACCATTTCCCTTGAGTTCTGCCTTGGGTCAGCTCTTCGTGCCAGTAAATAAACAGTAACTTCCAAGTGACTTCCCCTTGCTCTCATGGAAATACGTGGAAAAATGACAACTGCAACTGAACAGAAATTTGTGCCCAGGTTCTCAGCTACATTCCACCACCAGTTTGCACCAGCTGAGAATCTGAGCCTAGCACAGTTCACTTTTGTTAGCTAGATTTGATTAGAAATCCCTTTCTTAAAGCCTCTGGAAATGTGTGCTCTTTGATTCCATTTTAAATCGTCAGTGGAATAAGAATGTGTCTAATTTACCCCTACAAAATGTGGCTAGGAGAGTGCTCTTCCGTGCTGAAACCCTTTACAGAGCGTCTTTAAAACACTTTATGGAGACACTAATGGAATTTTCCTCTTGTCTACCCAGCATTCTCATTTCTAAAACTTAAAAAAACAGCCATAGTATAATGCAGAACAGGATTTTTTTAAAACCAGGCATCTTTTCTTCCCTTCCCCCATGTAAAGCAATTTTCTTTTTAAATGTTTCAAAATTTGCAGCTGTGCTACTGTAACAGGATGTTCTTAGCTATGGGAAACATAGGAGCATCTGTATGCTTTCTGACTCAAATTGTTTTAATTCAATTTCAGTGTACACTTGACGTGATGAATTCAAGTAATGTAACTATTGAATAAGCATTGGGGAAGATGGATTGAGATGGGGATAAGTAATATGTCATGAAATGACACATTTTCTTGCATCCTATCTCAGTGTCAAGGACACAAAAGAACAGGATTACATTAGTTTGAACAAATACACTTAGACACTTGTATTTTGATATCTACTGCATTGCTCTCAGGTTGAATTCAGACTGTTGAGGAAGAATTTAGGTGCGGAACTGAAGATTTAGGGGAAAGAGCAGCACTAGGGGAGAAGTATGAACAATGGAGCTCTTGGTGACCTTTCTGTAATGTTTTATGTTCATTGGAGTTGTCAGTGTTGCATTTGTTTTCCTTGAAACTATTACAAATGAAGGACGACCCCACAATAGGAGTGCTTTCACTAGCCAGGGAAGTTTTGCAGCTCATTCTTTATTCTGCCATGTAATTTCCATATGCTCTTGGGCTAACCACAGATCAGGGCCTGAGGCATGGTCATGGGAGAGGTGGGCAGTGAATTAGCTCAGCTTAATGAGTGCTGTGGTGGCTGGTCGTGTTTGCTGAACATGTCACTTCCAGCCCCCAGGAAGTGGTTGGTAGAAAGAAAGCTCATCTTTCATGAACTCACTACTGAACAGTCACCTGTGATGCTGTAGTAAACAATGGGGTTGAGTAATATGACAGTATAGATTATAATACATTGTCAAAGTAGTTATCCATTGGTTTTAAAATTAAAATTATAGAAATATAGTTAAATTGATCCTGATTTATTAATGACTTAACAGTACATGTCAGTTCCAGTAAGTGAGGAGCACACACCACGTATTTCACGCTTTGAGGGACTGGGGTCTAAAGTCTGGTTCAAGGAAGAGCCTGGTTGTTTAATATTTCCCTTTAGTACTTAATGCTTCTGTAAATCCTTCCTGTGCTGGTTAGTTAAATAGTATTTTATATTGTTGATATATTGATTAAAAGACTAAATTAGATGGCTTGTGTTAGATTCGCATTTTCTTCTGGGAGCAGTTGAGAAGTGAAGGCTGCACAACTGCTTTTGGAGATGCTGGGGACAGCCCATTGGTCTGCAAAGGCAGATGTGGGCTTGTGATGGATATGCAGTGAGTGCAAGAGCCTGTGATGTGTGCCTCAGAGTCAAGGTTTAGATAGAAAAGCTTTGTAAGAGAGAAAATGTGGTAGGGTAAGGGCATGAATCTGCACAGAGTTCCTGCCTTCTGAGGCTTCAGGAAATCAGTCATGATATAATAGAGAACCATTGACGGATGGTAATGTATGACCACTGTCAAGAAACATCATCTCTCAACAGCTTCTTCTTCTATGAATTGCACTGATTGCCTTTCAGAATATGATGGGGCTTCATCTGTGTTTTGCAAAATGCTTTGCAGTCCTTCTCTGAGATGTATTAAATGCCTGAGATTTGCAGGACATACTGCTGCTTAGTAAAGATTTGTCCTTTCACTAGCAACAGACTTCAGTCGTGGCCTCTCTTCCCCCCATTCAGATGCACACTTGCCTCAGATCGTGCTGTCACAGGGACTTTCTTCTGTGCCAGGTCCAGTGACTGTTTTGAACGACACTTCTGATGCCTTTCTGAATCTGCTGGGCTTTTTGGTTTCTGTTTTGTGTTAACCGTGACCAATGGGAGTCTTGAATCAACCTGTCCACAGGGAACATTTCAATTTCGTTGCCTGCTGCTGTTCCTCAACATAGAGCCAGAAAGTACCCCTGCCAAGATGCATGTGTACTTGCAAACAACATCCAGCTAAAGGTGTCCCCAAATAGAGCCTTTCAATTTTGGCACTTCCAAGAAACCTTTTTTTAATGCTCGTGAATTGGGATAATACCTGGACTGAACATGTCACAAATTTCCCCTCCCTTTTTCTATACCTCAAGCTGTATCTGATAAGCCAAATTTATTAATCCATATAGTTCTTTTATAGGTGTTTCCATAGATAAAGCCAAAGCCAATTGCTCCTTGTCCAAAATTGGTTGTTGCTCTTTCAAAAAAGATAAATATCTCAGTATATCTTCTGTACTAAACAGATAACCAGTTATAAGCAAATCTGATTTATGTCCAGAAAAGATGCAAAAGGAAATTGCAAACTTGTAACTGTGAAAAACTATTCTGAGGGAGAGCCATGTCTTGGGTACTGTGTGTTGGTAAAACATTTGGTGAGTTTGTAAGGATAAGAGAAAACAGGTATAAACCATTGCAAAGGAATGAATTGTGCTGCTTTTGTAGCCAGTGATGTGGTCAGACACTTTGTGACCTGCTTTGGCTTAAACCACTACCCTTGCCCTTGGCAACTCAGTTTGTGTCTTGGGTCTAAGGTGAGGATGGAGAATGGGTCTTTTAGCAGAAGTTATTATACAGCAGACAGTTCGTACAGAAGTTCACTATTAAAATGCAAATCCATAGGTAAGGGGGCTTTGTCAGGTCCTTACAATTTTAGTTATCTGCTAAGTCAAAATATAGGGGCAAAGCACACTCGAGGAGAACTTGCATTAGTTGAAAACCATGTTTTGTCAAGTCAAAATAATTAAAACCTTTCCCTATTGTTGTGTTTTTCCTAACATCTGGAAGGTAAAGACTGAGAAATATCATGTACTCATCCAGGAAAACCTTACACTCTGCAAAAGCTGTATTTAACAGCTTATGAAGCTATAACTTCTCTCTCTTCCCCCACCCTGGGCTTGTCATACTATTGGGATATCTTTCTATACCTCCCAAGATGGTGTCAGCATCTCCTGCATAAGGTAGTGGTTTTGTCAAGATAAAATAAATGGTACTTAAGCAGCACCATTGTGCTCTATAGAAGCTCATAGCACTTTCTGGTATTCTCGCCACCATTCATTGCTTCAGCAGCAGCTGTGAGGTTTAACAGATTAATTTGCTGCTGCAGGGAAAACTGCTCAAGTATACAGCTGGGCTTGCCTCAATGCTAAGGAAAGAGTGAGGTTCTGTTCCCCTTCCTCAGCCTCCCACCTGCCTTTGACACCCAGACGCCTCCTGTTACTGCTCCCCAGTACGCCTCAGACCTCTCTGTCCCACTAAATCACCGCACCTGCAAAACTTATTCCCTTCTTATTTTCTCAGGTTCTCTTTTCATGCAGATGGCTCAGTGTTCACAGGCTTTAACAGACGTCTTCACTGGGGTCAGGTGCACTGAGTTATTCCCATCACAATATTCTGAGTTGGGAGAGGTAGTAATTCAGTGTCTGTATTTCAGTATTTCTTTTCTATGTTGAGTTCTGTGTTATTCTAAGGACTGTCCTCAGGACTTCTGAGAAAGCAATTTACATCTGCTCAGTTTTTCTCATGACCAATTACCCCATGTGTTTCTTGTCAGCTATTATGCCAGATCAGATCCCTGAGGACTTTGCTGTTCCTATTCATGGCAAATGCTGAAAAGTTACCTCAGTGACATAACTTGATTTGCTCAGGAAGCTGGTGAGAATCGGAGTCATGTCTATTACCGAGACCATCCATCCTCTTTTAATTTTATGAGGCAATGGCATTTTGTTGTTAGCCTGTTTCAAGGAAGTGTGCATGCCAAGGATGCTGGCTTGGTATAGGCTACAACAGTTGATTTAAGTACCTCTTGACTTTAGTGGAAATAGAAAACAGACTTCTGGGAAGGCATATAGCTTCAAGTGAAAGCTGGAGACTTCACAGGTTTTAGCCTTTCAGAGCCCTCTTCTGCTTGCAGGAAGGTTTTGTTGCTTTTCTGCCAACTGGCAGTGGAAGTAAAGAATACCAGGCAATGATGCGAAAGCCTGCTTTCATGCAATAGCACGAATAGCCAAGGAGGTCCATCTTCACCATAAAGATCCCTCCAGGATAAAGTTTTAACTCCTAAAAGTAAGAAAACTCAAAAGAAGTCTAAAAGCAGCATCTGAGGCTGAACTGATCAGTGGAGAGGAACCGAACAGTCACAGCAAAGTGCCTTCTAGAAACAATGCTTTCAAGGCCTGGGACATGCTCCTGCTTTGGCTGTAAGGAGCTTGATTTTCAGAGTTGCTGAGGTGAGCTTTCACCTTTATCTTTTAGCACAAGCAACCAGTATGACACCTAGGCATCATCAGACTTGAGCATTTTGGCACTTTGATCTTAAAACTATCATGGGGATTTTGTGCTCTGGCAAATACTGAACTGTTATTTAACCAAATCATTCAGTAGAACTAAGCCCACAACTTTCCAAAGAGTGTGGTTTGGTTTTCTTTTTACATAAGCTCTCTCTCTGATTCTGTTAATGTCCACATATGCCGGGACTTCCACCCTGGGCACACATTTCAACTCACCTCTCACATTTCCTCATTGGTGGCAGGACACATAGCAGCTGATGTGCAGACATGCACTGTGTAGGGACATGGCATGCACTGGCTGGTTGGCTTGTATCATGTGCTTCATGGCAGCTGGTGGGTACATGATCGTGCAACACGGTTTCAGCAAATGATTTCCCACTGCAGCTTTTCCTTGCTGAAGCATTCATTCAGTTCTTCCACTTTCTGGACAACAGCTCTCAGAAAACATGAGGGACTTTCTGTCTTTAGAGTTTTTTCTCCCATCTGTAAATCTGTTGGAAATTGGAAGAGGGCTCAAATGCACTGGGAGATAAGGGTGGAGGAGTGTCTGGCAGACATATTATATAATCTTTGGTTTCACATGAAACAAGGCTAAGATGAGATAATGGGACGGGGATGAGCTAATGACAACAAAAAGGCTGATTTCACTGTACAAGATCTAAACATAGTTTAAAATTAGAAATTTGATAAAGAATTTTCTAAGCAATGCTATTTCTTTCTTTTCAGTCTTGTATATGCTCGCATTTTTATATTTATTTTTCCTTCATTTTGGTATTGTTCCTTCCTAGTCCATTTTCCTTTTAAGCTGAACAAGTCTCAGCTGGTGCAGCACTTGCATTGTTCTTTATTTTAGTAGAAAACGGATACACAAGTGCCTAAAATGCTTCAGCTGGACAGGACTGGACTAGTCTGTAAACATGAGTACTGCCTCCTCACTACCCAGAAACTAGAAGTCTGACTAGCAAATACTCAAAAGGAGGACGCAATGTGGATGGGGCTGGTGCAAAAACCATGCTATCATTAAAAGCATCAATGCAAACTCTCCTTGAGAACCAAAGCTGACAGCATTAATGTGCTCCAGACTATGGCTTCTCTTCAGCATCTGCCCAGGGCTACATGAGGGAACCTTCTTGCTGCTGTTCTGGTGAAAGTAAAGCTGAATGTGACCTTCTGATTTCTTTTGCCTCTCCCTCTTGGTATCTCTCCTTCCAATGAAGGCCTAACCCAATTCTGCTTAGTTTGTAAACCTTAATAAGATCACTACTTACGGTGCTAAGTTTCTAAGGTGCATTCATTTTTCATTTCAAATTCTGCCTCTCAAGCTATTTATAGCTCAGCATTTAGGCTGCAAATAAAGCTGTAGCTGGTGTAGCTGAGCAGAAAAAGAGATGATAAATGAGTTAATACTGAGTTTGTCACAAGGCCATTTGCTGCATGAATTAAAATACAAATTGGCCTATGAGTTTAGAGTTTACCAGCCCTGCTACAAAACATGCTGGTGCAGAAACCTGGCAATAGTGTGTTTGAAGGTCTATTTTTCTTAAAGCTAGGCAACTTGGCTGTCCTCTCGCTCACTCTGGCACAAAGTCAAAAGAATAGAGAAGAACACTGTGTTCTTATGAGTGATGCTTCAAAAGGGGAGTGTCATACATGGATTAAATTAATCTCATCAGGTCAAGGGAGCTGTCTACTTAACAGTGCCTGTCTGTAAAGTATTATGTACTTGTGGTCCCATTTCCTGAGCCCTAATTTATTTTTATGTTAAATGGTGCTCTTATCTGGCCTTCTCTCCTTTAAGTAGCCACAGCTACCACTGTTGTTAATTAAAGTAATACCTGACTCCATGCTAGAAAGCAGGGCATAAGAACAGTACATTCTTACAACACAAAACAGCTATCATGAAAAACTGAGGACAACCCAGACCTGTAGGAGAAAGGATTTAATATAGAAAGAGAGAAGGTCATGACTAAGTGCCACATTAACCTCCATTTTTATCTTAACTTGATGTTGTACAATCATGTTGTTACTCTTGGGTAAGAGGGCAGCTTACCTGTTAACTCCCTCTCTTAGAGCTTGCAAACATCAGGTCTGGGTTCATGAGGTGTCTGCTCCATCACAGCATCCCTCCCTCTTAGAGACTAAGTCTCTGTAGGGCTGCACTTTTCAGCTATGGTCTGTCTTCACTTGGTGACTAAAAGTCCTCTTCTCTTTTTTCAAAAGCCTACCTTTTCACCCATAGCAAACTGAATAACGACGAAAAGAGCACAGTACTGTGTGTACATCTGGCTAATGCAAACCATAAATGTCCTAATAAATTCTCATATATATCCCAGTCAGCCAAATAACTGCCATCTCAATGCATGAGACTGTACGTTGTGACACATTCTTTCTCTTCTGCATGTCCCCTGGGCTCCATGTACCTGTACAGCATTCACCAACACCAAAGCCTGGGCAGCTGTGGTAAAGCATTCCCTATGATCCCTGCTGTAAGCTTGGGATCGTAGCAGCAATAAGCTTTTCATAAACTACACCACCCCCTTATTTTGCAGATAGTTTATGGTTATTCATTTAACTTTGCCATTTTACATTTATTTTATTGGATTTACATTTATCCAGCCATCTTGAGCAGTGTGTGTGGAGGTGAATTAGAATGCTCGTGATACTGATAAAGACATGCAGAGCTGCCTCAGTCTGCTGGCTTCCTGTTGAGTTGCCAAGCGTGTTACCAGTCATGGTTCATTCATCTTCCCTACCCTGCCACAAGTTCAGGAAATCCTACCTTTTTCGTATAGATGGGAAACAGAAACAGAGTGGGTAAAGCCTTGATCTTCAAAGGTATGTAGGTGAAATGGGATCCGGAGGAATGTGAGCATTTAAACTACAAGCAGATCCTTAAATAACTTGGAAGCTCTGTGACTATGGGATTTCTCAAAGTAATGCAAGGAAGGGTGTGGATAACAAGGAGCTGAGCCCAAATTTCTGTACGCTTAGACAAGCACTTTTTAATGATCCCAGATTTCACTACATCCAGTTTTGCATAGGCAAAGGTAAGTACCTGTTCAAGTGTTAAGCATTCTTCTCTCCTGAGTGAGTCTGTGAGGAGCTTTGCCCTTGTCAGCTGCAAATGTGAAGACAAAGCCCACAGAAAGAGGTTGCCCTTTTTTATATGTCACCCTGAGAAGTTTCCTAAGAAGTAGATCAGAGGAAGTGGCTTTCCTGCCTTGAAAGGCAGGTTTCAGCTGTGGTCTTTACCTCCTGTTTGTGTGCTTCATCTCTGTGAAAAACTGCCTGGATCTGTCAAAGATCTGAGATCTTATTTTCTGTGGTCCTCCTGGAGACTGCAGAGATGAGTTCTCTCACAGTTCTGACTATGTTAAATTTACTCCTTCCTCTGCTGCATCTATTGTTATAGTGACTTGCATTCAGCCCATTCCCCATGCTACTGAACAAGTGCCAAATCAGAGGTCCAGAAAGGTTTGTCCCCTGGGTTCCTGATCCTTGTCACTAGGATTGTTTGCAAGGGCTCAGCAGCAGAAAGAAAACTGCTGCCTCTCATTTGGTACTAAGTGTAGAAGAAGAAGGGAAGGGGATCTGTGTCATCCCAGGAAGGGCTGGATATTACAGCTATGAATCCTAGCTGTCTAACAAATAAAGCAAGAGCAAACAAGGTTACATGGTTAACAACAGGAGTGCCCACGCACACACCTGATCCTGATTCAGCCTTAAGTCACACCTTCATTTAAGACTGATAAATGTTACCTTGCCCAAAGCAGTATTCTTTCAAGGGGTGTGCATCTTAGGGCTCATCTGAAGGAAAGTCAAGCACTGGTATCTTCAGGCTGAATTCTATGGGAAGTGGTGACAAGATTTGTGGAGCTGAAGTTATTGGTGAGTTAAATGTATGGAAATCAAGCTTTTTAGTTATAACTGATGCAGCTGGATGTGCCTGTGGGTGTGCATCTGCTGTACTTAAGGCATTAATTTTTTGAGCAGTCCAGGAATTAGCTGTTTGTGAAGGGAAGATGATGAGCTCCATTAACTCATTGAAACTGGGGGTTAACTGAGCTTTCACAATTAAGTATAGACTGATGGCTACAGGAGCCATCTAATGTAAGGCTCAACACGACACAGCAGTGTGTGCTTGCAGCCTCAAAACCAACAGTATATGGGGCTGCATCAAAAGGAGTGCAACCAACAGGTCAAGGGAGGTGATTCTCCCCCTTTACTCTGTTCTGGAGCCCCAACCTTCAGTGTTCAGCTCTAGGGCTTCCAACATAGGAAGAATATGGACCTGTTGGAGCTAGTCCAGAGGAACACCACGCAGTTGATCAGAGGACTGGAGCAGCTCTCCTGTAGAGAACTGAGGTTGCTCAGCCTGGAGAAGAGAAGGTTCTGGGGAGACCATAGAGCAGCTTCCAGTGCCTAAAGGGGGACTAAAAGGAAACCAGTGAGGGACTTTTTACAAGAGCATGTAGGGATAGGACAACAGGGAATGGCTTTAAACTGAAAGAGGGTGAATTTATGTTAAATATTAGGAAAAAATTCTTTACTGTGAGGGTGGTGAGGCACTGGCACAGGCTGCCCAAAGAAGTTGTGGCTGTCACATCTCTGGCAGTCTTCAAGGCAAGGTTGGGCAAGGCTTTGAGCAACTGGCCTAGTGGAAGGTGTCCCTGCCCATGGCAGAGGGGTTGGAAACAGATGGTCTTTAAAGTGCCTTCCAACCCGAATTATTCTGTGATTCTGTATTCCTGGTTGGAATGACCAGGCAGGAGACTCCCAGAAGTGGTGAAATTGTGCTTAGATAAGACACCTGTAAATGGTAAATGGAAATTATCCCTGCAGGTGCAGAATTAGTTATATGGGACAGCGTTTTTAGTGCAGTTATTTGTGAGATGGTTTATATGCAGTCATGATATATCAGTAGCAATAAATTATGTTTGCTGTGGTGTTTGCATAGGATCACAGGCCAGCGGGAATATAGGAACTGAGCAGAAGAGCTTTACCCATTCCAGATGAAGATATTGCTGCAAGGATACTCACAACAGAGACTCCCATCATAAGTGGCAACAAGGCTCTGTTTTGGGAGATCTGATTCCTCACATGAGCACTATCCTGTGCCAATATTCCAATGCGTGTGTTCTCCTTTCCAACAAACACTCTGTCCGTGAGTGTCTGTGCAGCAAAATGTGGACAGAAGTTATGCAAAAATGTGAAGTATTCAGAAAGATCAATCCATTGGCATAACAAATCAGTATCTCAAAGTTAACAGTGTGTCTAACAGCATCTCTCTCAACCCCAGTTCCTCATATTTCAAATGGAGATATTAATATTCTTGAAGTCTTATGAAGAGATGTCCCTATTGAAGCACACAGGGACAATCATGATGCACTCCAAAAAAAAAAAAAAAGAGTGAATAATTATTTCAAACTATGCAGAGTTTGAATGAGTCATGAGTGCTATAGACTTACCATTAAACAGTGGCTTTAAACTGGGGTTTTGAGTAGCTACCTGGTCAGGGCACATCGTATCTTATATGCAATGAATGAGGCAGGGGCCTAGTGGAAAAATAGCCAGTGATTATGTAGTTAAAGGCTATCATAGTACCCATGAAGAATGAATATAGAATAAAAAGGAAGTTTAAATGACTGTTCCATTTCTTGTGTTTCTTGACTGTTGAATGCTTTGACCCTAAAACTTGCTATTGTGTCCCATACATGGGTGGTGATAAAAATCCATTCATTACATCTAAAGAGCTCATTTACAGTATCCTGTTGATGGAATAGTTTGTGGCCCCTGAGACTAGCTATATAAGAAGTGAAACATTTTTTTTCTTTTCATAAAGCTTTACCATGACACATGCCATAACAAACACTGTGTTACACCAGTATGTGTTTGTGTTTACTCTGCTTGAGATTCCCCATCAGCCATCACCACTGTTAATAATCCTGTCATCAAAGTTGAGATTGCCATGGGAAGCATATAGACAAAGTTAAACAAACAAAGTGAAGGACTAAGGAAAAATAAGCAACTTGCATCATGGAAATATCTGCCCCTGCAGTGTGCTAAGGGCATACCAGCATATGGAAAAATTTCCAAGAAAGGAATCAGGGAACTTCAGAGTTCCTTAGAGAGGAACCCATGCAGGCAGACCTCACTGAAATGGAGGTTTTTTTCCTCATGGGTCCAGATTGGTCTTTTCTCTGAGCTCATTTCTAGCTTTCGTCATTCGTCGTGACTCTTCACAGTCTCGATGTTTTGCTCTATGGGCCACTCCATGCTTTTAGAGTTACTTTGGCAGTATTTTATCTGAGCTGGTATATCTGTAATAGCTGGGAAAGAAAACAAAAACAAACTCAAAGAACCAAACACAGAGGCGGTGTTAATGTCAAGCTTGATTTTAGCATCAAGTGGAGATGCCCATCTTGAGCAGGCAAGAGTCAGCCTGTAGTCTGTAGATTACTGCTACTGTGAGAAGAGGAAGAAACATCTGAGACGTATTAATGAGCATCTTTACATTGCACAGTTCAGGATTAACAATGAAATGTTTGTAGGTATCACTGTATTACTGATGAGTTACAGCTTGCCTGTGTTTTACAATTAATCCTGAAATTCAGGAAGGGATGTACTGTCATTACCATGTAATTATGCTATGAAAGTCTTTTCGATAAACTCTGCACATTGGCACCTGAGCATTCTTTTCCTCATGCAGTAGGTGCTAGGTAAAAACAGCAGTGAACCCTCTTCTCAAGTAAAGAGCAGAGGACCAGCAGGAATGTGCATTCCAGCATATGCACCACAGCCACAGCAGAAGTGAAGAACATCTCAGAGACACTTCTTTGCTTCAGGCTGTTTCTAACTTTGGTTTGTTCTCTGGTTTAACCCAAAGAGGAACACTACAGAGAAAACAAAGAAAGTCAAGCATGTTCCAAGTGACGTGTCCTTGCACAAGATATCTCTGAGATGGGTGATGCTCTTTGCCCTTCACCAGTCACATAAGGGGAGCGAGAGCTTGCTGGGCACCACCTTTGACTCATCTGCTGTCTTTAGATACAGCAGATGGGTGCATTGCATGTGCAGTCGTATTGGCTTCCAGACATGCCTAGCTAGAGGTATATTCATCTTTGAAAACATCATGTCATTGGCTTCAGAGAGGCAGCTTTCTGAGTGATATATCCAAGATTCATGTTGAAATGTCAGCCAACATATACAAGTACCTGGCCCTGAGGCAGGTGACCCTTGGTCTTTTCCACTGTCCTCAATCATTATATTGTGTTGATAAAGTCTTTCACACATCACTTAGTATAAACTGATTTGTACTTACCTGAACTGAGCTTGCTTGTTAGGGTGAGTATTGAGGTATGGGAGAGCTGAGGTGCTATGTGAGAAGAGAAAGATTGGGCCGCTAGAGACTTTCAACCCTTTTTTGCAGATTGACTTCTGGTGACTACAAGAAAAGGAACAAAACCGAAGAGAGTGAGCTGTCTGACATTACGTTTCCCCATCATCCTTTATCTAAGCAGGCTGGAGCCTGCCAGAAGTCAGAACAAGCTTCCTAGCTGGAGCTATGCATTTTAATCAGCCGTTGTGCACTTGGTGGCTGAGCAGTGGCATTAAGCAGTCTTCTTACTTGGATTTTATGAGGCTGATACTTTACAGGGAGGAATCTCCAACTGTAGTCATTTTCTATGTCTGAGTGCAGGTGCAGACTGTCTTTAGGTAAATATTTCTTACAACAGGAACATTCATTTTGTGTGTGCCAGATCTTGAGATACTGCATACCAACACTGCTCAGTTGAAGCCACAAATTGTCCTGATTTATCTCTGTAGCAGACACATGCTAGGTCCGGAAAAGGGGGTAACAACACCAAAATAAGTAATAATAATTAAAAAAAAAACAGGAAAAAATGCAAAATAAAGGGCAAACTTGGGCAGATTGTTGCTTTAATTGACTTCAATTTTTAATCCACTGAACGTTATTTTGGCCTCACACTGGACTGTGCTAGCTTACCGGCTATTAGAAGCTCTCTGGGTAAGCTTGGTGAAGCTGATGGAAAGATTTGCCTTATTTTAAGTGAGCCTGAGAGCAGACGCAGCATCACAGGGTGGTTTCTAAGACAGGCAGACCCTTATGAATATTTTCCTCCTGCTGCGCAAGAGAGACGTCTCAGGGCCGTTGCTGCCTTTGTTCCATCACAACGCTCCTCTGCCAGCCTCAGTGCTGTCAGAGCCTTCTTGCAGGGGAGGATTCCAGCTCCAGAAAGTGATTCCCATTTCTTTTATTTTTAGCATCAAGATGTCTTTTATTCTGGCTGAAGGACAAAATCCCTTTTCACAGGGGCTGCTTGAACAGCAGAAATGAGAGGCTATTAAAAGAAGGCTTACTGTAAAATAGGATAATAACCTAGTTATTTTGCATTTCTAAGTCATTCTTGCATTGATGTTTCCTTTCCTACAATGCACACCAATTAAAAGCCACCAAGCAATAAAAAAGCAGTCTGTGCAGTAATCTGATAAAGAATCATGAGCTGTGAAATGAAAGGATTATTTTGTTACATTAATGTAAAGATCCACAACAAATTCTTACAAAGCAGATTTTGTCCTGGGCTATTGCTACAAATGTCCTTTCAGTACCTGAAATGTCTTGTGTATGTTAATGCCTTTTCTGTACATATAAACAAAGGTGACACGTTCAGACTCAAGGACAGCTGCACTTCTCGCCCGTCCCCTGAATGCTCCTTGAACGTCCTCTGTATTTCTACCTGTGCACAGGTACAAGGGCTGTGCAAGGCTCTTACCCCTGAAGTATTAGAGCAGATTATTGATAATATGTGAATACTTCTCCATAGAGGTAAGGGTTGTTGTCTGGAAGGCAGAACTTTGACTAGAATAACAGTAGCAGGATATTCTCTTTCAGAGCCTAATAACTACATAATGGTGCATTCCATTGCCCCTGAGGTTAATGAGGAGGTTGGGACAACCCTCAGTCAAGCTGCTTAGCAAATATCGTCAAAAAACAGCTGTAACTGCACTGCAGATTTGGATGTAAGAATGGAAGAGGACAGATGAAGCTTGTAAAGAGAGAAGGCACTCATTATGCTAACTTGATTGTAGCTAATTAAAAAGGGATATTAGCTGATTGGATTACAGGGGATGGAGCAGAATGACCCTTTGTTCATGCCTGTGCTTGCATCAGTAGGATTCTCTGCTCTGTCCAAGAGTGCTTCTGCATTATCCTCATTCTCGTTTCTTCTCTGCTTTCAGGGACAGATGCTCCCACACAGTCTGCTCATCACAGTCGTACGCCAAACACCCCAATAGCTGATGTGCCAGGCCAGCTAGTGCTCTTGTCGCTCTGCTGTCAGGCTATGGCAAGGAGAAGCTGCCACAGCGTGCTGTTGTGCTCTCCAACTGTTCTCAGCGGGTGAGCAGTCTGCTGGCTGCTGCAGTTGCAGCTTGGACCAGAGAATCAAGAAACCATACCCAGCACCTATCAACACTGTGTTAAGCCAGGCTCTTATTTCTTCCACGTTATCATCCTCAGTTTTCATGAACTGAATCTCTGCAGGTTTCTTGTGCAAACTTTAAGGAATAATTAGATAGAAGTACTTTGTACGTACCAGATATGAGATGATACGTACACTTATAGAATCATAGAATCATAGAATAGTTAGAGTTGGAAAGGACCTTAAGATCATCCAGTTCCAACCCCCCTGCCATGGGCAGGGAAACCTCGCTCTAAAACATATCACCCAAGGCCTCATCCAACCTGGCCCTAAACACTGCCAGGGATGGAGCATTCACAACCTCCTTGGGCAACCTATTGCAGTGCCTCACCACCCTAACAGGAAAGAATTTCCTCCTTATATCCAATCTAAACTTCCCCTGTTTAAGTTTTAACCCGTTACCCCTTGTCCTATCACTACAGTCCCTAATGAAGAGTCCATCCCCAGCATCCCTATATGCCCCCTTCAGATACTGGAAGGCTGCTATGAGGTCTCCATGCAGCCTTCTCTTCTCCAGGCTGATAGAATAGTTAGGGTTGGAAAGAACCTTAACATCATCAAGTTTCACCCCCCCTGCCATGGTCAGGGACACCTCACACTAAACCATATCACTCAAGGCCTCATCCAACCTGGCCTTGAACACTGCCAGGGATGGAGCATTCACAACCTCCTTGAGCAAACTATTCCAGTGCCTCACCACCCTAACAGGAAAGAATTTCCTCCTTATATCCAATCTAAACTTCCCCTTTTTAAGTTTTAACCCATTACCCCTTGTCCTATCACTACAGTTATCCTATCTTACAGTTGTCCTATCACTACACTTATTGTCATTCAGGTAATAAAAGTAGCGAGGCCAGGTTGGACAGAGCCTTGGGCCACATGATCTAGTGTGAGGCATCCCTGCCCATGGCAGGGGGTTTGGAACTAGATGATCCTAAAGTCCTTTCCAACCCAAACCATTCTATGATTCTATGAATATTGGAATATGCATTTGAGAACTAAACTGGACAAAGGCTGAAATAAAGCCTTGTATTCCTTCACATAAAAAACCAGGATGCCATTGCGTAGTTTTTTTAGTGCTTGACCTGTGAAACCTCAGCTCTTAGAAATAGAGTTTAAGTGTGTGCTAACTCTTTTACCTTTAGTGGGAATGAGGTCGTTATGCTTTTGTCATGGTTGCCCCATATTTTGAGTTCAGAACAGAGTGGCAGGAAGGCAAGACTTCCAGCGTAGGCGGCAATATTAGGAAGCCTGAAGAGAGAGATGCATATGTGCTGGGTGAGGAGAGAGGAATGTGAAGTCTTTTTCTGCAAAGAGATGAGCCAAGTGAGTCTGTTTCCAGATTTATAGCTGGCCATGCCTTTCTTATTCTGTTAAGCAGGCAGACAACACAGTGTTGACACTAGAAGCTGTTTAGCTCAATTATCTTTTGAAAATAGGGTGGCCATTAGGCTTCCAAAGAAAGAAATGATATGGAAAAAAAGCCCAAACCATGGCACAGGTTATTTTGTAAGTAACCATCTCACAGCATTTCCTAGAGTGGGACCACACTATGGCTGACCCACTGTGCACAGTCATTTGTTAAAAGCACTGTTTTTACCTGATTTGGTGTCCCTCTCCGTTAAAGTCACAGAACATAAGTGCAGATTTCATCTCGCCTATCTTTAGCTCTCTGACAGGTAGGTCCCCAGTCTACACTACTCATCTAGTCTCATGGTATCACCGTGGAGAGAGACAAGTACTTTTGGAGGGCTGTGATCTCAAGATGTGTGTCTAACACTGTTCAACATATTGTCTTACAGAAATTCCATTCTCCGTAAGCTGCAATTAATGGTGTATAAGGAGACTTTTAGATACCCAGGTGAAACTTGGATGATAAAATCTTCAGGTATCTGTGATATAGGTATCTGCTTCTAAGATGTAACAGTCTTTCATTATGGTAAATGCAGGTAAGGTGTGCCATTCATCTGATCTCTTCTTGAGGTTACCTCAATGTGTATGAAGAGTATTTCTATAGCTCATAGATTATAATACTAATAAGAATCAGTTAAGATGAATCTCACCCTAAATTGCATTAACACCCTGCTTAGACTGTTGGCTACAAGGAACCCTTTGGTGACTTGCTTAAAAACTTCTACAATTATAGATCTGCTCATGGAGTAAGATGAATGCTATGTCATCAATCAATCTGCAGCTTCTTATTAAACAAACTGTTGATCACCCTGTAGGGAAAGAGGTTGTATTAACATTTTTCTCATTGATAGGCAGACCAGTTGTCAAAGTGTGTGTAAAAAACAAGACTTGGTGATGCAAACCCATGAATTTTCCTTTTTGGATCATGACTACAGTATTGATTACCTCCTGATTTTAAGGCTACTGGTTATCCATATCTGTCTAGGAAGTCTGGTTTTGTGCAGAGCTCTGGCAATGCAGAAGAAAATAAAAAGGTCCCTTTTAATCACGAAAGATCAGGAGCTGCTACTGAAGGAAAGCATTTGATGCAGTAAGAATCCAAGTATGGTCCAAGAACTGGTAAAGGAATCTTAGTTAGTCTCCAGAGATGCTCTGGTATTGTGGTTAAAAAACACAAGATGACTGATAAAATTACTCCTTTGAATCATAGTAGATTTGGGCATATCCTGTTATCACAAAATAGGGCACAGTAGGAGCAAGGACTATTTAGCTGTAGATTTTTGGCTGCTCTAGGACAAGTGAATAGCAGCAGATTTTGTATCCAGAAAATAGGACACTTACTGCAGGGAGTCATATGGCTTACCAACAGCCATTTTGTTTGAAAGGAAATATGGTCATTGATGTGTATCCAAACAGTAATGCAGACAGGGAGACTATGGAAATCTGGAGTGAAAACAGGATGATTTATTTTAAAAGTGTTTTTCCTTTCTTTCTTCTTTTATATTTGTGGAGCTTTGAAGGTCTCCAAGTTTTGTTTTGTGTGCATTGGTGCTTACTTCAGGTTAAAAATGCCATTTAGGTGCAAATCCAGTGAATGAATACTCATTGCTTTGGTGCCTTGAGAGGTTTTTGGTCTCATCTGCAAGGACAATTGAGAATTCTTCAGAAATATCTGTCTCTCCCTTCAGTGGGAAACTGAAGATAGTGATGAAAGGATTAATGCACAAAGCCTTGCTGCACTGTTTTCTATTCTGCTCAATCTCTCATGGTCAGTAGTGCCAATAATGCTGCATGCTTCAGTTTGCCAGGTCTTCTCCAAGTTTGCTATTGTTTAGAGCTTTTGCAGTCTGTCTCAAAGAACATTAGGTTAATGTCCTCTGTTCTGAAATGAGGAGAACATGTAAAAACATTTCAGTAAGAAGTTTTAAATTCAGTAAATGTGTTGATTTTACATTTTAAAGTTCAGCTGAAGGCAAGGACCTTGGGAGGATTACATTAGAAGAATAAAATAGCCTAGCATGAGCAGAATACTAAGGGACTCAGTTGCAAACAGTAACTCCATAGGAAAGATTACTTTTCTTTAACTTGCTTACGTTTGCCAAGAAGCTGACACATCTAAATAACGTATTTCACTGGTGCATGCTGTAATTGGAAGAAGTTTAGATAAGAGTGGATTTTGGAGCATGAGTGTGTATTAGATGACCCCTCAAAGACCTTTCCATTCCTATTTTTTATTATTCTCCTTGCAGAATAAATTGGAAAGTATATAAACAATTTGACTGAAGACTCTCATAAACCCCCCTGCTTTCTAAAGTTCAATTTCCTGACTGTGACTGTATACAAATAAATTAGACCAAATCTAGAACCAGATTCCCCTGAAGCTGGGAGTGAGCCAGAACAGATATAGATGAGTTTAGCTACCTAAATTCCAGTGACTGATTTCCACAACTATAAAAGTCAACTATATGCCCCATGTTGTCTCTCTCAAACTTGAGAGAGGAATTTCCTACAGTTCACCGAGGAGTGGAAAGCAATAATGGATGCCATTATTTAATAATATTTAGCTTCAGATCTTTTGGCTTTGGTTATTTTTTTTATGGTGTTTTTTATTGTTCTTTATTTGGTGATCCCCTCCCCCCCCCCTTTGTTGAAATAGTTGAGATTACTTTGTACATTTAATTTTATCCTCCTGGCTATGCAAACTAATTTGTCTATCCATACCCACCTCCCATCCAAACCTTGTGGTTTATTGCTTTTGAGAAAGAGTCCCTGGATTTCCAGGGAGTGAAGTTATTGTCAAACCAGACTGCAAGGCCAGACATTTGGCATCTCTCAGAATTCAGTCTTTATGATGTTGTGGCCTATGAATAAGTGCTAGAAACTAGATTAACAATTGCAAGAAGATCTATAGCTTTCCACCTTCTCTGCAGACATTGTCTCACTGAGGGGTCAGCTGCTGTTTTCCTTTCACTTTTTTGTGAGTTATGTGCCACATTTCCAATGACAGAATAATGCTCCCAAATATCTGTAGCCATGAATCAAGTATATCTTCTCTGTATTAATGGATTATTGACTAGAAGAGCCCAGAGTTGCTGTATGATTCATTTTGCCGTTCTTTTGAATGCTGAGCTTCTGTGTGTCAATTGGCCTACATACTAACCTGGGAAATTGCTCTATGAAAGACATTCAAAGTCAGATTTTGCCTAGTTTATATTAACAGATTTCCCTATAGATTTTTATCATGCAGTTGATTAATTTATTATTAGAACACACTGTAGGCAGCACTGAGATCATTCTTTTAATTTACTTCTTGTGACCCATTTTGTCCTCCTTTTATTTCAGTAATTTTTTTTTCTCTGTCTCTGATTAGTAGTTTCATCTTGGATTCATACAGTCTGCATTCGAAAAATACATATTAGGTCATCTAGGACAACTTTTGTCATTACTTGTCATTACTAAAGCTGCAGTGTAGGTAATGGATGGATGCAAGCACTCTAGGTGTTTCTCCAGCAAGGATATGTCGGAGCGGTCAGCAGTGATTTCACATAACAGAGCAAGGTTAATTAGACAGTTGTCCATCTTCTGCACTTTGCTAGGTGACTCTGTCTTAAATCAGTCACAGGGTGAAAATTCATCCGAGTCTCTAATTTGACCCAAATCGCTTTTCTGAGCTATCTTGTAGTGGATTTGAACTTCAGTCGTACAAAAAGAGGCTGTAAAAGATAACAGAAGAACCCAGAGATCTGGGTAAAAATAGTATGCAGTGAGTCATTAGATCTGGCTTTTCTGTATGATACAGGCACGTTTCTTGTCTGCCACACACTGACAATCTGACTCTCACAGAGTGAGCCTATCTCTAGATGAGGGAGGTGATGATTATCTGCTTCATGCATTACTACCAGAAAACCCCTCCAAATCAGCTAAATTCTGATCACAAATGTCTTTATTCCTGGGGAAGGAGGCAGAAAGGTCACAATTTGACTTTCAGATCTCCAATTACATTTGCAAGGCTGGCACTTGATGCGTGTATGCGGGGATCATTTCACTTGCAAATCAAACATACTTATTGATGGGTTCTCCTTACGTATGCCTCATTCATACATCTTCTTGTCCATCTCGTTCAGACATTCTCAGAATAAGGACTACATTTATGGGCTGGAGGGGCCTCAGTGAGTTATCCAAGACCAGTTCCAGTGCTCCCATTTCATACAATCCCTTACTTGAAGATACCAATCTCAGTCTGAAAAGATATTAATTATTTCACTTTCACAACTTCAAAATGAACATTAGTTTTGGTGCTTCACTATCTGATGCTTAATAGCTTCTATTACTCTTTTATTCCCCTCGGGTTTTCGTTTATGGCTTGAATACTTCATCTCATTCCCTACTATTTACTTTCCTGATGAATAAAAACCTGCTCTATTTAGCTAAACTGACTGGTTTATTACCTGATACTCTTTTCTTAGCTGGCCCTCTATTCTCTTCCACATGTCACTGATCTGTGACTCTCTTTAGCATGCACTTCTTTATCTTGAACATTAGTGACCCCCACTTAGCTACAGTATTTCAGAGTCAAACATACCAGTATTGTGTCAATTAGTTTGCAACCAGAACAAAAATTGAGAGCTACTGCCTAATATAATACACTGAAAGAGCTTCCAGAGCAAAAGCAGTGACCTGGGTTATATAGTCTGTTACCGATGCATGAATAGAATTAAGAGATAATACTGTTATGCCTTGGCACTTCTAACTTCAATAACCTTTGCTATCATCATTATCTAATTAGTTCTCACTGCATCCCTATAAAGTAAATATAGTTGAGTTCTTAACAGAAACTCTTAGCTAGAACCTAAATGGGGAATTCTTCTAATTACTCTATTTAAAATAGAGAAATTTCAGAAAAATCTGTAGTGACAAAACATGAAAGAAAAATGGAAAACTAAACAAATATATTCCAAAATAAGAAAGGTGGTGACCCCCTTCCCTGAATTTTTATTCATTTTCTTAAAACATTATTCTTAAAAAAGTAAAGATTTTTTTTAATGAGAAAACATAACTTTTCTCCTTAAGATTGGTGAATTACTTCAATATTAATGCAAGTTCCTGTTAGATAGGACAACCAAATGAAAAGGGAACCTTGTCCCAGTTTGGGTTTGAGGTGCAATCTGCATCTAAGTGTCCTCATTCATTGTTATGCAAACTGTTCCCTACAGTGATCATCTCAAAACAGCAGGGAACAAGGAGGAATGTGGAGTTCACTGGGTCAGATAGGTTTTGCCAGTGGGGTTTTTCAAGGATAGCACAATGGTGTCCTAGATTAGATTCCAAACTGGTCTAACTCAAGGAGATCCTGAAAAGCCACAGCCAGGTTGTACACCATCTGCTCCCTGATAAGAACAAATTCTTCTGAACAGATTTCAGTGTGCTCTTGGTATCACTTGCCTGCTCACTAACATAATTCCTAGAGCAGGTGGGACTTCTGTATATATCCCAGGATTTCGGCTAGGAAATGCTACTACAGGATTCAGACAGTTTCCCAGACCATAGAACAAGTTAGAACAAGCAACAGAATGCTTCTGTAGAGGTCTAGACTTTACATGATTCAAAGTAATTAAAGACCAATTCAGATTGATACCAAGGATTGTTCATATAAGTCAGCAAGAACTAAAGATAGATTGGCTTTATCCAGATAAAGGGTCTGTGCATGCCAGTCAAGGACAGTGCTAAGATCATGTTTGGTGAATAAGAGAAGTGTAGAACTGGAAATCAATGGACTAAAATTGGTGTATTGGGAATGACTGGATGGCTGGAGAAGGTGCAGAATGGAGCAGAGTCATTATTCCCTCCATCTGCTGGAATCTGCCGACCATCTTGATGTTGTTGAACTTTCATATACTCACTCTAAGAGATGACTGGGCGAGTTGGATGTGAAGAAAAATGTTGTTTTGGGTTTGTTTTTTTTTTTTTTTTCTCTCCTTTTTCCTCGGTCAATTGGCCTCTGCTAAAGGTTAAACAGCTCAAGGAACGGGGGTTACACTGTCTTTCTTCATCTTACGTTTCCATTCCATTTCTATACTTACTTTTTCTCTTTCCTGTCTCTTCTTGCCATGTGCTTGAAAAAGCAATCACGCTCAGAGAACATTTGGCTGTGAACTCATTGCCAAAAAGGCAGCTAAATAGCAATGCTCTAAAGAGCACCACAATGGCATAAGTTTGCCAGGTCTCCAGGTGGCCTGAAAGTATGTTGTGTCTGTCTTTCTCCTACACTAGCATGTTTACAAGACTTAGCACCAAAATCAGAAATGGCAGGTTTTATCATTGCTGTTCTTTCTCTCCTCTGTGTGTATCCCATTGGTACTCTGTCCAAGGAAGCTGATTAAGATTCATACACGAGCAACTGAGCTCATTCCCATCTTCTCTTACTTTTTCTTCCCTAAAGGCAGTTGTCTCCAGTCTTAAAGACTCTTTGTAGGATTTACCTGTGAGAAAAGGAAATGAGGGATGCTGTTTTCCAAATAAATTTTGAAATCTGGCAATACTTCACTATGAAATGTTTTCATTGCGTTCCCCTCCCCTTCCTCCTAACTCTCTTTTTGATCCTGAGGGCCAGCAGAGCTCTGACCCAAACTGTCAGTCCCATGACAGGGCATACCTGAAAACCATGCTGTGTGATGGGCATATACCCTGCCTGGCTTCAACAGATGTGGAACTCCTGATTTTCATCCCTGCTTTTCGTGCCAGTCGACATATAAATTTTTGAGACTAATGCATCACTATGTGCTTGCATGTCTTAGACTGTCTCCCAGTTTCAGGGGTGAAAACACAGTTACAGATTGAAAAACCGTGTTCAACTACCTCTAAAACCAGAAAGGTAAAAGCAGTGTGTTCTCCACTCTGAGCTAACCACCTGCACAGGCTTTTCTCTTCCACTGCAAGTTTGAGTTTCACAAACCTGATCCGGCAGCACAGGAAGGAAAGAAAAGTCAGTCACTGACTTAGCTGCACTGTCCATCTGGGTCTGTGCAAGTCAGATGTAAACAGTTCCTGACATTGCATACATCTGCATCCTCCATCTGGCTGATACCTTCTGGGGAAGACCAAAATGAAAGAAAAGCTATAAACCACGAGCCTAGGAAGGGGCAAAAGATGTTTAAAATTGAGGGGATTTTGGGGGTTGTTTTTAACATGTAGTTTCACCTACTGCATTAAACCAAGAGGCACAGTGTGCTGGTTGTTCCCTAGTGGTGAATCACAGTGGTCCTTGAGGAGAAGCATTGTCCAGGTTCACCTGTCTGCTTGCTCTCCTCTGACTCAAAGCAGGAATAAAATGCTTATCCAACATCAGAGCTGGGGCTGGAACATTTTCCCTGGCTAAGCTAGAAGGAACATCTTTTCTATTGCTTTCTCTCCTCTTCTTATGAAATGCTGTATGTATTTGCTTGTCTTGAGCATCTTTCAGAAGTGCGTGCTGGGAACCCAACCCTCTGACATGAATAAGCCCTTAGTAAATTGACTTTAACCCATCATATTGACTCTGTCATTATCACTCTTTATTGTTCTGAAGTCTTCAATGTAGTCCCTCATCTCATTAGCTGCATATGGCCGTATGATGTTCTCTTTGCCCTTACCAAATGCAAGTACAATATAAAACTCTTATTCTCTATTTACACACATGCTCTGAGCCAACATGGCTAGTCTCTTATTACATATTAAATAAAGAAATTTCTTGGCAACATCAGCCTGACAGAAGCTGTCTGCATCTGTGTGCTTGACAGTCGACCTTCATGAAAATTGTTGTTATTTTGGATGTACTCACTGTATCAGCATCATTTACAGCAAGGGGAATTTTCAGGAAGAAGCTGTTTCCAGAATAGCCATTGTAGATCTGAGAAACATCCCTTCAGGGGATATGAGATCTCTCTCTTGCACACAAACTTCTTGTCTCACCTCAAGTACTCATTGGCAATATTCATATTTTTACCAATAGTATTGCAAGCACACAGAAGGCAAATGAATCTTAAATACACAGAATAATATTCCAGTGTTCTGGTGAATTTTATTCCAGAGCAATGAAGAAATAAATCTCTCAACTTTACTGACACACAGGATAAAGTTTTCAAATACTCAGCTTAACTCCTAAAAAAACCCTTGTAGGACATTTCTTTTGAAATGGAAATACAAGGGTGCATTTCACAGTTATCTGCTGCACTCATTTGCACATCCAATTGTTATATTTTGTGGGCATAGCCACATGCAGTATTATGCATTATGCCGGAAATAGAAAACTATGTAGACAGATTTAAAGCTTATGGTATGTAACCATTTCTTTACTTTCAGTAGGCTGGTTTTTAAGTAGAAGCATGTTTAAATCTTATCCTAGACATGAAGCCTAGATAAACTTGCCCTTACTGGTTTAAGCTGGAACTAGTGGTTGTGTCAGCACTAATAACCTAAACAGGGCTAAGGTACTATCCTAACCATTCAGACAGTGCAATTGTTACGATGCTCTTTGGCATGGTTGTAACTGAGGCAAGTTCCTCAAAGGTTCATCTTGGGGCTCACCAACGGCAAGGATGATTCCCAGTAAGGAGCAGGGATGAGGCCAGCCTGTGTCAGAGGGGAGGGGTGCTGGCCACATGGGCATGAGCCTAACTATGCTATGTCAAGGGACAGCTAATGAGTCCTGCTCCTTTCATTTACCAGTAGATGTAAATGTATATGTAGATACATGTAGCCAGTGGAGCCTCAGGAATTCTCTGGAGAAAGTAGATGTCTGGTGGCAGCAGCATCTCTGAACTTCTGCTAATGAAAACCCTGAGAGAGCATCAAGAGGACAAAACGGAGAGGGCAGCCAGAGCACAGAGATGAGCTGAACTAAGTGGCTCCTGCACATCTAGAGACGCTAATTAATGCCTCTTGAGTCACAGGGGGGCTCTGCTCTGTGGCTGACAGACAGGAGGACTTCCAAACCCCATAACGTTGCTGTTTTATTCCATTGAGCAGCAAGGAATGATTGTCTTTTTCTTCTATTCTTAGGGGCCAGACATTGTTTCAGGGAAGCTTTGCAAACCCCTACTACAGCTAACAAGAGGTGAAGTGACTTTAACCTCAGTGTCTAAGACTGAGTAGCCAAGAGGGTCAGCCTTATGCCAGTACCACAAAAAGGGCTGGCAAAGGGTGAGAGCTGGGAGTCATGGTATCCTGCACTGGCAACTTGGTGGAGCACTTCAAAAGTCTTACTGCTACGAGTGGGCAGTGTAGATGTGAGAGGTGTTTGAAGTGCTGCAGTGGCTGCACTGTGCTCACAATGATACGCCTTGAAGAGGTGATGAACAGCAGAAACAAATGCTCAGTTGAGGCCCAGATGCTGGAAATCTGTTGGACTTCAGGTTGACATTGATCAGAAGGAAGAATCAAGGGAATGTTTGTGAGATTTCTGGCTACATCTGCACAAGAAATTGTTTCCTCTGGACCAGACACTGGGATGTCAACGCATTGTTAACTCTGTGATGGCAGATGTTTGTAACGTGGATCTCTCAGTCTGTCTTTGGTCTCCTTCACTTGCCAAAGTTTAGAAGTGCTGATTATGTTTCCAGTTGCAATCGTTGAGTTGATCTCATGCTCCTTAGAGTGGTAAAATCAGACCCTGGATGCATTTCTGATCAAATATAGCTTATGGCTTCAGTAAGAGTGGATCTCTACAACAAATAAAGGAGTAAATCTGGACCTCAATGTCCTCGTGGGTAGTAGGGTAAGCAAGCATCAGCAGGGTGCCCTGGCAGGAGGGAAGGATTGCAGCATACAGAAACATAGCAGGTAGATCTAGGGAAATGATTATTTACATGGTACTTGTTAGGTACTATTTACTGTATCCAATAGACAAAAGAAACTTGTAGAAGCCCCAGGGTGAGTCACCAAGATGATAGAAGTTTGGAGCATGTACCTGGTGAGAAGAGCCTGAGGGAACAGAGCTAACTTAGCCTTTGATAGGGTTATCTTTGAGGAGAGCTATGAGCAGCTTTCTAGTATGTAAAAGGTGGTTACCAAGGAGGTTACCAAGGAGGTGAGGCAAGGCTCTTTACTGGGGTGCACAGTGGGAGAAAGACAGACAGTGGTCATAAATTGGAACAAGTAAAGTTCAGCCTGAATAAATGGATATAGTTTTTTTTTCTGTGATGATAATGAAGCACTGGAACAGGTTGTACAGAAAGCTTGTGTGATCTCTGTGCTTGGAGGTTTCCAAGACTCAAGTGGAGAATGTACCTACTCTAATTTCAGAGCTTTGAGCAGGATCTTGATCTAGACACCTCCTGAGGTCACCTCCAGCTGGAGTAGTTCCATAACACTATGGCTGTGCTGAGGTCACCATTTTAACATGTGATTTAACCAGCTCAGGCAGCTGTTCCCTGTTACTGCTCTAGTGCCATCTACATTCCCCAGGTTTCCAGATGTTTATATTTGCTTGTAACTTATAGAATCATAGAATCATAGAATAGTTAGGGTTGGAAAGGACCTTAAGATCATCCAGTTCCAATCCCGTGCCATGGGCAGGGACACCTCGCTCTAAACCATATCACCCAAGGCCTCGTACGACCTGGCCTTGAACACTGCCAGGGATGGAGCATTCACAACCTCCCTGGGCAACCCATTCCAGTGCCTCACCACCCTGACAGTAAAGAATTTCCTCCTTATATCCAAGCTAAACTTCCCCTGTTTAAGTTTTAACCCATTACCCCTTGTCCTACCACTACCGTCCCTAATGAAGAGTCCATCCCCAGCATCCTTATATGCCCCCTTCAGATACTGGAAGGCTGCTATGAGGTCTTACAGGGGTAAGGTGTAAATCTTTAAAAAGTGATAATTGGCTAGAAGTGGATAAAATATATCAGTGTTCTCTTTTTCATTACCTCATTCCCAGCCTGTCCCAGGTTTTCTCTCAGTATATACAATCACGGATATAAACACACACTTGCTCAGCCTACACATTGACCATATCGGAGGTAGCACGCCCAACCAGTGTCACCTTCCTATCAACCAAATGGGTACTGTTTAGGTACCTTATTTTAGGGGAGAACGCTATGTGCACATCAGCTGTGTACCAGTTTTCTTGTTGACAGCATGTGGACTGACACAGTTTTCTTGTTAAGAGCATGTGGACAACAACGTGGCTGTCTTCCTGAAGAGAGGGCAAGGCTCTGAACCAGTGTAGGAGAATCGGTGTCCAAACAGTATTGAACAAGAAGACAAGGAAACCAAATAAGTTGAAAAACATACTTCAAATACCTTTTCTCTGGCTTAGCTTGCCCTCCTTCCTCAACTCAGGTTATTCTTGGTCACATAGGTGTGCACTAAGGATATCAGAAGTAACCCCATTTCAAATGTAAGCAATTTTGAGATTTGTTTTTGGCCAGGGTTTATTGCATTTGGCAGTAGACAGTTGCACAGTGCTCCAGGCTCTTGGCTTAGGACTTGATTTGCATTTGAAGTACACAGGCATTAATTTTTAGCTACCATTGGATCCTTCAGGAAGCTCTTATTTTCCTACTTATTCAGAAAATGCAAACCATGGGAACTTCCCCAGTACAAATTTAACTCATTCTAAATCCCTGCTAATTCCACAAAACACCAGTTTTACTGATTAACACCTTCATTAATTAAAGTGGAAATAATTTAAGATGCTGTTTCTTTCCAACTAGGAATGTCATTTAAATTTGTTTGTCAACTGAGTTTGAAATATAAAACTTAGTCAATCTTTTGCTATTAATTAAACTCATGCTGTCTATTATCAATTTGCCTTCCCAATTACCTTTTGTATAAGATCATGTGGTTGTCTTTGTTATTTCAGCAATGATGGAGACTGCTGCCTAAAGCCCATCCTCCTTTTGACAGCACTCAGTAAACTGAAATGATTATGGTGCCACATATTAGTGTAAGATTTCAAAAGACCCCAATCTCTTCAGTCCCCACTTCACCTCCAATGTGCTTAGTAATCTGTTCTTATCAATGGGACTAGTGACACATACATTCCTTATGAAAGTTTAAAATGAATAGTCCAAACAGGCCATTAGCAATCTGATCCAAAATCCTTTATTATCAACTGGTCAAGCTTCTGCTGGTATTGGTTGGGTTTGGGTCTCACCAGTGTGTTTTGTCACAAGAGTCTGGTGTTTTAAGGAGAGAAGTGGTTCAGTAGTCTACCCAGTGGTGCACTATGAGAGCATTAGGGTAGCAGCAGCATTTTGGCAGCAACGTTGAAGTATCTCTTACATACTTTGATCACCGAGCTCAAAGGATATGTTGGCTTTGGTCTTATCTCTTACCATCTTCCACACAGGCCTTAAGTGAAAGGTTTAAAGCAGCCACCAGTGTCTGTTTAACAGGAATATTCTCTGAGCTGACTTTTACAGAATTTTAAAAATTATTATTAAACACTGGCAATATCGTATTTGACAGGTCAACAGATTATTGGGTTTGGGCTTAAATATCAAAAGCCACAATCCTAGGCACATTTCAGCATGCCAGGATAATGCTTGAAATTCACAGCAAATAAAATATTTAAAAGCTGATTACCTAATGTTCTGCAGGGAGCCTGATGGGGAGGCAGGCTATAACTTAGCACTGGTTTAGCCGGATTTGTAGCTTCTCACTCACTAATCCACTTTTACAGAGTGTCCGTGAGAATAATCCAACCATGTCTTTGAGACTTCAGAGAACATGCGGGTATCCCAGACCTCTCTGTCTCTCTGTCATTCTGCTTCTGTGGAAATAGCCTCTGATGGGGAAGGTGCACAAACACTGCTCCACCAGGCTCTGCCTGTCTTGTTCTTCCCATAGTCCAACAGGCCACTACTGTGATCTCTGCCAGCAGTCTCCTATTAGAAAACATGAGAGTCAACTGAATAAATGATGAAGGAAGTGGGACAATCCCCTGCTATTTTCTATTGTTCAAAGTCCACTGACTTCTACAAGCCAATTTATTGTCTTGTAGACAATTTATTCCAGCCGAGGATCTGCCTTAACATTAGATTTAACAATAAATTGTCTCCTGAAGCCTGTTCCACCAGTCTTTATGGGAAGTTTGCCATTGCCTCTAGTCCTTGGCAGCTGGCCTGGAGTTCAGGCACGCTGGCCAAGGTCCACAAAGACACTCTTGCTCTGGACTCCCATTGATTTCAGCAGGACTCAAGCAGTGAAATGTCTTTATGGATCTCGGCCTTCCTTCCCAAAATCCTGAAAATTTGAGGAAGTTTATTTAGCACACACTATCCTCAGAGACTGAGGGTCATTCCAGTTGTTTGTCAAAGCCAATCATTCTTTCACGCTGCTGATATACAAATTAATGGATTAATGGCCACATAACTTCCTGCTGATGTCAGTTAAAAGGGTCTTTAGCTATCATTGCTTCCTCCTCTGTTAAAAGCACAGAACTTGGCTTTTGGCATAAAAGATAGGTCAAACCTCAGAATCTGAAGGGGAGAGTAAGGCAAGGTGACAGAGGAAGAGCCATCCCTGAAGAAGACTAGTCAGAAACCCCAACAACATGTGTACTTCTGGGAGCTGTCTCTAAGACCTCTCTTTCTTTTTGTAAGTAATTTATTTAAGTGAACTGATCAACAGGATGATGCTGAAATTCAGGGTTCCTCAAAGTTAATTCCTACCCAGCATTATTAATGTATTATATGCTAATAAGACCAGTGACTTTCAATGTGTGCAGCTTGCCATATAATGGAGAGAAAGGTCTCTGATAAATTTCTCGGACATATATTCCTATTCAATTTGACCATTTTTGCTGTCTCACAATACACATGTGCAGTTGTCCCCCCTATGTAGTGAAGCAAGACCAGTGCACAGCAGGCTGATATCCAAAGGGATGTATCAAAATAAAAAAGCAGGCTTCTGGCTAGGAATTTGAGACCTGGCTGTAACTCAGGGCTTTACACCAGGCTTGTTATAGCTATTTTAACAAGGAGAGGTGCAAACAGAGGAGAGACCCCTGTTCATCATGTTCATCACTGCCCCATCTTTTCGTGTCTTTCTATCCCTGAGTCAGGTCCTTCAAACTACAGGAAGAGTGAAGAGCTTTTACCTTTATAGGACTGCCTGTAGAGACGTGGTGTATTGGCTTACTGCTGTATGAGGCACCCCAAAGAGAAGCAAATTAAAGATAGTCTGGATCATCTCAAATGACACTGGGTAAAGGCTCACATGGACAATTGAAATGAGACCATTGTGTCTAAAGATCCCACTGCTGTCCACAGATATTCTGTCAGTAAAGCTGATGCAACCCAGAGAGTAATTCAGTTTGCTCTAGAGTGGACAGCAAGTGTCTGGATGAGCAAATCATTCCTCAGGCTGCATTGGCTGTATTGTTTGAGTGTCTTTGCTGCAAAAAGAGCTTAAGATACCAAGCATTTAGGCAGACATCTATGTGGATATGTGTGTTTCTTTACTCTTGAACTGATTTCTACCCAAGGCAACGTTGGATTTTCCCAGGGTAGCAGGTCAAATTCAAACCTCAAGCAGAATTTCACCTGTGGATCCAAGTTAAAACGATTCATGCCAAGAACTTGCCTTTCTTTGCAGGACAAGTATTTATGCTGTAGTATCCTATCTGTAATATAAAAAAGGAAGAAGTTCCCCTTCTATCAGCACATTTTTCTACTGGGCTCTCATTTGATTTTAGTGCAAACAGTTTATGAGTGCATAATACCTCTTTTGGAAGTGTTAAGGAATAAGGACTTTCTGGTAGACTAGGTGAGACAGTAACACCAAAAGACGCATTTAAAAGACTTTACAGCCCACATCAAAGGCAAACAACAGAAGGAAAGGAAAGATGGTGCTGGGGAGAGAATCTGGCAAAATAGGAAGGTAGTGTTTCAAGAAGGATCTCAGCAGAGGATGGAGGAAACAAGAGAGCCTTAAATGAACCTGGAAGGAAACAAATGTAAAAGTTTTGATTTTCAAGACACCTCTCTAAACCTGCTGGTACAATAGCATAATGCAACATCTGGAAATGCCCGTTGTGAGTCAAACTGCTTGAACGTGTGTGAATAATAGCCTGGAAAATCATGCAAAGAATGGTTTCTTATGAACGAAGGTGTGTGCTGGGTGAGAATAATGAGCTGTCTGCATGATTATTTTCATTGCTGCCCTAGATGGTGGAATAGGAAAGTTGCTTAGGCAGTTTGTATGCATCACCAAGCAGGGACAGACCCAGCACACTAGTGGGTGGGAGTCACATTAAAACAAAGTTGGTTGTGATCTCTTAAAGGAAATGCTCATATTGCAGTGCAGCAAAGTTTGCAGATATTGCCCTTAGGCAGAAAGACTCAACTGCACAAATATAGGCAGGAAAAAACAGATATGCAGACGTTGTGGAAATTATAGTGGGTGAGAAGCTGACCTTGACTAAGTAAACAAACTCATGCTCTTACAGCAAAGGCAGACACGGGAGGACAGTAATGCTTCCATATAGTTCAGTATTAGTAAGACTTCAGTCTGTAGTTCTGTGAGCACCACATGTCAACAGAATTTGGGCTAGCTGGAGAAAACCCAGGGGGGAGAACTAAGATCAGATAGAGCTGTTATGCTAGTGACATACAGTGGAAGATGGGCAGGACTGGGGTTGCTCAGTCTGGGGAAGACTAACAGGTGTCAATAACAGTATTCAACATAGATTGCTGCAAAAATACTCTGTTCTCCATGTTCATTCCAAGTGGGACGTGATGCAGTGCAGGAGTATCTCAAAGAGAAGTCTTGGTTTAGAAATTAAGAAAATGCTTTTAGTAGTGAGTCTAACTAAATAAGCAAAAGGATGAGAGAGTCTAGGAAGTATCCCTTCCAAGAAATGTGGAGTTTGACAGTTGCCTGTCTAGAATAGGTGATTCCAGCCTCAGACTGCCAGCTGTGTGCCCCCTCCAGCCCCATTTCACTCTGATACTTCAGTGCTGTGACAGAGGGATGGCAGAACAGCTCAACACATCTTCATCAGTAGGACTTGACAGCCCACTAATATCACAGGCTGCCAAGGATTTGCCTGTATACAGGAAACAGAGCAAGTAATTCTGCAAAGACCATGACAGGTATCCAGATTTAAAATCTTGGAATGTAAAAAAGAAAGTATTCACAGTTCTTTTTTATGGTTTTACTTGGTTGTCTTCCATCTCTGTGTCATAAATGTGTGTGAACTGCAATGCTGAACAATGGAAGTATGCTTTCCTAAGGAGCAATGATTGCTGTTACAGTGCAGCAATGAGTGATAGTGTTTCTGTTACGCCAAACATAAGGAAAACAAAGCCACTACAAGCAACTCCACATTTTGAGAAGTACTTGTTTATTTCATTTTCAGTGACAGATTTTTGTGATTTAACCCAGCCAGCAACTCAGCCCCCCACAGCCGCTTGCTCACTCTTCTGCAGTGGGATGGGAAGAGAATCAGAAGGGTAAAAGTGAGAAGTTGAGGTAAAGACAGGTTAACAGGTAAAGCAAAAGTCCCATGCAAAAGCAAAGCAAACCAATGAATTCATTCACCACTTCCCATCGCATGCAGATGTTCAACCATCCCCAGGAAAGCAGGGCTCCATCACATGTAATGTTTAGTTGGGAAGACACAGCACCATCAATCTGAACATCCCCTCCCTTCCTTCTTCCCCAGCTTTATATGCTGATCATGATGCCATATGGTCTGGAATATCCCTTGATTCAGTGGGGGTCAGCTGTCCCAGCTGTCTCCCATCCAACTCCTTGTGCATCCCCAGCCTTCTTACTGGTGGAGTGATGTGAGGAGCAGAAAAGGCCTTGGCTCTGTGAAAGCGCTGCTCAGCGGTGGCTTAAACAACCCTGTGTTATCAACATTGTTTTCAGAACAAATCAAAGCATAGCAGCATAGTAGCTACTATGTAGAAAATTAACTATCCCAGCAAAAACAGCACACAGGATAATGACTTTCTCTGGCTGTTACTGTATATACCATTTTTAACTTGGATATGTTTTTAACTAGTGTAGCTCCAGAACAGTCAAGTGTCAGCCTGAATATTTAAAGACAGAATTAAGGCTAAGTGACTCCAAAAGGAGAGACATGAAGTATAGGAAAGAGCAAAAAAATGGAGATATGGATGCTGTGGTGAACAGAGCACTTTGGTCTAAAAATTTATTATCCTTCAGAGAAAACTGCAGCTCTTCTTTGGTTGGTGTTTTCTGTTGTTCACATCTTGTTGATGGTTGAATCTTAAGAGATGCAGTTATTATTGAATTCAGAATTAGTGCAAAGAAATATCATTTGGCAGATAAAGTACACATGCCAACAGCATGATGGAAGAACAAAACAAAGGATTTGACAGAATATGAGCCTGGCAATTCAGGGTACAGCTCTCATTTGCTCGATAGGATTTTATAAACTGACTGCATGGAGTAGAGCTAATACTAAAGGAATATATTCTCTCTGAAATTAAAGCCAGGATAAGGACCATTGAGGAATACCTTATAAATACTCTGAGGGGCCTTTATAATTTACCTAAAACTGACAAACTTGCAAGTTTGAGTATTGACCAATTTAACAACCTCAGAAGCATGAAAAGTTTCTGTTCAGCATCAAGTACAGCATGGAATTTAATTATCTTGCTATCTTTTGTCACTCCAGCAGTTTCATTAGAAGCTGTGTACATGGATCTGCCTTTGGTTCACTTCCTAATGAGATAAGACAGAAATGCTGAAAAACCAAATAAGTATCTGAATCTGAAATAACAGGAATAATCTCCCCAGATCACCTGTATCCTCAATTTTAACTGTGTTGAACAGGCAGCTCTTGACTGAGAAGGATGATACACCCATAGTGTTGAGCGCAGGTGAGTAATTGAGCTTTTTTAATAAAGCTTTGGTGAGCTCATTTCCAGCTGGTATTTGCAATGCCTTTCATGGGTCCTTGCCTGGCCCACATTCAACTCTTGTTTAAAAACCACTGGGGGATTGAGGTTGTCACAGGTCATTTGGACAGGTTTTGGTGAACTTCTGCCATGTGTCTTAAGCCTAAATCACCCCAATTAAAGTACTATGGAGGTATCTTTAAGTCCATCTATGTTTTCTTTGTGCAAATCATTAGAGCATGAAGGGTGCTTTTGGTACTGAAATCAAGCCAAATTGATTGTGCAGGCATATAAAGGATCCTAAAGAGTATATTATGCTTAGTTCAGACTCTGTAGATAAGTGATTAAAGCTACCAATATTGAGTCTTGGCCCACATCTGTTCACTTCCTAACATATTCATATGAGCCTTCCTTTCCCCACAGTGACTGTATTCTGTGGTGGCCACCTATTCCCAGGCTTGTCTAACTGCTGGGAATGCCACTAACGTTTTTTGGATCTCAAGGCAGACCAAGTGGGATCTTAAGTCATCCCAAGTGGGATTCTTGTGCAAATTAAGTCCTTGAGAGGGAACTGAGAAGAACAGACAACCCCAGGTACAGAGATTTCCTTAGGGGTAGGGGGATGGAGTCAGAGGCAGTGAATGTCTGTCCAGACCTTCTCAGCAGTATTCCAGGAGAAGGGAAGTACTTCACCTCAGAGGAAGACTTTCCTTCTACGGGGTAGAAAAGCTGCCTCCCACATCCATGGAGAGAGAAGGATTATTGAAGTCTGGCTTGCTGTATGACTGATCCTTGCTCTCCTGCCTATGGCGATTTTCATCCCATCACAATAGCACAGGGTCTTTAACAAAGCAAGGTAGGTCAGTTGCCTCAATTTGTCAGAAGATGGTTTGGAAACTCTATCAGATTTTGTCTGTGACCTGCAAGAGCCAAAGAAACAGGCTATCTTTGATTTAGAATTGGCATAGTTGGTAATTCATCCAGAAGCAAAGTAAATTTCACTTCTGTCCCAGACTTGCAGGACTGTCAGTGCCTTTAGCAAGGTAAATTTGGAGTCACCCCATAAAGCTCTTGCAGCTACATCAGTGATTGTGGAAGAGAGAATAATACACCCTTCTTATTAGGCTTTTAAGGAAAAGGGTCAGAAACTCAGTATTTGCTGACTTTCATCAATCAGTATGTTTCCTCCTGTGTAAAAAATTAAATCTTTCTAACAATAGCTTGTTTTTCTCAGTTTTTATTACAACAAGTAGCCCAGTTATGGAAGAAAAAAAAATACTGTGAAAAATCTTTGCTTCAGTAATTACAGGACTTATGAAAACATTCCCCAGTGTGGAGCTCCCAAAATGGCAGCATCTCCTACAGCAGAGGGAGATTAAACCTCAGGAGTCAACACAGCCTTTTTAAGCAGACTTAAATTGCAGTGGGAAATCTCTTTTCCCTCCCATCCATAGTTAATAAACAAGAATGAAAATACCTTGGGTAATTTGGGTATCTACAGCATAAACAACCATATCTCAGCAAATGTCCCTGCCTACCCATTATATTTAGGGAAAGAGCTGGTCAGTAAAATCAGTGGAGTTTAGGATGCAATTTGCCTTGTCGTAAGCCTCCTACATTTGATTCCCATTGACTCTATTGAATTGGATTGTGATTCAGTAGCGGGGGTGTGGACAATAGCTCAGGTAAGACAAGGCTGGGGTGTCAGCTGTATTTCCCAATCATATACTAATACGTATTTTGAACATTATTTAGAGAGATGGAATCTGCATCTACCTGTCCTCAGAAATGAACCTGGCATTATCAGCCTGTTCAAGAACATTCTGTAGCTGTCCCAGATTTGGGGAGGAGCATTGCATGTGTCAGCTCCATTGTACAGTGTTTCCCCCACAAGATCTGCTCAAAGTGCAAAGGCAATTCAGGCATAATTAGAAAGTCCTGCAATGGGCTAAGGCGGGTTTATTTCCCTTTGCATTAAGAGTTTATTGGCTTCAGGGTGAGCTGTGGGTGTAATTCTGAAAAGGTCAGCAATGTAGCAGAGAGAGTTAATCACTTTTATAGCTAAACAAAGACTGACAGTGCCATGGAATGTTGCTATCCATCCATGAAGGAGGGTGGTGGCCTTAGATGTGTTGCGTCATTAGGGATGGGTTCTGACTCCATCTTTGTAACAGTGGAGGGTAACTGCAACTTTTCAGCACAAACCAGGAAGATAGAATATACATGAAGGAGAAGGTGGGCTATAGAGAGGACCATAATGCTACCGGGGCAGGTAGACATCTCTCTTGACTAACCCGGAGGGACCACAGATGTAAATAAGTGCATGAAAACTGCGAAGCTGTCACAGAATAAATAACCAGTGTCTGCTTCTGCTGCCCGTCTTCCTGACACACTAGACCAGTACCATTGCTGAGCTTGACTCTGTCCTTTAGACTTTGCCTTTGGCTATAAGTGAATAGCAGGAGTTCAAAATCATTGCACGTTTACAGTAGGTCCAACAGGATCCAAAATATTTTTTTCCTTTATTAATATTCAGCTCATCTTTAGTTAAAAAAGGTTAAATAAAACTGAAGAGGTGTTAAAAGCATACTGCAGGAATAGCATGTATTTTATACATGGTACAATCTCATCACAATAGCAAATCAGTCGACCTCTTTGATTCTAAATTGTCATAACCACTGACCAAACATTTATTGATAGTCATTAATCATTTATTATTTCTGCCTGAATGGTTTCTAAATGTTCCAGTAATATAAATTGTTCTTTCCTCAGAATTCAATAAAGCAGTTAAGCTTTACCTGCAGTGCTGTCTTTGCCCAGCATTTAATATGTTTAAAATCCCCTCAGAGTAAGAATTTCTGTAGAAGGTCACTAGAAGGAGAGTGTTCTTTACCACGGTAATCCCCCATGCATGTATCTCTGTTAATTGAGCTCCTCTTCTGGACAATACAGTAATTGTAGTTCATTCAAGAGCATCCAAGAACTTTGCTATTGTTTTACTCTGACATTTTCTCAATCAGTCAGTGCGCAGTCTCACCAGCATAACAGGAGGCTTCTCCTTTGAGCACAGGTATGAACTGGGTTGCTATGTCAGTGCAGCGAAACCTCTCCATAGGCATCGACATTTTTGCATAGGTCATTTTGCATTATCCCTTCCCACAGCCCAGATAAGACCACACTGACCAATGTGAGGGCCGTGGCTGGGAGTCTGCCCTGTGGTTGTGTGACACCTGCCCTGGCCAGTGTCTCTGTGTGTCAGAACAATAAAATAGAGACAAAGAAATGTTCTTTCTATTTTAAAGTTCTGGGACAAGTAACTGTATTTACAGTCTGGGACCTGTTATGTTGTATGGCTGACTGTATAGTTTGGGTTTGCTTTTTATGTAAGACAAATCCAGTCTGCATGGTTTTGTTACTGCCAATGGCAGTGTTTGGACCCCTGTTGTTTTGACCAGTGACTGGGCAGGGAATCAGATTTAAGCAAGTGCAGCATGTATGGCTTCCTGAGATTGGAGATGTTCTGTTTCATAGCCCACAGATATCACAGATGAACATTAGCAGAACATAAAAATCAGCTTATTCACAGTGCAGAAACATGATATGGAATAAGATTTTACATTATGGGCTTTCTGAAATGTTAAAGAAGTGAGTGAGATTTTTGCAGTGACTAGTTTTCCAGGTCTCGTAATTTATTTGACCATCAAAACTGTTTCTAGTCCCAAGTTATGTAATTCTGGATTAAAAAATTCAGTCGGAAAGCCAACTATTTACTTATTAATAAATAGTCATCTCTACCTCTTAACCTATCAATATTGAATACTTGTTAAGTCACATATTTGAGCCCATGGCAGAGGGGGGTTGGAACTTGATGATCTTAAGGTCCTTTCCAACCCTAACTATTCTATGATTCTATGATTCTGTAATGTCCGTGCACAGAGGGAGGTTTATCTAGTATATACTGGATGAGAGTTTTGAGGGAGAAAATAGATAAATTCAAGTAGTAACAAAATATTTTTCAAGGTGATTTAGGTAGGGGCCACAAAAGTCATTGCTGCTTTCTAGCATCACTCCAAAACACGTCTCTTTTCTCATTAACACAAATGAAAGACTCCAAAGAGGAACTCCAAACTTTAACTGGAAGCAGAAGCCTGACTAGGGACAGGGGTTGCTCTTTTCTAGTAGGCTATGTGGTACATGCTGAGCTGGATCAAAAATGGTAGGGTCAAGCACATGGCATAGTTAGCAATGCTGGTGAGCCCTATCTGCAAATACAAGTATGGAGGCATGTTTGAATCTGGTTGTTGGACCAATGTGAATGTCTGGAAAAGTTCTCTGTAACCTGTTGATCCTCTCAGGAAACAAATAAGGGACTGAGCAAACTCTCCATTAGTGCTGATCTTTCTAATACAAGGATTATGCTTAGTATGAGGAAGCTGTGCTACAGCTTCCATTGTTGCCTACATATAGCCTGCTCACACTCATCCTGCACCTTTCACTGATGTTTCTCTTGGTAGCATTAACTGGCGATTGATTGTCCTTGGAGAGATGCTGCAGTCCCTCAGAGAACAACAAGGTAGAGACAAAGCTGGGCCCCAGATATTGTGGAGGCTTACTGAGTTGTTTTATGACCAAGTGGGTAAGGTATTTCCTTACAATGGAGGCTGGAGAAGCAGAGCCATCATCCTGTCAAATGGGCTAGATCTCACACAGATGCTATTGCTTTGTAAAATGGGAGCTTTCAACCCCAACTATAATATAATTATATATTGCTTGAAATTACTTTCGAGTGGCTCTTAAGACCTTGCCATCAAGGTTGTCATCTTAAAGGACAAGCTCAGACAGGAGAGAAAGAAGCTAAAATGAATCAGGCAATGATGGAGGCTGAGTTTATTTCACCAAGCTTTTATAGTCACCATGACCTTCCATACAAGTTCTCCATTTCAACTTCTGTCTGCTGAGAAGAAAGCCATAGCCTTCCCCTTTTGAACTTTTTTAGTGGAGGGAAAGTATAAAAGATTTTTTTTCTTTAGCCAGAAACAAGCCAACCCCAAGTCAGCGCTTTGACAATAAAACCACACTCAGCATTTGTTGTTGTCATCTGCCAGGTTGTGAATCAAATCTCTGCTTGCCACTCATTTCATCACATCACTTATGTCTTTTACTAACTCCACTGTTACCCATCTGAAGGTGAAAATAGGTATGATTTAATTAATTACTCTGTCTACTGTCCTTTTTAAGCTGAATCTTAGAATGCTTCTGAGATACCCTTCTGGATCCCACTTTGTAGCTCTTTACCCTTTACGTCTAAACTGTAATGTGCTTATAAGTGAGATCTGTCAAGAAAGTTGTAATGGTGCATAGCAATTTTAAGCAGCCTTTAAAAATGTATTTTCTAATCAGATACTAAGCAAAGAAACTAAAATAGTACTCTGAATCTGTGACTGTCTTGTAATGTTTTACCTTAGAAATGAGAAAAAAGCAATTCTAATGAAATGATTTTGCTTCATTATACTTGGTAATTTGGCCTTTGCAATTAAAAAAAAATGCAGAGTGGTGTGTTTTGTACCCTTCTAGTATGAAAGATTAAAGGCTTTATGAACGTGGCTGTATGTAGCGTTATAGTGAGTTTCTGCTGATGAGCATCTCCCCGTGTTCAGTCTGACAACTGAAAATATAATGGGCTCTGAAGCTGCCATTATGTTCCATCATGTCAATGATCCATAGGTTAAGAACTGGCACAAGCGCACTGAAGAGCCCTAAAGGAGCTGTAATAGCCTATTTTGTCAGCAGCCAAATGCTGTGGATTAAAGCGCGAGAGCACTGAACCACATACTCCATTCCTGTCCTGTGCTCTTTCACCTTTTTTAAAGCTGGGAGGCTTGTCAGCTTTTGGAAACATGATGCTCAGCAACTGTGGATAAAAACTGGAGGTCTCCATGTCATACACTTCCTTCAGAGGGCCAGCAAGGGAAAAACTATGTATAAGTGTGGTGGTGGTTTCTCCATTGCAAATGTGTTTGGCTGTGATCACTGAATCACTACATTGCTGTAACGTGGCCAACTCACCCTTCCTTTGTCAGACTACTGGGTTGTTGACTAATGGGGCTGCCAGTGACAGTCCCTGCTTGCTAAGTCCATTAGTGAGCCTGCCCAAGTGCAGGTATGCTCCTCTACTGAAGACACCTGTGTATGTGATGAAGCACAGGATGATCCCTAGTGCTTGGTCCAAACTCAGTCTGTACAGAGCTTATTCAAGTGTTTCTATGTGGAGCTGCTGCAGTGAAAGCCCTGGCAAGTGCAACGAGTCCTGCTGGACCCGAACTGACTCCAGATGGATACCTTTACAATACAGGTCCATATCACCAATTCTTTCTGTTAACCCAGTTATCTGAACTCACCATTATCCTGGATAACTAAGAGATGGTCTTTAAGCTAAGAACCTCCATGTCATGACATTTTCAAGACGTTTTTAGACTTAATGTAAGAAATTAAGTGAAATGCCAATTGCTCATTTAAAGTTTTTAATGGGATCCACTTTAGACTTTTGCAAAAAGATAACATTTACCTTTGACCACTACTGGCCTGGTGCAGATCCAGCCCAATGACCTATGTGGGAAAGCATCTATATGTGTTGTTGAGCATCTGAGCCAGACATTCCCTAGTGACATGAATTTATAGTCCTTAATCCTGCAAATAAATCTGGAAAAGCAGAGTTTTATGACCAGGATGGCACTTCTTGAAGCCTGTGGGGTTTCTATGAGAAGTGACAGGGACAACAGTCAAGGCTTTCAGGAAGAAGAGTTTATGCTTGCCAGGTAAATTCAGAATATTACAGAACATTGATCCACAGCTTGGGGTTTCCAGGTGCAGAAACTCAGGACTCTGTACTGCAGTATTAAAGTTTGAATTTTGTCATTTATATCATAGTAAAAACTTAAATCTGTCCTGTCTGGCCTAATTCACAGCCTAATCTTGGTTTCTAGTTGCATCTTTTACTCGCTTCATTTGTTTGTATGGATCGTGTAACTGAATTATATCTCTCCTCCTCCTCTCCTCTCCTCTCCTCTCCTCTCCTCTCCTCTCCTCTCCTCTCCTCTCCTCTCCTCTCCTCTCCTCTCCTCTCCTCTCCTCTCCTCTCCTCTCCTCTCCTCTCCTCTCCTCTCCTCTCCTCTCCTCTCCTCTCCTCTCTTCTTTCTTTTTCTCAAGTTCAGTGGGGAAAAGATTTGATTCCAAATTCACAGCAGTTGCATTCATAATCTTTTATCTTTTGTTTTTTAATTTTCTAAATTATGGGGCACTGTTCAATTGACGCCACCCCCATTAAGGTACCTTCACTTAGACTCTGTATTCCTTGGAAAAGACAAGAGAAAAGTTTCAGCTAAGAGTCATTCTGTCACTACTATACTTCTCATATGCATAGGCATGAACTTCAAGACCTGAAAGAATCCTTCAGAGGGACAGACAGACACATATTTCTGCAGTGGGAAATTCAGTTGTAGTGATTTGTGCCATTCCTCTATATTAAGATGTTGGTGTATTATTTCCAGTCAAAACTTTCTGACCAGCTTTAGATGTCCTTTTGCACTTTTCTGATAGATTAACATTTCCCATTTATTTTTCTTTTCTCTCTTATGGCCCTCAATTTTTACCAGTATGCCTTAAAAACCAATGCACGTTTACTCCCCTTTGCTTCTCTCAATCAAAATAATGTAGGAATTACGTAAAAGAGGTAACTATGGTTATGAAAAGAGTCCTTCACCCTGAAAGGAGGAATCTTACATGCTTTTCAGAACAATAGGATTGAAAGAGACCTTGGCTTTTATATCCAATCATTTGCTGCTACACTTTATAGACTCTAACTGCTATTCATGCTACATGTTTTTCTCTCCAGTCGCTCCTTTTGTAAGCCTGTGCCAGAGCTACTGCCATCTAATTGTTACCTATTGTGTAGCCTAAAATATTCAAGGCCAATATTTAATTTTTTATATTTTTTTATTAACCACTGGAATTCAATGTTCTCTTAACCTAAACATCTGCTTTTTCTTCCCAGTGTTTTCTACCTGAATCATTATTTTTGTCTCTTTTGTTCAAAGAGACTTGATGGTTTCTTGTACCAGATTGTGAAGGTTCTGTAACATTGATGCTTACAGTTTCCTACAATAGGACAGGCATGTATGAAATGCCATGAATGCAGTGTCAATGCAAGGAAATGGTTCTGAAACACTGTTGACTGCTGTATTAGGTACACATCCCTGTCTCTGCACAGTCTGATAGTTCATCATCTGTCATGTCTTCATCCCTATACAACCCTCATGTCCCCATAATCAGTAACAAAGTGTGTTGTCCACACTTTGCAGATGGGAAAGCAAGATGAAACCTCAAGTCACAGAAGGAGTTCCCAATGGACCAAGCAGCCTCAGCACTCAAAGGACCTGGCTGCAGGAATATCCTCCCTCCCTTCTGAAGTGTTCACAGTTGCTTAAGGGATTTGGTTCTCAGTCCTCATTAAATTAAATGGGATGAGGGCATCCAGACATCTGAAGTTGCTCTGAAAATCTCAGCTGTAAAAGACAGCTTATTAGGCCATTTCCATCATATCTTAAGAGCAGAAAAGAAGATCCATTGTGAGTGAGAGACCAGTCCATCATAATAAATATGAGAAATTGCTATTATTTTGTAATACAGTTGTAACTTCATATTAAATTTAATAATGCAGACACTTTAATTTCATTTTGCTCTTATTAAGGGAAAAGAAATTGGTCCAGGCAAGCAAGCAAATAGTTATATAGAAATATTTAAAAATACGTGAACAATATGGAGCTCAAATGTGTATCACTTTTACAGTGGCAGACATGATTTAGGAGCTGAGGCCCTAAAAATGAAGCATTATTCAAGCTTTTAAAAGCTGTCTAGGAATTCTAGCATCAGAAATGAGTTTTCAGAGTGCCAGTATCTCTAGAGACACGAGTTTGCTATTATTTCATGGTCCCCAGCATGACCTATATTAAACATGGGAACACTGAGGGAAAGTCCACAGTGAGTGATAGAAAAGACTACAGCATAACACTGGAAATACCTGAGCTGCCTTTAAATTAGGTACTTGGGATATCAGAACCCTACTTAGTAACAGGTTGAGGGACGACATGATGTTTTCCAGTGTGGACTGGTAGCTGAAGTTGCAACTCTAAAACACCACAAAATTCATGACAGTGCCCCACAGTGATTGCCCAATGGACCAGCCCTACCCAAGCAGATGAGGACCAACATTTAGGTTCTGAAAATAGAGATGTCACGAAAATCACTGAGCCAAATTCCAGGGTTCTCTAAGGGCCTCCATGCTACAAGAAATTTGCCTGAAGAGCTTGAAGTGAAGCCAATGGAGTTGAATTCAGCCAGTTTTGTCTTTATAAATACATCCAAACCTGACCTCCTTGAGGCCTACCCACATTCGCTGCCCAAAGATTTTCCAGAGTCCACAGATCTCTTTTTCCACAGAGATATTCTTTCTTCAGCCAGAAAGTTTTCCACACTGGGTGGAGAGGACAAGAAAAGGACAGGGCACATTTAAATGCAGAGAAAAATTCCTACTTCATTTGACTAACCTCTCATATGTGTGTTTAAAGCCCCCCTTATTCTTTCAACAAAATCCGTCTGCAACAGATAAACACCTGGATGTTCCAGATCAAATTACTGCCAAAATTAATTAATTAATTATTGACATAAAAATGCCCAGAATTATCCTATTAAGAAGAATTGGACATTGTTTCTTCAATAGGCCTAAGTCATGTGTAGAACACAATAAGTCCTATTGCAAGGCCAGGCACACAGGCAAGCTACAGGAGAGGAAAACTTTGTCTTTTCAGTGTTATCTCTGCAAAAGCTGATCACCTTGATGGTTGAAATAAGCTCTTCCTCTCTATTTTCTTTCCTTTGCTGGGGAACATTACTTTATATACCCATTCTACCTGATGATTTCAAGTCCATGTAGGAAAGAAGATATTTTTGAACCTTGCACAAAACTATGACCTTTTCTCCTTCATGATTTCAGTTGTGCTGGCAGTGGCCCCTCTTGGTACACAAGCACTTGGTCTTAGCTATGTAAGCTCTGCCTTTGAATCTTGTTTTCCTAAGCATCATTATTTGTAGATATGTCCATGCTTATTTGTATCTGGAGGCATTCCTGTGCAACATAGAAGGGCTAAGAGGTTTTATCTCATGTGCCAGGAAAAAGGAGCACCAGAAATGAGTAACTACTACTGGCTTTTAGTGCTGCTACTAAATTGAGTAAGATGGAGTTATTAAAGGCAGCCAATACAAATAACAAAACCAGCTCAGGCAAAACAAACATGCAAAAAAGTCAAACTTACTTGATTATTTTAGGGAATCTCCATAGCAGACAGGGCAGAATGAAAGTATTGAACAGACTAAATGCTACACGAAGGAGAAGAAAAATGGTGAGAGGCCAGAGCATTAAAAGTGAAATATGTGGCTGTGTGAAAGACTTGCTCAGAAAGCGGAGTGAAAGGGCTAGCAAAAGTGCAGAGATCTTCTGACAGAGGGAGCTGAGAAGCTGTAGTGCTGTACTGTACATTGTACTGTACATCTGGAAGATGGATTAGGTGTCAAAAGAATGTATGTGTCATAATTGCTAATGAGAGCAACAAGCAGCAGTCTACAACTGACAAAAGGGTGAGTCTACTTTTGAAATGGCAAGGCAGAAATGACAGCAGGGGACAGACAGATGATCTGTGAGATTGTTGTTGTAACTATGGGTGAAGTTGAAAGACTTCTCACCCTCTGTTCTGCTGGCTAGGGTGTTATTTCCCATAGCAGCATTGTGCTTTAATGCTGTAGGATGCCTAGTTTTGACTGGCTATTTGCTACAGAGAGCAGTAGTTCTAAGAATACAATAGAAATTTAGTGCCAGTTGCTAAAGATCACCTCAGATTTCCAAACAGGTGAACATTATCCATGGCAATACATGCCCTGAGCCTGAAAATAAAGCATGACATGACTTCATTTCTGACTCAGCCTTGCAGTGGGGACAAACCACATGGCAATGACACAACTGAAGTTGAAAGAACAAAAACATAAAGCCATGGCTCCTGCATTCCACAGCCCAGCAAGCAGAACACAGGGAAATCCTTCTTAGCAGTCACAGCAGGAACAGTATTTTCCTGTACTTTAATCCTCATAGTGAGAAAATCAGGACAACCACTTGCATTGGTAACATGCCTTGCCACCATCTAGACCTGCGGTTGGCTCAAACTGTCAGGATGTTTGAAGTGTTCTCCAGAAAAGACAGTATTTAAATGGACACAGGTTAGGTTCAAACCTCCCTGGAACAAATGGGTCTCTTGCTATTTGCCAAAATGGGGTTTGCATAAGGGCAAGGGGAGCTGATTTATGCCAGTGCCTTTGGAAACCTCTGTTCAGAGGTTTGTGGAGGTTCTTTGACAAAAGGAGAATTGGAGTACAAAGCTGCTTCTTAAGGGATGCTTCCTTGTCACTCACAAGAAGAGTTGAGTCTTCAGCTATTGCTGACCCATGTTGTTTTTTTGATATTGGCCCTAACTTCTGGAATTTATTAAAAGTAGCTTCTTATGGACAATAAGAATAGTGTGTGATTTTCCAAATGTCTATAACTCTTCAAACTGATACCAACAGGGATCTACATGGACAATTTTTGGGGGATGCAGGTACTTTGGTTTCAAAGTGAAGCAGATGGGAATGAGGTAGTTATAGAAACATCTATGGTTAGCACAATCTGTCTAGGTGCATATAAACATAAGAAGCTAAAACTTTATAACTGAAATGTTTCCCATCTTTATAGTCTCACCACTACAGATCCAAAGACATGGCAGTTGGGTAATGTATACCTGGTTCTGTTGCTTGAAAATTCTTTTTTATATACTGTGAGGCTGCTGGTAGAACAAGCATCAGGTATGGTCTTTTGAGCCTACATGCAGGTATTTGTTTACTGAAGAAACTGGCATTTTTTTCTATTAAGGATTACTTTTTTCTGTAGTTTGGGTCATTACGAGTCCAAACTTCTCCCCAGATGTTGCAATATCCATTTTTAACCAAGGCAGTATTTGAAAAGATTACAGTTTATTAACATTAAAAAATATATTATCAAGGGACACATACAGATGTCTTCAGGGGAGAATTAATGGTGACATTAATTCTTTGCTATGTATTCTGGAGTTTGAATTAAGGGCAGAGAGTTTCTGGTTTCATCTGTAAAACATAGGTCAGCACGTAAGTTACTGTGCCTTGAAAAAGGCACTTATATTAAAAAATGCACTGGAACCAAAAGGCAGGGAGGAAAGGCGGAATTTGTTTTACTTTTAATAAAAGCAACTTACCAAAAAGGAAAGTTTCTAAGAGCATCAATAATCATTTCAGATGGCTTAAAAAGAAAAAAGATATTTCCTTTTTATGTTGCACAGAGAAGTCTGTGGTGACGTTGGCTGCTTCTGCAGTTCTGGAAGTACCAAGATCTGAAATAAGTATATCCGTTAGCTATGCCTGTTCATAGTGACATAAATCAAAAGCTTATTCAAGTCAAAATGGGGCATCATTTAGCCATTTCTTTGAGCTTAGCAACTTATTCCTTACCATACTAACTTTACCTGTTCTGAATGTACTGGTTAAACGTGAGTCTGAATCATAGCCCAACAGATCTTGTTTGTTTCCTGACTTTAATTCAGTATTTTTTCTGTCTTAAATATTGTTTTTTTTGGCTTTTCATTCACTTGCCCAGTTTGTTTTAACTACTAACAAGACATAAACTTTTATAGGGTGCAGCTTTAAAGTTGAATTCTGTCTGGATTTACACTGGATTTTGCCAGCATAAACCATATGCAGGACTGGGAGTGTGACCTACACAGAGATTTAACACTTCTTCCCACTGAGTCTCTGCCCCACCGGAGTAAGACAGTAAACAAGTGTCTTTTAACAGTGAGCTCTGATCCTGCTCCTCTTCGCTTTCAGTTCATGCTTATCCAACAGCTAGAGACTGTGATTTCCCAATATGCTTATCCAACAGCTACAGCCTGTGATTTCCCAATATGCTTATCCAACAACTACAGACTGTGATTTTGAAGTGAAATGACAGGGGCAGCCTCTTTCATCCCTACAAACACATAGGACTATCATAGTCGTGTTCTTGCTTCTCTGCAACGAATGCTGCAGGTGGTCGTGTTAGTTTTTTTCTTTTCAGCTATTTTAGTAATTCCCTTGATTAAGGCCTGTTTTATGCTGGGGCTAACAGAAGAGCCAGATCTAAAGGTCGTAGGTTGTGTTTCCTTCTTCCTATACGAAGGGGTGGAAAAGAGAGCAGTGCAGATAGCAGAGCCCTTAAATAGCACAAAGAATTATTATAATTTCTGATCTAGATGTTAAAGGGAATAGCATTGTGGAACTAACTGTGATTCTGAAATAACAACTTGGTTTAGCAGTTAATGAAAGACAGAGACTGCAGCACTTACACTTGTGATTTTCAGATATCTTCCTCCTCACACATAGCTGGATCCACAGCCCTTTTCACACCCATAATACTGGGTAAGTTTTGTTAATCCTCATCATTGCTTCCAAATAATATTCTAATAAAAGCTGCTTGGCATTTGGAATTTAGGAAAAGCAATCCAAACATTGATCATATAGCAAATATCTCTATTAATCACATTTTAAAGGAAGGATTCTGTAAGAAAATCTTAGTAATCATAAAAATCCCAAATTCTGTTCCCCAAAATCATTAAATCTTTCATTGCTCTGCTCTATTTGAGGCACACTCAGTCAAGGAATTATACTATATATGAGTAGCTGGATACTGCCTCATCCTTTCTGTCAGAAACAGTTACTGAGACAAAGCAATACAGAGAGGTCCTGGTGGGGATTAGAAATGCTGAGCATTAGCATCTGTGCAGCTTCAAGGAGGTGAAATGTAGTGCGAGAGCAATGAGGGGTGATCTAAATATTGTAAATGTGTTATATTCCTTGTCATCTGTAAATCAGGAAAAACACTCAGAAATGTTTTGCATTCAACTGTATTAAATTTGTTATAACAGCTTCAGTTCTTGACATCTTAAATTCAGTTGTAATATAGCTTAGATTAAATGTTTGACAGGTTCATTCCAGTATTTGGATGTGCAGTGAGGTCACTTGTGCGATACTCATTCCTCTGCGTATGGAAGACACAATCTACACAGCGAGCAATTGAAACTGGAAATATCTGCATTAAACTGGTAAATGAAATAAGGTTTGGACACTGTCGAGCAAAAGCAATCCGTTTTTAGGCTGTGGGAGTTATACTTCAGGATGACACAAAGGACAGCTAGCTTGGATTTCACTTCTATTACATGGTTGCATGTAGCTGTGGGAACTGGACTATGTTTCCCAGATGGCCCCCTTGCCTTACAATTCAGACCAGTGGGTATTCAAATCCTACATATGTTGAGAAATAGACTGTCCAAAATATCACTAGATTACAGTAGATTGCAAGGACATATCAAGATAAAGGATCCCTGTATCAGGGATATAGGATCTGCTCAGACTATTTCTCATTGCTTAAGTATGCAGCACTGAGCAATTAAAATGTCAGTTTAAATAAGCCATTTTGGGGAGCAGGGTGAGAAGGATTTAGCCTGGAAATGAATGCAAACATCCAAAAATCCACGGTGATAGCTTTAAAAATAGCCCCTTGCACCAACAACAATCCAAACAGAGATCAAGGCACTTAGAGTAGCCAATAGTCCTTTGTGGTAATACTATGTAAAATCCCAGCTTCTCACATGAAGAACTTTCTGACATAGGTGTTACAGTTTTGATTTCTTAAAAAGCGTTTCTGGAGTTTACCAGTTGAAAGACATCAGATTTGTGCTTTTAAAACCTATCAGCATGAGCTAGCTTAGAAGTAAAAACCATTTGCTTTTAAAATATGTTTCGTAGAATCATAGAATGGTTTAAGTCAGAAGGGACCTTAAGGATCACACAGTTCCAATCCCCTGCCATGCCATGGCTAAGGACGCCTTCTACTAGACCAGGTTGCTTGAAGCCTCATCCAACCTGTCCTTGAACCCTGCCAGGGACGTGGCAGTCACAGCTTCTTTGGGCAACCTGTGCCAGAGCCTCAGCACCCTCACAGGGAACAACTGCTGCTTTATATCTAATCTAAATCTACCTTCTTTCAGTTTAAAGCCATCACCTCTTGCTCTGTCACTACTTGCTCTTATAAAAGTCCCTCGTGCACAATTGCATAAATCTATTTCAATAGGTAGTAAACTTACAGTGAAATCTTACAGTCTTGTATCTATAATTTAAATGACCTCATTGTCAAATTGGCATCCTACCAATTTGGTTCTGAAACTAAAATATCAAAGTGGAAATTAAGTAAAAGAAGATGAATCATTAGTCATGACCTCACAGATTTATTTATAATTGCATTCAGTTTTACAAAACTACGGCAGCCAAGAGAGCAAACCGCGTCCTGGGGTGCATCAAACACAGTATAACGAGCCAGTCAAAAGAACTGATTATACTGCTGTATTCAGTGTTGGTGCAGCCCCTCCTTGAGTGTTGTCTGCGGTTCTGGGCCCCAGATTTAATAAGGATATTTGAAGTCCTTGAATGCTTCTAGAGGATGGCAGCAAAGCCGGTGGTGGGGCTGGAAGGCATGTCCTGTGAGGAGGGGCTAAAAAAGGCAGGGCTGGTCTAGCTTGGAGAAAAGGACACTGATGGGCCCCATTGCTGCTCCCTACAGCTTCCTGAGGAGAGGAAGTGGAGAGGAACATGATGAGCTCTTCTGATGAGCTCTTCTGCCTGGTATATCCAGTGACAGGGCACATGGGAATGGTTCAAAGCTGTGCCAGGGGTGGTTGAGACTTCACAATAAGAATCATTTCTTTACAGAGAGTGTGTTCAAACGCTGGAATGGGTTTCCTAGAGAGGTAGTTGATGCCCCAAGCATGTCAGTATTTAAGAGGCATTTAGCCAATGACATGCTTTAACTTTTTGCCAGCCCTGAAATGGTCTAGATAAGACTAGATGATCATTGTAGGTACTCTCCAATGGAATTATCCTATCCTATCCTATCCTATCCTATCCTATCCTATCCTATCCTATCCTTTCCTATCCTATCCTAAACTATTCAAACTATTCTGTGATTCTATCCTATTACATGCCATTTCATTCTATCACAAATAACTGCTATTACAAACAAAGGCCTCACAACTGGACAGCCATAAAATCATAGCATCATAGAATAGTTAGGGTTGAAAAGGACCTTAAGATCATCCAGTTCCAAACCCCCTGCCATGGGCAGGGACACCTCACACTAAACCATGCCACCCAAGGCTCTGTCCCATCCGGCCTTGAACACTGCCAGGGATGGAGCACTCACACCTTCCTTGGGCAACCCATTCCAGTGCCTCACCACCCTCACAGTAAAGAACTTCCTCCTTATATCCAATCTAAACTTCCCCTGTTTAAGTTTGAACCCGTTACCCCTTGTCCTATTACTACAGTCCCTAATGAGGAGTCTCTACCCAGCATCCTTATAGGCCCCCTTCAGATACTGGAATTCTGCTATGAGGTCCAACAGCCCCAACTTTCTCAGCCTATCTTCGTATGGGAGGTGCTCCATGTGAACATTTGTCTTCAATTTCTCAGTTTGCTTCTGTTTTCAGATGCTTTTCATATGAATGTCTTCCCACATGGAAAGTGCTAGGTTTAGGTTTATAAGCTGGAAGCCCACAGCAAGGCTGTGTTTTTAAGGTGGAGCAGCATTTGAATATAAATTGCTTGCAGTCCTTAAAGTTAATAGCCTTATTCATCCTGTTACCATTTTGGCTGTGGTATCGAAGACATTACAATATGATGCATAATGTTCAGTCTGCAACACTAATGGGCACCAATATACTGCCCAAGTAATATTTCTCTTGTGTAGCAGTGTTAATAAAGCAACTACGGAAGCTATAAACTGCAAGGGTGGAAGTTACAGCTGTGCAATGTTCCATGGAGGAATTTGAGATGACCAAAAGAGATCCATAACTCACAAGTCATTTTTAAGCAGGAAAAAAATTAAATGTGAGTCGTGATGATAGGTACTGAAGGTAAAAATATCCTTTTGGTCTTGGGAGTGACTGTTAATGTAATATGTCTACCAGGTGAGTTTATCTACCTGGTGAGGCAGAAGAGTGAGAAACACAGATTTTTAGGGAAAAGATTTAGCATGTTTTGAGTATCCACTGCTTTACTGATAGAAACTTCCTGCCTTTCTATGGCTGAGAGAGAGACAAGGCTGAAGTTCAGCTTGTGCATTAGAGGCTGCTGAGCTTTGGCTGATGCTGGCGTGTCCCTGCAAGTTCTCATCCGGATAACCGGCATCACCTGCCTTTCTCTCCGGTAGTGTTGCTAGGCAGTTGCTAAGGCTGCTTTTGTTCCAGGCTAGATAATCTGTTTTCTGCTCTAAACTGGAGGATTTAGTGGTGGATTATTCTCCTCAGCCTCAGTACTTAGACCTGGCTACTCCTTGCTGATATGCAGGAGGATACCTTGGTGCTGTTTCCTGGTAAAGGACTGCATAGCTCTAACATTTCAGATGGCAGCTTGGATTACAGCCAGACTGCAGCAGGAGACTCCTGGGGCCACAGGGAGGGATTTTCCTTGCAGATTCAACTCCTCAGGATGAAGACTGGGACTTACTCCTCTGAGAGCAGCTATCACAGTTCAGCATCAGAGTCCAAACACTGGTATCACACAACAGATTGTTCTGCCTGAGCTTTCCTGGGTGTTATGGCTGATTTTGTTGCTCTAATGATTTATCTAGTTTTTCTAGTTACACCTAAAGTAGTTTTCCCTTAAGTGAAGAGAACATTCTTTTATGCCACAGATAGTAACTAATGTTCCTTTAGTGACTAAAAGCGTTTTCAGCATAACCCTTGCATCTGCCTTATTTAGTGACAAAATGCAGAACACGCACACATCTCTTAGTCCTGAAGTCCCAGTAACAGTTTTCATAAAATATAATCTGGTAAATTGGATTCAAGAGATTAATTCTCAGTTCAGCTGTTGCCAGTTCTTTTGCTGGATATGTATCAAATGAGCCTATCATGCAACAGTTCAGTGCACTCTCAGGTAGCTCTAATCTACTTTATGGTTTAGTTCCTCCTCAGCGAAATAAGGGTAATACCTTATTACTTAACTTAGTAGACTAAAAATCATTACTGAATAATAACTACTGATATGTTTGGAGAGGTGTGATACACAGAGAAGGTATCTGCGTTTTACATTTTTTAGACAGTACAGTGATATTTTCCAAGGGAGTGTTCAGTTATCAAATTTTATTCTGAAAGAAATATTTCACATGGCTAAATCACTTTTTCCCACATCAGTTCTTTATAGTCCTGTTCTAGAAAGTCTTATTTTACAGAGTTTTCTCTGTTCCATAACTTAATATAGTGGATGTCCTGCTGGGTGCTTCATCATTTCTCCCTACTTCAAGTTTTCAGAATGGCTTTCATTTTCGTAGTGACTTATTGTGATCTCGGGTGATAGATGAGAAGATGCAACAAAGCAGAAACATTTTCTCTGTACCTCCAGCCATGAATTTACAGTTTTTCCTTTCTCTGTGATGGCTACAAAAGTTGGTTCATTTAAAAACAGAGATCAAGATCAAGCACCTATGCGAAAGGGAGTGACATGTGATTTCACAAAATAAGTTCGGGGCTTTTGGCATATATACATAGCCTGTTTGCATCTGGGGATTGTCTATTTCAGTCTCAAAATGCTTCCTTTACTGAACTCATATGCAGTTACTTTCGTAGAACCATAGAATGGTTTGGTTTCAAAGGACCTTAAAGCTCATCTAGTTCCAACCACCCTTCCATGGTCAGGGACACCTTCCATTAGAGAAGGTTGCTCCAAACCCCATGCAACCTGGCCTTGAACATTCCCGCAGTGCAGGCACAACTTCTCTGGGCAACCTGTTCCAGTGCCTCACCAGACTCACAGTAGAGAATGTTTCCTTTATATCTAGTCTAAATCTATCCTATTTCAGTTTAAATTCATTACCCCTTGTTCTATCACTACATGCCCTTGTGTGTATCTGTGCCAGATTCCATGTTCACCCTACAGACACAATATTTGCTAAGTTGTTTTAGGGCAGTTTGGTCTTAAGAGTAAATTACTTGCACTGGGATTGCTTTGGAAAACATAGGCTTATTACAGAAATTGGTCTGAAAAAAGTTCTTATCTTACTCAGTTGTGAAATTATGGGTAAGAGAGGAGACAGCTATAAAAATATACATACGTATGCAAAGACTGAAGAAAGGGAGTGATTGGGGGGGCGGGAAGGGGGTAAATTAGTGGGTAATCAAGTACCACTGAGAAATAGGGAATTTAGACTGACTGTTGATTACACCAGAGTAGTTCAGCAAAAGAAGCAATAAAAAGTCAGCTAATCAGCAACAGCTCATATCTGACAAAATGTGAGATAGTGAATAACTTTTTTACCTCCTTGTCTGTTTAGCCAGAATTTATGCTGTCTAAATTAAAGCATGTAATGTGTATATGGCAAGAACTGTTTTACTTTGTTCTCCTTATAGTAGGATAGAGATCTAGGCACCTCTAGAGTTTGCAAGAATGAGCAAAAATTGGGCAGATTTCTCAATAAATGGGCAGAATATTCCCTGCAAGGCTCTTCTCTCTCTTGATTTTCGGTTAAAGAAACCTAGGAAAACTAGACATTTTGGAAGCAATCAAATGATATAGGGCCAGTTTGCTAGTATGCCCCAGCAGTGTTGTTTCTCAAATCCTTACCCATCAAATGTGCCTTTTCCTCAAGATAGAACAAAATTTTATTAAAGCCCTTTTCCAGGAAGGTGATTTGAGCATGTTAAGGATGATTCAGCAAAGCCCTTAATTATGTGTCTCAATTCATCCCTAATTAGCAGAGATTTTAAATTCTTGTACATCACTAAGCATATCCTTGCCTTTAACTGAGGTACATACTTAAACTAATGAGTATGCCTGGTGGAAATCAGGTAAGTTAAGCCAGTGCTTCAATAGCAAGCAGTGTAACTTGCCAAGACACCCACAGTATCTCTGGCAAATCCAACCGCTGAACCTACCACAGCAGAATATCTTTTTTATTCTATAATCACAAAACTTCCTTTCATAATCATAGAATCATAGAATAGTTAGGGTTAGAAGGACCTTAAGATCATCTAGTTCCAACCCCCCTGCCACAAACGTGGGAGGGATGTCCATGTTGCCCAAAGAATTAAATTAGCTTCATCCTTTTCCCTATTCTGCTGTATGGATGTAAGTTTTCTTCATCTCCCAGATACTGCAGCATTGTTCTCTGCATATTACAGGGTGCTTTGTGATAAAGGATGTTTTGAAATGAAAAAGCTTGAAATATCTTTGGGAATCTGTTTCTCTTCACTGAACTTTATTGAACTTGACTGCCTTGTGTTTCAGTCTGAGAACGGCCAACTCTGTTTTTCCCAGGCTTTTGGAGTTCACTTTTCAAGTGTGGGGAGGTCAGTATCATTGGCTTTTTTCCACCTCTTAGTGCCTGAGTTTCTGCAGGAGAGAACACAAATCATTAATAGTGAAAATTGCTCAATATCCTCTGGTGTTCTGATGGATCACATTCTTGCTCCCATGCTTCTCAGTACAGCAAAACACTTTAGCTGAAGAGGCTTTAAAAATCTATTTTGCCTACTTGAATATACAAGTTTTGTTATAATGAACAGCTTCATACCAAGGTCAAATCAGAAAAATTGCAAATAACCAGATTTCTAGTGAAAACAGGGCTGTATTATTTGCTATGGAAATAAGGATTGGGGTTACCCTGCACTCTTTCTAGTTTTGGTCTTTACTGAGAGTGGAAATTTACTTATCCTTCTTATTTTGCCCTTTACATTGTCCAGTGTGGATTTTGTAATAGCAAAGGTCCTGCCATCATCACAACCCAGATAAATGTATCATACAGATGGATACAGCCCAGTGCTATGAATAGTCATGTTAACTGAGTCTTGATCAGCTTTTATTTTATTTATTATAGAATCATAGAATCATAGAATGGTTTGGGTTGGAAAAGACCTTAAGATCATCCAGTTCCAACTCCCCTGCCATGGGCAGGGACACCTCACACTAAACCATCTCACCCAAGGCTCTGTCCAACCTGGCCTTGAACACCACCAGGGGTGGAGAATTCACAGTTTCCCTGGGCAATCCATTCCAGTACCTCACCATCCTTACAGTAAAGAACTTCCTCTTTATATCCAAACTAAACTTCCCCTGTTTAAGTTTTAACCTGTTATAGGTTAAGTTTTACCTCGTTATTACATTTGTTTTATTCCAAAACCATACACTAGCTGAATGTGGCAGATACTGTGGCAGATACTGTGAAATGTGGCAGATACTGTGAAATACGAACTCACTCCTCTAAACAGGATAGCAAGGTTTTATTGAGGGACAAAGTCAATAAAGCAAAAGCAACAGCGCTGGGCGCATGACCGTAGCCAGAGGTGCAAGTAATTAGTATTTGTTACAGGTTTATATACTTTCACTATTACATTAGTTACATACATAGTCATAATTCCTGCATATAGGCGGGGGATATTATAACTAGCTCCAAGAATTTATTATCATAAGTCTCCTCCTCTTGGCATCTTTGCACTGCTCTGCAGTGATTGTGGGCAGGGGTCTTGAGGATGAAGTAAACAGTCTTCCTCTTGTGAGTAGGGGTCTTCAAGATGAAGTAAGCAGTCTCCCTCCCAGTGTACTTTTCACCTTTGGCACAGTTGGACCCCCCAGTAATCACACAACCAGCAATATCTGTAATTATTCTGATAACTAGCAAAGATTTAAAACAGTGTGACCTAGGGCAGACAAGGAGTATCCCAAGCTAGCAGATGTTTGAAAGGTTCCATCTCTAAACTAGAAGGATCTAGAAGGATGGTGTGAAATAACTCCTTCGTGTTTAGTGGGGCCACTAAATCCTGTTGTCTCACCACAGACTTACAACACAAACATTGTTCTTTAAAACTAAAGATACTTTAGAAGACTAGTGTGAAACAATTAACTCTGTTTAGTGGGGCCACTACATTCCACAGACTTACAACTTAAACGCTGTTCTCTTTCTACAACCTAAGTTAAGCTAAAAAGTATTTTAACTCTGTTTTCCAGGCACTAGCTTTCCTTATATCTTTCTTTCTTTTACCTTTGCAAATTATTTTGCTATGTGACTCCGTTTTGATCAAGAGATCTGAACCTTTTTAACTTGTCTAGTCTTGCGTCTTTAGCGAGTTTTGTTTCTGTTATTGTAAACTCATACAGTTCTATCCACATAACTACACCTATTATTTGTGAAAGCCAATACGTTTATGTGTTTGTCACAGATACTAAGGATACCCTCCATCCTTGGCCTCACAAACCTGGCACATTACTTGGTTTAATAGAAAAATGAATTGTTCCCTTTTTGTGGAACAGCAAAGACTGACTATGACAAGAGATAGGATTCTGGTCAGAACCATGCTGGTGTTCCTACAGGTGCTAGATGTCTTTTCCAGAGTTTTATTAATGCAACCTGGGTTAATTTGACTCAGATACGTGTTTTGGGGGATATTTTCTCCATTTCTGGTGATAAAATCTTGTTTTATTTTCCAATTTTTACTCCTGTAGTTTGGGGTATAATCCACTACCTAGGAAGAACAGGGTATTTTCACCTGAATGCTTTAGTGATTGCAGGAATGAAGTGCTTGACCTCTCCTGTTCTATTCTTCTATATTGTGTAGTTCTAGCGACTTTTGATCCTTTGTGCTGTTACAGTGTGTAAAGATGACTTGTGGAGCTGAGGATTTTTAGTGGGTATATATATATATATTTCTATATGAAATGTCTCCATAGTTACCTGCAATTGCAAATACTTGAGTAAAGACCCAGCTGGTCTCATCCATTCTGTGTTTCTGGTATACTTATATATAGAGATACCCCTACAAGCAAGGAACCATAGAGTTATTTTCAGAAGTTCCTCTGAATATACTTGCTTAAACCTTGCCAATCAAGCTTCAACCTTCATTTCTGACTGGAGATACCATTATTGCATCCTGCTTTATATAACTGTATAGCATTGCTGCCATTTGCCTTCATGATGTGATGTACAAGTGAATTCCTTATAGATTTTTAAACAACACAGCCCTTTGACCTGGACAGAAAAGTAAGTGGGTAAGATCTTAACAAGGTACAAGCTAATCCTTGGAGTCTTCACCTCATAATGCTAGTTGTCACATACAGCATTAGTTGCCCGGGAAAGTCATCCAATGTGCGTTATTTTAATAGCATGGTTTTAAAGCCAAAGATGTTTCCAAAATAATTCGATTATAATGCTTAATGAAATGAAACAATCTAGTAGGAAAACAAGCAGCATTGCTCCACTGCTCCTGAGATCTGCATAGCATGAGTGAGTTTGCATTTAAAATAGATCCTAATTACCAGGCATGACTAGAAATATTTACCACTCCAGATTTCAGAATAACAAGTGTTCCAGAAACTTCTTAGTTACTTCACAGTCTGTTCCCTCTTTTTTGAGCCATTTATCTAGATTCTTTTCTGAGTCTTGTGGACTGTTCTGGAGGAGAGGCCAAATAATGGTCAGGGGCTGTCCACTGGGACATGGCTCCACATGGGTGACACAGTGAGGCTCCATATGTTGGCACCTGTATGTAAATCTGATGTAGTATAATATGCTGGTGGTAACCTATGTTAGTTTCTTCCCTTGAATGGCAATGAGGCCCACCATAAGGAAATCTGTCTTTGTATGCTTCTGTCTTTCCTGCCTTTCCTCCCAGTTCTGAAGGTGATTTTTACATAGGGAAAGATGTCTGCCTTGCAGAAAACTCTGCTGCAGGCCTGTTCTTCTCCCCTTTTGATTTATTTGTGTGATTTTTTGAGTAAAGATTATTCCTAATTGATTCAAAGCAGAACCAGACTCATAGGGGTAGGGGAAGGGGCTAGAAATGCAGTCAGAATTTATCCACAGTGAAAGACTTACTTCCTTCCCGCCTTCCTTTCTCCCTGCCTCCCTTTTCCCTCCTGCCTCCCTTCCCTTTTTCCTTCCCTCTGTCCTTCCCTCCCTTAGCCTCTGTCAGTAGCCCATGCACGAGAAAACCCAATAGCTTTATTTTGAATACAGGACTGTAGTTTCCAACCTGGGGTCTGCAGCCCCTCAGGGCTGCTTGTAAGTGAGAAATGAAAAGGAATAAGGGAAAGCAAATTGAGACACTAAATCCTTGCATGACAGCTATGCCTCTGAGAATAAAATTGGACCTTCACAAAGCAAAAAAAGTTGGAAGCTGCTGGAAAAGATGGGATTTGTAACAAAAAAAACCAAACCACATCAGGAAGTTTGGAAGGTCATTATGGGTAAATATATAGGGGAGGTAAACTTCAGAGGAAATCTCTTCAGTGTTAATGTGATTGTAGATCAAAGGAATATTGTAGTACCTGAGATACTGAGTGGAATGAAACTTTTCAACCTTTTTAAGATTTTTCTGTCACTTTCTATATCCATTAAAAAAAATTGTCCTAGTTCCTTCCCTGGAGTAAATTGACAGCAGTCCATCAAGGTATTCGAACTTTAATATTAAGGCTCTGAAACACCATATATCTTTGATTATGTAGGATCTTTCATTCTACAGAATCTCAGAATGATATATAGCCATGCATTTCGTAGGGCACAGGTGGCATCAGAAGCCACATTTCACACAGCTGTATCTGGCACAGCCATAAATAACTCAGCAACAACATTTAGGTTGATTTTTTCAAGAGCTTTACAAACAAATGAGAGGTTTGTTTACAAAACACAGCAAAACTGCATGACTCTGACAGGTCTGGAACTGAAGAATTCCCCATCAGATAAAGGCACAAGGATGCAGAATAAGATTATTTGTAACTCAGATGCTTAAGTGTTCTGTAATTAAAGCATACAGGTTTAAGTTAAGGGAATCTTTATATGCCTGTGCCTGCAAAATGGTCCACCACTTCTTGGATCACACCACACATGTCCCAGTTGTGTGTCTAAGGCACTGAGATTTCATAGTATCTGCTCTTGAGAAAAGGTCTCAAGCTTTTTGCGTGGACGGGTGGAAAGGACCATTCTTGTCTTCCCAGCAGCAACAAAATCTCCCAAACAAAACCCCAGATTGTTTCGCTGCAGATTTTGGCTAAACCAGGTGATGGCAGAATCATTGCTTATTGCCCTGGTGCCCTTGCCCTTAGCAGTGGGTTAAATGTTGGCTTAGCTTTAGGATTACAGATTTTAAATCCAGTTGGATTTATAGCATACCAATAGCATACTTCTCGCTGAGGTTCATCCAGAGGAAGTCTTACCTGGTGTTACTGTACTCATGAGTTGGCTTGTATTAATACAGCCCTATCTATCACTTTTGTGATATCACATATTTCATGTCAGTTAGCCTTGTTCCCAGCTCAGTGAACAGGGCTCTTTCTTACTTCTCATTATGATTGAACCTGTTTTCTTTAAAATTAAGGGCACTGCAGCAAAACTCATGGACAATTTTAACCATAGTTATGCTAGAAAGGTCTCCAATGAGCTTCTGGTCTTTAGAGATGAATTTATAGTGGTTATACCTCTGGACTGTTAGCAAGTGGAATTAAATACTGGGAAGAGGTGGTAAGAAGATGAGGAGCTGAGCAGTGCTTTCCTAGGGCCAAAGGGTCAGCTGCTCTGCAAGGGAGGATGTTTAGGGAGCATGTGGCAATGGTGATTGCACAGCCAAGGAGCAAAGTTATGTTACTGCATTCACTCATTGTCCTGGGTTCAGCAGTAGCAGTCATTTTCCTCCTTCTTAGTAGCTGGTGCAGTGCTGTGGTTTTGACTTTCATCTTGGGAACAGCACTGATAACACTGATGTTTTTAGTTGTTGCTCAGTAATGTTTACTCTGACCAAGGACTTTCTGAGTCTCATGCTCTGCCAGGGAGGAGGGGAAGCCGGGAGGAAGCACAGACAGGGCACCTGAACCAAACTTGCCAAAGATGTATTCCATACTACAGCACGTCATGTCAAGGATGTAAAACTGGGTGCAGTTACCCGGAAGGGCTAGAACACTGCTCGGTTAGGCTAGGTATCGGTCAGCTGGTGGTGAGAGGTTGTATTCTCTTCCCTTATCAGTATTATTATTGATGGTAGCGGCAGTGCTTTGTGTTATACCTTAGTTACTGGACTGCTCTTATCTCAAGCCATGGGAGTTTCAACCTTTTGATTCTCCTCCCCATCCCTCCGGGAGCGGTGTGGGAGAAGGGAAGAGTGAGAGAGAGACTGAGTGGTTCTGATTTACGGCTGGGCTTAAACCATGACACTCATGTATGACCGGAACTTATTCCAAATTTTTTCCCAATTTACAGCTTTGTAATCCCAGGACAAACTTTGTGCAGTGGTCATGAGTTACTTAGTACTTTGTGCAGTGGTTATGAGTTACTTAACCATGGCTTTTGGAGTACATCATTCTCATGAGTAAAGTGCCAAGCATGGAGCTGCTCCAGGCTTGTATGCATGTCTCAGTGTTCTTTATCATAAAGATGCCTTTGTATTTCTTCTTTGTTTAGACGAGCACATTTTATGTGGTAGAGATTGGTCATCAGTTTCTGGGATACAGAATGGAGATCTGCTTTATTCCTATTATCTAATGCTTCTCCTGAATAATACTGATCCATAAGAGGATGCTGTTTTTCATGGGCATTGCAGTGTGAACTACTATCATGTGATTAGATTCCTGCCATTATTTGTCCACTGCCCCAGTGGTGTTAATGAACTGATGAGCATAGTATCCAAAATAATAAAGAAATAAAAGCTCTAAAATCTAAACCCAGACAAAGTTGTGAGCTTTCTGAAGTTGGAGTTTTTATACCTGAAACTCTCAGGCTTTTCTGTATAGCTGTCACTATATTTTTCCTTTATTTTGTCAACACCACAGATTCTTGTGTAAGCATATAACTCAGGGAGCTGGGGCTTAAGAAAAATCATAGAATCATAGAATAGTCAGTGTTGGAAAGGACCTTAAGATCATCCAGTTCCAACCCCCCTGCCATGAGCAGGGACACCTCACACTAAACCATGCCACCCAAGGCTCTGTCCAACCTGGCCTTGAACATCACCAGGGATGGAGCATTCACAACCTCCCTGGGCAACCCATTCCAGTGCCTCACCACCCTAACAGGAAAGAATTTCTTCCTTATATCCAATCTAAACTTCCCTGTTTAAGATTTAACCCATTACCCCTTGTCCTACCACTACACTCCCTAATGAAGTCCCTCCCCAGCATTCCTATAGGCCCCCTTCAGATACTGCAAGGCTGCTATGAGGTCTCCACTCAGCCTTCTCTTCTCCAGGCTGAACAGCCCCAACTGAATATTACTTTATATTATTGCAATTTGTCAGAAGAATTGCTGCTCCAAGCAATTGAGTTCTAGAAGGAGGTTCAGTTTAAATTATCCAGAATAAATCCTCCCTGGACTGAGAATCCAAAGGAATATCTCCATGATAATGATTCTGGGACAACCTCAGAGTAGGATTATCCCCTCTCTGTGCTCTTGCCCTCATGCAGCAAGCACTCAGCCCTGTCCAGCAATCAGTTAATTTCTTCACAGGGATTCCCCCCAGCCATGGTCTGGGATTCACAGCTCCCAGGGGTTGCATAATCTCTGTTGCCTGCAGCAATTGAAATGTGAGCAATAAAATAAGTATTGTTTTTTTCTGAAGCAGGTTCTCAGTAGGTGTACAGTGATCAACACCTTTGGCTCTTTTCTATACCCTCAATATCTGTGTTAACCAGAGCATGTATTTGGAACTGAGGAGCAGTTGCAGCGGGATGTATTGAAGCCACACCTCTGATGCTGCAGTAGCCCATGACAGGTGACATTACATAGGATCATTTGCACTCTGTATAAATGATATTTCATTCTTCCAGAGTAGCTGAAAAGCCCTTCGTATAATGGAGAATCAGCCTCTGTTCATGCACTTCCCACTGCACAGCTGGACTTTGTCCATCCTCCCCACCCAAATGCCCACCCTGAGACTACCCTACTGTCAAAGTGGGGAGCATTGTCAATCTGCAGACACTCATTTAATTGCCTGCCAGGGCCTCTGTGTTTCCAAAGGGGCAAGATTTAGGGTGCAAAGAGAGCTCATCTCACTGCAGTATGGAGCTAAGACTTGTCAAATCAGTTGCCAGCTGCAGCTGATTCTCTAGATACCCAAGACAAGCAGCTTAACTTTCTTTTCCCTCTGTTTCTGTTTTCAAAGGAACCACTTCCCGGCTGCACATCAGGGAGCTGTTGTGAGTTTGAATTAATTTGAGACTTCCAAATTAAAATTGCTGCAATACAGCAATTCATTTCACCCTGTGAGGAATATTTAAGATCCGCTGACTCTTCCTGTGGAGGCACCTGTTTTTCTCCAAAGCCAAGATCAGCTAACTACCTTAGACCATTCACCAAATGGGGCATTGACTCTGATGAGCCCTATTTGAGTGGTAGCTCTTCTGTTTTCAGGTCTTGGGGGGGCCATGGCCAGAAAATAGCACCCTAACTTGTGTCACAGGAGAAGTTAACTCAATGTTGTGAATATGTCCTATTTCCAGCAAGCACAGGCATGCTGCTGTTCTATTTATGCGCTGGCTTAAAAACATTCAATTGAGGATGTCATTAGGGGGTTAATGGAAGCACTGTAGTTAGTGAGTCTCTCTGTAAGCTAGGCTAGCCTCTTTACCCTACCGTGTGATCAAATTCATTATTTTCCAGCTCCTGCTGTGATTGCAAACAGTCAGATTTGAGCAAATGAGCAGAGGATGTATTTATATCAGGACAATAACATGAGGGGGTTTGTGGAATGGCATGCTATGACAAGCTCAAGAAATAATTTAATTAAATTATTGTTTACAGAAAGAAGACTGACACTTTTGTGTAGATGATATTTTTAAGCTGTCTTGAAGAGAAACTAGAGTCTGAAACATCCATTACAAACAGAAATTAGAGGTCAAATATTGCATAAGAAAGTAAGAATAATTTTCAACTCCAGAACTTCATTGATAACACATACACATCCACATACGCACATGTATGATTACAGCTTGTGCTTGTGCAGATCTTAGGCAGAATGAGAGCATTATACCATGAAGGCATCACTCAGTTAAGGCTGTGTGAGCACCAACTAAACCCGTGGTTTCCCAGCTTTCAGGAGGCTGAGTTTGCCTGAACTTTAAAGATGGGTGCAAGATATCAACATAAAGTCTTCATTTCATGAATGAGGGAATGTATTTGTCAAGTTTTGTTTGTTTTTTTTGCTTCATTTTCTTTCATTTGGGGAAAAGGGGGGCGGTGAGGGAAAGAGTTATTGTTTTGGACTATTCGTTTTCTGCATAAAGGCATATGGTGCCATTTGAAATGCTCCAAACTATCAGTATGCAATACTAAGCAGGACACAGAGAAAAAAACGCATAGCAGCTGTAATGATAACCATGTTTGTGCATGTAAATCAAGCCCTAGCCCTCCACTAATGGTAATAGGAAATGTAGACACCTAGCTTACCTGTGAATTGAGCATGTAGGCGTATACACATGTGTCAAGTTTCAGAAGTAACCTTGCCCTGATGGATTTATTGTGTTTGGGCTCCTTATTATCCCCCCCCCCCCCCCAAATGTGGCCATTTTCATACTTGCAGCTCTCATTACATCTGGGTTACTATTGCAATTTTAGTAAGGTAAGTAGTTCTGAATGACTTTTCTGGGCTCCTCCTCATTGCCAGTTTTTTGTTATAACATCCTCATGACATTAGAGAGGTTCTGTGACCACACATGAGCATTGTGTAACCATTCAATTTTGCTAATTTAGCTTGTGTAGAACTTCATGGACAATATCCCAAACCATAGGTGGCAACCCCTGAAAGCTCTACAGCTATACCTGATGGCATTAGACTGTCTTGAAGCATGTACAAACTCAGCCCATCTCCAGAACCAAAGCAGAGAGCCACCACCACCACCATACCCTATTTGCATCCTTTTCCTTTTTCACAAGTTTCTCAGATCTTTTTGGAAGGATTCCTCATTAGAGTTGGATTTTAGATGGATACTGTTGGAATGGAGAGATCCAATATTGCTAATACAGCAGTTGCATATGTTGGAAGACTAGAGAAAACATGTTAGACTCTTAGTATTTCTCCTAGGTAGTGTGTCCTACTGCTATTTTTGGATACAGAACACCTAGATGAAACACTGGTCTGAGCTAGCAGGACACTGTTTAATATCTGTGTTCCAGACTAGTGTCTGTAGGCCTTAAAAGTTGACCTGTGTCAGCTCACCTGAAAAATGGTAAGGAAGAAAGTTTTTGGCTTCTCAAATCATAGACAATACACTTTGTAAGGAGATACTTCAGGGAAAGAGGTTACTGCCTTTTCACCCACCTCAACTGAATTCTCACCTCCCACCTTGACCTGAGAATTATCACCCTCACAGGTCTGCTAGATGTGGTATGAACTCTTCCTATCCTCTTTCTGTCAAAATGACACAATAGAAAAGACATTCCAGTTATCCTGAGCAATCTAGCACCTTTCAGCTTTCCTTCCCAGAAGAGAAGTAGATGTCATCAATTGGATAAAAACTGTTGTGATTGAGAATGCTGTCAGCAGGTTCAGATGTGGTGTTTGATCCTCAAATTCGCATAAAGGTCTGTTGCCAGTAAGGAAAGAAGTGAGAAGATTGTGATGTGAAAACGGGGCAACCTCCCGATGAAACAGTCTTACCTGTGGAGGGTTTGTACACTGCATTTCAAGGGAATGTCAGCAGGTACAAATTGTACTAGTTAAACAGAGAGACATTTCATTCTTAAAGTAGAACAGAGCTGATGTCCTTTATGCACTAGGGAAGATGTGTAAAAATCAGCTCTCAGATGTACCATGTTTTGCACTTTATGGACACTAGTAAGGATGTTTCACAGAATGCTCCTGAATATGCCAAAATGCAGTAGCATAATCGATTTGTTGTTTACCCTTCAAATGGAAATTAATATGTTCTCATACTTGAATTCCTTCACTTCTTAGTGAAGAAAGGGTCCTTCTGACCAACTAGTATAATAAACCCTTGTAATGACATGGTCTCCCAATGTCATTCTGTACCCATGAAATAAATCTTTGATTTTTTTTATAATGTCTTTTTTAGAAAGAAAGCAGATCTATTTTTTTTTTTTTACAAAATTCTGGGAAGGAAAATCCAGCATAGTACTCTTGGTATAAATGAAGCAAGAAGGAAATAAAGCTGCCTGTCCTATGTAACCAAAATGCAGTTAATAATCTGAAAAACTAAGATAATTTATTTTGCTGCTAAATTGATACTTTGGCCTCAGTAAGTTTTCAGAGAAGAATGTTTCATTCATTGTCAGAAACTGGAACAGAGTCTACAAGTCTTGACTCTCAACCCGATATTAAATCCAAGGGAACCAGAACTGTCCCTTAGGAAAACTTTAAGTTAAAATTAATTTCTAATGCACTCTAGAGGCTACAGCTCTGTGCCTCTCTTCATCACTGGATTGTTACTGATGATCAGTTCCAATTTGGAACAGAGACAAAATTACAATTATGCTCCCTAACAAGTCTCAAAATAACCTGCCAGCTTTAAGGTGCTACAAGAAAATTCTCTTATCACATATTATTATTGGCTGGAACCCCAGATTCTATTCCTGTTTCTCTGCAGATATCTCTTTGTGCCAAACTCTGATTTTTTACTTAGCTGATTTGTGAGCACAGCTCCTTTCACTTAGAAGCCCCTGGTTAGAGTTCACATGTGGATCTGAAAGAGTTGAGGCAAATCCATCAGGTCCTTTAAAATGTGACTATTGAATAATACAGGGCCCTGCAAACCTCTTTGGTCTGAGTTAATCCTGAACGTGAAGTGGCATGAAATAAGTGAAGTGTAATGAAATAAGAGAACACTAACAAAGAAAAGATGGAACAGTTGAAAACCACATTGAAATTCCATGGAAACACAGATTAACAGAGGGGAAGTTTTTAAACAACTTCTGAAAGACATAGTAAATAGAAAAAAAAGGAACTAAATGTAGTTCTGAAACCCTCAATACTTATAAGTAGTTTTGCCTTAGTGCTCTAGTGGAATAGGCACAATGTGAAATGGTGTTTTAGAAACTCATGCTTTTGGTAGAAATGAAACACTAAAAAGATCATACAAGAAGGTGAACTTATGAAGGAATACAGTTGCTCTAAGCCTGAAGACCCAAGTTAGCACAGTGGGAAAAGAGTAGTGGCGGAGGCTAATAATTTCAAAGATCATATTGCACTGATAGAGGGATATGGTGTGTAAGCATCAGGGAATCAAAGTAAATCCTTAAAAAAGCAAGCAGAATTTGCCAAGCAGGGAAACCTTCCAGTCTACCCTGAAGCTTATTAAAGTTGACCAAGGTGCTAAGAACATAGGTATGAAAATAAAACAAAACCAGAAAAAGGTCAGAAGGTTTTGAAATCTGTAAAATTATGGATTGTGGCAACCAAAACAAAGAAGTCAGTGGTGCATCCTATTAACTGATTGCTGATGAAACGCAACAGAGGCGGAAGCATATAGAACAGCACAGAGGGCAAAGCTAATCTTACTTAGCACAGGTATTTGTCTATGGGCCCTGTTGAAAAAGGATGCAACAGCTCAATTTTGATTATTTACGTGAAAGCAAATGGGCATTTCAAATTGGTCATAAACGCTTTAGGCAAAGTGGTGTGATTGATAGGTTGATCCAGAAAGAGTGAGAAGGAGATGAGATGTTTGTTCATTAAATCAGGCAGTAGAAAGAAAGCACCAGAGTTGCTGATATATAATAGCAAACAAGCAATTATAGAAATAAAAATGTAGTGGAGCTGCTGTAATGACTGACAAACAAGCACCAAAGTCAATCACCTATTCAGGGAAGACAGGTATAAAAATAAATGTAGTGAGTATTTTTAACCAAGGAGTTATGCTTCTTCTTGATATTTTCAATCTCCATTCCTTGATTAAAGCCATTTTGCTACATGTCCATTTCTAGTATATAATCCTCAGTGTAATCCTTCAGCTGGTGCATCTGTACATCTCTTCAACAGAATCACTTGCCTGAGCTATTCTGTCCCATATGATTATCTTCTACTGCATTGAATACGAAGAGATAATTGTTCAAATTGCCATTGTCTAACATCATGCTGGGGATAACAGAGGATAAGGCTCCACAATGGTGGTCTAAGGATGTGTAGGTCCAACTTAATTATATAGAGTTCTGTGAAGTTATTAATGAGGTGAAAAATCCTAAAGTCAATCAGAAAAGATTCTGATATCCTCAGTGCAATATGGAGAAGAGCTGCAGTTAAAACCAGCCAGTTCAGGCTACTCCTGCATGTGTAGCTGGCAGATTTCTTTACCAAATAGCTGCTGAACCAGCAGAAGGTAATGCAACTTTAGATTTTATTTTGTAAACAGTGAGTCATCATTGAAAGCCAGGGGAGTTGGTGTGTTATTATTTATTATTTTTTACTATTGAATCAAGTGAGTTGCGGTGATTTCATTTGGGATAAATAAAAATCTGTCTCTACAGATTTTCCGTGAGAAAAAAGGGGTCTAGTTACTGAAGCCATTGGGACTGGAGGCCTCAGGGAACTGGATGTGGTGTAAACCTCACATTTCTTCTCCCAAGGGTATAATTAGATGTCAAGGAGGTAAAAAATCTGAAAGAAAAAGAGAAAAAAATCAAAAACATTTAAAGTATCCATGTTAAAAATGTAAAAAAAAGAGTAAGAGCAAAAAAGAAAAAAAGAAATTGAGCAAGAGAAGCTGGCTTTACAGGAGGTGAAGACATGATGTGCTAATTGCAAAACCAACTGATTTAAACATCACGAAAGAAATAGAAAGCAAGCACAGAAGGTTTTCTAGAACCATAAATAAAAAGAGAATAAGAACAGAAATGCAGGGGAACTGAGGCCAAGAGCAGGTTTATTTGGATACAAACCAAAAAAGACAAAGCAAATATATAATAAAGGAAGTTATCGTATGCAATATGGAAACAAATCTCAAAGAACATAAGGCTTTCTCAGGAGGAGAACATCATAGTCTTTATCTCAGAATCCTGAAAAACTGGCATATTGATTGTCATTTGAGTGTGTTCAGTAAATCTATCCAATTGAGTGTCAGCACGACAGCATCTGCATGAGGAATAGTCAGCATGTTACCTGTAGTCAAATGCTTAGAAGGTGATCCTGCAGATACCTGCTGGCCACCTGGCCTCAACAGCATGCAGGGCTCTAAGAGTTTCCATCTTTTAAAAGAAAGAGGTAAACAGAAAGTATAATGTGACTGTGAAAGAGCAAATGCACTTGGAGCATGCATCAGGTTGTGCCACTGGAGAGGGGGAGATATTGATGTGAGCTATGGCTAAGATGCTAAGATTTAAAATACTGCAAGTCAGTGTTTCTTTATTTGAGGTCCATGGACTATTTGTAGGAACTGAAGAAAAGGCAAATCAGAAAATCAGCTTTCTTTTCCAGAGTCCTTCAGCCACTTGGAAAGGAACCCCACATCCATTCGACAATTTCTGGAAGGCCAGACACTACAGCCTGTATCTATATACAGTTCTGGCCATCCATATTCACAGCAAGCTAGTTCAAACTAGTTCAACTGCAGAGGTGGGCATAGGGATAATGAAGCAAACAGAGAAATTATTTTCTTATGAGGAGAGACAAACTGAGTCAGCTTGTTTAAGTGGGGGCTGCAAAAATGTATGCTGTCTGTCAGTGCATCAGTGTGTGATCACTGGGGAGGCAAAAACAATGATTAATCAGACAGGGCAGTGTTGGCAGAACCAAATGTGACTATATTGCTCATGAATATTTCAGGCTCAAAACAAGAAGTGTTATGGCTAGTTGAGCAGTGAGATTCTATGGCATTGTCCCATTAGAAGCACCACAGGAGAGGTAAGCGCAGCATGGAGATAGAGTCTGACATGCTTTTGCACAATATTATGTGATGTCCCATGATAACAGGGATGTAATGACCCAAGGGATCGATTTCCCTCTGATGTTTTATATTCCTGTAATTTGCTTCGCTGCACACTAGTCTTCGAATCCCATAACCTCTCAGACTGAAAAATCCTAGTACCATCAAGGTTAGGGCAGATTTCTTGCTACTGCAGGATAAACAATGTTCCTGTGTGTTTGACTGTAAGTTTCATGCAAAGCTTCAAAGGCTGCTTACAAATCACTGCACCTCTGTGAAGTCCAAGAGAGAAAAAAATTCAACCAGTGCAATTGTTTGGATGTTAGTAGTTATGATAGCAGCCTGCTGTAGCCTTACATGGCATTGCTCAGCTGAGATGATTTCATATGGCTTTGAAACTTCATGGCCTGATAAATCTATTCATAATGAGTTGTGTTTCGCTCCATGGCTAGACCTATAGAAAGAATGAGATTGGCTGAGAAGTAAAAGGGCATGTGGTATGGGCTCCATCCATACATGTTAATCCAGTCTATCAGCACCAAATGAAAAGACATGGGGAGCAAAATGTGCCAAGTCTACACCATGGTTTGGGAAGGCAAAGTTTAAGGGAGGCTATCTCTTATAAAGTTCATTATAAGACATCAGAATCAGCAAACGATGCTCTTCATGATTGCTGATTGATCACAGCTGATGAGGAATCCTGCTCCTTATTTTTCTCAATGCAACATGTACATGCCAAACCGTTGCTGTGAAGTTATTCCATAACCAGGTTAGAAACAGGAAGACAGAGCTAATCCATGCCACCCCAGAATGTCTTGGACACTGGCAGATGTCATAGGCTGTGTGGCTGCAAACTACCAAACCTGTTAGAGCTGTTGTACATTCATACCTCCAAATCCTGACAAGGTGTAGTTATTTGGCCAGATCCACCAGACCTGCCTCCCAACCCAGAAAAGAAGGTATGTTTGGTGCAGTGGGGGGAATAAATAACAGACTATATGGTGGCCAGTTCACCAGCCACCTTGCCTCCATTTCTTCATATTGAACACAACATCAAGGATCCATTGTCATGGGTATAGTGCTATCATAACATAAAAGCCAATCCCAGCACCGAGTTTTTGTTAATGAGATGGGACAACTTAATGCTAGAAAGATAAAAATAACAGAAAATATGATTTAGTCAAATACATGCTTTTTAGAACCTTTTTAGCATCTGTTCTTGAAAAATGGATTAGAGCTGACAAATTTTGAAACAGTAGGGAAAATCAGCAAGACCTTTACAAGCTTGCAGGAAACAAACAGGCTTTTCTTTGCCATGTTTTGACCAGGCCTGTTAATGAAACAAAAGCATTGCTGTGTGACTCCTTGTAATAGATGAAGGAACATACTGCAGTCCCTCACATTCCTCCATTGTGAGGGGTGTTTGTTTTTAGATGATGATGATGATGATGATGATGATTTGCACAATTATACGGTGGCATATTACTTTGTTCATAAGATATGTTTCCTATTTATTACCATAAGTCATACTTCTCTGGAATAAAAACAAAGATTTCTCTTGATTTACCATTTCTCTAGTCTCGTAGTTGAAAAGGCAGGTAGCTGTGGGTGAACACCCTGCAGCTTTCTCATCTCTTTAGGTCAGCAGTAGAATTTTTAAGTGGGATTAATTTGAAGCCATTCATTATTTCATCTCTTTATAATTGCCTCCTTTCCTATTTTGTTGCCTTCGTCTTTCCTAGTGCAGCCTAGCACCATCCTTCTGGTTTTGCCCAGCACAGAGCACTGAACAGATGTTTTCTTTGAGCTGTGCTCAGTCATATCTAGCCCCCTTTCCCCAGTAATTACAGTTAATTCTAGGAATCCTCAGTGAATATTAATAGTGGAAATTGTTCCATCAAATATACATAATATTACACTGAATGCTCTTTGACAATGCACTGCTCAATTACACAGATGCATTACATCATCCTGAAGTTGCATGTAATTTTCTTTAGGCTTAATTAGACTGAAAGAAAGTGCCAGAAGGAGTCAGGGAATGGGCTAAATCCCTGAAGCACATTACAGCCCACACTCTGAAATGTCTCTCTCCCTAATGTTCCCCTCTAATCTGGGGTAGTTTCTACACTTTTCATCATCTAGCATGATGGAAAAGAGCTAGTTGCTTTAAAAATAATGAAGGTTTTCCCTCTCTCACCCTGCTGAGGTTCTCCCGTTTGATCTTGCAGTGAAAACACAGAGCTGTCATAGTTATAGTCAGAGCAAAACACCACCTCTCTCTGTGTCATTGACTGTCATCATCACAGATTTAGCCTGTGACTTCATCCCAGGGCCAGACAGGGGAGGGGAATGGGAGGCAAAGGAGAATGGCCATGATTAAGTACAAATCACCAGAGCAATTAGAGAGCGTGAGCAGACTAAAAAACACAGGAAGACATGTCTCAGCCCAATGGATTTACAGGTTTTCTTCCTAGTTACAAAAGCCTGGTTTTGATGCTTGCCATCTTCTTTGTTCCTACTCCATTTAAGGAAGGTTGTGTAGAAGAGCTACAGGGGCAAATAGCCTGGTCTTTGTAGACAGTTCATGTACCTAGCAGCTGGAGTGCTGCAACCCATTGTGGAAGGCACAGAGACAATTCTCCAAGGCATATGAAGCTCCCTGAAGCCAAAGGCAGCATAAGCATACTATCTGCCCTCTGACCTGGGCAAGTGCCTTTTCCTTACAGCTCCTTTTTAGTGGCTGATTTATTGAAAGAAATCCCTGTCATGTTTCAGTTGCCTTCAGTTAACAAATCAGGCTCTGCAGAAGATGTGGTTCTCTTGCAGTTATGTAGAAATTTGCTCTGTAAAGCTGGAATCATAATGTACATAATTAGCCCTGTAGGTAACTCAGTCCAGAACTTGCACTCAGTCATTAAGGAGTGAATTCTGCACAAAGTCTTTTGAAACAGGACTCCAGTTAACATGATAAAAATTAGAGTGATGGTGTTTCAGATCAGAGACAGAAAGACTGTAAAGGATGAGAGAGTAACTAAGGAATTATGTATTGCAGGGGTGTTATGTGAAACGGATCAAGACAGACCACCTAGCTATCACCCCTAGTCATGCTTTTCAATGGTCTGTGTCCTAGAAGTGAGCCACAGACCATACAAATTGTCCTAGCAAGGCACTTCCTGCAGTTCCTAAAAGCCATATAGACTACACAACTGGAAGCCAACCTCAGGACCAATGTCCCCTGTCACATAAGAGCAATCAAATGTGATATCAAGTGATAGGAGTAACCTTACATATTGGGAGACATGCTAGTTGATTCAAAGTCATATTTTGTAATAAGTTCTCATCATAGAGTCATAGAATGGTTTGGATTGGAAAGGACATCAATATCATCTAGTTCCAACACCCTGCCATATAATGTGACAGAGGGTGCTCACAGCAGGTCACAGACCAGGTAAAAGCCCTATCACATCAAAGGACATGCACCCATATGTAACAAAACTGCAGGCACTTTATTAGGTTGTTATCACATGACAGCATGTATCAGCTTTCTGGATGTGTATGGACATCCATGACCTGGCTGTAGAGGGTTTCAGGTTTGACGTCTCTAGGTGTCTCTTCAAGACGTTACATACATCAGTTTGGGCAACATTTGGGGCACCATGGGTATCAAGGTCATTATTTCTTTTTGTGAAACATGCAACTAGTGCTAAGTATAGTCCTTGTTAACTGACACAGCCATTTGAGGATGCTCATCTCAGAAGTGAAGACACATAAGCCTAGTGGCCCAGTGCTGTAAAACTCAGCCCAGCAAAGGGTACATGGCTGTGTTTGACTTACATGTGGTTTTGCTGTCTCATAAATATTAATAGTGATACTTTAGCATGTTTTATCTAAGGATCCCAAAGCAGTTGACATGTATAAATTACCAAAGATTTGCAACACCCGAAGGGTGCCGCATCTTCTCAACACTTGGGCATAAAAAGGCAAAAGGAGGCTAGCTGACTTGTCCAGGGTCAGGCAGAGCCAGAATTCAAGTTGCAATGTGGTACCCAGGAGTTCTCATTCTGCTGCTGCTGCATATACTCAAGAACAGGCAGCCAGGGATTTTCCTGAGCAATATTGGCTGCAGCTGATGCATGGTATCCCCAAGAGCTGAAGTACAAACACACTCTTATCCAAAATGCTCAGGTGCTGGGAACATCCTAGGGAGCTTCTACAGGTGCTGGGAACATCCTAGGGAGCTTCTACAGGTGCTGTGGAGAAGGTTCATCTGGGCTGATGAATGTAGAGAATGATGTGTGGGAGTTCAGTATGAAAGGAGAATAAGCACTGTTGAGCTTTTTCTGCATTTCCAGCAAGTCCTTTAAGGGAGTTTCTCTGTTGCCATGGTCCCTCCAGGTAGGAAGAAGTGTTAGGATTTTTTTTTTAGATAACCTGTAACAATAACAACAATATTAACAACAGCAGTAATATTTTAGTGCTTCTTGGTTTCATTTTAAGCTGCTGAAATTGCAAGCATTTCATCAGTCTGAAACATGGATAAATCGTAGGGTTTTCATTTCCCAGATGAGTAAACTGAGGCTAAAGAAGTGCATCTATAGAAGAACTAAGATCTAAAAGAACTAGAAGTCCTTCACTGACACTGGACAGCCTTCATTTAATGGCTACAGGGAGGTTTTGGATATGTACATGATAAAAATTTGAAGCACTCTTCACTGATCTATCAAAAAAATGCTCGTCACTGTGCTGCTTCCATCGACTATGAGCAGTTATAAATGAAACTGCTGAGACATTACCCTGGAGACTGACTCTAAATTTGCTGCCTAAAAGGCAGAACAATAAAGATTATTACCATAATTACCAGCCTAGCCAAAGCTATTACCAAAGCCAAGCCATGGCTGAAACCACTGATGGTTCCATGGTTCAGAAGTTCCTGCTCTAAGATGAAATGTTTTATTTCACAGCTGTAAAAGTCTGTGATGTATGCATGGGCAGCTGCCATGGCCAGATCACCGAATCAACTAAGTTGGAAAAGACCTTTAAGATCATCAAGTCCAACCATTACCCCAGATGATAGTCAGTAATGTCTTATACAATGATTGCTTTGCCTCAAAGGCTTACTTAGACTTCTGATCTGAATTTTGGCTATGTTAAAACATCCATCATCTACCGGTTTTCTTCTCACTGCAGGTGGAGTTTGTTCCTGTCCCATATGTACAGTAGGCAGTGGCTGCTTTCCTCCTGCTGTCAGATGGGCACTGGGAATGGGTCTGCCACTTTGTGTGTCATCCCAAAATAAATTCTGCCTGAGTCAGCCATAAATCAGTAGATGATCTCTGTGGCACACTAGCTTCATGTTCCTCACACTATGCTGATACAGTGCAGGGCACAATGCCACAATCCAGCTGTTAAGATATGAATTAACTACCAGGAATAATTTACAGAGAAATTTAAATACTGCTGACTTAGGGGAAATAAAATCACTGAAGCACTGAATGACGCTGGCAGGCTTGAAGCTAAAATCACATTTGCTTTTGTTCTGCTCTGACATGGGGTATAATTGGGTTGCAGCTACAGTTTTCAAATCATCTTTTTTATAAGGTGAAGAACGCAAAAACGTTTCTGATAGTGTCCAGTAGAGTGTGAAAACCATAATTGTTCATCAAGAACCAGATACCTTCTGGACACTCGCATAGGCAGAGGTCATTAATATTAACTCCAGAAAGATACTAATAGCAACCAAAAAATTTTCCAGAATGAGTGTCCAAATAATATATATACGTATGTATTTTTAAGAAATTTGATTAAGGAATGAAGAAAACATTAAAACTTCCTTCCAGTATCTGGAGGGGGCCAGCAATGATGCTGGAGAGGGACTCTCCATGAGGAACTGTAGTGATAGGACAAGGGGTAACGGGTTCAAACTTAAACAAGGGAAGTTCAGGTTAGATACAAGGAAGAAGTTCTTTACTGTGAGGGTGGTGAGGCACTGGGATGGGTTGCTCAAGGAAGCTGTGAATGCTCCATCCCTAGCGGTGTTCAAGGCCGGGTTGAACAAAGCATTGGGTGACATGATTTAGTGTGAGGTGTCCCTGCCCATGGCAAGGGGTTGGAACTTGATGATCTTAAGGTCCTTTCCAACCCTAACTATTCTACGATTCTTTCCCCACAGAGGCTGCCATCAGGCAGCACCAGTAGCTGGTGCAGCTCTATAGAGCTGGAATCATAATGCAGCAGGAGAGCAGCAGACAGCTGAAACAAAAGTAGAGGTGAGAATGGGAAGCTAACTTCTGCATGTAAAAGTCCTTGGTCTGCAGTTTTAAGAATGGATTTTGAGTGTAGTTGCAAAAGTATTCTGGGTTGTTTGATTTGGGAGCTCTTAGTTTTGCCAAGTATCATGTATCACCATGCACTGTCTGAAGAAGCCAGTTTCAGCTCTTATCACCTCTTGGAGCCAATCCATCACTGTCACTGTAAGTGACAGCTTCGGAGGATTTCACTTTGATATTTACTTGGGTCCTGCTGTTTTATCATTAACACAGTTTTGGTGCCTCCCTTGGAGGAAGGAAACATAGGCCATCAAAAATGCCTTTAAATCACTGATTCAGCCATAAAATTTTATTAACAAAGAATGAGTTTCTGTCACTGCAGAAGACTAGTTGTCTTTTGACAGCTACACTGTGCCCTTGGTCCTCCAGTCTGACAGACTGAGTGGCTCATCCCGGGCTGCCTGTGGCACTCCTGTTAACCTTGCAAGCGCTTGCAAAAGGTGTTGAATTCCTACCTTCCCATGCATGGCTATTATTTATTAATGTGTTAGACCTTCACTCACTATATATTCTTGGATTTAGCTTGAAATGAGATATACAGACTTACAGCCTGTTCATCTAACCACTGAAAGTCGATAAAATACTGTAACCTGATGAGGGAGAGAAGTTGCACTTTATAGGGCCTAAATCTTAGTCCACCCAAGACTGCAGACAGTGTTTCTTTCCTAGTAGGATCAGAACAGCAATTATACCAAGAGAACTGGTAGGTGAGCATAGACTTTATCCTTTTAAGTGTTTAATATCTCACAGCCAGAAGGCTGTATTTTAAAATGAAAGGTAAATGAATAAATATTTAAAGCAAACTGAGAAGGATTCATTTTGATGCTTTGAAGGTGGTAGCACTTTGGCTAAGGTGAGAAAGGGGTTACTAGAGTTATCCTCCCTTTTCTTTCACCAGTAATTTTCTTTTCTTTCTCTCTAGGACAAACGCTGTATCTCTTTGCTGTGTAAAGTACAATGTGTCCTCAGGGTGGGAAGGAGCAAGCAACATGATTAAAAAAGAAAGCAGTGGTCAGTTACAATATACATTTCAAAATGTTTAGGCACTGGCAAGCCCTTGGGGCAAAAAATCCACTAAATTGCCCTTTGTGTATAACCCAGGAGAATGTTTTCTCCTTTGGTGTGTTGAATCTGTGTGTTTGCTCATGTATTAAAATTGCTGCTTGGTCTGCAGTGTAAAGATAACATAAAAGAAGCCTAAGAAGCAGATACAGGTTTACAGCCTGAGATGCTCTCCAGTGCTGTCATCGCTTCTGAATTGTGGTTGTGATAGGATGTAATGTTTTATGCTCTGCAGCTTCTGGACAAAGCCACAGCTAAAGGGATTTAGAGGAGCTGACCAACAGATGTAGGCTAGGAGGCTGATAGAGAAGCATACAGCAAGACATGAGGAGCTGCTGGGGAAGAGAAAAGAACATTTAAAAGGTTATTACCTGCCTTGTTGTGTCAAAAGCTGTGCTAAGGATTGGGACGTCATGGGGGGTCTTGGGGACCAATGCTGGAAAGTCACAGGTCTCATGGAGAAGAGGAGGGGGAGGAAGTCACAGTTCTCAGGCAGACCAAAACTGTTCTTCAGTCACCAAGGTACAGCAGCCACCATGAAGCTGCTTTATCTCTATATTTGCAGTGTCAAAATTGCTTGCTCCAGTGGGATGGAGAGAAGTAAGACTTGAAACACAATGGCATCCATGTGTTGGCATGCCCTTTTTGATGTGGTTCTGGATAGCAAGAAGTAACTCATCTTCCCTTGTGATCGTATTATCTGTGAGATTTTTGCCAGTATCCCTCTTTACATGCCCACAGCCTAGTAGCTCACAGCACCACGGAAATGAACTTTTACCCAAGCAGGGCTCTCTGCCTGGTGTCACATGCCATTTTGCACATGCCAAAGATGATTTTTACCCCATTCTTCAGGAAGATGAGTGCTCCTGAAAGTGGGGCAGGTGTGTTGACAGCATCTGTGGTCATCCAAAAGGATTGTTCTGGCAGTTACTATTTGGGCCAAATGGCTTTTGGGAAGGTAGCTAGAGGGAAAGGGGTCATTGCTCTTATCATAGGTACAACTCTTCCTTCCACTGTGAACCAGTGGCCATTTTATTGCAAGGTTCCATTTGTGATTGAGTTATTAGCATCATTAGAAAACCTTAGTTGTTTGTTGCCAGATAACATTAATCTCCTACTCAATTCTTGCCTTTGGCTGTCAGGTTTTTGGCTGAAATCAGACACTGAGGTGGTAAGCATTGGAAAGCAATGGGCAGTTTCAATTTAGGCTGTATAAAGAGACCAGTTGGTCTCAAAACCACCCCTGTGTGTTTGCTACTGATATGATTAGTGCAAGGTAATTCATATTCTAAGGCTGTAACCTCGCTCCAGATTAAGTAATATGTCCTGCAGAGGAAATTACAAGGCCATTTTGTGTTCATAACAATGAACCAATATATTTTTGGAGGGTTTTTTAATGAATTTTGTGTGTCACACTCACGCTTCAGGACTGTCTCGACAATGTATTAAAATTTTGTTAGCACAGTGGCTCCTTGAAATTTCCAGGAGATATTGGCCCTGTGGCCTGTGAAAATCCATAGTTCCTGAAGTCTTTCATCTGAACTCTGGATTTGTGCTGCATCCTGGGGTTAACTGTGTGACTCAGGGAAAGCAGCATTGTGTATGGGCTGGCACCATCCAGCAGAATTACGAAGATACCAAAATTAATTGATGGAGTTATTATTAACAGGGTTCCAATAGAAGCCTCCTGATTGAAATATTCACCTTAAGAGAAACATAAACATTGCTCCCCTTGGCTGTTTTGGGTCCTGCCTCTGTGGAGTATTTCGAAATTATGAGAATCACAAAAGCACTACAAGACCGTGGTGGGAGGCTGTACATGAAGTGACTTCTCAGCCCCTTGTCTGCACACCTAAATTACTGAGACCTATTGCTTTAAGAATGCTTATAGACAGACATCAGACTGATACCAGAAAGTAAAAAAACCCATCTCTGATCTTGAATAGTGTGGAAGATATCTCATACTCATAAGACAGGAAAGTATAGCTGTAAAGCTTCTGGCATATATTTGTGTGGGATGACATTTGCCTACAGTTTCAGTTCCTCCTTTAGGTTTTTCCCTTGGCATCAGCAGGCAAAATTCATAACATTGAGCAGGTTAGCTAACCTTCTGTCTCATATTTATCAGGCTGTGGAAAGCAGCAGGACATGCACGACACAGAGGTTTGGTAACTCTTCATCAGAAGTAGGATATAAGATAGTTTGACCATGGACATGTAGAATAAATGCGATCGTTTCATTTTGGCACCAGGCTGTATTGAAAACAGTGGCTCATTCTGAATTTAGATATGTCTGTTGGCCATACATCATTCTTCTGTACTGTTCTTCCTTTCTTCCACCACTACGTGCAAGACTGTAGAGAGACCTTACTCAACAATGGTGATACATCTCACCATAAACGTTTGCATTAAAGTCAATAGGATTGCAGAGACTCCATAACACTGAGTGTTCATAAAGATGCCTGTCACTTTCTGGCTTTAAATAGTTTTCAGGTCCCCTTAGCAACTGGGTTTTGCATGTACAACAAAGTGCTTTTAATGAGTGATAATCATCAGACATTGATGCCTAGGCAAAAGAGTTAACATTAATGTCCTCTTCATGCTGCAGCAGTTATTCAGAGATTTACTCACATTATATGGTTAGATTGAACAACCGTCTTACATATTTCTCTTTAACATTTCCTTGAGGGTGAATGGAAGGATTTACTTAGTAAATAATTTGTTACTTGTTTTTCCCTCAGATGGGTTTAGCTTTGAAAACAGCCACGGTTTAAAATCAGTGCTGCTACTGATGGAAAGCTTTACTTGATTAGTTTGTGGTAGTGTGCCATCCCACCAATCCGTGAAATGATCCCCCCTTTCTTGTTTATCGAATCATTGCATTCTAAATCAAAATAAAGCCTTTTGCCAGTCATGAGTAGCTTTTTGCAGCAGCCAGTGGTCTCATTCATTCTTAAGTCATGGTAAAGGCTTCCATTATGTTGCCAGCCAATTTGATCCAGAACTCGATTTATCTAAAAGTATTCACAAACCTCCCGTTTTCCTAACACTTTGCTTCCTCCTGTTTAAGGTAGAGCATTCTTCCTAGACTTTGAATGTCAATTGCCTCCTAGAAAAACAACTGCAGCATTTTCTTTTAAAGAAACAGTTAAGGATGGCAGGGAGGAAAGACAGGGATATAATTTCATATCCTCCAACCAACGGGCAGTGAAGCATCGGAGGTTTTTAACCTTGACTTTGAAATGGCTTTGTAATTATGTCTTCTTAAGGCAGTATGTTTGAAAGTTTGCTCATCAGTGGCTGAGTGGGAGAAGGAAACTTGTCATTCATGATGGCTGGTAACTTGTATGCCAGATCAAAATTAAGAATAACCTTTCATCACCAGCTGTAGCACAGCCATCATCCTTTCTGCCTTCTCAGTGGGTACCAATGAGATTACAGTCAGTTTGCACATGACAGACCAAAAATAACCCCAGCAGTCTGTTAGAATCTTACTCCCCCAAAGCATTACATCCTAACAAGCTCTGCAGCCTAGTGCACTTCAGCTGATCAATGGGAGCTGAATCATATGCTTTATTTTTTTTTTTTCAAAGTTTGCAAAATCTCAATCAGAAAGAAATTGTCCTGTGAACAGGGAATGATGTACGGTGTTGTAATATCCGGCACAGATTGTGCAGTAAAGCCTTTGCAGGATTAAAGCCCCAGGCCTTCAAAACTGCCACGGTAAAATTCAAAACTAATTCTTTATCCTAATAAAACCTTAGCTGAATCCTGACTGCTTCCAAGCCTGTCATTGTTCTAGGAGGTTTCTCCTATTCTATAACTACTGCCTGTTGGAAAACACAGCATCAGCTAAAGGGCACCTCAATTTGCCATCTGTATTCCAAGGTATTACAATGTAAAGGTTTTCTTTACATTTGTAAGATCTCTCTATAAATTACTCTTTAAAGCTTCTCTCATTCACCAGAGACATAGTTACCTATAACTGGTGAGGTAAAAACTCCTGAGCTGACAGCAGATAGACTAAAAAAAAAACCGGGGGGGGGAGAGAGAGAAAACATCAAAGAAGAATGATCAGTGGCTTTGAAAGTCTGGAGTTCAGTGCATAGGGACGGTATATATGGGGCTATCTTCCCTAAAGAGGGAAATTACCAGACGTCAGAAGTGCGTAGATCATTGAAGCATGGAACTTTTTACATTAAAGTGTTTGACTATGGGCTTTGCTGTCTGACTGTCACCATTTCTCTGTGCCTACTGTCTTTCATCACAGACCTGTTTCTTCTCTTCCTCTCTTGGGCTCATGCTTTGAGCTGTGATCTTTCACTATTAAAGTCACTGAGAGTTTTGCCAGTAATTTCTGTAGGCATAAGATCAAGCTTTTACTTTCCTTTCATACTCTTTCTTAAGTTTCCCAAATGTTTCTTTCTAGGCTTCATTCCCCAAAGCACAGATGTTCTTTCTGTCTCTCTTTTCGTTATTCTTTTTTCTTTGGCTAAAGAGTAGAAACACTTCAGAAAAGCAGTGAATAATTTGATTTGTCATATTTCTTCCAGCATTTTGGTAAATCCTCTTTAGGGTAGGGGTGATGATCAAACTATTTCAGATTTTTCCAGCTCCTTGAAGTAGCAAACCAATGTGTGTAGAATATTTAGGTGCCAGAAAATAAATTTGGATACAAGTGCACATGCTCACTTCCCATGTATAAACTTGTCTGTACGTAATTGGGTCTTCATGTTAAAAATAATTAAGTTGCTCACATATAAGCCTTGTGAACAATTCATGCAGTCAAAGCTGCTAAACCCCTGATTCCATAATGCTGGTATACCAAGCGCATGTACTCTGGAGTACTTCCCGCTGGCACGATATCTACTGACTAGCTGCATATAAAGACAGAAGAACACTCATGTAACACTATCTATAAATATAGCAGCCAACATACACTCCAGAGATGTTGTAAGGGCTCCAAAGTTAAGTTTACTTTGAGGTTTTGAGCTTAAATCAGAACTAAAACTGTTCCGTAAAAGATGTTATGATGATTGAATATACATTCTAGATTTAACATCTTCACAGCCCTATTTAATTTCCTGTAATATTTTTAGCTCACATGAAACGATGTTCTCCCTATTCATCATAAGGTATTTTAAACCTGACGAGGGGGGAAATGAAGCTACTGGTATCAGCTTCCTTTATTTAGCACTTTTCGCTTGACACCATGTGCTCTCACATCAGCTTCTTACCGCTGTTCTGGGAGCCAGGTAGTTTAACTGGGTCAGTTAAAGTGTGGGAAGATGGAGTGAGCAGACAGATGTACATCTTTTTGGGTTCTTTTCAACAGCTTGTCCGCTGCATGTGCTGGAGTTACAACTCCTCCTGCAGCTCCATGACTATAAATGTGGAGTTCTCTTTTCCATTGGAAAAGGCTAGAAGCACCAACAGCTTCAGTCTCATGCGGGCACAGAAAATGAAGTATCTTCTCCAGATGTTATCAGATGCTATCCACTTATGCATTGCATTCACCAGAACAGCAAAGTCACCCCTATGATGAGCCTGAAGCACTTACAGAAAAATGCCTATACTAAAGACCAAGCATCCCAACTGTAATGTACATAAGGCAGAGTGAGAATGTAATCATTTCCTGCTACAGCAAAATAATTCCCAGATAAGCCTAAGAAATGGGCAATGCCTTATGTTCTGGGGATAAGAGAAGAAAATATCCAGGCCTAAGCCAATGCTCAGTGCCAGAGTGATGCGAAGACATATCCCTTCCTGATGCCAAATCTGGTGCTTGGCTTAACTCAGATGGTGGAAATAAGATACACAAAGTGTGTCATCGTGCGCATCAAAGACTTTCTGGATTTTATGACACTTCTGTTCAAGCTGTCATCACTTTCCTTAAATGGTGGCCTCTGTATATGTGCTGCATTCAAGAAACAAAAAGTGTGACTATGGAAGAAGTTTCAGTGGGATGTAGAAATACCTGAGCTAGCTTTAAGCAGGCTACAATGATAATGGAAACAGATTAATAGTGAAAGCATAGGACTTTTTGCTGTCAGATTAAATCATCACACTAATAAACTGGTTCACATCATGGAAGATTAACCCATTCTACTTCAACTACATTTACCTTAATGCCCTAGGTAGCTTAATTAATTCTAACACTTTCATACTAAAACATCTTCAAATTAAGGTTGAAGTACAAGTAATAGTAATAGTATGGCTCGTTATTTGACTAGACCTGGATCTCCATTTTCAGAATAAGATCATTAGGATGTATGTGCAGAAACTTGTTCTCAGGGTCCACAGTTAATCTTTTACTAATCTGGATTATAATCCCGTTGCAGAGCAAGAATCTATAGTGATGTCTGTATAAAGCTGTCATACTTAGTGGAGACTGAGAGGCAGATTCATGTGGCCTGAGCTCCCTCTAAACCCAGTATTTTCTATTGCCAAGGTGCCAAGATCCCGCCTACAGGGCTGTGGACAAGTTAGAATAAAGATTATCCAAAGCTGTCCAGGTTGTTATTTCAAGGTTTTTCAGCTGCCACGGGTCACCAAGGAATAAGAAACATTTCTAAAGGCCTCAGTGTCTGCTCTTCTTTAGTTGAAATATCCCTGAGAGCAGCAGCACTAGCCTGGAGCAGCAGGAGACTGTTAAGCAAGGATAACTTTGTCATACCCCTTCATTTGATGCTGGTTCTCCTGAATGCTGGTAGGTGGAGTGCCACAAGCTTGAGTCTTGCCATCTTTCCAGGCTCTTATGCACTGGTATTCTAGTGGTCATTCAAATTCCTCAGTCAAGGAACCCAGGCATCAACCTGCTAGTTTTGTTCTTGCTGTAGAGGCCACGAGACACTGAGGTCAACCAAATAACATGCAGTATTTGAGAGATTACCTGCACTGCCTCCACTTTGGAGTTTCCTCACCAAGCAAGCAAGTTGGTGCAAGGCATGGAAGAAACTGAATGCCATCATGTGGGTGGACTGGACTAATGGGAAAGGAGGACCTGAGAGGGCAGGCAGAAGCATCCAAGCCATACTGATACATGCTGACTTTAAAAAGTCATTAAGGTATAATTACTGGTAAATCCCAAAATGTTTTAGGCTATATACTTATGAAATAAAAGTGATATAGATTTTTGTATGTGTACATCCTAGAAAATATATCTATGCTTAATTTGTTCCTAGCTGTAAGTGGGGAATAAAGAAAACTCATGCATGCAAGAAAAGTCTGACTTGATGCTCTGATATTGTTATCTCTTAGGAACATTAGCAGAAGCAATTGTTAGTGTAAACCCAGTCTAGCTTGCTCTACCATAAAAGCACATGGAAAGAAACCAATAACCCCTAAATTCAATTTGGCTTTAGCCTTTACTTGTTGTTTCTTCTTTTGTCATCTGTCTCATGAAGCTTGGGTCTGTGGGGCATCAACTGATAGGGACTGCTACTAAATCAGCCTATGAGGTCATTGCTGGATCTGATGCCTGCAATATAAACCCCACTTTTGAGCTGATAATGGAAAGCTTAATGCTGTAATAAAGGAAGAATAGGCAGACATGTGCAATTTACTCTTAGCTCTGTAAAGTAGGGAACTAATAAAAGCTGTGCTAGAAATAACAGAAACAAATACATGAAGAAAGAAAGAACAAAACAACAAAAAAAAAAACAACACCCAAACAAACAACTTTCAGGAACTGAGAAAAAATTATATATGACAGTATTTTCCAGCATAAAGAATTTCAACATGTTAAAAAATGACAGAAAAAATAAAGCTGATGTCAGTTTAAGCACTGGAGCAAGGTAGAAAGATGCAACTGGATGTACAAGATAACCGCTACATTATTAACTTCTGCTGTCCAGGTCCAAGGGAAAAACTGCTCTGTTTTTTTGTGCACAGTGTGGTATGTTTTGTAGAAGGAGAACGACTCAAAATTCCCAGCAAAAAATATTTAGGCTTGAAGCATTTCACGTGCTTTTGTACCCTTCTGTCTTGTGAAGGAAAGAACACAGTGAGCCACGGTGGAGGAGTACAGGTTTACCCAAAGAGTCTACAGCATGAAATATTTCTTAGCCAGCCCCATAACTCTAATAACGGTGTGTACAGAATTTAATTACACGCTTTCTATTATGGGCATGTTGAATTATTTGTGTTAGATAAACAACATCCATAGCCACATTACAGCTGTTGAGCGTACACTTAAAGTGGGCACCTTGAGATACATCTAATAACCTTACAAGCAAGCTGGGTGTAAACATGTACTTGTTTTTAAAATGTCACAATTACTGAAATAGTGCTGGTAGTTTAATGGGAAGTATGGACCATGAAGCCCTTTCAAATTTTGGTTTTGTGGGTAATTACCTTTCCCACCAGACTTACTACAGCACTCAGAATTCAAGTACCTTGAAAACTAATAGATACCAGGTCTGATATTTTTACTGGGTGAGGTGGAATTGCATTACCTGGTTTCTTCAACTTTTCTCTAAGCATAATATTGCCTTCATAGGAGAAAGTAAGCTTTTGTTCTTCAGAAACTCTTGTCATAGAATCATAGAAAGGTTTGGGTTGGAAATGACCTTAAGATCATCCAGTTCCAACGCCCTGCCATGAGCAGGGATGCCTCTCCCTAGACCATGTTGCCCAAAGCTTTGTCCAACCTGGCCTTTAACACTCACAAGGATGGAGCATTTACCACTTCTGTGGGCAATCTGAACCCTCACAGTAAAGAACTTCTTCCTTATATCCAACCTGAACTTCCCCTGTTTAAGTTTAAAAATATAAAACTTCTAAACTAACTTATAAACTTATAAACTAAACTTTAATAGTTGTCTTGGCTGTGGAAAAACAATAGAATGCATGGACCCTCAAGGGTGAAAATGATGGAGTGAGGTATTTCTAAGAACATCTCTTCACTGATTTTGGCTTCATCTCATGTTTTTTCATACTCAGTTTGGCCAGTATTTAAGTGTCAAACATGTTATGTGTGGTTGTCATGGTTTAACCCCAGCAAGGAACTCAGCCCCATACAGCTGTTTGCTCACTTTCCACCAGTGGGATGGAGGAGAAAACCAGAAGGGCAGAAGTGAGAAGACTAATGAGTTCAGGTAAAGACAGCTTAATAGGTAAAGCAAAAGCCATGCACAAGCAAAGCAAAACAGGGAATTCATTCACCACCTCCCATCAGAGGCAGGTGTTCAGCCATCACTAGGAAAGCAGGGTTCCATCATATGTAACCATTACGTCGGAAGACAAACACCATCACTCCAAACATTCCCCCCCCCCCCTTCCTTCTTCTTCCCCCAGCTTTATATGCTGAGCATGGCACCATATGGTATGGTAAATCCTTCGGATCAGTTGGGGTCACCTATCCTGGATATTTTTCTCCCACCTTCTTGTACACCCCCACCCTGTGGATTTTACTCTCTCCTCTTAGGGATTCATTATTATATTGGAATTTCAGCTACTCTTTCCATTGATGCCACAACAGAAAAAGGTAGCAAAGCTTGAATTAGGAATAGGAATTCCTGTTCCCATGGATGTCAGGTAAGAACAGGAAAGATTTGTCAAGGTTTTGTCCAATACTCCTATTACAGAGGACGTTCCTTCAGTAAAACCAGATGCTTCATTTAGGGGAGAGCCAAAGATTCATGTTCTTTGAAGGTACAAACATGTATCTTCATGTCCCAGTAGAGCTGCTTAGCACAGACTTAACTGTTTTGTTAGATTGCATTCTGCATGCCAAACTTCTCATTGCTGCAAATTGGGGTTTATTTTTCTCAATGTACTTACATATGCTGAATTCTGTGCCATTTCAAGTTACTTACTCATCTAAATAGATCTTTTTCTTCAACGAGAAACAAATGAAAATATTCCCTTTCATATTGCCATTTTTTCCATGAAGGTTTGATAGAATTGCCTTTGTTTGAAACTGTCAGGTTAAACAGGTATAATGTAATCTGAGGTATTAACGAGACAGTTGAGCAAAGGGCCATCATGCACTCTGTTGAGAAGCATTGCTGCAGATGCTGGTGAAACACTTCAGGAATAAAACTGGGCAGGTCTGGAGAAGGCTGATAACCTCCTCCAAAGACTTCAGACTTCAAATGAAATATCACATGCTTACAGATGATCATTCTGAATGTTGAGTGCTGATTAATTGCTTATGGTAATGAAAAGCAGCAGAAATATTTTAAGACAGCATTAAATTTACATAGGTACAAATGCCACGTGCTATTGTTATTGTTTAGTTGTGTAAATCAGAGCTCTGAGGAACAATGACCTCTAAAGAGCTTATCCAAAGTTCACCTTCAAGGAGGATGTGATTCATTTGCCATGCTAACACAACTCATAATTTACTAATGAATGAGAATTGGAGGTGAAAAAGGAGGACATTAACTTATATGCTTCAGCTGTTTCTATGTTGGCCTTAGCAGCTGTTATCACCATGGGTCTGAAGCCCACTGGAGAGCTGTAGAGCCTTCAATGATCTTTCCTGTGGAGGTGTAGATCCTATAAGAATTCCACATGACAGCATCTTTGCTGAATCACTATATAGATATTGACATACTCTCATTGGTTGAAAGATGGGTTGTTGCAAAAAAACACTATTATGAACGGATTTATTTGCAAGCAATTGAATATCCCCTTGCATTTCTATCCAGACCGCATATCTTGTCATGTGTTAAACCATCAATGTAGCAGCTGGCATTTTAGGGTTGAAATCCACTTTTTGTGCCTCTTCTGTGTTCCCAATAAGTGGTTAAAAAAATCTTGCCACTGTTCAAATAGAACTATGAAAAAACTCTCAAACATACTTTGAAAGGTAAGTGCTGAAGGGTATTAAGACATTTTGATTGATGTTTAGCTGAGTTACATGGAGTGTAACTTCCTTTCTGCATTGTGAGAAAGTGAATGCCAGTGAGCATTTGGCCAGCTGGGGAAGGTATCACTAGGAGATAATGCTGGTTATGTTGACATCTAAAAGTCATTTTCATCCACATGACGCTGTGTTCAGCACCAGCACTCTGGTAGTACTCTCAGTTAGTATAATGGACCCATCTCCACCAAAAAGAATCTTTATATACTCTAAATTTTCTTTACTACTTTATGAGTTTGCTGAAGGCTGCACACTAGGCTGCTGTATTGCAGACTAACTTCCAAATGTCATACACGTTTATTTCACAAATTTTATCAGAAACTGATGTGTGAGTCTTAAAATTTACATTCAAACAGCTTCACACAAGTTAGTTAATGTCCTTTAGAGAATGTCCTGTTAGAAGCATTGCTGAAACTCCTTTGATTTGCAGTTATTGCAGCTAAGGCTGCTGGATGATGCAGTTTGGCTCTGTGCTGCATGGCCCACCATGTTTCGTAGTCATGTGTCTCAGCTCCATTAGCAGCATGCTGCCAGCCAGAGATAAGCCCATGGACAGGAGTGCTAGTCATGACAGATAAAAGCCCTAAACAATAGTTCAGTCCAGTGTCAGTCACTTAATATTAAAATTAAAATTAATATTAATATTAAAATAACAGAGCAACTCAGAATACTTAGTTGCAACAGTCAGAAGCTTTTCCATCCTTATTCAAGCTACAGGAGGACAAAAGATGTCAAATTCTTAGGTAGCTAGTGCTGTCATTGCGTCTCCTTCACTTCTGCAATCCATCCTCAGTCGCCCATGTGGTAAGATATCTAAGACTCTTCTTGTAACCTATGTATGCTGGGCCTTTCAAAGCATCCTTAAAGCTTGTCTTTGGAAAGATGGAAATGAGATCTTCGTGGATGACTCTTGTCTCCCAAGCTGAAAAAAAATCAAACAGGGAAATGTAGTGCCATGGGCTATTTTGCACTCTCTGCCAGCAAACCTGGGAAATGTCTCGGGCCATTCTTCTGAAATGCCTGTTCCCCAGAGCAGAAAATCCAGGTTGATGGTGTTCATGCTGTTTGACATTGCTGACCCAACATATTTTGCACCAGTATACCAGACTCCCTAAGGAAACTGGCAATGATGATACTAAAAGCACTGAACAAAAAGGGTTATGGAGTGGACCTGAAGAAAAAACAAGTAGAGAAGGTGGCCTTAACCAGGCTTTTGGATGGTACATGAAGGACAGGAGATAGGAACTGTCTGATTTCAAAGCTGTTCTTTTGCACTTAAATGCTCTGCTGTGAAGCATAGCTTTCCTCTCCCAGATCTCACTCTTTAAAAGCTTTCTAGACTTAGGGAGACAGTAGTGAGGCCATTTAGAGGCCAATGAGAACTCGAGGTCATAAAAAACCTGGAATGAGTTAGCATTTAAGCTTTCCTGGCTCAGCTTCTTCCTGTGAGAGGGACAATGTCTCACTTCTGTCACCAACACACTGGTGTCATTCAGGGCTACAATCCATCATCTGGTAGATCAGCTGTTATGCCACTAAGACTAGGGATCTTTAGGGGTATTTCCTTGCTTCTTGTGGTTTCCTCCAGCATCTTGTTGAGGATCTTGCTCTGTCTTTGGCATTGTAGCAGAGCAAGAGCGCATTTCAGCTTACCAAGCATGGCATTTCTACCCTGCCCTTGCAGTATGATGGCATTGGGCCAGGGATGGTTTCTGTACCCAGTGGAATCTGTGAGTGCAGAGAAAGAGGAACCTTTGAACATCCCTACTTGAAGCACTTGTCACTTCCCCTCCTCCTTCAGCCGTCCACTGAGTTTCTCAGTGCCCTTCACCACTGCACTGCACATTTGTAGCCTTACAAAGTCTCTGGATTTTTCCTACCACCCTTATCTCCATACTGATTTCTGTAGGAGTAGCTAGCCTATTGCTTGGAAGAGCAGAGATGCACGAATCTAAATATTAAACAGTCAATATTCCCAAGCCTGTGAAAGTCAGGCATGCATTCTCTTCTCTCTGAAGAGCTGTTCTCAAATATTTGCTAATCTTGTTTTTTCTAGTGTAAAAAATCCCAACTCAGAACTCTCATTAGCAACTATAAATTGATCAGTGCAAAATACTGCAGATGTTCTGTGAAAACTGGAGTTTGGATGCAGAGAAAATGATGGTGGGTGGGAATATAGAGCAAGTGAAAACTGTGAGGAAAGATGTGTTTTCAATCCTTATGGATAAAAGCCAATAGTGGAAGAGAATAAGGTTGTTCCAATATGAAATCTGGGAAAGTGTGTGGGAATCGTGATTTTAGAACCATATTGCTTTGGGAACCCTAAACCAAAATTTAGCAAAACACTGCCAGGTTTCCCAAATATAATCTTAGAGAATTCCATGAGCATTTGACAAGTTGCAGAACAAAATAAAACTAGAGCACAAGTTTTAAGGGAAAATAAGAAAGGACCAAATGAAGCAAAGCAGTGAATTCTAAGTCATAAAGCACTGGGAGACAGAGGAAATTCCAGCTGATGAGAAATGGCATTGCAGATGTGAGAGCAAACAGAGTTATGTAGTGTCCACTTGAGGGGATTTCTAATAGCTGATCAAGAGGCTTTCCTGCTCATAGTCTGGATTATTCTTTTCATAGCCAGGATTCCTCGATCCCATGTGATACCTAAATTAACAGCAAGGGCTTTCAGAGAAACCTGGGCATGTAAGAAGTGGGCTGGTATGGCTGTTAAGGTAATTCTTTAAGTAGTAAATATATATAAACATTATTAAAAGCTGTTTTATAATGTTTTATGATGTTTTGTAGTGTTTTAAATGAGCTGAACATTCAGCTTATTTACACAGTAAAAGTCTCTATAGGAGCTAGTCACTAGAACTTTTCCTTAGATACAGGGAAGGTGTCTCTCTAGTTGCTTGTGACCAACTTGAGCCATTTACTTTAAACATCAGTTGTACACTAGAGGTACACAATCCTCTCTATTAGTAACCTGCAAGTCTAATTGAAAACATTTTGTCACACAGCACAAAGATTTCCCAAAGTAATGCCAGATGCAAATCTTGTTTGGCCTGCCTATGATGTACCTAGTCCTAATAGCAGCAGCAAAAGGACCACTGCTATGTTTTGGAATAGATTATAAACAAATTGCTAGGTGATCCACTCCTCAAATTATGAAGAAAGAGGTGTTGAAGAGGATACATGATGAGCACCTCTATATGGAAAAAATATAAAAGTTCCCAGCTAGATCTACATTGCATTGGCTTCAAATTAAAATGCATATAGAGGAAAAACTCAAAAGAATGTGAAATATCAAAAGAAATCAAAATTTATCAAATAAAACCATCTGTGGTAATCACCCAAGAAACATTACATTCATGGCCTAGCATAGTCATAAATTACTGCCTCTTTCCTGGAAAAAATATGTATTGTTTTTGAAATGCTGTCTTTAATACACCAAAATAGTACAATTAGAAAACATGAGTGTTAAACATGTGATTTCCAGTAACAAAAACTAGAATAGTATATTAGTTGTGAGAGTCACAAAAGAGCACTGCAATTTGGTGGTCTGGAACTTACACACACAACAAATTAATTTGGATTTTACATATAACATTACAAATAGGTACAGTACAATAGGCTGTGAAAAAAAACATGTAAATGATAACAAGGGTTATTCAAAAAGCTAAATAACCAAATTCAGAACCTCATTTGGCATATCTGATTTATAGACTTCAAGTCTGGACTGCCACCTGCTGAAACGCTGTTCAATAGGACGCTTAGGCTTAATAGGGCTTAATTTTCATTATTAAACCTTGACTTCTACCCTATTCTTTCCTATAGCCCTTGGTGCTCCATGTCCCATGGATGGTATCATCATAACTATGAGCAAATTTCAGACTTTCTTCCTTTCTGTCCCTTGATTCCCCAGGTCAGTGTTGGTCTCCCCTCTGCTCACCCCCTGTGATTTGAGTAGTTTCTTTCCCTCCCCTTTGCCTGTTAAGATTTTACAACCAGGCTCAACCACTGGACTCACATTGCTGCATCTGAAAAACCAGATTAGACAATGTAGACTTGGTAACTGTCAAGCAAGTTGGAGTCTTCATGTTTGCAAGACCACAATAAGGGTGATGCATACACCCACGATATGGACATAAGCAACAAGATAAAGGTGAACCTTGCTATCATCTTTGCTGAGCAAGGGGGATTGGTAAAACAATTTGTGTAGCATCTTCCAGAGAAAGGACACAAGAAGTCTTGCAGGCTATGTAAGCACCAAGATCCAAACCAGAAGGGGCTGCAGGGAAATTGGTGGGTTGCATAGTATCAGTGGAGATTAAAATTCATGAAGTGCTCTGAACCACGGTCGTCATTTCAGATGCTAAGGGAGGATTGCTGAGATGTGATTTGATTAACTTGCAGTGGGTGTTTATCCTTCGGAAACGGTGCAGTAGGAGGAGAGTCAACCCTTCCAAGATTGATTGTGGTTGTGTGTCCCAGGATAGCCTTTTCATCCCTGCACACCCCAGAGTACTGCAGGAAGGAGCAGGAGTCTTCTCTAAGGGCTGTGTGTTTTTTGGGACCGAGGTTCCTGCTCATCAATTTCACCTCCAAGGCACTCTTCTGGGCTGCATTCAGGCAATTTCTGCACCTGGGGGTCCAGACCATATTCCCTGCTGGAGTTTGCCCTCATAATTATTCCTGGTGACTTGAGATCTCCAGTCTCACACTGTCACCCTATTTTTACTGAGTTTTTGTGCTTCACGATATGATGTTTTCATGGGTGGGCTCTCACTTGGAGCGGTAGGCTTGCAGCATCGGCTGTGCCACACAGAGTGATAGCGCAAGCAGCACCCCTTGTCCATTACTGCCAACATCTGAATTTTTTTAATGACAAAGGAAAAGCATTTTCACCGGTGCGAGACTCCTTTTCTTGCCTGTCAAATGCATAGGTGCGATCCGTGCGATCACTTGAACATCACCTGCATTAAGTTCGTTTCACCGGGAAGAGTAACAGGAGCCAGCGCTGCGTATCCTTGCTCTATGGAGCACCGATACCCTCTAGTGGTAAAACATCAGGTATTTTTAGGCAAAAGATGACTTCACTCCTAACTCGTCTTCTGTCTTCCTCTTGGACAAAAATCTGCACATCATCTTTAATTGACAGTGCTCTTCTGTTGAATGACATCGTAAATTCATGCCTTTAGTTTAAGTGGCTGATGATGTAATTTCCTTGGACTATTTTCAGTGTGTTTCACCTCTCATTAAATCATATAAACGGTACTTGTGAGCTGATGGGTGACTGAATTTTCACATGCAGATAAAAACGGCTTTAATGGAAAACCTCAAGTAGCAGCAGCTCAAGGCTTTAAATAGAGAATTAGTGATGGGATCACTGTAATGGCTGTAATGTGGCAGATCATTGCTGGTTTATAGCTAATGAAAGGAATCGTGTTGTCTTGGTTGAGTGCTCACTAGTTTGGTCATGGAGGCGCAGGACAGCTGGATCATGGGTCTTGGGAAGGCATTGAGCCACTGGCTTCATAATTGCAGGTTGGGGACATCAATGTATGGTGTGACAAAGCACGCTTGAGGGCATGGCAGGAACATCACAGAATTACTATGTTAACTGATGAGTATCTTGATCAGGGGACTGTAGTTATAGATAAATGCAAAAGACACATTCTGGGCCCAAAAGCTCTTTCCTACCAACCACATAACTCATGCTCTAGAGCATGGCTGGTGAGTGGGAAAAGGTGAAACATCAAAGAAATTCAGAGTTATTCAGCATGAAGAAACACATTTATTTCTGTTCTAACCTTTCTCAAAATGGCTGATGTGAAATTTTCCTGACATAAGAAACTTCAGTCTGAACAGCTAATATTGGGAAAGCCACAGCAAAGTAATCCTTCAGGGTCTGATGTGAAATGTTTCACTGTTGCCTATTCTTTGCATGGAGGGTGCCAGTTGATGCTGTTTGGAGGAAATTCACCCCCCCAGAGGCAGCAAGAGCTGTCTGGAGCTCACCTCTTTCCTTTCACTCCAGCTGCAAAAATGGAAATTCTCATAACACGCTCCCTTAGCCCTAGATTTCCTCATACATGAATGAAACCAAAACCCAGTACAGGTTAGAGGACATGTGTGTCTGAGCTGAGTCCTTGATCACTGTCTCCACACTGCAGGCAGTAGACTCTGCTCATTTCACCCAGTGAAACAAAGTAGAGTTTTATTCAGCAAGAAATAAATCACAGTTTAGGATTCAGATTGTAATTCAATGCAGGTATTACACACTAAACACAGTTTGATTCTTAACAAGCTTTTTTCCCTGGATGATTTCAGTACCTAACGCCTATCACTTCTTTGATGTACCCTAACCACGAAACCAGGGATACAGAGCTCTATGGAGACATTCTTCCAATTTACTCACTAAGCTCTGAAATATTTCCATGGCCACCTTCCCCTTTGTTCCCGTGGATCAGATTTTAGGAGCACATTAAAATGCCTATGATCTGGGTACATGAAGTACCAAAATATAAGCTCCCCCCACTCTGCTTCACAGTAATCACATATGAGATGCCCTTGATTTTTCTCACTACTTTTTGTATAAAAGATTTTGAACAGCTGAAACCTGGGGATAGTTTCACAAAGCTGATCAACATGACTTTAGATAGAACTGAATTGGATTTACCAGCAGTGGGAGTTAAATTTTAAGTCAAATCTCTGTTCTGGAGCCTCACAGACAGACAATAATACAGGGGCAGTGATTTATCATGCATCGTGTTTACTGGAGAGCAGAATTTCACTCTCTATTGTTTAATTTTCAAACCTTTTTAACTTTTGCATTGTTTCATCTGCGTGGAAATGAATGAAAAAAAGAGAAATGCAGTGCAGTTTTCAAGGGAGGGTTTTTCCTGGTGCTGCATTGTAGTGAAGCGTTTACTGTTTCTCAGGTCTCAGGACATGCCAAGTAGATTCATTGCAGTCACTGCAGTGCCATTTTCTGAAGCACACAACACATCAGCTTGGAAAAGACCTCCTGAGCATTATAGTCCTTTGCCTGTGTGTACATATATATATATATATATACACACATATATATATAAAATCCCTTCCCAAAATGCATTATCACTCACTTCCTTCTTGAAGCATGCAAACAAGTTACTTAATGCATTTCAGTAGCAGCACCATTCTGATTTAGGCTCTTGTCAGGATTTCCTGACAACAAGCCTCACCTGTCCAGGTTGAGAACCCTTGATCTTCCTGAGATCCCACCTGACTGCTCACCAATAGTAGTAGCCATCCCTTAAAGGTCTTTAACTAGGATTTTATAGCCAATATCTCCAGTGCTAATACCGAGAGGGGTAACAGTGCTGTGGTTTCCCCTTCTATTTCATTCCAGGTTTCTGATTGTCTTGGGGTGTTTGATCTTAGCTGTCCTGACAACTTTCAAGGAGTATGAAACTGTTTCAGGAGACTGGCTCCTCTTGCTGGTAAGTAGAGTGTGGGCATTGCATCACCCTGGTAATGTCCTTGAATGGAAATCAGCCCCATCAGCAGTGATGGAAACTTACTCCCAGCTCTGCATGCAATAAGATTGCTTCTGCTGGTCATGGACAATGACTTTACACTTATATATTGGATAGTTCCTGGTCCATTGTCAACACTGACCGAGTAAAAAATAAGTTTGGAGAGGGGAAAAATACTGAGACTTTTAAATAATGTTTTTTCAGCATTTGACTGACAGTTCTCCTATCAAAACATCAGGAAATTTCCTATTGACCACGCCAGAGTGCATTTGAAAACTCACTTTTTTTTTGATCTTTTAACAATTTCAATTCATTCTATAATATTCTACCAATCCCAGCATTTCTTTCAAGGAAGGTCATCAGAATTGGACTCACGCTTATACCCAACAGCAGCATGATTGGAATTGTTGCAGTCAGTGCCTCTGATGACTCTCCATGACAGAAAATGTGCTGGTAGCAAATATATTGCTTTCTGTGTGTGTTTGCAGCATGCTTGTTTTATAAGTGCTGGAGTTCATGCTCAAGACTGTATTTCTGCAGGCCTTCCATTTGGCAGAAGATGCAAAAATCTCACCAAGTATAAACATGATGTGTTAATCATTGTATGAGAATGACCCTTTTGTCCCATAGGTAGCATCAGAGAGCATAATGCCTCACTTAATCTGGCCTTGTAGAAAAGCATCAGAAAGCGTAGTTCCAGGAACTAAATTTCCATTTTCCCTTGTACCCCCAGAGACATGTAGATCCAAGAAAGAACTAAATGCCAAAAGGAATGAAATGTGAACTCCTGTTGCATGTTCCATCTCAAAAAGCACCTATATGAAAACACCCTCATCCCCTAGGGAATGGGAAGCTGACTTTTCATCTCTGTTACCTTGCACAGACCCATCTTTTCACATTAGAAAAGGCCTGAGTTTATTTTTCCTTTTCCTGTGCTTGTTTTTTTATAGCTCTCAGCAGTTTACAGAAGTGCCTAGCTACTGTGGGTATGAGCATCAGGGAAAATCCCCTTTTCCTCCTTACCAGGTATTCACACAGAGGAAAAGAGAGGAAAACTAACTGTGTGCCCCATGCTGCCATTGGCTCATCTCTGCTGAGCACTCCAGAGAAGCTGTCTCTTCCCCTTTCCCTCCCCATGCTTAGAAGAGTTCTTGAGCAAGGTGGAAAATCCCATTCTTCTGTGCACCAGAAAATTAAGGGAATAACATATGCATTAAATTTGTTTTCTATGTGCTTTTATTTATGCCATAAATTTATGACCATATGAATATACTGTATCTTGTTCTATCTCTATATATATGGCTGCATGAACAAGATGCTGGTGGGTAACCAGAGGAGGTCTTTTTATGAAGTAACAGCCTTTCTATTAAGACAGGTAAACGCTTTACATTTACAGCAGGGTCACATCCTTTCTGCAGAGTACTGACCAGGCTATAGAGTTATGTCCCGCTTTGCCTTGCTTCTTTATCAACCCATATTCTTCTGCCCACTCTTTTCCTCTCTTTATCTCACACACACACCCCAGTGCTAGCATTTCACCTGGTTCCTTCAACTATATCCTCATGTCCTGAATTACTGCTAAACTTGCTATGAGTCTAACAGTGTAGCTTGTGTCTTTGATACAGGAAACTTTTGCCATTTTCATCTTTGGAGCAGAGTTTGCCTTAAGAATCTGGGCTGCTGGGTGTTGCTGTCGCTACAAAGGATGGAGGGGGAGACTGAAATTTGCCAGGAAGCCTTTGTGTATGCTGGGTAAGAACATGCTCCCTGCTACTGTTTTCCTTTATGTCCTTTTCCTTCTAAGCCAGTTGGGGTGGGTGGCAGCCCCAGGAAAACAGGCAATGGCAGTGAAATCAGATCTTCACTTTGTCATAGGAAGCTGTGTCCTGCTTGGAGTAGCTATTTGAAGTACCCCATAATAACAGTTAATTTGAAGGAGACTTGAGTAGCTGATCAGTGAGGGAAAACATATTCTTTTACCCTTTAAACGCATTTTCTTGTCCTGAGCCCCACTGCATTTTCCTTAAGCCACCCCCAAATATACTCTGTCTGCCTTCAGTTTCAAACCACTTCAGATCCCAGCCCCATACCACCTTCCTCAGCCCTCTTTCAAATTCAGATGTGGTGTTTTACCTTTGTAATGTTGGTCTACATTTACAAACAAGTATATTTGTGATTGCACCCATGTTATCTTTCAGGCTTGGAAGGTACTGCCTATAAGTATCCATAAAACTACTCATTATACGTGTTTGAATCCCTTCCTACAACTCCCTATTCTACCCACAAACCAGCCAATGGACACTTAGAAGCTCATTCTGCCCTGAGCACCTGTCATGAACATCCACATTTGTTCGATTCCAAGCCCCCCCCCCCCATTTGTTTTGGTGTTCTTCAGGCCAAGAACTTGCTTTTTTTGTTCTTTATTTGTAGGCACATAGCACTCTGGGGAGCCATAGGAATACTCGTCACTCTCTTCCCTCTTCCTCTTTTTGTTCATCTTATGGGTCTAAATGGGACACAAAATTGGAACAAATTTTCTTTGTGCATCTGTGCTATCTTCAATCTAGCAATGCTCCTTTGGGTGCTACTGTTGTATAAGTACTTCTTCTGCTTCTAATAGCATTGTGAAGGCAATAGAGTGTGGTGTTAGCAAGTGCAATTGGTACTATCTCATGCCTTCTCAGTAAAAGTGTCATCTCATTTCTGATAATGAGTCTTTACTGATATCTGAGTTGAAAACAGAAAAGATCCTGGATTTATTAATACAATCTCTTGGCTGTTATTAGCACAAGTTTGTTTTGGGAATGACTGAAAGTGAATAAATCCAAAATCCATCCGGTGTCACTCTTTTTTAGCTGAAAACAGAATATGAAGAGTATTTAAAGACTGGGTGTCCAGAGAAGGTTTGAAGCCTTTTGATACCACCTTTTTTCTTGCGTATGCACAGGATCACAAAGCAGAGGGCAAACAAGGAAAAGAAAAGAAAAGAAATAAACCAAGAAGGAGCAATGCAATTTGCATTTCAAACCTCTTCTGTTGATCAGCATGTTGGCCCTGTGAGCCTTACAGAAAATAGTAGTACTGGCTTTTAGATTTTAATGGGAAAACTCAGCCAAAAGAACAAAGTACTGGATGCACTATAAAGACATGAGTTTCTCATCTGCTGACCTGTTCTTTGTGGTGCTCCTGTGGGACAGATGCATCTAAGGCTGTTTTTCTGTCAGCGTTAGGACACTGTTTTCTGTCAGCATCCCTAAACTGGCTGAGACTGTCTCAAGTCCAGTGCATGGACCTCTAAATAGATTACGAGGCTTTCTGGAGGGTTCTGTGCATGATGCTGACTGTGTGCAGGTGCAAGTATCTGTTTAATTGGCAAGAGAAAGCATTTTCAGGCAGCTTTAAAATTTGCCTAGGGAAATCTGGAGCATGACCAGATGGGATTAAGAAGCAGGTGATGGGGCCACTTTTGTTGGCAGGCTTTGTTCTTTTTATTTTGCAGATATCTTCGTGCTGATTGCTTCAGTGCCAGTGGTTGCGGTTGGGAACCAGGGCAATGTTCTGGCCACATCTCTCAGAAGCCTCCGCTTCCTTCAGATCCTACGGATGCTCCGAATGGATAGGCGGGGAGGCACATGGAAACTTTTAGGATCAGCAATTTGTGCACATAGCAAAGTAAGTGATGAACTCGCAGGGTTCAGATGGGGTTTCGGGGAGAGACATTGAAGGGAAAGAGAGAGGATGCACAGGTGCAGCAGGGTCCTGGGACTATGTCCAGTACTTCAAGCAATAGTTTTGTTCTTTCAGCTTTATTCTCTCCTCCAATCTGAACCATTTCTGGCCTGTGTTTTATCCTTCTATACTCAATAGTGGTGCTGGGAAATGATGAAAGAGCGTTCATTCCCACAGTCATTACAACAAGAATTTTGCCATTACACTGAATGAGAGCAGGGACATCCCTTTAATGGTGAAGCATGTTGAAATGTCTGACAGAAATACCCCTGTAGTTGCAACGTATTTGTAGTGGCTTCTCATACTTCTCTGATCGACAGATGGAGCAGGACTCTGAAGGGATGAAAAGAAGCTGGTTAGCTGAAATGTAGTGTCAAAGAGAGCCACTGGTATAATTTGTCTTTGGAAGCACAGGTCAGACAATACGAAGATGCACACAGTGTGGACCCAGACAGAGAGTAGTTCTAAATTCATCTTTTCTTGGTCTAACTTGATGCTATACTCAGACACATCTTGTCTCGCACCAGACAGATACATTGTGTTCTGGTATTTTCACCAAACATTACTACAAGTTAAAAGCTATCTGCATAAAAATCCTCCAGATGAGGTTTCTTATCTGCACAGGGTGTAGGAAAATTGCGTATATGTGTTCTGTGCGGCTTTTTCTTACCCGTGAATGACATTCCTGACATTTTAGGGGTTTTGAGGATTAAAATGCCAGCTGGCACAGCATAATTGGACTTTGCTGCTTTGTGGTGGCTGATAGGGGTACCCACCAGGCTTTATTTCATACCAGCTTCTGTTTCTTCCCCATATAAACTTGCTACATGGCAGGTGGCACATAAACACTTATGTCAAAAGTGGTTCTCAGGAAGCTCAGATAATGGAAGAAGTCTGTGTGCCAGAGCCATTGCTTGGAATTTGTTTAAGGCTTTACTGGAGACACTAAAAAACCAAGGTTAGCCAACAAATATCCTTCTGTGGCTGCAGACCAGGAATTAGCCAGTTTCTGGTTGGCTTATCTCAAGACTCAATTATGAAATTCTCAGCTACAGCTTTACTTTACTTTTTTAAATTTGTTTTATTTTAATTAAATTATTTTAGTCTAATTCTTTTTAATTTGGTTTTATTTTATTTTATTTCAATGCAGTTCTCAGAAAATAAAAGGAAGCGGAACACTGACTTTTACCCACTTTGGAAGACCTTCACCAAAAATGTTTCTGCTTTGTTTCAGACATTGCTGGGAATTTAACTTGGGTCACTGCACCTCCCACCTCAGTGGGTTTAGCCACACACTCTACTTTAGTCACTGTCTCTAAACTAAGGAAGCTCAGGGTTTTTTTCACACAGATGATTTTCAAGGTCTGTTCTTATTGCATCAATTCATCATGAAAACATAATTCATGGTGGACCCTGGTACATCCTGCAGCCTTGCCTCTCTGGAAGTAGGGATTAGGCAGAGCTGTCATTTGCCTGCCAAAGCTGACCAAACCTATAGGCAGCCAGAATGAGAAGAGTCATGGTCAGGGACAGAGCCCTGCAGCATCCTACATCATGAGTGTAGCTAAACCCTTAACCCAGCTTTATGCAGAGCTATAACTACAGATTGCTCCAAGCTGTTCCCAAGGAACACGCCATGTATGGGCTAATTCTTGTAAATCTCTGCATTATTTCCCAGTAAGTGCTGAGCTGGGCTGGCCATGGGTTGTGACCAAGCAGCAGCAACAGCTCTGCTGTTATCAGCTTCATGCTTCCTCTCTCTTGGCATTTACTCTGCCTCAGTGGGTATTGAGGCTGTTTTCAGCCCCTCCATTCCCCATCTGTTTCTTTTGCAGGAGCTCATCACTGCTTGGTACATCGGGTTCCTGACGCTCATCCTATCCTCGTTTCTTGTTTATCTGGTTGAAAAAGATGTTCCTGAAAAGGATGCTAATGGGGTGGAGATGAAGGAAGAGTTTGAAACTTATGCAGATGCACTGTGGTGGGGGCTGGTAAGTGAATCCAAAAATACCTTATCTAAAAACTTCATATCCAAGAAGAGAAAAAATACGTTAGGGATGCTAGGGATCACAGTAGTGCTACTCTGGGGTGAGAAGCATGATACTGGAAGAACATTACCAGAGTATGGATGCCACTACAACTAAGTAGCAGATTTTACACCACTGTTGATTTTCAGTCAGACACCTTTAAGTGCTTAAACCTTCTTTGGAAATCAGTCTCTGCTGGTTTCTGGAAACCACTCTTTTAGAGGGGTGTCTTTTGATGTATAACTGCACTGGCAGAACATATGCCTATGGGAGACTTAGCTCTAGTGACAGCAGTAGCTTGCCACTGAGAACTACATCTCCCAGAAAATGGCAGAACCAGAGCTGGCCAATGGACTGTTCTGTTGGGATAGCAAAGTGTATCAAAGGCTTAAGAGACACTCAAGGGAGTTTGGTCTATAAAGAGCCAATGACTGAGGATGTTTCTGGATTCTGATGTGGGAAGTAGAAACATGTTTCTGAAAAGGATAACTCAACAATTCTTTTATGTCTCAATGTGCATACCCCCAGAATTGATCAGGGTACGACACTGGTTGTGAAATACTGAGCAAGAGGGATCTTTGATACATCTGTTCTTGCCTCTTCTCATGAAGAGACAAGTATCGGTTTGCACGACTGCTCATTTGATCACAAACTATTCCTGCCACCTGGTAGACAGAATTCATGTTGCTTTGCTACCAATAGTTAGAGGAATCCATAACATGCTGTGATTAAACTTCAGTAGCGTATTTTTTATTTGATGTAGTTCACTCATAAATGGCAAGATCCTTCTACCCCATTATTAATCAAAAGGTCCCAAGTATTGTATGGAACACCTGGATATTTTCATATCCTTTCATATCCAGGACACTTAGGTAAAGTCTCACTGGTGATAAGAGATACACAGTTGGAAATAAGGAACTGTGTAGGAAAGGAACAAGTTTTCACAATGTCATCTTTGTTTTAACAACACTGGGACTTCAGAAAGAGGTAGTCCTGATTGGTTTTTAAAGCCCTGCAAGCTATTAACTGGCAAGTCCCACTCCTAAGTGTGCCGTCATGATGGGCAGAAGACTCACTTTGCATGGAACGTCACGTAGAGTTCCCTTTCAGCAAATGCATCCTAGGGAGGTAGCTGCTCTAAGACTAATTCCATTCTCCCTATCTCAATACCTCTGGACCATGATACCATTAAAATGATTGGTTGGCCCATCATCAAGATCCTGCATGAGGAGGCTGCATGAGCACCCGCAATGCTAAATGCAGGTTTCATGGTGGCATTTAAAGCAGAGCTTTTGGCCTTGTTTTTCTTATGGGAGGTCCTGGTCATTCTGCCCACAGATCACCCTTGCTACGATTGGATATGGTGACAAGACCCCCAAAACATGGGAGGGACGGCTGATTGCAGCTACTTTCTCTCTTATTGGAGTGTCTTTCTTTGCTCTTCCTGCAGTAAGTACCTTCTCCCTCCTCTGTTAGCCACAGCCCACTGCTGTACACTTGCAAAATGAAGGCAATCAAAACTGCCAGTGGAATCAAAACCCCTAGTTAAGAAACAATTCAGGCACTTGAGCTGGTCTAGATCAGTAAATCAAACTCCTTCCCAAATTTGCATGCAGCCTATTTGGTATGTGATACACCAATACTTCTTGAACCATGTGTGGGCACTGTCTGAGACAGTGCTACTTGGCACAGGACAAAATTAATCCAGCAAGTTAACAGTCTGGGCAGTCACAGGGCACTTTATGAGCCTGTACCCTGGCCCAGGTTAGTTTGCTGGTACTGACATATCCACACAAGATGTATTTTTAAAGGATTTGGGGCCTGTTTTGTTAAAAATTAGGGTAGAATCCACCTTACCCAGCTCTGAACACTTGCAAGTTAGAGATCTACATGTGAGTAATCATAGCAGACCAGTGGCCATCCTTTATAACCAGTGCAGCTGTGCAAGTATTTCATGTCAGTCTTCTGGGGAAATAATTCCTAGAGAAGACCTCTGACACCACCATGGAAGTGTCATTTCTAGCCACTAAGATTAAAGGGAATTTAGACAGCAGATGACAGTACAGGTATTTTTGACCTAGCCGTGTGAATCCTCCTCTGGTTACTTAAGAAATTATCTCTAAATTGCTTTTGAAAGTATATTCTTTCTTGTGTTACATGGGCCAAATATTTGCTTTGTCTGCAAAGTCCTCAGGTAAGAGCAAGACAAGATCTGAGTGAGATGGGCTGAACAGCAATAGGAACCATGCCAAGTCCAGGTTTTAAGATATTTTTCCTTTACATCAAGACATGGAAAGCATTTCACAGAGAATGGGAAGCCCCACACACCCAAATCCAGAGTATGCCTAGCATAGATCTTTTATCACTCAAGCACAGTTTGTGTCTACCTGAGTGGAAAGTAATACACCAGCTTGGTATCTCCAGCTTGGAAAGCAGTAGGCAAAAAACCTGTTGAGGACTTTAAGATGATACAATGTGGCCTGTGGTCCTCCAGAGGATCATGAGAGCCTGGTGTCTTGTGAGTGGAATAATGGGAAGGTCATGCTGCACTGCACAAAGCTTCCACGTAGCCATCTCCTTCTCCACCCACAGGCCTGTTTCCTCTCAAGTTAATCCAGCCTTTTCTGAGTAAGAAACACCTAAAATCTTGCATCCCTCTGTGCTTTCAGGGCATTTTGGGCTCAGGACTGGCACTGAAGGTCCAAGAGCAACATCGTCAAAAGCATTTTGAGAAAAGAAGAAAGCCAGCAGCTGAACTCATCCAGGTTTGCAGCTACTTATCCCCTCCTTGATAAAGTGTTGTGTATGAAGACTGGTACGTCATGTTAAGAAGGGTGACCCCTTTCCAAATTCTCATTTCCCATTGCAGGAGGTGAGAAGCTGTGTTTATAGAGGAGTTAGGGTTTGGTTTTTTTTTTTGGTTTTTTTTTTACGTTGAGCAAGATAATCCAGAGATCCTTGCAGTTTTTGAGGAGGGAATCTTTCAATTCCCAGAATACCTTTCATAAGAACAGTGTCTATAGTGTCTTTAGTGTCTTTTCTCATCCACCAGCTTCTGGAAACCAACCAACTGCTGCATTAGCGCCACAAAATCACAGAAAACAAGCTGTCGAAAACATATTCTTCCCAGAATCCAGGTTTTGTCAGTTCCCTTGTGAGAGTGCTTTTATGTGCAAACAAAGTTAAGTTGTTATTGATGTGAAAACAGCAATAGAAATAACACAACAGACAAGTGACTGTTTCAGTCAAGGCAAATGATGTAAATAGTATGTGTGGTTTGTAAGAACTGAAACACATCCTGGATTTTCTGTTATATCACTGGACTATCAGAGGATTTGATGGGAAGAGACTCCTTATCTTACTTGGACAACAGTTATGGCCTTTGCTACCAATTCAGAAAATGAAGCTTAAAATTACTAGTTCAGGGGCTGACAAATTTGACAGGAGTTACTTGTAGTATGTGTGGAGCTCACCCTGATGGCAGTGAAGTCAATGGCATCATTTCCATAAGGGTACAGAGAATGGTTCTGTGATATCAGATGGAAGTATTGTTTGGGACTGCTCAGGATCAAACCGGTCCTCAGGAAAACAGGCTGAGTGGCGTATTATGCTCTTCTCATTAAAACCACTCGTTAGCAAACAGAATGGGCTGCAGGGGTCATCTGTGAATTGAATTCACCTTTTAAATTAAAGCATCTCCACTTAGCAGGAGCTAATTTAGCTACAGTGGTTTTAGGTAACTGCTGAAAGAATTTTGATTAGAGCTGAATGCTGAAATAGAAAATTGCTTCGCAAACTTTCCTATGAGGATACACTAGATAGTAAACTAGCTTAAGCCAGAAATAGTGGACAAATCCAGCATTAATGGAAGCTCTTTTAGACACACCAGACAGGAGAATAAAACAAGTTTAGTCAAATGTAATGTCTTGTTGATGTTGGTAGTTCTCTCCGTGTCCTGGTTGCTTTAACAGCCCTCCTAGTGCCATAATCCAGTGTCAATAATTTATCCATATGGTGGCACTCATTAAGTATGGCTGATGAGTAACTAATCTCTAGATAATCATTCAGGTGTATTGTTATGTTCTTTGAAGCAATCTTGCTGCTGTCATCTTGGAGAATAGCTTTACCTAAAACTAGTTATTTCCTTTCTCTTGTAATTCAGGCTGCCTGGAGATACTATGCCACTAACCCCAACAGGATTGATCTAGTTGCTACCTGGAGGTTTTATGAATCAATTGTATCATTTCCATTTTTTAGGTAAGTGAATTGTCCACCTCCCTATTTTCTATGAAGTAAAAGGACAGGAAGCATAGACTTTATATTGATCAGTGAGGCTTTTGCAGGCAACACATCATTGCCAGTTAACTTCCTAACTGAGAATGAAAAACATGCTCTTGGCTTCTGGATCCATTTTTGCCTTCCCTTGGAGCGACATATTGGGGCACATGGATTAATCAATCAGTGGTTCTCATGTTGGCATTAAACAGAGAAGGCTGCATCACCATCACCTTCCATTTGTAACACTTAGGAATTTATCGTCCTGGAAATCTCATTTTCTCCCTCTGTAGTTTTGATCCTGATAAAGTTTTAGCCCTGGATTTCAGAGGTGTGTGTACTTCTCACACCCTCTATGATGCAGTCATGTGTTTTAAGTTATGGGCTATGCAGAAAAATCTTAGTTTTCCTTCTTTACCTCAACAGGACTGAGAATTTTGTTGTTCACAGAGGTGGCCATGGCATGTGAACATAATTAATGCTTGTTAAAGGCTTCTCTTTTGGCAATAGCAATTGACCAAGGGGATAATTCAGTGGAGGACAGCCAAAGCATGTTTAAAACTGCCTCCCACTGAAACTATTCACTGAAGGTTCACAAGAAAACTTTTCTAGGGAGTTGGGGTCATGGTTTTATTTTAATCACCACTTCTGAGTTCAGTGGAAAACATTCCATACCTAAATACATTCAGACTTAATGGATGCTCATGTTTATGGATATGAGGCTGTCTGAGCCTCATTTTTCTTGTCTTTCAAACAGGTACTTTCTTCACCTTGAGGTCTTAACATGTTAAAATGTTTCCCTATGAAAACAAGACTTTTAGCTATAGACTATCCGCTAGTAGCGGGCATTACTTATCCAAGTTTATGCTTAAACTTTCATTCTTGACCTCCTGTTATGCGTCATTCAGAGAAAAAATGTACTCTTAAACTACTGCTCAGCTCGAAGGACTCCACATATAAGTTGTGCTCAATGAGCTAATATTGCAACTGTAGATGCTGCTCAAAATTGACTTGCAGAAACATTTCAGGCTCCTACCTTCACAAAGGGCAAATTAGAAACGCTAAGTCTTTCTTTGTTATATTCACGATACACTACTTTAGGATTGATTTCACATATGTCAAAAAGGAAACCTCAAGAAAAAATACAAAAAATGTTTAATTGCGGCTTAATGTATTTCCCTTTTTTTTTTTATTCCTTCTCGTGCTCTATGTATTTACAAATTCTCCATTACAGAGGCATTTCTAGAGGGTTTCTTGACCTCAGGCTTTGTTCAGAGAATAATTCTCAGGCTTGCCTGGAGTCTAGGTTTGTTACTGTGTCTTCAAGCTTGTTTGTTGTATGTATGTAGGTTCTTCTGTGATTCAGATGTGATCTGAAATTTAAGAGGTGCTTTGCAAATAAGGTCCTGGGAGAGAGGGCAATGGAGTTCACTTCTCACCAAAGACTGGATTGCCAGACTAAGCAGCACAGATTGGTTTCAGGAACCTATATCGCTTTCTCTCCTTTATGGCTAGTTGAAAATGCAGCTTTTATTCTGCTATCACAGAACAAAAGAGGTATAAACTATTAGGAAGAGATTTGCAATTTATGTTTTAAAAATTTGCTGAATTTATTATGTAATTCTTCTCTTCTTGTTTTCTTGTAATGCTTCCTCTCTTCTATAAAAGGAAAGAGCAATTGGATGGCACTGCCAGGTATGTAGCTGCCATTATTATAGCTGCCATTATTATAGCCTTGTTTTAATACAGTTGTTGGAGGATGCAGGTTAAATGGTTCTTTGTGGATTCATGAGCTGTTAACTAAAACATGCTACTAACACTACAGATAGTCATTAAAAATGGTTAACCAATCCATTTCCTAATTGCTTGCTTTTTTTCCCGGTTTAACAACACAGCTAAAATACTAATAATATAAACGCAGTGTTGCTTGCTGGTTGTCTGTAAGCAGCTTTATTGTTTGTTATGATTAATCATAGTCTATATTTCTTCTGATCCATGTCAGAAAACCAGGATTTAGCATCCAGATTGTTCTGGGATGACTTTAAAGTTCTGTTTCATGTTACTGCTTAACAGTCCTGTACAGAGCAATGTTGCCATGTAAGGGATCAAGTCTGTGTCAGTTCACCATGTGCAAAGATTTCTGGAAGATAAATACTAAGATGGATGGCTAAGACAGATCAGCATCATAGCCAGTGTCTCTGGCAGTACTAGAAAAGATACATTAGGTTTGAGGTCTTGGTCCCACCACTGCTGAAAGAGATGGTAAAGTTCCCAGTCACTCTGGGAGAATTTACAAGCAGAGGGAATGAAAGAAAAACTGATCCTAATGCCAGTCAGTCACTGAAGACTAAAGCAGAGCAGTCATTGCCAGTCAACTTTCAAGGTCTCAGATGGAAATGGCATATTTATAACCCCCTCCAGCTAAGTTGCAGACTTAAGAGCACATAAAATAATTCAACTTCTTGGGCTGAAAACATGAAATACTTAATGCTAAATTGCTATCAATGGATCACCCACAATGAATGTCAGCAGCAATTAAAAGGATTAATAGTTCCTCAGACCTGTGCTTAAGCTATTTCTATTTGCATCCCCATTTGCAGCACAGAGAAAAAAAGCAAGAATTGCAGCAAAATTTGAAAGCTGTTAGCAGTCAAGCCTGGGTTCTAGACCCTGTCCTGATGAGAAGTTATCTTTTTCTTTTTGCTTTTAAACATTTCATGCAACACATGACAGCTTCAGTAAAGGAAAGGGGGAAAATAACATTCACACTTGCAGTTCTGCTATGAATGTTTGGGGTTCAAACCTCCTTTAACAGAGAAGAAAAACCTATCCCAAGTTTTCTTACTATACAGGCAAGTGCTGTAGTGCTGAATTATTTGGAAAGATATCGATCTTCCCCCTCCTGCCACCATCATCATGAGCGAGTTGCCTAGTTTGTGAACCCCTATGAATCTTGAGTACTGTACATCCATGACACTGCCCAGGCTAAACAGTCAGGAGGAAGCTCAGTTGTATTAATGTAGGTGTCTGGAGATTTTAGCCATCTCGAGTTTGGCAGCAGCTGAATTTTAGCGTTTAATATATAGGAGAGGTCTTAGGAGCTGAAATCCTTTTTGAGTATGTAACTCCATACATTAAGCCAAAGCATGTTCTGACTCAGATGCTGCAGCAGATTAAAAACAGGCAAGCGAATGATTGCTGCAGTTTGCTGTTGGTCACAGCCTCACTAGAGAAGCTCCTGCACCTGCAGTGGCAGAACAGTTTGTGGAATAGCTTCTGAGTTAGTGTATCTTTAAGGTCAGTAGAAGAAGTCATTTTCTGTTGATGCACTGGATTAAAAATGGAAAAGAATGACTCATGGCTCAAAATCTGTAAAACTGTAATCCCAAGGCCCCTTTTTCTATCTGGATAGATCTTGATTTTATGTTGTGACATATATAATAACCTTCCGCAAAATAATCAGTAAACCTGTATTGGAGCTTTCCTGTTAGCAGGAATGTGTTTGTGGAAGTAAGCAGTCAATTAAAAGGATTGGAAACCCTCCAGGTAAACAGACAAATGATGGTACTTGTGGGAGCATCCACTGACTTCAGTAGACATGGGACTCAGCCATAAAATCTGGTTGTTTTGACAGTTCCACCTCCCATCTTTCATAAAACTCTTATTTGCAGACCAGATAATTAAAAAAAAAAGTCATCTTCCTCCTACAGTGATTTAGTATAGAAAGTATTACTCATACTTCATTGCAGTTTGTGTTTAAGACTCTATTGAAATAAATGAGCAATAAGGGAACACAGTCCTATTGGAGAGAACAGCCCATGAGTGAACTCAGTCTCCAGGTTCTTGCATCAGTTAACTACTTAATGGGAAAGCTGTAGTAATAAACAGTTTTATCTGAATGGTGATTGATAAAGGAGAGAGAAGAATTGGTCCAAAGCTTGCCCAGAAGGGTCAGAAAAATTACCTGGTTAATAAACTAAAATAAGGCCTTCCTGTGAGAAAATGATGGGTGGCACCTTCAGCAACAGGGTTTCTATTCAGTGGTGTGAACGGTCTTTAGGAACTCCACAGTAATGGAGCTGAACTCTATGAGAGGTCCTTCTAGGATCAATCCTTGGAAGCAGGAGTTGGCACCATGACAAAGTCACAGCTAGACATAGCTTCTTGTTGTTCTTAGACCATTTGGGAAAACCACACGGGAGACAACAGAGTGGAAGAGTCCATTTCAGAAGCTGGATCACAAGGCAAGTCTGCTGGGAAGGACTTGTGATTGTAGAACGCCAATTAAATTTCGGCAGCAGCCCAAGGCTTTATTGAAGCTCCCTTTAAACTAAAGCTGTGAAGATGTGAGATATGATGAAAAGCACATTGGACTACCCTTCAGCTAAACAGTAGGCTGGGTTCTGTAAGCAGTGAATTGGAACATCTGATGCTGCTCTCTTAAGAGTAGCATTTTCCCTACATGCTCTCTATAATCCCCCAAACCAGGAAGAACTGGGGTTATGTTATTCACTGCTCACTGGTGAGGAGTTGACTGACTTCATGCCAGAGATGCGGCTACCTTACTTTTCCTTAATCACTGCCGTAACCTAGCACACCATGAAATCTAGTCCTTCCTATTATGCAAGTATGAAAGAGTGCATATGATGTAGTGCATTTCTGTATTGCCAGTAGTAAGGGGATAATGAAAATAAAATCATATTTTTAAAGGTGGAAAATGTCACTGTCAACATTTCTTCTTAATACATCTGCCCAAAACATGAAGGGGTAAGAAAAAAGGCACTCTGATCTATACACTACATTAACTACAAATGAAAGGCTGTTCCCATTCTTTTTCATAGCGCTTTTCATGGGTAATCATTAACGTCTCATCTTAATAACTTTTCTTCACTTTACAGTAATGTCATGTTTAGTAGGGAGTCATTCTTTGGATCAAGCCTCACAAGAAAACTTAGGTATATACATTCAAGTAACAATCAAGCCTTACTCTTTTCATATTTCTTGCATGCCATTCTCTGCCTGCACTTTCTGTTTTTACTACAGTAGTTCATCTAACCACCATAAAAAGGGCGATAAGACTGGAAAGTTATTTAAGCATAAAAATAAAGTTGCATGACCTTGTAGATAGTTCATTGTTCTGCTGTTCAGAAAACATGGTTATAATCTTGGCTCTGCCAATGATCTGCTTAGAAACAAGTGCTTTTCTCTGTTTCCATAGAATGAGAATGATACTAACCTACTCTGCAAATAATTTAGAAATTTACTGTAAGAAAAATATACTATAAGATCTAAATAACATTCTTTATGCAGTCCCAACCCTGCCAACACAAATTCACGCAAGTTACTTTGCATCTGACTTCAGTAGAACATCTCCGCATGTGTATTTGCAGGTTCTGGTTCAGCAAATGGAAAACAAGTGGATGCTTTTGATCATCTGAATAAAGTTAGTGACATGCTTAAATATCTTGCTGAACTGTGACCTAAGATGTGGGGCAAGAATTTTATCTTCCTGCAAAGAGAGATAGAAATGATTTGTGGTGCTTCAGGAATCTGAAAGACATATCATCAGAAATAATATTTTGACTAAACTGTCAAGCATTTTAATTCTATTCCACACAAACATCTTGCTATCATTCAACTTCAGCTCTTTGTTCTCATTCCCACTTCATTTCACAACCATGAAATCATCGACACACAACTCAACTTTTCTAGCTGAAGCTCTTTAGCTTTTGGAGGCCTGCTAGTGAAGCACTTCATTCTTTCATTGCATGATTGGCCATGCAAAATATTCAAGAGATACTGATTTTGCAGTTTGTTTTACTGGTTAATACCTGGAGATATGGTCACTGCAAAGTAAAGAGTGGGTCAACATCCATGATGGCTACATCCGTTGAAGAAAAATATCCATCCTGTTTTCACAAAGAATCAAACTTGGATCATTCTCCCCATGGATTTATGTGACATTGCTTATTTTTACCCATTTCAAATCATTTTAGAAAGTGTGGATGAGAAGAGGCACTAAGCAAAGTGTACGTAAAGGGCTCTTGCTCTTTCTCAAGAGCATCAAAGTTAAGCCCAAATTAGGATTTGTGTTTATGTTTCTGGGCAAATAATCTGGATGGTAGATGAGTTTGGATTTAGAGTCATGCCTGCTCTTAAATCCCAATGTTGCTATACACCACCAAAGAGGGTCAAAGTTGCTTGGCTGAAAAGGGATATTTCCTCATCAGACATTAGAAACATGCAAATTAAGCCCTCAAGATTCAGGGTGCAAAGTAACTTTAAATAAAGACATTAGTTGTCAAGAAATTGTACTCAAATATTTTGAGATAGAGCACTTTTGGTGAGATCCTTTCTATAGAAAAGAATGTTAATTGATAAATGGGAAAGCCAATTGGCCAAAGTTCAGAATTTGTAAGTGTTGAATGCTCTTTGGTTTGTATTAAGAAAATTTATGGACTCTCTGAGATCAGTTGAATGTGTTCACTGCAGGGTTCATGGCTGTCCTCATAATGTTAGTTTTGTGTTAATCTATTTGGAATTGTTCAAAGCAGCATACTTCTGGAAATCTCATTCAGAATGTTTAATTTTCCAAAGCTACGTTCACTCATACAAGTACAGCTGATAATGTACTAAAATAGTGGATTAAGTATGACTGCCTTTTGCTTCCAGTTCCTTGAGACCAACTAAATCTAGCGATTAGCTAAACTGTGAACAATGTGGAAACATTTCTTGATTTCTATTAGTCTGTGTTAGGTGAGAATGGTAAATACATGGAAGAGGGTTGTGTTTGATTCACTGTTACCATTAATTCGTTATTTTTCTTCTCATACATGTGCCATTTGTTTATGAAACTCCAAGGCTAGGCAAAGCACAGAGTGGAGAGTATCTGACTTGCATGATGCGATGTAACTGCACTATTTCCTTGCATGACTGTTTCTGGAAAAGTATTTCTAGTTCAGTGGTTCCCACTCTTTATTCTGAGGAACAGAAAAACATCTGCTGCAGAAGCCAGCCATGTTTTGTATATCCAGCCATCAAATTCATCTCTCAGATGGTCCAAAATCATTCCCACTGCTCTTGGAGAGCAAGAATCTGAGAGCTGAGTTTTTCTTCAGGTAAGAAGTTTTCAAGCCAAACTGTCTGCATTGCTTCTGCCTTCCTCCCTTTATGGAGATCTGTATCTACCACAGAGTTGAGGAGTTCTCATTCTGGGAATCCACTTCAAAGATACAGGCTTGGGAAATATTTGTATTCCATCCAAGGGAGGGGATGCAATAGCATGCAAGACAAGCAACAGCAACATATCCAAGCTAGTCAGAGAAACCACCCTGCGCTTTTATCAGCATTTTTGGGACTAATTTGAATCACCCAGTTTCTGGAACTGCACTGGAAGTCGGGATTCACATTTATTGAATGTAAGGAAGCCAAATGAAATCAAACCACTGTCCCAGCAGGAGAAAGATTAGCTAATATCAGTAGGAGGAACCTGAATGACAAGCAGCAGTACATGACCCTGTGGGTGGGAACCACTGTCCTAGCCATTCTCATAACGGATGATGTGATCTGCGCATGTTTCATACTCTGAGACCGAGCCACGAGCATGCTGTTTCAATGAAGGAGATTGTGTCATTAGAACAAATGTTTCCTAAGTTTGTTTTTTTTTTAAGCAGCACAATGAAAACAAAAACCCCAGCAGACCCAGATTTCATCCCTTGGAAATGAGAATAAAGTCCGTTTTTTTTTTTCTGATGACAGCTAGTCATTACCTGGAACAAAGCTTGGGTTTTGTTTTGGGTTTTTCTTTCTGTATACAATATATTGTTGTATTTTTTCATGTGAAGCTGATGAATTATTTTCTGATGATTCCACTGCTCTGGCTGCCTGGATATGAACACAATTGTCTGTATTTGTTGCATAAACCTACTGTTATGAATCTGAATGTTACTTTAAGGGTTAATCATCAGGATCAATTAATGAGGAAGGCTTCAGCTCAGATAGATAACTTTAACTTAGACTAATGACTTCTCATCTAGATCTTTCTGTAGTCAGTAACAAGAGATAAGCTCTTCCCAAATGTAAAGTCATCCCAAAGTGAAATAGAGCTGAACTGCACTGTAGGTTGCTAACTTCCCACTGATTAGAGAAAGAGGTCAAAAGATTAATCTGAGACAGGACATTAAACTTTTTAAACAGTTTAAGGCAGATCAGAGGAGTGCTGTTAAACCTGGGATGCTCAAGCAACAGTCTCAGGCCAACAATTTGTTCCTAAACTGACACTTATCAACAAGGAAAGTTGAGAAATCCCCTAGAAAGAGAATTTGGGAAAGCTTTTGGTTGATAACCCCTTTTGATTGATAACCCCTTTTGACTGATACCTTAAAATCCTTCCCTCCAAAAACAATCGTGAGTGTGCCTACATATGCAGTGGAAAAATATCACTGCAAATAAGTAGCTTTTTGTGCTGAATGCAGAGGAATATTTTGATCTGTTTTGATCTATGAGTAGGATATGAAATCATGATCACTCCTGTTCTCGTATAGCACCATGGCAGATATTTCTTCATACATTGCCTATATTTTTGTCCTATACTGAAACAAAAATGATCCTCAAGAGTAATGTTTTGGATAATTTACATCATCCACTGAGCCTTTTCCTGCTGGTTTGATCCCTATAGATCCTTTCAATGCACTTTGTGCCTCCTTGTCTTCTGGTAAAGAAAGCAGTTACTATAGGAGTTTTAAGGGGCAAATCTGAGATATCAGGGTATGCATTTTGAAGCACTATGAGAGTTTCTGGAAAGAGTCAGAGGCCATACTTAATGAGAACTATCTCCTAACACAATATTAAACTGCTTTTTAAAAGCAATGGCAATCTTCTGTCACACCTATTTTTCTGCTTCTTCATCTTTCAGGTTCTCCGCCTTAAACATATTCTTGTCTTGAGAACTTCTCTGTGTTCTATAGTATTACATCTAATGCATTACTCAAAGACAATGCATACTATGTGACCACTACTTGTCTTTGAGGAAGTCATCTAAGGCTTACTTCTAGATTTCATCTTTCTCGTCCTGGAAGCTGTCTCCAGAAGCTCTTCATCCAATATGTCCAGTCTTGAAATCCTGCAGGACTATAGTCTCCCCTGTCATTTGAGAGTCATTGGCGACCTATTGATACCCCCACCAGGAAAACCTGATCTTCACAACGAGCCTATTGTACATACAATTTAGACCTAAAGAAAAATGACTTCATTTTGTTATCACTGATTAGATCTACTCATCCAAAAATTGCTTCAATTCCTTCCTTCTTGTAGCTTATTTTACCACCATGCCAAGCATGCTTAATTGCTCTATCTTTCTTTTCTTCACATTGAAGAATTCACAAGCTCAATCTCTCTAACATCTTCATACCCACCAGTTTATATTGCCTGGCTGACACTGTTATCATTCAGCAAGACGTTTGGTGCACATACTTTTCAATGATGTTCTATGTTTTCACTCTTCTTGACCATCCTTCTTGAAATTAATTTCTCCTTCAAACTTTGATCTTATTACTAGTGAGACACAAGAATTTATTTTCTCTATATATTTTCCCACAATAAAACCACATAAAAGTCAGTCAATTGACATTCACTTCCTCAGCTTTATTTTTCATGCCCTTTCAAAACTTTCTCAGTAGCTGTTATCTTCTCCTGTGTACATATTTCCTATATATATGGTAACTGAGCATCTGAAGAATCCAGATTTCACAGAAATGCCACAGAGTTAAGACATCTGTCCTGTAAAGCACTACTGCTCTCAAACCTCGCCTCTACTACAGAGAAGTGAAAGTGATGCAGAAAAGAGGCTATAGGTTTCTCCCTATCTATATTGTTAGAACACAAATCACTTGTTGGTACTCTGCACTCACCACCAGTTCAGCCTTCAGAATGTTTTGGTGTATCAATCGGATCAAGAACCCAACCCAAAAGCAAGCACTGTGGAATTTACGTTTTAAGTAAGTTCTTATGACTGAACATGAGACTGCCATGCACATTCTGTGGTGGTTAATTTGCTGCAGATATCAACAATCAGCATCTCCTATTTTTATACAAAGAAGAAAGTAACCCCTGGTTTTTGTTTGTCTGTATTTTGAGTATCTTCTCCCTGTGCCATGAATTCCTTAGGAAATGACACGAAGTCTGAGTAACTTTAATGCCATCCACTTAGGCTGCTCTAATTCTTCAAGTCCATGCTTTTATCTTCTGGAAACCTATCAAGATTTGTTGTGTCTCCGTACTTACACAAGTTCTTCTTAGTTGCTACTTCCATACTTGCGCACACACATGCAATTCATACATGCAATGACAGGACAAGTGTCTGAATTTACTAGGCTGTAGAAATTGCATTCACAATTGTTGTCATATTGTCAACAAGAAAATTGAAAAGGCCTGAAAAAGCCTCTTACACAAAGGTTTAGTGCTTCCATCTTGTATGACAAGGAAACCCATATTTCATTACCTCCTGTGCCAAAGAAACATTAATCAGAAACAGATAGTAGAGGGCCCCAATAATTCATATTAAAAAGAAACCAAACAACTAAACAGAAACCCCTGCAAGAGATATGATGTTCAATGCTCGGATCAGCTAGGAATTTTGTATGTGGACAACTGCAATATTCTTACCAGAGTCAGCACTCCTATGAAAGCTGTGATGTGTCTTTAAATATCACCTTCACCATTCTAAAAGGAATGTCCTACAGACTTCCGTTGTGGTGGGATACTGCAACAGACAGAACTCTGAGATACAAATAGATGTTTCTTTCAAAGAGGTGTACCAATGACATCAGAGATTATAGAATTTAAAAATAATCCATCTGACACGATAACTCCTTAAACAGACGATAGATAGTTCTGGGAGACCCTTCACTTGCAAAGTCTGCACAAAAGTCTCCGTTTATCTTTGCCCACTGTGTCCTTGCATGGTGGACCCTTCCTATGCTTGCCTCTCCTGCCAGCAATCTTAGTGGCTTCAGCCGAGCGTGCTGCACAGATTCCTCTGCATACCTACGAAACCTCTTTCCTGGTCACCACTGCTGTTTGTCCTTCAGCTCTGCTCCCATCTGTGGCTCTCGAAAACCTGCTAGCTGTGGTGGCTACTTCCCTCCCACCCTTCAACCTGCTTGACCCTTGTCCCTCACAGAGCTCCCCCTCGGCCATGTGTGCTCAATTCAGCTCTCCCCATAGCTGTCCCACATTGCAATGTCCAGGAATGGGTTAAAAGGCAGGCTTTCTTCCCATGGCATAGCCCCATTATTATTTTTTTTAATTAACAAATATTTAATCAGCAAAATAAACAAGCAAATCAAATATTTTTACCATCTGTTGCCTACAAAGTCTTCAGACCATATATAAGCTGATCTACTTGATGGCAAATTCCTTTTGTGTTGCTCTTTTCTTTGGCATTAGGAATTGCCTTTAAGTCTGTTACACTCACTAGGCTGTCAGAAGGTTTATTAATGCGGGTAGATGTGGCAGGTAGATTAAATTCTAGATATATGTTGTCACTGAAGGACAAATGACTTTGGTCAGTGTATCTGTAAGAGGACAGGGCAAGGAATCATCAGAGGAACAAAATATGTCAGCTTATTCATATAGGTCACCTCGATTTCTATATAGTGAGAGATGATTGAAAGTGAATGATGAAGAGAACTGGGTAGTCTGCCCTACTATGTACCTAGTTATTGCTTGACAATGACTTCACAGTATTTTGCTGATAGTTTATTTAGTTCACAGCACACCTGACTTTATTTCACTCCTGGTTATACACGACTCTCCTATGAAGACAGGCTGAACACAGCTGAGGTTCTGACTCTGGAGAAGAGAAGGCTCTGGGAAGATCTTAGAGCAGCCTTCCAGTATCTGAAGGGGCTTACAAGAAAGCTGGAAAGGAACTTTTTACAAGGGCATGTAGGTGTAGGACAAGGGCCAATGGCTTTAAACTGAAAGAGGGGAGATTTAGATTAGATATAAGGGTGCTGAGGAGCCTGCAGAGGTTGCCCAGAGAAGCTGTGGCTGCCCCATCCCTGGCAATGTTCAAGGCCAGGCTGGACAGGGCTTGGAGCAACCTGGTCTAGTGGAAGGTGTTCCAACCCATTCTATAATCTGTGAGTTATTAATTTAATAGCCTTCAATAGACTCAGTGCTTAGAGAAAGCGCTGAACAGGGAAACCAAGCATCCTTATAATTAGACAATAAAACTGCTTAAGTAGCAGTGTTTTCCTTCTTAATAATTAATGTGCAGACTTGCTACAGGAGCTGAAGCACTGTGATACACTACCTGGAGAGGATAACAAAGACCCTCTGGTAACATTTTCAACATTGATACAAAAAATGCTCAAAAAAGCAGTTAATTATCTGTGGAGCTTAACCATTGCTTACAAAGACATTGATGTATTATGGTAGCCCCAGCAGTGTCCTTGTGTACAAAACATTTATTTATCCCATTAAAAGCTTAAAACATGAAAACAAGTTAAAAGTGTACAAAGGAGGAAAATGATTACTTTTGCTTATTTTGTAGCCAAAAGCTGGGTCTCTTGGATCGGGTTCGTGGTACCAATACTAAAGGAAAGCTATTTACCCCTCTGAATGTAGATGCCATTGAAGAAAGTCCTTCAAAAGAGCCTAAGAATGTTGTCTTGAATAATAAGGAGCGTTTTCGCACTGCATTCCGAATGAAAGCGTACGCTTTTTGGCAAAGCTCAGAAGGTAGCCCATCTGTGTTGATTTCTTTATATCCATCCCCTACTCTCCCCATTTTACTTTGTTCCTCTGCATCTTCTGTTAAAGGTTTGTGACTTTCTGGGCCAACCATGGCTGTTCCCTGGTTTTACCTGGCACATTTGGGAAAGGCCCAGGAAATGAATGCTGGAGTTCAGGCAATATGATGTTTGAAATAAGACAATGGCCCTCCATAAAAACAGTAATTGATATGGGATAAAGCTGGTGATTAAATCAGCATATTTGATCTAGAAAAAGAGGTCTCACTGGGAAGTGAAACTATATCCCAAAAAAAGGGCACATACCGTCATGGCTTGGTTTATCAGCAGGGATGCTATGTTAAGGTAGCTCCCTCCTAGACTGCATCCAGCCCTGCATTTGCCTGGGTCCAGACATCTCAAATATCTCCTCACAGCAATCTCTTAAAACCTTGTTTTATAGAGGGATGTTTCCCTCCCATTCTCTCTACAACTGCTGCCTCTCAGCAGATTTCCAGTGGGTGTCCATGCAACGTTATAGGACATTTTTCCTGTCAGCTTCCTTGAGCACACATTTTCCTCTTCTTGCCTATAGCATCTAAATGGTCTCCAAATAAGTTTCTCCTTTATTGTGCCAGTGTGTCAATCCACACTGAGCATAATACCATGGATGTAGTTTGGGTGTCTACACTGGAAACTTGATTATTCTCTTCCATGAAGGTACATGAGCTCCAAGCAGTGCAAGTGGGAAGAGAACTTGGCCTGTTATCTTCTACATCTGTTTTAGCCTTATGTAACATGATTTTGGCAAAAAAATTCTCATTCGGAAATCTTATAAAAATGGGAACTTTTATAAGGAAGAGAAGTTCCCAGTGTTTCCAAAATGCTAGAATCTGTGAAGAGATCCCTCAAACAATGTCCCACCAGAATTATTAAAATGCTTTTAAGAGCTGACCAGAGAAAGAGGAATCTGCAAGAGATGTTCCTTTACTAAACTCCATTTATTTTATACAGTTCTTTAGTAGCCATACTTCCCTCTAAATATTGCATGGTCAGATGTTCACAGAGCTGTTTTTTGACCTGCTTTTCAGATGCAGGAACAGGTGAAAACATGGCAGAAGAGAGAGGCGATGGTAGCGACTTCCTTATGGAAGATATGATTCCCACATTCAAGACAGCCATCCGAGCTGTCAGGTAAATGTCTTTGATGCACCTCAATGCTTTGCTTTGAGTTTGTGTATTTATGCTTGATGACACCACATTACCATGTTGTTACATATTGATTCATTGCTACTGTTCTTGCTTTTATAAAATGCAATAGATTAGATATTTCTCATCATTTTGATAATTCTAGATATACTGAAAAGCACAAGACAGACCCTTTTTAAAGTCCTTTTTGAAAATATGCAGAGAGAGAAATATGTTTCAATGCCATTTTTGCAAGGTACCCTCTAAGTATTTTTATTATAAAATAAAATCCTTTACAGTTCCTCATTAAAATATGCTGTAAATACAGTATCTTGCTCAATTTAGTTACTATCATGTTTATGTAAAACTGAAATTTTAGCTTAACGATAAACTCGGAGCTGACTCAACTCTTCTTTATTCACAGTTGTACGAGCATGCAATATAATTTTCAGCTGTCATCTTTTAATAGATGCTGAGGTCTCCACTTCAGCAGTTTTCAGCTTGTGACGTGTGTCACCTCTATATTCATATCACAGGAGATATCCCCTATGGTTAGAAAACTCCTAGTAAGGCTTGATAATGTGTTTAGCACATCAAGCGCATAGAAGTCATTCATAGATGCTCTGTTACTTTTCAGTATTTTTTTACTTTCTTCCCTTAAAAATGCCCCCATAGGAAAATACTCTGCTTTTATTGCATTTGCTTTTTATTCCAGAATTTGTTGAGTTTTGAGCTAGGAAGTTACTACCTTCCAGGTGAGATACTGCAAGTCTGGAGTGCTCCAAAATTATCTTCTTAGAAAAACTTCAAGGAAGATGGTTATAAATCTATAACCATATGCCTATATTTATATAGCCATAGTATATATTCTCCTGGTTCTTTTTCAGCTTGGTGCAGGAGAACCAGTTATTAAGAACCCAAGTTTTCTCATGCCTGCTGAAATCCAGGCTTTGCTCATGTTACCCGTGACTGCTTCCCTCCTGATGGAAGTCCCTTCATCCCTGCTTCCTCTGTACTTTTCTCTTTCTTTCCCTGCTACCTGCTTGCTTTAAAACATGGACTATACATCTGTCCTGTTTTCCAGCCCCATCTCTATGAGACATGCTATTATTACTTTGCAAAACTTCCTTTCCCACATCCTGTCCAAATCTAATTGATTCGTACAATTTCCCTTTAAACTTAGTCCTAAGCCAAGTTGTTTGCTGTTTGGTTGGTTTTTTTTTAGTATTAATGTTTGTGCTATCTTGTACAGTTTACTCAGTCCCCAAATGTTAATGGGAAGTAATTCTTTCAGATAGAACCACTTAATGGGTTTTCAGGGTCAGGATTCAAAACTGAAATCGATAATAGTGTGATTCTTATTTTCCCTTTCTCCTGTTTAAATGTATAGTTTTGCTGCAATCATATGTAGTTTGGCTGAATTGATATATGTTTAATTTTAAAATCTTGAAAATACATGAGCCACAGATTTAAAGAGTCAAGAACCCTTAAAAAGTTGCAGTAGAATTATCTTTGCTAAATGAAAGTTTATGCAAATTATGAAAACAAGTAAAAAAGCCACCAACCTTGAATAAAAACCAGCTCAGAATCTTAACAAATCACAGCAATTCCTCAATTCAGACCAATAAGAACAGGAAGATTTTACTGAGAAAGCAAACCCTTAGATCCCAACTCTGGAATTAAAGAACAAGAATACTGTTCATTCTCTGAGTATGCTTCTTTTTTATTTGTTTAGTCTACCAAGATATGGCAGTGTGAACTAATGTATAAACAGAAAAGAACAAAAGCCAGAATGCCGAACAGTTTTCAAATGCTCTGGCCAGCGCTGGTTCTTATTATAAGAAATCTGCCATTACTTACTAGGGCATTTTATAAATAATATAACAGCAGCTGAAACTGTTATTATTATTATTAATTATTATTACAACAACAGTAATGTCACATGGCTGTTTCTTCAGGGACACTTCAGGCAGTTCTGAGGCTTTTTCTTTTCTCCACAATTTGAACTGCTGCTGACTTCTTAACTTCCATATTTCTACCTAACTAGCATTTCCTTGTTGTCCAAAGTTTTCCCAGGTGCAAAACAAAAACAAAGCTGAGAATGATTCTGCATTGCATCTGCTATGAATTAGCTTTGTAAGAGTCTGAAACATAAAAAGTCAGCTTTAGCTTCACAACTTCAAAATCTTCTGTTACTTTGTGGTGCAAAATCAAATTCCACGTGTGATTTTGGAGCTTTGAATCATTTCTAGTTATGATTTTAGTGCTGAAAAAAGACATTTTGTGCATATAACTTGTTTTAGCCTATTGACTAAGAAAAGCCAAGTATTGTGTATTTAAAAATGTGGTATGATATTAGAGATTCTCTGCTTATGCTTTATTACCTTGTTTTGGAATAACATCCTCCATTTCCAAACATCCAGAATATTTATCAATTATTCACTAAAACTGCAAATTATTATGATGGAATCTATATAAGAAGTTAATAATTTTTCTGTTTATTATGCAGAATACTCCAGTTTCGTCTGTATAAAAAAAAATTCAAGGAGACTTTGAGGCCTTATGATGTGAAGGATGTGATAGAGCAATACTCAGCAGGGCATCTTGATATGCTTTCCAGAATAAAATATCTTCAGGCAAGGTAAGAATCCTCTGGTAAATGAGGAAAATGTGTAGCTATGCTGGCAAAATTAAAGCATATTTGTTCTGTTTGCACGCAAGGCCACCCAGAAGCTATGTCTTTGCTTAGTGTAGCTGGTTCTTATTTCAAAGTGCTTTTCCATGTACTGGGCTATCTCATTTTCAAGGATATAATAAGAAATCTGGTTCCTACCTCACTATTACTGCTCTAGAAAAGCTGCTCTCTTAAATCATACCAAGAAACACCATTGTTACTCTGTAAATTGAGCTCTGCATCACATAAGCTTAGATTTCATTGCAGGAGTATGGTTTTGAACTTGTGAAGTTGAGGAGGGCTCATGATGTTAGAAATCTGCTCCTACCTGTGATGGCATCTACATGCCTTATACTTTCTTTTCCTCAGACCAACGTGCTGTGTGATCTTGGACAGCAGAGCACCTCTCAGATACTCACCTGAGTCCAAGCAGCTAGTCATTGGATTATTAAGAGTATCAGGAATTTCCACCTTTCCTCAAATTCTGATTTTCACTAAACCTGATGGGTCTCTCCTCCCGTTTTTAGGAGCAGCGGTTACTGGAATTTTTTGACAATTACACTGCTTAGTTCCTTTGAAGGAAGTGAAGTCATGTATTTCAAATGGCAATGTTTGGAAATAGTGAGCTAGATAATTATTATCATGAAATTACCAGGTAATTACAATTCCGTATATCAATAGTGGACCCAGAACAGAACAAACACATCATGACCCTCAGTATATTACCAAATCAAAGTGTGCTTCCTTTTTAGCTTTTTTGGCTACTATTTGTTGCAGAGATGCATAGCATTTTCTATCATGTGTTAGCATTTGGAGATGGACTTATGGAGTTGCACTTTTCTTTTTTTCCAGAGTAGATATGATTTTTACACCTGGACCTCCATCTACTCCCAAGCATAAGAAATCCCAAAAAGGAGGAGCTTTTTCTTACCCTTCACAACAGTCTCCCAGGTGAATTTTTTTAATGCCTAGTATTTTGCACACACCAAAACAGAAATAAAACTATTCATTCATAGCAATAGCATGACCTTCATTCATCCAGCCAGCCACTGTTTCAGTAATGATACTGAGGGGGATATGTTGCCACAAGGTTCCCTAGGAATAACGTATGACGGAAATTTAAGCTTAATGGCTTTGTCTAGCTCAGCTTTCCGTGGTCTGTAAATGTGCTTTTTTATGAAACATGTACATTTGGTTGTTGATGTACTGAATTTCTACCATTCACCTAGCCAACCCACTTAAAGATTCAATAAGCATCACCAATAGTTTGAAGGCAATTCATTTACCTTGTGAACTGAAAAAAGTTCCAAATGGCAAACACAGGGTTTTAATGATGCTCACATAATGACTGGTGAGAATTACTGAGAATAAATTGCAATACCAGGTTTCTGGATGTGAAAGTTACAACATGTTATTATATTGCTGCATTCGTGGTAGCAAGAATTCAGTAATAAATGGCATTTCTTCTGTTATTTACAACTATCAATCTGTCAATAAATACCAGTGAAGACCCACATAAGACCATCAGCAATCTGTCCCCAAAGCTCTTGTGGTTGCTGAGAACAAAAGTAATCTTACGCAAAATAAATTAACTTGTCTTTATCTGGTTTATCCACAATATTTTTATTTTAAAATACCAAAAAACACGTAAATGTGAAGACAGAGACCTGCATATATGGAAAAGGCAATGTTTATTTGGGAAACAAAGCAGATTGCATGATTTGAATGAGCCTATATCATCAGGAGCCCAATGTGCAAAATCTGACACGTTTAAGTTACAGTTACTCTAGTAAGACGTATTCACATCTATATTTTGAATTATGTCAAAAGAGAAAAGCTGGACCTGTTAAAAGAAAAGTTTTATGGTATATTTGTTCTAAGTCATGTCAAAGAACAACTGCTTAGAAACTGGTTTTCTAGATTTGTACATAGGTTATGGAAAGACTGAGATTCCTTTGACATTGGTTTAGAAATATCTTGATAAGTATTTAACTTGCTAATGACCATCTTAGATCACATGAAATTATAAATACAGCTTTTTTAGTTTAACAGAGGTCATCTTCTCACCTCCTGAAGTTAGTGCATCTGATGGACAGGCAGTGGGAAATTATGCAAAAGAAAATTTATTCAGGAATCTACTTTAAATCTCCAGGCCAGACTTATTTCAGCAAAATAGATTTCAGGTCTCTGCCACTCACTATTTGGTTTGATGAAATTGAGTTAAAAAACAACCACTCAGCCTTGAAACTCAGATTCAATCTTTAAAGACACTAATTATAAAGAACTAGATTTTAAAACACATGGCTATTTTTAGACCCACTATCTGGACTACCTCAACTTTTCTCACAAACCTGAATTTTTTCCAGTAAACATGATATTAATTTCATTTTCATGTTGACAATTTTGTTTGCTTCTGGTTTTTTCTTAAACTTTAACTTTTTTCTTAAACTTTATCTTAATTTCAAAACAAAAGAATTTCATATTAGAAATCAGGAATACGTACTTTTAGAAATGCATTGCAATCACATAGACTTTTGCTCCTGTTTTTATTATAAATATTTTCTTAGCTGGGGTTTCAAGGAGCTATATGAATATACCACTCAGATAGTAATTCTGTTTTCTGATGTAAATTACTTACTGTGATACAAAGAAACATTGAACACTAATAGAGTTATTAATTCTTTATAGAAATGATCCATATGTAGCCAAAGCATCTACAGCAGATACTGAAGACCAAAGTATGATGGGCAAATTTGTTAAAGTTGAAAGACAGGTATGTAATTTCATGACTATGTTGAAGGCTGAGGTGGTATGATTATGATATGCTTCTGTATGTCTTTGGCTTATCCAGGTGGATTTGTACTGTTGGTGATCAAAATTCACACAGATCTTGTACTAATAATCACAGAATTATGTTGTTAGTTTTCCATGAAAAACTTTAATTAAATGGGAAGTGTACATTTTGAAACCTGGGGAATGAATATTCACATATTCACCAGGTTATATATTGCAGCAAGACCCTAACCACAATGTTTAGATGGGACTTTTTCAGTCCCTTGAACTCCATACTCATTATGTCTGGTGTTTTCTTGTGAGCACCACCTTCTTTTGTAGGGTCTGGTGCTCAAAAGGATTGCCTCCACAGGCATTTTGGGGACCTCTGTGCATCCTAGCCTACTGCTTAGCAAGAGAAGACACTCATTTTTAAATGCATAAATAAGACAGAGGCAAGTGGCATTGATTCTCATCAATTCCTTTCATGGAATGTAAATGTTTACGCACAAAGTTTTAACAAAAGACAAAGGAAATTACTCCCCACACTAATGTTGTGGGGCTATTGTTAGTTAGAAAATAGGCCTGTGTGCAAAGGCAATTCCATCAGTTGCAGTTTGCTAATACCTATTTATTATGTAGTATCAAGACTTCAAATCTAACATTGTAGACTACTGTTGGGTGCTGGACTGCCAAATGTCAAGCCATGCTAAGAAATATTTTTGGCACAGGTCATAGGGACAGGTCTTCTTAATCTGAGGCAGTTAGAGGATAAACTGGGATCCACTGTAGCCCAGCTTCCATGGAAAGGGAAAGTCATGGTTATCCTATAATTACCTTCATGACCAATAAAGATGGCAGCATAATATTTCTGGGGGCAGCACACATATGGAAACATTGACTCTTTCACTGAACAACTCACTTGAGAAGATATAATAACATTGTTCTTTTTCAGGTTAATGACATGGGGAAGAAACTGGATTTTCTTGTTGATATGCATATGCATCATATGGAACAGCTGCAAATACAGGTCGCTGAGATAAGTCCGTTGAAAGAAACTGCTTCTCCTGCAAAGGAGAGGAGAGAAGAAAACAAATATTCTGAATTAAAAACAATAATATATAAATACACTGAGCAGAGTGCTCATGAAACTCCGTACAACTTCCAACAGGTTCCAGTCAACAAAGTCAGTCCCTATGGTTTCTCAGCACATGGTCATATGACTCATTCGCAACCTGTATCAATAGGTGGGCAAAACTCTGGCAAACTGCAAGCCACACCTTCCTCAACTTCATATGCAGAAAGGCCAACAGTTCTGCCTATATTTACATTAATGGACTCCCAGGTTAGCTACCACTCTCAAGGAGACCTACAAAGCCCTTACTCAGATAAGGTGTCTCCAAGGCAGAGAAGGAGCTTAACAAGAGACAGTGATACTCCATTGTCTCTTCTCTCTGTCAACCATGAAGAACTTGAGCGCTCCCCAAGTGGCTTCAGTATCTCCCAAGACAAAGATGACTTCCCGTTTGGCCCCAACGGGGGATCAGCATGGATGAGAGAGAAACGCTACCTAGCAGAGGGCGAAACGGACACAGACACCGACCCTTTCACACCAAGTGGCTCCATGCCTTTGTCTTCTACAGGGGATGGGATTTCAGATTCAATATGGACCCCTTCAAATAAGCCAGTTTAAAAGCGTGTGTGGGGGCAGTCACTGGTTGACTTCTCCATGTAATGTAAGCATACTTTGTATATCTCACTTACTCTACACCCAAAGCTTACTAGTTCAAAACACCAATGGCTGCATAAGATGCATGTGATATTAGTGGTAGTCATTCTGCACCATTTCATACAATTTACTAATGCAGTTTTTTTCATGCTACCAAAACTAAGGAGCTTAGTTTTGAGCATGGTTTGCATGACTTTACCCTATATAAATGGTACAGCTGATTTCTTCTATGATACATATCTATCTGATATTCTTCAATACAACAATGGTGATTTGATAACAGGCAAGATATGGTGGTCCTTGCTTACAGTTTGCAAACAGAACAGCAAAGTAAAAATATTTTTAGGAGCAATATCCCTTTGTGGAAATATAATATCTGAATCCATTTCTGATACAAGTAAATCAATCTCTAATCAACCTATCCAAGAACATCTAATATTCAAAGCAGGGATAAAGCTGAGTCAAAGTTAATGACCTTAATGAAATGGGTTTGTGCACTGAATGTTTCTCATGATCATTTATACAACTACCCATGTAATACAATGTCAAAGTGAGATTAAGGGTAGAATTTAAAATTATTGATGCCATCTCCTGGGATTGATCATGGGTATTTATTGTAAAATGTAAATATAAATCTCTTAAACTACTTCGAAAATCTTCATTAGTGTTTATAAAATCCATGAATGTCTGCCATCTTTGGGATCAATGTACAAATAGATAAATACCATTTTGTCTCCTGTCCCTGAGCAACACAGAGATAAGTATACTCCCTAGGGCCTCGTCCAAATATTTTTTCATGGGAACTAGAAATTGTGCTGAAAGAGAGCAGGAAAGCAATGTAACCCACTGATAACAGGGCAGAAGTGAATCCAAGATCTGACCACTACAATGGGAATGTAGTATCTATACAGCTAGTAAAACTAGCCTGTCCAAATAACCTATGCAGGACTTATCTGGTGTCAGTCCAGATGTGCATGAAGTAGTGTCCATTTGATGTCAAGTTTGATGGCTACCAACTCTTTACAGCTAATGGAAAGCTAATCAGTACGGTGGTGAGTACAGTGTACAAGAACCAAGGCACACATCAGCTGTAGGATGAGATTAATCTCATCTTTAACTCAATTATCTACAATGACCAAATTTCAGTGGAGCAGAGGGGACTTGCATAGATGTCAACTGATCAAAGACACCCACAGTCTGTTGAGGACGATCCATTTTACTCAACACAATGGCTACAACGCCATTGCTAGAGCACTGACCAACAAAGATACAAGGATTTGGCCCATGTAAAATGTTAGAAAGTGGACTTGAGGTAGTGACTGCATGTATTATACTGCAGCTGCACAGCTGAGCATCCTTGTTATATCCAATCAGAACACGAGCTCTTGTATCTCCAAGAAAGAGATACAGACTTCCCAGTATTTACTGGGTATTGTACAGGCCTGGATAGAATGCACTTCAATGGAAGATACCTTGTTGGGTTTTGCCCACTTTAGTAAACATCTTTGATTCCTCATTACCGTTGACATCTCATAAGTCATTCCATCCAAGAAAACTTGATTGTCTTCCAGAAGTAGTCATTGCCTTCATCTTCATCACTTATTCTCTGCTTGAAGAGTCTTCTAAAGGATGAGGATCTTGCTTCATCTGCTTCTTCAAGCTAAATTATGATATATCCTTCTGGGACACATCTTCAGTGAGAACAAATTGCTGTGCTTACTTGGATAAGTAGCGCAGACCTGTTACAGTGTTTAAGTCCGGGCTGCGTCCATGGAACTGTTCTGAGGCAGCAACTATAATGACACGAGGCAGAATTTTGGTAATTACTTAATTGACAAAATAGCCATTGACCTGAAAGATTGTCTGTGCTTGGTGCAGTTTCATGGCTAAAATGGCAGAGAGTAGAACTAGCTGACAGAAATGCAATTCATCATCATTCAGCTCATTGAGAAGAATTCCTTGACCATCAGCGATTCTTGCAAGTACCTGCATTGAGCCTGCTGTGGGCTCGCTGGTACAGTAAACATGTCTATGGTCACTTGCATGATTTAACCCTCACCTAACAAATGAATGAAAAAAATACCCCAAACTGATTTTAATATTGTTGGAGTTCAGAAATTCATGTAAGTATGTGCTAGAGAAACCTTCTTCACTTTTCTCATATGCCAAGTGCCTGGCATTCCTTCTGATTCCATTTGAGCTTGGCCCTTCTTAAAATGCTTTCTAGATCTGAATAATCAAAAGTCAAGGCAGACAAAGCCCACCGAGAAATCTATGAGTATTTTTGACAGGGACTATGCCATTCAGCTCCCTATCCAATTCACCCTCAAGTTATTCAGTTCTGGTTTCTAATCTCTCCAATGCCAGATCATATAAAAGGAATCTTTTCTCAGTATTCAACCTTGCTGAAAATCCATAAATCACCTCGTTATAAAGTCACGTTCATTCCAAGAGAAAGTCCAAGCAAGGGCAGAGACTTGGGTGAGTTCCCACCTGCACACTGGGTGTAGCCTCAGAGAAAATGGGACTTGGGCTGCCCCGCAAAGTGGACACTTAGCAGCTGAACTGCCTTCAAGTGACCATTTTCTATGGGCTGTAAGCACCAATTTACCATGTGCAGCTTAAAAACACCAGGTCAGGTATTTGTAGCCACATCATGAAATCATGTGCTCACTGGCAAAATAAGGCATTTCTCTTCTTAAAAAACCGTAGTGGTAAGCACAACAAGACCCTCTGCAGTGGACATCACTGAATCCTCTGGAAGACACCCAAGAAGAGAGCCAAGGAAGTTCTGGTTAGCTTATTTTAATATGTTTTTTTTCTAACACACTTTTTTTGCACTGAAACCAGTCACTGCTATGTTCAGTAGGGTGATGTGCCTAATGGCTCTTTGTCTCTTACATCATGTGGATTGAAATTAGGGTGTGCATCAGTCTGCCCTCTATGCTGACAATAGATGTGTCAAGATGCCACCAGCAAGGTGAGATCTGGAGACCTGATTTGGAGTGTGCATGCAAACTTCATCAAACTCCAGTTCAGGTTGAGTCCAGGCAGTGCATCAACCTTGGAACTTCAGTTATGTGCCTGCCGTAGATACTGGACAAAATAAGGTGTCTGTGATTATTGACTGTGGCAACATTTAAAATGTCAGGACCTGTTCTGCAGAATAGGTTTAGTACAAAAAGGAATCGTTATTCACAGTTTCGTTTGAGAGAGGCAGCTGGGTCAATAGTACTCTTCATTGTGGGCATGGATTAGAGTTATCCATCCTTCCATTTGAGTGTGACATTTAAATTCAACAGCTGTCATTTTCAGTTGGGTTGGATCTTCCTCATATCTAGACTGACATTGACACTGTTTACATGTAGTTAATGTTAAAAGTAATTAACCATTGGAATCCACTCTTTGCTGACACTTAAGTCCTACAAGTGGCCAAGGATTCCTTTCAGGCCTTGAGATGTTTTCTATAATCAGAAAGCATGGGGCTTGCCTCTGCAAGATGAAGGTAAGAAACCTTCTCAAACTGCTACACTGGAAGCAGGACTGGGTCTTAATCTTCCTTTATTTATGAATTTCCTTGTGAAAGACAGCACTGATCTGAAGATGCTTTCCATAACTACATTTTTATGCTGATTTTTCAGTCACTAACCAATGGCACAAGTCTGGAAGTTTTGGGAAGGTGAGTTTGTATTTACATTGTGTGCTTCTCTTTGCAGCACTCTTATCACTCAAGTTCCCTATCTTTAGATTCAAACTGAGGATATTTCATTAAGGCAGAAGTGAATGTTCAGTTAAAGAATGCATATATAGGAAATGTGGTTTCTGCTCCATTTAAGGAGTTGGTCCTTTAAAAGAATCTAGTGAGGAAATGGCTGTTGTCCTTGCCTTGGCTTTTCCCTGCACTGAATTAATCAGTCTAGCTCCTATCAAACTAAAAGGACATGGGGAGATTGATTGAACAGCTCCTAAGCTGACTCTGGCTACACTGGCTCTGGTTTTATCTGTAACTTTGCTGCACTGTTATGGTTCAGAGTGGAAATAGATTTCAGTTTTTCTGCTTCAAATTGTGGCCCAGCAGATCCACAAACTGATTCTCGCCTGAACCCGTGTGTAGCGGGGCTGCTGCCTTGTAGCCTTCAGGCGAGCACCGTGGTCCAACCAGTGTGCAAGATCACAGCCTAAAGCAATCAGAAAATTCAAGTTAAGGGGCAAATTCAGCCATGCTGGGAGCCCGGTCATTGCAGGGGTGTCATGTAAGAACTGAATCTGTCCTGCTTCATGCAGACCATGTGAAGAAGGGCTGGGTCTTGATTCCTTGCATCCCACAGCCCCCACCACTAAGCTTTAGGTGCGTAAGAGCTGCAAACCTAGATTTGCTATAGCACCTCATGAATTTGGTGGGATGTCCCTTTTCCAAGAGCCCCACTGAATGTGGGTGTTCACTTTTGAAGGCTATTTCCAGAGGTGCAGGGGAAAAAGGGGCCATTTTCAAGTGTTTTTAGCTGGGAACTGTAGGAATGAAGATCCTAGGTATCACTATTAATTCTGATTATTTAGGCTGCAAGATCTGATCCTTCCCAATACAGCTTTTTGTAGCTTCCCTCTGATGTTAAGTGAAGCAAAATACTGGTCATGGGATCCTATTTCCATCCTCAAGAATATGCTGAGGCTGAAGGTTACATAGCCAACTGCATTTTGTTTTCTAGTTATGGCATCTTATTATTACTAGTATTTGTGCCTTGCTCACTGAAATTTTCTCCATGCTACAAAGATGCTTTTCAGATTCTGGCTGACAAGGGAACACAAACTTTTATACAAGTGGCCTTTAGTGCTCTTTATAATATTATTTATTGTAATTTTTAAACTGTATGTGTAATTTATATTCTGGCACTGTCCAATATTTGAACAACTTTAATATGTTTATTTCAATATATTATGCAAACAATACTTCTTAACTGATTTTTTTATGTTCTGTCTTTAAAAACTGCACCACTTATTAATAAATAGAAATTTCAATTATGATGTGGAGGAATTTCTTTTCATTTAAATTATGATATCTTCACACATATTCAAAGAACAGTGTCAAATGTACCCCCAGAAAAGGCATTGGCAAAGATCTTTTTGACTTCATGTATGCAGGACTGAGCTCACAGATACAAGTAGGCTTTATCTGGCTTCTGCAGCTAGTCCTGTTCCAATATAACACACAGTAGCTCCTATTATTTGTTACTCCCTTTGACTTAGTGGCCATGTAAGTTCCATGACTTTGATCATCTATGTGTGGGAAAATGCAAACTAGGGGAAAATTCATTCATATTAGAGACAATAATTTGCTAAATAATGATGGAGTTGCACACAAAATATGTACAGAACATAATAATGGCCCAAGCCTGCTCTAAATAGACTGTGCAGGGAATTCAACAGCAGCCAAGAAGGCCAAGAGCATCCTGGCCTGTATCAGCAATAGTGTGGCATCAGGACCAGGGCTGTAATCATCCCTGCCCTGTACTGGGCACTGGTGAGGTTGCACCTCAAATCCTGTGTTCAGATCTGGGACCCTTACTATAAGAAAGACATTGAGGTGCTGGAGCAGGGTCAGAGAAGGGCAATGGAGCTGGTGCAGGGCCTGGAGCACAAGTATGACGGGGAACAGCTGAGGGACCTGGCGGGTTTAGTCTGGAGAAGAGAAGGCTCAGGGAGGACCTTATTGTTCCCTAGAACTGCCTGACAGGAGGATGGAGTGAGGAGATGGCCGGTCTCTTCTCCCAAGTAACAAGCCATCAGACAAGAGGAAATGGCCACAAGCTGCAGCAGGGGAGGTTTAGATTGGAGATTAGGAGCAATTTCTTCTCCCAAACAGTTGTCAAGCATTGGAACAGTCTGCCCAGGGCAGTAGTGGGGTCATCATCCCTGGAGGTGTTTAAAAGTCATCTAGATGCAGTGCACGAGGACATGGTTTAGTGGTGGACTTGGCAGTACTAAGTTAACAGTTGGACTTGATGACCTTAAGCGTCTTTTCCAATCTAAACTATTCCATGATTCTATGATTCTATCTATAATTCTCCTTTTAAGAGATGAAATAAGTTTTATTCTTCTAAAGAAAAAGCAACAAAGAAACGTTATTAAATTTAGTGACTCATGCTTGATAAAATTTGTGCAAAAAAATAAAATAGGATATTGCTAACATCTGAAATGAAATTTAGATGAAAAGAAACTTTATGGAGCTAGCACATTTCTTAATCAAATATCCTAAATATCTTGTAAAATCGTAAAGGCAGAGGACTAAGGGGGAAGGGCTGAATTGCAATCAGGCGTTTTCAGGGAGAAAAAAAATGTAATTTGCACAATTGATACTTTTCTAAACAAAGTTTACGAAGCAATTGCTCACAGGTGCTTTCATGGAAGTGTTCACCCTGGTGGAATAAAGTGTAATGAAAGATTAAATTTAAACGTTCTGAAGCAGGCTTTGATTAAGTTATCTTGTTTGTTTTTAACAACAGTGCTTCATTCTCTATTGCACGTTAGCACCTGATGAGACAGGCACAGCTGGGTGGGTACGTGTTTTCCTGCTACGTGCGTAGGACAGGTAGGTTTGCAAGATGCTCTAGGTGCAAGTGTTCTGTATGCTGCAGCTCATCTTTGAGGGCAGAGATGGTTTATACCCCAGCCAGTACAGTGGGGTTTCATACCTGGGGGTGCTACCAGACTGGGATGGAGTGGGTGGGAAGGGGTGCTGGTGCTGACTCTGGCTCAGGCCACAGGAACATAGGAGCCAGAGCCCTTGCAGTCACTCAGAGGTATTGCAATTGCTATGTAGAAGGGTGTGTTTAAAAGGTCTAAGAAAAGATATACAAAGAAGTAGTGGACCACTTCCACACTCTGTTCTCAGCCCACAGAGAGATAAAACACCACCATTCAGACTCTGTTTTCTCCCTCCTTACCAGAACGTCATGCCATGCTGTCCTCTTTCTTACAGATAAAACATGGGCATTTGGCTTGATTGTATGTTTATTACAACTGGCTTAACAGGGATTTACCCTTTATAACTTTCAGCAATGGTATGTATTTACTCAGTAACCAGTATGAATTATGTGCTTATACTGTGTTACTAAGATGCTAAAAGTGTCTTTCTTCTTCTGGATTTTGAGATGCTCATTATGGACCCGGGGCTTTCACACAGAGAGATGCTGGAAAAAGAAGGCACGTAAAGACTATACTCCTGAGAAAGCTCTGAGCTCATATTGATGCTCTGAGTGAGAACACAGCATTGTCTCCAGGGGTCAAAGTTGGGGCTGAACAATAGCCCCCTCCCTGGTCACCTGAGCATCGCTCTGCAGCTGAGGAAAGTTAAAATTACCGAGTCCCAGGGTAAAAGGCAGCATGAGGTAAAACCTGCTGAAAGTCTAATTATCCCCATAGCCCAGCTTCAAACGGCTGGAACCCAGCCCAGCACACACATTTTCCTGGCTATACCTGGGTTTGTCAGCTGTTACAGAGAGGACTTTCATCTCAGCCTTCCTGATGAGATATTGAGCAAGTGGTAATTAAATCGGTAAAAGTAAGTCTTGTCAAAGGAAAGGTGTTTCCATACTCCTCAAGCTGCAGCATTTAGTCACGAGTCATGAGAATTTTCCTTTTATCACACCAGTAACTGCCATGTAGAATTAGATAATTTTAGATGTGGTGACATCCCACTGGATCATGTTTTTTCATGAAATGCAGAGTGGAAGAAAAGGAAGGTAGGACTGTTCATGCGTGTGCATGTGTAAGTATTGTATTTACCAGCTATAACTCTGTTAAGCATGGCTGCAGCTGCCTTCTAGCTTATTAAATGCTTAGTGAAGACAGAATAGTAGGACAAAGACACAGCCCTATCATGTGCAAAACATGATCCCATAAACATCTTCTTTGTGGGAAAACAGGACCCTCCAAAATATATGGCTGAAACCTGAAAACAGAAAAATCACTTTATTGTACCTGACATGCTGGCAGGTTGCAGTGATTTAGCTACTGCAGTAGGTTTCTTCATTCTTTGGGTAACATCACAGTTTTCTGCACCTTAACTGGTGGGGCTGCAAGACTGGGACAATGCAGTTAAATAAAGACAAATGACCTTTCCCAAGCTGGACCATTCCAGACGGCTTGTATGCAGCCATCCTGTGCATCTCATCTTTATCCTCCCTTTCTAACAGAATATTTCTCTGTTGAGACTTCGTACAGGTTCCTAAAACATTTTCTATGTCTTACACTGACTATGGATCAATTTAGGTTTCCTTTCTGTAATTGCTACAAGGTTTTGAATTAATTCACACAAAGAAGTGTTTGGTGGCTTAGGATAATATTATTGAATGGATGATTATCTGCTTTTAGCAACGTTGCATCTAAACTCAGTTATTGTGGAGGATTCACTTCCAGTCCACTGATGTAAATGGGAGCAGAATTTCACCAACTGCTTCCAACACTAAGATAATGTTGGATACTAACAAACATCACTCAACATCATCGAAATTGCCTGATGTCATTGTTGTGACCAGATCTCTCTTTCTTCCTCACCACAGTTTTCTAGCTGCCATTTTGTTGCTTTTGATATCCTGCGGTTACAATACACTTTACATTTCTTCTCCATCCTCCCAACAACGTTTCTTGTTTAAATTGCTCCTTGAAGGATGGCTAAAGCTTTACCAAAGGGGCTTACCCTGGCCTACCTCTCACCATCAAAAGTGGCATTTGCCTAATAACAGTAAGATATGCTGTCCCTTTAAAAGAGAAAATAAATCCCTTCTTCTCAGTGTTTCAAGCCATCACTGCCAAAAGGAGCTTCCAATCCCCGCCTGACCTGCCACAGAGCCTTTCCATGCGGGATTCAACAGGTACTTTGTATGCTTATGATTGTGTTACCTCTAGTTAGTCCTCGGATTAAGATAACAATTTTCACAGGATTTTAAAGCAAGATTATCAAGCTTGTCATCTCAGAGTCTTTCACAAAGTGTTTATTAGGACCTGGCAATAACCTCCAGTTTTATATAAGCTCTGAAGATAATTATCTTTGTCAAGAGATATCAGGTAAGGTGGAATTAACCGTTCCAAACCTCAGTGGTTTCACATGTACTTGGAGGAAACCATCTCAGGTGTCTTATTAATAATTGATGGAAATGTAGAAAAAGAAATGTTGGGGTTTTCTTTTGTTAAACATATATTGGTTATATTTTCTTAAATTCTTATACAAATAAATATGAATCTAAAAGCAATTGTAGCAAAGTAATTGCTGTGCAATTGTAGCATGGGCATATTTTCGCATTAACATGGAATATTTCCTTAGACCTGGTGTATCATGGTGTGTTTAAAATGAGAGATGACCTTTGGATGCTGGAACTGAATGAAGGTAAGGATATTAATACTCAAGGATTTTCCATTTGTATTTCTTAGCCCTTTTAACTTCTGTTCTGCTCTGTTTAGCATGAAGATATGGGTAAATTACTGGATATTTGATTCCTTGTCTGTACATGAAAACTAAAAACAATTCAAATTTCATGGTTACCTGCTACATGAAAATGAATTCTAATGAAGTATAGCTAATAAACCCATTGGTTTAAGATTGCTGTTAATCCACAGTAGCAAAGAGATATTAATTAAGAGGTCTACATGAGTGTATAAAGGTAAGCTGGATTTAAATCTCCAGCTCATTAGTTCTGGGAACTCTGGATCAACAGTTCAAAGTAAACTGATTTCTACTAATTTTATACAGCTTAAAATAAACAGAGGAGGATTATTGCATCCAGTAGAGGTAAAGGGGAATTTGCAGCAAAATCTTGACCTTCTGCCTGTATCAGATGAATGTTTGGAAGGAACATTTTCACTGAGTCAGTTTATTGGAATTTGTTGGTCTGCTCATGGATGTGTGGCACCTGTGCTGTGGTGCCTGTGAACCTCAGAATGCCTGGAAATGGAAATGGTTAGTGATTTTGAGCTCGAGTACAATGAGGGTTTCATGTTTGCAATCTGGACGTGTATTTCAGTCATCACAGTAGTGACATGCATGTTGGAAACAAAGGAGATACAGTCACAAAGTAATAAAGTCTTGTCCCTGATAGATAAAAATTAAGTATTGGATAACCAGAGGAATGAAAAGATGATATGTGTTGTAAAAGTTAATATTATTAATATCAACATTGATGAGAGATATTTCAGGCAGCAGTTCTAGGAATGTCACATATGGCCTTGGAATTTAACTGGACAGCATAAATATCCAGAGAGTTAATGCTGGGAAAAGTTTGGGAACAGTTAAGGCCTAATGCTTCAAACTTAAATCAGCTTTTATCACTTGAGGAAAAAGAGCTGTCTCTTAAGCAATGTTCTTAGTATTGAGATTTCTCTGCAATTTCTCTTTAGGCATCTTATACTGGACAGGGGACACCACAGTGATAAATCTGCTTCCATGAATGGAGGGTTTTCCATCATTTTATACCAACTTTAGTTAATATTTCTCTGTTAGAACAGGATTTGGGCTGTTATGATCCATTCTTCCAGATTATGTTTGCATGTTGTCTTAATTGCTAAACAGTGTGTGTAGTCACACCTTGATTAAATGTGGGTGTTATGGCCAAGATAATGCCTGTTCCGAATTCCTGCTGCAAATCAGCATTGTAAGAGGAGAAAATTGCGTGTATTGGTTAACATGGAAGAGCAGCTCAGTGGGGAGGACAGCAGGGAGCTGCAAGTCCAGGTGAGCAGGAATGTCTCTCAATGTGCATGGGATGCTTCCAAGCACAACTTTGTAATTCAGTCTATTTTGTTCCTACTTTTACAGCTCTTATTTTCTTCTCCTCTCTGTCTCCTAAGATGCTTTGGTAAGACAGTGCCTTCCTATGTCAATCTTCTTGCTATTTCTCTGTCTCTAGGCATGTAATCTCTTTAACTGCTTCTCTAGCCTGCTAGTCCTCTGTCAGTTATTTTTTTCCCTGTCCCACCACCATGAACAACTCTATCCAGTTCAAGTAAATAAGTAATGAAGTTAGATCCCTGATAGGAAATTATCTACTACCTACCAAACCTTTTACTTATGAACCAGCTCCATAATACTACACAGAGATGACCTTGCAGGGGTGTCAGGCACTGTGATCCTCGTGGTAGCAATACATTTATGGTCTGCAGTCTAGTTGTTGGTCAGATCCCAAATATTGATGCTAGAAGAGCCAAACTTAGGATTGTTGATGCTATTCTGGTCCATGGGACACTGGACTCTGTCCATGCACAATCAGTCCAGATCATGGAAAAGTGACAGAATATGAAGTCTGTGGAGTAAGATTTGGCCAAGGCTTTCTTTGTTCCTCAGCCCTTTCTTCTGCACATGCTGTGCAGAAACAGTGGGTGAGTATAGGCTTGGGGTCGAGTAGAAAAGATTAGGCAGCTGGACTGAATAGATAGGATGAACTGCCTAAAAAGCTTCTCAGAGCTTTGTTTGAATTAGCAGAGCTAGCACTTAAACACTTTTGACTCGTCTGACAAGCAAGCACAGACATTTCAAACACAGAAATGCTTGGTATCATTTCATCTTCTTCAAGGAAGAGTGTGTTCAGAGGCACTAAGCACAAATTAGCTATTTTCAGAACGTGTTCCTTCTCTAGTGAATTCACTGTGAGAATGAATTTAAACATTATGATAATAGTTTGTTAATCAAACAGTATTATCTTGTAGATAATGATTTGCTGCATACTTGTGAGATGAGCTACTCCAAGAGATATGGGAAAAAATTGCCCTTTTTTTGTTAATTTTCATATGCTCCCTCATTTTCTGACAACTACAGAACTATTTGGCATGTTCTGCCATTACAAAAACAGGGGGGAGCATGTTAGGAACCTAAGATTTTCCTTCTCTTTTTCTAACCACCTCTAATTAATCCTTTGAAATCTGTAAAGCAGCTCACTGTCTGGAAGGCAGAGCATGGTTAATCCCCCCCAAGGAACTAGCCAAGGCAGCACAGGATGCAACTCGATGACAACAATTAAGTACAGAAATATAAGACTAGGGATGACCAGGCAAAGAGCATTTCTGAAAATAAAAGCAGTTAATACCTGGTCTGAAATGGAACATGAGTAAATTTTATCATCTTTCAACAGAAAGGGTTTAGGCACCTGATGTGTCAGTGTCCCTTGGGCTCAGGTCGTGCTACCAGAGAAGAGGATTGTGGAGATGACTTTACCAAGTCCCACCAAAGCCACAGTTACAAAGAATCATAGAATCATAGCATAGTTAGGGTTGGAAAGGACCTTAAGATCATCCAGTTCCAACCCCCCTGCCATGGGCAGGGACACCTCACACTAAACCGTATCACCCAAGGCTTTGTCCAACCTGGCCTTGAACGCTTCCAGGGATGGAGCATTCACAACCTCCCTGGGCAACCCATTCCAGTGTCTCACCACCCCTACAGTAAAAAACTTCTTTCTTATATCTAACCTGAACTTCCTCTGTTTAAGTTTAAACCCATCACCCCTTGTCATATTGCTACAGCCCCTGATGAAGAGTCCCTCACCAGCTTTCTTGTAGACCCTGACATAGGACTCAAAAATCAAGAGTCACTAAACTCATGACACAAACACATACACACAGAGAAAATGCTGATTGTGTGATTTCTGATTCCTTGCCGTCTATATCACCAGTCTTTCCTCTGCATCTCAGAGACCTAATAATTCTCTCATGGTCACATCATTCTGGGACAACAGTTGGACACAATATTACAAACTTTAACACCACTAAAAGAGGATTTTCTTTTCCTAGAGCATCGAAACCTGCTGGAAGTCAGAGTCCAGAATGCAGTGGTTCTGCTGGCATGTGGCAGTGAAGATGAGCCTGGGATTTCTGTGTCTCCTTCTGGTTTTCAACACAGGTAAGGATGATGACGGTTTGGTGCTCCTAGGGTGTCTCTTTCCCAATTGCTCCCACAGTCCCATTTCCACATCTGTGGCAGGTTTGGCTCTTTCCCCCTGCACAAGCAAGGCTGATGGGATGGATCCCCAGGACCAGTGCCATTCAGAAGGGCAGACCAGATGATGGCAAAGGTCTACTTTTGTATCCCATGCCATGAATCTGGGGTCAGAAAGGTTTGTATGGAAAGAGACAGAGGATTAGAAGAGCTTCTACCACCTATGTTGGTAGCCCAAATTTAGGTCGTACAAAGTGTTGTAAGACCTAAGAGTTGTTAATACAGCTGACAAGCACTGTATGAGGAGTCAGGATTCACAAGCCTTGTGCAATGGATTGTCTGTAGGGTATTTTTCATTTATATATATATATATATATAAGGAGAGAAGGAGAAAGAGATATATATCCAGGGATTGTCTGCTATACAAGGAATAGATTTTTGTACAAGTAACGACAAGCACCCAGGTTTCACCATTCTACGTACGAACAGCCAGACCATGCAGGCACACCTCCTCTTTCTTCTGCTGCTTGCAGCCCTACAGGTTTAGCCTTTCTGAAGAGGATGCTGAACCCAGGTTTCATATTCCCTGGTGAGAGTGCTGCCCATTAGGTTTTAACACAGAGAGAAGCATTACCAAAGCTGAGGTGGGCCCTTCTCACACCAGATCCCAGGAGAGGACTTTTCCTGGGGAGCTTGATGGATTGAGAAGCTGAACCTCCAGAGGGTGATGGGACTGTAGCATTTGCTATCACTGGCTCATTTGGAGAGCCTTCTGGATTATTCTTTGGAGGCACTCAGCTCTCCACTGATGGAATAGGGAACCTAAGCACCAAAGTCTTGCACTTCAGCGTGTCCCATGATGTCTTAATCACTGCTCTGCATCTCGCATTTGTTGGGCACAGAGTGAACCCCAGGAAGCCAGTCCAGTGTCCTAAATCCAGCTCCAGTTCACTCCTCCTGCAACACAACTCTGGAGAGCAGTACTCAGTTGAATGACTGCTCTGAATAACAAACATGCATATAGCCTGTGGAGATTTGTTTTGAGTTGGCCTTATTACACTATATTCCTTGCAGTCAATGTTGGGTCCAAGCCTAGTGCAGGTCTGTACAACAGTTTGATAATATTGCTTTTCTTTGGATTTTAGAGCTAAGGGGGCTAACTCAGGCATTTAATCTGTTTTCTTCTATTAGCTGTCATCTGAAGCATCTGGCTGGTCCTTTAGGACATTCTTATTTTTAGGCATCTGATGGACTACTGTTGTGCATACTCAGTGGCCTGCTTTGCAGTGCCGATATCAATCAGTTTCTGAGCTATAACGAATGACAGTAGCAAAGTAACCCAGGCAGATGCCTCAACATGGAAAACTGTTTCTCAGCCTCTTTCTTCACTTCACAGCTTCCTGCATAAGAAGAGAAAACAAGAAAGAGAAGCAAGTGGCAGTGCTGGCTACCGCAGGTAACAAGCAGCAAAACAGGAAGCCCTGTGTGTGTGTGCTAATGGGAGCAGAGGTATTGTGCTGGGCATGGAGGTGTCAGCAGATGGGCTGCTTTCTGTGAGCCCAAATCCATCACTGCTGCAAAAGCTCCCCACCCAACCCAGGCCTTACCCAGGTCCTCGGCCACTTTAACCTCTGTCCTTCCAGAAACCTAAAACGAAGTTTTCTTTTTCTCCTTTCTCTCCTTCCCAGCCCTTAATTCCCTTTTGTTATCCTTTTCTTCCCTTCTACACCGTGGACAAGCCCTGCTTCCAGCCCTGGGGTGCAGCTTTGCTTTGAATTGGCTAAAAATAATACTGAAGTCATCGGAAAATTGTATTTATCCCCAGATTCGATGTTGTTCTCATCTCGGCTTTCTATGCTTCTTTTTCCATCCTGCTCCATTTTCTCTCTTTCTGTCACACACACTGCTCTGCCTCTGCATGCCCTTGTGGGATCGAAGCAAAAAACCATTTTTGGAAATCTCAACTTGGGAAAAACAAATAAGCAACAGTGACAGAAATCACTTGAAAAGAGAAGTGTGATTCAGCTGCAGTCCATTTATTCTGTAGTGGTGTTATAGCCATCAAGGTGGCTGAAAAAAGTATCAGATCTATATTTTCATCCCAGTTCCACATAGCACTGGGGAAGGTGGGACGTTTCCTGGGCACTTTCTCCTCCTTGCTGCTCTTTTGGCAGTAAATGCCCATTGCCTGGCACGAGAGGGCACCCAAACACCAGGGCTGGCTCTGCTCCCTGGTAGCCCCTCAAGGGCATGCTCAAGGGAAGAGGTGACCAAGAGCCCTTCCTCGATGTTGGCCTGCACTTGCACTGCCTGCTTGACCTTGCTATTTTCCAGGCTCCTCTTCACATTCCTGCCATCTTTATTTCCTCACTGTTTTATTATTTTTGAGTGCATTCCAATATTTAATCTGCTCATTCTTTTTATTTCCCATTCTGGGGGATTTTTCCCATATACAAACAGGGGATAAATGGCCTTTTCCTTGTGCCTTCATGCAGCCAGCTGCTCAGAGAGCCCTTCTTTTTCAGAGCTGCCTGCAAAGTCCGTGGATCTGGCTGCTGTTAACCTGACAGAGCTGGTGAATGGAATGCTGAACACGGTGCTCAGAGGTAATGGGACAAGGCTGGGCAGGTCACACAGGCTGTCAGCCTAGTGGTGAATGAGATAAAGGACTAATGGTATTAGCAGGAGAAGCCATAAATGCATGCTGTCTGCCTCCAGAACTGATTCCAGGAGCATGTTACTCTTGCACATTTATAATGCAGTTTGTTGCATGACATAAAGAATTTAGAAAGTAGTGTGTGTTTCTATATAGACACAACATAGTTACTTATGGGATGCCTTTAGAAAGCACATTATAATCCAGTGTAAGTTTGAATTAAAAAAACCCCAAACAACAAATAATAATACAAGTGATTCTTCTTTCAGTGGAAATGAGGAAGAATTGAATCTCAGGCAGCTGTATCTGCACCTCAGAAGTCTTTTAGAAATTAAATCATAGAATGGTTTGGGTTGGGAAGGACCTTAAAGCTCATCCAGTTCCACCCCCCTGCCATGGCAGGGACACCTTCCACTAGACCAGATTGCTCCAAGGCCCTTCCAACCTGGCCTTGAACACTGCCAGAGATGGGGCAGCCACAGCTTCTCTGGGCACCCTGTGCCAGCGCCTCAGCACCCTCACGGGGAAGAACTTCTTCCTAACGTCTAATCTAAATCTCCCCTCTTTCAGCTTAAAGCCATTGCCCCTTGTCCTGTCCCTACATGTCCTTGTAAAAAGCCCCTCTCCAGCTTTCTCCCAGTACCCCTTTAGGCACTGGAATGTCTCCCCAGAGCCTTCCCTTCTCCAGGTTGAACAAACCCAGCTCCCTCAGCCTGTCTCCTAAATGAGCTGAATCAAAACGTGCTGTTCTCATAATTGGTTTCAGCTGCTAATAGTATAGATATGTGTTTCCGCAGGTACCAAGAAGCTCTTCTCCTTGCTGAGTGTCACGTCTTACAGCTCATTTGCCTTCCACAAAGTATCAGTCACCATTTATAACAGTGAGTGCCTCTGCTCTTTGCGCAGGAGCATTTTCTCTCACACACCTCCTGCACCAAGATACCGATTTTTCTCTGTCTCTCCCTACAGTTTCCAATGTGAAAAATGTTGACCCTGGCAAGTTCCCCATGCATTACTGCTACTGTTTGAACAATGTGACAAATGACTTGACAGGTGGGTACACAGGAGACACTGGCGATTGCATGTTCTTAAGATTAATTATTTCCTTTGGAGCTGTAAGCCGTAGCCTGAATCCTGCAGATTTCATCTGTATGAGTAGCATCACCTTACTGAAGTACAAGCCATAACTCATGACAAGTGGCTGCTCTGAACCTTTGGGGAGGCTCACTGAACTCAGTCTCAGAGGGCTGCATCCAGCCAGCGATACTGGAATGGAGCCATCAATTAAATGACTGGTGTGGTTTACCCAGCTGAAAGACCTTTTCCTCTTCAGAATACAAAGAGCAGTGCAGGAGACACAACGCAGCCACTTTAGGTCTACTCAGATGACCCACACGAGATGAACAACAGCTACTCTGCACCAATAGTCTCCAATAACTTCAGCGAGCCTTAGAGTGAAAAGCAAGGATTAACATGTAATAGGGCTGTTTAATGGACTGTAAAATGCTGCTGGGCAAATCCTTCACCTACAATCATCATTCACACCCCTGATCTCACCATATTTAATGTTCCAAGATGGATTTGAGTGCTTGGATTCTATGGTTGGTTAATGTAAGATATCAAAAGTAGCTCAGCAGCTAGTGACCAGAACCTGGAGCCTCTAAGCTTCATGTGATGACCACACATTGGCCACAATGGCTCTCATGGCTTGTTCTGGACCCACACATCTCACAAGCCTTATTCCATAATGACCCTGTCTTCCTTGGAGGATAGGGGAGAAACTTGGAATTTTCTGATGACAGCATCCTTTCAAGCAGAAAGAATTCAGGAACCAACATAGGCCTCATGTCTGTCACTTCCTAAGTGAGAACTGTTACTGCTAGAGCCTGTTATGGCAAAGTCGTAACACCATATCACTGCTACCCACTTTTTTTGAGCTGACAACAACATCATCAATATGTCTGAAGTAAACCTCAGAGGAGACAAACAGATATCTCCTGGGTGGTCCTACATGGCAGATAGGTAGGCAGTTGGTGCAGGCAGAGCATACAGGCTTTGGATCTCCTTCTGATGCTAGTTTGGATATTGTCTTTCATATATATTTCTGCAGAGTATTACAGTGGCTTCTTAAGTCCTCTGCCATCTAGCAGAAACATTTTGAACTTTAAAGTATTTTAACTATTATCACATACAAGCTTATATCAAAAATATGATCACATATAAAAGTGATTTTTTGACTTTGCATAAATGATAGAATGTGTGTTTTCAATCATAAACTCTCTCTGTCTTTTTGTCCAGATTTCACAGCTTTACTTGTTGATATTACTGGAAACTCTACCAGTTATCTCACAGAAATATTCAAATCCACTTCTATTCTCTCAGGTTTGCCTTTCCTTTTAACATTTGTCATTGTCTTATTTCTCTGATTTACTCCTGGCATGGAAACAAGCATAGAAATGTGTATAAAAGCCCATTGCTCTAATTCAGCAGTATTTTTCTTGCAAAGCAAGACTTGTAAACAAGTCTCCTTAAAGGAACAAGATGCATATATAATGTGGATATATATAACGTAGAGACATGAGTGTCTCTATTAGCAACTGTGGTTAGTTTGAAAGTTTGGGTGGTTACTATTTAATACTGGTATTTGGGGAATTGTGATTCCTGAAAAAGAATTATGGGCTATATTATTGTAAGAAATTCATTTCCCATGTAAAAACACCTGTAATTTGCAATTTTAATTACACAGAAACTTTTCCCATGGAAATATTAGCATTTGGATTTGATGCTGGTTCAAGGTTTTTATCAAAAATCAGGTCAGAAGAAAATGATTTGTCCAGCTGCAGTAGCCACGTACCATTTTGTGTTTGTATTTTCAACTGTTCAAGCTAGTATCATATAAAGAAAACTGACAGCAATAGCTTGGTTTACATTTTTTTGCCTTTCAGTGCATCAGAGCAATGATTCAGATTGCATCTACATCTGTGTGATGACAGGGCAGACAGGTAAAACTATTCCGCCCCAAAATATTGCCCGGCTTATTCTCAGTGGTGGTTTGCATTTAGAAAGAAGCCTTTCTTGATATTTGTAATCATTTCTGTTTGCAGGGAGAAATCTGTCTGACTTTTGGGAAGTGCTGCAAAAATCCCCTGTTATTAATTATACATTTTCCAGTAACACATCTTCTGACCTGGGTAAGTAAATCCTGAGGAGTAAAAGGAAATAGCAACAGCAATGAAAACCGTGGCCAGGTAGCACTTGCAATGAATGCCCTATCTTCATAATGTGAAAATATTATTTCATATTTTTATCATTACTTATATATGTATTTTGGTTTTATCATTAAGAGAATAATATTTTATATTATTAGATGTTTAATATAATAATATTATAATTATAAGTAAAGTTCACAAACTTAGATTGGATATAAGGGAATTCTTTCCTCTTAGGGTGGTGAGGCACTGGAATGGGTTGCCCAGGGAGGTTGTGAATGCTCCATCCCTGGCAGTGTTCAAGGCCAGTTTGGACAGAGCCTTGGGTGAGATGGTTTAGTGTGAGGTGTCCCTGCCCATGCCAGGGTGTTGGAACTGGATGATCTTAAGGTCCTTTCCAACCCTAACTATTCTATGATTCTATGATTCTATAATTCATTGGCTACAAGGCCTTCTAGCAGAAGAACTAACAAAACCTCCTGAGATGAGAGCTTTAACAGAATTCAGCACTAGGTTGGAGAGGCTCCCAGTTAACCTAAATGACATCTTCCTTAGCTGTCAGAACAAACAACCTCTTACCTTCACATGAGTTACCTTCAGAAACGAGTTGGATATATTCAGACTGTGCTGCGAGGCTCCTACACCCAAAGCTGCATTCCTAGGTTGAGCTGCCCTTCAAATGATCACATCTCATTGCTGCTCATGACTATTTCTCATCTTCGATGCTTGATTAAAACAGGGGTGAATTTACCTGTGCTGAAAGCTGTAGAATGCTTCTCTCCTGTTCAAAAAATATCACTTTGCCAAAAATTAATTAAAGAAGACAACTGTTGTTTCTATTCTACCAGAACCTGAATTGTTCCCTTTTTATCACACAATATGCAATGGATGCTGAGTGTTCTAACCCTCTCTTCTCACACCTCAAAGATGTAGACTCGATGTTTTCAAGTGTCATGAAATTACAGGAAGACCCAAAGAAAACAGTGGATCCATCAGCAGAACATGTGTGGACATTTAAAAGTGAGCAAATATTGTCAGACCTAAATTTATATTCTCCTTGATTAACATCTTCAGAAGCGATCATGTATGTTTGCTGCTCAGCGCTGTGATGTTGAACTACAGTTACACAGTAAGATAGAAGCTTGTCCAAAGCAGCAGAAGATCAGGTCAGTAATGCATTGAACAGCTGGAGGATAGAAAATTATTGTAAAACAGATATTTTATTAGAAAAAGTTTTCTATCAAGGCAGAGAAGTAAAGAAAAAAAGGTTGTTGGTTTTAAACAACAACAACAAAATAAAGACAGATTAAACGGCTTCCTCTCCTTTTTTATTATTTTTCCTCTGTTTTTCTCCATCTTTGACTTTATATGACTTTCAGTTGTGAGGACCTGAGCATTTCATAAACTTCAGTGCACTTACCTTTGCCACAGGGCTACAAGATAATTGTTAGTCTGCCTCATTGTGGAAGCTATAAAGAAGGCTTCACACTTGCCTGCATGCAGTAGAAGCCAAGAGAAATTCAGACCTTGATTTGATGCCTCCTCATCACTTCAGCTGCATCTCTCCACAACAAAATTATTACATTTTCTCTAGTCAGATTGTTGTCTTTCTATAAGCTTTTATATTTGCTTATCAGCATGCCAACCTTTATAATCTCTGCTAACCCCAAGTGCCATTCCTGCCACACAATGTCATCACTTCTAAACTTTCAGTATCTGCCCTCCAATACTTGCCTGGTCCCCTCCACCTAAACAAGAGCTTTCAGCTCATTCCTTTGTAGAGAAGGCCTTTAGGAAATAAAAAATAATTTATGAGAAGAAAAAACCTTGAATTTGCAAGAATATTTCAGATTCTTCTTTTCTTATTTGCATTCTGTTCCCCAGTGTGTTATGCTTATTGCCAGCATGGGGCATCACCACACAGTACGTAGCTGGTGCCCTCCCTCAACCTCTCTTGCTTCTGCAGCTACCAGGATCCCTCTTGCCCAGAAAGGGGAGGATATCACCACCATGAGGTATCCACCATGGCCAAAGACGGTTGGAGTTAAAGAATTATGGTTTCCACCACTACATGGACCACCCGACACAGCCGGACCCCATTTGACTGCAGGGGGGAGATTGACCCCATCACCAGCCCTGCAGCCCAGCCCTAGTGAGTACAGTAAGGAGGACTGACACCAACTTTACCTGCTAGTGCTGGGGTTTGGCCAAAAGCTGAAACCACAGCATTAGGATTCCATTTAGGGAGACCCATTCTGGGTCACTAGTGAGTCAATGTCTTTATTGCACAAGTGCTAAAATCAGTTATTGGGTCCATCCTGTAGTTCCTTATTCTTTGGGGGGAAACTAAGTGTTGCTCCTCATGGATACTTCTGCCATCCAGGTCTTCCCTCACATTTTGCTCCAAATTTGGTGAGCAGAGCTGTGGAAAAGCAATATGGAGCTGCTTCTCTTGGTCTCCACTTACACAGTTTCTTTAAATCCTACCTTTCCCTAGCCCATGAACTTTTCAAGATCTGGTAAAGTACAGCTTTTGTCCTTCCTTTTTCATCTTGACACTTTTATGTGCCACTAGAAGTGCCAGGTGAGGGAACAGTACTCCTCAGTAGACAGCTAAATAATAAATATCCTGAATGACATGAAGCACATGTCTTTCTGTTCCCACAGGTGACATGGATGCATTTTGGATGCAGACAGTGTCTCCTCAAGAAACCAGCAAACTCATACAAACAGAGCCAGGTGAGATTGATCTGGGATAATAACAAAGCGTGTCAGATGGAACACTTATGGAATAGAAAATAGCATTTATAGAAATAGGTGACTGTGGATGTATTTATACATCAGTGTCTATGTAAGTGTTCATTAGTGGTCTGTGACTTCAGAGGGGGTTTTTCCTTCTTTATTTTTCAAAGATGTCAAGGCAAGTTCTATTCTTTTCTCTCCCTCAGATTTGCCTTCTGCACTGCTGTCTGTGCCACCCTACAGGCCTGGTGTGAGCCTGAAACTTTACTCAGCTACCAGTAAGTAATTGCACTCATGCAGTAAAAATAGCGGTATATTTGAAACTACACCAATATATAAGTTTTTCCACACAGAAACAACATACATATTTCATTTAAATTACTTTTTATTTATGTAAACCACCCAGAATGTCTAAGGGACTGCTTCCATATTTGTTTGTGAATCATACACAATCACACATTCAAAATACAAATTATACCAAGGTGATAACATATGTACCCCATGTGTTGATTTTAACATGGGTTGGAGAACCTTAAAATTTATTCATTCTGAAAGAAAGTATCATGCTTTAAATCTTCCTGTTGGTACAAACAACATTATGAAGTCAATTGATGCCACATGGAATCTACAGAATTGCCCTCAATTTAGAATACTGCAGACTTCCTAGAGCTAAAGAAGGATCTTTATCACCTAGATTTTCAGGAAGGCTCGCTTCTTCCTTTAGATAACACCAATAAGGAGTTAGAAACTAAGAGTTAATATAAGATGTTGTACCACTCCACTTATAAGTATCATATACTTATGTTGGCAATCAGATGATATTTACAGATATTTACAGATAATATGTGTTTGGTAAGGAACTTTGAAAAACTAGATCTAATTTAATGCCAGAGGAGAGTCTGAACTCTGGGAGAGTCCAGCACCTACTTTGGATGCTGAGCATGTGTGTGTGTCTCTGAGTCCAGGCTACCTACACCCAAATTCACAAAGTAGGAGCAGCCTCAGGAGCACAACAGGAATAAATCTCAGCCACACATCTCAGTCTTGGGGACAGAACACAACTATTGAAGCTCTAAGAACCAGCAACATAGACACCTAAAATCTAGGTAAAATCCACCCCATCATATGGACATCTTTAGTACCCTTGTGATCCTTCCACCCCAGTCCAGTGTTCTCACCCTCAGTGGTCACACTGGAAACTCAACCACTTGGCTATCTGAGCATCAAGCAAGACACAGCTGAAGCTGCATGTATGTTAATTACACTTCCTGATTATATGCTTCCACTAATGTTGTAGTTGAGGAAGTCAATTTGAGGGATACACTGGTGTGTATGCTCTAGTATTGATAGTACATCAGTGTTACTACGATCTTATACTGGAGGAAAAATCCAGACTACCTGCCCTGGGATACAGATAAAATCTGTGTGCCTGTATCCTGGACCTGGACTGTGATTGTCTGCTGTTTTGTGCAGCAAAATAGGAAGAGAAATTTGAAAGCTACCACTGACGGTGGCATGAAAACTCCTATAGTACAATTCCAAGGTCTCCTGGTATTATGACTGTGTCCTACCACTTTGGATGTTTAGAGCTGAGATGGAGCTAAGAGGTCATGGGACGTTCTGGGAAAAGGCTGTTCTTGATCCCTGCACTGAAGTTCACTCTGCTGCTACCACAATTGAGTGGGAACATGAGTCTTGCTGGTAGTGAGGACTGCCAAAGGGAACTTTGGATATCTGCCCCTCAACTGCTTGTGTTTCTGTGTGGTGACTGTCTAAGGGAAGCACAGTAATTCAAAGATAGTATATGGAACAAAATCGTAGGGGTCTTCATCTAGATTTGATACCTGAGGAGTCTTTAGAACCAGTTTAGTTCTTTAGAACTAAAATGCCAGTCAACTAATACTTGTTCAAAGCTTTGCTGGACGTTTAGGAAATACAATAAAAATAAGTTAATAATAATAAGAACAAATAAAAGCCTGAAAATTCTGAAGGATGGTAGGCGAGGAGAGCAAAGACAAATTCTGATTAAATGGTTTGTGATGGATTAGTAGGAAATGTGGAAAACAAACTGCACCATTCTGGTATTGTCAAAGGAAAATGTGGGAGTTTGATATGGATTCCTAATAAATATGACTAAGAGAAAACTGCTGCTGATATTTTGCCTGTCAAAACAGGAGAGGTAAAGTGAAACCTTGAGCCTCTGCAGCAGGTTTTCACATGACAGGAAACTCTGCAGCCTGGTGGTCTTTCCCTGCTATTTGAAAAGCATTTGGAAAGTATTTGAGAGCATCCAGCTCCGTGGGGCATTCATTGTCAAAAGTAAATAATGTTATCAGAGGTAAAAATGCTGACCATGGAAATCAAGGTGCGACAACAGCATCAAGTAATCATAGAAACACAAGTCCTGCAGAAAGGCAGTGTCAAGGAAGAGGGGGGAAGAACCTATTGCCTGGGAAGGCCAAGAACTATGCAGTAAAAAAACTATTCACTGAGACATGTTTCCAAGGAGAAGACTCATAAGTGCTGAGCCAATGAGCTGTTCTAGATGTAAGGGAGTTTTTGAACCATGTAGATAGGAAGCCAAATATTCTTTTTCATCTTTCTCTCATTTTATTTCTGTTTAAAGAAGAGTTCAAAATGCGAGTCCTCACCCCCCATGACATACATCGGTTGTATAAACGAAATGAGTCAATGTCACATCACACAAATATACTTTGACTTCTTGACATTCTTGATGGTGTGAAGAGAAGCATTTCAGCTGAACAAGGCCTTACTGGGAGACCTATCTCGATCTTACTTTGGTGGGAGCAGAAGAATACTCTATGGCAATTCTCATCACCAAAACTTCTGCACAAAACCCAAGTTCTCTGTATGACCAGTGTGCGCACAGTCCAGTTTGTCCACGCGTCAATATCTGTCTGGTGGACAAAACTATAGACGCTGTAGAAACACGGGCAGGGAACCAGCCCCTTTTGAACAGGCTGGGAAACAATAGGACCAAGGAATGGAGTCATTAATGCTTCCCCATTGGAAACCAGGATGGCAGAGGTTGTCTACCTGCATATATCAGTCATGCATTTGAGGAAATAAATTGAACAGTGGGATCGTAAAGCAATGAAGAGCATCCACAGTACTCTGAAGTCTGAAACATTATCCCAGGAAGTCATTTATTAAATCACAAAAGCTTATGTGAACTGATAAAATATGCAACTGCGCATATTGGAGCATACAGGGAGGGATGTTGTAGGTCTGAATTATTCACGGTAGCCATATCCTTGCTTTTCACTGGCAGCAAAATTTAATCTCAGTGTCAGAGAGATGTGATACTGAGTTAATAATGGAAAAGTCTGTTTACTGCAGCAAGAATTGGTCACTCATCTGCCTGTGACAGTAATGTGGTAATTTCAAATAGACAAGAGCAGAGCTCTGCACAGGGAGCTGTGGTTCCTCATTTTCTGGCCCCTTTAGGGTGACTCAATTTCTTAGGAAAGAAAACTCATAGAAAAGAAGATTCTGAAAGAAACTCCTACTTTTTGTTATTTTTTAAAATTTGCATCCAAATCTGTAGGAAATTGTGAATGGAATAAAAAGAAATACAATTTCACAGTAGAAATGAATTACAGAAGAGATAAAATATTTGTATGAAGCACTGAAAATTTTAATTTCAGCAATGATGCACGCATATTATTCAATCCAAATAAAATTAAATATAACATAATTGACAAGGGTTTTCAGCCTTAAATAAATACTGCATTACGTATATGCAGCATTAATTTAAAATCAAGTGATTGTCAAAAATGAAAACCAAAGCAATTTAACTTGCAGCGTTTCTGTCTGGCTTCTCTTTCCCACATAGATGAGTCCAAATTGAAACTGCAGTTGCTCAATTTGCATTTAGTTAAAGGTGAATTTCTGCTGGAAAACATAGCTTGCATGAAGTATTTAACACCTGTTAGGCAGGAGAGCAAGGACCCACAGCAGTGGAAATTGAGGTTCATTGGAGGGTGGCTGTTAGCCAGTTTTAATTATTCACAGCAACTCTACGTTACTTTTCATGGACAACTTTTATAAAAAACCTCATTGCCTCATGTTCTGATGTTCAGTTCTCAGCACAATGAGTGTTTATTAATGCAAGAAATCCTTCGTTTTTAAGTGCCATGGAGTGGGAAAAAATCAAGGTGTTTCAAAATGCTATTCAGTGGACAAAGCCTAATCCTAATGACATTTATGAAACATTAACAGAAATGGGGCTCACTCTTGCCCATCCCTGACTTACTTATTATTCCTGATACTTGTGCAGTGCATCTGACACACAACCAGCTTGCAGAGGGGCCCGTGAGTTTGAGAGCATCAAGGGTCTGCCCATTGTTCCAGGACTCCCGCTACCTTGGGCAAGTGCTGGCAGGAGAAAAATGGGATCATAGCGATCTCTTTCAGGTTGGCAGAGACTTTATTTTCCTCCTGCCCATGAATGCCATTTTATATTAAACTTCTTGTCAGCATTAAACAACTCAACCTTATTTCAACAGAACTTCATTAGGCCAAATTTAACCCCTGTAACCTCTCCTATCAGATAACATAAGATGGCCCAAAGCTATGAAGTATGTGAGACATGTGAACCGGGAAATGCAATTACATTGTCTAAAGGGATTATTCTCTGCAGGTAGGGCTTTTTACCGGCAAATGTCCAAAACCTGCTGGTAGTTACGCAAATGGCAAAGCCATGCTGCAGTCAACCTTCACCCTGCACATTCAGGATCTTCCACCTCAGTGGGTGCATATGACATCCACATGATTCAAATGTGCCTTCTCACAGCCTGGTCCCTGTTATCTTCTCAGAGCACCAGCATGATGCTTGCAGATATGTTCCTTATATTTGGCATACTGGTTTAGGAGAGACATCCCTTTGGAAGGACTGCTGTATGCAGCAGACGGCACAATGTGTTCGCCTGCTGCTCCCCAGGGTCAGATGTGATGCCTTGCAGGGCAAGTGGCTTTCACTGTAGTGACCCAAAGCATGTCCTCACATGCAGCACCTCCTCCTCATTTATTATATAATAATGGTTTATTATTATGAAAATATATAACAATATAATAATATAATATTGATTATTAAATGTGCAAAGGTGATGTGGTTGCAGACCCGTTTTAGCCATGCCCTGGCAGTCTTTTACCATATTGTAAATATTGTATTTCTTTTTTCTAGCAAGTCCTTTGATTCTGCCCTATCATAATGATCCTTAAAATGCAAGATGATGTGTGACAGGCACTGCTTTGGATAAGAAAATACTGTCAAATGTTAGTTTTTTTCTCTTAATATGATGACAAAAAGCCCTGAAAAGCTGAAAAGAGCTTCAAGTGTGCCTTACCTTTTCTTAATTCCCCCCTTCCTCCTGCTCAATTTCACCTTGCCTATTTTTTTCTATAAACAGAGAGTCTAAAGAGAGATTGTATTTGGCAATGAAAAGCCACATAGCAATTCAGGATTTTGTTATAAGCTGCCATCACCCACTTTGTTGTTTTGTTTTTCCTGCAGTCTGGCACAGCTGCATTTGTTGCTGGGATGAAATGTTTGATGTTCAAATGTTTATCTCTTGCTGCTTATGGCAGAAGACTCAATAAACAGAGTAAACTAGATATTGTTGCTTAGGTTGGCTCAAGAGAGAGGAAGAGGGACGCCATTGCCGGGTACACCATTTCCCTGCATTTTTATCAAGTTAAAGTAACATAATGGTAGTCACTTGAAGGAAAATACACTGATTCAACAGCTGGCTCCTGGCAAACAAATAGTGAAATGGAGAAATTTCACCTGCCTTCCTCTCGCTGCAGGAGAAGGTTGACCTTTTCTTCTCTCGTTACTTGTCAGTTTTAATGAAACCTGTAGGAATGTATTTATCCAGAGAATCTTTACCTGTCCCTAAAAACTAGGCTGAAATGAGCTTATTATTCAAGTCACTAGAAGCAAGAAGGGGAAAACTGACAGACAGAGAGAAAGCTGTAACCTCTGCATAAATCACGCTTATTTTGTTAATGAGGCTAAAAAACCAAGTGATGGTGAGAGCAGTGAGAATCTGTTTGTTTATTAGCTCAGTCACATTTAATCTAGGATTCAGATTTAGAGGGTGGGTGTAGGGAAGCACGAAGAGCTGGAAGCGAATATTTCATTGAAGGAGCATATGCATAGGTGCCACAGAATATATATGGACCCAGACAGAGATCAGTATGATCAGAAAAGAAACATTTATTGCAAAGCCTTAACTCCTTATATACTATTTCTTACATGCACTTACAGTGATTTGGCATATTATGATTGGATACATGTCTTGAAGACCCTTAGTGACTAACATATAATTGGTTAAGCACACATGTGAGAACTTGACCTCGAAAGCTTGCCAACAGTTCACAATTCTCATAACTCAGTGAATTCCAGCTTCTTCTTATCTTGCTTGCTGAAATTTCCTTGGGCCTCTCATGGCCTTGCTGTATCTTTCAGGATTGTTCAGAGTTTATGTACCAATTATCCATTCTTCTGTGAGAGCACTGTCTCCACATCTCCCCCTTTTAGTTTTATATATCTTTTGGATGACCCTACTTGAGCAGGGGATTTGGGCTAGATCATATCTCCAACATATGCCAACTACAGGCTGCTGGGCCTGCCACTTTTTTCTGCTGTGTGGTTCTCCGATAACAGGGGAGGCCATCCTTCACAACAAGGTCTGGCATGGCATGTGTCCCCACCACTCCATGCCTGCTGGGTTGCAGCCAACAGCGGAGCTACAGGTTCTTCTTGGTGGCAAACACAGAGGCCAACCCAGTCTTGCCCTTGATTGTGGTAGCAGGCATTTGGTCAGCCTCAGTCCTTGCACCTTGTTGTCAATGCAGAGTTTCGCCTGCTTCATCCACTAACAAGTCGTTATCATGGCAAGGCACACACACAGATTTACATTAGCAGAGTAACTATTACAGGGTGCAGCAGCATGTTGAAGATGCTGATGGCAGCAAGGGACTAGCCAAAGGAATTTCTTACCAGTGGAGTTCTCCCACACTCTTAATTTGTTCCATTACCTGCTTTGGAACACTACCATAGAATCTTTCTAGCATTTGCCTTAGCATTTTCTAGCAGCTGCTGCAAATTTGCACACTCTAACATTTCTTTCACAAGTGACAAATCCATACAATACAAGGTGTAGTTTCTTATTAGCAATTGGCTAGTAAATACAGGTGGTTTTATACACAAAATCACAGCATCTACCAATAGCTACTTTACAAGCACACATATTCAAGCTGTTACTTTTCAGTTGCCCCCAAATGATGTTTAGCAATCATTGGTTTTTCTCTATCTCATTCTGCTAGGGGTATTCTCGGTCAGCTCCTGTAGCTGAGGCATTGGGCTCCTCCACTCATCTGTCCAGCTCATGGCAAGGCTTGACAAACTTTACAGGCAGTCTCAATGGACCTGTAGGTAGGAGAACACAAACATACCCCCTCCTCCAGGTTATCAGTTCTTGAGAAGTAGACAGGTTAAACAAGGAGTTTGCTGCATCACATAGGGAAACTACCAAAGGTAACAAGTGTACGGTGCTGTTCTTTGTGCTGCTGTTTTGCACTGTGGAAAACTGATGATTCAGTGGCAACTGAACTGCAACCTAAACAGGTAATAATAAATAAACTGCATCTTTAGAGTTGTTCCTTACATTTGTGATAAATAAAAGCAATGTGGTTTTAAGTAACTCACCTGTAATGATAAATAATAATGAGTTGAACAGAATATTTGGGCTTTCGTTCAAACAACTACCAGGCTGTGTGTGTCTACCTCACCTAGATTTGATATTAAGACACCTATATGGTGTATTAACCTGCACGTTTCTCATAGCCCAGATAAGGTACTGTAAGACATTTAGTGGGAGAAGCATTTGAACTAGTTCAGAGCTGTGTTTTTCCCTAGGGTGTTCACAGGCGATGCTCAAAGAGTCCCGTGTGACCTCACCTCCTGTCACTCTTCTAGTGCAGAAGATCAGTCCCTGTGTGATGGAGCTGTGTAGGTTTTTCCAGCTGTGCCTCTGTGTTGGTCAGAGAAGATACTCCAGGAAGGAAGGCATGAGGTAAAGCCTGGCACTACCTTTTTTCTTTCTTTCTGTTTAAAATACTCCATCAGGTTATTTTCAAATGACAGTTTTCAATCACTAATGTTTATGTTTGAGAATCTGTAGCTACTGCCTGAGACCCAAACGACCAAGACCTGACCTAGCTTCCAGTATTCAGACTACATGAATAATGCTCAGCTGATTTTTTCCACATATCTTATGTCATCATCAAGATCAAACTCTTTCTCTTTATTTCCATATTCAGTATTAGTGGTATGATGTGCATACAGCTGCGCTCATGAAAGATAACATCTCAACTACACCCTTAGGTACTGTGTTGAATACTATTCCTGGTTCTTGAAAAATGCAAGTTATGTCTGTGCAAGAGTCAAAAGAGTTGCTTACTCCCAAAGTAAGTACATTTTCTCTTTATATCTCTCCATACTTTACTATGAAAGTATAACAAAAGTTTTAGATATCCACAGAGCATTTGCTGTCTTTCATCAAACAGCTCTTTTTACTGATAATGATTTTATAAGGTATTGAAAAACTATTTAACCTTCATGTATGTTTTTAATATTTTCCTTGTAAAACCTCTTCTGATGACAGGTTTTTTATGTCTTTCCAGCACTAAAACAAAAATGCCTTAAAAACATCTGTACGTCAGTCTAGAGCACTGGGGAATTATCCTGTGAATTGGAAGATCGTTGGCAGTTTTAGTTGTCTCCTTCATGTAAAAATGAGGATGAAACATGTTATTTGCAAATATTTATAACAAGGCAAACTATTAACCATATGCTAACCTAGAAATGTGTCTTCCATTACGGCATTGCAAAATTAATGTGTAAAAACAGATGTATTTTATACAAATGATGTAACTGCAATAAAAGCATTGAAAGGCTTTTAAAAAATGGATTTTATAAAGGGTATTTATATGGTTGGGTAGTGAATGCAAACAGTTCATTCTAGTTTTATTTACAATTAAGAGAATCACAATTAATGAATACAAGGTAACTTAAAAGCAACCTGAAATACTGGTGAGAAAAAGGATTTTGCCTGGTGTTCAACACATGCAGATTATCCACTATTCCAAACCAAGAGTCTCCCATTACTTCAGCACCTCAAGTACAGATTCACCAGGTAAATATTCACACCTCTTGTGCCTTCATCCAGTGGTAAATCTGCATGAATTCACCAAGATTCACCTCCTGCCTTATGTGCACATCTGGTGAACTAAAAGCAGCTCTGAAAAAGAATAACCAAATTGCACCACCCTATATTTTTTCTACACTGAAGCAATATGATGTTGCTATTCACCCAAAATACATAATGAAGCTATTAATATTTCAAAGAAAATATGATTATTTGCACTACAGCTGGTGCACATTGATGTTTCATTAAAGAAATATGTGTTCAAAGTAACATAAAGCCAAAAAGAAAGGTGGTACTAAGGAATGCTGCCCCCAGGGAGAGGGGTGATGCAGCATCCCTCTTCCAAAACACATTTCCCTGTTGTGCCCAATAGCATGAGGGAAGCATTTCTGTCGCATCAAAGAGCAGGATAGATTGGAGTAGCACCAATTACAGTTGATACCAAATGTTAGTCAGTGGATGAGAGGAATATTAATACAAAGTATATATGAATTGGGAATATTAACATGGCCATGGTACTGCAGTGCTGTGGAGAGATGTCATTCTGCGGCACCTCTCCTCAACCAAGGCAGACCAGTTCTGCTGTGAGGAGCTCAGTGAATTGCATCTTTGTGCAACTGATTTGCCTTTAAATCTCACAAAACCACCTTAAAGCCAGAAGATTTGATTAAAAAAAGAACCCACCCATATTATTTCATGCATTTTTATCATTAAGTTTTTGGAGAACTCAGGCAGAAGGACATGGAAACAAGGACATAAGGGCAGAAAACAATCATTGAAGTCAGTCTGACTTTGTATCAAAAAGAAAATTATTTTTGGGAAAGGCTTCCCTTTCTAAAGAGTGTTTTATTATTAGTTTAATAAGTTTAATCAGCTCTGAGTTGTAGCACTGGTCTCCACGCTAAAGGGCACTTCTGTGTTTAGAAGAAATCATTCTGTGTTTTCCCTTCAGGAATACAAGTCCTCGGACAGAGTGTTAGCCTTTGTATTGCAATAGGTTGCACCTGAGCCATTCCTGGCACTGGGGGTAGGTCACAACCGTCTCCACTCTAATGTCCTGAAAGCCATGAGACCTACTGCCCAAGCGTGTTTATGGGGACAGAATTAGAAGGTATCGCATGGTAATGGGTATCTTGTGAAAGGAGCTGAGAAAGGATTAATGGTACCTGTCCTGAATGATAACTTTCTTGTCACAGTCGTGTTAGACTTATGTTTGGCTTTCCCAGGGAAATAATGAAAATTAATGAGAAAAACTTCAAAATAAGAGAAGGAATGAAAAAGCTCTATGAAAAAAGTGAACACATTGGCTGCCCTCAGAAAACATATTTATTTCCCATATTCCAGGGTTTTCAGTCCTGAAAAACCTCTATGCATGGTTAGCAGAAGTACAGAAATGATGGTAGCATATGGACAAATCAGTACCTCAGAGGACTCATCTTTATTATTATGCTCAGTCAAGCCCCCTATGATTTGTCAAGCTGAAAATATTCAAGCAGTAGAAGTGCTCTTTGGGCAACCCCTGGATAATGCAAATGGAGACACCAAAACCCACATGAAAATGAATTTTTATATCATTAACACATAATTTCTGCCATGTTTTACTCTTCTGTAAATTTCCTTGGTAAGTCTGGGCACAGAAATGCTATGACTGGACCCTGTCATTCCGTGTCAACATGTCGGTGCTGAATCAATAGAGCATCACTGAATCACAGACTGGTTGAGGTTGGAAGGACCCTCATGAGGTCATTTGGTCCACTCCCTCTGCCCAAGCAAGGCTACCTAGAGCCAGTTGCCCAGATGCCTAGTGATTTGCAAATGTCTGTGATTCCAAAGCCATCTGGATACGGAATATCTCCAAAGGAGCAGAGTTAGAGGAAGGCTCCACAAGCTCCCTGGGCATCCTGTGTCAGTGGTTGGTCCCCCTCACAGTAAGAAGGCATTTCCTGATGTTCACAGTGAACCTCTTGTCATGTCACTGAGAACCCTCCCTTCACATATTCATATACATTGATTAGATCCCCCAGAGCCTTCTCTAGGTTGCAGAGTCTCAGCTCTCAGCCTCTCCTTATATGAGAGATGACAAGCGCTACTTTCACACAGAAATTAGTCCCTTAATCATCACTGTGGCCCTTCCCTGGATTGTCTCAAGTTTGTCCATGTCTGTCTTATACTGAGGAGCCCAGACCTGGACACCTATACTGACAGTCACTGGCCTCCAACCAGACTTTGTGCTGCTGATCACTACCCTCTGGCCCCCTCTATTCAGCCAGTTTTCAACCCATGTTACCAGGCTCATTCAGCCCATATATCAACAGCTTCTCTAGCAGGATCTTAGTGGAGACAGTATCAGGCTTTCTGAAGGTCTTGGAGGACCCAAGCCTCCTGTCCATGTATGTATTTCTACAATTTCCAGTTTGTGGATTTCCCACTTTTCCATGCTAAAACACAGCGGACAGTTTGCCTTTGTTAATGGCATCTGTGAAGGGTTGTGGTGTCTGACCCAGGCAGAAAGCACATCTTCCTGATGAGGAGATGCCTTCCCAAAGCTCATTGACTCAACCTTCCCCTGGATTTCACTCAGCTTTGGATCAGAGCCACTGCGGATAGATGAGAGAAGACTTCTCAACCCCGAGGAATGCCAGTGTTTAAAGCTGTGTAAATTTTCACTCATCTTTCATCACGGAGCACTACCTCTTGCTAAGCTATTAAAGCCATATTCACATGCCCCAGAGATTTTGTGAGTGACTAATAACAATGAGATGATTGTTATTTAATTACAGCCAAAAGTATTAGGCAAGGTCATTGTACGGTGAATGCACCTGCAGAACAGACTTCCCAGTATAGATCCTTTACATGGCTGGAGCTACATCACTAAAATACACTGTGAGCATAATGACTCTAAGGAATCTTATGGAAGAACTAATTAATAAATGTTGAAGTGGTTTGACAAAGGAAATGATCACATGGGTGAGGTATATATCCAAGTGGGTATAAATAACTTAGTACTGACTATGCTGAAATCCATTTGTCCTCCGTCCAACTGCTTTCGAATAATATCCCTCAAGGTAAGCCTTTCTAGATGCACTCTATAACACAGGAACCAGGAAGGAAACAATATAGAATAAGCTATTTGGGACTGTGGAGTTGCAGACTGAAGTATAGGTAAGAGGTTTGGGATAGCAGACTATATAAATATTCAGAGCTGTTTATTAGATTTATAATCTCATTTCCTAATGAAATAATACATTTTTAATAGGAATTAATGTGATATTTGACAATAGGAGAGCAGATAATCAACAGTAGATACATATTTGAAAATTGATAAATAAATATTCATTTATTTGGCTGTAACAAATTCCATGCCTGACTTAGAAAATCATTCTAAACCAAGGAGTATAAATAAAAAACAACCCATTATCTGTCATTTAATAAATACTAGTGCAACGCTTCAGAAGAAATCTTTACATACGTTTATGTAAGGACAAGCACACCCAGAATTTAAAGCTCTTAACAGTGTGTTTATCGTTAGGAAAAGACAGGATACATTAGATTAGTCCCAATGCAGATTAGAATAAATGTTTGACTACAGAGTGGGAGAGATTTTCGTGATGTGAAGAAAACTAGTATAATGGATTGCAGATTAACTGGGTTCAATAGTAGTAATCCCAGAATGTCTCTTGATTTACGCAGTGTTTCACAATCTCTGCATTTAAACATACTTGTTTAAACAATTTAAAGAATTTAAACTTAAAGAATTGTTTAAACATCCTGTTAGATCAACTAAGATGTAAAAACTGTGTAAAATAAAAGAAACTTCAAGCACACCATTCAATTGCTAAATGAAGTCTCCCTCTCTGTGGTGCTTTGGCTGAGCCTGTTGACTCATCTAAAGCAATACTGAAATATTTATAAAGGACATTGGTAAAATCTGAAGGATACATAAGGCTCACCGTTGTCGTAATATGTGCATTTATTATAAGGTAATAGCTAAATTGTATCAAGCAGAAATATGGCCAGGCTACAAAACAATGTTTTTTTAAGCTGATGCCTTCCCATTCCCAGTTTCGAGAGATAACGTTCTGCCTAATACATTACTTAACTTTCCAGGCACACCGGTCTGCTGTGTGACTGTTTCTTGTCTTTGGGCTAAAATGATTGCAATTCTGCTGGTGTCTATGTCAGTGATGTTGTACAGTGGTAAGTAGCAATGTATTTTGATGATTATTTGAAATCTATATCTAAACACTGTTGTAAGTTTGCGCGTTCAGAAACAATCCTTTAAAAGAACACCTTCTGTCCCCTCAAACCTGATGTTCAATGCTCAGATACACTCAAATAAGTTTACTATGGAGTTCTTATAATATGTATTTTTCTCAGGACTTGTAGTGTAGCAAGAAACATTTAGTGGGATTAAAAATACACCCAAATAAACAGCAACTTTCTTTCTGCTAGAATTTGGTTGTTATTTAAACCCTCTAGACTCCAAAAAAGTTGTAAGTTAAAAATAAAGAGATTCTACTCGTTCAATACACGTGTATTGTCTGAGTTCTCCAAACCATTCAGTGCATCCTGAAATATAACTCGTGTGCAGATAAAGCTCCTCCTTCAAATTTTGCTATGAATAAATTTCTTCACATAACTCTTCAGATTTTCTTGTCATGGGTGAAGGAGCTTCCCTGTGACAGAGGTGGGCAAATATTTCAAATCTCTGCAGTCCCTGCGCTGTGGGTAGCAGTGTGCAGGTGAAGAGAAGGACTCTTGGAATGTCTAACACCACTTCTAGTCACTCCATGGGGTTATTTCTAAAGGGAAAAGAAATATCAGCACCTTGGCATAGACTACATTCTGCACTGATCTACTTCAATTTCACCAGTCACTTCTCTTCTCAGGGGTTGCAAGCATCAGAAGTCAGTGAAAAAGAAGTTCTAACAGAAAACATATGGGATAAAATATAGTGATAAATCTGAGCCTTAAGACTCCTACTATATGAATAGAAATCTGAAAGAGTATTAGCATTTCCCACTGCAGGGATAGAGAGCACCAAAATACCTACACCATTTATCCATTATGAATAAAGGGATATTTAGTCCCCAGATGTGAAGGGAACTATATATTGGTAATATCTAGAGCACTCAGTAATGTCTGGACACTCAGAAATTTGTCTACATAATGTTTAAAAGAGATTTCTCCCCAAACCTCAAACGCTGTGCCACAGTTTTCATAGTCTTTTCCCCCAGCTAAGCACAATCTGAGGCCAAAGATTTAAAATGTTACCCTTTTTAGGTTTGGAGAGGATTGTTGATTTATATTTATGTGGCATCTATTCTGCTGATCTCTGCTTTGAGGCTAAAGCAACTATCTGTACATGAACAGATACAATCTTTGTGAGAGCCTAATGTGATTTACCTTGAATAAATCAAGCAAGTTGGGTTTGCTGCTGCCTGACTTATCCTGGCACAGTCAAGGTTTCTGCCCCTGAGGACTATAATGACTTCATATATGCCCTAAATGATGGCACTTTAATTAGCCACAACTGCAAAACACACCTGGAGGTGCACTGATGGTTTTTTTGATGGGCTTTTTTCAGACAACACTGCAGAAAAACGTTGCCAGAGTGGCAACATCACAGACCCAGTCTAGAAAGGGTTTTACATGTGTCTGAAAGTTCTGTGGATAAGGCTCACAACTGAAAAGCCCAAGAGCTGATGTACCATAGGAGTCTCCTCGGGACATGTGACAAGTCAGTTAGCAGGTTGCAGAGAAAAGAAAGAGAAGTTGACATCCCTAGGATCTTCTGAGGTTTGAAGGACTGAGTTTCATAGTGCAATCTTTCACTGGCTCTGCAGGAAACAACACAGGACCAAAAGACACGACAGTAAAAGGAGAAAAGAGAATAATTCATCCAGAGAGTATTTTCTCTTTGTCCAACCCATGACAATTTAAACAAAATGAAGCAATCTTATTGGCAAACATTGGTTCACTGATCTTGACTTAGTGACAACTAGAAATATGGTTCTTTGCAATAAAAGGATTAGAAGAGCCACAGGTTTACCGAGCTGCTGACCCTGTGACAGAGATTTGTCTCTAGGGGAGCTTCAAACATGTATGTGCTAATTGGGTGTGTGCAAATTAAGTTTGCTGAGAAGAGTTAAGTGCAAGTGAAGGATGCTGGAGCAATCACAACTTCAGCAGTTCCGTAACGTGGCTTTATCAGTTCTCTTTGTCTCATTGCAACTCAGTGGGATTTTCATGTTTTCCAAAGTTTTGCTGAAAGGGCTAAACGATCACTGGCTATTCATTAACAGACACTGAGTCTGAACCATGGTGTTACGCAGTGTGCCAAAACATGGCCTCAGATGTGCTTGATAGAATATGGCTTGGGAAAAGGGATGTTTGTCATTGCAGAGGAAATACAGGCTTTAAGCCAAAAATAAGCGGCAGTTTTTCTTTAGCAAGCGTGTGTACAAAAACACAGCATTCAGTGCTGTTTATTTTGCAAGGCACACCATTGCTTTGCTCGAATCTGATTTACTCCTGGCTGTCAAGCTTTCAACAGACCTGTTTCAGCTGTGTGAAAAGGCCACCCTTTATCAGGAGCTGTTGTGTGGTTTGTGGAAAGCAGTCTCTCCTCTCAGACCTGCTGCAGTGAAGGGCACTTCTGATGGATTGCTGGTCTTCTAAAAGGTTTTCATTGTGAGCAAGACTTTCAGGAAAAGGAAAACAGAAGAAGAACAACCTGTTCCTACCTCCCTCAATCCCATATCCATATTCTGCCACTAAACTTGAGAAAGGATTTGCTGGAGGCATATGGCTCTTACCATGAACATCTTGTTCAGTACACAAAAGTTGTAGACATCCTGAGAAGATATTTATATATGATCTAAGAAAAAGGTCCTAGTTTTTCCTAATCTTTTGCTAAACATAGCTTTAAGTCTTCTATATCTATAAACCCCATTACTCCCCTCTCTTACACTTACATTTATGGCAGGGAAATGCAACAGATTGGCAAGATAACTGTCAGCTCTTTCCCAGAATCTTTCATAGAGACCACAGACAGCTTTCCTAATGCCAGTGCTTCTGAGATACAAGCTATGCCATGAATTTAACATTAGGGTTTTTCTTCACTTTTTAGAACCTTAAGCCATTAAATACCTTTAATACCTTAAAAGAAAAAAAATGTTTAGTTTAAATATATCCAAAGTAACACGTTCTCTCCTAAAATAATGCAAAAAATAAGAAAGGGGAAAAATAGGAAGGGAGAGAAAAGTCTTGATTTCACCCTTGTTCAAGACACAGCGTATAGAAAGAAAATACATCACAGGATCTTCAAAAGGAAAAATACAATTAAGAAAAAAATAGTTTGGGAAGAGAAGCAATAAGGACTCAGAAAAATGAAAACTCTTGTCTTCAAACAACCATAGAATCACAGAATCATGGAATAGTTAGGGTTGGAAAGGACCTTAATGTCATCTAGTTCCAGCCATGCTTCAAATAAGAGCACTGAGTTAGAAGTATTTGGGACAATGAAAGCAGTCGTGCAGCTAAAACAGTGTTATACAATTCTACTGATATATCCCAGCAAGTGCTGCTGTTCAGAAGAGTTAACACATCTAACCTACAAGGGTTAGCACATCACCAGCAATACCTCAGTTTAAGCTGAAGTCAATGTGACTTACCAGTATGCTTCCAGGCTTTTCTGGGTGTGGATGGAGCCAAGCAAGCATTTCATGGCTTTGATAAAGCACCTCAGTAGTGCAGGTATCTGAAATGCCTGAAGTGGATGTTGCAATGAAGTAAGTATATGGTTTTGATTTGTTGTTTTCATTTATATTTAAATCCTTTTCTTCTCAAATGTGTTTGCTGAAGCAGGTGGCCAAGGCTTGGAGAAGCCAGCATTCCTGCCGGAGCTTCTTGACACACCTGAAAGAATCCTGAGTGAGAATGGTTTAAGCTTTACTTTCTATACTATTGCATGGCAGTGGGGAATTGCTTGCACGCGAGAAGCATCGCAGCGGTGCGTGCTGTCAGCGAACAGCTAGTAACTCTTATTTCAAGCTGTTTTAGCAACTGAAGCAGGACCAGGGGCAGTCTGTGGACAGTTCTTGTCATTTACCTTTTAAAAAAGAAGCGTGGTTTGTTTGTTTTTTCATCCAGACAATGCCACATTCTTCAATGGAGTCTTTCAGAATGTGGAAAGTGTTGCGTTATTTTTTGGTAAGTATGTGTTCCAGTTGTATTTGAGCACTGAATAGAAATCCCATGGAGTTTTCTTTTATATACACTGAAAAGGAACAGGGATTATTGAGGTTGTAGATTTCCCCAAAGACTATAATACTAAATACTGTTAACTGTTGTCATGTTTTAAGGACAAGTGTCAAGCATTGCTCAATGTCCCTGCCTTGTTTAGGCTCTGTTTTCACATGAACATCACTCATGTGTGACCCACACCAGGCTCACCTCCATTCACCATGCATTTTGTGGCTGCTCTCCTTCCAGACTGCCTGGGTTCTCACTTCACCTGGTTACAGTCCATCTTCACAAACTTCCCTGCCCTGCTCAACTTTGTGAACAAAATGAAGTGTGTTACTGGGCTTTGTCCCAGGGACTTTGAAGACTATGGTTGCTCTTGCCGGTTTGAGATGGAAGGACTCCCTGTGGATGAAGCTGATGAGTAAGTGTTAGCCCCATCTGCCCTGACTGGCTGTCAGTGCCCTCATGCTCTGATGACCCAAGGTGTAACACTTGCCTAAATA